>NC_079315.1:58759120-60030787 GCF_029931775.1 Euleptes europaea | reverse complement strand
AATAGTAGAAAGCAGCCAGGTCTGTCAATGATTGCTGCAGGGCCTTGTCACAATGAGTATTCCCTTAAAAGCCAAATGAGGACTGGAAAAGGGTCCGGTCCCCTCACATGCCTTTTACTGATGGAAACCAAGGTTTGATGCAGGCACATAGCTGGGGGAAGGAGCACCCAGGGCAGGGGGGAGGGGTGTGCTGCATGTGAGTGTGCATGTGCACGCTGGAGCCAGAATCTGGTGGCCCCAGGGACCAGACATGGAGCTGGGGGAAGGAGCAGAGAAAAACATGCCAGGTAGGGTGCATTGCGGCTACCCCAACAGGAAAAAAAGAGAGAGCAGTGGCTGGTAAGAGAGAGGAGAGAAGGAGGGAGTAAGGATAGGCTTGGAAGTCAAGATAGCTCTGGAAAGGGGATTCCCCCGGGCTTTTATTGACAGTAACCATGGTTTGAAGGCTGGCAATATAGTTGTGGTTATCTAGCACCCCCCCCCCATGGCCACTGAGAGGGCATCCATTTCTTAAAGGTACAGGTGCGGTTTCTATTATTTTGTGGGGGTTTAACTCCTTATTGTCTTCAGGTTTTCTGAAAACCTGGGGCTTTTCTTAGGTTTGTAGGAAGACTGTCTTGTCTAATCAGTCTCTGGATCTGAGTACCCACAGATGGCACCATGTTGAAAATTAGATATATTGATAGTGTTTGTGTGTGAAGCATGCTTCACTATCTCAGTTGGGTTATGTTTTACTTATCAGCATATAGTATGGCAGTTAGCATGACAAACATATCACATGTATTGCTTATGTACATCATAGTTAGTGATTGAAGGTTGTATTCACTTGCTCCTTTTGAATTGGTAGGAGTAGTGTTTTTGTTCTTGCTAGTTTAATTTTACATACTGCAGATACAATCTGTCATGGCAAATTGCACTCTCTGAATGATCTGTGCAAATTGCTGCCGAGAAAGTCAGCTTGCTGTTTTGCTGTTGGTTTGCATGAAGGACAGCAAAGCACAATTTGGCTTCATTTGCCTTTCTTCTGACTCTATGCATGACTGTGAATATATTCATTAATGCAAAGCACAGGCATTGCTTTTGCACAGACATGTGCAGTTTCTGACCCACAGGCCACCAGTCTATGCTGTTTCCTGGCATGTAGTTGATACCCATCACCCCCATTTTTGTGTTACTGTTTTGGCAGTTTAAACCAGACAGTTACTGGTAGGCTTGGACTGGTGGGTTGCGAGTTGCTGAGGCTTAATATCTTGTTGGTCACATTGCAAAGCTGCTTTGCACAGGAGGAGAGGTCACACGAGACTGGCATATAAGCCTCTCTTTGTTTCTCCCATTCTCTGACCAATAAAACTGTGCAAAACATTGGTTCTCAAGTCTAATAGCTCCAGAAATGGGTTTTGCTGTGTTATCCAATTCTTGATTCTAATGGCCCTTCCAAATGAGGATTGGACACTGTGTTTGAACATTATTATTCCTTGCAGTTCAAATATGTGGGTTGATTCTACCTGAATTGATTATGTGTGAGAAGAACAATGTCTAATCACATTGTGCATGACTGCAGTCCACACATCAGCTTTTCTGTAGTGCCATGGGAGTATTCCATTTAAAAGCTATTGCTTGCACTTCCCAAGAAACTTCCTGTACTGTTCTCCAGTGCCAACCCAGGAGAAAAGGAAACTCAGATGTGTCTCACTGATCATGTCTCATGCCTCCTTAGCCTCAATCATCTTACAGACTGGATTCTACCATACCAACATGTGAATGTTCTTCAGAATCAATGATGTCACTTCCCCTGAAAGGCTACCAGCCACCTGTGCAACATTAGAACGCCTCCTCTAACCTAAAGTCAAGCTTACTATTCTAGGTAACAGTAATTCTTGTACAGGAACTAATTCATTTTTGATTTGACAGCAAGGAGTACAAGGAAATGGTAGATAATTTTCTGGCATAACTATGAAAATTATGTTTATCATTTTTAAACTTCTTCACCTACTTAATTAACATTTGTTACTCTTTAAAACCTAAACAGGCTGATTCTTCAGAAGTATATTGCTGTGATGACAGGAAACAGTGAGATTTCAGATTCTTTGTCACCTCAAGTTACACCTCAACAACAATCTATGTGAATTAGCCATTCATCTGTACACACTTTGTCAAAATAAGAGCTAATTTGTTCAAGTCACTAGTCTAAAAGTAGCAGCGGGAGCAACTGGCAGTAGTGTATAATTATTTCTTTCATCCTCTATGCTCTTCTTCTTGATACCTCAAATTTTCCCTACTTGAATAAGACAATGATATCAAGTTGCTGGTGACTATTTTTATAACCAATTACTTTACAATGTATAAGTATCAGCCACAGAGGAACATCCTGTCAAAATATGGATAAAAATCATTTTGAACTATCAAATATTTTCAGCTTGAGCTATTATTTTTCCCCTTTTCATGAATGTTTCTAAATTGTCAGACGCTATAGATTCAATTATACCCTCTATTCTGGAAGCTCTTTAGCCTTCAGAGAGGAAGGAGTATGGGACAGCATCATTCAGGAGTCACTGGGCAGCGAAAGCAGAAGGAGCTGAACCATAGCAGGAGTCCCCATACCCTCTCCCTTGGAAGCCTTTCCCCTAATCCCAAATTGTGGTTATTCAGTAGAATGAGAAAAATGTCGTTCTAGCAATGAAAATGGACTGACCGAAACTGTTCTCGCTCATGACATACGGATTCAAAAAGAAACAAAAAAGGGCATCCTCATCCATATTTAGTATTGGAGCAGGGTAAGATTAAAGTCCTCCTGTTCCAATTCTTCTGCCGCTTTGGCATTTTAAAAAAATAATCTGATTGGTTATATCCTGGTTATTCTAAGGGTAAATGGTACCCTTTTAGAGTTGCATAATCCTAGCCAATCAGACTGTACTCTAAAAATCAAACACTTTCAGAGCCCTTTCACAGTGACATTTGAAAAATTGCCAAGACAATGGAAATAGAGGTTTATTTGTGTGTGAAATGGATCCATTTTATCTCACCTCATATTATTAAAATGGTCTAAGATTACCACCCAAGGGCCCTTCTGAGCTGTATGAAAAATATAGGTCTCTCCTTCCATTATTAAGCCACAGGACCAATTAATTAATTGAAAAGGAGTGAAGGGAAGGTAGGGTTTGAATTTACTTATGTTGTTGAATGGGTCTTATGTCCAGCTATTATAGGAGGTTTCGATAGTGTAAAACAGACCCCAAAGGTAATCAGTAGGAATGCTGTTCCATGGTTCTTCTTTTTAGGAAATATAATGGGTAGCAGCATGGAGTAGAAAACTGTGGTGCCCAAAACTGAACACAGTACTCTAGTTGAGGTCTAACCAGAGCAGAGTAAAGCGATACCATCACTTCGCGTGATCTGGACACTATACTTCTGTTGATGCAGCCCAAGACTGCATTTGCCTTTTTAGTTACAGCATCACACTGCTGACTCATTTTCAGAGTTTGGTCTACTAAGACCCCAAGATCCTTTGGTCTACTAAGTCCCCAAGAACAAAGAAGGTCCCTTTGTTCCTCCCGACTCTTGAAAGCTTATACCTTGGATACCTTGTTGGTCTTTAAAGTGTTACTGGACTCAAATCTTGCGCTTTTGCTGCAGATCAATATGGCTACCTATATGAACATTTCCCCACTGAAAGGGAAGTGGATTGTATGAAGTGGCCCATTGTGCATATTGGGTTTGTGCTGAGCACCTTCCTCAGATGTGACATTGCATGCATTGTAGAAAGGGATCACAGGCACACAGTTCTCCTTCCACGTGCCCTCAGTGCCAACAGGTGAGTGTATTCACCTACACTGCCAGAATTAGGGCACTACCTGATTTCTACAATTAATTGGGACTACAATTGAGTATGTATACTTAGCATGGCTGTTTTCTGCTCAGAAGAGTGGTTTGCACTAGTGGGTTTTACTTTTTAGTTTTAGGCTTGTTTTATGGTTCTTTATTTTAGAGCAAAATGTTTGCATAAACAAATAACCTCTGTGTCCCGATATCTTTGAAATAAGCAGCAGAAGGCAGTATGGAGAAGCATGACAATCATCGTTTTATGACAATGTCCTTAATTTCACAAGGCTTTGACTAAATGAATTAGCTAATAGAAGTCAGGCTGGTTTATTATTTTTTAACAACAGTTGCTCTGTGATACAGAGGAAACAGTTCTTTATGAAACTCAGATAATAGTAGGTAGTGTTGCTCAGAGAAATGTGTAATAAATATGCAAGCCCCCCAATTGCTCATAAACATCTGCTAGTTTGCTGTATTCAAAGTAAAGTTCTTGCAGCAGCACAGAAAACAGCTGTCGTTGTTCAATGTGGTCTTGATGTTGCAATGAATTTTACTGACTTTTCTCCCTTATGGTAAATATGGCTGTTAGCAGGCTTATGGTATACATTTTTACTTTTAATAATTTACATAATGGCCTAGTTAATGTTTTAACACATTGTAAATGCACAAAAAATATATATCAACTAACAAGCAATGAAGAGCTTATTCTGTCTTACCTCTGTTCATATCAGTAAAAGCTGTAACCTTGAGTCCAATGGGACAAATACTTTATTCATTTTAAACTATTTGTTCATGGGAAGAGTTTTATATTTATATCTTGTCCTCCCTCTTTCTAGGCAGGGCTCAGGGCGATTCACATCATCAGTGAATAAAAGATTCAACAATTAATTCATAAATATATAAGCAATGATAAAATTTGGGATCTAATAGTTCAATAAACAAATCTAGAAAATCTAAAAACAAATCCAGAAAGCAATATCATCTAAAAATTTCACTACATCTTCCCTGCGTTAGAAAATTTTGAATTTAAAAACTGACAACAATTTGAGGATTAGAAATTACCCTCAACTGACTAGATGACAATCGGGAGAGCTGGTGAGGAGGCTGATAGGAGAGAAATCCAGATAGGAGGGAAATCCAAAAGTTCTAAACCGTCACTGTCCTCACCAAAGACCTTATGGAACATCTCTGTCTTACAGGCCCTTCAAAATTGGGCCAGATCTTTCAGGGCCTGGGTCTCTTTTGACAGAGAGATCCACCAGGTAGGGGTCACAGTTAGGGATGCCAGCTCTGGGTTGGAAAATACCTGGAGATTTTGGAGGTGGAGCCTGAGGAGGGTGGGGTTTTGGGAGGAGGGACTTCAGTGGAGTACAATGCCATAGAGTCCAACGTCCAAAGAGGCCATTTTCTCCAGGTGAACTGATCTCTGTCACCTGGAAATCAGTTATAATCCCAGGCAATTTCCAGCTACCACCTGAAGGTTGGCAACCCTAGCCACAGTCAAAAAAAGGCTCTTCACTTTGGGCCAGGATAAGGTTGCCAGGTCCCCCCAGTCACTTGTGGGGTATGAGGGGGTAGGGTTACCAGTACTGGGAGATTTCAGAATGGAGCCTGGGGAGGACAGGGACCTCAGTGGGTACAATGCCATAAAGTCCACCCTCCGAAGCATCCATTTTCTTCAGAGGAACTGATCTCTGTAGTCTGGAAATGAGCGGTTCCAGGGCTCGAGGGTGACAGCAGCATTTTGGCTTCAGTGGGGGCGGGCTGTATCCTCTTTTGGAGGCAGTGCAGTGGCTTCGCCTCCAGCCACCGGCTCTGCCCTTCGCCTCAGGAATGGGCTGGTAATATACTATTGTATACAATGACTACACTTCAGGTCACAAGCACAATGTCCCTTGATCTTTTCTACCTCTGCATTCTCCTGGATAGCCCACTGCGACCCTGAAAAGCTAATACCAGGGATGAGGACATCTCATGAGGCAGAAAAGCTGTATTAAGAAGGCTGAATTGGGCTTCTGCTACCAGAGTAAGCATAGCAGAACAAGTTTTTCATTGCCACATGGTAATTTGGACACAAGGGTTCCCCAACCCCAAACGTCAGGTGAGATGCTGGAAAGAAGCTTGAGGGCAGCACCATATCTCACAGCAGATGATTCTATGTGAATTCTATTGCATGAAACGGTTATTATTTTTGTTTCTTCTGAATATGCCATCTATCAATTTTATTGGTTGATCCCAAGTTCTAAAATTATGAGATAGGAAGAAAAATCTTTTTCTGACTACTTTCATTATGATTGTACAAATGTCTATTTGATAACCCATTAAAAACACACATCTAAAAGGCCTAAACATCTCGGAATTTCTTCTAGAAAATGTGTATCAACCCCTTAATCATTTTGGCTGTTCTGTTTGTTTTCCAGCACTGTTTTTGAGATAAGGCAACCACAACTATACACAATATTCTAAATGCTACTGTGCTGTAGATTTATAGAAATGAATGATGATACTGGCAGTTATCTTTTTCAATCCACTTCCTTATAATTCCCAGCAAGAAGTTTTTTTTTACTGCAGATGCACACTAAAGGAGCAATGTTAAGCAGGTCATCTTAAAAGTAAGCCTCAAGTTATTCAATGAGGCTTAAACCCAGGAGAGTGCCTTTATAATTGCAGCCTGGATTCACGTTTTCACTCAGCTACTCACCATGATCACCAAATCTCTTTTTTGGGTAGTTTTAATCAATTCAGGCCATCTCCTTTAATACTATTTGAGTATAACCCCACTGGGCATGATACAGAGAAGTTTAAGCACACTTTAATTCTGAAGACCTCAATAATATTTAAACAATTAAGCCTTCTGCAAATGTTTTGTCCGTGTATTCCTTATGGAGAGGAGTGGATCACACTCACTGTCTCTGCCTCCCAACATCCATGTATTCAGCCAAGCATCTACAGCAACTTTCTGTGTGAGGACACTTGTAAACCCATAGCTATCACCATGCAATCCAGATCCTGTTTTTTGCAGTGTTCCCAGTTGTACCATTGCTCTCAGATAAGGATACAAGGCACCAGGGTATGGCTAACAAGTTTATTAATGGCAACTCTACATCATCCAAACATCTCTGAATTAGTGTGCATTGCTGCTAACAGACTACCACAGCTATGAGTGTTGAAGGCAAATCCCCTTTGGATATAGGGCAGCCTCCTGCCCCTGGACTCTAGGCTCCTGCTGCTGTTGGGTGGAGCATAAGGATCAAAAAGGAAGAGAAAAGTGGCATCAGAGCAACACCTCAACATCATTTCCAGTTATGTACCTGTAAGTAACATCACAGTGTTACGTTGATGCTCTAGAAATTTCCCAAATCTCTATAGTTTGTAGCACATAGATTTGGAAAAATTATTTATTTAGGGGGGAAATTATGCCACCTCTTTAGGAATTTACCTTAGGTAGCTTACAAACATCTTGCCCAGAAATAGAATGTTGACCGCCAGGTGGTAGTTGTTTGGCTTAATGGGATCCGGGGATGTCCTCTTGCATGACTTCTTCTTTCAAGGTGGTCGGAACTACACCATCCTGCAGAGAGGTGTGTTCATTACCGCCCAAACACATTCAACCAACCTAGCCCAGCTCTATACCAACAGTCATGAATGGCAAGGGTTGAATCTAGATGTGGTGGGCAACATACTTCTGAGAAGCTTGCCCACTTTATCAGGCCTTACCAACGAAACGTTATCCATACAACTAGGACCAGGCTGCACTCCAATACGATATTGAGAGTTAACTGCTCAATAGCATATTGAGAGTTAACTGCACCAAGGAGCCAGTGTGGTGTAGTAGTTAAGAGTGATGATTAAGAGCAGTGGACTCTAACCTGGAGAACCGGGTTTGATTCCCCACTCCTCCACATGAGCAGTGTGTTCTAATCTGGTGAACCGGATTGGTTTCCCCACTCCTACACATGAAGCCAGCTGGGTGACCTTGGGCTAGTCACAGTTCTCTGAACTCTCTCAGTCCCACCTATCTTACAAGGTGTCTGCTGTGGGAAGGGAAGGCGACTGTAAGCCAGTTTGATTCTTCCTTAAGTGGTAGAGAAAGTCAGAATATAGAAACCATTATTATTATTGTTATCGTTATCATTATCATTATCATTATTATTCCATCTGCTTTTGGGTGCAGGGCAGGGTGTCTTCATGATGTGCAATACTGCAATATCACTTCTGGTTACACACCCAGAAGTAACACAGCATTGCGGCAACAATCTAGTGTTTTGAGTGTATGTACTTAATGTTAAGAACTTGGGTTAGAATAGGATTTCTGTTGGGCACGCTGCCTGTCTCCCTACCTGAGTTGATTGAGGCACCCCCCCTTATCCAGAATACTGCTGGTTTCCTTTATCTACCAGCATGTAAACCAGTGCCACAAAGTGTTAAGTCTCATCTCTAGGGTTGCCAACCTCCAGGTGGGGGCTGGAGATCTCCTGCTATTACAATGAACTCCAGCCAATAGAGATCAGTTCACCTGGGGAAAATGGCCACTTTGGCAACTGGACTCTATGGCATTGAAATCCCTCACCTCTCCAAACCCCACCCTTTTCAGGCTCTGCCCCCCAAATCTCCCTGAGCTGGCAACTCTACTCATCCCCCCACATGCTGCTCCACCAGCTCAGTTGATACTGCTCAACCACCAAGGGTGTTCCTTTCCCAGCCCACCAGGCCACTCAATCCAATGATAGGCTAGTTTGGGGACAGCCTCCCCCATCCTTAGATGGCTCAGGGTGCTTGTCAATGATTTCTACCTATACTGTAGCAACCCATACTATTTCTGCCACTTAGTGGGTAAATATGGGTATGCGGCTTATTTCCGGATTTACCAAAAAGAATTGGGCCCATTATAGTCTATGGGGATTTTTTTTTCAAAGCTCCTGTTGGGGCATTTTTGGAGGTAGAGTCACCACATTTGCAGCCTGGCTACAAGGGACTCTTCTTAGATGGCCACCGAAGTTTGGCAAACTTTGGGATAGGGGGTCCAATTTTAAGGGTCTGCAAATGGGTCACCCCCATTCTCCAGGCATTTGCTAGCCGAGCTGTCTACCGGTTTTCAGGTTCAGAAGTTCAGTGTTGCTAAAGACTGGCGGAAAGAGCTGATTGGCAGGCAGGCACCTCAACGTCTGGTGGCTCCCTTCATATCTGGGGCACATAGCATGATATCCATGCAAATTAGCTTCAAAACATAGGAAAATGGCTTAAATGCAAGAAAAATAAGGCACAGAAAACATTTCTTTTGGTGGCAAATTACATCCAGTGAATAGTCATTTATTATAGTCATCAAAAATCTGATTTAAAGAGATGGTCACGGTGTGGGGAAACAAAGTATTTACTCAGGTGACCTTCAGTTTGAGAGCAGGTTTTCGGGGGGGGGTGATATCGAAGTGAGCAGCTGTTGAAGCCGGTTCTTTTTAGTTGGAGGGTATATCCCTCCGGATGGGACTTGGTGAGCCCCGTCTTTTAAATAACTCTTATGCTTGATCCAGATTAATCTACTGAAAGACCAAGTTGGCTTGGATTACACAACCCCGACCTCAAAAGGTTTGACAAAACCAGTCAAAAGATGGAAAAATGGGAGAAAGCACAGAGCCATGCACCTGAGCAAAGGCGAATAGCATTATCTCAAATTGGGACAGGCAAAAAGTAGTATTTCAGCACTATTGTCTGGGAAGTAAATTGTGTGAAGGTTCTATATAGATACAGAGGAAGTGCAAGGGAGCTCACTGCAGACGCTTGGTTAAATGTATACGCATTGGGAATGGTCAGTGATACAATATTTTTCTCTTCTATGCACAACCAGGAATGCATAAAATTCTGCTTTAAGCGCTTAAATAGATATCTTGAGAAAGTTCACAAAGGCCATGATTGTTTATTCTGTATAGAAATCCAGTAGTGTTAGAGCAATGAACTAAATGAACTTCAGTGCTGAATCTACGAGCAACCCATCTAATCAATACAAGCTTTAGTGATCTCCCACTTTAACCAGTCAGGAATTATCATCACCTCACTACTGTTTACACACCATTTTCTGATCTATTTTGGGTTTAATGCTTCTGTGATAAAGTGCTCCTTTCATGCCTTGTTGATTCAATGTCTTTAATGATTTTCTGACAAGAGTTCTGTTTCAATAGAGCAGAACTGATTTTTTGAGAGTTTTGATTTTTGTGTCAAAATTCATATATTCAATGAGGAAAACAGTCTTACAACATCTAACCGAACTGTATGATGATCAAAATATTTCCTCTGCTTTTTGTCAATGTCCTGAGCACTAAACACAGTTCAGACTGACCTATGCAGATGACCATAAAGACATATTTTTATGGCTGAGATCGATTCCACTATTTCTGAGCTTTCCCACTATGCACAGTTCAATGAATTTCCTATACTCTTTGATTAAGGGAGGTGTGCAATCTATGGGGTTGTGAGACAAAACTGGATCTGAACTTAGGCAGAATTCCTGCCACTTTAGCTCTTGTTACTTTAGGCAGGGGTGAGATAGGGTAGAGCTTTTACAAATCACAGGGACTTTGGAGTAGGGCTGAAAGAGAGCATATACAAGGAGCCAGCCTAAATTTAGTTTATAAAGATTAGGTAGTTTTCCAAATTTGGTCAGACAAGCTGAGGGATTGCACAGTTCCTTTGTACCCAAGATTTAGGAGCTTCCCTGGGCTGTGCTCTGTAACTTTTTGTAAGCAACCTTGAGCAGGTTCTCCACAGGTGATATAGGTTTCCCCCCCCTAAATAAATAAACGACTGTTCTTTAAAGGGGTGTTTATTTTATGTGGTATCATTAAAAAAAATGGTTCTTGATAAATATGACATGTATGAGAATGCTAACGACAGCTAATACAGATGCTTGAGGCACACTGGAATTTTGCATGTCCACATCTCTGAGCTCCTAACATTGCCTTGGCTCTCTAATTGAACATTAATCCACTCTCACCTGTCAGCTGAATTATCTTGAGTACCAGCAATGACTTCCATTATCGACAATTAAACTTAATTAGGCCTGTTCTAAGGGATTTTTACAGTTAGGCAATTTGCAGAAGGAAGAAATTTATTTCATGCTTTGAAAATGTGCCATGTTGAAAAAGAAAGTTTGTCTGAATGCCAGCTGTGGGGAATATTTTCTCCCAATGTCTATGTTGCAACCAGATAGTATGTTGAAATAATGGAACTAAATACAAATGAAGAACCATTCACAGAACACAGTTCTATGACAATGTGGCCAGTGGTGCAGGGACAGGAATGACATCTCCAAAGTATATTTACTGTTTTCCCAGCACCATCCCCAAATACTTAGGGCAACCAAAGTCTAATTTAATTAGTTTATTTAAGTGGCTGATTTTTGTCATAGCCTATTCTAAGGGTGGGTTGTGATAGATAGCATTTCATGGCTACCATCATTTGGGCAACTCCACCCTGGCTGCAAATGCTGCAAATACAGCCAGCAGTTGCCCAAATGATGGCAGCCATCATTTTGCTTATCCCTACCTGCATATGAGCTGTGCTAAGAGGTGCCAAGGTACATCTTCTTTCCCCATCATGCCACACAGACAATAAACGATTTCATTTGTTGCTGCTCAATCTGAAGTGGGAAAATGATGGTCAGGGTAAAGGTTAAGCTCCTCTCCACCTTATTCCTCCTCCATCCAATATACAATCACTTCTGTCCATATGCCAGTTTTACTCTACTACTCTCTCCTTCCTTCATAAAGAACACAGGCACATATGTTCCATCATGGTCTATAGAATGCTGGAAACTCCTTCTGTGCCAGCACATTGATACCCGCACCAGAGCTTTGGCAGGCCTGACCACCAACTCAAGGGCAAAAATAATGTTCATTGATGCTTGCGGTGGGATTGGTTCCCCACCCCCCAACACACACATCTTACTATGATGGTTCAGGAACCTGTGGAATCAAGAGCAGTTCTTTAAAAAAAAGGTTTGATAACTAATTTTCCGTTCTACCACTTGACTGAGTATTCTTATGCACAGTTGCCAGTAATGTACAGGTTGGGCATTAGAGGCATAAACTTGCCCATATGAAAGTGACGAATAATGCTAGAATCAGACCTAATTCCACACATTTGTTCAGCCCTTAGCCTCTTTATTGTTTTCTAGCCAACAGACATAGTCACAGGAAGAAGGATTAAGCTTTAACCCAAATGAAATTTCATACTCCAGGAAACAAAGATGTTGACAAATCTCTAAGTGCTACAGAACCGCAGCATACTTTGCTAATCCATTAATTTGTCACTTTACACCATGATATGGATCTTCTTTTGATCCTTTTCCAATGGCCTAATTGTGGTCTCTTTTCTCCCAGTATCACATCTGCTTTATGGATTAATGTTTACCCATCAAATTCTACATAGCAGGGGTGGTAAAAAAGGGTGTTTTTTTTTGTTTTTTTTTAAAAAACCTTTTAAAATATTCATTTGCAGGAATATTCCTTGAGGTGAACACTTTAAAGTGAAGACTGTTTACTAAAAGCTGTTAATAAAAGTGGCAACAGTTAATAAAGAGTAAAAAAAAAACCCTCTAAATTTCATCCAGTTTGCAGCTCAGTTTTTAGCTGACACAGTGCTATCAACGTTAGGAATTAGAATACAGCAGCAGTGTGATATCTACAATTGACTTCTCCCTTTGGATAGTTTTGTGAGTCTCGTTATCAAAGTGAACAAATGTCTTCACTAAGCTGAAAATCAGAAGTCTGATAATCAGCAGAAATCCTTTTCTGTTGGGTCGCTGAACAGCACAGATAACATTTGTCATTAACTATGATAACCCTTTTTTTCGATGACCAAGTTGCCTCAGGATGAATTCACCTGTGTTTTCCTGAAAGCAGTGTCGATGCTGCTGATGTGTTCTACAGTGTGGCAGAATGTATGGTAAAATAAATGGTTGGCTGAGCCCTTCCTTGTTTCTTTCACATCATGTGAGTCACAGTCACAATCCTGCCATATTGTTTCCGCTGCTCGTTATTGCCAACCATGTTATTTTTTAACTATTGCAATCTCTTATGGATAAGAAGTTACTGCTTATGTGCAATTGTCATGACAAATGTACTGGCCGGGCAGGCTGGCGGGGGCTGCTACTGCAGCACAGTGCAGAGGGAGCTGACAGCGGGCGTGGCCGGAAGCGGAGGAGCGTACAGAAGCCTTGGCTTCTGCAGCCTGAGCAGCTGCACAAAAACAGTGGGGTCAGCAGTGGTAAGGCAAAGTCTAGGAAGCAGTCCAAGAAGTCAGTCCGGGGTCTCTTACGTATCACAAGCGAGGCAGCAAGGTCCAAGGTCTGGGTCACAGGCAAGGCGGTAGGCGTCGTCTTCAAACAGTCCAAGGTCATTCTCAGGCAAGACAGCAAACGGAGCGGAGATCCGCTGAAACCGGAATTCAGTACGTTGCTATCAGAGTGAGGTTGGTCCTGTCATCACTCACTGTTATTCTCTACAGCTGGATGCCTCTCCGGCTTTGCAGCCAGGCCAATCGTCTTCTTTCATGCAGCAGGGTCCGGAGTTTCTGTCTTTGGTGAACCATGGCTGGCTCTGGCAGGAGGGCCTCCAAGGGGGACTGGAATTCCACAGCCCGGCTAGACGTAGAAGTGTCTGATGGCCCCTTTAATTCAGCATCTGGCTCAGAAGGCTCTTCAGCTGCATTCCCAGGAGGGTCAGCTGCCGATGGGACAGCCAACTGCTCTAGTTCTGCATCTGAGGCTCAGACTCGGGTACACGGGGGGCCATGACAACAAAGTTATTTAGTATATGACATGATCAGAAGATTGGGGAGGCATAATCTTGCTGCAAATTATATAATTTTTCTTTCAGTAATATGACCCCTTTAGAAGTCCATTTAATAAACAGTATTTCTAGCTCTTATTACATAATATCCTTTCCTTTCCTTAATAGTATGGCTTTATTGGCCAAAGACTTAAGCCTAAATAATATAAAATAAATAATAAAAAACATATATAATATAATATAATAATATAAATATCTAAGCCTCAGAAATGTTACAGTGATATCTGCTTAGACTCATACAGAAAATATGAAGAGGAATGATCAGTTGAGAAATTGGCTCTTCTACTTTATTCCCTGTCCCAATTTTTACAGCTGGTCAGTATCTCAGGTCAACTTTTCCTTTGTTTTCATTTCTACTTTAAAATGCTTAAAATGCAAACTTCCTGATTAAAAAATACTTGCCAAATGGGAGGTTAGCCCTTAGTCCTTAAAATTAAGATCTGGGCTCAGATTGAGTCCCACATTAGGGTCTGTAAGTCTTTCCATATGATCCCCTACCCTGGCACCATCCCATCTTTCCCCTTAAACTTAATTAATGATTGGGTGGTTGTAGCAGCAACAAATCCCCTCCCTTCTTCTTCTAAATGTTGCAAATGAAAGTGTCCAGGCACAAGATGTCTCTGAGAATTGTGTGTAAAGTGCTGTCAAGTCGCAGCTGACCTATGGCGACCCCTTTTGGGGTTTTCATGGCAAGAGACTAACAGAGGTGGTTTGCCAGTGCCTTCCTCTGCACAGCAACCCTGGTATTCTTTGGTGGTCCCCCATCCAAACACTAACCAGGGCTGACCCTGCTTAGCTTCCGAGATCTGACGAGATCAGGCTAGCCTGGGCCATCCAGGTCAGGGAATTACAGACAACTCTTTGCACTTGGTATGCTGCTGTCAGTCCCTTTTCCTAGTCACCATGGACATAGGAAAGGCAGATGTGGCTGTATGAGGGAGACAGGTACTTTGCTGTTGCCCTGCTAACAGGCATGTTTCGGGGAAGGCCGATAGTGTGGTGTATGGAAAGGGGGACATAGGCCATTTCCGCACCAACTTTTTAAAACGTTTAATGAAATGTTTTATTTATTCTTGTCAACCCAATTTTCCCTATGTTTGGAGTTGGTGCCGATTTGCAGTCATTGTGGCACTGTGTTATCTGCAAACACTTTTACAGAGATGTTTCCCATTTCGCCATTTCCAGGACAACTTTGCCTGAGGTGCAGACATTTTAAAGAGAGTATTCATTTCTCCGCCCACTCTGTTAAACACACCCACTCCCAATTTGCCCTCCCCTCCCCTCTCCTCTTGCTAACATTTTCTGCACTCAATTTTTTTTGAATAACAAAAGGACAATGGGACGTTGAACCCTTGCTTTGCGCAGGGTTGCTTGCACGAGCAAATATGAGCACATGCCTGGCTTCTTGCTCTGCTCGCCCACCCCAATGTGTCTGTTCTTTTTAAAACTTTATTAACAACTTTTTTGAACCCCTCCGAGTGGCTCAGGGGTCACCAGGAAGAGCGGAAGAGTGGTTGCCAGGAAGAATGGCAGTCCTAATGAAAGAGGCTGCTGGCATGAAGACCATGGGCAGGGGGAGAGGAGGGAGGATCACGCGCTTCTGCAACATCATGAATGATGTGATGCCCCTCGGGAAAGTGCAAACAGGCAAAGCATTGAATAAAGCGGTGAAAGAGGCAGCATGAGGACAGAAATTTGGACTGCGCAGCCAAACCTCGCAGATTGACCACAAGGATACTCTAGAGTAAGTTACTGGTGTGGAAATAGCCATAGTAAGGCACGAGAGGGATGACTGTGACTTTAGAGAGCTTTGGGTGTGATCTCTCACAAAAACTTGAAGGAGTTTCTTTAGGAAGCTTGCATACAACTCACAAAAATCAAGTGCAAACAAACCAAGGGAAATTCACCCATCACTACTTTTCACCAGCACAGGCTGTTTGTATCTTTTTTGGCTCTTGTCTGCAGGTGGGTTTTTCCTATGGGCCTAAAATTAGGATTGCCAGTTCCGGGTTGGGAAATTCCTGGAGATCTGGGTGTGGAGCCTGTGGTGGGCAAGGTCTGTAGACCTGAGGGACCTTAGCAAAGGTATAATGCAATAGAACCCACCCTCCAGGGGAACTGACCTATGTCATCTGGAGATCTGTTGTAATGCCAGGAGATCTACAGGCCCCACCTGGAGGTTGGCAACCCTAATCACTTGCCTGATCTAACTGAATTTGGTTCAGGGTGTTTTTGACTCGAGGAATCAACTGTTTTGCTAATGCGTTATTCCACTCTGCCTTCACTCCTGGTCCTGGCTTTTCTCTTGACTTTTCAAGTTCTTCACTGGCTCTACCCCTGGCTCTGCCTAGGGAAGACTTAAAAAAAAAATAGGCAACAGCAAACCTTCATGTATCTGATTGTTTCATCTTTGGCATCATTATTACTTAGAACATAAGAGGTAAGTTTTTGGGGGTAAAATGTTTCATTGTAACCCATGTAGAGAATAGATCATTAACTTCAAATATAATTTGGAAAGATTATTTAGTTCAGAAAGATGAAATGACTGAAACACCAAAGAAGCCTCCTTGATTTAAATGAATGGTGGCTGCTGCAGTTTGGAGTCCTCCCTTTGATTATTGCACTTGACAGGTCAAATTCTCCATAGACTAGCTTGACTTTGTTGCTTCTCTATTCTTTCTCTTTTGAACCTATATCAGCAATTGAATTAGACAGACAGTCCATATTCTTGTGTGTTGACAGGGACAGCTCTTGCTTGAGCAGGATTTTTTAAGAGGCTGCTTGAGAGAAATGCTGATTTCCTTCAGTTTCACCCACTTTTGCTTTTCATACTAGAGGTTGTTACTTAAACCGTTTGTTTCCAAGACTCATTTGGAAGGAAGATTGCCAATACTTGTTGGTGTTTTGGCAGAGCTACTGTGCCTCTAGCAACTGGATGGCAGGTCAACATTGAATACTGTTGCTAGAATGTAGCTGTTCATTCATTGACTAGAGCTCAGAAGTATGAGTATATTATTCTGATCTTATGTCATGTACTTCGGCTGTTGGTTGGCTTCCAGATTAGGGATCTGAAGGGACTATCTCTTCCAGTATGAGCCCATGTACCAACTTAAGTCTTCCCAGTACTTTGTCTTCTACTTGGCCCAAGCACATTTCTTCTCAGCCATGGCACTTGTTTCTTTGTACAGTCTCCCATAGGAGGTCAGAAGAATCCTCACTATAGCCTGATTCCAAGGTATTGCAAAGCCTTAAGAAGGCTTTTGAAGGCATTTGAATAATTGATGATGTTTGTGCAGTGAAGAACATGCAGTGGAGATGAAGTGAGGGCAGCTTTTACTGTGATATTTTTTTTTAGTTTTCTGATTTACAATATTTTAATATAGCTGTGTGGTGGACTTTTACACCAGCAATTGTAATCTGCCTTTAGCCGCCATTTGGTATTGGGAAGGTAGGGGTGAGACAGATATTTTAATGAATCCTTTTTCTGGCATGGAGATGCAAGTAATGGAAAGGATACATTTGTTATGTTTCTGTCTATATTTTATTTAAAATCTTTGTCCCCTGTTGTGATCGCTAGAGCAGCCACCTGGAGCCCAAACAGTGGCAGGATGCCTCCTGCAGTCCAACTGCAGTTAAAGACAGCCAGGTCAGAAGTGACATGCTGACACTGCCAGGATTGCCAGGCACATCCTGACACCCAAGAAAGTTAAAAAGCTGCCAGCCTAGTCAACAGGGGAGCAGCAGAGACTGGGTTGGAGGCATGTGTGGCTGGCATGGAGGACATGGGTGAGTGAAGGTGATGTTCCAAGGGAGGAGCAAAAACATGGAGCCAAGAGGAAGACAGAGCAAAGCTCTCAGCGGAAGCAGAAGGACTGACAGGGGCAGGGATGCTGTGAAGAGGAGCTGGAGACCAGGGAAGTCAGGATGGAGCAGGAACCGGGCAAGTGCTGGAGGTGGGGGGAAATGCTGGAAACAGTAGCAGCAGGGGTTGCCAGGAGACTTTCAGGAGACAGATCGGGGGCTCAACACTCGGTCTGAGCCTAGAAACTATAGCACGATGTGGACTGCACTCAGTAGGAGGGCATGGAGATATAAGAGGGTGAAGTCATTGCAATAGCATGGTAGTACTCTGTAATTACTGACAGAGAATAGCGCACACCATGGGAGGAGCCTGGGAGGGCAACCGTGGCTGACTAAAGCCAAGGGTCCATGGTCTGTGGCCACATAGCAGTGACACACATGTTTTAACATCAATGACTCAAGGTGACTTACAACTCATTAAAAACCAATACAAAAAGCTACAAAATAAGGAAACAGCCAAAAACAAGCTAAAAACAGAATTACTAAAAACATCATTTAAACCTGTTGCATGAAAACCATCAGTGTTGGCGCAAGTTGAGCAACCATGGGGATTGGGTTTGACAGAGGTAAAACCACCACAGTGAAGGCCCTGTCCCTAGGAGACACTGATGATGGGAGCACCAATGATGAGAGCATTGCTCTGCAGAGGACCTATACAACATCAGATACCTCAGAGCCAGACACTTATACAGCTGTTAGGGTGAAATCTGAATCATGGATGCTTCCAGAAGAATTTATCTCTGAAACTGAAGCCTGACATGCAGAAGTATTTTTTTTTTCAGGCAGAGAATCTTAGTATACGAAGGCCAGGGTATTTAGATTATTCATATTTGTTGCCAACTGAAATAGCTGATGATGAATACCAATATGCTTGTCTGAACATTTGAATATGTGTAAGTTATGACAGTGAATCAGGCAGGTTAGAACCTCACTTCGTGGTGTGGAATCCTGGTTCAGAGTTCCTGTCAGGTATCCCTTTGTGTAGTTGATACTGATTTTGAAAACTTGAACCCTGGCTACACAGAAAGCAGGCTGATGATTGCCAGCAACTGGTGCTTGACCTACTTTCCCATTCAGTCTCCCTTTATTCATTAATAGTATTTGTTCTTGGGAAATAAAGTTTCCGTATGGCAACTCCTCTTACCTAAAGTGAAGCAATTGCCCAGAGCCTTCACTTACTTTGTAAAATATATATATATATATATATATATATATATATATATATATATATATATACACACACTCCAAAAGGTCATTCATTTTTAAAGCACATTTTAGGCCAGGGTTGGAATAACATTAATAAGGAAGCTCCAGATCTTTTCCCCCTTCAAGAATAGCCACTAATGGTGAAGTTCAACATCTGACTGCCTTTCTCTCTTGTCACTTTCACATTTTCAGAACAGGGCAATTAAAATGCTTAGAGGGGGATTGGGACCACAGCAGTGAGCTCCTTCCCCGGCTTGTGGGTGTACATTGGAAAGTCTTATAGAACAGATGTGTATATGAGCCCTAGATTCATAGGGAATGAATACTCTGAAGAGGTCCCACTTTGCATGGAGAAAGATATATAAACATTGGCTGTTTTAGGCTTTTTGGTCATTTAAAGTGGATATAAATAATTTAAACAAATAAGAACATAAGAAAGGCCCTGCTGGATCAGACCAAGGCCCATCAAGTCCAGCAGTCTGTTCACACAGTGGCCAACCGCTTATGTTCTTATGAGGTAGCTGGGGCTGAGAGAGTGTGACTAACCCAAGGTCACCCAGCTGGCTTCATGTGTAGGAGTGGGGAAACAAATCCAGTTCACCAGATTAGCCTCCGCCACTCATGTGGAGGAGTGGGGAATCAAACCTGATTCTCCAGATCAGAGTCCACCGCTCCAAACCACCGCTCTTAATCACTACTCCATGCTGTTTCTATACCTACCTTCCAATAAGCAAGTTGTGTAGTCCCTAATAATTTCTCCAAGTAAGTCTGTGAACCATTTTTTAAAGAGGAACCCTATTACTGGTGGAGAAAGCAGTTATGCAGATAAGAGAGACCAAAGTCATGAAAGTCTTTGCATGTAATAGCCAATACAAATTGTGCCCAGTAACAAAAAGGCAGTCAGTGCAGTATATGCAGAATGGGAGAAATATGCACATTCTATGTAGCTTCCGATAATAGCTAAACCATGGCATTCTGCACCGGCTGGAGTTTCTGAACTGACTTTGAGTGCATTACAGTAGTCTAGTCTTGATGTTACTGTGGCATAGGTTCAAGTGGCCAGATCAAGGTAAGGGGCCATATTGCAAGCTAGGCTGAGTTGGTAGAAACTGTTGTTGTTGTTTTTTGCAACTGCATTAGCTTGCTTTCCACCAATAAAGTTGGATCAAGTATAACCCCAAGACTTTTTATAAGCCAGCAAAGGCCAGCTGAACTCCATCAAAACTGGAGAGTAAAATGTCTTTCAAGACCGCCACCTTTCCGGACAGCAAATGCGATCTTGGGCTGTATCAACAGAAGTATAGTGTCCATATCATGCGAAGTGATGGTATCGCTTTACTCTGCTCTGGTTAGACCTCACCTAGAATATTGTGTTCAGTTTGGGGCACCGCAATTTAAGAAGGATGTAGACAAGCTGGAATGGGTCCAGAGGAGAGCAATAAAGATGGTGAGGGGTCTGGAGACCAAGTCCTACAAGGAAAGGTTGAAGGAGCTGGGTATGTTTAGCCTGAAGAGGAGAAGACTGAGAGGGGATATGATAACCATCTTCAAGTACTTGAAGGGTTGTCATATAGAGGATGGTGCAGAGTTTTTTTCTGTTGCCCCAGAAGGTCGGACCAGAACCAATGGGTTGAAATTAAATCAAAAGAGTTTCTGTCTAGACATTAGGAAGAATTTTCTAACAATTAGAGCGGCTTCTCAGTGGAACAGACTTCCTCAGGAGGTGGTAAGTGCTCCTTCCCTGGAGTTTTTAAAGCAGAGGCTAGATGGCCATCTGTCAGCAATGCTGATTCTATGACCTTAAGCAGATGATGAGAGGGAGAGCATCTTGGCCATCTTCTGGGCATGGAGTAGGGGTCACTGGGGGTGTGGGGGGGAGGTAGCTGTGAATTTCCTGCATTGTTCAGGGGGTTGGATTAGATGACCCTGGTGGTCCCTTCCAACTCTATGATTCTATGAAGAAACAATTCTGACAAATTTATTTGACCAATGTATTACTCATTTGGCCATATAACAACCTTACCACTAAACAAGATGATAGCAGATGACCAAGCTGCCTTTGAGTGATAACTGTTGCATGGGGTAATTTGGCTATATGTAAGACCTCATTGTGTTGTAAATAATGCCAATGCAACCTACCAGCCATGCATGGTAATTTGATAAATCTTCTGATTTTGCCACCTGCGACAATGTGGAGAGACAAATGTTTGTGCATGGTAGGCTTTGTTTAGCTTGTGGGGTCATAAGTGGTAAAGGCTTGTCATAAACAGACATAGTTGGAGACACCTCTCCTATATGTGTCACAAAGGTGGTGAAATGAGTTATTCCATACGCCACCATGAAAGCAAAAGAAAAAGGAAATTTTATTCAAATGTTTTTAAGAAATGTTTTCCTGCCTGCCATTAATTTAGCAACGCCAGAGTAAATGGAAACCAACAAAAATGTAAGTATACCAGTTGATTTGAAGAGTTGGCAGAAAACACACACTGCTTTCGACAGATGCATCTCAAGAAATGCGCAATTGGATTGTGGCATTGATTTCGGCCAGCAATGAGCTAAGATAGCTGACAAACATTGTGGGGCTTGTCTTTTCAGACTGATTCATTTTATAAAGACTGGCATGCATGCATTTAAAAGAGGCTTCCTGTTCAAGCTTTTTCTTTTCTCCTTCCCTGAAAGCTGTCATTTCAAGAACAATTTACACAGCAACAGTGTCCTAAAAATTGGGTTTTAAAGAAGAAAATACAAATATATCATAAAAGACATTTTACAATACAAATAAGAAATCTGGTTCAGTGAATGTGAGATTATTTTAATGAGTATTTCTGCAATTGCATGTAGAATTATTGAAGAGATTGGCTGGATTCAAGAAAGTACAGGGTAATTAATAGCAAGGTTAAGATGTTTTGTTTCCCCTAACTATGGAAACAGTGTATATATAGCAGTTGATATAAATTTTTAAGTGTCACAAGGTAAAAATTGTATATTGGCATTGACTTCAATGTCTATGGATTTATTAAGGTCAGATGCAAAGCTGCAACATACTAAGAAATTCAAAGGTTGTGGGGCATAATAACACTTACTAGAAAATCTTCTTGCAAGGAAAGTAGGTTCTAGCTCCTTTCTATAGATTGGCTCCACTTCTTTCTCTTGGGGTTTTCCCTCTCTTCCTCACTCATTCCATGACCTATTTTCACTGTTTATAAAGCTCAGATGACCCCACCATTTCCAGTCAAAACTGTCTGCTCCAATAAAAGGCAAAAAGTAATGTCTCACAGCTCTGCTGTCTAGGGCTGAGACAGAAATTTCCACTGAAATAAAAGGAAATCTTGAATGGTCTTCAGCAGCACTATGAAAACAGTACAAAGATTCCCCTTCCTCATGGAATTCCCAAAGTGTTTTCTTAGTGACAACTGCAGGTAAAGTGTTTTGCTGAAACTCAACACAGCAATTCCTTCCCACTTACATTTTTTAAAAACAGCTGCCTAGAAGATGACACCTTTTACCTGTAACAGCAGGCAGCTTTGCTAGTAGAGCATTGTCAGCTTTTTTCATTCTCGTACAATAGGACAGGCAAAAACAGACAAGAATATACTGAGAAGAGGTTAAGATAAATGATGTCTGGACATACCTACAAGCCAACTATCTACTTAGAAAGTGAAACCCAAACAAAGGTAGGTGTGGAACATTTCTACACTGGACATGTGCATGGTGTGTCCTATACGGTTTTGTTTGGAGGGGATAGGGTAGGCTGTGGTGAATGTTGAAAAAGAATGATTTGGAGAGAAAAATTCTGAACAGAGCTGACGGTGGAAGAAAACAATTAAGAACATAGCAACTATACTGTCCCCCATCCTTAAGCAATGATAGAAAGATGCTAATGAACCTACAAATTGGTTCAAAAGTAACAATGTATGGCTTAGGAATTCCTAAACTGATTACACATTATGTAGAGTTAGGTACCTGAGGATTACTTTGCAATACCCATGCATTTTTGATATGAATATCTCCATATGTTTTGTTCAGTTAGGATTTGCCTATGTTCAAGTATTCTTCCCATCTGTATTTTTATTAAAAAATAAGGTTGTCCTGTTTTACGCCTGTTGTTAGAGTTCAGCACTTTTCCGAATAGTTTGTAATGTCTTCTTAAGGCTTTGAAAGGGGAATGGACAAATTCATGGAGGATGGGGCTATTCATGGCTGCTAGTCATTAGGGATACGTACTCCCTCCAGCACCAGAGGCAGTAAACTTGTTCATATCAGTTGCTGGGGAGAATGGACAGGAGGATGCTGTTGCAGTCATCCAGGTTGTGGGCTTCCTAGAGGCAGCTGGTTGGCCATTGTGTTTCTTTTTTCTTTCCTTCAAAAAAAAAGGGGGGGGAATCACAACCCAGCAACTAAGTAGAATAAAGTGGAAGGGGGGAGAGAGAGAAAAGAGAAAAAGGCATACATAAACTAGAGACAAATAGTGGAAGATCTACACATAAGTTTCTATAAAGGGTTTCCAAATATCTATAAATAAGTCCATATGCAATTGTTGTCTATATACCATGTGTTCAAATACTGATAAAGTCTGAAGGTCCTCAATCCATAGATTTGCCAGAGGTGGGCATTTATCTTTCCAGCACTGCAATATGAGTCTTTAGCTGTAGTAAGAGCAAAGAAGGTCCATTGGTTAGCCTCCAAGAGACAGGCAAATAGTTTTAAAGTACATAAGCATCCTCAAAGCTCAACGGACATTCTAATACTAAATTGAAATGAGTAATAACTTCTTCCCAGAAAACGGAAAAACTGGACATGCCCAAAGTATATGTTTCAGGGATGTGTCCTGTGAGATACAACACCAACAATTAGACACTTTACTCATTACTTTGCTGAAGAGTTTCTGTGATGTTCAGTAAATCCTAAAAATAATTTTTGTGCTGAATAAGTCACAACTTAAGATTCATGGAGAGAGCAGGTATAAACTTTAAGGCCATACCCCATTGTTTTGGCAAAATAGGGCAATCTCACTCCTTAATCCATTTTTTCCTGAGACTTTGCATATTGTATTTAATCAACATCAAATATGTATAAATAAATATTGTAGATTTTGTTTTCTGCATTGACTCAATTAGAGTTCCAGGAACAAAGGGACTCTGAGACACTTAATGCCACAGGGCCACATTTAGATACCAACAGATGTTGCAATTATAAATATTGCCATTCAACAAAAGCTGAGAAGTCATGTCTAGACTTCTGCTGAGGGTTGGCAGCTGTGTGAACAAAATGCTGGACTTGATGGGCCTTTGATCTGATCTAGCATGGCTGTTCTTATGTTCTAATTTGTAAACTGCATCAGCAAAGTTTGTGGATGACAACAATTTATTTAGAGAAAATTTCAAGGTGACTACAAAGTGCTTTACTTTAAACCCTGTATTTTCAAACTGTCAAATCCCTGTAGCCTGGAGCTCTTATCACCTCATGTAAATCCTGAGTTATTAGCATAACAAAAGAAGAATCAGTCAGAAGAGGTCAGGTTAGGAAAATAAACTACTTAATCCCTAAACCCCAAACATCAAGCACCAAACTGATGTCTGTTTTTCCCCCTTCCTAGTACATCAAACATGTTAGGCAAACATGCTAAGCAACTGCAATTTTGTCCCTCAGTTTGAACTACACTAATTTCATCCCCATCTTAAAGGAACTCAACTAACCATTAATGTTCCAGCTGAATCAGCAAACCTGCACAATTCTTTTACATCCCAACATGAAAGCATCAAACATGAAACTCATTTGCATGCAGAATTACAACTTTACCTTATGGTGGTTAAATGTGGTCTTGAAATAAATTCTGTATAAGTCGCAAAATATTTGCCTTTTATGACATTGATTGCCACAAAGAACATCCTAAAGCACTGAGATAATTAGGCAATTGCATTAATTTACCCACAATGCAATTCTAAAGGCCTCCCACCCGTGTAACTATGGCAGTGCTCCTGAAGGTTTTTGTTAGTGAGTGGTTGGCAGGGGAAAGTGTGTTGCTGGGGTTTTGGAGACCACAACAACATCAGCGTCCCCAGTAACTGCACCATAGCATCTGATCCGGGTGTTGTGTTGTGATGGCTGGGCCATGTTGGACAGGGCAGGCAGAACCAATTAGGGGCCTAGCCTACGTATGTCACAGCTGAGGGGTGGGAAGGACAGGACCAGGAATCAAGGCTCCATGTCTGTGATGAACCCCCCCTTAAAGGGATTGGACCCTGCAATCAGTCCCTGGGCAGCTGACAGAATTGTCATAGCTGCAGCTATTCCCCTCCCATGGAGACCCCAAGCAGGCCCTCAGCCACAGTGATGCAAAGGCTGCCATCACCTTGAAAGGGGCTTGGGGACACAACAAGGAGAGTCTATCTGTTGACAGGTGTCCTCTGCTCACAAGCAGTTGTATCTAGTGTTGCCAGCTTTGGGCTGGAGCCTAAAGAGGTCGGGGTTTGGGGAAGGGAGGGACTTCAATGCCATAGAGTCTAATTGCCAAAGTGGTCATTTTCTCCAGGTGAACTGTTCTCTATTGGCTGGAGATCAGTTGTAATCGCAGGAAATTTTTAGATACTACCTGGAGGTTGGCAACCCTAGGCAAGTCCCAGGAGCCCAGCCACACTGCTGAGGGTGCCCCTGCACAACTCCCCTGGTCACCTCCACCAGTGTCAGAACAGGATAGGAGGCCACTAGGGTGGGCTCAGATATGGGGGCATGGAACACCACCAACAGATCTCCCCAATAACCTCCTCAAAAGAGCAAAAGTGGTCTAGGACTGGAATGCCCATCATTTCACTCTGGGCACTATCATTCCACTTCCAGAGCAATGTATCTGTGCCCAGAGACCATCATTTGAAATCCATTTTGCATTCATTATAACTTTTACCTGCAGTAATGTATTGCAATGGAACCCATGCAAGTCATTTGGTATTTCTGGCTCCCACTATGTCCAACAGGCATTCCAGCTTTTCCCATTGTTCCCAATGGGTAATCCTGTCAGTCGTTTTAGTACATCCCGTCTCGATGCACCCCTGCCTGTCCCCAGTTTCCCTTGTGGCATCAGCAACTCCCCCAGGTGCCTTCCAAGTGCCACCACAGATGCAGCCAACCCCTCCATGCCCCAGGAGAAAGCATCCCTCCCTCATGACAGGACTCTAACCACTTCTGCTCAGTTACCATCCCAGGGCCCCAGCAAGGGCTCTGACTCCCCTGCTACAGCATTAAGGACCGGATTCAGCTGCCTGCCTCCCCTACCAGTGCCCTCCCCACCCTCCTCCAAAGACATTGAGTCTGCCCGCTGTATTGACTCCCCCTCAGCCATTGACTCTGGGAACCCCATGATATCCTGTCCCCTCAGATGTCTTTCCCAGGGTGACAGCACCCCACCTCCCTTGAGCAGACTCACAGTTATTAACTTCACTCATTTACTCTATTCATTGCCCATCTTTCTCTCCTATGGGGACCCAAAGTAGCTTACATCATTCTCCTCTCCTCCATTTGATGCTCACAACCATGTGAGGTAGGTTAGGCTGAAAGTTTGTGACTGGCCCAAGGCCACCAAGCTAGCATCCATGGCATGAGTGGCGATTCAAATCTGGGTCTCCCAGATCCTTGTCTCACAGTCTAACCACCCTCTCCAAGCTGGCTCATTCACCCAGACCATCCCCTGGCCCATCCCCCATCAACACAGCAGCCTGTGGAATAAGGGAGGAACCTGGTGTTAGGTCAAGCTTGGAGGTGCTGCTGGGCCCCTCCTATGTTTGGCAGATGACCATGACGTGGGACCAGTGGCACCTGCACAATCATCCACAGCCATCCAAGGCACCCAAGAGCCCTCCCTCTTGGACATGTCATCAGGTAACTCTCAGGGGGAGTCACAGATGGTGTGGGGAGGGAATGGGGCAGGGAGAGGCATGGAGCTCCTGACATGCAATCTGAACCAAACAGATGGAGACAGAGTTGTGGCACAACACATACTTTATTGAACTGCAAGTCATGGTGAGGCCTGAAGACTCCAGGTGCCACTTACCTGGGGCCAAGTGGTGAGGGACAGAGGCTCCCTTGGTACGGCTTGTGTCTAGGTGGGGTGGAGTTGCAGGTGGAACTTGGAAGTCTGGCTGGGTGCAGCACTCCACTCCTGGAGGTGGGCTGGGGCAGCACACTTAGCAGATTATGAGGGGGCAGGACCAGCCATGCCCAGAGGTCTCTCGTTGTTGAATCTGTCCCGGTGAGGCCCACCCCCCCTTCCTAGGCCGAGTCTCAGCCCCTCCACTGACCAGCCTTCCCGGGGGGGGGGTGAGTCACGGGGGCCTACTCTCTCCGCAGCGCCGCAACGAGCCAGCCAGAGGAGAGGGAACCCGCCCACAGCCTCCAAGGGAGCAGCGAGCCGCCGCCCCGCCGGCCCGGCCGACGCCGCCCCAGGAGCCGCGGGCCACCGATGCGCCGGCCCAGCCGAAGCCAACAACAGAGCCGCGGGCCCCAGATGCGCCGGCCCGGCCAAAGCCAGTGCGGGCTGCTGACGCGTCGGCCCAGCCAAAGCCGACGAGGGAGCCGCGGGCCACCGACCCGCAAGCCGACCCGAGGGAGGAGGGGGCCCTGGGGGCAGCGCGAGGGGGGCGTCATGGTTAGCCAGCCTCCCCGCCCCCCAGCTGGTTTGCGGGTGAGCTCAGGCGGGGAATAGGCGTAGCCCTCGCCCGGCACCTCAAGGCTGGGAGGCGATGCCTTCCAGTCCTTATATGGGCTTCCGGGGGACAGGACAGGGGCGGGGCTTGGGAGAGACTTCTCTGGCCTGAAGGGTATATAAGGCCAGAGAAGCCTGACTGCCGGGGAGGATACAAGGCAGAGGCTGCCCGCAAGGTGTGTCCTGCGGCAACCTGGCAATGCCCTAGGGAGAGTCAAGCTCCGACTCCCCCTCGGACTGGTCTAAGGCAGAAGAGATTGTCTCAGCCCCAACGTCCTCCAAGCCAGAGACCCTCCCGGCGATAGGGCCCAAGGCGCCTCGCGACAGAATCATCACCTGCAGGGAAGAAAAACAGAGCCATGTGCACCCTGGCAACCAGGCACGAGTGCCATGCTAGTCTCAGCCATGGAAATGTCACTCTGGCAGGGTTGGCAAATGCAGCCCTGTGCCGGGCGGGGGGGGGGCTTTCACCATGAACTCCCCCTTGAGGCAGATGATGGTGCTATCTGAACTACACTTGCCTGTACTGTGCTGAAGTGTGCAGAGACTGGTTGCAATCTAACCACTGCAGCTGCTGCTCAAGGCTCTGATCCTGCAAGGGCATGAGTCAAAGGGTTACCCGGCAAGCTGGTCCACCATGTAGAGTGGGGCAGCTGCCAGAACCCCCAAACCACAGATGAGCGCTGTCCTCTGCCGAGGGGGGAGGGGAACAATCAAAGGACTGAGCTTACAGCCCGGTGTCGGGCTGAAATAATCACCCTCCCCAGCAGTTCTCTCTGCTGGAATCTTTTCCCATTGTGTGACAGGGGTCATGGTGCCAGGAGGCCACGGCTCGTGCTGCCTCCACACAAACACAAGGCTGAGCTTGACTGCAAGATTCACCATAGCTGGAGTGGCACCCGGACTCAAGGGAGCATGTTTGGGTTCCTTAGTGTTTGGCCACTGTTATGTATGTGTTAGAAGGTAAGCAGGGGAAAATCCTAGGAGCTTGAGTCCTGGGCAAAGGCTCCTAGCCCTGCTCACCCCATTGGCCGAAACTGGGCTGTGCTATTGGCCCTAAGCCAGCGTGCGCCATTGGGCATGGTAAGGTTGTTCCCCCCCATCACGGATCAGGGGGGGAGCGGCCACAGACGGCTAGGGGGGCATATAAGCAGGACCATTCCCAATGTATCCCCAGTTCTGTTCTACCCTACAATAAATGTTGGTTGCATTGAATTCCATCTCTGACCTCTTGAATTCTGCCCACACAGACTTAACAGCCACCCCTTTGGGTTGAGCCTCCAGAGGTGGGGTACCTGTTAGGGTTCTGAAATGGGAAAGGTCAGCCAGAGTGCGGACTTTGCTCTCCCCTTTGGATGTTTGTGCAAAGGGCTCAACCTGTTGTGCTAAATTACCTCTCTGCGCTTTCCCCCCCACCAAAATGTGTTGGAACTCGCTCAAAGTCTGCACAGCAGGGAGCTCTGAGACAAAGCGCTGTGCTGCACACCCTACCTACTGAGCTGCAAAGTGTCCTGGACAAAGTTTTTGTAGGGTGTGGAGATGTGAGTGGGTGCTGGGGAGAGGACTTGGCTGCCCCTGGGGGGGACATAACTGGCCACACCTATAGTAGGCGTCCTGAACTCCTACGGGCCTAATAGGTGTTCCCGCAGCAATGGGAGGTAGGGTTGCCACCCTCTTCACCACCAGTGGGAGGTTTTTGGGGCAGAGCCTGAGGAGGGCGGGGTTTGGGGAGGGGAGGGACTTCAATGCCATAGAGTCCAATTTCCACAGCGGCCATTTTCTCCAGGTGAACTGATTTTTATCATCTGGAGATCAGTTGTAATAGTAGGAGATCTCCAGCTAGTATCTGGAGGTTGCAACTCCAGTGGGAAGGCAATTATTTTCCAGTTCAATTGGTGCCTATGGCAGGGGTGTCTAACTCATTTGTTACAGGGGTCATATATGACATGTCACTTAGTCAGGCCGGGCCATGTGTACCATAAAATTTAATGCCAGTTACCAGAGACACAAACTATGGAAAACCCAGGCAAAGCCAATTAATGATATTATTTTTTACTTAAAATTCAAACATGCTTAAAATAATAACACTCAGACAGTATTTTCTTTTATTTAATAGTCTTTGATAATTGACACTTCAGGACTGGTCGGGGGTGGGGATGTGGCTGCCTCAACTGTCTCGCCGGCCAGATAAGAGTTCTTAAAGGGCATGATCTGGTCCGTGGGTCCTCCACACCAAGCATATATTTAACCACTGAATAGTAGCCCTTCTTCAAACAGAAATTGTTTCCTTTTGCAAGCATTTAGAGCTATCCTTGATTTTGGCATGATGGAAATAGTGTTGACCGTGTGAATCCTGCCAAACTAAAAGTGATCCACATCCTTAATATGTAGATTATTGATAACCTCTGTGCTGTTCACACACACCACCAGTCATTCCACAAACTTCGACACCTGAAAAAAACCAACACAATATTTATTATTTATTTTGAGGAAGTACAGGCAAAGACCTGCTCAAGGCAATATGTAATATTGCCAAAATCCATTATCAGTTTCTGAAGCAGCTTCTTTTTTTGCAGAGCTTTCTAACAACACAATTAGCAATTAAGTCAAAATACATCAAGCAAGGTAGTGTTTATTCTTTGCTGATTCTTTTAAAAGCAGGCATAAGATCAGCTGAGGTCCAAGAAAATGTTATCAGAATGTCAGCCAGAACCCTGCAGTTTATCTAACACTAATCAGCATACAGTGAAAGATCACAAAGGAATGAACCCATTAATAAACAGATATGCTAAAAAATGAAGGTAGGGTTGGTAAAGCAGAATTTTACTCATGCACTGCAGAGGCTTTTTGTACCTGCTTCACTAAACATGAATCCTACCATGAAAACCTTCAGTCTGCTGATTTAGTTTTAGCTCCCTGCTGAGTGCACAGTCTTGGAAATGAAATGTGTATGAGCATTACCAACTCGTGACATGAATCATTTGTCTGGTATTATTTTGAACTGTTCTTAAAATGTGTAAACAAATCAGAGCTATAAATCAGAATGAGGAATTTTGGCTCCCAGCATGCAAAATGAAGGATCTGGGGCATTATCCATTGCTCTTAAGACTTGATCGCCCACATATGAGTCTTCACTCCTTGTATATGTGCTACAGGAAGAATGGCTGTTGGCTATCATCATGTTGCTCAAAAAAAATTATAGTCTGAAACCCATCACACTTCTCTGAAAACAATTTGCACAGGAACTGTTTCAAAGCAACAGCAGTACCGAACTTCAAAGTGTCATATTGCAATGAATGTCACCAATGGGGATACACATATCAGTGAATGGGGTGGGGGGCTCATTTACAACCCACCAGCTTTTTCTTAGATGTTAATTAAAATCATTCCCAACACTTGAGATATAATTAAGAAGAAAACAACAAATACTCCAGCCCTGCAAAGATTATCTGTGAATAATCTACACAAACTCAATGTGTAATATTTAAGAAGAGAAATATGTCACACATCAAAAGGCTTTAGAAGGTTTATTACTTTGTGTGAGAAACTAAAGCCTTGCATTGTTTATGCAGATTAATGAATTATGTTTTTGTTAAAGTTTATCATTTGTTAATCCACAAGTGATACATAAACATGTGGGGAAAAGAATTTGAACCAAGGTCTGCATAACAATGTAGTTATACATGTGGTGTGGTGAAGCAAAGTGAATCACAAAAATCAAGTAATGTTCTCTGAAACTTTAATGCAAAGTTAGTGGTATGACCTTTTAAGGAAGATAGTTTCCTGTGAACTCAAATCCTTTATTTTACAAAAATTGGGACAAATGCTTCATTTTGTCAGTCGCTACTGAACAGTACTCAGAAACCTTGACATGGCATTGAAATGATGGGTCTTCCACTAGCATGAAAACTGGGACTTCATTGAAGCAATGCGATTACCACTTCACTGTACTCTGCAGCAAACTCTTGACACAAATGCCCACAACCCGCATTTTTATCCTCTTCCACAGCTGTTGCATATTTCTTCATTCTGTACATATCCATGTTGGAAAAACCTGGGGCTAGCTTGTAGTCACATGTGATGCAACATTTGTATTTATTTAATTTGTGTAAATCGACCTGGAAGTAATAATTGGTCCCAGCTTTCCATTGTGCAAGCATGTGAAAACAGATACACCTGCAGTTGTCACATAGGGAAATCTACCTATATATATATTTGACATATTTTCAACATGGGAAATGTAGGCAGGTATCCTCAGGATTGTGCAAATGCATACCAAACTCATACCATACAGAATTACACACTATATTCCACATTGTGCTATTTCTTGCTGGTTCTTCAACATAAAATATAACAATATGCTTCTTGTAGAACAAGATATTCCCCCCCCCCCATAAAACTGCAGCATCCTCAGTCATGGAGAGAGTGTGGTCTTTATAAGGCAAAGCAATATCAAACATTCATGGGTTAATTTTGAAGGGCTGAAAACTATTAAAAACCCCTTAAATACTTTACTTTGCCAGTGTCCTTGTAAAATTGTTTTATTTGTTTCATTTTGTTGTGCTTTTATACACCGTTAAGATACAACAGAATTTTAAGTGCCTCAAAGGGCCAGGGTGGGTATCCACATGAGCTCTTGCCAATTAGTTTTTATGTGAGTAAACTGTTCAATACATAGAAGGGTAAGTGAAGAAATTCTGCTGCTCTGTAGCCTTTTAAGGTGAGGTTGATAGCATTGCAGCTTGTCTTTGGATCACTTCTATACTTCTTGCTTACTTGAAAATAAGAGATGCAGATTTCAGATTTTCAAACATATGGTAGAAATAACTAAAAATCAGCTAGGGACCAGAGTAGATAACTTTGAAGCAGCTGAGAATGGAAACAGCTGTCTGTTCAATTCTGTGTTCTTCATGAAATGTAAGGCAGTGGGAGGCACCAGATGCGATGATGAGATTGTCTTTCCCACAGCTGCTGCCAAAAAATGGTGGCATTTACACAGAGACCCACTTCACAGCAGTAGCAGAACTGGCAATCTGCTCACTGACCATCTCTAGGATTTGAAATACATTCCTTCTGTGAGATGCATGTAGCTGACCCTGTCACCTTCATGGCTGAGACTATAGTGCTGAGTCAAAACTATGAAAGCAATCAAGGGAGAAAAATCCAAATTTCAATAAAGGCAAAAAAGAGAGAAGACATGACATATTCCTGTGCTTTCAATTAGCACATAACTGGAGGTATGGAAGATGTTTTTTGTTTTTTTTAAATAAAAGGCAGCTACCTTTTCCTCCAGGAAGACCCATGCTCAAACCTGCAATAAGGCCTATGTTTACAAGGCCTATCCAGAGACTATTTCCATGTAGGAAAAAGCAAATCTTTATAATAAATGTCAGAAACTGAGAACAAGTTTATAAAATCATCTGGCAGTACCTTTCCTGGATTATATCTCTTTAGATCAGTGGTTCCCAACCTTTTTTTAACCAGGGACCACTAGGACTTTTTTGTTCAGTGCAGGGACCCCAAGGTTCAAAATAAAAATTCAGAGAATTTGAAAATAAACTTTAATCATAACTGTTAGTTAAACATTAAACTTAGAATAATATTTGAATATATATATTTTATCATAGAGAACATTTAATTGAAAATATTAATTTATTATGGGTTTATAACTTTGTTTCGCGGACCTTAATTTAGTTCTCATGGACCCCTGGGGGTCCACGGACCCCTGGTTGGGAACCAGTGCTTTAGATAGTGTGTATGTATTTGGGGGGGGGGGTGTTAGAACTGCTGGCTCCAGAAAAAAGAAGCATGTATAGAAAACTAGCACATCATGGAGGAGGACTGTGGTTATTGTTCACAGACATGCCTTCTGTGTGCAGGAATGTGTGCCATGGGGACCATTCAAACTGTCTAAAGTTGCACACAACCACAGGCCAGTTTCACAGGGTGCATGTGTGACTAACCCAGACAATCTATCTAGTGCTTGTTACTGCTGGGTTGTCCTATATCTGATAAAGTTTAAAATAAGAATGTTGACTACTTTGACAGGAAGATGATTGCCAGTTGAATTTACTGTGATGAAATTCCTTATTTGCTTGTGGTTTGAGCCTTGCCCCCTTATTATCACATTAATGTTAACGTTCAAAGTTCAGCTGGACAGCCATGCCAAGCTATTTTGGAGGGTCACTGTTGGTTCATGCCTATGTGAACAAGCTACATTTTAACTTATGTGTTGCAACTTGCAGCTTCTGTTCTATGTGCAAGAATGTGTCTCTCACTGGAGAAAGATGCACTGATGAGTTATTAAGCTCAACATAGCAGAAAAATCACTCCCAGTTCACCTCTCTCGGCACCTCTAAAGTTGGATGCATTGTTTAAATGACCTGCCATGGATATATTGTCTGCAAGAATGTGCTTGTGCAAAGTTATCCTAATCAGGGCAGTTTGTTTGCCTTTTAATTTACAATGTGGGCATTTTATGCCACTGTGGCCAAGAAAATCCCCGAAAAACTTCATTTTTGATTCTTCTAAAAATTTGAAGCAAAGCTTTTTGTGGATGGATGGGTGGGTGGAATAATCTATATATTTTTTAATTATTATTATTATTTTTAATACAAGACATGGGAAAAGGGAAACAGGGAAAGGGAGATTCAAATTGTGTTCACTTACATATCTGGTACACTGGTATATGAACATTCTTATTGTTATATCGATTATAACCTTACTTTCTGTTCTATATTATTGTATCATTCATGTAATCATTCCCTAATGATATTTTTGATATCTCTGGTTACCTTTTAAACTATTAAAAAAACAATCGCTATTATTAAAACATTATCATCTAAAGTGTATACTTATGAACTATCGTATTTATCATAGAAGGATTGCCATTTCTGTTCATGCTCTTCATACATTTCTTGACGTAGCAGGGTAGAAAGTTTTGACATCATTGCATATTCATGCATTTTTGTAATCCACATGTATAAGTCTGGTACCTCTTTCTCTTTCCATTTTTGCGCCAGTAATAGTCTCACCGCTGATGTTGCATATTGATACAACTCTCTTTGATTGGGTGAAATTTGAGGTAGAGTGATACCCAGTAAGAAATACTTGGCTTCTAGTTGGAAAGTAGTATTCATTAAGTCTTGTATTTCTTTGTGTATTTTTTTCCAAAAAAGATTGTACTTTCTTACATGTCCACCATTGGGGAAAATATGTTCCTTCTGTTTCAGAAGAACCTATAATTCCCATGAGACAATGTGACAAGATGCTTGCATAAATTTATCCATATCCCGACAGTCCACCAGTCATTAAAGAAAACCAGCTGATCAATCATCTTTTGTTTAATCAGTTTTAGTCTCCCCCTTTTTTTTTTTTGCTGTCAAGTCAAAGCTGACTCATGGTGACCCTGTAGGGTTTTCAAGGCAAGAGATGTTCAAAGGTGGTTTGCCATTGGCTGCCTCCATGTCACACCCCTGGTATTCCTTGGAGGTCTATCCAAATGCTTGCCAGGGTCGAGGCTGAGAGTGTGTGCCAAGGTTACCCAGCATTTTTCCATGGCAGAGTGTGGATTCGAACCTTGGTTTCCCAGATCCTAGTCCAACACTTTAACCACTACACCATGCTGGCTCTTAAGTGCCATCAAGTCACAGCCAACTTATGGCAACCCCGGGTTTTCAAGGCAAGAGTCCAACAGAGGGTTTACCATTGCCTTCTTCTGCATAGCAACCCTGTCATTCCTTGGTGGTCTCCCATCCAAGTACTAACTGTGGCTGACCCTGCTTTACTTCTGAGATCTGACAAGGTCAGACTAGCCTTGGGCTATCCAGGTAAGAGCTTCAGTCTATTACAGGATACTACTGTCAGAGCAACATGGGCAAGGGAACTTTAGATTATGTACATGCTGTATACTTGCAAAGTTGCACAGTTTGAATGCAGATTTCAACTATAGCTAACTAGTCATTTTTTCTTCAGACTAGTCCTCCCCCTCCTGTCTCTCACTAATAATTCAATCCACACTTGTAATTATTTTCTAAGTGTTTCTCATTTTTTACTGGGGTTTCCATCATGTATTGGCTGTATTGTCATCATATATGGCCACTGTGTTCGTGTTGGCCTGTGAGAAAGATCATAAGAATTCTTGTTAAAGATCCAGCCATAAATGCATAAGAGATGAGACTTGAACCCAGGCTCAACACACTTCTTACTCTTATCCATATGAACAATTATAAATGCTCCAAATATGCATGTCAGGGATGCTCAGACACCTGCCAGCTAGACTTACAGTCTGTTTGCTGGTCACAAATAGGTAGCTGGTTGTCTATCAATAAGTTCTCAGTTCATGAGCAGTTCCAGTCTGTTCACTGGACTCCTGAGATCCATGACCAGGCAGAATTAATAGGGCTTACTATGCTAATTCCCTTGCAAAGTGAGGAAACTGAATACCAACATCTCAAGGAAACAAAACTTCATCACCATAGCTACTGTGCAGGTGTGAAGCTGCTCAACAAACATTCAAGGACAAACAGACTGGATATTTGGCTCACAGGTGATCATGGCTGTTTCCCTTTCCCCTCCCTTCCTTTCCTTTCCCTTCCCTTCTCTTTTTTCCATTTTCCCATCCATTTATACCTTGCGGCTCCCCTCCCCATCCTGGGTATGAATCAGAAGTCATAACATCACCTGGGACCCATGACCAGGGCACCATTATTGTTTATTTATAATTTAATATTTTAGTTATATATATCTTTATGGCTTAACTGTAATAGTTTTATACTGTTAGCTGCCCTGAGCCCAGCTGTAGTCGGGAAGGACGGAATAAAAATATATTAAATAAACAAAATAAATGTTTGACTATGAAACATAGTTGAAATTTGCAACTTAGCTTCTTAGTTCCACAGCCTTAAAACAGCCAAATGACCACTACATGAATCAAAACCTATTAACAACCAATGTTAGATGACCAATCAATAGTTCAAATCTCACAACCTGGTCAGTCCTACTATCCCCCACGTCTCTGCAGCAGCTCTATGTTTGCTGTCAGTGGCCCTTTCAAGCCAGAATGAGAGCAGGAATGTCTTTAACATGTTGCTCATTACAACAAGGGAAAGAAGAGTTCAGTGTAGGGTTCTGCAACAAAAACAAATTAGTACTTTTAGGATCTATATACATTGGAGCTCAAAATATTGCTATTCCCAGTTTCAGAATTCAGATTTTTTCTTTTTTTAGGTTGTTGATATTTTTCAACTCTATTATTGCCTATGGGGAAACTTTCCAGGGGGCAGGGGGTGTTTTTAAAGCTACTGGCATCAAAATTGCAAGCCCAACCAATGTAAAACCTGAGAATCTGAACCTATGTAAAACCCAAAAATCTGAAAGTACGTAAAACATGACCAATGTAAAACATGACAATCTCAATGTAAAATGCCAGAATCCACCGAATTAAAAGGCGACACTCCTAGTGCTCTTTATTCACCCTTGCCACTCCCGCATGCTCAAATCTCACAAATTGCAAATGTGTGTCTGTGTGGATCTGTGGTATGGTATGAAAATGAGGAGATGATGGGCAGCAAGCTGCAGGAATTTGAGATGTGTTATTTGTGTGGTGTTTGATGTTGCTTTTCCTTGACAGGTGCCATTTTCTCTGCCTTTGCAAACAATCTAGGGGGTGGATTCTATTCAGCAGCGGGGGATACACACCCTTTTTTTTTTGCTAATGCAATTGTATACCGGAATATTGATAAGGCAAAAAAATATATATTTTTTTAATGATGAAAAATAGCAACCAGGAAATCCCCCAACGTTTGGGTCAACCTCTGACCAGCCTTGGCCAATCACAAAGCGGTGACAAGAATGACAGGGAAACCCCTGTCTACTCCCCAAGTATCCCACATTACAGGCAGGGCAAAACACACCATGCTTTCTACCCTGACCAGTTGCAGGAATGCAGTGGGAGGGTGGTCGCCATGAATTCAATTTTCAGAACTCGGGATAAAAAAGAGTGAGACAAGGAAGAAACAATCCAAGGACATTCTAGCCATGTGTTATCAGCCACAGGGGAGAAAAAGGGGAGGGGAAGGAAAAAAACAGACCTTGGAGCCCACAAACACCCGATCCCACTATTCCTGGTTAATCCTAAATATTTCTGGGGGTTTTTGGGACCCATGTTTTGGTATCCTGAAAATTCTTGGATATATTTGGGAGACCAGATTATATATATATATGTATATTTGGCTCAGTTCTATCTAATCACACATCCCTAGTCTGGCACTAGTGCTGTTTATCTTTTACTATCCTCTCATCCTGCTTCCCCTTAAATCAGAGAACAGTTATTTACCTGACGTAAACATTTGGGAATACAAACAACTCCATTGCCAAGAAGTTCGCAACTCTTGTGTTAAAAATGCTTCTGTAAGACTGTTCCTCATTTTACTATCTCTGCTGATATTCACATTTTGAAGGAAGTGATAATTTAGATGAAATCTTCTGCATCCAAATAGAAATGAAACTTGTTAAACTTTTTTCTTAGTATTCAAGGAGAGTGTATGGGGGTGGGGGGAGCTATGCTTTTATCAGTAAGAGGGTAAAAATACTAGAAGTCATCATTTGTGTCACAAAAATCATGCCCATGACAAATATATATCCTTAATGATGAGCCTTGATTTACACTATAAAGAGGAAAACACTTTTGTTCCAAGAGTTTTTTAAGGCACCTTCAAAGGCAGGAAATGGCTTTAATCCTGCCTAAAATGACTCAAAATAAAGGGCCCACGCTATGCCACAGCCCATCCAGGATCTTTAAGGAATTCAAGAGATGAACTAGCCATTTTCATGAATAGTTTTAAAAGGGGAATGGAAAGTTTGAAATATAGCTGGACTCTTTCCCCCAAAAGGACAAAAACTGAAAAATGGTACAAATGCAATTCATAATACACCTACTTAACAAATAATTCACTATGGCTGCATTAGAATGTGTGTGAGGAATGGGTATAATGGCCATATATTCATTAGACTGCAGCACAGGGATGATGCAAGTACAAATAATGTGCATAGAATCTGTGTACTTGATTAGAAATCCCTCTGTAACACCAGAATCCTCCTGATCTCCCATGCAGAAAACAGGGGATTCATGCCAGTACATAGCATGTTGGAATCAGGGACACTGAATAAGGGTGGCTGAGTCTTGGGAAAACTTTATAATGTGTCAAAAGGAATCAAGATATGTAAATAAAAAGCTGAAAATGGAAGAAATCAGTGCAAGTTCAGAACCCAAGTGTCATTCCTCACTTACCATGGGATATCCAGCAGAAAAGTTAGACTCTAAAGTTGTACAAGTTTGTAAAAACATGATAAAAGATCACTGCAAATAAATGAAAAAATTATTGAGGATTTTAGAATACAGGATTGTTTTAATCAAACCAAAAATGGGAAAAATGAAGTCTCTTCTATTACTGAAATTCTCTTTATGATGCGGACGCTGTGACTGACTTGGATAGAGGTGTCCAGTCACTGGGCAATCTAGGACCAGACACAATCTGTCAGTGTAACCTATCTCATAGGTTTGTTGTGAGGATAAAATTAGGGAGAGGAGAACCATATAGGCTGCCTTAGCTCCTTGAAGGAAGGGGATGAGAGCAAAGTATGTGACAATTAACTATAGATGTTTCTATCATCTTTTTCATTTAAGAAATAAAACATTGTGATTTGTATGAAGCCACTAACACAACAAAAATCAATAAACAGCAAGGGAAACAAAATACATGGGTGTTACTCTTCAAGCAGAAACATGAAGAATTCACTTAGATGTTATCTTTATGGTTTATTTCAAGGTTAAAAGGAAAAGTGTAAAGTATTCATAATTTGGTCACCCTGTGGCAATCATACTTTTTTTTTAAGCTTGTTCCTATAATTACCCATAAATTTCCCAAACTGGGAACTTTGTGATTTGCTAAATCACAGACATTTATTTTCAAGTATGCTCTCAACATGTTTGTTCTACACTCGAATGCTTCCTGATTGCTGGCATAGATGTCAAATTAACTGGCTCTTTAGGGCTGGGATGAAGTAATCTTTTACTATTCATTACTCCAGACAGGGAGGACATCAGAAGAGATGCTTCTTTCTAAAAGGTATTTTGCTTTTAGTGGCCTTATTACCTGTATTAGAAATTTACAATAACTTTGACTCTTTATGGCAGGCATAATAAATACAGGAGAATCATTTTGATAGCACCTACATATCCATAGTGCTTTTAAAAAAATAGTCACTAATAATACTATGCACAATCACGGGAATTTGAATTTAGCATGTAAAAATACAAAGTATGTGAAAAGGAGATAACACTCAGCCTTTTTGATCAGTTATAATTTTCAAAAGCATTGAGAAAATATAGAGACAGAAAAATATAGAGATAGAAAAAGCCTTTTATAATAGTTTGGCTGGTTTATGGTTCATAAATAAGTATTTTAGCACATCTGTAGAAACAAGATGGTCACAGCAGTGTCCATGGATAGAATGAATATCCCAGCATAATAGAGGTGCAACTAGACGGGAGGTCTGACCCAGGAAATGGGTTATCCTCTGTTCTGAATGGGATTGCACTCCCCATAAAGGAGCAGGTTTGTAGCTTGGGGTTGGACAAACAGGTGACAGTGGTGGCCAGGTGTGCCTTTCACCAGCTTTGGCTGATGAGCTAACTACTATTCTTCCTGAGTGGGAAAGATCTTGCCATTGTGGTGCATGCTGTGGTAACATCTAAATTAGACAATTGCAATATCCTCAGTGGGGGGGGGGAATACACTTGAAGACTGTCTGGAAGTTACAGTTGGTATAGCATACTGTTGCCAGAGTGTTGAGTGGAGTGGGGTGTAGGGCCCATATTATTCCAGTCTTGTTTCATATATACTGGCTTCCAATTTTCTTCTGGGATCAATTCAGGGTGCTAGTATTGATCTTTAAAAGCCCTGTTTAGTCTGGAACCAACATACTTTAAGGACTGCTTTCTCCCATAAGCACCTACCTGTTCACTTCGGTCATCTTTGGAGGCCTTGTTTCAGTTGCTATCTCCATCTGAGGCTAGACAAGTAGCAACATGAGGAAGGACTTTCTCAGTCATGGAAGCAGAACTTTGGAACTCCCTCCCCAGGGAGATTAATCTGTCTTCCTCTATCACTATCTTCCACCAGGGGTGAAAATGTTTTCATTTTATTTGGCGTACCTCCAGTAATTGTTATTGGCCCTCTCCCCTTGTTCTGGCTTTGCTAGTTTATGTTGCTTTTAATTGTTCAAATGTTTTTATGTTTGCCACCTTGGGCACCATGATCGCATGGAAAGGTGGCATAAAAATGTTTTAAAGAAAGAAATATCTTAAACTGATGTGACTCTAACAGTGTGGTACACGTTTAAGCCTAAGTAGAGCTATACACTTTTAAGACCAACATTTAGAAGGTTGTAACTAAGCATGTAATGTAGGGCTGTTGAAAAAAAAATTCGGTATAGTTCGGATTCAGCTGAATTTGGCCCGTCTGGATTCGGAATATGCCGAAGTCCAAACTCCCCCGCTTCGGGTCCGTGCAATTCGGCGCAAATTCAAAGTTCGGGAAAATAATTCGGCCGAATAAAGCCATTAAAAACACAACCGTGCCTTTCCGTGGCTCCGGGGGGGCATTTTTGGGGTAGAGGTCCCAAACTTTCAGTGGAGCTTCAAAGGACCCTTCTTGCAAGACCCCCCCAAGTTTTGTAGAGATTGGGCCAGGGTGGGCTGAGATATGGGCCCCGAAAGGGGTCCCCCCACCCTTAATGTGCATCTCTGAGCAGAGCTTGCCACCCACGCACAAAGCTTCCAGCCCCAACAAACAGCTGAGCTGCGGGGAGCAAGGGCGGGGCAGGTGCGAAGAAGTTTGCAAAGCAACACAACTGCAAAGCAACACAAACATGCAAAGCAACACGTTTGCAACCATGCAAAGCAACACCTGACACCTGGGAGTTTGCAAACCATGGAAAGGGACAGAGGCAGCTAGCTATGCATAATGGGCGGGGCAGGTGCGAAGATGTTTGGAAAGCAACACAACTGCAAAGCAACACAACCATGCAAAGCAACACTTTTGCAACCATGGAAAGCAACACCTGACACCTGGGAGTTTGCAAACCATGGAAAGGGACAGAGGCAGCTAGCTATGCATAATGAGCACGAGGGGGTGGAATTTCCCCTTTTGCATCGGACTCGGGACCAGGCAAATGCATTCTTTAAGTCACCATTTGAAAACCAGTTTTGAGCAAGCATCAAAACAGAGACTCAAGGGGGCACACACACCCCAGGCAGAACGGGCGAAAGCCCCCTTTGGCTTCCCCCACCCATCCACAGAAACTGCTCCCTCCCCACACAAACACAGACTCTGCTTCCCCCCCACACACATACACACATAGGAGAAAAATTATAGATTAAAGCCCCCAAAGGGGGCCCAAAGCTACTGTGGCTGTCTTCTGTTCCATCAGGAGGGGCTGGGAGGAATGGGTAATCCAATACAATTCTATTTAAGCACGGGAGGTTTTGCCTTGGATTTGCCGCTCTGGAGATGTATACAGGATAGGGTGATCCATTCATCCCAATAGCGAAAAGGGGAAAGCCCATATCTCGGGACCCCCTGACCCAATGTTTACAAAACTTGGGGGGTCTCTTAAGAAGGCTCATCTGAAGCTATGCTGAATTTTTGGGGGCTGCACCCCCAAAAATGCGCCCCCTGCAGCCATGGAAAGAAAAAAGGGGGGAGCCCATATTTCTGCCCCCACTGAACCCATCTTTACAAAACTTAGGGGGTCTCTTAAGAAGGCTTGTCTGAAGCTCCGCTGAAAGTTTGGGGTCTGTACCCCCCAAAATGCACCCCCTGCAGCCACAGAAAGGAGCAAATGTGCACAAGCACCCCCCCCCCTCTGAGGATTGCTCTCACTCTCTCTCCCCGGCCCGGCCGCGCAGCAGCTGATTCCTCCAGTACTGAATCCTGACTGATTGGCCAGAAGAAGACCCAGCTTGGCCACCGATTGGCCAGGGGAAGAGAATGCTGCTTACTGACGGTTATGCTGCTTACTGACGCTCCGAATTTGCTGAATTTATTCGTGAACTCCCGAACTCGCTGAATTCGGCTCCCCCGGTTTCCCGCCATTTTTGAGTTCTGTTTGTCCCGAACTAAAAACCGCCGAATCAGGGGAAATTCGGCTGTTTTTCGGTTCAGGCCAAACCGAATCGACAGCCCTAATGTAATGAAGCACTATTAGTTTAGTACAAGAAGCACTAGAATGTTATTCCCATGTGTAAGTCTTTTCCAAAGGCCTCGAATCCATTTTAGGGCTTATCTACACTATTCTGAATTGGTTTTATTATCACTTTCACTATTAGGGGCCATGAATCCTGGCCTCTGTTAAAGAATCTTGGGAATTGTCATTTGGCAAGACTTCTGAGAATGTGCCAGAGATCTCTTGTACTCTATTCACTCCTAGGGTTCCTTGGGGAGAGGGAATAACTTCTAAACCAAAGTGTGTACCGTAAATATGCACTTAGCCTTTGAGTAATACTATGAAGTTCTTTATAATGTTCTCTCACTAGTGATCCCACTAGAGTTACTGAACTCAGATAACTGCTTGAAATATGATCCTGCTTTGGTGAGGCCAGAGTTTGGGGTTCACGTTTTGGTGTTTGGGAGGGTATTTTCTCTCTCTCTTTCTTTTTTTTAAAGAAAGTAAAATGCAACTTTAAAAATGCCTTTTCACTGTTCCAACGCAAAAGGAGAAGTTCCACTCCCCCCCCACTTGCCTGCTCTTTTGTTCCTGTTTGCATAGCCATTAGCATATGCATAGCTAACGTGCCTCTGTTGTTTTGCATTGTTCCTTGAGCGAGATTCTTCGGGGCAAATACCAAAGGCCGCTTTGAATGGGCTCTTTTGTAATGCGAAGCAGGTATGCACCGGCTTCGAAGTCACTTCTGGAACGATGGTTCAGCGTGCAAAATTAAAAAAAAATATGCAGGGAAATTCAGCCTGGAACGCACTGCTAATTACCATGCAAAAATGGCCAATGAAAACTCCTTTGTATACTGTGGACATATACAACATTTTCATGGTTTTTGTTGTTGTTTAAATGTAAACAATTTTGGCAACAAAACAATTAATTTACTATTATATGTTTAATGATAATACATCATTCAGTATTTTCAAAGTTATAAAAATGAATATAATATCCAAATATGCTGGTAGTCCTGCCTATCATGACTGTATGAGACTGTTTCTGTCCTGCATGATGTAGTGGATATAGCATCACAATCAGAACTTGGGAGACCCAGGTTCAAATGCCCACTTTACCATGGAAGACAGCTTGGTTACTTTGGGCTAGTCATACTTTCTCAGCCTGACCTCACAGTGTTGTTGTGAGAAAATGGGAGAGAAGAACAATGTTCTAAGCCACTTGAGGTCCCCATTGGGGAGAAAAGCAGGGTGTAAATAAATAAATGCATGCAAATGCAAATAATGTGCTTACTTTTGTTTACTACAGAATTTGTTTCCTACATTCAGCTCCCTCTCCCCAGCTCTCAGATGACTGAAATTAAGATACATGTGCTATGGTAGCAAATGGTGCAGCAGTTTGCAACTCATTTTTCAAGTATTGGGTATACTTGCAACTTTTCTTATAGAAAAAGACATTTGAACTTTTAAATTCCATAAATGTGCCAAAAAGTGCAATTTTATATATTAAGTTATAAATAATGCATTTTATGTTGTTAAAGCAGTCAAAATTAGGTTTGATAGTACAATAGGTAATTTGTATATGTTTTATTTTCTCCTCATATTTCCATTTTTCCCCATGGCTTCAAAATTTCCAGAAATTTTACATCTTTATTTAGGACCGGGGTACAAAATATTTTAGATATATAAATCTTCCACCCTTACACTTCCGTCCCCACCCCGCCCTTAGTGTCTTAAATTCATCATTACTGCTTACAACTCTGCATGTCATCAAAGCACTTAAGTTTACAAACATTAACATATTAATCTTCACAACACCTGAGGAAAATTGCTATCCTTAGCATAATGCACTAGTAATGTACTCACAGTTGGCTTATCTCCTACTGAGTTCAAAGCAGAGGTTTCCATATTAAACCACTGCTCTATTTACTGAGTAAGAAATTTACTAAGCAGCAACAGAACAACTGGCTACTGTGCCAAATACTGCACTGTACAGACTAAGCTGCACAGTTCTCTTGCTTATTATGATAGCTGGTAACCCACCTCTCCCATCATGCATTGCTTATATATTGTATTCTGCATCTTTGAGCTAAATGTTTCATGGTTATATAATTGTAGCTGGTTTGTCTCTTCTGTTGTTTGAAACCAACGGAACAGCAACTCTCCATACTATTATACTGTTATATCCCCTAAAATGTAGCACAGCTAGTAGGAAGAAAATAAAACTGAATCTATTTTTTTACAGCTTTATATTCTAGGGAATGCCTAGGAGTCTGGGACAAGCACAGCAGTTCCCAGACTCCAGGATCTTACTGCAAAATTTCTGTCAGTAATAGTGAAATATGCCAGTTTTCCATCAAATGTGCCACACAATCCAAAGGAAGGGGGATGAAAGTAAATAGTAACAATTTCAAGTTAAGCATTTGTCAACTGGAGTTGTAGTAAGTGTTTAGTATTGACTGCAGGCTATCCTAGGCTTATTGTGTGTATTGAGAAAAAATAATGTATCTACAGGATTTTTTTTTAACCCATTGACTATCTTACAGTCCTCCAGAAATGGAACTCCAAAGCTCTCACAGAGTTAATAGTCTATGATTTTTATAGAACAAATCTGGATAAATAAGTCTGAATAAATCTTATGATTGTTATGAGAATACAAGCCAATGGAAAATTAAGGTATTATATTTACTTTGCAAATGGAAAAAAGTAATAACAGAAAAAATGCCTTTTATAAGCAAACATCAATCAAACATTGAACATGCACCAATTTCCTTACTAGACACAGTTGAATAGCTGTTTATTAAAAAAATAAACATTTATTCTATGATTTCAAAGCAAAAAAAAAAAAACCCAAACAAATACATAATTCTCTTTTGTGGGAATGCACACTGAAAGATAAGCAAATCCTCTGGGAATTTAGAAATGTGCTCTGTTTTACAAAAAGACTCACAGAAGGTTTAGCAGACCTTTATAGGTTTATCATCAGTGCTGTGATCAGCTGTGTGCTTTGGAGAAAAAGGAAGCTGGCACCAGAAAGCTCAGGGTGAGGGCCATCTCACCCACAGGCACCTTATTTAGGGGCACTGGATTAATTTGTGTTAGGACTCACATTGTGCTAGGTCTCACAGCCCTCAATTTGCAAGACCTGAGCAAGGCTGACAACGATAGGACATTTTGGAGGACATTGATTCATAGGGTTACCATGAGTCGGAAGTGACTTGATGGCACTCAACACACACACAGGACTCACTAGGACTTAAATATGCAACTTGTTATGAAGTCTAACCATGCAATCCTGGGGAGGGGGGCGGAGCCACATAGGAGCCGGTATGATCCCTATGCCAATGTCCATGCCACTTGCGCTGTGCAAAGTGGCACGGACACCAGCACAGGGTTACTTATGCTGGCCCCAGGTGAACAATGCAGCAGTCTGGGCCTTAGGTGCCAGCACTGCCATGTTCCTGGGAGTGCCCATGCCAGTGTCGGGGGGGGGGGGCATTCCCAGGGGCAGAGTTGCCTTTAGGCAGCTTCCAACCCCTTTTCAGCCTGGGAGTGCCCCTTTACGCTGTGTCAGAGCTATGATTTTTGACCATTTTATTTCTGTTTTTACCAGCTGGGAAGCCTCTCAGGAGGCGGTGTGGCTGCGCCATTCCCGGCCGTCACCTATCTAACCCCTCTTTAGGATTGGGCTGCCTGACTCATCACTGAAGAGAGACATTTGAGTGCCTTTGAACTTCCTAAAGAAGAAGAGTATAGTTGCCTTTTAGAGAGGGAAAAGGTACTGAAAGTTTTTATTTTATGAAACTATTAGAGGTATAGGGAGCTTTTAACTCATTATTGTGACCCACCTCAGTTTACAGCAAAACCCACTTAAGGGTCTGATCAGACCAGGTGAAGACCAATGTGCTAAGGAATAATTCCTTTTGCTGCATAGACAGGGGTATGACACTTCGATTTTACAGGCATGTTCAAGTTATCAGTGGTGTGATTTAATTTCCTATATGGTATTCAGTGCATTTATCAGAGTAATGGGACTTTATGGAATCATCTATTCTCATTACAGATATATGGTAACATTCAGACCCCCATCTTCAAGAAAGATCCTTACTGCTGTGTAATAATTTTGAATGGCTCTAAAAAATTGAGAAAGGTCCTTCACAATGTTTTGTTCTGGTTATTATACTTCTTTTTATTTTATGTCATTTTGTTAAGTAGACTAACCCCTGTTAACTTTTAACCTACATGAACTCTGCTAAGATGAAGGTCATTTGCAGCCTCTTCAAATACTTCATCATTTTTGGCTTTCCTCCCCAAGATTAAGAAGAACAGAATACAAAATAGCCTCTAGACCACACTGTCTGTTTAATAAAATGTACAGAAGGCATACTGCCCCCACTGTTTATAGCATTTCCTCTATAGTTAGGCAGCTTCCCAATCAATAACAGTAATTAAAATCATCCATTATCGAGAACATAGCCATTTCACACAGTAACTTTTATCTCGGAATGCTTTTCTTGTCCTGCTAGTTTAAATTGCTTTGCAGTCTTACAGAGCTAATGAGAGTCACCTTATTGTGGACTGTCTTTAGTACCAATTCACACTCTCCGGGTATGCTAGCTGAAATCCTTCACCAAACTCAAAGTCTCACTTCTTTCCTTTCAATATCAATGAAATTATATTCAGACAGTCTGAAAGCCAAATTGCCTCAACAGAAACCAGCTGGCTAATCTTAAAACACGTGTATATACTTAGTTCTTCTCCTGTGGTCAGGGCCCCAATATAACTTCTCTGGGCCGGGTACAAACTTTTAACATGGAATCACTCATATGTATATGATCCCAGCCCATGCATACAATCTTACGAATCCTGAAAGAAAACATGATATCTGATTTTTGAAAAGATATGGTCAACTAAGATGTTCCCCCCAACCTGAGCCCTTGGTAAAGTGTACTTATTCTCATTCCCTACATGTGAGTAGGACAGAAAGTGCCACAGTGATCAAAGGCCAAGTTCTCAGCAGTAGGTCCAAGGGGTGAGTCAAGCATCCCTGATTTCAATTCAATTTACTTTGTTTTTGAGTGTCCATATGATTGTAGCCCTATAATTATATTTTTGCTATATATAGGTGATGTGACAACAAGAGATGTTTTATAATATGGTTGCCAGCCCCCTCCGACATAGGGGATCTCCAACCCCAGCTGCTGGCATGAAAAGCAGGGGGACACCAGCAGTGTCCCAACATGCTGATGTCTAGGGTTGCCAACCTCCAGGTACTAGCTGGAGATCTCCTGCTATTACAACTGATCTCCTGGCAATAGAGATCACCTGGAGAAAATGGCCACTTTGGCAATTGGCCTCTATAACACTGAAGTTCCTCCCCTCCCCAAACCCTGCCCTCTTCAGGATCTGCCCCCAAAACATCCTACTGATGGTGAAGAGGGACCTAGCAACCCTACTGATTTCATTCCCTGTGCTGCTGGAAATGGTGTCAGTGTGTTGCCAGCAACCCCCCGGGGATGCTCTGGTATTTGAGCAAAACTCTTCTGATGTGTGCCAAAAGCGACATCACCATGTTGCCAACCTGGGACTCCCCTGCCATCAGTAAGTTCTCCCTCCACCTGCCAGTTGCCAGGGGAGACCTGGCAACCCTACTTTATAATGTCCATAATTCATGGTTAACAGCTTTTTTTTGACCAGAAATATTTAAAAGAATCCAAATAGATTATAGATTTCCTCCATCCTTTCTCACACTTGGTCTTTCTTACATACCTTTTTCTCTCTATAAATGTTTGAAAAACTCTGATTCAAAGTTTTCATATGAACAAAGCTATCATATCAAGCTTCACCTGAAGCAAGATAACATTCCAAAGCAGTTTACACTTTAATCTCTATTCATAATGCCTCCAGCAAAGTAATACAAGAAAATCCAAAAGGCAAGTATGTGATTTTATTTCAGTAGTGAAATAGAATCTCTTCCACAGCTATTCCCTGCCCATGAAGAGGCAATATGATATAAAACAGATCTCCAAATGCTGATAAGGACATCAACCCAGAATTCAACAAAATGATTTCTAGGAAATATTTAGGTATGTATCCTAGCTAATTGCCATTTGGTTTAAAATTTTCTGTAACTGAACAAAGCAATGTCATTTATTTATTTATTGCTGTGCTCATCTAAAGTAAAAATGCAGAACAATTAAATATATTGAATCAACATTATTATGTAAAGAGAAAAACATTTGTTTCAACTTTAGCTACATTTATAAAGTAATAAATGAAGGGTGATGTAGTGTTTGAATGTTTGCATGCTTCCACGTTCTTTTGTGCCTGTTGCATGTTTTCCTGCTTCCTCTTTGTGCCAAACAGAAAAGCAAGTCAGGGGAGACGTACTGAAGCAGATGCCAATGTATGAGAGGCTAGCACTGCTGGAATAGTTTAATGCTTGGTCCATTGTTTCCTTCCATATTTCACAGCTTCATGTGTATTGGCAGTGGCCTCCCATTCCAAAGTATGAGAGCAAAAACATATTTTTTAGTGTCGTTCATGATTGGATCATGCCATTCTGCCTTGTCTAGGGAGAGGAAGTACATTGCCACGCTGAGGAGAAACTGGAGTGGGAGTAAGAGTGGCCAGATTTTTTCTGCAGTACAGGGTAATCAAAATATTTTAGTAATCCACACTGAGAGCCAGCATGGTGAAGTGGTAAAAGTGGTGGTTTGGAGCAGTGGACTCTAATCTGGAGAACTGGTTTTGATTCCCCACTCCTCCACATGAAGCCAGCTGGGTGACCTTGTGCTAATCACAGGTCTCTTAGAGCTCTCTCAGCCCCACCTACCTCACAGGGTGTCTGTTGTGGGGAGGGAAAGGGAAGGTGATGCCGGTTTGATTCTTCCTTAAGTGGTAGAGAAAGTTGGCATATAAAAACCAACTCTTCTTCTTCTTCTAAACCATCATTGTGCAAGTAAGCAGTGATTGGGTTAGATGCAGTGGGTCTCAGTAGCTAGGTCTGTTACCTTTTCCCATACTACTGGTGGCTGGAAGCAAACTGAGCCCTGTGATGTTGCTAGTGCCTCAGGTGCTTTGCCTTGGACCTGTGTTATGATGCATGTACAGGAAGCAACAATAACAGAGCACCATGCCGGTCACCTCCTGCCATGGCACATATGGATGTGAGCAAGAGTAACCCCAGTAGCAGTGCCGTGAGGCTCTGGTTGCCCTTACAGACAATTTCTGGTGGCAGCTCAAATTGAGGTGGGTCAGGGCTGCTGATTCTGTCAGCAGCCTTCAACATGGTCGATCATGATCTTCTAGACCACCGCCTCACCGACATTAGGATTTGGGGCACAGCTGTCAATGGTTGCTCTCCTTCCTACAAGGTCAGGGACAAAGGGTGGCGCTTGGGAGGAGGTTTTGTGGTGGAATCCTCTGGTCTGTGGGGTGCCTCAGAGTGCAATCCTCTTTCCCATGTTGTTTAAAAGTTACATGAACCGTCTTGCCCAGCCTGTCCGGAATTTCGGGCTGGGGTGTCATCAGGATGCTGATGACACCCAGATTTACCTTTGATGTACAGCCATCCGGACTCTACCACAGACGCACTGGCCAGGTGTTTGGATGCCATGACTGAGTGGTTGAGAAAAAGCCAACTGAATTAAATCCAATGAAGACAGAGGTCCTGTGGTTGGGTTGGGGCAGCTTGGGGGCTGGGTACCGGCTTCCGGCTCTTGACGACTTGCAATTAACATCTGCACCTGCCATCAAGAGTCTGGGTGTGATCCTGGATGCCTCCTTATCTATGGAGGTTCAGGTCATAGCCATGGTCAAAGTGGCTTTTTTCCATCTCCACTGGACCCCGCAGCTGGTGTCCTATCTCTCCCACCCTGACCTAACCACGGTGATCCATGTGACGGTCACCTCTAGGCTGGACTACTGTAACTTGCTGTATGTAGGGCTGCCCTTGAGACTGATCTGACGGCTCAAGCTGGTACACAATGCAGCGGCAAGGCTCCTTATGGGAGCCTCGCTTTGAGAACATATACAGCCAGTGCTCCAACAACTCCACTGGCTCCAGCTGGAGTATCAGATCAGGTTCAAGGTGTTTTGACCTTTAAAGCCTTTCATGATCTGAGACCCTCGTATCTTCAGGACCGCCTCTCCTGCTATACCCCCCAAATGTCTTTACGATCTTCTGAAAATAATCTGCTGGTGGTCCCCAGCCCTAAGAGTGTGCGGCTGTCCTCAACAAGAGCCAGGGCTTTCTTGGCCCTGGCTCTGGCCTGGTGGAATGCTCTTCCTAGTAACATCAGGGCTCTGTGTGGTTTTAAAGAGTTCCACAGGGCCTGCAAATCAGACCTATTCCACCAGGCCAACAATTGAGGGAAGCCACAGTTGTCACTTGTACTGACCTCCCTACTAGACTTCCCAGGTGGATGGTTTTGGCAGGCAATTGCCCGCCAATCCACCCAGCTGCTGAAGAGGGGAATCACACACATGTGCGGCCGCACGTGACACAATCACATCACTTCCAGGTTTATCCCTGGAAGCGCCGCATCTCCACAGTCACTTTGGCACTCAAACCTCCAAAATGGCCACACGTGTGTGTAATCGTCCCAGCCCCCAAAAAACCTCCCACTGATCGACAGGGAGGACCTGGCAACCCTATTCCCTATCCCCCTCTTCCTGTTATGTGTGAAATTTTGTGTAAGATCTGAAGGGACCGCCTGCCTGTTTGCCTCAGTAGGTACAATAGAAATTGTGTGCCATTTCCAGGTTTTAATTAGGTTTGCCAGCTCCGGGTTGAGAAATAAATGGAGATATTTGGGGCAGAGCCTGAGGAGGGGGGTTTGGGAAGGGAAGGGACTTCATTGCCATAGAGTCCAATGGCCAAAACCATTTTCTCCAGGTGAACTGATCTCTATCGGCTGAAGATCAGTTGTAACAGCAGGAGATCTCCAGTTAGTACCTGGAGGTTGGCAACCCTACTTGTTGGTCCTGGGGACTCCATTATGCCAATTGTCCAGAGGACAACTAATCTAGCCATCACAGCTCATCTCAATGGGGTCAGGGTGCGAAGACTGTCCACAACATCAGCTGCGAATGTCAGGGGGAAGAGCCCCGGGGTAGAGAGAGGCACCATCCTGCTCTATGGGTGTTACCCAGGATCAGAGCCACCTCATCTCTCTTGCCCTCTGGCTCTGCAGCTTGGATGCTGTGGTCTGCCTCCCCTTTCTGAGGTTCCCCAGCCCTAAGAAAGTTTTCAAAGTCTTGACTCTAAAAAGCCAATGAGCTGTAAGGAAGTTTGCTTCACCAGACATTAGGGCTGTCGATTTGGTTCATCCCGAACCGAAAAACAGCCGAATTTCCCCTGATTCGGCGGTTTTTAGTATGGATGGAACCGAACTCAAAAAAGGCAGGAAAACGGGGAGCAAATTAAGCGAGTTCGGGGTGTTTGGTGAATACATTCAGCAAATTCGGGGTTCGGTGCAGCAGCATAACCGTCAGTTAGTAAGCAGCATTCTCCCCCGGCCAATCGGTGGCCAAGCTGGGTCTTCTTCTGTACAATCAGTCACGATTGAGTGCATGAGCCCAGCTGCTGTGCAGCCCGGCCCGGGGAGAGAAAGAGAGAGTATCTGTTTGTGTGAGAGAGAAATCCCCTTGGGGGGGGTGCTTGTTCACATTCACTCCTTTCGGTGGCTGCAGGGGGTGTATTTTGGGGGGTACAGCCCCCAAACTTTCAGCGTAGCTTCAGAGGAGCCTTCTTGCAAGAATCCCCAAGTTTTGTAAAGATTGGATCGGGGGGGGGGGGCTAAGATATGGGCCCCGAAAGGGGTCCCCCCTTAATGTGCATTTTTATTCCATTTAAAGCACACATTTGCTCCTTTCCGTGGCTGCAGGAGGCACATTTTTGGGGGTGCAGCCCCCAAACTTTCAGCGTAGCTTCAGAGGAGCCTTCTTGAAAGAATCCCCAAGTTTTGTAAAAATTGGTTCAGGGGGGGCTGAGATATGCCCCCCTTTTCCCTATTGGGATGAATGGGATCCGCCAATCCTATGTGCATCTCGACAGCGGCAAATCCAAGGCAAAACCTCCTGTGCTTAAATGGAACCATATTGGATTACCCAGTCCTCCAAGTCCCTCCTGATGGAACAGAAGACATCCACAGTAAGACCCGTTTGGGGCCTTTTGGGGCTTTAATCTATATTTTTTCTCCTGTGTGTGTGTGTGTGGGGGGGAAGCAGAGTCTGTGTGTGTGAGGGGAGGGAGCAGTTTCTGTGGGTGGGGGGAAAGCCAAAGGGGGCTTTCGCCCGTTCTGTCTGGGAGTGTGTGCCCCCTCGAGTCTCTCTCTCCCTGGTTTGAGGGGGGGCTTCAGTTGTGTGTCTTCAGGTTTTCCCTCATTCATAAGATCAGTTAGGTCTATTTTGATGCTTGCTCAAAAATTGTTTTCAAATTGTGACTTAAAGAATGCATTTTCCTGGTCCCGAGTCCGATGCAAAAGGGGAAATTCCACCCCTCCTGCTCCTGATGCTTAGCTAGCATGCCTCTGTCCCTTTCCATGGTTTGCAAACTCCCAGGTGTCAGGTGTTGCTTTGCATGGTTGCAAACGTGTTGCTTTGCATGGTTGTGTTGCTTTGCATGGTTTGCAAACTTCTTCTGTCCCTTTCCATGGTTTACAAACTCCCAGGTGTCAAGTGTTGCTTTGCAAGGCTGCAAACGTGATGGTTTGCATGGTTGTGTTGCTTTGCATGGTTTGCAAACTTCTCCACACCTGCCCCGCCCTTGCTCCCCACAGCTCAGCTGTTTGTCGGGGCTGGGAGCTTCGAGTGGGCGGCAAGCTCTGCTAATTGCAAGTGCACATTAAGGAGGGGGGACCCCTTTCGGGGCCCATATCTCAGCCCCCGCTGATCCAATCTTTACAAAACTTGGGGTCCTTTGAAGCTACACTGAAAGTTTGGGACCTCTACCCCCAAAAATCCCCCCCCGGAGCCGCAGAAAGGTGCAGTTGTGATTTTAATGGCTTTATTCGGCCAAATTGTTCCCCAAACTCCGGATCTCATGCCGAATTGCACAGACCCGAAGCGGGGGAGTTCGGACTTCTGCATTTCCCGAATAAAAATGGGCCGAATTTTGCCAAATCCGAATTTTACCGAATTTTTTTTCCAACAGCCCTACCAGACATGATGCCTCTGAGTGTTTACCAGTGAACCTACTAAATTCTTTATTTTCTACTCTGAGCTCTGCTACAGTGCTAATAGCCTATACATTTACCTATAACCATTTGGAATTCAGAGGATGATGCTGAAGTTGTCATAAATATTTCTAGATAATAAAAAATGCTATGCAGAAAAGGTCTGAATTTGTCATGTTTCCATTTTGAATGTTGCATTCTTTTAAGCTTTCAAATGATGCCTCATTATAATCATTCATTTTTTCAAATTTGCTTCTAGTTATACTTCTTTAAAATATGAAATAGGTATTTTTTGTAAATAAACCCTGAACTCATTTCGTATTTTTAAGCATTATGCAAATTGGTGGAATATATTTAGCTAATTAAACTTTACTTACTTAATCAATATTTGGTACAGTATTATTGTTGTTTCTAGGTAATTGCCTTCTTCCATAGTTGTTCTCAGGTTTCAGTGTCATTTCCCTACCTTGAACAACAAACTGAAATTGTTACCTCTTGCATCTAAATGTGCCTGAGTTATTTTAAATGTTTCTGTTTAGTTTTTTCTGTAATTTCCTCAACCCAACCCAATTCTCTTTGTCCTTTTAATAATGAAATGAATCAGCAAATGCAAAAAGTTATTTGAAAATATTTGTGAAGGTTACTGTGGTATTGTTTTCTAACTGTGATCCTTGCTAATACTTGTTTACACTATACAAATTCTTTTTGAAATAATGTATAATCCATATCAAGTCTCACTCCAATCTGAAAGGAGGAATTGTGGGAAACCAAGTAAACATGGATTTATGATATGGGACAAATCTGAGCAAGGATAACGTAGCCAGAATACCGTAGACTATCTGGCCCTTCCATTACTCCCATAGACAGAACGAAGTCCACATAGAACCCTATGAAAATTTTCACTAGGATCAAAATTCTTACTTGCCCTCAAAATTGGATTGATTTTTAGGAGAACCTTTGAATTCACTTCAAAATTTTGCTTTGGGTATATGTTGGGACCAATCTGAATCTCAGGAAAACATGACATTCAGAAGATCTCTTTGCAAACCTATACCTGTAGTATTCTTGTGAATTACCTGTAAGCTAAAAATACTGATTTTATCTTCTCAGAATAAATGTGATTGGTGCCCTAATGGGGAAAAAGGGGGATGGTGGGGGCAGCTTTCTGTCTGTTTGAATTAAAAGGTAAAGGTAAAGGTTTCCTGTGCAAGCACCGGGTCATTCTTGACCCATGGGGTGATGTCACATCCCAACATTTTCTAGGCAGACTTTTTTACGGGGTGGTTTGTCAGTGCCTTCCCCAGTCATCTTCCCTTTACCCCCAGCAAGCTGGGTCCTCATTTTACCGACCTCGGAAGGATGGAAGGCTGAGTCAACCTTGAGCTGGCTACCTGAAACCAACTTCCGTTGGGATCGAACTCAGGTTGTGAGCACAGCTTTGGACTGCAATACTGCAGCTTACCACTCTGCGCCATGGGGCTCCTCTGTTTGAATTACCAGTCACAAAATTGTACACATTCTGTTGGGGGTACAAAGGGAAACAAAAAAGAGAGGGGGTAACATCAAGAGCTGCTCCAAAACAATTATAGCCCAATGAATTTCAGGGCAAGAAACTTCATTTCATATTCTTTTCCCTTTTAGCAAATAGCAGGCTCACCAGACTCACCAGAAAGCCCAGTTTGGTGGCCTGGGCTGGGAGTGGATCCCGAGCCTGCTCCACAGCCAGCGGGGGTCCAGCAGCGGCATCAGGCAGGCCGGCAGGCAGCCAGGAGCTTGCAGGGGGGCCCTCCCCCACGAAATGGTGGCAAGCGCAGGAGAAGCAGGAGGCACAGGACCTGAGGTGTCCTGCACTTCTGCCTGTGCTGCTTTGCCCCACCCTGCTCTTGAATGGGCCAATGGGGGCCCCGGCAGCTGCAGGGGGAATGGGTTTCACTGGTGCACCGGACCTGGTGTTGCTGCCCAGCTCCGGCAGCGTTGTCATTAGAGGGGGTCGGACAGGCCCTGGCGGCATGCTCTCCAGGTTTTTCCAACCCTCCCTCCCTTTGTTTAGTGTTTTGTTTATTGTTTGTCACAACTTTGTGTTGGCGGTTTGGCATGGGGCCGGATCCAGTTTGGGGAAAGCCGGCCTGCATGCCCCCTTCCCCCCACTATGAGGATCCCAATAAGGGATTCGGGGGGAGGCCTGGATATGGATTGGAGCAAGCCCAACTCTGGAGGCTGCGAGGGACAAGCCCAATTGGGGGCTGTCAAGGGACTTGCCCAGCTTGGGGGCAAATAGGTAGGGGCCTCCTTCCAAGTGGCAGGGAACCACACAGCTGGCTTCTGTCCATGTGGGTTCAGATACTGCCATTTCTGTTGCTTCCAGCAAGTGGGCTGGGAGGTCTGCCACATCAGCCTGCACCGGGTAGGCCAATGTTAAGAATCACGGTCCAATGCCATGCCAATGCCTATTGTTGTAACAATAAAATTGTGGCCATTTCATCCAGCTACTGTCTCTGTGCCTCATTGCAAATCAAGGTCTGGGGAACATTGGGGGAGGCTCTGCCACTGGGTGTGTGTGTCTGGCCTAGGGAGTCAGAGGGGTCTCAGCCCTGCTCCCCATAAGCACTAGGCCAGTAATAGCTTTCTCCAAATATTACTTGACATGTTTTGTAGCATTGCCAACAATGGCTTGGGGAAATTCCTGGAGATTTAGGGGTGGTGGCTGGGGAAGGCAGAGTCTGGGGAGGTGAGAAAGCTATAGATTTAATGCCCTGCAAAGCAGGTATTTCTTCCAGGGGAACTGATCTCTCTTGTCTGGAGATCAGTTGTGATTCTGGGAGAACTCAAGCTCTTTTTGGTGGTCAGGGTGCTCCCTCTTGCATTTCAGGGGGAGACAACACCTGGTGGGCCTTTGACCAATCACAGTTGCTGATGCCCTCTTGCCTGAATGGCAAGATCATAGAAGAGATCTAGAAATCATAGCTTCCTTTGGACCTAACCTTCTGAAGAAGTGCTAACTTCATGTCTTTTCTTTGCAACAGTAACTATCATACGTGCTAATGACAACAAACTTTATGAACAAACATGGGAAATGCATGTTATTCAGCTACACAGTGAGTCCAGCTGCATGATGGAACTGCCATATGAATATATCAGTGGAATATATACACTGGTTCAAACACACAAGTCTTGCCCCTACCCATTCTTTCATTTTTACTTCAGTGTCTATCTCCTGCCCACTAATTCTCCTTCAAGCCCAACCAGTATGGGGAGAGTTTTCATCTGATTCCTATTGCAGAACTCTGTGCTACCTGGCATTATGTTCAGGACACTAAGCAGAGGGATTTTCAGTCACGGATGGGGGTAAGGTTGCTGGAGGAACGTCATAGCATCCACATCGTCATAGCATCCAACCCTAGTCTGCAGCGCTCACCGCCCACCATAGCCTTGCTTTGAAACCTGTGCAAAAAGTATGTAGATTGGGAGTTGCCAAAATGAGTCCTAATTATCCTAATCCTAACCACAGAGGACCCTCTGAGGGTCAAACTATACTAGACAGGCAACTCTCCTGATTTTTTTAATTGACAAGAATTTATAGGATGCTTAAATCAAGAGTAGAAAGTTGAAGGAATGTGTGAGGAATATTAAGCCCTTTCCTTTCCTAGAGTTTTACATAAAAATTGCTCTTCAAACTGTTATTGCTCTGCAAATTATTTAAAAGATACAGCAACAACTTAAGGGAGGGCAATGTTGAGTTAACAGACAGCAGGAAGGGCCCAGTAACTCTCCAAAAGTCCTTAGCACCTAAATGCACCATCCTATAAATGGTTTTAGTTTATTTTTAAAAACTTGAATTCCCTGACATATATTAGGCCCTAAGATGGTAAACCTTTGCCTGGCTTGTCCCACTTGAGTTGTATGTGGGAATGGGGGTGGGGCATGTCTTATATGACTAAGAGCCCATGCCTGAAAGCTCCTTAGGAGCCGGTGTGACCCTGCACCAGTGTAGGTCCCACCTTATCACAGAATAAGGTGGCTCCTATGCCGCTGTGGAGGCAAACACGCTGGCGTCTGGGCACCACTGGACCCTGCCAGAAGGGAAAGCCCGTGTCGGTGGGAGGGGGGCATTTCTGGGGTATTCCCATTGGTGGAGTTGCCTTTAGGCAGCTTCTACAGCCCTTTCGCCCCTGGAATGCCCCCTTGAATGGCAGTGGGGCTGCGCCACCTTTTTCGGTGGTGCAGTTTTGCTGATCGCTATGGGGTATTTCCCCCTTTTTAAATTTTGCACTTTTATAAAGGGCTTCCTCTCCCTCCACAGTGGCCCAGAAGCCTCAGAGGAGGAGGCATAGCTGTGCCGCTCCCAGCTGCCTTGGATCTACCCCCCTTCAGGAATGTTCCTTTATATAGCGAAAAAAATCATTTATATAGAAAAGTAGCTATCAAAGGAATGGCTACCCTAAGCTGTCTTGTTTGCATTCTATGCAGAGAGTTGGTGTGTGTGTGTTTCTATAAAAGGTTCAAGTGAGCCTCTTTCTGCAGTCTGAAGTGAGGCATGGAAGATGTTAGATTTCTTCTTGTTTTATTCTCCTCAGTGTCATTGTCTATGTGGTTTTAAATTTTGTTTAAAATATCTTAATGGCATTATTATAATGAACTTTAAATGGGTTTGCTAATGAATTGCCTAAAAGGGGATCTTTCCATACAAAGAAAATGTTTTTTTCAAGAGGTCATAAGTTCTTTTCAGGAGCAGCTACTGTATAGTTACCATCCACATTCATCAGTTTTGAACCTTTTGTAGACTGTTACAGACTGTTACAGACAAAGCTACAGTTTCCTGAATAGACTAATTCTAATATCCTGCAGAGAAACACTATTCTTTCCTTTGGTAGATTGAAATATTAAATGCATTATGATTTGAAGTGAAGTTGGTTTGTAGCTTACCTCAGGTCATTGTCCCTAAAGACATTCATAAAGTTAAAAATTTCTTCTCAGTTTTCTTTTAGCTACTCTGCAAGAAAAAAGGTAACACTAATGGGAATTGCCATATGGAAGACTTCCCTGCTGCGATGAATATCTGATGTGCTCTGCATGTTTCCAGAATCTGAGGGTGAGATCTGTAGAAATCTTGCCAGAATGCAGTCCAACTGATATGGAAGCAATCCTTGTTGTTTCCTAAACATGTTGACCGTAACTATTGTCAACTGTGATCACCCATTTTCTCTGCTGTGAAATCTGAGTCATCAGAAGTTTGATAGTGCATTCAAGGGTGTGGTAAATGCCTATATACTGTGAAGTCACTGAAGTTCATAATGTTCTGGTTCAGAATACCGCCATGGTGGTTTAATATGCTTAACTTTAATAAGTCTGATGACCTCAAAACTTCACCTCTGGTTCAGAGGAGAATATAGAATGGAGAAGAATGCCTGCCTGCTTCTCTCTTGCCATTCATCTGTGGTGCTCCTCCTGCTCAGTCTTGGCCAACTGTAATAGGTCAATATTACACTTCTTGATGTATACAAATCCTTAAGAGCCCGACATGCAACAGAAAGTGAGACATGGTGGAAGCCACGTTCTAGTATATAAGAAATAAATAAACATATAGGGAGCTTCACTATACTAGAAGGGCTTTTATACATTTTTTACTGTTCTTTATGATATAATTATATTATCAGGATGTTTGCTAAATTATACCTATATTACTGAGGAAGGCCTTCTTAGCCCGAAATGCGTCTGGTCCTTTTTTGGATCCTACTTTGGTCGATATAAGATTGTACATCACAGGTGTTCATGTTTGTATACATTGAATGTGAACGTTTTGCCTATGCTAGAGGCCTATGTTTTTAACATAAATGTGCACCCTATTAAAATTTAAATATTTGTAATTTTAGCATTTTTCAGCTCAACTTCTTTGGTTTGGAATCAGTATTCTGGTTGAATTCCATTTGGTTTCACCCTCTTTTGTTGTTGTTTTTTCCATAAAATTGAACCCCATGGCCCTATCTTTACCAATCTTGGCAGTTCTTCTAAAGAGAGTCACCTGAAGCTGCTCAGCAAATTTGGTGCCTCTACCTCAAAACACAACTTTCCCAGAGCCCTGCAAAGATTCCCCTAGGATAAAATGGACCTGAAACCCCCCCCCCCCCACACACACACACCAAATCAGGAAAAAATGGCTTTTTCGGATTTGCCTTTTTGGCTCCATTGAAACAGTGCCTCTCTTTTTTGGGGGGGTTTGGCATATCCAAATGCACACTCCTACTCATTTCCCATTGTCTTCCTCTGCACAACAACCCTGACATTCTTTGGTGCTCTCCCATCCAATTACTAATCAGGGCTGACTCTGCTTTGCTTCTGAGAACTGACAAGATCAGGCTAGCCTGGGCCATTTACTGTATCCATTAACTACAGCACCTAAAAAATGTAGTGCAAGACATCCTTCAAATCCCTCACACTACTGAGTAGCATGGTGGTAAGTCTAGATTGGTTAGTTTAATGGAAAACAAGTTGCACAGCACAGTCTTTAAGAAATATGGCACCCAAGAGTGCTTTCACAAGGAAAATGTTTTTCTGGTTTGTACAGAGACCTAAGCCATTTAAAAAAAAAAAATCAGTGAGGGAATGCAGCCTCTGCATTGCAAGATACTTGTGAATGCCCACAGATTTGCCCTCAAGTAATCTCATTTGTGTAGCTGAAAGTTTCCAGGAATGGTAGCATCTGATTTTACAGTATTTTTCACATTATTATTTCAAAAGCTTTCTGGGGAGCAGTTTCCTGTAAAATTGTTTCTTTATTTTTTGTTGGTGTCTAGGGACAGGGAAAACTATTCTTGGAAATGCTTGAATTGCAATTAAAGTAACAAAAAGCTTTCTCAAGATATTTCTCTTCCCTACCATTGTGTCTGAAGTATCTGATGTATTTGATTGGCCACATCAGAAAATAGGAGAAGGTTACTGTCGCGAACAAGAGGCTGTCCTGCTCCTGAAGGGGGAAAAAACAGGCACTCACCTGAGCCAACAGGAATGCTGCTCAAGCATCCAATCAACTTGGAGAAGGGGGATGGAAAGTTGGAGGAAAGCACAGGAGGAGTTCATTCAGGTCTGCCTCAGAGAGCGAGAGAGCATGGATCTGGCACGTCTGGCCCAGCAAAAGAGCAGACAGAGTGAAGGGCAGCTCTGCCTGGGAGTGTGGCAGAATGGTTTAGCTCATAGATTTTGTCACTTGTTGATGTCACAACACATCTGGAGACATAATTTATTTTGCACCAGATGACTATGAGCAAATTACCACGCCGAAAGACCTATGATTTGGGTTAATAATTTATGTCTAGCCACACAGGATATGTTTATAAATTTTAGATAAAATACCTTGTAAAGTGCATTTCCAGATGTCTCTTTGAATAATCATGTTTTGTAGAATTTGACAGCTGAAGAAGGGCCAAGAGGCCAAAGCGCGTATGGTCTATCGGTCATTTATATTTTGCATATCATCAATGGTGTCGATTATTTTTGTAACGGTTTATACTTGTGATTTTATATGTAGCCTGCAGTCTAGGCCCAGTGTTTTTATCCATTTTATTGTGTACACCTAATAAATATATAAATATATTACTTTTTAAGAATTCTTAGTTCTCAGCTCAACCCTTAGGTTCCCTGTACTTTTTTTTGGTTGAGTGCATTTCCTCCCCCCCTTTTTTTGGTTGTCTATCTGAATGTATGAGAATCACCTTATTTTCGCTGCATAGAAATGCCCTCTGCTTTAGGAGGTTGAAGTTGATTCCCTATTCCCTGTTCGTTTCCTATTCCCAGTTCCTTATTCACATTTCCTGGTTCAGCCTCCTCTCTGCTTTAAGGTTCACCCCAGTGTTTAGGCATTTGGAGCTGTAAACTGGTTCTCAAAAGTTTTCCTGTCAACAAACAGCAGACAAAAAGAGAGGAGTTCACCCATCTTTCACGCAGCCCTGAACTTAACGTCTAAACGTCATGTAAAGGTCACTAGCTGGCCAAAAACAATGAAATGAGCTAGTGAGGCATTCTGCAACAGTCCCTACCAGAATCAAAAGGGATAACTACCCCCAAATTCCATGAAATACCAAATTGCAATCCCAAACCAGCATCTCCGCTTGTTCGGTGATGTGAAAGACTTCTTCTTGAGACCCTAAGCAAGCTGCTGTCAGTCATAGCAGCCAGTGCTGACCTTGCTACACCAAGGTTTGACTTAGTATAAGGAAGCTTCATAAAGTCTTGTAAGACCTCAATGAATTTAAAAGGGAGCATGGCATGATACAGTTATTGAGATTCATGGCAGAGAGATAATTTCACTGGTTCTAGTCAGGCGTCCAGGCCATTACACTACACTGGCTCAAGATGCATCTATCAAAATTGTTCAGAAATTGTTCTAGAGACCCTGGAAAGGGAGCTGAACTCTGAATCACAATACCAGCAAGTCATTCTTTTTAATGAGGTATCTCCAAAAAGCAAAAATAAGGATATAACTAGAAGAAGTTATGTCCCATGCCAGCCAAAAGGCTCCAGTTTGTCTTTGTCAAAACTGGAAAGCAGGCAACATGTCTGTCAATAAACAACCAGTTACCACAGAACTACACTTGTCTTAACAACATAGAAAGTAGGAGCAGCACATGAACCAAAACTAGCCATTTTGGCATGTACTATTTGAAGATGATTGAAGATGTCTACTCAGTAAAATAAATTTTTATTTAGATGTAGGCTGATCATTGTCCCATTAACTTACACATATCAGGATTTAAATCCAAACTGGTGTCATTTGAGATAGCTTTCTGGCACAGGGCAGGATTTCAACTCTGGTCATTAAAATAGCTGTCCTTAAGGCACAAATGAAAAATAACAGTATTTAAAAAATAGAAATTACACTCAGGTTCTAAATTCTGCAGCTGGCCATTTTTCAGCAAACAGCTGAGCTTGCACTGTCTCTGACCTACTCATGTATAACGCTTATGCAGCAGTGGTCTCAGTCAATCCACTTAATTGCTGAGGACAAGAACAGGAAGCCCTGATGACATCTTCAAGACAGAGGAAACAAAATTATATGGTGCCTCCAATTTCTAAATAGTATTTGGTCAGCCACACAATGTCATGTAACAACTGCACAGTTAGTATGTGGTATTCAGTAATTCAGGTAAACTATGTTGTGTGCTATCAACTCCAGGCTAATTAGAAATTTTAGCTCTAGGCTAATTAGAAATTGCATAGCTTTCTCAACCCACCATAAATTCCATATTAAGCAGTTGCTAAATGTCAGTTGTCCTTAATAAATTGCTGCTCCTGGCAATCTTCTTTTCGGCAGAAATAGTTTTTGTTCCAGTTACAACTAGAAGAATTGTTTTCCATATGACCTTTCTCAAAAAAGTTTTTTTTAAATGACCCAGCATGTCAGCACCCTCAAAGCATTTGTGAACAATAGGGAAATAAGAATTTTCTAAGTGATGGATGTTTAACAATTAGGGACCTTACAGAGCAGGTGGGGTAACTGGAAAAAAATGTATAGCTACTCAAGAGAATAAATGGCTACGAGAGATTTATTAATAAAACATGAGTAGGCCTGTGGTAAGCAGTTAAAGAGAGACTCAGAATAAAATGTTTTGCAAAAATAAACTGAAGAAAGAAAATACAAAAAGTGGCTCAATTAATAAACGGAATAGATAGATAACAAAACATACACACTATGCATTTGTATGTGGATAGATATTAGGCAGAAAAATCTGAAAGCAGAGTAATGTGAAGTTGTTTCTCTCTGCAATCCTAACTCTAAACCTTCCCATGAGGCCAAGCAGAACTGTATACAATCTTCCTTTGAAGTTGTTTCATCATGTGGCACGTTAAGTTTCTGCGAAGCATGTAGCCAGTACTGCCCTCCTGAAATAAAGTTCTGGGTTGCTCCACCATTGCATAGTCCCAAGTGAAGTGAAAGAGCTCTGGCACAATTGGGGTTGGGTCAGAGGGCATACTTAATCCATTGCAGGGTAGCTCAGACAAAGGAGGGGCAACTGAGCAATTTAGCTGTTTCTAATTTTGGCCTCTCCTGAATCAGGGAAGCATACTCACCTGACCGGGGTGTGGTGTCATTCCTTAAAGGAGCTGGTCAGAGAACAGTGGGAGATTGACAAGAAAGCTGGATGACTGGGAATGGTACAGGCTAATTCAGATGGATCAAGAGAATATCAGGAAAGCTTGAGAGATTATCCAAAGGAAAGTAGTTGACAACATGATCTCTCTTGTACAAAGTGTACAAGGAGCAACAGTGGTGCACTGAGGAGAAGAAGGAGGTAGACAAGAGTTCCGAAAACTACTCATGGGGGGAGGGAGTGGGATACCTTGACTAGTATCCTGGTTTGGAGCACTAGGAAAGTAGGGAGTCTGAGATGTGGAAAATAAAATTTATTAAATTGCTTGGTAGAGTCACTGTGAGTTGAGACTAGCATGAAATCCCCCATCTTTAACATGGCTCTCCTCACAGAAGGGCTTGCACATTCTTCACTTCTCACTAACCTTCATCCTCTCAATTAACTGAAAGACATGCATTAACCTGCTAATGCATTTACTACCAGGGAAAAAACAGTCCTCCGAATTAGGCATTCTGGAAGATATAATTTCAATGTTTAAGGCCTAGTTATACTTCATTAATTTGTTAATACTTGTAAAAGAAATAGAAATGCTCAATTACCATTCAGTTCAACTCAACTCACCTCTTACTTGCTAACTGCAAGCAGCGAGCCAACTGTTTCACAAACGCTTTGGATGCAACTTATTGACATTATTTTAGTGCTTTCTCACATAGTTATAGTGCTTGCTCATATCTGCCACTTCCTCCAGTTATTAAAAGGCACAAAGTAAAAAGAAAATAATTTTTGAGTTGAGAATTACTACTTACTGTTTCTATGTACCTTTAGTATCTGCTCATGAACACAGCTAAAGTTGTGATCAGTTCTTGTGGAACACTTCAAACAGAGGCTACTGACTGTGCACGTGCAAAAAGTATGTAATACATTCCATCTGAGGTTAGTCATCTAAAAGATACATCAGTTATACTTCAAGCAAGTGGAAAGAAGGGATGAATTACAATAATGAACTGACTTCAGTCCAAGAGACTGAAAATAAAACTACCAATATTGTAATGATGTTGCATAGATTTATGGTGTGGCCTCATCTGGAATTCTGTCTACAGCTCTTTTTTATCAATATTTTAAATTGACCCTCAAGATGCATATATATAATCATATCTAATCATAGTAAAAGCCATATAAATCACAATTTCTTATCGCATATTAAGAATACATAGGAATATTCTTCATCTTGAGATTTGGCATTTATATACATTATAAAGGCCATTGTTCCACAAATTTATTCACTACACAATTTGATATAACCTGAATTGATATGTAATATATTAATTAAATCATTAAAACTATTTTCCATATTCTATTGAGCCATTCTGGTATGGTTTATGACCCCTTATTTTCCTGTTAGCTTCCATACATATTTTGATGCTGTTTTTACATTTATAATCATCCCAAGATCAGTCTCTATTATGCTTCCTGTATACAGTTCAGGACACTGTCTCCAAAAGGATATTTCAGAGCTGGAGAAAGTGCAGATGAAGCCACATGAGATGATTAAGAGGTTGGAGTACCTCTCCTATAAGGAAGTGCCAATGTGTCTGAGACATTTCCATTCAGAAAAAAAGCTGACTAAGGGGGGATATTATAGAAGTTTATAAAATTATGTATGGACTGGAGAAAATGGATAGACAGAATTTTTCCCCTCTCCCAAAATATTAGAAATTGTGGGTACTGAATAAAGTTAATGGGCCATAGATTCAGGATTGAAAAAAGAAAATCTTTCTTTACACAATGAGTAATTAAATAGTGGAATTATCTGCCAATGGGTGTAGTAATTGCATAGATGGGTTTAAAAGTGGGTTAGTTTCTCTTATCTCAAAGGTTCCCCCAAGTGCTCTATATGTACTATAGGAATGAATGCGGAAGAACATAAAGTTATACATTTGGGAATGCCATTAGGTATTTGTGAAATATGTTATGTGTCTCTAAAGAGCCTCTTAAGAGCTCCCTTTAGGAAGGAAGGCAATTTTTACTATTCTTTATTTATTGCAACTTTCTCCTTCACTAGTGTTAAGCCTGAACAATGTTAATGCATCATAGATACCATGCTTGTTTTTTATTATATCATACACTATTGCTTTCTTTGACAGAGAGCTTTACTATTTTAATTTCTCTTTATTTTAATGTTTGCTGATTTCTTGATGGTTAATTTCTAGTTTTGACTCTGTGGGCCCTTTTTCAGCAATTCTGAGCAAGAATAGTAATATACACAAGATTAAACATTTACCTGTACAGAAATTAGAACTATATCTAATATACCCAAAATACAAACAGACCATTTAATTTTAGTGTGATTCCTTTCTCATTGGAATTACAATATGGGCAGTTGCTTAAGTTATTTGTTATTCCCAACAACACATTCATTATATGAACTAAATGCTTTAAAATTCTTTCTATGTACCTCACAATGATCCTATGCAAGGAAGTGGTTTGCCTGGAGCCATGGTGGGAGCTTCCTAGACTGCATTGGGCTTCAGCATCCCAACCCAATCCAGTTTATAACATGTGGACATTATTCAGAGCAACACACTATTCAGTGCAACATATGTGGGATATCCAGTCTGTGTGTTCTTTTGGCTACTGAGCAACTTTGGACGGGAGTAAGAGAAATCACTGGTAATCACACATCATTTAAATCACTTTCTGAATTACTAAGTAGGGGGTTGAGTATGTAGAATTGCAAGTTTGATTTTAAAAGATGGTGGAGGAATTGGTTGTGGTAGTGTGTGCACAAGATCATGAGAAGTTCCGTTACAGTTTTAAAAATAGATGATTTTAACTGAATATGGAGGACATGCATCCACATGAGTACTCCCTCGAAGCTCAGTTTCTTCCCTCCCCCATAATCCTTTGAAGTTTGAGGAGCACTTTTTAGCAGTTTAAAAGATCACAGGGTCTTCTTCTCTCCCAAAGAATCCTTGTATTTTGTCCAGTTAGGCACGAGTAGAGCTCTGACTCTCATCAGCTCATACCCTGATACTCTTGTTGGTCTCTAAGGTGCTACTAGACTCGAATCTAACTATTCTACTGCAGAGCTACCCTCTGAAACTGTATTTTGTCCAGTTCTGTTCCTATTTCAGGCTGGATAGAGAGATCTCAAGAGGGAAACCTGATAGATTATATCCCAATTAATGCATGCTAGGACTCCTGGATTTTGATTTTAACTAAAAAGGAGATTTTAGCGACATTTCTTTATCACCTCATCTTCCCACCACATGGATTCAGACTTTCCTCTGTAATTTGATATAACCTGAGTTAGAAACAATATTCTCTTGCATGCAGTGTTGATACCATAGTTGTCTATGCAGTATTTCCACTGCTTCTTCCACATACCCATCTAAAAGACTTCAAGGGAGGAGGGTTAAACACCCCATGCTTTCAAACCACTTAATTGATCAAATTAGTAGCATCACATGGCTGCTTTCAAAAAGGAAGAATTGAGGGGAGATTCTGTCATGGATCACCCATCTGTCCCTGATGATATCATCCCGGTGCCAGGACTGATTTGCAGTAGTTCTGGTCCTACTTCAAGGGTAAGTTTCAGAGTGTGGTGCTGGGAACTGCTGCTCTGCCCTCATGGCTCTGGCCTACAGAGTTTCCCAAGGATCCATCTTGTCCCCCATGCTTTTAAACATCTATGTAAAGCCGTTGAAAATGGTCATACAGAGATTTGGACTGAGTTGACACCAAAATGCAGATGACACTCAGGTCTATCTTACGCTGTGGAAATGCTGAACAGGTGTGTGGAGGCAGTATTGGAGTGAATGAGGGCTAACAAGCTGAAACTTGATCCTGACAAAATGGAGGTGCTATTGGTGGGGGTAAAGGTCTGACCCAAGAAATGGGTTATCCTCCTTTCTGGATGAGGTTGGACTCCCCCTAAAGGAGCAGGTTCATTGCTTGGGGGTGCCCCTGGAACCTGGCCTCCTGTTAGACATACTAGAGGCAGTGGTGGAAAGAGGTGTCTTTCATCAGCTTCAGCTGGTGATCCAGCTGAGGCCCTTCCTGCACAGAAAAGATCGTGCCTCTGTGGTACATGCCCTGGTAACATCTAGATTAGATTACTGCAATGCACTCTACATGGGATTGCCCTTGAAGACTGTCCAGAAGATATAGTTGCTACAAAATGCTGCAGCCAAAGTACTGAATGGAGTGGGTTGTAAGAACTGTATATTTCCAGTCTTGTTCCATCTACACTGAGTTCCAGTTTGCTTCTGGATTTAATTCAAGGTGCTAGTATTGACCTTTAAAGCTCTGAATAGCTTGGGACTAACATACCCTAAAAACTGTCTTATCCCATATGAACAAACCCATGCACTACAGTCATCTTTGGAGGCTCTGCTTTGGTTGCCACTGCCACTCTATCTGAGGCTAGATGGGTAGTAACCTGAGAAAGGTCTTTCTCGGATGTGGCACCAAACTTGGGAATCCCCCCCACAGTGAGCTTCATCTGTCTCCTTCTATCGGTGTCTTCCAAAAGTGGGTGAAGCCTTTTTAGTTTCAGTTGACATACCTCCAATAACAATTACTAGCCTTCCTCCCTGGTTGTAGTGTTGTTTGTTTTTTATTGCATTATTTTAGAATTTTAAATGTTGTTTTTAATTATTCAAATGTTTTAATATTTTTATGTTTGTTCCCTCAGGGACCCTGGTCAGGTGGAAAAGCAGCATGAAAATCTTTTAAATAAATAAATAGTGCAATTTTGTTTTGGGGGGGACACTTGAAGTGCATACTTCACATTAAGAAATATAGAATAGATTGTAAGTTTCCCTCTCTTTTTGTCCAAGAGGAAAGAACCTGGATTTTTCTTTTACATTAAAGATTCATACATCTCTCATGAAATGCTTCATAACTAGCTAGCAGGCACATTGTTGTGCTATCAACAATAAAATGAAGGTGAATTTGAAAGGAACATCACACTCAATAAGACAGGATTTTAATTATACTCGGCACCTTCTCTATCACCATCACAATCCTCTCTGTTGCTGACTTTGTCTTTTGCAGCAGGTCATGGGAAGGTGACTCCCTTGCACTGTTCACAGTGTATTCTCAGATGCATAGGCTTTTGCTGCCATGATTGCCCAGAGATAGTTCTGATGCCAGCACTATTAGCATATGCGCCAGCTGTAACACCTCCTTCTGCTGATTGCTTCCCCTGCAATATGTGAACCTAAGGGGCATTTTTTCCCTAACTACACAACACGTGCTTTTTACAGAAAGCATGACTGTGGGAGAAAGAAAAATATATTCTGATCACTCTGACAGCAGCCTGAACTGTGCCTTCCTAGTGGCTGACTCCATCAGTTATGTGACATCTGTTGGCAAAAGTTTTGAGCCTTACATTCCCCTGTTGAGACAAAGGATAGGTTCAGCTGTAAGGGCTGATTCTTCAAGGACTTCATGTACTATTCATTATTTTTATTTTTATTGATGACAGTAAGCAATATATTTAGTGGATACTTCAACTGAACTGTACCATTCTTACTGTGTAGGAATATAACTCTCAGATAGCGAGCACAGACTGACCGTATAATGGATCTGTTATACATAATTAAATGATCCCTCTTATCCCAATATATATCTGAAACACTTCCAAGCCCATTCGTCTTTGCATGTTAGATGACATCTCTCATCCCCTGTAAATATTGTCCCTGAAGCTATTTAAATTTCTCCTGTGAAGAGCATAGTCCTTCCATTTTTTTCATTGATAACCAATAAGGCAATCCACATTTTAATCGAAGGTAGTAGTCTAACTTTGCACTTCTAACTTTCCATACTTTGTGGGACCCACTTGAATGTAAATACACATTACTTTCCCCCAACATACGTTGCAAAAATCTCACAACAGTTAACACTGAGCTAGTTTAGATTTTATTTTTCATGTTTAGTAAACAGATAACAGTTGGTAAACATATCCAAGGAGATAAGGTGGGATCCTGGGAACTAGGGCTGTCAATTCGGTTCGGCCCGAACTGAAAATCAGCCGAATTTCCCCTGATTTGGCTGTTTTTCCGTTCGGACGAACCGAACTCAAAAAAGGCAGGAAACCGGGGAGCCGAATTAACCGAATTCGGGGGTTCGGCAAATAAATTCGGCGGATTCGGCCCCGCCGCCACCACCCTGGCGCCTTCATGGGGCTTCCATGAAGGCAGGGGGGGCTTTAAACAGGTCTGTGCCTCCCAGCGGGGAGGCACATATCTGTTCGTCATACCCCTTTAAACAGATCTGCGCCTCCCAGCTGGGAGGCGCAGATCTGTTTAAAGGGCCCCGGGAGTCCCTGTTTAAAGGGAGTCACGGGAAGACAGGCGAGGGGTCTTTAAACCCCTCTGCTTTGCCTGTCCAGGCAGAGCAGAGGAGCTTGCCAACCCCCCGCTCGCCTTCCTGGGAGTCCCGGGAAGACAGGCGAGGTGTCTTTAAACCCCTCTGCTTTGCCTGTCCAGGCACAGCAGAGGAGCTTGCCAACCCCCCGCTCGCCTTCCTGGGAGTCCCGGGAAGACAGGCGAGGGGTCTTTAAACCCCTCTGCTTTGCCTGTCCAGGCAGAGCAGAGGAGCTTGCCAACCCCCCGCTCGCCTTCCTGGGAGTCCCGGGAAGACAGGTGAGGGGTCTTTAAACCCCTCTGCTCTGCCTGGACAGGCAGAGCAGAGGAGCTTGCCAACCCCCCGCTCGCCTTCCTGGGAGTCCCGGGAAGACAGGCGAGGGGTCTTTAAACCCCTCTGCTTTGCCTGGACAGGCAGAGCAGAGGAGCTTGCCAACCCCCCGCTCGCCTTCCTGGGAGTCCCGGGAAGACAGGCGAGGGGTCTTTAAACCCCTCTGCTTTGCCTGGACAGGCAGAGCAGAGGAGCTTGCCAACCCCCCGCTCGCCTTCCTGGGAGTCCTGGGAAGACAGGCGAGGGGTCTTTAAAGCCCTCTGCTTTGCCTGGACAGGCAGAGCAGAGGAGCTTGCCAACCCCCCGCTCGCCTTCCTGGGCGTCCCGGGAAGACAGGTGAGGGGTCTTTAAACCCCTCTGCTTTGCCTGTCCAGGCAGAGCAGAGGAGCTTGCCAACCCCCCGCTCGCCTTCCTGGGAGTCCCGGGAAGACAGGCGAGGGATCTGCAGTGGATCGCCTGCCCTTCCCCCCTCCAATCCCCCCTCCAATCTCCCGAGCGATCCTGCCGCCTGCGGGGGCCACAGAAGCCACGGCCCTCCGTTTGCAAGATCTGAGCAGGGCTGTCAAAGATGGGACATTTTGGAGGACTTTCATTCATGGAAGGTTTTGCATCAGAGTTGCCACTTTTCCCCCCATCCATATTCTCCAAACTCAACAATAAGCCGCCGTGCAGAGTTTTGAGAATTCAGATGGGGAAAATGTGCATCTAGAGAGTGACAACTCCAATGCAAAACTTTCCATGAATAAATGGCCATAGGGTCGCCATGAGTCGGAAGCAACTTGACGGCACTTAACACACACATGCAAACAATGAGCAGGCGAGTGCGGTGGGGTGGGAATTTCTCCTTTTGCATCAGGACAGTGAATAGTCATTTTAAAGGTTTTAAAAGTTGTTGTTTTTTAAAAAAGAGTGGTTTAAGCGAGCTTCAAAATCGATCCTACATTGACTGCAATGGATCTGGAAGGATCTCCTTCAGTTCTTGCACAGTGTATATTCATGCCTCTAGGAAGCATGACTAGAATCCATTTTGACTAGTAGACATGAATATTCCTCTCCTCCATGAACATGTTCACTCCACTCTTAAAGCCTTCCAAGTTGGCAGCCATCACCACATCTTGTGGCAGGGAGTTCCATAATTTAACTGTGCACTGTGTGAAGAAATACTTCCTTTTATCAGTTTTGAATCTCTCAGCCTTCAGCTTCAGCGGATGACCCCATGTCCTAGTTTTTATGAGAGAGGGAGAAAAACTTTTCCCTGTCCACTCTCCCTGCACCATGCACAATTTTATAGACCTCTATCCAGCTGGTGCTGGCTGCTGTGAGTGCTCCTCTTGGGATCCTGAGGTGAACCTGCCTGCTGGAATTGGATCTATCTAACTGGATTATAATTCCCTGACTGTGCCTGCCTGCTTCGTGGTGGTCCCTGGACGTGGAAGAGAAGAGAAGAAGACATCCACAGTTTGACCCTATCATTTTACTTAATTGGGGGCTTTTCTTTATAACTTGGGGAAGGGGAGCAGATTCTGCTGTATTTATTTGGGGCAAGCCCCAGGCTTCTGCCTGGGTCTCTTTATTTTAAATTTGGTGTTTGGTTTGTTGCTCTGTGTGTGTGGGCTGTGATTTCTGGCCTGTGCTACTGTTCCCAAGTTTGGCTTTCTAATTCCTGCTGTGGCCTGGAGTTGGCATAGGCTTTTACTGACTGAGTCTCTGTTAAGCTTGGCCTGGTTTGGGGCTCTTTATGTTAAATTTGATGTTTGGGTTGTTGCTCTGTGTGTACGCTGTGATTTCTGGTTGGGGGGGAATTACCTGTTCTGGTTGGGGTGGGCTTGCCTTTGTGGGAGTGTTATTCCTGCTGTTTTTTGTGGTTGCCAACTTTGGCTGGAGTTAAGTGGGTCAGTGTGAGTCTCTGCCCGCGGGGGGGGGGGGTCCAGTGTACTTTGGTTGAAGTTAGCTTGGGTTCCTAGAGTGTTGCGCCGCCTCACCTGTGTGATTCCTGCTTGCGGGGGAGATCCATCTGCTTCAAGGTAGCTGCCTTGTTTGTGAATTGTGATGTTGGTGGTTAACTTTGTTTAAGGGTGCACTAGTTATTAGGTAGGGTAGCACCCAGGCTTGGGTGAGGGAGGTAAACCTCTTGGTCATTTAAGCAGGGGAGGTTTTGCCTTGGATTTGCCACTCTCCAGATGCACATTTTCCCAGCCAGATTCTCCAAACTCTGCATGGGGGCTTATTGTTGAGTTTTGAGAATTTGGCTGGGGGGAATGTGCATCTAGAGAGTGGCAAATCCAAGGCAAAACCTCTCTGACCCTGGAGATTATAGATATGCATCATGACTAGTATTCACTTTGACTAGTAGCCATGGATAGCCCTAAGCCCTAAGCCAAAAGTTTTGCATTGGTTTTTATGGAGAAGGGGGCAAGCCCCCTTCCAGCCCCCCCCAACCCAATCCTCATCAAACACGGGGGTTCTTGCAAGGAGTGTCCCACCAATCTAACCTGAAAGTTTGGGACCCCCACCTCAAAAAATGCCCCCCCCCCGAGCCATGGGAAAAACCTCCCTATGCCTGCCTATGCTGGGAGATTTCTCATTAACCTACTTCCCATGAGGGGTTAACACTTTGGGCGTCTGTGGTTAACTGCATAGGAAACAAGCTTCATGAGAAATCTCTCAGCACCAGCAGGCATAGGGAGGTTTTTCCCACGGCTCTGGAGGGGGCATTTTTTTGAGGTGGGGGTCCCAAACTTTCAGGGTAGCTTGGGGGGACTCTTCTTGCAAGAACCCCCAAGTTTGGTGAGAATTGGGTCAGGGGGTCCGGAGTTATGGGGCCCGGAAGGGGTCCCCCCCGCCCATTGCATGAATAGCAGCCGGCTTCTGTACTTTCCTATGGGTGGATGGGGGGGACCCCTTCCGGGCCCCATAACTCCGGACCCCCTGGCCCAATCTTAACCAAACTTGGGGGTTCTTGCAAGGAGGGTCCCTCCAAGCTACCCTGAAAGTTTGGGACCTCCACCTTAAAAAATGCCCCCCCGAGCCACGGAAAGGCGCGATTGTGTTTTTAATGGCTTTATTCGGCCGAATTTTTTTCCAAACTTTGAATTCCCGCCGAATTGAACGGATCCGAAGTGGGGGAGTTCGGACTTCGGCACGTACCAAACCCACAAGGGCCAAATTCGGCCGAATCCGAACTGTACCGAATTTTTTTTTTTTGGACAGCCCTACTGGGAACCACTGTGTCTTTCAGAATTTTTTTAGATCTATAGCTTTCAGTACTTTCCTTCTACCCTCACTCAGATAGTGGAATTGAGCTGAGCTGTAACAAAAGTACTGGAAGCAACAGAATGTAGTGAGGTAAATTGAGGGGGCAGGGTTTAGCTCCTCTTGTCTTTACCTTCCAATTCTGTTGTCTGTGTAAAGTGCTGTCAAGTCACAGCTGACTTATGGCAACCCAGTAGGGTTTTCAAGGCAAGCAAGACTCTAACAGAGGTGGTTTGTCATTGCCTTCCTCTGCATAACAACCATGGTATCCCTTGGTGGTCTCCCATCCCTACCCTGCTTAGCTTCTGAGATCTGATGAGATGAGGCTAGCCTGGGCCATTTGTTCAGGGCTCCAATTCTCTTAAGCAAATACATTTCACTATTTTAGACACACATGTGTATAAAATACAAATGCAGTAGATTCTTCCTCCCCATCCATATCTAGTTTGACCGTCAGGTATATAATTTCTTTCCTGTTGTTTGAACAGCACTAGTGTATGTCACTGGGGGCATCATTCCTGCCAAGACTTATGTATACTGTATCTTGCTGATACTGCATGTTGTAAGTCATAAAAGAAGGCAAGTATAGAGGGAAAGATGCACCTTAGATCATATTGTTTGCAAGTAAATTATATTTCATTCAGTGAATTGCTTTTAGCATCATATCAGTTCCACAGATCTCTTTTATTTTTAATGAGATTAACTTACTTCAAAGTCTAAGTGCTGTTACAAATTAACCCACCACAATGAGTTGCTTGTTTAAATTTACAGCGCATTCCAAAGGAGAGTTACTCCAGTCTAAGCCCATTCATTTCAATGGGCTTAGTCTGGAGTAACTCTCCCTAGGAATGCATTATTACTCACACAGCTGACCTCAAGTTTGTAGAATGTCTTTGTGTGAATTGGGTACCATGTAGAGGATCAACATTTTGTGTACTTTAGAGCAAAGTTTCTTACTGTGGGTTGCGACCCCATATGGGGTCGTGTAACTGAATGTGGGGGTTGTGAAAATTTGACAACAATAAATGGTAAAATTATATGTATATCAAATAATTGTTTTAAAATAAATTTATTTATGATTTATTATCAGTAAATGTTTGATTTGTATACCTATTTTATATACCTATACACCAGGGGTTGCTTAAAAATTTCTCAGGCAAAAAAGGGTCACAGGTGGAAAAAGTTTAAGAAGCCCTGCTTTAAAGAACCTGGCTAAATATACTAAAAGACTTAGAATGGTGTTGGGGCCAGGAAATTGTTGGATTCAGTACTTGGATTGTTTTGCAATATTGCTGGTTTAGTGAACTCTGGAAGCTGCCAAGAATATTGGAAGCATCCACTATTCACCCAGGATTTTTCTGAGTACAGATGAACCTAGAAGACATGGTGTCATTTTCAATGTGTAAGAATATGTCTCAACGTCCATGCCAAAATCTACTAACTACTCTCCAATAGATCAATGACCTGCATTTTTCTTTCCTTGGAAAATATTTTTTTCTCCACTGTTGCACTTTCATTTACTGTTGTCTTGTAGCAGCATCATGGATCATGTAAAATGGCTTAAATTTCATCTAAGACAAATTCAACTTAAGAAATGAGAGCTGCCTTTTCCTGATAAGTGCTCATATTTACTGAAAAGGAAAGAGACCTAGTTTAGACTCTAGATCTTAACATTTTTCTCTTTCTGTTAATTTATTAGAAAAGGGAGCTTCTCATAAAGGCACAAAGTTCCAGCTTCTTTACATAATGAAATAACAAATATGTAGGGATTTTGGACCATGGTTTTCCACTATTCTCCTGGGCTTGAAGATAGGAAGGACACATTTGAGGGGTTTGATCAAAGTAGAATATTTGTGCTTCTTATGAAAATTCACATTCTTTTATGAATACACAGGATTATGTCCCATTTTTAGTTTGTGTAAGGGTCAGTAGGTGGTCATACTTTGCTAGTAAAGCTTTTCATGGAACAGAGAAATGCAACCACTTTCTAATTGCTTCAAACCAAGCCATTGTTACAGGTACAGCTGTAGAGTCTGGCTGAAAAGCTGGCAACCCTAATTCCTTCTGCCTCTTATCTATCCTTGTAATTTCACTCCTATTTTGGTAATGGTTTGACCAGTTGTCTGACTTTTGTTGCATTTACAGCACAGTTCTGCTACGATCTTTTAGTCCCCAATAGCGATTTGCTAGGTGTGATCTGGCTTAGATTTCAGTTACGATACCTGCATTTCAGATAGATAATGGCTCAGCTTGAGTCATCTTTTTCTCTTCACCCTTTGGTCTGAACTTTGATCTGAATTTTGTACTGTGTTGTAGGTTACAGGGATCAATTCATGAGTTCAGCAGTTGCTTATATGAGATTACTTTTTCATGTCTGTTAGACATCAGCAGGATGACTGATGAAAGGATGATAATGAGTACCAAAGATTAAGATATTCTAATAAAAATGTTCGTTTTTTATTAAAAAAAAGTGCAGGCTCAGAAAGGTAGAAGGAAAGGTAGGTTGCTATTATATGTTCTCTGCTGTTATAGCACAGTGTGGCCTATTACGTGTTATGTAATAAAAGACATGCCATGGCAAGAAAATATGCTGTTTAGCATGCCAATCACCTTGTCCATGGTATTCTTGAGAAGTTTTTGTAAGTCCAAGTATTGAGAATAAGTTGACAAGGGGGAAGACTATGAAGACTGAGCAAATCCCACTTTCACCTTAATTCTTGTTTCCCCTCATCACCTTCCTCTTCAGCCCCCTGCTTGGCAAGCCTTGACATGCCAGCTGCCACCTCACCTTTTTCATCCTTTTTCATTCATATGGGAGTGGTTGTGACTCATGGGTAGAACATCTGCTTGGCATGCAGAAGGTTCCAGATTCAATCCCTGGCATCTCTAGTTAAAAGGCTCCAGTAGTAGATAATCTGAAAGACTTCTGCTTGAGACCCTGGAGAGCTGCTGCCAGTCTGAGTAGGCAATATTGACCTTGATAGCCTAATGGACAGATGCAGTATAAGGCAGCTCCATGTGTTCAGTCTTATACTGCCTGCCACCTCCAAGGCATTGCCTGCCACCTCCAAGACAGGTGCCTTGGAGAGCACTGTGGTTGGGATAATAAGAGGAGCCCTGCTGGATCAGACTAGTTGTCCATCTAGTCCAGCATCCTGTCTCACATAGTGACCAACCAGCTCCTCTAGGTCCAAAAATGGGGCATAGAGTCTGAAGCCTTCCCCTGATGTTGTCTCCTGGCACTGAGATTCAGAGGTTTACAGCCTATGAATGTGGAGGTTCCCTTTAATCACCATGGCTAGTAGGCACTGATAGACATATCCTCTGTGAATCTGTCTAATCCCCTTGGCCATCACTACATCCGCTAGCAGCAAATTCCAAATTTTAATCACTCGTTGTGTAAAGAAATATTTCTTTTTACCTATCCTGAATCTACTGTCCATCAGGGTGTGGAGGGAATATTCATTAAATTTGCAGATGACACCAAATTGGAAGGATCAAAGAACACATCAGAAGACAGAGATAAAATTCAGTGAGATCTGAACACAATGGAAAAGTGGGCTGATGTGAACATGATGCAATTCAACAAGGATAAGTGCCGAGTTCTACATCTGGGTAACAAGAATGAGGGACACGCATACTGGATGGGGATACACTTCTGAGTAGCAGTGTGTGTGAACAAGATCTGGGGTATGACCATAAGTTAAATATAGCAGCCAGTGTGACGCAGCAACAAAAAAAGCTAATGCGAACTTGGGGTGCGTCAGCAGAGGCATAACATGCAAATCACAAAATGAACTCCCCCTCACTGGCAGCCTTTAAGCAGAGGCTGGACAAGCACTTGTCAGGGATGCTCCAGGATGATCCTGCATTGAGCAGGGGGTTGGACTAGATGGCCTGTATGGCCCCCACCAACTCTATGATTCTATGACTCATTGGATGCTTGCAAGTTCTAGTATTTTAGATATACACCATGAACTTCAAAAGATGTTCCAACAACAATTTCCTCTAGATCCAAAGAATATGCTGTTAGGCATTATACCGTTAGAATTACCTTCACAACTTAAAGATCTATTTAAATATGCTGCAACAGCTGCGAGAGCAGTTCTAGCAAGGAAATGGAACTAGCACTCCTTCCAGACATAGAAAAATGGAAAGAAAAGTTATTGAAATATGCAAAACTATTTGCCAAAATGACCAACATGGCAAATAGTGATAAGAATTACGAGCAGTTTGATGAAAAATGGAAATTATTTTATCAGTATGTTGAGGTTTAACAATAATAAAAGTAAGAGAGTAGATGTCAACTGATTACAGCCATCATTGAGTTATGAGACCTTGATTAACTTTATATCTGGAAGATTATTTTGATGTGTAGCCATAATATGTATGATAAGGTTACTAGTTTTATGTGGTATTATCTACAATGTTAAAGCTTTTTCTTCAAACTGGAAAGCTATTCCATTTGTACAACTGTGTTGAATAAGCATGGCAATGTAATCTGTTTTATTCTATTTTTATTCTTTTTTTCCCCTCTTATTTGTAATGCTGAAACCATTTCCCGTTTTCTTTTCATTTGTATTCCCCTTCATACGGAAAAATATTTTTTTTAAAAAAAGATCTAGTTATTTTTGGAAAGGAAAAAAATTCTGGTTGTCAACTCTCTCCACCCCATGCATACATTTATAAACCTCTATCATATCCCTCCTTAATCATCTCTTTTGGGTGACTTTAATGGAGTTGTAGATTGTGCTATAGACAAAAAATCTAAGGCCAAAGATGATAAAGAGGGTTCTCTACCTAAAACCTTCTTCCAACTGGCAGAGGAACTTAAAATACAAGACATTTGGAGAACAATTAATACAACAGCGAAGGACTATACGTTTTATTCCGCAAGACACAACTCACACTCTCGGATTGACATTCAACTTTGCAAGGTACATATTTTACCTAAGACATTTTCTGACCATAATCCAGTCTCTTTTGAGTGGAATAATAGACAAGCATTTCGATGGAGACTAAATGATAGATTACTGCGTGATGATAATATACAAAAAGAACTACACAAATTACTAAAGGACTATTTTGAAATTAATATGGATGGAGAAACTAATTTGAATATAGTTTGGGATGCCTTCAAAGCTGTTTTAAGGGGATTTATGATTCAAAAAAATACTGCCTGGAAGAAAAAACAGCTGCAACAAACCAATGAAATACTATGGGACCTACAAAAACTAGAACAGCAACTAATTCAAGAATTAAACGATGTCAAAAGACTTGAAATAATCCAGAAGTTAAAGATAGTGAAACATCAATTAAATTTAGTAGTTATGGAAGAAATGAATAAAAATCTGAAGCACACGAAGCAGAGATATTTTGAACAAGCAAATCGACCAGGAAAATTTCTTGCCAGTCAATTGAGGGACTCTAGACAGAAACAAATAATAAATAAATTACAGACGGTGAAAGGACCGTTTTTTACAACTACTTCTATACAGAAAGAATTTGAATCATTTTATACAAAATTGTACTGAAAAGATTTGATCCCGGAGAAGAAAATGGAAACCTTTTTGAGTACAGTAAATATTAACAGGTTAACCTCAGAGCAGCAAGACATGATTGATGCTTCAATTACAACTACAGAACTAGAAGAAGCTATATCTAGGCAAAAGATTGATAAAACACCTGGCCCGGATGGTATTACAGCTATGTTTTTTAAATTATTTAAAGAAGACTTAAAGACTCCCTTTTTGAAGGTATGTAATTCTATATTGCAAACAGGTCAAGCCCCAGAGACATGGTCATATGTGTTTATATCACTCATTCCCAAGGCTGGAAAGGACACAGAGAGAGTAACAAATTACTGGCCTATATCACTATTGAATGTGGATTATAAAATATATGCCTCGATACTATCAAATCGGTTAAAGCAGATCATAACAACCTTGATACATGAAGATCAAGCGGTTTTTGTACCTGGAAGGCAGATAAAGGACAACTTAAGAATACTATTTGATGCAATAGAATATTACGAACAAAATATACAACTTAAAGCGGCTTTCATCTTTTTGGATGCGGAGAAAGCTTTTGATATGGTTTCCTGGGAGTTTATGAAAAAGGTTTTGGAAAAGATGAATTTTGGAAATAAATTCCGAACAGGGATTGATGCCATCTACAAGGTGCAAAAAGCTAAAATACTAGTAAATGAATCGATGTCAGCTAACTATGAGATACAAAAAGGAACAAGACAAGGTTGTCCTTTGTCACCTTTATTGTTTATTTTGACTTTGGAAACTCTCTGCAGCAAAATATGTGATATGGAGGCTATTCGTGGTTTAAAAGTAAATAAACATGAGTATAAACTAAGAGCCTTTGCGGACGACCTGTTATTTATTTTGGATGACCCAAACCGTTCTATAAAGGATTTGTTGCTTTTGTTGAAACAATATGTTTCAACTTAAGTTTCAGGATTTAAGATAAACCAAGATAAGACTCAGATATTATTTAAGAATCTTTCTAAAGAACAACAGAAGGACTTTTTGGAGATTTCTAATTGGACGAAAATGAGTAAGGTACTATATTTGGGAGTTTGGATTACAAATAAAACCAAGGATTTATTGGTAAATAATTATTCTAAACTTTGGGAAGTAGTTAAAAAAGATATGATATTGTGGTCAAATAAAAATATTTCTTTATTGGGTCGTATTGCTGTAACACAAATGAACATTTTGCCAAGGATGTTTTTGTTTCAGAACTTACCAATACTAACGCAAACAAAATATTTTGATGTATGGAGGAAAGACCTGTTGAACTTTATTTGGCAAGGGAAAAAACCAAGAACTGCATATAAATATTTGGTAGATGCAAAAGAGAGAGGTGATTTTGCTTTTCCTAATTTCAAACTTTATGCGGAAGCTTCAGCTATGGTATGGTTAAGACTGGATAATGTTGAAAATGCATGTTTACTGGATTTGGAAGGCTTTGACAATAGATTTGGGTGGCATGGGTTTTTGTGGTATGATAAAACTAAAATGCATGTGGCTTTTCAACACCATATCATTAGATCATCATTGATAAAAACCTGGTTGAGATATAAACATCTATTGGAGACAAAGACACAGCTATGGATATCTTCTCAAGAAATGTTTACTCTGCGACCGTTAAGACCATCACAATTTATAATATACCAAGATCTTTTAAAATGGGAAGAGAATAAATGTGCCCTGAAGGATTTTGATGAGGTTAAAGACCACTTAACATGGCTTCAATATTACCAAGTACAATCTGTATACATCCAAGATATGAAAAAGGGATTTCTTAAAGAAAAATCAATTCTACAACAGACACTTTTGGATAATACTGATCATCTAATTTCTAGGATGTATAAGCTTTTATTGTTGCTATATACAGAACAAGAAAGAATCAAGCCAACAATGATTACCTGGGCACAAACAACTAGTCATTCTATTTCCTTGAAAAGTTGGGAAAGACTTTGGTCAAGAGACATGAAAAAGATTCTTTCCCAGTCGATGAGGGAAAATATCTATAAAATGATTTACAGATGGTACTTGACACCAAAAAAACTGTCTGCAATGTACAGTACAATGTTGCCAAATTGTTGGAAATGTCAGGATAAAGCTGGCTCTTTTCACCATGTTTGGTGGCTTTGTGATAAAGCTAAAAACTTTTGGGATATGATATATAACGAGGTAGGGTTAATTCTACAACAAAATATCCCCAAAACCTCAGAGATGATGTTGTTAAGCATTATACCAGACTATATTATAACACAACCAAACTTTTTACTCTATGCCACCACAGCTGGGAGAATGGTCTATGCAGCTAAATGGAAAATGACTGAAATACCGGACAAAACTGATTGGATTCATAAAATGTTTGAACTAGCAGAAATGGCAAAATTGACTGAGTTAGTAAATCAAAAAGATAATGATGAATTTGTTAAGGAGTGGGAGGCGTGGATTGTTTATTGTAAAAATGAACTTAATGTGCAAAATGTTAAAGGTTATAACTTAGACTAATTCAACTTGTTATTAGTTAAGTCAATTTTCTTGTTTTTTCTTTCTTTCCTTTTTTAATAATTGTAGAAGGTTTTTAATTTTTTTATAAAGAATTAGAAAATAATTGCTAAGAGGATTACGAAGATAAGTTAGAGATAGAAGAAGGAAGAGGGGAAGTCAAAGTAAGGGAAGATGATTGTTATATATATGTTAGATTTAATTGAGAATTAGATAAGATTGAAAGGCAATGTTAATTGATTGTATGGAAGGTATGAAAAAAACAATATTTTTTTTTTAAATCATCTCTTTTGTAAACTAAAAAGTCCCAGACTCTTCAGTCTTCCCTCATATGGAAATTGCTCCAACCTCCTAACCATTTTGGTTTCTCTCTCTGAACTTTCTTTCAGCTCTGTGATGTCCTTTTTATAATAGGGTGACCAGAACTGCATACAGTATTCCAGATGAGGCCACACCATAGATTTACACAGGGTCATTATAACATTGGCTGTTTTATTTTTAATCCCTTTCCTAATAATCCCTAACATAGAGTTTGTATTTTTCACTGCTGCAGCACACTGGGTTGATACTTCCATTGAGCTATCCACTACGACCCCAAGATCTCTTTCCCTCTCAATCTCAACAAGATCTCTTTCCCTCTCAATCTCAACAACTATATTAACATATACTTGAAGTTGGATTTTATTTTATTTTTGGTTCCAGTATGCATCACCGTACACTTATCAAATTGAACTTCATTTGTCATATTATTGCTACAGTACCCTCAGGTGGTGCATAAACTTCAGGTAGTTTGTTTTTGTACCTGCAGAGATATAACTGTGAAATCTGGGAGACAGTTATGTCAAAGTTGGGTTTTGTTTACAAAGTAAGATTGCTTTTCAAACCTAAGCATTTCCCTATTTTCATAGGACCCTTGTTTGTAGTTGTAACTAGCCCCATTGCACAGATTTCACTATTCACACAGGGAGCAAAACTTCAGCATTATACATCGTGATGATAAAAAGTAGAGTTTTTCCAGGAAAAGAAATCAACTGCCAACATTTGCCATGGATAGTTGGTGATAAAGTCATAATATGGGGCTCTACTTTGACTGATCATAGATAAACACAAACTTGGCAGGTAGGTTTGCATGTCTTATTTTCTAGACATCTTTATCTGAGAACCACTTGTAGTAAAGACAACTGATGAGATCACGCAGCTCTGTTGCTGAACTGGAGATAAATTATTTCTACTGCAGGGAATTCTTTTAGCATTGGAGAGACATGGTCCTGGCAGCTCTCCCTGTATAGTATATCCAAGGGCGGCCCTAAATAGTGCCCATTGTAGCAATCCAAAAGTGAAATGATTAGTGCATGTATGAGAGTTCAAATTCTAGGGACATATGAACATCTCAATTTTCAGTTCATTTGGGGGTTAGTAGATGTTGGGTAACCCTACTTCCTTAGAGCTTGAAAATTCATTTCTCCATGAGTCAAGATTCCCCTCATATGAAATTGATTTAGATTCCCCTGACCTAACTCATACACACTTTGGGGTGCAATTCACATCAGCACTCTGGTGCAATGGGAGGAGAGGCTTCAACATTCCCCTGTGCTGTTTTCTAACAGGGGAGGGCTGCTCTTGTGGTATTTATATACATGCAGCACCCCCAATGGGGCAAATAATGCCTAGCAGGGTTTTTTGGGGTTGGAAAACTGCTGAAGCGCTTCCTTCTGGTCCCAGTATGAACTGGACCCTGGTGCACTTGGTAACTTAACTCCCACTAGTGCACTTCTCTTAGAACAACTAAGTCAGTTTGTGATTCCCCCAACCTGTTTTGTGGGTAAATATATCATGTAGTTTTGCCTTTAGCTAATTCCGCCAAAATCCATATGCAGCTGTTCCATCAAAAGTTAGATCCAAAACAGCACTTGTGGGCACCATGGCACCCGTTGACACCTTTTCAGGTCAAGTGTGTTTTAGAAAGTAGGTGGGTCGAGGTGGGGCTTTTGCCCAGCAGGGCTTCTGATTGGTCACTGGAGATCTGATTGGCTGTGCAAATTAACAAAAACAAACAAACATTGCTTTGGCAGCAGCTGACACCACAGCACAATTATCTTTGTTGTGTGACTGAAGGAAAGCTGCCTCTAAGCAAGAGAATATTTTAAAACAATGTTTGATGTAAATGACTTGGAATTGTAAAATAATAATCTAACACAGGGGACCCAAATATTTTTGCAGTCTGTGGCCACTTTTGGAACCCTGACACAGGGTGGGGGGCAGATGTGTACAAACGGCTACCACAGGAGGTGGAGCCAACCACAAAATGTCAGGGAATGAGGTTATGCATAACTTTAATACTAACATTCGACAATTCAGGTAGAAGATCTGCTTATCGGGATGCCTTTTAAAATTGCCATTCATAGAGTTAAATGTTTTTCCAATCGATTGTAATGTCTCCAAGTGTCTCCTGATTAATCAATTGTGTCCATTGCTCCATGTTGAATGATTAACTTTTTAATGGAAAAATGAAGTAAAGAAATCTGGAGATAACTGCAACATATTTCCCTTTAAACCTGGCATTTCCAGACTGTGGCGCATACAGTCTGGAAATGCTAGGTTTAAAGGGAAATATGTTGCAGTTATCTCCAGATTTCCTTACTTCTTTTTTATCATCTATCTCCTAGTTTACAGTGATTGACTAACATTCTGAGTCCTTAGTATACCAAAAGAAATATCATCAGCCAGCAGGGGTTCAGTTATGGGAGGGGGACTACTTAATCCCCAAATTCTACACATTATTAGCATTGGTGTGTTTTTTCCCTTTCAAAATTTATCAGAAAATTGAACATGTTTGGGCAGAAATGTTATGCTGAAGGATGTCATGGGTGCAATCCAGCAAGTATCATAGGGTGAGACCTGGTGATGTCATATTCAACAGCAGTATTAATAGAAGGACTTCTACACATCACTAGATACGTGCTAGTTGGACTCTCTGTGCAGTTACAATCATGTGGCATGAAATAGACATGCTATTTATGACCCTAGACAACTCTTGTACATGGATGGTCCTGGGGTTCTGGATGACAGCCTTAAAAATCTCTGTACTGCATGCCAAAGGAGAGGGAAGAGTACCATCCAGTTATTTATTCATCTAACCTCAGTAACTTTTGGGCAGAACACAGATACTAAGATGATGATGATGATAGAAGAAGAAGAACTGGTTTTTATATGCCAGCTTTCTCTACCACTTAAAGAAGAATCAAACTGGCTTACAATCACCTTCCTTTCCCCTCCCCACAACATATACCCTATGAGGCAGGTGGGGCTGAGAGAGCTCTTACAGAGCTGTGACTAGCCCAAGGTCACCCAGCTGGCTTTATGTGTAGGAGTGGGGAAACAAATCCAGTTCACCAGATTAGCATCTGCCGCTCATGTGGAGGAGTGGGGAATCAAACCAGGTTCTCTAGATCAGAGTCTACCACTCCAAACCATCGCTCTTAACCACTACACCATGCTGGCTCCTCTCCTTATGTAAGTTTAACAAAATTACTTATATTCTTTAACTAAATAAGAAAGCTGTTATGTGTTCATAAAAAAAAAGTTCACTGGCTTATGCAAACTTTTTACAACCATACATCCCAAAAATTTGCCTTCAATAAATGATTTTTCAATTTTACTTCATGTTATATAATTTGATGGGTAGATTACCTGAATCAAATATTGATTCCAGCTCTAATTAAAACTGGAATTCGTAATAGGAGCATTTTAAAACAAACTTCCTTCACATGTAGATAAATTTACTGCCTTCAGAAGGCCCTCACGAGGCTTATAAAACACTTGATTCTCACTTAAGTTCTCAAACTAAGACATAAAACATTGTGCCAGTGTGCTGAATAGCATACATAATGCATTCATATAAACTAATTACTAGCAGAATGCACACAAAGTAGAATATGAGCTTATAAAATGTTGGAGTCACTTGCAAACTAGACAAGTTATTTCATTTCCCACTTGAAACAATACTGTTGGCTCTTCTTAAAAATATTCAACATTGGGTTAAACCAATCCAAAACTCTGACTTCCTTTATAGCCTTTAAAATACATGGGAACAGTTCTTTGCTGGACAAGCAGCTATATAAGTCTGGGGTCCCACAATAGCTTTTGGGGAGCATCTCATTTCTCGTCCCCTCATTATTTCCTCTTTCCTTTCTCTGGCAGCTCCCATAGCCTCTTCCCTTTTCCTTCTCTCCTTCCCACCCACCAGCCAACCTTCCTTTACCTGCCCTGCTGTCTTCAGCTTTCCATATTTCACTCTCCCCAGCAGCCTCTATCGGGGAAAACTATGGGTGAATTGTGCAGTAGGGATGTACACCTCGAAAAAAATCAGCTCCATTATTCCCTATGGGGAACCTTTCTGGGGTGCAGGAGGGGTTGTTATTAAAGCTAATGGCAACACAATTGTAGTGGAGCTGCTAGTGTTTGTCTACCAAGTTTCAATTCTATGGACTCCTAAACAAGATGCCCCCAGCTATCCTCGATAGTTTTCTATGGGGGGGGGGGAATTCCAAGCTTGCTCCAAGGCAGACAGTAACCAAATACTCAGGAGCAAGTAAAGCAACGACTAGCCAAAAGGCTCTCAAAGCACAAAGAACAAACAGGCAGAAGCACCAGAAAACAGGGCAAGCCTAAAACAGCAAATGTCAAATAAGAGATTTTCAGCAAAACCAGAGAATCCTCCAAGCCAAACTGATCTAACGAAGAACCCTGTCGTACACTCAACAATTGTCAAATCAGAGAATCTAACAGCACATTCCTGAGATCTAAGGGCAACAGCCCTTAGGAAGTCAGGAAGGGGCCGTGCCGGCATCCGGGCCCTCCGTGCTAGCGTCCGGGCAGCTAATGCCAGCATTAGTGGCCCAAACACTGTCAGGAAGGCCCAGACGCTGGTCGCAGGGTGCTGCCATGGCAGTGCCAGCCCAGGACTGTGACGGAGCCTTCTGCCACCATCCAAATGCTGTCAAAGGCTGAACTGGCGTCCCGGGGTGTCCCGGTGTCCAGGGAGGCGTTCCTGGGGTGTTACGGTGCCAGGCTGGGAGCAGGGCCACCTTTAGCAAGCCTCCAAAGCCCTTTCAGCCCAAGAATGCCACTTTTTATTTTTGGCGAGATACACCACCTTAAGTGGTGTATCTCCCATGCAACCCTATGAGGGTTGCAAGGATTTTTGGCTCCAGAAGGAGGTTTTGGTGGGGCCAAAACCTCCTTTGGAGGCAGCGCAGTCGCGTTGCCTCCTAAGCCCGGTGCAGGCATTCCTCTCAGGAATGCACTGTTAGATAATGTAGAGCTGAAGAATTCAACCCAATATCAAACCAGAAAATCCAGCACAAATAAACCCAACACAAACCAATTTGAGCTAAGAACACAATGTTGAAAGACCAAAAAACAAAACAACCCCCCCCCCCAAATTCAAAGGACAGAATCCAAGCCAAACCAACCTGGCAAGCCAATACCAAGACATACCAAGAAGACACTGACAGATTCACAATAAAAATTAAAGAAAAATAGTCCTGGTGCTGGCTTGCAATATTCCTGGTTGTATGTGTGTTAAGTGCCATCAGGTCGCTTCCGACTCATGGCGACCCTATGAATGAAAGTCCTCCAAAATGTCCTATCTTTGACAGCCTTGCTCAGATCTTGCAAATTGAAGGCAGTGGCCTCCTTTATTGAGTCAATCCATCTCTTGTAGGGTCTTCCTCTTTTCCTGCTGCCCTCCACTTTTCCTAGCATGACTGTCTTTTCCAGTGACTCTTGTCGTCTCATGACATGACCAAAATACGATAGCCTCAGTTTAGTCATTTTAGCTTCTAGGGTCAGTTCAGGCTTGATTTGATCTATAACCCACTGATTTGTTTTTTTGGCAGTCCACAGAATCCATAACACTCTCCTCCAACACCACATTTCAAAGGAATCTATCAGCTTTCTTCGCTGTCCAGCTTTCACACCCATACATAGTAATACGGAATACGATGGCATGAATTAATCTAGTCTTGGTGGCCAGTGACACATCCTTACACTTCAAAATCTTTTCTAGCTCCTTCATGGCTGCCCTTCCCAGTCTCAATCTCCTTCTGATTTCTTGGCTGCAGTCTCCCTTTTGGTTGATGGTGGAGCCAAGGAATAGAAAGTCTTGAACAATTTCAATTTCCTCATTGTCAACCTTAAAGTTGTGTAATTCTCCTGTAGTCATTACTTTTGTTTTCTTGATGTTCAGCTGTAGTCCTGCTTTGGCACTTTCTCTTTTAACTTTCAGCAGCAGTCGTTTCAAATCTTCACTATTTTCTGCCAGTAAATGTAGTGTCATCAGCATATCTCAAATTATTAATGTTCTTCCCTCCAATTTTCACTCCACCTTCATCTAAATCTAATCCAGCTTTCCTAATTATATGTTTTGCATATAGATTGAAAAGATAGGGAGATAAAAGATTGAAGAGATAGGGAGATAAAATACATCCTTGTCTGACACCTTTGCCAATTGGAAACCATTCCTTTTCTCCATATTCTGTTCTAACTGTGGCCTCTTGTCCAGAGTACAGGTTGCACATCAAAATGATCAGATGTAGTGGCATACCCATTTCCTTTGAAACCAGCCATAGCTTTTCATGATCCACACAGTCAAGAGCTTTGCTGTAATCTATGAAACACAAGCTGATTTTCTTCTGAAATTTTCTCGTATGCTCCAGTAACCAGCGTATATTTGCAATATGATCTCTAGTTCCTCTTTCTTTTCTGAAAACCAGCTTGAACATCAGGCATTTCTCGTTCCATATATGGTAACAGCCTTTGCTGCAAGATTCCTGGTTATTCCAATATATTTCAGGATTTTTCAGGACCCATTTCCTTATATCCCAGAAAATCCTGGATATCATCTGGGCACCTGAATATATCTGGAGAATACTGATAAGGTATTTTTTGCATATATGATCAGACTGGAGATATTCAAACTCACATCCATTAGGCCCAGTTGCACAGTGGGGAACCAGTTGCACAGTGGGGAACCTGTGAAGACCTGTGAGGGCACCTCACTGTCTCCATAACATCCTCCCCTTCTGGAATGCACTATTACAGCGCATTCCTGAGGTAGAGGGAACTGCACTGTGGCCCTGGGCAGCACAGCAATGGTGGAGTGGAGCCAGCTTCTTAGTAGTTTGCTGTGCTGCAGGCTGGAAAGTAAAACTGAGAAAATGCAGAAAATACACAGGAAGCGCTGGTTGGCGTGAGAGCGCTGGGCCAATGGGTGTGGAGCTGAGGAGACAGCGTGAGAGTGGGGAGGCAGACACCTGGTGGGCAGGGCCAAACAATGGTGGGGAGAAGCGAGGGGTGGAGGTGCGACAGTAGACTGGCATTTGCCCAGCCCCCATGCCAGAGATGATCATGGGGAGGGGGGGCTGGGCACACGGAGGCATGCGGAAGGCATGACTATGTGCACAGCTCCATCAGATGGGCATTCCCATGGCCGTGCAGGACCTTGGCCCGTGCAGTGATGCTCAGAGGCAAGCAGGTGTGACAGCTGCCACACCCGGATGCTATTCCCCTGGTCCCCACGGCCAGCCACCAACTGAACAGCCACTGGCATGCTTAGGGTGGCCCAGGTGACAATGGCATGGAGGGGTGTAATGGCTGGGGGACCCCCCAATAGGTGTCCTGCTACCACCTCCCAGCCACCGGGGGCTGCTGGGGGCCTCAGGGCTGCCCCGTTGTTTGGCTGTAAAAATATGCAGATCTAGGGGTGGTGCCACGTGTGAAGAAGACTGAGGGGGTGCTGCCCCCCTTGGGGAACTTGTCTATAGATCTTCCAGGCTGGGGCAGCAAACTCCGGGGACACTGCTTTGTTGGGCATGCTCATGTGCCATGTGCCATTTGATTTAGGAATGGTACTAGCACTGGGCATGCCCCCAGGGACTCCCCCTTAGGTGACGTCATGGACCACCCACTGTTCTGCACTAGCCTAACTCCTCTTATGCTGGCATCCATGCCAGTTTAGATGCCACAAGAGGCATTTATGCCAGCTCAAGCCTTTCCCCGCCTCCTAAGCCGATTTGGCCCCCAACCTCAGAAATGAGGTGTCAGTGACAGAAACCAAGGCTTGAAGGCCAGCAATACTGTTGTGGTTGCCTAGCAACAGCCACTGAGTGCATTTGTTTTTTAAAGCTACATGTACTTTTTTAATTATTTGGGAGGGTTTAACCCTCTAATGTATTTCCCTTTTCTTTTCTTTTTTTAGATTGCAACTTAAAAAGATATTCAATAAAAGAACTGTTTTCAACAATAAGAACAAACTATCAGAACATTGAAAACCAGCCAGTTGAAATCTGAATTTACTACTTATGATTTCCTTAGGGTTTGTTTGCACAATTATACAGAGGCTATTTTAAATTGCTCCATATGGCATCTGCATCTGCTATATCTCACTGTTTGAAAATGGGGACATTTATTCTATAATCTTCTAGCACCAGGCAAAAGTTTTTTTTTTTTAAGTTACTCAGGGTTTTGTATGTTACTGATTTTTAGTCTGAGGTTCTTGCTGCTGGCATTAACTTAGGTCCACAAGAGCATTTCCATGGACAGAAGGATTTCCATGCATGGAACACACCTTTCTTACCTCCTTCCCCAAATGTTCCCCAAATGTTTCTTACCTCCTTCCCCAAATGTTCCCTGAAATTATGCTCAGGGAGGGCAGGAGATCCTCAAGTAGAACAGTTTGGGTAATATTTAGGACTTTAGTGGGGGTGGGGATGGAATGGAGAAAATCACATTTCATGAGTGTTATGTTCTTGCCTCCCCCAAATCCCTCCTTCAATGCTATTCCTGAGTGTTCTCTTTTCACTCATGGAAACATTCCAGTTGTTCCCAGCCACTATGTTTCTAAGATCAAAAATCTTTTGAGGTCTTGGGGTGGTAGTGGATTGCTCAATGAAGCTGTCAACCCAGTGTGCGGCTGCTGTAAAAAAGGCAAATTCCATGCTAGCCATAATTAGACGAGGAATGGAGAATAAAACTGCTGCTATCATACTGCCCTTGTACAAATCTATGGTGAGACCACACTTGGAATACTGTGTACAGTTCTAGTCACCACACCTAAAAAAAAAGGATATTGCAGAGCTTGAGAAAGTGCAGAAAAAAGCAACCAAAATGATCACGGGATTAGAGCAACTGCCCTATGAGGAGTGGTTAAAACGCTTAGCCTGTTTAGCCTGGAAAGAAGGCGGTTAAGGGGAGACATGATAGAGGTCTATAAAATTATGCACGGTTTGGAGAGAATGAACAGGGAGAAGCTTCTCTCACTCTCTCATAATACTAGAATGCCTGGTCATCTGCTGAAGCTGGAGGGTGACAGATTCAAAACTGATAAAAGGAAATATTTATTTATACAACTCATAGTTAAATTGTGGAACTCCCTGCCCCAGGATGTGGTGATGGCTGTCAACTTGGAAGGCTTTAAGAGGGGAGTGGACATGTTCACGGAAGAGAGGGGTATTTATGGCTTCTAGTAAAAATGGATATTACTCATGATGCATACCTATTCTCTCCAGGATCAGAGGAGCATGCCGAATATATTCGGTGCTGTGAAAACAGGCAGGATGGTGCTGCTGCAGTTGTCTTGTTTGTGGGATTCCGAAAGGCACCCAGTTGGCCACTATGTGAACAGACTGCTGGACTTGATGGGCCTTGGTCTGATCCAGCATGGCTTTTCTTATGTTCTTATGTCTTGGTCTAGCTGAACAATTTTGTTACTTTACTTTACTTTAGTTTATATTGGGTTGGAGGTATATAAATATTTTAAACAGATAGATGAATCAATATATTATTGACTGTTGTCCCTTCACAGTTAGGTGTCTTAACGTGGTTCTGAGAACATATTCCAATATGCTAGCTGGAGTCAATGTGTCTGGATATTCACCTCATGCTTCTGAGAAACAATTAGTGTGATGGGGCAACCTGCATGTTGATATCTAGGTAGAACAAAAAACAAAAGGATAAACAAAGCAATCCCCACCCCAAACATAGCTATACCTAGTGAATGGACAAATAGAATTCCTCTCCCCAAGCTTTCATTTCAAATGCAGAATATGCTCAGAAGCTAAATAGAAACCAGTGATCTGCAAATTTTAATTATCTTTGTATGTAAATGAATGTTCAGTTCTTTCTCCCAATCCTTTTGCTCTTCCCCTCTTTAAGAAACATCTTTGAAATACTTGCAGTGAAAAGAGATTGACATTACAAAAGGTAATCTTTTCTGACCTTGTTCTGACATCTCTTTGGTCTCCATGTTGTTCTTTAGTTTTTCTTTTCAATACTTTTCTAGTAATGAATTCTCTCTTAGGGTTTTTTTCACCTCACCTGAAAGACCATAAGGTTAAATAACTTAGATTTGAAAATTTAATGAGAATGCAAAAGGAATTCCACTATAAAGAAGAAATAAGATGAATAACAGTGAAATTGCAATTGAACATATATATTTATTTAGATATATTGATCAGCTCCCAGGCCAGTAACTACCAGTGCAAGAATATATCCTGGGAGTAAACCCCACTGAAATGACTTTAGTAGGATTCCGAGCAGACCTACTTAGGATGACACTGTAAAAAGCTTAATGTTCTCATTGAAATGGTGTGAAATACATTTACCATGTAATCCTGAACGTGGGGTAAAGCTCTGTAGGAGCCGTCGTGACCCCGCATCGGTTTAAGTGCCTATATAACCTAGGATAATGGGCACTTACGCCATCCCGGGTGGCACGAGGGGGTATGATGTTCTGGGGTGAGGGCAGAAGGGGGGTGAGACAGATGAGCAACTGTTTTCCATCCCCTGCAGTAGTGGTTCACTCTCGATGGTCATAGAGCTAGGCCGTTAGACCTATGAGTGTTCAGGTGCTGTTGTTCACTCTATGTATCCCCAACATGAGGCACTGTGGGCTGTCTGCAATGTTCTCTCCTCCCCCCATTGATGGTTCCAAAATGGCATGGTCATTCCTTTGGCTGCCTGGCCCTCATCCAATGGTGGCCAGCTCTGGCCCAGGGAATATCGGGAGTTTGTGGGGGTAGAGTCTGAGGAGGGTGGGGTTTGGGGAAAAGGAGGGGCTTCAATGGGGCATCGCGCCATTGAGTTGGCCAGCATCTCCAGGGGAACTGATCCCGGTCTCCTGGAGATCAGTTGTAATCCCAGGACACCTCAATCCACCTCCTGGACGTTGGCTACCCCACCTCATCCACAGCACTGTGGGATACCTCCAGAAAGGCCTTAAGGTGCCCACAGTCCCAAGTGCTGGCTAGTCTCTTTTCCAGCCACCATAGCAATGGCCACTGGGCACCTGGCTCTTTGCTAGGAAAGGTGCAGGGTGTCACTGAAGGACAGACATGAGCAGAGGGGGTTTGGGGTGACCTGTCCCTCTCTCTGCAACCCCTGTACTGGCTATGGTTGCCTCCCCATGGCAGCTGGCACATCGACCTGTCCAGAGGGGTCATCCCCGCCAGGGTGGGCATCCCTGCATCTGCCAAAGTCACTGTTGGCGCCTGCTGCTCCCCCCACACCCCCATGGCTCAAGCCCTCCCTCTTCCCCCTCAGCTTGTGGAAATTCACCTGGATCTGAAGTTTTATATAAACGGCTTCCTCTAATCTCCACAGCAACACTTTAGCAATAGTTGTTTTTTGGGGTGGGGGGAATATTTATGGAATATCTACAGTTTATCTGGCCATTACCTAATGTTTTCTTCCATACTTTAAATACACTTTGGGATATTTCATATTAAAACTTTTAAGGTCAAAGTGCACATGAAGGAGGGGACTCCAAAGTGCACATATAACATTTTTAATGCACACTTACAAAATATCTTTGTTTCCTGTATTATTTTCTGGCACAGGATATATCAATTTTATAAAAATCATGATTTTTGGAATTTAAATCAACTAAACGTATGTCCTCAATCTTATACAAATAACTTATCTCTTAAATCCTCTCAACTAATTATTTAAATAGTGATGTACCATTTATTACTTCCTTTATTTCTTCACAAATCCTTCATCTTATAGACAAATTCTTATGTGGGGTTCACATTGTTCATCAGGACTTATATGCCTGTTAATTTGTAAATATTTTTGTCTCACATAAATGGTTGCCAAAAATTTGAGCATAAGTGAGTGAAAAGTATAATTTTTGTGTCCATGTGTGCCTGGGCAGGGAGCTTTGGTGAGTGAATTGATCTCTTGGTCCTGATTAAAATGAGCAGGCGAGCTGTATCTCCAGTGATAGACAATAATGGCAACACGTGTACAAGATGAGTTTGCAGTGAAGCCTTCTGTAAGATCTCAAAGTCCATTCAGAGTATTGTTTTGCAGAAGGAAAATAGTGGTAGGATATGGGCAGCCCATTCCTGAGCTTTTCCGCAGCCAGGGACGGGGAAGCCAAGGCACCGCCATGGCACCTCCAAAGCTGTTCCACAGCTGCTGAAAGACTTTTTAAGCTTTGTTTTAAAATGGGTCATTTTGCCCCATTGATAACAGCAAGGCTGCGCCAGCAAAAAGCTGACACAGCCATGCTGTTTTGGAGGGAGGGGTTCCTGGCACAAAAGGGGTCAGGAAGCTGCCTACTGGCAGCTCTGCACCCCAGAACACCCCGGGAATGTACCCCAGAATGGCAGCACAGGGATTCGTGCAAGTTGGACACTGGCGGGAGGCCACATCAGCATCCTAGGGCTGTGCTGCCATGCAGGCACAGGGAGGTCAGCTTGAGTGGCCTAATGCCAACAGGAATGGGCTGCCCTTGCACTCTTCCTGAGCTCCTTTTAGCTTGGAACCCAGGAATGGGCTGTCAGAAATCCACTCCAGGTTTCACTATAGTTTCATGGTAATAGATCCTTGCCAGATTTTACCTATTACTTTTTCTGTAGAATGGATCTTGGTAAATAGAAATGAATGACTCTGACAGCCTTATTTTCATTTCTTTGTTTCATGCTAGTTTATTAGAGAGAGGGGGGGAGGTGGGACATTTATGCTTTCAATAAAATGAAGTCCAGTCAAGTTGAGATATGTTAACCTATTCTAAGAGAACATTCTAATAAGGCAATTCCAAAAGTTCAGGCATAGATCAAATAATTCACACAATCAATCAACCATTTTTTTTGTTCTTAAAATCCCTTCATATTTGTTGACCACAAATATGATCCTGAGATTTGAATAAAGGCAACCAGAAATATGGCAATCAAAGATAAAGGGCTTTTCTTCATGGGTTCTCCCCCCCCCCATTGGTTCTGGCCCCATACTACTTCAGCATGCATTTTTGTGCCTTTTGTTTATACTTCTTTTTTGTTTGTTTGTTCCCCCTCCCTTTTTATGTTTCTTTTGAGATCACTTTTACTCCAATCTTTTTCTGGAAGCCAATTTTGAGTTGCATTTTTTCCTCATGCATACTGTTTCTGTCGGTTTTCTTTGTCAAGTCCACTTCCACACACCTCCAGCCCACTTTTCAATGATTGGGCTCCTGTCATCGTCAAGTCATTTCCTCTCCCTCCCCCACAATGAAGATGAGTGGTTTCCTTTTGATTTTTTAAAAGACACTAAAATACTGATTTATCAATATACTTCTGTAACAATAAGTCAATCAAGATCTCTGAATTCCCAGCTTTTTTTCTTTCTTAAAAAAAAAAGTAATTCACGAATCCTTTCCCTTGAGGTGATATAAGGAAAAAGGCATAACTCTGCAAGGGAGGAGCTCAATACTTAAAAAAAAAAAAAGCTCGAATTCAGAGTACCTGCTTGAGCTATCATTACAGCAGTATATATTGACATTTTAGTGTCATTTTTCTTTAAAAAATGTAGCCATTATATCAATAAATAGATATAAGCATGTTGTGATGCTGCTGATGACTACAGCACCCTCTCTTGAAAATCCTGATTATTAAGGCATGTGTGGAAGAAAGGAGACTCCACAACTGTGAAAATACAGAAGGAGGGCAAGTGATCAGAAGAAATGTGCCCAAACCAATTCCAATGCTTGTGGATCAACTCCCAAGAAAATCAGGAGTAAACAAGTAGAAAAGCCCAAGGAGTTCATTATAGACGACACATAATAAAACATAGCTTGAATTAGTACACTCAAGCCAGCAATTTATTTATTTTCACAGATTTATATATCCTGCCCTCCCCAGCCAAAGCCAGGCTCAGGGCGGATAACAACATTTAAAAATAGCCTATAACCAATAAAATTTAAAAATTCACACAAGCCTTTCTTTGAATATGTTCCCTTTCTTAAGCACATGTATTCTCAAGTTCATTGCCATTTCTTCTGTACAGTCCCACATGGGACTGCACATGTGCAGGCCAATGTGTGCCTGCACTGAAGACACTCGATGAACAACAGTGCAACTCTGTTTTTCATTAAGTGGTGTGACTATAAGATGTACAAATAAATACAAGAGGTAATCACAGTATTTTTCACAGAACATTTTGTAAAAGACCTTCATCATCATATTTCAGAGAAAAAATTCAAAACAACAACAACAAAAACTTGGATTGGAATTCATTATCAGCTTTGTAATATAAAATGGACTCAGTGGTGATTAGGAGTTCCTAGCTCACCAGAACTTTAAATATCCTTCTGATGATTTATTTACATTATTTATTCCTCTTTGCCAATTTATCATTAGTTTGGCGTGTATTACAAGACTCTCCATTTGTTTTTCATCAGTTAAGTACTGAAAAAACTGATATATGCTGTAAAAGAGAGAGAGAGATGAAATAGGTGAAACAGATTCAGGGAGAATAGCAGAAGATGCTATCCTTATAGATCATCATGGTGGCCTTTATCTTTCACATCTCTGGAGACTCTTCCAGTAATTTTCTAACCAGACTGTTGTGACTCAGCCTGCTGAGACTTCTACAGATGAAGAGGAAATAGAGGCAGAAGGTGCACAAGAAGAGAGGAGCGCCCACAGGAACCATGTCTGGAGCCACAGGCACCATATCTGCAGCCTTCCAGCTCAGGTGATATGGCTGTGCCTGAGGCCTAGCCACAGTCAGCATCACCAGAAGACTCACCAAGGCCACTATAGCAGAGGTGCAGAATGCTCACAGCAGAAATACAAGACAGGCAATCAAGTGCCAGGTTACAAGTATCTCACTAACTGACAGCAGTAATGTGACTGATACACTCCACCGGGCTTGGAATGCTGGAATGGCCGAATGAGCAACAACTGGTCTGCTATTTCAACCAGATAAGGACTTATTTAAACACAGGCACTTAGATGGGGCCGTTGTGAGAGCAACTTGACTTCGGATTGGTTTCCTGACTACACTGCCTGTCTCTGGTTCCTGTATCTGCCAACATTAGGGTGAAGTCTCTGGTATGCATTCCTTGTCACCTGGAATATCTTACATGTATCACATTTACTTGTACATGACCCTCCCCTGTGTGCTTCTTCAGAGGGATTTTTGCCATCATGGACAGCAGGAAGCTTCTGCAGTAAATGGGATAATGCCGTGTTCAGTCAGGGCATGACTTCTATGGCTTCCATTTCCCCCCTAATACCAAAGAGAAAATCTGAACATAATTTTCTTTAGTTTAAGGGGGCAAATGTGGATGAGCATGGGTAGAGTATCCATCTGAACATTCCCCTGTAGCCTCCATGGGGAGCAGGGATGGAATTAAGCTTCTCCTTAAGAGTTCTGCATTGTGTGTGTGTGTGTGTGTGTGTGTGTGTGAAGTGCCATCAAGTCATCTCCGACTCATGGCGATCCTATGAATCAATGTCCTCCAAAATGTCCTATCCTTAACAGCCCTGCTCAGCTCCTGCAAATTGAGGGCTGTGGCTTCCTTTATAGAATCAATCCATCTCTTGTTGGGTCTTCCTCTTTTCCTGCTGCCTTCAACTTTTCCTAGCACGATTGTCTTTTCTAGTGACTCTTGTCTTCTCATAATATGTCCAAAGTATGACAGCCTCAGTTCTGCATTCCTCCCACCTTTTTGTCTTTGAGAGGTTTTTTTTTCTTTATTTACTAAGTCACCCTGTAACACTGCAATGCAGCTGGGGGAGGAAGTCCTTTAAAGGGGTTTTTAGAAGGAGGAAGGGCCTGTAACAAGCATAGTCTCAACAAGGAGGAGTGACAGCAGAGCAGGTGGAATGGAAACAGGGCACGTGGACACTAAACTACAATCATGATAACTGGTCTCTAGTTGTGTAGTCCTAAATTCTACACCCGTCAGTTCATGGTTTCTGTTGTGTCTTCTATTTTCTCTGCATCATCAAATACACAGTAAAATACATAGTGAAATACACAGTAAAATTAATTAATACCATTGATTAATTTCAACACTGAAGGGTTTGGAATCTGTACTTTTTATGGGGGAACCTGAAGAAGGCTATGTTATGTATTAGAAGATTTGAAGGAGAAGCCCTAGTAGCTCAATTATTCGTATGTTCCCCAAAACAAAATCTGATAAATGGTCACTTTAAAATCCTGTTTTATAAGCCCACAGAAAGGACTATGGGCACCATACTCATTCCTCCTTTCTTACTGTTTTTCACATCTCAACTGGGAAGGTACCAAGCACAGAAAATTTCAGTCTCAACAGATATGCTGTAGAAATTCAAGCTTTACAGAAGTATTGTTATTAAAGATGCTGCATTTCACCTTTAACTGCATCATATACCACTGTGAACACCATCATAAATGTTTGATTTTTACCTCTAAACCTTAGGATATCTGAATTTACATGACGTTGTTACAGATACTTCCTTTCATTTTGTCAGCCCATGGCTTAGTGACTTTGACTGCAGGTTTGATCTCAGAAACTTTAGATTCCAAAACACAATGATATTTCACAAGAGAAGGGTAGAAAATGGATAAAAGATGTGCATTGTGAACATTTTCTTTTGACATTGTGTTATCAAAAGATTTATAATGCTGTATTAGCCTGAGGCTAAAGTATGTTTAATATGACTTATTTGACATTTCACTTCAAAATATTACCATGGGTTGAGGTGGGGGGATGCTATATGGAATAATTTATTACCAAGACTCTTTCTCCTAATATATTATGTGCCTATGCAGACAGTTTTCTTGACCTGACATCATTATTAAAAATGTACAGTTGTTTGACTTCACTAAGAAATCCATCTACATTGGCAGCACTTTGGGACAAGAGATAGGAATGTGTGGTCAGATATAACTGAACCAAATATATATCAAAAAAATACCTTATTGCTATTTTTTTTAATACATTTGGGTCTATGGGATTTTTTGTGTTACCAAACAATGGGTCCCCAAAATCCCGGAAATATTCACGATTAACTGGGAATATAATGTGCAGGCTTCCAGGACTCCCTCCTCTGCCCCATGCTTGTGTGTTTCCTGAGATTTGTTATTGGCTTGCCAGGCTGCTTTAGGTAACATTTTGTCAGTTTAAAGTGTTTTTGTTGTTTTTTAAAAGTTAGTTTGTGGGGTTTTGTTGTTGTTGTTATTCTTGTGTTTTACTTAGGTTAAGATTTTTAGGTTTTACATGTGATCATTTTCTTGGGTTTTACATTGGTTGGGCTTAGCAATAGCTTGCACTAGCCTTTCTAAGAGGAAGATTCTTGGATTTTATACTTTAAGCTTTATTTTCCTCCATGGGAAACAATGGAGGATGGTCTTGTTCAGGCCTCATAGAATTTGACCCCTTGCTCCAATTGACTTGAAATGTGGGGGTTATTTAAAGAACCATCAGCTTCCCTGCAATTTTGGTGCCACTACCTTTAAAAACCACCCCCAGCCCCCAAGAAAGATTCCCCAAAGGGAATAGTAGAGGCAAAAAAAATATCAGAAACCTGGGGAAAATGGATTTGGATACCATACTGGTATTTGGAAACTGGGAATACCAATATTTTTCACCTCTAATATATCCACATCTGGAAAATATTGGTTTTTATTGTTGTTGCACATCTCTAACAAGAGACATTTCAGAGTTCAAATTTTGGGGCATGGTCATTTATGCATGGGAGTTTTACCTGAGTTTTGTTGCTGACTAGACTCATACTTTTCAGTTGGGAATCTCTGCACCAAGCTCTCTCCAAGCTCAAATCAAGTCCCCCCTCTTTAAAATTTTGTTGACAAATTGGGAAAATGTGGTTTAGATCCTATTACTGTTAGGTGGATCTGTAACTGGTTGACAGATTGCACCCAAAGTGTGCTTGTTAATGGTTCCTCATCCACTTGGAGAGAAGTGACTAGTGGAGTGCCTCAGGGATCTGTCCTGGGCCCTGTGTTGTTCAACATCTTTATAAATGATTTGGATGAAGGAATAGAGGGGTGCTTATTAAATTTGCAGATGATACTAAATTGAGAGGGGTAGCAAATATGGCAGAAGACAGAGCCAGGATACAGGATGATCTTGACAGGCTGGAGAATTGGGCTAAAACGAATAAAATGCCCTTCATCAAAGATAAATGTAAAGTTCTGCTTTTAGGTAGGAAAAATCAAATGCATAAGGATCTTGTGTCTTAGTAGAAAAAGATCTTGGGGTCTTAGTAGACCAAACACCGAACGTGATTCAGCAGTGTGATGAGGTAACTAAAAAGGAAATGCGGTCTTGGGCTGCATCAACAGAAGTATACTGTCCAGATCACACGAAGTGATGGTATTGGTTTACTGTGCTCTGGTTAGACCTCACCTAGAGTACTGTGCTCAGTTTTGGGCAGTGCAATTTAAGAAAGATGTAGACAAGCTGGAATGTGTCCAGAGGAGGGCAATGAAGATGGTGAGGGTTCTGGAGACCAAGTCCTATGAGGAAAGGTTGAAGGAGCTGGGTATGTTTCACCTGAAGAGGAGAAGGCTGAGAGGTGATATGATAACCATCTTCAAGTACTTGAAGGGCTGTCATATAGAGGAGAGTGCCGAGTTGTTTTCTGTTGCCCCAGCAGGTTGGACCAGAGCCAATGGGTTGAAATTAAATCAAAAGAGTTTCCGTCTAGACATTAGGAAGAATTTTCTAACAGAGCGGTTATTCAGTGGAACAGGCTTCCTCATAGCTCTCCTTCCCTGGAGGTTTTTAAGAAGAGATTAGATGGCCATCTGTCAGCAATGCTGATTCTATGATCTTAAGCAGATGATGAGAGGGAGGGCATCTTGGCCATCTTCTGGGCATGGAGTAGGGGTCATTGGGGGTGTGGGGGGGAGGTAGTTGTGAATTTCCTGCATTGTGCAGGGGTTGGACTAGATGACCCTGGTGATCCCTTCCAACTCTATGATTCTAAACGCTGCCTTGTAATTGGCTTACTTTACAGTGCTCACTATGAGAGAAGATTCCCCACCCCAAAACCTAATTGCCACATAAAAAAGCATTTTAAGAACAAAAAATGGAGCAATATGAAAGAAAGGGGTGGGATAAATCCAAGCCTTGGTTTTAAAAAGCCTTTTGTTTGCTCAGAAAGAGCCCTGAGGAAGCAGGAAACATTTGAATCCCTGCCTCTTTACATGCTGCTTTTTGATTGGCTGTGAGAGATGCCAATCTTCCTGCAGCCTGTGCTTTACCTTCTGCATGGAGATTTCTGCCGGGCTGAGCTCAAGGGAGAGGGAAGAGACAGGTTAACAGAGGAATGGGAAGACCTGGACATTGCCAGGGCTGGCAGCAAGGTCATTTCTAATGGACAGAAAACACATGCAGAACTCCAAGGAACAACCGAGTCAGACAGGGGCGAATGTGAGTTCAAGTACCCATGCATAAATGACCTATATTAACAATTCTTTTTTTTTTAATGAAGGCTGTCTTGCAACAGACAGTTGAAGTAGTAATATTTCCATCATTTGGAAATTGTGCACTTAAAATATGAACCTGACCACTTCATAATGCCCATAATGTATTTTTGGGAGAACTTCATTGACTGCTTACACTTTTCAGTTGAGTGCATTGGGAACAAATACATGGTTGTTGAACCTGCGCAGAATGTTTTCCTTTGACTACTCACATAAAACGACAGCTGCGATGTTGGTACATGTTAATTCACTCCTCCGTTTACTTGGGAATTGAAATGGAATGTATGTAATTTAAGGAACAATAGAGGTTTTTGCAAGCACTTCACAGCATATATATTTGATCATCTGATGGAATGGTTCACAGTCAAACATTCAACATACTGTTTGTTTACATCCAAATTGATTTCAGACATTCTCACTTGTTCAAAGAAGCCAACTGCACATGCAAGTTCCATACTGTTTTCCTGTGGCTTCTCTAATCTGATGCTACCACTTCTGCTACCCACCTGCTGTTCACCACATTCTCTGTGCAGACATTGTTTACATTTCACAATGACTGACTTACAAATGTGAGATGTCTCCCTCTGTCCTTATGGCTCTGTGACCAAGTGTGAAAGGAGTAACCTTCAACAAGGTGTGGAGAGTACAGCAATTGGACCACACTGCATTGAAACCCTGCTGTAAGCCACAAGTCATGGAATAGCGGGCTGCCAGCACCCCTGGTGACAGGAAGATGGAAAAAGCTAAAAGCATGTGCTGTTGTGTACATGCCCCCATCATGTCAGGATGCTGATGATCATATGCAGAAACAGCAAGGAAAGGAAAATGGGACCTAACCTAACATAGATGGAGTCCGGGAGTAAACACTCAAGGGAGCTCTGCAGCTGTGGCTTGGAGTCCCTTCCTGCAGTCTTGTTCCCTTTGGACAGATGCACTCTAGTGAATCAGTTCAAAGATCCTGGTGGAGAAGAGATGGAAAAAGAAACTGGTGGGCTTTTCTCCTATCATTCCTCTCTTTGCCACATACCATATCCTATCCTTTAATGGATCCCTTGTATTTAGTTGTGGTAGTGGTGGTGGTGGTAGTAGTAAGTTCTGATTAAACTTCCAACTTGCCAAAGAATGTAGTGGAACATGAATAGGTGGGTCAATCAGGACTGCATGGCAGTGAGGACTCATCAGAGCAAGAGTGGTCCTGTGTAGCCAACCCAGAGCCAACAGAAGGCAGCCAGCAAGGGACTGAGGCTCAGACAGAGCTGGGTGAGGAAGCACAGCCTCCCCTCAGTTCTGAGTCAGCAGATGAGTCATAATCAACTAAACACCTATTAACTAAATCCACTGCCTCTGCCTTATTTTGAGGGTCACTGTACGGACTCTGGTAGACACAGGCTTAGATCCTGCAGTTATGCCCATTGCCGGTTATTGATTTGCTAATTCCCCCATATAAATATTCATAACCGAGCGTTTTGGCTAATAAGATGACCTAATTTATTCTGCACATATTTATATACAAGATGACAGGTTTGGCTCATTATTTAAAGTCTTAGGTACTTTAATATAAAGTGCACAGATGTATTCTTCCATTTAAAATTAATGATATTAGCTACTTAGCCATTATCTATAGATAAGTGTCATGAAAGTAAATTAATCCCTACCAATTTTTCATGCTGTCTCAAATGTAGAATGAATCCAGGTGCTTACAGCGGCAGTAGCAAACATTCATCTTCCCAGGGCCCACAGACTGGTTAATATATAATATTTTCCATCTATTTTTGTCTCAAGCAAAAATGTTTCTTCCTCTGTTATCTTTTTAAAGGAAAACTGATCTCTTTGCTTTCTTGCTATGTTTGATTTTCCCACTGCACACAATAATCTGAGATTATTTCTTTGTGTTCTAGTGTTCAGTCTTTAAGGGCACCTTCTTAGCCTCTTGGTTGTGCATTGTGGCACATAGATGTAAAAAAAGTCATTGGAAATGTTCCTCTTTAAAAAGCGGTTATTCTGTCAAACTCAAGGCCCATCAAGTCCAGCAGTCTGTTCACACAGTGGCCAACCAGGTGCCTCTTAGAAGCCCACAAACAAGATGAATGCAGCAGCATTATCCTGCCTGTGTTCCACTGCACCTAATATATTAGGCATGCTCCTCTGGAGAGAATAGGTATGCATTATGACTAGTAGCCATTTTGACTAGTAGCCATGAATACCCCTCTCCTCCATAAACATGTCCACTCCCCTCTTAAAGCCCTCCAAGTTGGGAGCTGTCACCACATCCTGGGGCAGGGAGTTCCACTATGTGTTGTGTGAAGAAGTACTTCCTTTTATCAGTTTTGAATCTGTCACCCTCCAGCTTCAGCAGATGACCTCACATTCTAGTATTATGAGAGAGGGAGAAAAGCTTCTCCCTGTCCACTCTCTCCATACCATGCATATTTTTATAGACCTCTATCATGTCTCCCCTTAACCGCCTTCTTTCCAAGCTAAACAGCCCTAAGCGTTTTAACCGCTCCCCTTAGGACAGCTGCTCTAGTCACCTGATCATTTTGGTTGTTCCTTTCTTCACCTTCTCAAGCTCTGCGATATCCTTTTTTAGGTGTGGTGACCAGAACTGTACACAGTATTCCAAGTGTGGTCTTACCATAGATTTGTACAAGGGCAATATAGCATCACCCGTTTTATTCTCTATTCCTCGTCTAATTATGGCCAGCATAGAATTTACCTTTTTCACAGCAGCTGCACATTGGGTTGACATCTTCATAGAGCAATCCACTACCACGCCAAGATCCCTTTCTTGGTCTGTTGCTGCCAGCACAGATCCCAATATGCATCACTTTACCCTTGCTTCCATTGAGTCTCATTTGCCATTTTAATGCCCATTCCTCCAGTTTGTAGAGATCCTTTTGGAGTTCTTCACAGTCTGATTTTGTTTTAACCACCCTAAATAATTTGGTGTCATCTGCAAACTTTGCCACCTCGCTGTTCACCCCCAACTCCAGGTCATTGATGAACAGGATGAAAAGCACCAGTCCCAACACAGATCCCTGAGGGACTCCACTGCTCACATTACTCCATTGGGAGAACTGACCATTGATTCCCACTCTCTGCTTTCTATTTTTCATCCAGCTCTCAATCCATAAGAGGACTTGTCCTCTTATTATCCCATGACTATGCAGTTTGCTTAGCAGTCTTTGGTGGGGGACTTTGTCAAAAGCCTTTTGGAAATCCAAATACACAATGTTCACAGGCTCATTCCTGTCCACATGCTTATTGACACTTAAAAAAAAACTCTAACAGGTTAGTGAGACAGGACCTACCTTTACAGAAGCCATGTTGGGTTTTGCTTAGCAGGACTTGCCCTTCTATATGCTTGACAATTCTATCTTTAATAATGCTTTCCATCAATTTATCTGGGACAGACATTAAGCTAACTGGCCTGTAATTTCCTGGGTACCCCCGCAACCTTTTGTTATAAATGGGTGTTACGTTGGCCATTCTCCAGTCCTCCGGTACAGAGGCTGATCTAAAGGACATGTTACATATCATTGTTAGGAGTTCAGCAATTTCCCATTTGAGTTCTTGAAGAACTCTAGGATGAATACTGTCTGGTCTCTGTGACTTGTTAGTTTGCCGTTTGTCTAGACATTCTAGGGCTTCCTGCTTTGTTGTTACCACTATTTTCCCCAGTTCCTCGTTCTCTCCTCCCCAAAACCTCTGTTCAGGAGAAGGAATCTGCCCTCTATCTTCAACAGTGACGACAGATGATAAAAATTCATTTAGTTTCTCAGCAATTGCTTTATCCTCCCTTATTGTTCCTTTACTCCCATTGTCATCCAATGGTTCAACTGCTTCCCTAGCTGGTTTCCTACTCCTAATGTACTTAAAGAATTTCTTATTGTTTATCTTGATGAGTTTAGCAATACGTCCCTCAAAATGTTTTTTTGCATTTCTAATTGTTTGCTTGCATTTTCTTTGTGTAAGTTTGTGTTTGCTTTTCTTTGCCTCATTTGGGCAATCCTTCCAGTTTCTGAAGGAAGCCTTTCCCCCCCTCTAATAGCTCCCTTTACCTTACCCATTAGCCATGGTGGTGACCTCTTGGACTTATTCCCAGCTTTCCTGACCTGTGGTATACAATCTAGCTGAGCCTCTAGTAATGTGGACTTGAGTAACCCCCAAGCCTTTTCCAGAGATTTTACCCTCCTAACTGTTCTTTTCAACTTCCTCTTTACCAGGTTTCTCATTTTAGAGAAGTTCCCTCTTTTAAAGTCAAAGGTAATTGTGTGAGATTTCCCAGGCACTTTCCCACATGCCTATAAATTAAATCTGATGCCATTGTGGTCACTATTGCCAACTGGCTCAACTACATCCACATCCTGCACTAAGTTGCTGGCAGCACCACAGAGTATTAAGGGCAAAGGTTTGGCAAAGGTAAGGTCGAAGGTTTGGCTTCACTGTGTGTGTGAGAGGGTGAATCCTCCTTTGGAGGCAGTGCGGCTGTGCTGCCTCCAGCCACCAGCCCAGCCCCTTCCCTCAGGAATGGGTTGTGACTTGGCAACTGTCAGCATGAACCAATGAACCTCAGCTCAGTTTCCGAGACTGTAATCGATGTAAAAAGGACATTCTTTAAGGTTGACACCAATGTACCCTCCAGTAGCCCCATAAATTTGTGGTAGTGGCAGCTCCATGTTTACTGGTTTTTTTTTCTGTTTCTTCATTGTTTTTATTTTTAAAGGCTGCCAGTTGTTGGAGGCTGCTACTCCTCTTACCTCACTCAGCAAACGCAGCATTGTACCCTCCAGGGATTCATAGCCTTGGCAGCTGCCTAATAATACTGAGCCCTGAAACCAACCCTGCATCCAGGCCATAACTACATAGGCAGGCTCTAAAACTGCATTCCTCAGAATGCTTTGCGTTAGCAGGAAATACAATCCATTGATATCAGCGGCATTTATGTCTGAGCACACAATTTTAGGACTGAGCGCAAAACTGGACTTTATGGGAAAGAGATGAAGGATGTTTCATTTCTTTTTTTCATACACTGTGTATGCTCGGGCACAACCCTCAGGGTTCACCTCGGCCACCTCCATCCTGTTGTCTCTTTTGCCTCCTGCCTGGGCCAGCCTCACAATGGGCAGTGACGCTGGAAGAATGTTCCTTACATGTCTTTCTGCCCTGTACCTTCACCTATCTCGGCATCAGGCTACAGTTCATGCTCCTCCCAAGCTGGCCCTTCTTCCTGGCTTTTACCCCTGCCATGACTGCTACCCTCTCGTTCCATCCCAGCTTCCGCCCCCACCCCCTAGGTGCTCTCCCTTTCCCAATTACCTCTCACTGTCCAATGCTCATGGAGGCAAGACCGTGCCCTCCCTCCAGTCCCAGGGTTACTCGAGAGTAGCCCATCCATGTGCAGACCTTTCCTTGGCTCTTCCGCCACCTGGGGGGGTCTCATCTTCTAGGTGCAAGCGTTTCGCTGGTCCGCTTCCCAGCTTAGCAGCCTATGTCTCCTGTAGGCTGTCAGCTGTGGGGAGGCAGGGTCAGCATCTGCTATGGTTACTGGAGTGGAGATCTGGGACGACTGAGTTTCCCCCAGCCACCTGTGCTGGGCATCCAACAGGTAAGTGTGGGGGTCGGGGGAAATTGCTGGCCCAGGCTTCTCCAGAGTCCCTGATGGGTGGTTGTGTGGGCTTAGGTGTCGGAGGTCGTGTGCTGTCCCCATTCCCCAGCCCCTCCAGCTGCCTGGGAGGCCTGCCTGCTGATCAGCTGATTGGCAAGCTGGTCATTCAGTGGGCTCGCATGGTTCCAGGAGGGAGCATCTGCCTCCCTTCCCTTGGTGGCTGCCACTTCCCCACCCACTCCCACCTTCAGGGCTGCCTTCTTTGCCCAGGGAGTGGGGGAGAAGACCGGGGCCTTGTCAGCCTTGGCTGTCTCATCCGCAGCCGGTCCCAGATATACTGTTCTTGCCAGACTTTTTATCCTGCCCATTTTCATTGCTGCCCAATTCATTTCTGCTTGTTTTTGTGCCATTTATACTCAACTGATGCAAATATAACATTAAAAAAAATAACATAAGCTCTGAGCCTGGTTTTGCTGGGAAGATTAATATTAACAAAAAAATAAACAAATGTAGTGGAGGAAATTGGTGCAAAGAAACAAAAGGAAGCAAAAATAAAGACTCAAGGGATATGATTTTGACAAGAGAGAAGCAAAACTGAAGCAAGTATTTTTGAGCCAAAATGTTGTGAACTCCTTTTGTTCTCTCTTAATACTAACCTTAATAACACCAGGAAACAAAATGAATGATGTGGTATCATTGCCTTGCAAGTTTCCCAGTTTTGTTTTTTTGGCTGCTGCTGGCTGTGATGGGAAACGCAATGACATCATGTCATCTATTTTGCTTTAGTAGAAGTAGTAGGGGAGAGAAAGAGCTGCAGGGCTGTTTTAGGTGGCAGATAAGCATTTCCCATAATGGCTGTTTCCAGCCTGAGATATAGATTGATTCTGAATGGCACTGATCATATTTGTTGCTCAATTCAAAGACAGTTGAATGTTTCAAAGTTCAATGTACTTTTTGACTTTGAACTCTCCTTCCTTCCCTCCCTACTCAGCAATATCCAGCTCAATAAATGTTCATATCAATGAACACCACCTGAATTTCCTTATGGTGAAATACTGCTAGAGTATATTATTATAAACTTTTTTTTTAAAAAAAATGCACACACACATAGAGAAATGGATGAAAAGACAAGGTCAGTTAGTTTCCTCCACTCCTATCTGTCAGTTTTAGCTTGGTAACATCAGGGCACTAGCTAGAATACAAAATGGAATATGAACACTGCAATGAGTACCTGAGTTAAGATACTGGGCTATGGAGGAGTGTGAATCTATTGACGATGTTCAAGAAGACTTAGGTGGGATGTGAATCGAGCTGCATTTCATGAAGGTCCTGACATTTGGGCAGCATAAGTGGGATAGTCTTGACACTTTCCTGCTGCACATTTTTTCTTAATTGCAAAATAGCTGCATTGATGAGCTAGAAACTGCTGAGAGTCTGGGACCTAAGCTCTGGTCTGCTATTGGCGCACCTATGATTGACATTTGTTTAAAGATCAGAACCTTATTTTGTTATAGTTGTCTAGCCCAGGAAAGAAATGATACAAAATCAATTATTTCAATAGCAGCACTAAGTATGTTTGCTCATATTTAGAGTAACATGATGAAGAGAGGGCTGAGCCAGTATTATTGAGTGAATATTTTAATTATGAAAAAGGGAGTTTGAAGGCCTGAATTGGTCTCTGAAAGATCCCCTCCCTCAAATAACATACTTAGCTTTGCACCATTACTTCATTTTACACCATTTTACCCTTTTTGGCAGCCTTTTTCATGCTATTTTTTTTAAAAAAAATTTAAGGGTTCTATTTCTTAATAGCTAAGTGTTCTAGCCCATCAAGGATCAGGTAGCCAGCATAACATGACATTAGTAAACCAATCAGAATTTGGAAATATAATACCACCCACAATGCCATAGTGAAAGCAATATTTCCTGTCTTCACTCTGAATTAGAGAATTATAGTGGAATTATAAATGAAAGCCAACAGTTTTTTTAAATCATAAAACATTGTTTAACCCCCAATTTGGTTCACTTCTAATAACAACTCTCTTAAATAGGGGTGCTGGAATATGTTGGTGGACTGTCATGGCTGAGCTGGAATAGCCTTACCTACGATCATCCAAAGGGATAACTTCCCTATTAAAAGATAGTAAACAAAGTTCACTTGCAGGAGGCATTTCACCTTTTCTGCCCCCACTATTTCCTTGTTTCCTTTTTTGAAAGCCCCATAGCCTCTTCCCTTTTATTGTTTCCTTCTCTCCTTCTAGGTGGAGAACTCCAGGTGGGACTTGGAGATCTCCTGGAATCACAACCAGGTTTGGTGCAAGCAGAGGGAGAGCACCAGCGCGGTCATGGGGAGTGCAGGCATAGGGAGAAGGAGTGCTGCCATGGCAAGGGAGCAGCTGCTTGCCCACGACCCAGCTGGTGTTTGTGCCACCCGCCCTCAGCTTGTACCAGCCCCTGGCTCCAGCATGTACATGGCACCCCCTCTCTCCCCCCTGCCTCAGATACTCCTTCCCCCAGCTTCGTGCCTGATCATAACAGATCTCCTAACTACAGAGATCAATTCCCTAGGGCTGCCAGGTCCAGGTTGGGAAATTCCTGGAGATTTGAGGGTGGAGACATGGGGTGGTGAAGGTTGGAGATGGAAGTGACCTCAGCAGGGAATAATGTGATATGACCCACCCTCCTAAGCAGGCATTTTCTCCAGAGGAACTGATTTCTGTAAACTGGAGAGCAATTGTAATTCTGGGTAATCTCCAGCCCTAACTTGAAGGTTGGCAGCCTTAGTTCCCCTAGAAGAAATAGAGGCTTTGGAGGGAGGAGTCTATGGCATACCCATCTGAGACCCTTCCCCTCCTCAAACCCCAACCTCCCCAGGCTCCACCCCTCAAACCTTTAGGAATTTCCCAACCTGGAGTTGGCAACCCTATCACCTTCCCACTCAACAGCCAACCTACCTTTATCTGCCCCTCTGTCTTAAGCTTCCCCTCTCACCCTGCCCTGGCAGATTCTGCTTAGGAAAACTATGGCTCAGTTTTGTGGTGCCAGCTGCTGGGCCAGGTCCACTTGTGTGGTAGGGAATCCTGAAGGTCTTGTGGGGTGGCACCTCACTTTCCCCTCTATCCTCCTCCCTACGTTATTTCCTCTTGCCCTCCTCCTGGCAACCCCCATGTCTCATTCTTGCCTTTTCATCCATTCACCGTCTTACCTTTTATCTTCCTCTCATCATTAGCTGTATTTATTATTTATTTACCTCATTTATACCCCACCTTTCTCCGCAGCATGGACCAAAGCAGCTTACTTTATTCTCCTCTCCTTCTTTTTATCAGCACAACCACCCTGTGAAGTAGGTTAGGCTAGAAGTATGTGACTGACCAAAATCACTCAGGGAGCTTCCACAACAAGGGAATTTGAACCTGGGTCTCCCAGACCCTATTCTGAAGCTCTGATACAAAACACTGGCTTTCATAGGGAGCGTGCTGTTGAAGAGTAGCAAGCAACCAAGCCTAGTTGAGTCATGTGAGTCTGGTGGTATCAAGTCACCCAGAGGTTGGTTCTAGGCCTAGTGTTGCCAACCTCCAGGTGGGACCGGGAGATCTCCCAGAATTCCGACTGAACTCTAGACGACAGAGATTTGTCCCCCTGGAGAAAATGGCTGCTTTGGAGGGTGGACTCTATGGCATTATATTCAGCTAAGGCCTCTCCCTTCCCTAAACCCTGCCCTCCTCAGACTCCACCACAAAATCTCCAGGAATGTCCCAATCTGGAGCTGGCAACCCTAGCTAGTCTTGGCCCCACTAAGCTCTCCCTCAAAAGTCAAGAATAGGCCTGGAAAGGGCCTGCCCCCTCTCTCTGCCATTTGCTGAGAGAACCCAGACTGAATACAGTGGTTGCCTAGCAAAAGCCACTGAGGAAATCCATTACTTAAAACTACAGGTACTCTTTTTATCATTTCCTATTTTTCTGCAAACCTGGGGGCATTTTTCAGGCTTGTTTAAAAAAATCTGTCTTCCCCATTCACTGTTCCAGTTTCTGGATTTAAATATCCACAGATCTGGTCTACTTCGCTATTAGTATATAGAAAATTTTATTTATTTCTCCATCCTCTATACTGGCATCCTGGCAGTTTCTGCAGCTGACTGAGGAAGTTCTCATGAACACAACATTTCTAATTCTCCCCCTGACCATAATCCCTTGCCCACCACTGTTTTTCCTTTCATCAAATTCCTTGCATTTAAATTATTTTGCGGGGGGTTGTCCCTTTTTGTATTATATTGACTTAAGGTACACATGCAGGTGTATTATGTGTGGTGTACAAGATGTACAAATCCAGTGGGTGTAGTGGTTAGAGTGTCAGACTAGGATCTGGAAGACCAGATTCAAATTCCCACTGAGCTATGGAAGTTTACTGGGGGTGACCTTGAGCCAATCACATTCTCTCAGACTAACTGTCTCTCATAGTTGTTGCGAAGATTAAACGGAGGACAGGAGAATGATATAAGCCACTGTGGGACTTACTTGGGAGAAAGGAATGGTATAAATCAAGTAAAAGAAAACTCATTTGGGCAAGCTGGATGTTTGAAACTCTTATCAAGTGGTAAGGAAATCCTGGGAAGTGAAATGCGCATTTTAGATACTGACACAAGTGTCACCACTTGCTACTCTACACTTCAGAAAGTTCAATGTGTATATCATCTTTGGTATGTTGTATTGCCTAATGTTCTTGGAACTTTTTATTTCATTCTTTAGTATAAATCTCTGCAGCTTTCATTCTTATCCTTCTGTAGCAAAATTTATGCTCTTCTTAATGAATTGCTGGCGCTGCCTTTGAATTCTGCTCACTTTGAGTACCGGATAATCATTTTCTGTGCAACAAAGTACGGGGGTTGTTTGACAGCTGAGCAGCATCTTTCTGCCTTATCAAGATAAATTGAGAGCTGTCATATAATTGAATGCTGCTAGGAAATTCAAATTGTAAGCTGCACTAGTCAAAAGTTAGGCAAAGCCTTTTTAGTTTCAGCAACAACAGTGATTTCAATTATGTTTAGAGGTTTAAATAAAATCCATCTGTTGTTGCAGTGGCCTGTCTTGAAGTAATTGTCTTATGGTTGGGCAAGCAGTGCACCACCCCACAATTCACAATAGGAAATTGTTTTTCTTTTTAATTTGTTTAAAAAATGCTTGTAACTGCAGGATGCACTAAGAAAACATTGCATATGTGTATACTAAAGCCTTAAGAATTAGTATAATAATTTTAGGGGTGAAGACTGGCCTATAGCTAGAATTCTTATGGTAAGGACACATGAGTACATTGGGTTGCCAGGTCCCCATCATCCTCAAACCTGATACTCATTGAGTAGGCCCTGATGATGTCATGTGTGGGGTCCAACAATATCATAGGTTGAGGTCCAGAAATGTCATGGGGTGGGGCCTGGTAATGTCACCTTAAATAACTCTACTAGTAGTAATACTTCCATACACCACTAGGTATGTACCACCTATCATTGGTGTGTAGTCATGATCATGGGACTTTTGAAACATTTGGTTCCTTACCAGTCTAAAAAAAAGCGACATAGGAATTAACTATGTGCAAAATGTAAAATGCCATTGAGTTTTTAATGCTAGTTAGTGCCTCTCATCTCCACTTTACATGTGCAAAAGCATGCATGCATGGAAATTTTAAATGAAACCATATTATCTGAAATATGGCACACCACCAGTTATGCAAGCACAGGTGATTTGATTGTGATCATAGTAGGAGTTGATTTAATTAGTGTACATTCCTTTTTTTCTCAAAATTTGGTTGATTTAATTAGTGTACATTCTTTTTTTTTCTCAAGACATGTTGTAGGACATAAGACTGTGGGGTAGGATTCAAAACTGTGTTGGAAAAGCTGGGGATGGGGGGAGATAGCAATAAATCAGTGCCTTGGGGAGCAATCTTAAGCAGGTCTACTAATGGGGCTTACTCCCAGGGAGGTATTTTTAGAATTGCAGCCTTAATTGCTAGAATGGAAGATTCTTAAGTTTTCCTTTCCTGAACATTTCATTGTTCCCTGATATCAGATAGAAGTGTATATTACTGTGTAGTGAAGGAAAAGCACTCTGCGCATGTATTGAAATTCTCCCAAAGAAATGATGGACTTAAGACTGCCTAAAGATCATGTCCGCTTGCCCTTTGGTCTTTTGTAGTAAAGTAGTTATTTTTCTATTGTGTTGTAAAACCTGCAGAATAAATGTGGCTGAGCATTATGTCTCTTTAGTCCTTTAGTTCTAATCCCAGGGTTTTTTTTGGGAAGTGGGTAGTAGTGAGGACAGGACATTGAATATGGTTATTAATTCATGAGCAGAAGGCACTCGGCACCTTCTCAGAGGCAAGCATTTCTTTACATAGCCCAGTTATAGCTAGGGTTGCCAGGTCCCTCTTCGCTACTGGCGGGAGGTTTTGGGGCAGAGCCTGAGGAGGTCAGGGGTTTGGGAGGGGAGGGACTTCAATGCCATGAAGTCCAATTGCCAAAGCGGCCATTTTCTCCAGGTGAACTGATCTCTATCGGCTGGAGATCAGTTGTAATAGCAGATCTCCAGCTAGTACCTGGAGGTTGGCAACCCTAGTTATAGCATGGCTGTTTGCAAATAATAATAAAAAATGGATACCAGGCAAAGTCAAACTGGGCATTCATTTTTCTGCTACTGTTTCATGGCTCCATCTACCCCTGAGGCAAATATTCTACTGCAAACAGAGGAGACAACCCCCAAATAGTAAAAACCTCACTCCAGTTTTCTGTCTATTATTTTACTTAATCACTGTTGACACTATACAGTACAGAAATAAACAAGAAAGTATCAAATAGCCCAGGAAGAAAAAAGTGATGAAACTGAGCACACATGAATAAATCAGCTCAGGAAGGGATTAACTGACTCAGCTGTCTTCATTTTGCAGCTCCCCCCTTCCTTCCCAGGCAATCTGGACAAAAACTGCTTGCATGTTTCTCCTATATTTCATCAGCAAAGAAGGGCTAGAGACTTGCTATTTTTAAATAATTCAGATAGGCCATGACATATTGGGGGGGGGGACTTGTCCCCCAAATGCCTTCCCAGCTACAGGTCTCAAAATGATTCAGAATGATTGGAATCCTGCCTATGGAGGTGTCACTGGTGTTATGACTGGGGTTCCTGAACCCATTGCAAACTGTTTATTTTTCCCAATGGGGGAAGAGACCAAAAAAAACAAAACAAAACAAAAAAACCTGGGTCAGCAGGAAACTTGGCCATTTGCCCTATCTGCCATGGGGATCTGATGGATTGGGCAGCATAAAATGCGAAAAGGTAGAGGGATATGAGGGCTTTGTGCCCATAAGGGGCAGGAGAGAGCAGAACAGTGCCCATAAGGGGCAGGATTCCTAACTCTGGATTGGAGGGGGTTTGCCTAAGCAGGCAGAAGTGTTAAAAGGTGAACTCTTCCTTTGCCATAACCAGTGAATGTGTTTACTCCATCTGAAGGTAACTAGCACGATGTAACTCAGATATAGGTTTGCTTTTCTTTCCTTAGATTCTGTATTCTGTGGGGAGGCTAGCCATTCAAGTCCAGATTCTCCGGTCAAGTCTGACTCTGTTCCCACTAGGGGTGTGTCTAATGAAATACCCAAGCTGAAGATCCACACTGAAATCATTATTTTGGGTCATTACCATTTTTCTGGAATGGTATTAGGAAACCAGGATCCTTAGTGAAACAAAACTACTCTCCCTGAAGAAGAATGTATGGTTTCTGAGTTCTAGCATTATAGGAGAAGGAGAAAAATCTCTGTCTATCCACTTTCTTCACCCTCTGCATAATTATGTAAACCTCTGTCATGTCCCTCCTTAGCCATCTTTTCTAAACTAAAAAGACCCAGATTGTCTAGTCTTTCCCCATAGACAACCTAACGCAACAGAAAGTACTGACCAAATGAACATGGGATCATAGCTGGACTGGATGAAGGGGCTGGTAAAAATGAAAGAACAAATCACTGGAAGGACAAACAGTTAACTTGAACGAGGATGCTATTATTGTATTGTTTCATAACAGATGAAAAAGGAGCATTCCTGTGCATAAGGAGGTGGGGCTCTAGGCAGTCTGGCAGAACAGATAACAGTGTTGCCAGCATAATCCAGACTGAACTGCCCCACAAGTAGGAACTAAGATAACATGGTTCCAGATTATAAAAGCAACATCAAAATCAGTCATTCACTATTATTATACGTGCACTATATTGCATTTATACCATTTAAAGGTAAAAAGGTAAAGGTCCCCTGTGCAAGCATTGGGTCATTCCTGACCCATGGGGTGACGTCACATCCCGACGTTTACTAGGCAAACTATGTTTATGGGGTGGTTTGCCAGTGCCTTCCCCAGTCATCTTTCCTTTACCCCCAGCAAGCTGAGTCCTCATTTTACCAACCTCGGAAGGATGGAAGGCTGAGTCAACTTTGAGCCGTCTACCTGAAACCAACTTCCGCTGGGATTGAACTCAAGACGTGAGCACAGCTTGGACTGCAGTACTGCAGCTTACCACTCTGTGCCACGGGGTTCCTTTATACCATTTCAGTGATATTTATAGCTGTTGAGGAACTTGGTGCATAGCAATGTGTAGTCCAGCATCAGTTAGTGCATCCAGAATTTTTTTCAGCAGAAATAATACGTAATTTTTCCTCACCACTGGGCAGTCTGTTCCCATCAAACAATAGTTCACTTCTTGATTTTCCTTCAACTCCAGCAACCTTTCACTTCTCACAACTCTCTCCATCTTCTAATCTATCTTTGCCCATTTCTCCCCTGTTCTCTACCTATTTTGTGCCAAGATGTCACATGGGTTTAGCCTAGGAGTTTGTTGTCATGGAGTATGTTCTGGTTATGTACAGAGTGCTGTTGAACTTGCATCATCATGGATTAACTGCAACCTTCTACTTCTCTGTACACTTAGAATTCAGGAGCAAGTTGCCTCTGAGTACAACTTTATATGGTGGATCAGACACAACAAAACACCTGCCAGGGAGAGGGTGCTTCCACCCCCCATCATGCCAGATGACTAAGGATGTTTGCTGATTAACCCTACCTATCCTGAGCAACCCACTCTATTCCTGCTAACTAGTTGTGGCCTAACCAGTTTACAAGCAGGCTTGTTTAAATTACAGCACTTTGTCTACAGTGACAGCACGGAGCAAGCGACAAAAGGGCTTCGCACCAGGTCAATCTGGTGAAAGGTCCCCAAAAATCCTGGGACCTTGTGCTCAATTAAGACGCGGATCACAGAATTACTTGCTGTGAGTTTCCATTCACTTATGTGGTCTCCAGAACACTGAACATCCTATCTCTACTTATAGCCACACCAATGCAAACAGACTTTATATGGATAGTCTATTATTGTCATATTATGCAAATTGTCAAATTATGTTATTTGGCTTTGCTCTCACAATAAGATCCTGGAAGAACTCTAATTCCCCTGGAGGTCTCCTACATGAGTGTCATGGCAGTTTATGCAGATGGATATACTGTGGATTCTGGGTGCCTGGTTGTACATTGTATATGGTGGAATGTATAAGATTTGGTAACAGTATGAGGTCATTTGTATATTGATAATGTGGGGCATCATCAGTCTATAACATTATGGTCAGTGGGTAGCAACAAAATTGCTCAAGAAGTTACAGGGCCGTCTGTCAATGTTGTCCTGTTACATTTTGCTTCTGCAACTATGTTTTCTGGTGTCTCTGCTGATAGATATACAATATGGTGAAATGCTACCATATGAACCGTTTGCTTTTTAGTTTGTCTTGCAGAGGAAACATACCCCTGCCCTGAATTTCTATCAGTTTAAAGCACCAGCAACAAAGATTATTCCACTGCAGCAAGTCTTTCCCATCCCACTGAAAATTGGGATGTTGTGCTGTACCTTATCCATTAGCCCTGTTCAAGTTCTGCTATGCTCAGGAAAATTGTATGAAAGTTATATTTCTGTTGCAAGGAAGTATTATTTTGAAAAGTGCTTTTCCTGATATCAAGGCTATCTTTAGGAACTGAGTTATATTTAAGATACATTTTTTAATACTTCTTGAGAAACATGTAATAGTTTCATATATCCGAGTTAATCTATATGGATATCATTAGTAGTTTGGATATGTCTGCATGAAGCAGTTTCTCTAGGATCAGATGTACATGTTCAGCACATCAAATCTTGTATATGTGTGTGTGTGCGCGTGTGTGTGTATACTCAGCATATCAGATTCCATATATGTGTCTCTCAGCAGTGTCCTATACAGGACACAGACTGCCTATGTGTCCTTGCCTCTCCCCCACTGTTTTCTCGACATTTTTCCTGAAAGTTTGTTTTTGTGCAACATGTTGAATATGCAGTTCCAAAACAGAGTTTTGGTGTAACTTAATATGTACCAGCAGGCATTTTTATCTAATATAAGAGGATATTCAGAGTCCACTGTAGTATTTGTAAATAAAGTAAAAAGCGATGGTAAAAATAAAGCCCTCTCCCCTCCACCACACCCCACTTTCAATAGTGACATTCCCTGCAATATATTTGCATCGCTGTCCAGGTCATTTGTAATGGGCTATTAATTCTGAGTCCTAGTTTAATTTGCTGTTTAAACACTCACATTATTAACAAATTGAACTGCAGATCCTTGCAGCAGAAACAGCCAATTAATGCTCTCCATCCATGGTGTAGATGCACGTCTTATTTACTCTGTTCATTAAGTACTTTTATGCACAACAGGAAAAAAATAAGCAAAACACCAATCAATTGATATTTAAGCTTCTGTGCCTTAAATTAAAGGTCACAACACTTTCCCCTTCAGACAAAGCAGCAGACTTAGGTTTAGTCTTACATCTCACCTTACTGTCCATATGTAATATTGGCCTGGATCCAGTGATGTGCAAGCAAAAATATAAATGCAATTAGTGCAGCTCTGCTTGTGCAAAATTTCTGCAATGCCTACCTCTATCATGAGATTTTATGTATATTTCACTTTAGGGTTGCCAATCTTCAGGTAGTAGCTGGAGATCTCCTGCTATTACAACTGATCTCCAGCCGATAGAGATCAGTTCACCTGGAGAAAATGGCCACTTTGGCAACTGGACTCTATGGCACTGAAGTCCCTCCTCTCCCCAAACCCTGCCCTCCTCAGGCTCTGCCCCAAAAACCTCCTGCCAGTGGCGAAGAGGTACCTCAGGTACCATACCCGGCAACCCTATTTCACTTTTACCATCCACACACTACTGAGAGCTCCAAAAGCTATGAACATAGAAAAGCAAAATTATTTTAAATTAATTAGGGATGGACAATGCAGCTGTGTGTGTTTGTAAAACAGACAACAATGTGTGCATTTGCTAATATTTAACATCTTTTAAGCATATTTATCACAGTATTCTTCAATAATAGCCTATGCGTGCCTCATGACTAGAATCTTCTTATGCCTTAGTATACATTGGTCCATACTTATTTTTTTTCCTTAAAATATTTGCAAGCAGTTCCCTGGTCTTTCAAAATGGAATTATTGTGAGAAGTCTAACTATATTGAACAGTATTCTTTAAATAGATTTATCTAGGATGTTCAATTTTCAATACAATCGTCTTATTCTTTTCTTTTTTATTTTCATTAAATAATATTTGGTTGTCAGCTTCTTACTTTTTTCACGTTACAACTTGCTGATAATGCTTTAGTTGTTTAGGTTATATCCTTCCCATTTTAAGTTTAGGTTATATTCTTCCCATTTTCAACATGTAACTTAGAAAAATTGATAAGTGTATTGCATGCATCTAGGGTAGAACTGAGATATACCTAGATTAAAATAATTTTAAATTTTATTTTCCTTTTTACAGAAAATGAATAGAAAGATGTGCCCATTTGCATCGTTTTTATATCCTTAAGAAAAGTAGTATTACAGACTTTCCAGATATATTTTTAGACAAGACCAAATTTGCAAGAGAAATTTTCCTCAAATTACCATTAAAAATTTGAGTGGATTTCCATTTTAAAAATCCTGTCTGTTCAAATTTCAGCACCAGCTGGTTTAGTGTGGGCTGTCAAAAAATATCAAATTTTGGTGACACATTTAATACTGCTGAATGTGACCAAACACTCTATCTTAAATCCTCTCCCAAGTTGTCATAGTTACAAGGTAAGAGTGAAAAGTAACTTCTTTTAAACTTACTGTGGAAGGCTCAGCTGCAGACAAAATCCATACCATAGGTAACTAAACCAAGTCCAGAGCATCAATACACTATCAAAGTTGTTCAGTGTGTAAGAATTCAGATGCAATATGTTGGCTGAGTAGGTAGTATAATTGCCTATCCTAAATTGGCTCATGTCACAGCTTAGAAAACATTAAATAGAATAGAAGTTCTCTCCAGTTCATTTTGGTCAATTGACAGCCAAAGCTTTCAGAATCTCCAGACCTTGATCACCACATTTAAAGGAAAAATTGGAATCCTGATGAATAGAAATGAAAGCAAACACTTGAGCAGCCAACTGGACAGTGAGCCATTCGCCTCTCAAGCAAAATAATGCCTTCTTTCCTGTCCGCAGAAAGGAATCCTATTTCTTGCAACACTGAGATTGGATCAGAAAATAAATATTTATAAGAAGAAAAGTACTTCATTTAAGCCATGTGAGTTAGATTAATTCTTTTTTGCTTATGTTCCTGACAAGTTATATTAGTTTGCAGACAACCTAAATTATGGAACATCTAACAAGTGAACAACCATCAAAAGTAGTCTGCATTAGAACTATATTAAACATCTGAGACATGCAGCTTTCATTCTCTGGGAAACCAGACATTTCACATGAATGTGGAGTGTGTGCTTTCCTCACCAGCGGGCAAATGGTCTAAGAACAGGCTTTTTTTCTCACAGAATACAACCCAAACAAGCCACAAGAGATACTTTTTACCTCATTTAATTCAGTCATAGAACCAAGCAGGTTGTAATCCTGTGAAGTTACTTGGGAGAAAGCTTCGCTGACTACAATGGGAATTGTTTCTGAGTTTGATTGTGCTAGCAATGTCACGTAATGGTTAGTCAGGTGTATACATCTGCTAGAAAAGAGTATGTATGAATATACAGAAGCTTTATTATGTTTATCTTCCTTTGAGTGAAAGAAATTATATGTATATATATATATTTCCAGGTGCACTAAAGCAATATAAAGTATGATTACTACCCAATCAGTTATTGATATATTATTGATATTGAAAATATTTAAAGAAAAATAATTACAACTGTTGAACCAGAGTTCCTATTCACACTTTTTGGGGTTCCATGCAATGTAATGAAACTTCTCACTGAAATTTACTTTCCAGTAATTCTGCATAATATCGGGTGATTTATAAGTTAACATGCTTGAAAAAGAGTGATGTCTTGTTATTAGCACTTATTAATGTGACTTAGAATTTCTATAACAGCGATAAACATACATTAAAATGGTTAGGAAAATGTATCTTTTATCATTATTCCTTTGACTGAAATGGCTCATTTTTAATTTACAGGAAGAGACATTTTTATTAATTTTTTGTACTAGGTCAAGGGTTTATGAGTCCAGTTTTCTGTATATAAAAACATGACAGCAGTCATTTCAGATTAAACATCACATTGCTGTTCAAAACAGGATGTTATCTGTTGTTGGCCCAATTGTTGGCCCAATTCTGAGTGAAGTGACACAGGGCCAGAGGTTTCATACAGTGTATTTCAATCCATTTATGAGCTGTCTGGAAAGCGCTCTGAAGCATTCTGGCCATTTCAAACAGCACCACTTTTTTCCCCTGAACTTTTTCATGGCATTTTTTCCATTTTTTTTAATATTCTAAGTTTTACGTTATAACGCTAGCCAAAATGGTGGTTCAGTGCTGTAATGGGACCATTGAGATGCCTGTGGCTATCACTACATAGGAACAAAAGAAGAAAAGCAGCTCATTAGGCGGTGGGGGCTCAGTGCATTAGTGATGAATGAATGAATAAATTTATTTACAGCAAAAGCCAGAATAAAACGACCAGATATAACCTGTGAGAGACATTAGCGATTGGTGTTACAATAGTAGCAAACCAAAGGTGTCTGTAGCCAATGTCCTGATGTTCAGCCATCCATGCAGCCCATGAATGGCCAGCTGGGATTAGCTGGTAAGTGACTTGTTGCTAAGAGAATCTCAGGTGTATATCAGGGAGGCAAAATTTTCTCTTTGTGGGTTGAAGCTCGGTGAGTGTTTTGTGTGGATAGCAGTGAGGCTAGTTTTGTTTGAATCATGGTAAGTATCTCTGCTGTGGTTTGCTTTCTACTGGAGGGGCTGCTGCTGCTGATCAATAACACTTTCAACTTTTATCATGTGCTTCCGCACATAGTTCATTGGTCTGTGCAGAAATCTAGGGTGCATTTAGAGAGTGGTATGTCCTCCAAGTACGGCAGGACGGCATCTGTGAGGACTAGGGATGTGCATATCAGGTTTACCGAGCTGAAAATAAACCTGAAATAAGCTGTTTTGGCTTTTCCCAGGTTTAATTTTGGCCAAATGGGAAAAAGGAAAATCTCGGCAAAGACAGACAGCCGCAGTACTGATAGTGATTCTTGGGCCCCATCCTGGGCTTTTTCCAGGGTCCCCAGAATCACTAATACTATCCTTGATGGAGGAGGTGGGAGATGGGATAGCATGACTTACTTCCCATTTTAGAATCCATTAAACATGCAGTCTTGACTTGATGCTAGTGTGCATCCATGTGTTGCTGTTTTAATTTAGCATTTATAGGCTTTGTACAGAGACTTAAATCTTAAAATAAATTTAGGCGTTCAACCATACATACAAAATTTATATGTATACTAACATAGAGAATATGCTGGCATTGAAGAGACAGAACTGCACATGGGCTGTAAGATGCAGTAGCCCCCCGCATATTGCCACCATGTGTAGGGTCAGTGTATTGTCAAAACAAGCTCATTGACTAGTAAAATGCCTTCAGGAAATTCACAAGCAAGGTTTGAAGGCAGCAGCCCTCCATTGTATGAGAAACTTACATCTGTATGTAATTTTGAACACAAACACTAAACCACCAATGACTTTGGATCAGTCACAAACAGCAATAGACACAAATTACAATGGAACATTTACTTGCTTATTAACTGAGGAGAAATATGTGAACCAAAACCAACATATTTCTGCTCACTGAGCCATAATGGCAGATGACAGCAAGAGTCCCTAATTGTTTTGCTTTCCAAAGTACATAGTGCAAGGTTCCAAGAATATGCATATAATATCCAGGATCCAAGAGTAGGGTTGTGCATATCGATATACCTGAACCTAAAATAAACCTAAAATTAGCCATTTTGGCAATATTCAGGTTTCAGGTTGACAAGCAATAAGGATGAAAGCTATCACCTGCTAAGTAGGAGTTAGCATCTGTAGGTTTTCTGTCTGCAAGGACACATCTATCTGCAAGGACGAGCCTGTTCTTTTTATTTCCACGTCCAAAAAAAGCACTTTACTTTTGTCACAGGTCATATCAAACTTAATTGTGGTGTGTATAGTGTTAATGAACTGGCCAAAATCCATAAGTAATTCCTTAGTACCCTCTCAAATTAAAACTATACTGTCCAGGAACTTCTTATAGAAAATAATATGTTTCTTATATATATTGTTATCTTGGATGATGTGTGTTCTTTCCAACCTATCCATGAAAAGGTTGGCCAATTCAGGTGCAAATTTGCACACCATAGCTGTGCCTGAGATTTGAAATAAAAAATCTTCTTGAAATTGGTTTTTTTTTCTTAAGGCATAATTCTGCAGCATGACAACGGAAAATTCTGCAACATGACAAAGGAAGGATGTAGGAGGGTACAACAACATGCAGAGGAAATAATATTTTTATCACCTTGGATGTGGTATCCTAGTACACCAACATTCCACAAGATGAGGCCCTTGATGTTCTTTGGGAGGTATTAGAGAAAAGATATCATAACCTTAACCCTCCCACATCCTTCCTTTGTCATATTGCAGGGAAAAAAAAGAAAAAAAATCCAATTTCAAGAAGATTTTTATTTACAAATCTCAAGCACAGCTATGGTGTGAAACTTTGTACCTGAATTGTCCAACTTTTTCATGGATAGGTTGGAAAGAACATACACCCTTGTATCTCTGGTAAAATTAGTGGCTGAAGAAATTATTGAATCTAGACCACAGTTGGATCCTGCTTCCCATTCTGAAGAGATTGCTGATCAACCGTTCAGTCATTCTCACAGCGTCCCCAGGGCTGCAGCTATTGAAGAGCAACAAGAAGGTGAAAACAAAGAGAACAGCTCTGAAAAGAATGCTGAGGTCCAAGAGCAACCTCAGAGTTCCAGACAAAAAGCAAGTTATAAGAGAGCAATGAGTGAGTTATATGATGGGCAGCATACAGAGGATGAGTGCTCCCCTCCAAAGAAAAAGCCATAACCTCCTCAGTGCCCTGCTAGTGAGGTTGTCTGCCCTTTCAAGACTTTCTTGCACACTGTACATAAGAACCAGGTTCTCATGATGACCCCTGGCTCCAAAATGGCGCCATAAAATCATTTTTCAAATACAACACTCCTGTCTGAACCAATCCCAAGGAAAAGGAGAGGCAACGCTTGGAGAACTATGGCTTGGGAATGACCCCTTTTATTTTCTCCCGTGCAACCCTATGTGGGTTGAATGGATTTTTGGCCCCTGGCGGAGGTTTCAGCCGGGCCAAAACCTTAGGAGGCAGTGCCGCTGCGTTCCCTCCTAAGGCTGGTGCAGGCATTCTGCTCAGGAATGCACTGTAAGTGTGGTATTCTTGGCAAATATTGCCTTGTTTTAAAATCACTGTTATCAATCTGTGTGGATCTACTTATTCCTTGCTTCAGTATTTTGTTCCAAATTGTATCTCATATGAGAGCATTTCTTCTATCTAATTATATTCACAAAACAAAGACTAAGTATTCATTTGTGGTTTGAGATTTTTAAATAGTGAATTTTCTTACAATGTTTAAACTACAAGCTTTCTGAACAGGATTGACTGAAGTACTCTGAACTGCATTAATCGTAATAGCTAGGAGTAACAATCAAAGTATAATACAATGTTACCTATTTAGAGCTTCCCCAGCAATTTTGTGCTGAAAGCTTTTAAAGTCAACTTTCATGAATGTCATCTCCTATGCTATAATCTTTCATTTCATATTTAGTCATTGGTATTCTCAGTGTTATGTGCCCTGACAAATCAGCTCTAGCTTTGGCAACTACCATATTAAGTGTAATCAGTAAACATGTTCCATGGACCATGGGGGTTGGTTTTAGTGAAGAATTAAGATTTGGGTGTTTGATTAAAGGAAAAGGGGGGTTATCATACAAATGGTCTATGTTAAGCAACTATAAGTGCAGCTACCTGAAGCTTAAGACTTTAAAATGTGACTGGTCTGAAGCATAAGCTTGAATTCCAACAACTTGGATCCTAACCCTTGCCTCCATTTGCATCTTTCTTCAGCCATTAATGAAGCAGCCCTTTGCTGAGCATCACTTTCCTCAGGGGTTTGCTGCTTCATTGGTCATCGAAAGATACTGCAATGAAATAACAAAGTAAAAGAAATAAAAAATTACAGCATTTGAACATTGGAATAACCTCCCTTGTTTATTTGTGCATTGCTTTGTGCTTTGTGTATTAGTATGTGTGGATGGGTGGAGGACGAGACAGACACACAGCACCTTGTTTAGACTGTGTGTGTGTGTGTGTGGGGAGAGACAGCATTCCTTTTTCTTTTTATTCCTTTTAAGTCTCAGGGGAGCTGAGGAGAGACCCGGGAAGAGGAGGAAGAGTGTGCACTGACTCAGCTCCCCCACTGGCCTCTACTGCCGTTACAACAGTGCCAAAGTCAGCCTGCCTGCCAGCCCACCCAGCTCGGCTGTTAACAGCCACAATTCTCCACAGCTGAGGAAGGCAGGTGGGCAGGCGCTCATACTCCACCATCTCTCCCCTCTCTGTGTCTTTTTCTTGACCTTTGCACATCACACCCACACTTCAGAAAAGGATCTGAGTGTTCATGGGCCTCAAGCAGGGGGAAGGGGAAAAGGAATATCCCAGCATGCACATGCTGGGAGGGATTTCAGCTGGGGAGGGCCAGTTCCTCTTTATTAAAAATCATTGCTTGCTTGCTTGAAGAACTCCCCACCAAAAAGGAGCCAGGTGCAGCAACCAATCAGAGTGCACCATCGCTGCAATGCATGCTCACAAATTAAAAAAAAACTGGGGCAAGGAGGGAAGCAACTGCAGCATAACGAATGATGCCACGCCCCCCCCCCCATGTTCTTTTTTAGAAAAGTGCGGTCAGACTATAAACGTTCTCGGGTAGAATGCATACAATGGCATGCGGTCAGAAAATTGGAAATCATAGCCAAACCTCGCAGGTTGACCACTAGGATAAATTGCTGTGAGTGGTGCGGTAATGGCCAAAGTCTGGAAACCTATAGTTGCTCATCCTTGACTCACCCTGAATCCCTGGACTTTACAATTATTTCTATTTCTATTGATATATTTTTTATTCTGACTCCTATAACTATCACTGTTCTGCCAGCCAAAATGGTGCAGTCTCGCGCCTCTGCTGGCTCAGAGGCTGCTGACTCCACTCTCCTCTTTTGGACCCAGCAAACCTTATTATTATTTCCTTGGGACCTTTGGAAGCTCTGCCTAGAGTCCCCTACTCTCAATCTCTGGATCATCAAAATAGACCACCTACTCTACCCAGTTCAGCAGACTAAGGAAAGGTAAACTCCTTCTCTTTTTTCTCTTTTTCTCTTAAAAACTCTCCTTTCCCATTCTTTTTTTTAAATAAATTTTATTATTATTTTTATAACATAAAACATAACATACAAATAAAAAGAAAAAGAAAATACAAAAGAGCACTTATTTAACAATTGAAGCTACTTATTATAGTAAAAAATTACAAAATTCATAGTGACCTGAAAAACCACCACCCACCCTAAGATAGTGTCCTATCACCACATTGGACTTCTGGAGAAGTGTTATGACAGTTTTAAAAAGTAAGTATAATAAAATCACTATAAAAAACCATAATCAATTATCTACAACTCATTAACTAAATTAATAAAATTCATTTTCGCCAGTTTGTCCCAATATGCGACGGCCACTGACCATGGTTTTTTTAAATCTTCCATATCTTTACCATGTAAGGACTCTGTTAATTTGGCCATTCACTTATATATCCATAATTTCTCTCTCCAAGCATTAATTGAAGGTTTGTTTACTTGCTTCCAGGTTTTAGCTATTGTAATTCTTGCCGCTGCAAAACTGTATTGACATATAACTCTATCACATCTATCTAATTTATTTTCAGGTATCCCCAATAAACAAAAGGAAGGGTCCATTTTTACTTTGGAGTTAATCAAATTATTCGTTTCATTTAATACTTTTCTCCAAAAAATTTTATTTTTTTAACAAAACCACAATGCATGCATAAATGTTCCTTTATCTTTTTCACATTTCCAACATAAATCTGAATCATCTTTTTTCATTTTGCTTATCATAACAGGAGTAATATACCATCTATAAAACATTTTATATAAGTTTTCTCTTATTTCATTGGAAATTGTAAATTTATATTCTTTTTTCCACAAATTTTCCCATATTTCCAGGTCAATATTGTATCCTAACTCCTTCATCCATTTTACCATCACTGGTTTGATTCTTTCATGTTCTAAATTCATTTCAGTTAATAATTTATAAATTTGTCCTATCAATCTTTTATTTCCCTTGTTTAATATAATTTCAAATCTGGATTTATTTTCATTAAAACCCTTCAACTTATCCTTATTAAATATATCTTTCAATTTATAATACATAAACCAATCTTTTATTTTAAGCTCTTCTCTACTCTTTAACAGCCAAATCCCTTCCTTACACTCAATAATTTCTCTATAAATAACCATATCTAAATTTAATTGCATACCCCTCTTCATAAAAGCTTCTACTGGATTAATCCAACCTGGAGTTTTGTTTTCAAAAATCCTTTATATTCATGTAAAGAATTCAGAGTGACCTCAGGTTTTGTTTTGGCAGCCATCTTCACAGCAATAGAGGTATTTGTTAAAGAAGGTGAAGTAGCTGGTGTTATACTGGAAGCTGAACCTCTATGTTGTTTAAGGGTTTGTTGCACTTGCAGTTATGTAGCGTCTTTAAAAAATTCTTTAGAGTGCTTCTCTCTTTTTATTTAAAACATCAGTTTGGGATCTTTATTGTGGATGAAAATCACACAGTTTGTAGTTCAAGCCTCAGAGAGGGTTTCCAACACATTAACTTCTTTGCTTAATTATTTCATGCCAGTTCCTGTCACCTTAACTTTTGTATATGTCTCAAGATCTGGCAATGCCTGGCAAAGTAATTTTGTGCTGCGCAACAGCTGGCAAAAAGCCCAGTTCCACTTTGCATGCAGTTAGTAGAGTTATAGTCTGTAAAATCAGTGCTTTATCTTCCAAGAACAAAACTGTCAAACACCTCAGTTGTGACTTTGGTAAAATATTTTAAAAATAAAACAAAAAGACTTGCTGTTTTAATAGGAGATTCTCCTCCGCTTTTCCTGGCTGGTATATGAAAATGGCACCTGCTTCTCTGCTGCACCCGTCAGAGCGACCACTGCCGATTTCTCGGCGGTGATCACTGCAATGACGGGCAGCCCACCGGTGCCCAGTCCAGCATCCCCTCTTGTGCCAAGGGGTGCCGCTTGCCAGATGGTAGGGGGCCATTTTCCCAGCCCCCTGGCCACTTCAAACCGGCGCGCGACTCGCCGTGCATTTCGCGGAATTCCCCCTCCGACCCAGAAGTCCTTTCCCTTCTTTAAACACCTCTCTTTTCTAGTTCTCCTCATGGCCATTCTCTGGTGCAGAATTCTCAGCCGGAACCTTGGCACTCTTTCCCTTTCTCTCTCCTCATGCAACTTTTCATATGCACATCCTTCTGAGCACAACTTCAATATTCTTATGCTTGAGTCCTTTTTTCAATTCTTTTACCCTTTTATTTCCCTCAATAAATTGCAACTCTTGCTATGGAAAATGTCTGGTTGTTTTGTGGTTCCTAGTTGACACTTGGAGCTTTCTTATATACTATCCAGGTAAAGGTCTCTAAATCACATGTTCTACTCCTCCTAATTGGCAAGTGTGTCAGTTTTCCAAGCTAGCCATGCTGTGGAAGTGGGGGAAAGTTTCCCCCTGACACTGAGCTCAATTCCCCCAAATTGTGTGTGGTTCTGGATGAGTGTCCCGAACCCAAATTAGAGCGACCACAAGCATCTAAGGATCTACATGTAGGGGAGCACATGTGACAATATAAAGGTGACCCTTTATGTTTCAGCAGAGGCAGTAGGGAAGAATTCACATTCATTTTTGCATGTGGGTCTTCTTCCGTTAAATAAATGAGATCATTCATCTATGCAAGAGCTTTGAATGTGCATCAGAGCTTGTGTGGCTGTTGATGGCACAGGTAGAGATGTAATATCAGTTGATTTCTTAGCCATTTTACTGCTTTTGCAAAGAGCATAATAAAATTAACAGGAAATTAAACATTTCATAAAAGATTAGAGTGTGATTCAATATCAAAGAAAAACCTTCTGTGTCTAAAACAAAAGGCGTATATTAAATTTCTGGAGAAAAAATGCTTCCGTGGTTTTTTTCTGGTCCTGTCATTGTACAATACTGAAGAGCTAAATGGAGACCAGAACAAGTGATCTTTGAATTTTATGCTAAGTTAATAAAGAAATGTGTCATTCAGTGATTACTAATGAGACCTGACTAAATTGAGGAATGAGTATAGCTGGAAAAAATCACATTAAAAATGTAATAGTGACAATGATCATCCTGAATGTAAGTATGCAGAAATAACTTTTGCTCTAAAATGTCTAAAATGTCTAACTTCATGTGTCCACTTAACAGGCATTTATACTGCTCAGTATTCTGTTTAATTTTGATGATTCAAGGCACAAATCTATTTCAGACTGCATCACTGGGTTAATAACTGAAAAGCAAATGTATCTCACAGCATTTGGTATTTTCATACTCAGCCATTTTTATTAATGCAAGAGCAAGCAGTGAAGGTCCCAGCTTTCATAATGTTCATATGCCAGTGTTGCACATATTAAGGCTGACCCGTGATGAAATCACCAATATTACTTGCAATATTTTCACCATTCCACTGTTTGTGGAGCATCCAAGAACCAAGCTTTCGGCAAAGTATGCTATGAAATGAAATTATGTTTGTACTGCTAGTTAGGATTGAGCCAGGCTATTTACTGTCATGAGACGTCATGAGATGACAAGAGTCACTACAAAAGACAGTCATGCTAGGAAAAGGTGAGGGCAGCAGGAAAAGAGGAAGACCCAACAAGAGATGGATTGACTCAATAAAGGAAGCCATGGCCTTCGATTTGCAGGATCTGAGCAAGGCTGTCAAGGATAGGACATTTTGGAGGACTTTCATTCATAGGGTCGCCATGAGTCGGAGGCGACTTGACGGCACTTAACACACACATTTACTGTAATTCAGCTTTGGTTTTTCTTTTATTTCTTTGCATAACTGAGGAAGACATTTGTAGGCAAATCCACCCCAGCAGCTGCTCCACAGAGCTGTGCTCCTGCAAGGGAATAAATCCAAGCATTGTGTGTTTACCCACTCCACTCAGAATGGTGGGGCTCTGCCCCTCCCAAAAGCACCCTGTCTGAGGGGGAGCCCAGCAAATGAATGATCTGTCAGCCAATTGCAGAGGTGAAAGATTGGGCCCCTCCCCTAGCAGCTTTTCCGGTCCAGATCACACTCACTGATCCCCCATTGGTGATGGTCCATGGTGGCAGGGGTCTGCAGCTCCTGCCACCCCAGCTAGCCTGCCATGCTGCTGGACTCAGGTGCGAGAGGCAGTATTGCTGGGGCAGCTCCCAGCCGCGGATGGAGAGAAAGGGGGTAGGAGGTTTGGGAACAGACCCCTGCTTTCCTGACAGTTCAAGGCCATCCTTGTATTGCCTCTGGTGATGGGGTACCTGTTAGCGTTGAGAACTGGAAGAGTTAAGCCATAGAGCATGGACTTTGCTCTCCCTGTTGAATGCTGGCACAAAATGCTCATCCAGTAGTGCTAAGTGCTCTCTGTGTGCTGTTCCCAACACAAGATGCCTCAATGTTTGCTCTAAGTCCACACAGCAGGGAGTTTTCAAACACTTTTCCGTGCTGTGCGCCCTACCTCATGAGTTGTGGGGCATCATGGCTGGGTTTTTTGTAGGGCTAGGGAGGCTGTGAGTGAGTTCTGGGGAGGGGACATGGCTGCTGCAGGGGAGGAAGGTGATTGGTCACACCCTTAGTAGGCATCCTGAGTTGCTTGTGGCCTCAGGAGCATAACAGCTTCAGTGGAGGGAACTTTTTTTCCCAGCTCAATGGGTGCCTATGCACTGCACTGCATTTTTTGTTGGTGCAACTTTGTGCCTCTGTCAGAGGGCATTCCCAGGCTACAAGGGCTCAGAGAGTGGACAGACTCAGGCCATGCCCCACAATCTTCCCATGAAGATGGCACATAGTTCTATGCCTGAGTTGCCTTGGTGCACAGCCACAGCAGAGTTGCACCAGTGCCCCAGAGCAGCACAGTGACAATGGGGTCCTGCACTAGCATAATTTGCCCTTACACCAGCATACCTTGGAGATATGCTAGTCTATGGGTCAGTTGGCTCCCTGAGCCAACTCTCACACACACCCCTTAGGATTGCACTCTTCGTCTGTGCATTGATTTACATGTGAACCTTCTGAGTATTTTTGGGCTATTTTACTGCCTTTTACTTCACTTAGCCTGCCTATCCTTTTGTCAATTGCTTGTAATTGTTTAGAAAGAGTGTAAATCATGATCTACTCATTCCTCCATGCAGTGACAGAAATTTTCTTGGGAAAGGATCCAAGGCTTCTTTTTATTAGTTCAAGTTACTATGGTAATATATCATCCTGTTGATACTGACAACATTTTAAAATTATCCTTAAAATAAGAGTAATCTGATCTCTAACATTATTTTGATATTTCTTCCATATGGTGAACTTCTTCTTGTGCTAAATAAAAAGGATTCTAAACAAGGCTGGAGGCAAGGAAAAGATATATTGATGAAATAGCCAAGCTGGATCCTTCATGAAAACTGGGTGCTGCCACCGGTATCCTCCTGCCCCAGTAGATGCTGGGCTGCTTTGAGGCACCTCCTGTTGACATCTCTGCTGTCTTATTGGTCAGAGTCAAAGCCTGCACTTGCCCCAGGGGACTGTAAGCCCCACTGAAAGTATGCCTTTTACTTGTGCCAGCAAGCACCAAGGCTGGGGAAGTCATACCAGGTTGTAGCAGGGTGTGGCCTTGATGGAGTCTACTCAGGAGTCAGCCAGTTTGAGAGAGCTCAGCCAGCTCTCAGCAGCATTCTCAGTAGCAGACGCCAACCCATCCGAGTTCCTACCAGAGATGCCCCTGGCACTGAGACCCAGGGGAGCTCTCACAAAAAGGCGGGGAGAGTAGGCAGCACTGACCTTCTTAGAGAGTGTTGGGTGGGGCAGCCAGCTCTTTAAAGAAGTCCAGGGGAAAGGGCCAGTGAACTTACCAGTCCAAAGCAAGTATCCAATGCTTCAGGGGCCTGTCACTCCCCAGGACTGGGTTGGGGAGGGAAGACTGGCTGAGCCCAGGGTTGACCCTCTTGGCATGTAAAAGACATGGCCAGGAGCAGCCAGGGAGGAAGATCTATTCTGGGATGCTTGCCCAACTAAAAGCAACCATGGAGGGTGAGACAGCCCTGGACTCAGACTTGACCCTAGTGGATTCTGACACTCACCTACACTGTCCTGGCCGAAGTGGGGGGCCCCAAGCCCTGTTGAGCCCTTGCCAGAACATCACTTGGCCTGAGCCTAGCAGGTTGGGATGCACCCAGGCCAGGTAGAGGGGTGCCCTGCTAGTGGTGGGTCAGGGGATCTCAGATAGCTGGTCTAGGGTATTAATAATCTTTGGGCCAGCTCTGGTTGTGCTGTGCCCCCTTTTCAGGAACCAAGACAAAAAAACTACTATTTTAACAAATAGACAATCATGGACTCACAAAATTTCATGTTGCTTCATGATAATTCTCATAGAATTCCTTAGAGACTCAAGGAGAATTGTACCCATAGCATCTTAGTAATCCATGAATGTGGAAGTCAAATCACAAACTTGCATAGATCTATCAACAGTTGTCAGTGAGGACATCCAAGAATGGAAGTTTCTTATTCAGAAGCCTATTCAGTCTGTTAAGCTCTGATTAACACTTGGAGAGGGATATCAGGGGATCTCTTCTCCATCATGTGTGCTTTTGAAAGCACCCTGATCCAGTATTGTATTCTTTTATATGTAGAAGTCTATCCATGAAATTTAGTTAGTTAGTTCAATTTATACCCCACCCTCAATTCCCAGCCAAGACTGGGCTCAGGGCAGCTAGCAACATATAAAATAATACAAATTCATTAAATACCATAAAACAATCTCAGTAAAATCATATGAATTCAAAAAATTTAAAACCAGAAATTAGTCAACAGCAGATGGATCTAAATCTTAAATTAGCTGCAGCCTTCAGGCAGCCAGGGCCCCAGTTCTGTCAATAATACAGACATAGAATAAAGAAGAGGGGAGGGAGGCCAGCACAGATACAAACCCATAGCTGTCCTCAACCATAGTCCTGGTGGAACAGCTCTGTCTTGTAGGCCCTGCGGAATTGTTTAAGTTCCCACAGGGCCTTGGTTTCACTTGAGAGGGAGTTCCACATTGCTGAGGCCAGGGCCTAAAAAGCCCTGGTCCTGGTTGAAGACAGCCAGACACTCTTTGGGCCAGGGACCACCAGGATATTAGCATTTGTTGATCGTAAAGCTCTCTGAGGGCCATACCAGGAGAGGCGGTCCAACTGAAATAGAATTTTTTTGTACTCTTTGTATGGGCATAAATAGCATCCCATTGTTTGCAAATAGTCTACTGATGCCCTGGAATCAACACAAATATGCAGACTTGCCAATAATAATTTTCTATTATGTGATTTTGAATTCTTTCCATTCTACATTTTCTCTTTTTCGAAAGTGCAGATCTCCTTGCAATGATGCATCTTCTAGATGATGGCTCTGGAATTATCTTCTGGATGTTGTTGCTAAAATGGGATATTAATCCAAATGAACTATGGGCTTGTAATGTATTCACCTTAACAAAATACTCGCTAAGAACATATTTAATAAAGCATTGGTAAATATAATATTGGAAAGTCTATATTTATCTTTATAATGAGCCCCATTCAAATGATATAGTTGTGACAAGATTTTAAGATATCAGCTTCTATGGACCTTCATACTAAATTATAAATCAGCCACTATTCAGCTTAGCATCTGATCTCATCTCATAGTTTAAATATTAAGTGAAATTGGAGGGTAAGCTGGACAAGCACTGAATATCAGGTGTGACTTCCTGAGTGTGTGAAGAGGACTATAATGTACTTTTGATATTCGTGCTTAGCATGTGTGGTGACTTATAAACCCATAGGAATCTGGCGTGTAGGATGTGATTGGGTCAGAGATTGCTGGAAGGTTGTGGCCTGTTCTTATTTCATACCAGTATGCTCATTCAGCCCTATAATACATGGTTGATTTCACACTTTGATCTTCAGTGCCATTCATCAAATGTGTACTTGGTAGCAATATATAATGCAAGGAGAGCCCCTTTAGTGAATTATGGCTTTCTGTTTGCTCTGGCGTTATTTATTATCCCAACATACTAATGCATAAATAATTTTAACATGAGAAAAAATGTATGTTTTGACCCTGGCTTACCTTACAATTTCACATTAAAGTGAACATTAGAGGAAGAAAAAGAATTTTATTTTCCCCCAATTAAGCAAGTATTTCAAAAGGCCAGTTTATGGAAAAAATGATTTTTTTAAAGTCATGGACAGTGGAGGACTGGGTCTAAAAATATTGGTTGCCAGGAGACAAAGGGAGCTCACCCACAACTATAAGACTATCATTTAATTTTATTAATTTTTATTTTTAACAAATTGTCTAATGTTTAAGGGGGCCCACTTCATCAGGGGCCCACAGGGCCCACTTGCCATGGGGCAAGCTGACCCAATGGCCTGTTCCGCCACTGGTCATGGATTTGGAAAGTTGGTAATTTACTTCAAACTTATTTCCTTTGTATGCTGAGGCAGAATCCTTGGGAAACAAACAAACAAACAAAACAACAGAGGAGCCCATGTCAAGATGCAACGTACAAACTCCTCATATCTAATGGTAAGTTCCTTGACTTTTTTGGAGGGAAGATCTTAAGGTGCAGGGATTGCTGCCAAAAGGTGGTAGCTGGGAAGTCTGCATATTGATCCTGCTGGGTGTTTTTATTCTTAAAACTTATGACTTTATTTCGTTTTAAACTTTTTAAATTTCTTTTTCTTTAATCTTTAGCTATATTTACTATCACCTTGAAAGGGTAGTAGCTGTTCAAATTAAGTAACCCATTCAACCAATGTCCCTGGTAGTTCTTGAATCAGTAGGCACTCATGGTCAAGGGCTTCACGCCTTTGCACAATGAATAAGAACCAATCTCTCAACTGAGTGGGACTTAAAAGAGTTCTTAACAAATGTGCATAATGCTTAGTTGTTAATATTTAATGTGCACATGCTGAGGTAGCCCACTGCATTTCAGTGAGAAGCAAATTTTAAAAGGGGAAGAAAAGACACTGGGCAAACTTCAAAGGCCTATTTAGAGATTACTTTTATGTTCCACAATATTCAAACCAGTCACTCTCCCCCATCTCTTTCTTTCAAAGCAACAGGATTTGTGTTTTGCTGGCCATACCCAGCACAGATGAACAGTCAGTGTTAGATATAATAGCTGACCAGAGCTGGGTTTTGAAAAAATATATATCTGAGAGCATGATATTTAGCCATGCTGAGGACTTCTGCTCTGTCTGAATGGCACCTCTGCTATTCAAAGTCCTTGGGCAGTGGTTTATCCTTGAGAATATCCCATACTCACTTCCTATTGTTCATATTACCCGTATATACTCGTGTATAAGCCGACCCGCGTATAAGCAGAGGTGCCTAATTTCACCCCAAAAATGGGGGGAAATTAGGCACCCGGGTATAAGCCGAGGGTCGGCTTATACAACACCCCTGCCCTGGGTCGCCCTCCTGCTTGGGCCCTCCAGACCCTCCCCGACCCCAGCACCAACCCCTCACGGGCCCTCCAGACCCACCCTGACCCCAGCGCCATCCTAGGGGGGAGGGGGAAGAGCCCCTGAACCCCCTACTCACCGGGAGAAGCAGGAGGATGAGGCCCGCTGATCAGCTGGAGGCGGCAGCGGCAGTGGGGCCCTGCCTGCGCGCAGGAAGGCCCCGCTGGCCGCTCCCAGGATGCAGGGAAGGTGCGCGGGCCGGTGGTGGCGGCGGCGGCGGGGCCCTGGCTGCGCGCAGGAAGGCCCCGCTGGCCGCTCCCAGGCCGCAGGGAAGGCGCGCGGGCTGGCGGCGGGGGTTGCGGCAGGGCCCTGCCTGCGCACAGGAAGGCCCCGCTGGCCACTCCCAGGCTGCAGGGAAGGCGCGCGGGGCAGCGGCGGTGGTGGTAAGTTCCCCCTCCCTCCCCCCTACTGTATTGGCCCGTGTATAAGCTGGGTTGGGTTTTTTTCAGCCCTTTTTTGGGGCTGAAAAACTCGGCTTATACGCGAGTATATACGGTAATTTCTACTTACTAAAGAAGGCTTCTTCATGGCTATTTCATTTCCTTTGCTTTGTCCTCTCATGTAGAGTCATGATATTTTGAGAGCCACATTTTATAAATGCTGTCAAGTTACAAGTATTTGTTTTTATATAATTTGGTTATTTTGAGTTATATCAGTTTTCTGAATTTTTGGATATACATAGTGATACAGACTACTCATAATGCAAACAGTAGTGTAGGTGAAAGAATCATAGAATCATAGAGTTGGAAGGGACCACCAGGGCCATCAAGTCCAACCCCCTGGCCAATGCAGGAAATTTACAACTACCTCCCCCCTCCACACCCCTAGTGACCAGAAGATGGCCAAGATGCCCTCCCTCTCATCATCTGCCTAAGGTATAGAAAGGCTGAGTAGTTCTAGATACCGCACTTACCATTGGGATAGGTCTTCCCTCTGTGGTCTTCCCCATTCCCTCATCCATGTCATGAAGTAGAATTCACCATATGCACCCTGCCCATCATGTAGTTAGTTTCCCTGGTCCAGCATTGGCCACCATTAATATGGATCATAGATGGATGCAGTGGCTTGTAACTGCTGGTCTTAAATGGTATCTATTTGTACAAGATCCAGCAATTGATGCTACAGACACTGGTGTTTCTTTTCTTGATTTTGGGACATCTTCATATGGCCCATCACCTCATACTTAACTTTCCAGTTTTGTCATTTTCAGCTATACATATTTCCTGCTGAAAAAAATCCTTAAATCTATTATATTTTAGGAAATTGTAGTCCAAAGTCAGCTTCCAGACACCTTTCTTCCACTCATACCAGGGAAACCATAGCAATTGTGAAACACAATTGTGAAAGCCTTCGACAATATTACAATTGTCATTGTCACTAAAGTCAGAAGTTGGTCATAATTCAGACATACCATGGAACTTTCCAAAACAAGGATTACTAAGTTATGCTGTATATAGTAAAGTGCCTATCAGTAGATATGGGATAATGGTGAAACTTTCTCAATATTTTGTGGGGTATGTGTTCCCATGTAATTATACAGGAATTCCTGAACTAGTTTCGGCATTGTGGAATTTACATTCATATTTATCCTTATTGAAAAATAGATATAGCAATATAGATTGATTATGGGGGGAAATGTGGGTAGTTGCTTCATGTGCGCTTCTTCCTTTTTACAGATTGTGCAAAAATGTGCTTGTTTCTATTGAAATACATAAATCAACCACTAATGAGTACAGCTTTACTTTACATTCCTCCATGTTCACTTTGCAGTGTCAAAAGAAAGAGTAGCATATGAGGAAGACTGCCTGTCATAAGACATATGCTTCAGAGTAGCCCAATGTTAGCATATGTATGCGGTAAACAATTGGTACACAGTTACTTAACCATCAATTCAGTCAAGAATAGTTACATTTACTCCATTAAAAGTAAAGGCAAAACCAAGCATCCTTGTAAAAGAAGCAATCAAGGTAGAATAGCCTATCAATGTCCTTAGATGCTGTCTGCAAACTTCTTTCTGTTTCCCATCCTAGATAACACAATAAACATAATTAACTTCTCAGAGGTTTAGTAATAATTCATCATTAACCTCTGCTCAGAAAACCAGAAATCAATGAATTCAGTGTTGTATTTATCTAGAAACATACCTCAAAGTGTAGAACCTTTAATATCTCAAAGGTAGTTACATAGTGCTCTTTATTGAAAGTGAAATATGAATTAGATCCATAAACATTTATGCTGTTTACACAAGTGAGTCTCAAATTGGTTTTGCATTTCCCATATCAGTAAATCAAATAACCCCCCTGCATTGACTAGAATGTAGATTCAATTTAAAAACATCTCACTTCTGCTTTGTAATCCAGGTTAAAAACACTTACAAGGTGATGCATTACAGATTGAAATTCTTCACAAATAAATAGATTATAATACATATCCAAAAGCCTACTTCACACAGACAACACCTTTTCTCTGCCTGCCATCCTACTTGCTTCCTGTTGTATGGTAAGGGGTGGAAGACAATTAAAACCATAGTACGGATGAGAATGGTAGGTCTGAATCCATTGGTCAAGGTACCCACTAGGCTAGATTTACACTTCAAAAAATGTACCTTTTGAAATTAAGCATGTACACCTTTCTTTAAGGATATAAAAGAGTTAAACTTTCAATAATGTAGATGAATAAGAGCTATATTACCAAATACAGTGAGTTCTTCATTGAATCCTCTAGTTAATTTTTCCATTTCAGCCACAAACCACTCCTGTCAAAGCCAATCAGTGCAAAGCTGGCAGGCTGCAGGAAAATATGCCAGTTCCTAACAATCACATATCAGCCAGCTAGAAGTGGATGGTCGATTAATTTTCATGGATTGGAATCTTGTGACAGGAGCATATAAATTTCTCTGATAATTGCTCTTGGATTAAGTGGGAAGGGAGGTCCACTCCACTTATTAAATAAATATGTTGCTTTTCCCCCAGCAAGGCTTTGAACAAGATCATAATAAATCCCCAAGTCACCACTTCAAACCATAGTACCAGTGAAGTACATATTTTAGTGTGGCCAATTTAAGTATTAACTCTCATTATAGATCTCCTAACCAGACATATTTCCCACAAATGATTTGTCTAATAGATCACAAATCTAATTTCATAACATATTATAGATGTGAGTAGAACGGTTGCTTATTTGAGTAAAATAACATATAATTTCAGAACTTGGTTCAGAACCTTGACATGTTTGGCATATTAGATGTCTATTTCTATTATTGTAGAAACATCTTGGATATCCTATTTTGCTGTCTACAAATTGTTCACTCTCTCACACAAAACCACACACCCAAACTGGAACATTTATTTTACATTAGTATAAAACCCAGAAATTCAAATTCTGCTTGAAGAGCCAATTAAACTCAGAAGCCTATTAATTAACAGCTGTGTAATTTCTCTTATACCCCTTTTTTGTTATTTTTTTTTAAACCTCAGTATGGTTACCTCAGTGATCTTTATAATCTATTTGATTTACTTATGAATTCTAAGATCTAAGCTAAGAAAACTATGACTTCATCATATGAAGGTGAACGTTTGGTAAATTGGTAGGATCTGTACTTAGTTCAGGTAGGATAGTGAATCTTGTTGAGCTGAAGGCTACAATGGTTTAGGCACATGTCCTTCCAGCTGCTGCTCTTTGAGATGTGGTAGCTTGGATCCCACCTGGTGGGGCCATCCCCCGCCCCCAGCTGCCAGATACCATCACGAAGCTGGTCCAGCTGTCAGTCATGTTTTTTCTTTGTAGCAATTTAGCAAGTTCAGGAAGCTCAGGTTAATTTTGTTTATTTGTTTTTGTAAAGATAAGAGAAGGGAGGGACCTTCAGCGGATAATGTCTGTGAAGAAACAATACAGAGGGAATGGGCTGTTGGTGGTGGTAGCAAGTAAGTCTACATGAGTCCAAAAGGAAAAGGAGGTTTTGTTTTTTTGTTCAAACTCCTAGCATTTGGTGCACAGCAATGGGACCCCAGGACAGTTGTGGAGGTAGCATCCAATGTTAAGAGGGCTGGTATTCCAGTAAAGGTATTGAAAAATTGTTAAGAGGGAGATCCATAATGGTATCTATCTGGACTTAAATATCCCATGATTGCCAACCAGAAGTGGCCTTCAACCTTTCCAACACTGGAACCACTTCTAATCCCTATGTGGCATTAAGGATCCATGGAGCTGCAAGCATGTGGCATCAGAGTTCACATCAAAGTCACGTGACAGGAAAAGGACAGGTCAGAATCTGAATCTGTCTGTGCTAAAAGGGAATCTTTCCCACCACTGAGTGGCCTTGACTTGTGATCTTGCTCCTCCTCTCAGAATTGATACAAAGAGAAGTGGCTATGTGGCATCACTGTTCTGTAAGCGTAGGTTTTAGGGGCTGGTTCTTCCAGAAAAAAACAGCTTTATAGGGACTCTAGGACCCACCTGAGGGCCCCAACCAATAGGCTGAAGCCCACTAATTACTATAATCCTGGAACTTGCCTAGTAATGGATGGCAAAAATGTCTGGGATACTTACAACAGAGAAAGTTGATTCTATGATATGACTGAGTTTGTTTTTTACAGTTTTGTTTAAGTTACAGTATGCTTGAAATAATGCATTTTCACTCATGTCTACTTGACATGCAGCCACTGACTTACATAACTTTTGCTGCATGTAATGAAAACAATATTATGTGCTTGTACAGTAGTGATGAAAATAGTCTGTCTGCCGCTAGGAGGAATAAAAATTAAAATATTTAGAAAGTACAGAGCTTTTTTAAAGTGACAGAATGACAAACTTACCTGATGCTAAGTGCTACAATGAATTATTTATAAAAATGTAGTCCTTTGAATGTCAAGTTTAGAAAGAGAAAATGGAAAATGAATTGTCATGTGACTTTTGGCATTGCAGAAACCTTCAAGGTTGCTACTGGGCCATTTCTCCTTCCCCCCTCCCTTTTAGTCTTGCTCAGCAAAATAAATCAATTTGGAAAGGCAATCTAAGGCAAGGTCAAAGCCAAAAGAGACTTAGAGGTGCACTTAATTTTAACAACCATTTGAATTAATTTGTACTGTTTTTAATAAGATGCACATTTCCTCCATTTGTGACAAACAGCAATGTCCTGAATTTAATTTATTTTATTTTGAGTTAACCTATATTCTGTGTCAGCAGATAAAATGGTGAAATACCTGTAAAATCCAATTATCTTGGAAATTGTCCTATTTCTGAACAGTAGCTTCACCTACTAATTATCTTCCAAAAGACTGATCATTAAATCAACTATTAATAAATTTGCAAGGAATACTACTTGAATGTAGTATTTATACCTGTCTTTCTTTGACTTTAGAATATTGGAATATTCTGTGCTAGACTTCTGAGACTTTTTTTGTTTGTTTTCAAACTGGACCATATGGATATTTCAAGAGCAGAGAAGATTTTGTGCCTTGCCTTCTGCCAAAAAATCACCTGACTGATACACACTTTTCAAAACTTGTCTAAATCTGAAGGAGCTTTGTTGAAAACGGTGCAGAAAAACACTTCAAAGGTATAATCAAGCAACAGCCACAAATGTATTTAGTAGGAAATAAACTTCCAAGTAGCCAAAATCATCCTGTAGTAAGGACACAAGAATGTAAAAAGATCATGTGCCAACAAGGAGGTAATATCAGTAAAGATGGTTTTGCAAAGAAATTAGCTATCTTTTAATGAAATATATAATGGAATTATATTTGGGGATATATATAGCTAATTCAAGAAGCCAGTTTGTCCATGCTGCTGTTCTTTTTTATTATTTCTCTGTGGTGACAGGTATAGTTGAGGGGGGAATCCTTTAATGTTATCATTTTGTAGTGGGGACTATACTTAATTCCTTTGTGGCTGATAACACTCCCCTCATTTCTTTCATACCTAATCATACTGTTCTTTTGAAAGATGCCTGAAAGGGGTTTTTTGGTCATTAAAAAAAATTCTAGTTGATTTAGTAGTATTTTTAAAAGCCTTCTGCTTACATGAACCACCCACATAGAGAGGTTCTCAAAATTTTGACAGCAGCCCTTAAGGGCAAAGAGTTTACAAAATAATATCTATAGCTGAATTCAAGCCTACAACACAAACTTAAAAAAAATTCCTGAGATAAACCACTCAGAAAAAAGACATTGTACTAAAACCAAACCAGAAATAACTTGGGTTGCCAAACCCCAGGTGGGGCCTGGAAATCTCCCAGATTTACTATTTATCTCCAGACAACAGAGATCAGTTCCCCTGGAGAAAATGGCTGCTTTGGAGTCTAAACTGTATGGAATCACATCCCTGCTGAGGTCCATCTCCTCTCCAAAACCTCCCTACCCCACACTTTACCCTCAAATCTCCAGAAATTTCCCAAGCCAGAGTTGGCAACCCTTAACTAAGATAAAAATAAAGTTGTTAATAAATGAAGATAGGAAAGAGAAAATTAGAAAAGTAACATGGTTGGAAAAGTTATTTATTTAATGCATTTAAACTCCAACTTTCGCACCAATGGTGAACCAAAGCAGCTTACATTGTTCTTCTCACCAACAAACCTTTGTGGTACATTAGAGAGATTGTGACTGGCCCAAGGTCACCCAGCAAGCTTCCATGGCATATTGGGGATTTGAACCTGGATGGCTCTGTTCTTCTCTGATACTCTAACCACTCTACCATACTGGTTTACAAAAAGGCATAAGATAACAAAGTACAGTGTAAAGTAAAAACTGAATAAACTTGAATAAGATAGAATTAAGCTCCCTAACAAAATACAACTTCCAAAATTCAAGCCTTACTTCCTCAAACAAAGAAATAATAAAAAAGAAATACAGAAGCCTGCTTCACCATGCCAAAAAAGTCAGAATCAAGATATACAATGCAATCCTAGTCACTGTTACACTCATTCTACTTTAATTGAAGTGAATGGGTTTAGAGGCATGTAACTCTGCTTAGGATTCCACTGTTCATCTCAACAAAATTTGCAATTGCAGCAGCTGCAAAACAGCAAGTAAACAGATGGTTTTCAGTTTCATTTGTCATCCATGATCTGATGGGGTTAAACCTCAAATTCAGTTGGATTTACTTTCTGACACATTCCATGTTTTTGCCTGGATTTTAGAGTTAGGCTTTCCCCCAAAAATAATAATAGCTGTGGCCAGAGGCAGTATGAAAGCAGGGAAGTTTTATCTTTGTGAGAATATATGTGCTTTTAAAGAGACTAGCTAGGTATCACTAAATTTTCAGGAATTCATTATTATATTGCACATTATTATTTCAGTTCATACTTGCATATCCTATAGATCCTTAAGTATAAAGTAAAATAGGTATAAGGGGGTTGTAGGTAACTGCATTGGTCCAAAAATGCAAAAACAAAGCCCACATAATAGCTTTTACTAGGACCAAGAAAAATTACATAAAATACTGTGCTAGTATTGGAATTTTGTTGAACTCTTCGTGATTCTAGAATATTTTTATGGGGTGGGCATAATTTATCTCTTCTATTGTTGATATATTGACTACCATGTTTTTTTTCCTGCTGTCAAGCCTTGCCTTGTAAGATCCCATGTGAAAGGCTAAGCAGGTATTTTGATATAAAATGGTGCTAGTGTAAAGTTGTAGCACTGGCCTTCTCTAAGGAAAAGGCAAACAAAAATTGGAAGGATTCCTCTGAAAATACAAAAAAGAGTAGTTCATCAGATAACAGCAGATGGGACTCACAGATCCCTTCAAAGGCAGACAGCAAAAAAAAACATGGTAGTCAATGTATTAGGAGAGATTGATTCCAGTTGGGGTATAAGGGAATAGAAGTCAAATTAGGTAATATTACTTTGTATTGGGTAAAAAAATCCATAAGCATTGTCCTTTCCCAGTTTATAAAACCTTCTTTTTATCTGCCAAATTCAAACGTTCTCAAAGTTTAAAAAAAAAAGTTGCAGGTATCTTCCTTGGTTATTGTAATTAATAACAAAACGATAAAAAAGTCCCCACATTTTTGAGTGCTCTCTTTCTACACACACACACACACACACACACACACAGAGGCAGCAGCTCTTTCAGGAAGTGGTATTTCACATCACCTACTCCCTGATCCTTTTAGCTGAAGATGCAGGGGATTGAACCTGGGACCTCCTGCGTGCTCTTCCACCGAGCAACAATCCCTGAGCCTCATACATAAACACACAAAGGACATTTATGCAGGGTCAATTTTGATGCTCGCTCAAAGCTCTTTTTTAAATGCGACCTTTAAAATGCCTATTCACGGTCCTGACGCAAAAGGAGAAATTCCACCCACCCCACTCGCCTGCTCCTTTGTTGCTTCCATTAGCAATAGGTGTTTGCATAGTTAAGCCGGGGCTGTATGATTTTGCATTCTTCCTTCAGGGGATTCTTTGAGGCAGGGGTGGAGCAAACACAAAAGGTCACATTAAAGGGGCTCTTAAGAAATGCGAAGCAGGTATGCGCCAGCTTCGCAGTCACTTCCTGAATGATGGTTCAGAGTGAAAAACTCAAAAAAATATGCAGAGCACTTCAATCTGGAACGCACTGCTAATTACCGAACAAAATGGCCAAAGAAAAGAAACCAAAAGTGACGTGCTAACATGATTAAGCAGGGCATTGATGGGTCAGACAATACTAAAATACCTGTCTTTGGTAATTCTTAAGTCTTGGGTACCTTCTGAGTATTTCCAGGTCCCTTTAATGCAGAGAACTGCATAGGGTACTCTTATTCATAGCAGAACACAGCCAAAAGTAAAATAATTGGGGAAAACCTCAGTGAAGGGTTTTGTTTGTTTGTTTGTTTGTTTGTTTTTAAACAGCATGTATAGACAAACACTTAGATGATGATTAGAGCAACACTTGGGCCATGGTAATACTTCTTAAATTTATGTGGGGGGGGAAGAGTTCTTTTGGAGAATTTCCAATTGATCTAAGACAAACTAAAGTCATGAAAAATCACATATTGATCATATATAAAATTACTTAATAATTGCAATGAATTAAATTAAAAATGGGCATAGACCCAAAGAAGGAGGCACAGATGAGGGTCCCTTTCCAGAATGCAAAGCAAAGCTGAGATTGGTGTGGATGCCATTGTACAAGATAGCATCCTCAGTCAGTTTGTGCCCATTGCCCATTAGGAATCTAATGAACAGCAGGGGCATGATCTGCTTTCGTTGCCTCAGTTCTCTCATGGGTTGTTATCCCTGTAAGATGGGGCTAGAAGGATGTTTATTTGGCTGAACCAGCTGATGACTTTGATAATGATAACCAAAAGGACTATGGACAGTTTTACCTTCTTCTCAACTTTCAGATGTACCTGTACATATAAACTTGGCAGTATATATATCTGACAGGGGGAATCTTGACTACTCAGAGTGAAAAGGCCTTCCACAGTGTCAGTTTGTCATACCATTCCTGTAAAAAATTTAAAAGATATCATCTTAATTTTCTAATTGTACTTCAGAAATTCTGGAGAAGTATAGACTTTTAGAAGGTTGGGTCCTGCACATTACAAGGTGTCAATTAAAGCAAGACAGTCAGTTAAAAGCAAGTCAGTAGACAAAGACCAAATGAAAAGGATGGAAAGGCTGTTCAAGGTTATTTGAAGAATGTGCAAGATCTAAGGTATTTCTAGTCAGGTTCTTTCACTAGATGAGAACTAAACAGGAGATTTAGAACTGATACAGACAATCTGTCATTTCATAGATGATCATTTTTTAAAAGGGTATTTTAGATGTGCTGTTTTGTGGCTTACAAGTAGGGAGAGGATGCCTGCCATACCTTTCTGTCCTGCTTTTACCCCATTACTGGAAAGTTGCCTGGGCAGCCCATTGCCTTCTCCTTACACACTACAATTTTCAAATAGCAATGAGATAATTTACATGCATCCCTACAAAACTAATGATGCACAAAAATAAATTACAAATTGAGTTAGAATTGTTTGGTGTGTGCGCGTGCAGCAAGTGGGGGGTAATATTTCTGAATTCTCTCCATTGATACTGGATTAGACATACTATTTCTAAACTAAAGTCTGAGTGCACGTTTCACCAGTCATTACTTTCTGACATGAAATAAACCCACCTTTTTCATTTAGCTTATCATATTTGCCAGAATTCAGCATAGTCTTCACACCCAAGGGCCATTCCCCATCATAACTAGGGATGCTTCTGGCCTTCCCCTGAAAGATTGGGGTTGAGCAGTTGTTAGAGAGGGAAGCTTCCCCGCCCTTAGTATCAAATCTTTCCCCCACCCCCCAGGATCTGCGCCTGCAGGAGTGAAAACAACTGAAGTGCAAATCTGCCTTTGGTCTTGAAAGTGGCATTTAATTATGTGTTAGGAAGAGGTTAGGAAGCTGCCTAAAGGTGGCTCTGCCCCAAGAAATGCCCCAGGAAAGCCTCCCAGGATGCTGGCATGGGGACTTGTGCCAGTGGAACGCTGCCAGGAGGCAGGGCCAGCAACCGAACCCTGCACTGCTGCATCACATCACATCCTGGCGCTAGTGTGGATGCCACCCATGATGGTGTAAGTGCCCCTTATCCTGGGGAAATGGGCACTTACACCGGCGACCCCCCCTTAAGGATTTCAGCTTTTATTATGTACATTTTTAATCCGTTAAATGCTTTGGTGGCCCTGATCAGGGCAGAAAGGTGGGGTATGGTTTTTTTAAAATATAAATAAACTTTGAGCTCAGTTAAATGAAGAGGTCTATGATTTCTCTTAGTAGAAAATAAATGCACATGATTGTTTGTTATTTTAAAAGTTTAATAAAAGGATTTCTTAAACTCTTGAAACAATTGTTCAAAGTATCTGTATGCTTATGGAGAATACCTGTATATAACATCCTATACTAGATTGCTGAGACATAGGAAAAGTAAGGGTATAGAATAGAGGGACACTGAAGGAAGAGACTACTAAAATGTAGTTAGCTAACTTTTCAGTTTAAAACTAGCAGAAGGAAACCAGTATTTTCTTAGACTTATATGGATTTTTTTTCTTTTAGAACATTCAGACCTTCCATTTTGGTATTATGAATCATGTCTTCCTCCTCCCCCGTCAAATTGTTGACTAATGACATGCTGTCACTGTTGATGTTTCCATTTTATTTCTCCTGTACTGTACAGAGCATACACAACACTAAATGAGACTTGATATGACTACGTGTTGAAAGACAAGCTTGACATCTGAAATTGTATCTAATGTTTCCAGTTCGATATAAATGTACTTATACGTTTACAACATGCCCAGTTACTCTAGAACAAAATTATTTCCCTCATTTTTCAAGTAAATATATCTTATAATAATAATTAGTAGTAGTAGTAGTAAACATATTTGGATCTAACTGATGCACTCATAATGCTTTGCAGAGTGCTAGAAACTTACTGCAAAACCAGATGTGGTAGACAGATGTGGTGACAACCATGATGCAGGTTGGGGCTGCATGGGAGAGGGCAGATGGTTCCCCCCTTCTATCCTAACATGGTTTTTGCTAATTGAAACTGCACCTCCACCTTTTGTCTTTAAATGACTTTAAACCATGCAAAATCTGAAAGGGTTACTCTCTCTGTCCTTCCCTATGCAGCCAAAATTTGCATTGGGGAAGCATGCAGCTGTAAATGAGTTTTAAAATACCTTGGGAAATATCTGATCACAGATCTCCCAGTGCCTCATTTGTTTTGACCCTTACAGCTTGTCACATGTATAAAAGACCTTTTCACACACTGCAATCACACTACACTTGAATAAGAGATTTCTACTAGTGGCGGGGAGTGCACATTTCTGCTTTCAGAATGCAGGTTTCAACCACTAATATAAAGTTATTTAAATAAGTATGTTGTGTATGCTTGTCTAATGCAGAGAAGTGAGCAGAATGTACTCAGCTGTGACCAGTCACTCCCTTAGCAATCAAAGTAGCTCTCTGCCCCTCCTTCAGTGCACTTTCTTAGCCTCCTGTCAAACCTCCTGCAGAAGAAGAGTATGTTTTTATTTATTTTCTCTACCTTAAGGAGTCTCAAAGCAGCTTATAATCATCATTCCCTTCCTCTCCCCACAACAAAGACTTTGTGAGGTAGGTGGGGCTTAGAGAGTTGTGACTGGCCCAAGGTCACTCAGCAGGCTTCATTTGAAGGAATGGGGAATCAAACTCAGTTCTCCAGATTAGAGTTTGCTGCTCTTAACCACTACACCATACTACATGGAGCCTAAGATTTCATCCTTTTGTCCTGATCAACAATAAATACAAAGTGTTTTTTTTTAATCATCATACAGGTTGAGTATCCCTTATCCAGACTGCTTGAGACCACAATTGGTCCGTATTTTGGAATATTTTGGAATTTTTGCATATACATAATGAGATACCTTGGGAATGGGACCTGGGTCTAAACATGACATTCATTTATGTTTTTATATTTATGTTTATATGTATATGTGTGTGTGTGTGTGTGTGTGTGTGTGTGTGTGTGTGTGTATATATATATATATATATATATATATATATATATATATATATATATATATATATATATATATATATATATATATATATATATATATATATAGTTTTAAACAATATATATATATATATATACACACACACACACACACACATATAAAATATGCATAGCCTGAATGTAATTTTAAACAATATTTTTACTAATTTTGTGTACATTGGACTATCAATGGCACTGCTGAGGGCCTGTGCATGCTAGCTCAAAAAGTCTGGTTTCTGGATCAGGCCACATATTGGATGTCTGGATAAGGGATACTCAACCTGTATACATTTCTTTTTTCAGAAGAAGTGTCGTTTTTTAAATGCCGTCTTTCTCTACCACTTAAGGAAGAATCAAACCGGCTTAAAATCACCTTCCCTTCTCCTCCCCACAACAGACACCCTGTGAGGTAGGTGGGGCTGAGAGAGTTCAGTGAGAACTGTGACTAGCCCAAGGTCACCCAGCTGGCTTCATGTGGAGGAGTGGGGAATCAGACCCAGTTCACCACATTAGAGTCCACTGCTCATGTGGAGGAGTGGGGAATCAAACCCGGTTTTTCAGATCAGAGTCCACCACTCCAAACCACTGCTCCTAACCCTTACACCACACTCACTCTCACTTAATTCAAACTAAAAATGAAATAAAATAATCAAAACTAACCAAAAATGCTGCTCAGTTCTTGGATTCTGCTACTGTAGATCAGAGCAGGCCTGATCTCAGAAAGATCTACAAAGAAAGATTTTCTTTGTAGCTCAAGGATACAAATTTTGTTCCATTTTCAAGAAATGGAAAAGTTGATGTGAAAGGTTAGAAAGCAATAATAGCTTTTAATGGTGACAGAGTACTCAAAGGGAAGTGGTTAAGAAAACAGCATGAAAGAAAGGAAATAAATTCTGACTGAATACTTGACTTTGCAAGTTCTAACACTGTAAAAAAATTAATGGAATTGCTTCACAACTCTAAAAATATAAAAGAAGAGGAGTTTAGTTGCTTATAGAAATGCTGTTAAATTTAATTTAGAGTTGTGGATCTTGTAAGTTAGCAAGCCATATTTGTTTAATCATGCTTTTGTCACATATAAATGGGGGTGATGCGTCCTTAACAATAAAGCCAGAACACCTTTAAGTGGAAGAACAATAGCACATACTTAAGGTCCCAGTGTCAATTATCAGGTTAAAGTATCCCAAGAGGAGGGAAAGAGTTTTGGGGAATCCGGTGGGAATGGCAGACTGAGCAGATGTGTTTTTTCCCCACGTCCAGCCTCTCTCCTTTGGGACTCTAATTCTAGGATTAGTGTTGGGTGGGGCAAGGAATTGTTTTGTTCCTATAGCCGCCGACTCTATTTTGAGTGCCTTATTTTCCGTTTGCGTGTTGTGACAGCAGCAGACACGTTTTTTCAAAGGGGAGAACCTTGGGCTTGTCCCAGTAAGATCCAGCCCCCACCAATTGTGTTGTTTGTTTTGTAGTTTTTTGTTTGTGTGAGTGTGTGTGTGAATGACCACAACCGGACTAGAAAAAACTGAGCCTTTCTACCTAAAAAATAATTTTACCAACATGAGATAAAGGGAGGAAGAAAGACTCGCTGTGAGAGATGACTGCTGCTTCGGCTCTTCAAAATAAAACAAACCTGACACTTTGTGGATACAATTAATTATAATCTCCCAGGGCTTTTAAGACTTCCAAGACCCGTGCTACATTAAAAGGATTATAAATAGACCACTCCTGTAATTCTTTGGCTTTTTACAGCAAACTTTGGTTTCCATAGTGTTGGACAACATTTTACTATTTTTTCCCCTTGTTTATATGCAATTGAGAAGAAGAATATGAGGAAGAAGACTCTGAGCAAGGAACCATGGCAAATACATCAAAAGCCTCACTAGCATCACAAATCCAAGCTATAGTAAACCAAGTGACTGGGTTAAAGGAAATACTGAGATCTGATTTCAAGTCTATCAAATTAGAAATGAGAGAAATGCTATCAGATATCAAATCCTTGATTACTGAGAACACAGATGATATAAAAGCTGAGCACCACGTGGTGGTGGCACAAGTTAAAAAGCATGTCATAGAATCATAGAGTTGGAAGGGACCACCAGGGTCATCTAGTCCAACCCCCTGCACAATGCAGGAAACTCACAACTACCTCCCCCCTACACCCCCAGTGACCCCCACTCCATGTCCAGAAGATGGCCAAGATGCCCTCCCTCATGTCCCTCATCTGCCTAATGTCACCTGGAAAGAACCTGCAGAACAAAGAATGGAGATTTTGGGAATACAGAATAGGGAATCTAATCTGAGATTTTGCTGTCCTGAGGAAGATTATGAGAAAAATAATCTGGAAGGAAGCTTCAGAGAACCAATGTAAGATCATATGCCAGTGCAAGGGGATTTTCCTGATACAAGTAACATATGCAGAGTAAATCCCTTATCTGCGAAAAAGCCCACTGCCCTATAAAGGCAAGCAAATATAAAGTTTTCAAGATTTGCCTGCCAGAGCAATTAAAAGAAGAAAAAATATATAACTCTTTAAGACAGATCCTTTGAAAGAGAGAAATAAGATACTGTTGGCGGATTCCTTCTGCAGCAGATTTGTCGACAAGAGAACTGACTACACAGGAAAGGATGGAAGAAAAAAGGAAGTATATTACAGAAAAGGAAATGAAGCAAAAAGTCACCAACTTTAAGGAAAAAGAGGATACGGACAAACAGAAAAATCTACTAAAGGACATATCCAGTGATGGCTAAGCGGATAAATCTTGTTGACAAAGGATCTATGGAAGAGTGCGAGGAAAAGCAGAAATTGTATTATGACCATATGTGTTAAGAATTTTAATTTGACATATTAATGTTTATATGCATACTTAGATTAAGAAATATTATAGAACCTGTTAAAATTGCTAATTATGATTACATGTGGTAAAAATTCTAACCTGATTTACTAATGCAAACATATTGTTTAAGAAATGCTATTGAATAAGTCAAACAAGTTAAGAAATATATAATAGACAGTGGATAGAAAAACTAACAATTTTTTCATAGTGGATAATTCATAAAATAATGGAAGAGTGTGAGAAAAATCAAACTATTATGACCCTAAAGGTGTTAAGCAGACTGTATTATGACCATATGTGTTAAGAATTTTAATTTGACTTATTAATGCTTATATTCATTCTTAGACTAAGAAATGTTATAGAACATGTTAAAATTGCTAATTATTATTATGTGTTAAGAATTCTAATCTGATTTACTAATGCAAACATATTGTTTAAAAATGCTATTGAATAAGACGAATGAGTTAAGAAATACATAATAGACAGTGGACAGAAAAAACTAACAATTTATTTGTAGGTGATACTTCATATAATAACATATATAATTACATAACTATATTAGAAATACTAAGAGCGAATCACTAATCCATCTTTCTTCATTGTTCTCTCTCTCTCTCTCTCTCTCTCTCTCTCTCTCTCTCTCTCTCTCTCTCTCTCTCTCTCTCTCTCTCTCTTTCTATTTGATGTATGATAGAATATATAAGATAAAGACCAAGATGTAATAGTCTGTATTGTGTTTGGGTGTTGTTTATGTTTATGATGTTTAAGGTTTGGACAAATGAAAATTTACAAAAAAGAGAGGGGGGATAGTTTTGTTAACAATTGATAATTCTACCCCTCCCAAGTGCAGTGCTTAGATGCATATCTTGGCACTGCACTGAGATCTAAAACTCCAGTACTCACCTGGCTGCGAATGTTTCTTCTGATCTCAAAGTGCAAGCTGTTAGGTCTACAAAAGACTGGCAATTTCAGCCTGGCATCCTAGAGCAACTGCCAACTGAATGTTTTGACCCATAGCTCAGTGGTACTGTGCTTGAACAAGAATGGTGGATATCATCCCAAGTAGAGAGAGGCTTTAGGAGCCCCATGGCGCAGAGTGGTAAGCTGCAGTGTGTGTTAAGTGCCATCAAGTCGCTTCCGACTCATGGCGACCCTATGAATGAAAGTCCTCCAAAATGTCCTATCTTTGACAGCCTTGCTCAGATCTTGCAAATTGAAGGCTGTGGCTTCCTTTATTGAGTCAATCCATCTCTTGTTGGGTCTTCCTCTTTTCCTGCTGCCCTCTACTTTTCCTAACATGACGGTCTTTTCCAGTGACTCTTGTCGTCTCATGACGTGACCAAAATACGACAGCCTCAGTTTAGTCATTTTAGCTTCTAGGGTCAGTTCAGGCTTGATTTGATCTATAACCCACTGATTTGTTTTTTTGGCAGTCCACGGAATCCGTAACACTCTCCTCCAACACCACATTTCAAAGGAATCTATTTTCTTCCTATCAGCTTTCTTCACTGTCCAGCTTTCACACCCATACATAGTAATAGGGAATATGATGGAATGAATTAATCTAGTCTTGGTGGCCAGAGTCACATCCTTACACTTCAAAATATTTTCTAGCTCCTTCATGGCTGCCCTTCCCAGTCTCAATCTCCTTCTAATTTCTTGGCTGCAGTCTCCCTTTTGGTTGATGGTGGAGCCAAGGAATAGAAAGTCTTGAACAATTTCAATCTCCTCATTGTCAACCTTAAAGTTGTGTAATTCTCCTGTAGTCATTACTTTTGTTTTCTTGATGTTCAGCTGTAGTCCTGCTTTGGCACTTTCTCTTTTAACTTTCAGCAATAGTTGTTTCAAATCTTCACTATTTTCTGCCAATAATGTAGTGTCATCAGCATATCTCAAATTATTAATGTTCCTCCCTCCAATTTTCACTCCACCTTCATCTAAATCTAATCCAGCTTTCCTAATTATATGTTCTGCATATAGATTGAAGAGATAGGGAGATAAAATACATCCTTGTCTGACACCTTTGCCAATTGGAAACCATTCCGTTTCTCCATATTCTGTTCTAACTGAGGCCTCTTGTCCAGAGTACAGGTTGCGCATCAAAACGATCAGATGTTGTGGCACACCCATTTCCTTTAAAACCAGCCATAGCTTTTCATGATCCACACAGTCAAAAGCTTTGCTGTAATCTATGAAACACAAGCTGATTTTCTTCTGAAATTCTCTCGTACGCTCCAGTAACCAGCGTATATTTGCAATATGATCTCTAGTGCCTCTTCCTTTTCTGAAACCAGCTTGAACATCAGGCATTTCTCGTTCCATATATGGTAGCAGCCTTTGCTGTAAGATTTTTAACATCACTTTACTTGCATGAGAAATTAATGCAATGGTCCGATAGTTGTTGCAATCTTTGATGTCTCCTTTCTTGGGAATTGGAATGTAAATGGATTGTTTCCAGTCTGTGGGCCATTGTTTTGTTTTCCATATTTGTTGGCATATTCTTGTCAAGATTTTGATGGACTCCGTTTCTGTGGCTTGGAATAGCTCTATTGATATCCCATCTGCTCCTGGTGATTTGTTTCTCCCGATTGCTCTCAATGCAGCTTTCACTTCACTTTCTAAAACTGTAGGTTCTTCTTCAAAAGATTCTTCTTGGAAAGAATCTTTTATCCTTTCATCTCTTCTGTATAGTTCTTCAGTGTATTGTTCCCACCTTTTCTTTATTTTGTCCTGTTCAGTTAATGTATTTCCATGCTGATCTTTCAGCATGCCTAACCGTGCTTTAAATTTCCCTTTGATTTCTTGGATCTTGTGGAACAGATCTCTTGTTCTTCCTTTTTTGTTGTTCTCTTCTATTTCTTTACACTGGCTATTATAATAGGTCTCTTTGTCTCTACGTGCTAGTCGCTGGAACGTTGCACTTAGACTTTTGATTCTATTTCTGTCACCTTCTACTTTTGCTTCTCGTCTATCTCTGGCAATTTTAAGAGTTTCCTCAGACATCCATCGAGGTTTTTCTTTTCTTTTGGCTACAGGAATAGTCTTTGCACATTCTTCCTTGATAATATCTCTAGTTTCCACCCATAGTTCTTCAGGTTTACATTCACTTGAACTTAGTAATGCAAATCTGTTCCTTACATGGTCTTTAAACTCTTCCGGAATATTGCTTAGATTGTATTTTGGTGCTATGAATGTTTTGGTGTTTTTCTTAAGCTTTATCTTTATTTTTGATATTAGCAATTCATGATCTGTACCGCAGTCGGCTCCTGGTCTTGTTTTGGCCGAGAGAATAGAGCTTCTCCATCTTCTGCTTCCAATTATATAATCTATTTGATTTCTATACTGGCCGTCTGGTGATGTCCATGTATACAATCGTCTATTTGGTTGCCTGAAACATGTGTTTGCAATGAACAGATTGTTGTCTTCACAGAATTCTACGAGGCGTTCTCCTGCTTCATTCCGTGCTCCTAGCCCAAATCTGCCAACAACATTTGATTCTGCTTTGTTTCCTACTTTTGCGTTCCAATCACCTATGATTATCAGCATATCTTGTTTAGGTGTGTGATCAATTTCTTCCTGAACACTGGCATAAAAACTTTCAATTTCTTCCTCATCAGCATCTGTAGTTGGGGCATAAACTTGAAGGATGCTTATGTCGATAGGCTTTCCCTGAAGTCTGATTGATATTATTCGGTCAGACTTTGCATTATAGCTCCTGACTGCCTTTGCTACATCTTGCCTCACTATTAAAGCAACTCCGTTTCTTCTCTTTTTGTCATTCCCTGAATAAAACACTTTGTAATTTTCTGATTGAAAATGTCCTAATCCAGTCCACTTTAATTCACTTATTCCCAGGACTGAAATGTCCATACGTTCCATTTCTTGTTTAACAATTTCAAGCTTACCCTGATTCATGCTTCTCACATTCCATGTTCCTATTTTATGCGTCGAACAGCTTCGGACTTTCCTTTTGCATCTATTAATGTCAACCACTGAACGTCCTTTTGGCTTTAGTCCAATCGCATCATTAAGAACAGCGCTACTCGTACTTGTCCTCTGCTCTACCCCAGTAGCAGATTGAGTGCCATCCGACCTGGGGGTCCCATCTTCCAGCACTATATCTTTTTTCATTTTGGTTTGTCTCATCATAGGGTTTTCAAGGTAAAGGTTGGTCAGAAGTGGTTTACCAGTGCCTTCTTCTGCGCAGTACTAACCAGAGTTAGCCGTAGTGGCACTGCCGTTGTCTACGAAAGATCTTCCGCCAGTGTCACCTTCCACTACTGCTGCTGCCCAGTAGCTAACCTTCAGGGATTCCTCTACCCCCATCCCCATTGGAACTGCCTGTTCTCTTCTGCGGATGTGGCCATTGATCCCTTAAGGGGGTGGATGCATCTTCGTCTGGTGTCTCAGCTGTGACCATTCCGTCTTGAGTGACTCTGCTAGGAGTTTAGTCTCTTGATAGAGTCTAAACCCCTTACGGTATTGCTCTCAGCTTCCCTGCAGTACTGCAGTCAAAAGCTCTGCTCACAACCTGAGTTCGATCCCGAGGGAAGTCGGTTTCAGGTAGCCAGCTCAAGGTTGACTCAGCCTTCCATCCTTCCAAGGTCGGTAAAATGAGTACGCAGCTTGCTGGGGGTAAAGGGAAGATGACTGGGGAAGGCACTGGCAAACCACCCTGTAAACAAAGTCTGCCTAGTAAATGTCGGGATGTGATGTCACCCCATGGGTCAGGAATGACCCGGTGCTTGCACAGGGGACCTTTACCTTTACCTTTAGAGAGAGGCATGGGGAACACAAAGTGCAATACCAAGAACACTTTCTGGGAGTAAGCCTCATTGAATAGGCCTGAATAGGGTTCTAGGCCTGTTACAGTCTCATGCTCCTACAGCTGGTCTCCATCCCTCCCTCCTACTGTTTTTATACAGCTTGATTCTGTTGACCCTACGTGTTACTATGAGGTGATTGTATGTGAGCAACTGGCTTTATGGACCATTTCTTGTGTCAAGTTCGCAAAGAATTTCTATTCATAAATATTAACATCAGCTCTGTCACTTTCAGATAGGATAAAACAATTGGCTTGGATACACCAGAAGATTTCAGCATATGCTAGAGCCCTTGCTTAAGTAGAAATGTGAAACAACTGCATAGTTTTAGATTTTAAACAATTCCTTTTTTTCTTTTGTCTGTGAGCAATCAAATTGCAGCTGACTTACAGTGACCCCGTAGGGAGTTCATTCAAGACAAGAGACATTTGGAGATGGTTTGCCATTGCCTGCCTTCATGTCACTATCCTGGTATTCTTTAGACGTTGCCTATCCAAATTCTAACCAGGATCAACCCTGCTTAACTTCTGAGATCAGGCTAGCTTGGGGCTATCTAAGTAGGGCTGTCGATTCGGTTTGTCCCAAACCGAAAAACAGCCGAATTTCCCCCAATTTGACGGTTTTCAGTTCGGATGGAACCAAATTAAAAAAGGCAGGAAAACGTCAAGCCAAATTCAGTGAGTTCAGGGCGATTGCCGAATAAATTCAGCAAATTTGGGGGCTCCGAATCAGCAGCATAACTGTCAGTTAGTAAGCAACTAGCAGCATTCTCCCACGGCCAATGGTGGCCAAGCCAGGTTTTCTTCTGGTCAATCAGTTGCAGTTGAGTGCATGAGCCCAGCTGCTGCACGGCCCAGGGAGAGAAAGAGAGAGTGTCTGTTTCTGTGTGAGAGAGATCCCTGTGGTGTGTGTGTGTGTGCACATTCGCGCCTTTCCGTGGCTCTGGGGGGGCATGTTTGGAGGTAGAGGTCCCAAACTTTCAGTGTAGCTTGAGGGGACCCTTCTTGCAAGAACCCCCAAGTTCTGTAAAGATTGGGTCAGGGGGTCCCATGTTATGGGGCCTGGAAGAGGTCCCCCATCTGCCCATTGCAATAAAGCCATTACAAACACATTTGCGGCTTTCCGTGGCTCCGGAGGGGGGCATTTTTGGAGGTAGAGATCCTAAACTTTCAGTGTAGCTTGAGGGGACCCTTCTTGCAAGAACCCCCAAGCTTGGTGAAGATTGGGTCAGGGCGTCCCGAGTTATGTGGCCCGGAAGGGGTCCCCCCATCTGCCCATTGCAATAAAGCCATTACAAACACATTCGCTGCTTTCCACGGCTCCAGGGGGGGCATTTTTGGAGGTAGAGGTCCCAGACTTTCAGTGTAGCTTGAGGGGATGCTTCTTGCAAGAACCCCCAAGTTTTGTAAAGATTGGGTCAGGGGGCCCAGAGTTATGGGGCCTGGAATGGGTCCCCCCATCTGCCCATTGGAATACAGCCTTTAAAAACACATTCGCGTTGGGCTGTACCATTACCCCGGCCCGGGGGTCTGAATAAAAGGCAATTAATCCTGAGTTATGGGGTCCCCCCATCCACCCATTGGAATGAATGGGAGCAGTCAATCCTTAATGTGCATCTAGAGAGCGGCAAATCCAAGGCAAAACCTCCCGTGCCAGAGAGTATGTGTGTGTGAGTCTGCTAGAATCGCATTGGATTACTCCTGAGTCCTTACTCCAAGTCCCTGCTCCTGATGGAAGAGAAGAAGACATCCACAGTAAGACACATTTGGGGGCTTTTCTCTATAATTCTCTATAATTTTTGTCCTGTGTGTGTTTATGTTGGGAGATTCTGTGTGTGTGTGAGGGGGGAAGCCAAAGGGTGAGTGGGTTTACCTGTTCTACTGGGGGGTGGGCTTGATTGTCTCTGTGTGGGACTGTACTTTCTACTGTTTTCACCGGTTGCCAACTTCGTGTGGAGTTAACTGTGGGTCAATGAGTCTCTCTCTGGCTAGTTCCTACTGTTTCCAATGGGCTGTGCAGCCGCTCCTGTTGTTTCGAATGGGCTAGCCTGTCATTCATTTTAGTACATCCCCTGTAATGTATTTTAGTGGAGTCAATGCAAGTCAACTGCCATTCCCCTCTCCCATTATCTTCAATGGGCTGGGCATCCTCTCCCATTGCTTCCAATGGGCTGACTTGTCACTCATTTTAGTACATCCCTTTTAATGGCTTTATTCCAACAGGCAGATGGGGGGACCCCTTCCGGGCCCCATAACTCGGGGGCCCCTTACCCAATCTTCACAAAACTTGGGGGTTCTTGCAAGAAGGGTCCCCTCAAGCTACACTGAAAGTGTTGGACCTCTACCTCCAAACATTCCCCCCTGGAGCCGCGGAAAGCCACAAATGTGTTTGTAATGGCTTTATTGCAATGGGCAGATGGGGGACCCCCTTCTGGGCCCCATAACTCGGGACCCTCTGCCCAATCTTTACAAAGCTTGGGGGTTCTTGCAAGAAGAGCCCCCTCAAGGTTCATTGAAAGTTTGGGACCTCTACCTCCAAACATGCCCCCCCGGAGCCGCAGAAAGCCGCGGATGTGTTTTTAATGGCTTTATTCGGCCAAATTTTTTCCCGAACTCTGAACTTAGTTCCGAATTTCACGGATCCAAATCAGGGGAGTTCGGACTTCGGCATTTTCTGAATCAAAACGGGCCGAATTTTGCCGAATCCGAATTTTACCGATTTTTTTTTCAACAGCCCTATATCTAGGTCAGGGCAAGCAATTTCGAGAAGCAAGGAAGGAAAGCACTAAGTGTTGTAGAAAATCTTGCACAAGCAGAACCTTGCTAAACCTATTCATGTTTCCTGTGGCACATGTTGCATTAACTTTGGTTAGGACTACCTACCAGACAGTAATTGCAGTTAATTGTAGATTACATGGTTTTCAGCCCTTTGCCCATCATCAGTTCAAAAAATTAAATTGCTGCTCATACTGTTTACAAACTACATGGGGACTACAAGCTGGTACCAGGAGCTCAGCTTGGCATATAACAGCCAGTGGCACTAACAAATGTGCAATGGTACATGCAAGATGCTAAATTTAATGACTCCAGGATTCTATGTTCTCTTTAAGCAATCATATGTTTGCCTCTGCTTGTTAGCCCAAGCAGAGGCAAACATATGATTGCTTAAAGAGAACATAGAATCCTGGAGTCATTAAATTTAGCATCTTGCACGTTAGCCCAAGCAGAGACTCCAATGCCAGAGGTTGTGAAAACAGCATTTCTTTTCATTCATAGCCTTAAATCCCTTCGGCCTTCATTTTGTGGTGTTGTCATCTGTATCAGTACAAAACAAATGATGACATGGTCACCAGATCACAAGGCTAGCTTTTTATATCCATGCTAAATTCACTTAATTATGTTTGCAAGTTCACACAGAGAACACCATCTGAAGGGTTCCTTTGTACATCCAATTCATTCCAAGTAATGGGAAATATGCCTTTATCTCAAATAGTTATAACGAGTTATTTGTTTCAATTGATATTTTTTTGCATTCACACATCTAAAGCCCATTAAGCTACTTGTCCCAATTTTTATATTTGGCAGCTTATTTCAAATATCGATGACCCTACAAGGATTGGGCTTTTCTTATATTCCATCTAGCATTTCTCTTCCATTATCTTCAGGTTTTGTCCTTGACTTGAAAATAGATTGTATAGGTTTGACAGCAATCTTGCCCTAAATGGCTGTATGAGTTTGTCACTGTCAATTACTTGAAAACTATAATTAACTTCTCAGTTCCTCTTTTCAGAGGTTAATGCAGTTAGTTTTTAAGTCTCTATTTTACCAACTTTGAATTGTGTTTCAGTGCTTCATTTCCCCCCATCCCCCTAATTGTATTTAACCTTTTAGTCCCTTAACAAGATCATTTTCTAAATATTACCATCCTAGTCAAGAGACTTAGTTGCATCTTACAAGGGATGCACACCATGCTCTGCATTTGACAGATTATTCATGTTGCTCATGTTAGACTCATACAGGAAAATTTACCCTAATACTAAAGGGAATAGAACACATACATAACTGAGCAAGTGCACATACTTAACTAGTTGCTATTATATGGGTTCTTACAAGCAGGGCATGTCAAGACTTTACAACGATCACATGTTGAAACAGCTGTTCCAAATGCAGGCCATAATATATAAAGCGGCTTATTAAGTACATTCTACACATCATATGAAGGGTTTTATTCTACAGCCAATCACCACAGAGGAATATCTCCCTGTGGTGAACCATTTCATAAGCTCTGCTGCACATACACATTGAACTGCCAACTAAAACTGTTGCTTCATAGAGAGTAGGTAGACTGTCCTTACATAGAGAAATAATACTATCTGCATACAGTAGGTACGTAAAGGAATTTTCTACTTCCCCATAAAAGTATTACTGTTTCATATGATGAAGAGAAATAGTAATATGTCTAGTTTTGAATCACACCATATAGAACAATATGAATAGATCATCAAAATGGCTTTAGAATTAGACCAGGGTGATTTCCTACAAACCTGAAGAAAGACCCAGGGTTGCAGAAAAATCTGAACCCTTACAAAAAACTACTGGGGGATTAAAGGTCACCAAAATAACAAACAATGTCTGTAGCTTTAAGAAAAGAATGCTTGCAGAACTCTCAGTGGCTGTTGCTAGGTAACCACAATAATGTCACATCTTCTAAGTCTTGTTTTGTGTAAAGCAAAGATGAAAGGGAGCTAGAATGGACTGGGAGACCGAAGTTGTGGAAGGGTGTTTTTTGTGTGTGTGTGCCATCAAGTCACAGCTGACATGGTGACCCTGTAGGGTTTTCAAGGCAAGAGACATTCTGAGGTGGTTTGCCATTGCCTGCCTCTGTGTCACAAGCCTGGTCTTCCTTGGAGATTGCCCATCCAACTGCTAACCAGGGCCAAGCCTGCTTATTTTCTGAGATCTGATGAGATCACACTAGCCTGGGGAATATCCTACCCCCACCCCCGTCGTGTCACTTGATGGAGGAAGAATAACCACAAACAGGCCCAGTGACAACTGCTGGAAATTCACTACTCATACAACTCAGCATGGCAGTGGTGTTGCTCCCTTCCAATCAGATCCTTGCAAGGGAAGAGCACAGCGTACTTATAGCCAATCATCTGGAGCCAAGCTACAGAGAGATGCAGTTTTCTTTCCCCTTTTTCCTTTCTGTTCTTTGCAAGTACTATGGCTGGGAAAATAGAGACCCGAGGCAGCTTGTTTAGGGGCCTATAGAATCCTTCCCCTTGGCCCAATTTGCTTGAAACTTGGAGGTTCTTTAGAGGACAGGCAGCACTCACTTCATGGGAGTTTTGGTATCATTTGGTTGAAAAACAGCCATTCCAACCCTGATGAAGAGTTTCCCATAGGAAATAATGGCAGGCCAAGAGAAAGGGATGGGGGAGAAGTCTACTAAGGAAGCTACTTTCACTTTCTGAAAGGAAACAAACAGACCACTACAAGGAAAGACTGCAAATGCTGAGTGTTCAATAGCAAGATAAGAAATTTTTATTCTCAATTTGTCACTGTAACAGTAGAAAAAATATAGTCAGGGTTTGTTTGTTTTTGGTTTGTTTTTAAATGCCATGACCAGCCAGAGCTCTGCTGCCACTTGATTTCCATTTTAGGAATCAATGGAGAAATGTGTGTTTGCACAAAGTCATCTACTTTGGGGGGGGGCTGTAACACTGAACCCCTTTGTTCAATCTGTAGGGTTGCCAAGTCCCTCTTTGCCATCAGTGGGAGGTTTTCTGGGCAGAGCCTGAGGAGGGTGGGGTTTGGGGAGGGGAGGGACTTCAATGCCATAGAGTCCAATTGCCAAAGCGGCCATTTTCTCCAAGTGAACTGATCTCTATCGGCTGGAGATCAGTTGTAATAGCAGATCTCCAGCTAGTACCTGGAGGCTGGCAATTCTATCAATCTGCTTAAAAATTAGGGCACCTTAGGGAGAATGGTGCTCTGTGCAGATATGGTGCACAGAATTGTGCTGTTTGCAGATATAATGTTTATATCATTATAAACACATGCACAGATTCTCATATACATTCTTCATTGAATATAATAGTCCTGAACTCCAGAACCACATGGATGTGAATCCCAAACTGTAATGTGCTACCAAAAAATAAACTATCACTGTAAAAATTCCCTGTAAGGAAAGAAGGAAGCAGGCCCAGCGATGGAGGCTACCATTCAACTCGGCCTGACCCTGCTTGGCAATCTGTAGTGGAAAATTGCAGAAGACAATTGTACACACGAGGAGGTAGGTGGTGCTCAATACAGCCCTTCTCCATGTCAAAGCAATCTCAGGGAGTTAATTGTCCCAGCACACTGTAAATAATGAGCACCTGGTGATGGGGAAATAAATTTAGTTTCGCTCTCTGCTGAAAAAGAAGAAGGCTTCAGATAAGAAGCCAGAGACAAGGAGCGTCTGGAGAACCAGGACAGGTTGTCAGAAAGAGAAGGAGCGGCTTGCTTGGCTCCCAGGAGACGACTGTTTAAGATTACTTAGCCTGGATAAAAAGGGTATTTCTTTGTGTAATAAAGACTGCATACCTTGTTCTCCCCAATACCTGCCTATTTGAATCCTTTCTTTATCAAATCATGAGTAATACACAATCATGGTACAGCTTGGGCAGGCTTTTCCTGAACAGAGGATGTCTGATGTAAGGAAGGAGAGAAAGCTAAAGGTACGTTGAGTGGTGGGTGAGAAGGAGAAAAGGAAGTAAGAAAAAGGGAGAGGCTATGGGGACTGCAAGGGAAGGGATGGAGGAAAGAGTGGGGGAGAAGGATACAGGGGGAAATGAGATGCCCCCACTAATCTTTGTCAGTCCCACCACCTTTATTTAATATAGTCTCAATAGAAGGCTTCTGTATTTACTTCTTGGGTGTATGCAGTAGTCTTCCAGCACATTTTTTTTTTTTACTTTAACAATTATTTTGGAAAAAGTATGTCAATGGATTGCAGGGGAAAGGATACACATCCTATTGTTGCTTTCACAAAACACCCCATCAATATGCAAATTATGTCTCAACAAGTCTTGGTAAAAGTGAAAAGCTTTAAGTTTCATACCATCCATTAAAAATGTTCTCATTTTTCCATCATATTATAATTAATTTAACTGAGTATTGTATGAATCCAAAGAATAGGTATTGTGATGCTGTTCTTGCCAAAGCATCAAATAATTGCAGGCACACTCCAGTGCAAGGCATTCACACAGTAGGCATGTGGAATGGTGGGATTTGTCGAGAAAATGTTTGTCTTGATTTACTTGCTAAAGAGGAAATCTGGCACCTCTAGAGTTCTGACCCTGTGAAATGTGTATCAGTCAGACACAAGTTGTGGGTTCTCTTCAATTTCCCTGTGTGTGGTTTCCACAGCAGATCAGGGCAGCAATGTACAAGGAAAAGTAGCTTCAAGATCCCCTTAAGCCTCTTTCCCAACCTTAAATGATCTAAGAGTACTCTTTGGCTCATTGGGAAAACCTACAGTCTGTGATACAATATATACAGGGTGGGGGCCCAACCTGTGCATTCTGTAACATGTAGATTGGCTGTTCAAATATGTAACCCCCCCCCACAAGCATATTGAAGTGGATGGATGTGTAGCCTTCCCTTCCAGAATGTTTGATCTAGTTCTTTCTTCATTATTATTTCATTTCTTAATTATTACTAATTCATAAAACAATTTATGCTCAAATTTTTCCACATGCAAATGTGTGGCTAATATACATAGTTTTATAGGTTTTATGACCATATATGTAGTATAATATGCTATTAAAAATCTTGTTGGACGTTTCCAAAATACTTTTACCTAAATCCCTTATTTTGATTAACATATGCATTAAAATTAAAATTAAATAACCTGTTGCCTCTGCTGTTAGAAGACAGCAAGAATGAAAATGAATATCCCCAAATTACTGTGACTGTTCTTGTGGAACCGGCAGGGCATTGTGTGAAGTACACCGACATCTCCCTTATTTAAACCTTGGCTTGTAGCTCATTACACTTCCACTTGATGTTTTGCATATTATAGGAAGCCCAATCCTCAAAAGGCCCAGAAATGAATAGAAACTGAAAAATCTCAGTATTAGAAGAGTGGCGCTCCTTTAGCTTATTTTTTAAGCATTCTTGGTATTCTTTAGGAAAAAAGACAGTGAAAGTGAGCATAGTTAAGTGATTAGAGTACTAGATTAGGAGAAACCTGGGTTCAAGTTCCAACTCAGCCATAAAGCTCATTGGTTGACCTTGCGCCAATCATTCTCTTTCAGTTTAACCTACCTCACAAGGTTGTAGTGAGAATAAAGTGGAAGCAAGGACTCGCCTGAACTTCTTGGAGAAATGGTAGAATGAAAGTGTAATAGATAAATACAAACTTAGAATTTTGTTAAGAAAAACCTTTAATGAATATGACATAACTTGTCAGGAAAACACTATAAACTAAACTAGTCAACTATATGGCTGTTCTCCAATCTTCTGATCAACCAATGCAATGCAAACTGGTGCAATTAAAATATTTTATTTTCTCCAGGAACTCTCTTAGGCTGCAAGACCAGACTTGCAAAGTGCAAGTACAGATTGCATGGCCCACATTTAACTCACGAATCTCCATCTGTCGAAGGATAAATACACAACCATTGGTCTCAATCCAGCACAAAATTTCCGCTTGCTCTACAGTTTTTGCACAACTAGAAACACAAGAAAGACAATGTTAGCTACTTGTGCTATTTCAAATTTACTGTATCCCCACTTAGAATCATAAAGTCCATCTAATCCAACTTCCTGCTCAATGCAGGATCAGCCTAGAGCATCCCTGACAAGTGTTCGTCTAGCTGATGCTTGAAGACTGCCAGAGAAGGGGAGCTCACCACCTCCCTAGGCAGCCAGTTCCACTGCTGAACAACTCTTACTGTAAAAATAAATAAATCCTAATGTCAAACCAGTACCTTTTTGCTCATAATGTATACCCTTTATTGCAAGCCCTGTCCTCTCCTGCCAACAGGAACAGCAACCTGCCCTCCTCTAAGTGACAGACTTTCAAATACTTAAAAAGCATAATCATGTCCCCTCTCAACCTCCTCTTTTCCAGACTAAACATTCCTAATCCCCTCAGCCTTTTCTCATAGGGTTTGGTTTCCAGGCCCCTGATCATCCTTGTTGCTCTCCTTTGCACCCACTCCATTCTGACCACATCCTTTTTCATGTGAGGCCTCCAGAGCAGCACACAGTACTCCAGGTGTGGCCTGACAAATGCAGTGTACAGCAGGACTATAACATCTTGTGATTTGTATGTTATGCCCCTGTTGATACACCCTGTGAAGAAACAGGCTTATTATCCCTGTGAGGTTTACAAAGAACCTTTTAACCATTTTTTTCCAGGGATAGGAGGAAGGCGGGAGACATGGCAAGGTGGAGACTTTGCCACTTTAGATGTAGCTTCCTTATATAAAAATACCCCCCTTTCCATTGCCAGGGACATTATTGAGAAATGCTTGAATGAGCAGTCTGCTTTAAATCCCCCTACCCACTTTCTGTTAGACCTGGCAGACATCTTGATCGAACATAACTACTTCAGATACAAAGACCAGTTCTTCCTTCCGATTAAAGGGATGTCGATGGGCGCCTCCTGCGCCCCGGCTATTGCCAATCTGTATATGATCAATTTTGAAGAAAAATGGCTATTTCAAAATAATCCTTTTTCAGTACATATGATCCTGTTCAAATGTTACATCGATGATTTATTCTTTATTTTTGATACTGTAGCGCAGTTTACTCTGTTCAGAGATTGGATGAACACCCTGGATAGCAATTTAAAGTTTACTGGTAACTGTAGTGACACCTTTTGACCTTTTCTAGATCTTGAAGTATTTTGAACTGAGCAGAACACTGTGGCTGTTAAACCTTACAGGAAACCCATGTTTAGGAATGCAAGTTTACATTATTATTCTTTTCATCCTCTCCACCTTGTATGTAACTTCAGTACAGTCATCACTTGAGAGTCAAAAGGAATGCCACCAAAGAGCAGAACTTCATTGAAGCTGCAGACAATCTAGACTTGTCTCTACAAGCTAAAGGCTATCCCTCGGATGTTCTAAAATCAGCAAGAATTAGAGCTCATTCATGCACCTGTAAAGCCCTTATTAACACCTCTTCTGGTAAGGGGAGGGTCTTAGTTAATCAACATAATAATGTTCACTGGTCACTACGATATAGCCCTCAATCTCATCTCATTACTAAAATCATTAAAAAGACATTGGCATTTGATACATCCCTTCCTGGTTGCCAGGATTTTCCTACTTGTGGAAAATCTCATGCCATTAGAGATTTTGTGGTTAGATCTGATGTGAGTACACACTCTTCTCATTGTTCCACCCACGGCCACTTTAAATGTGGACTGTGTTCAGTCTGCCCCTTGAGCTTACCTATTAAAGACCTTAGTGCCACCTCCACAGGCTTTAAATTTACCCTGTGTCATCTTTCAAATTTAGTTTTCTAAACGCGTTGTTTATGGAATCCTTTGCTCATGTAGGAAACTTTATATTGGTAGCACCATAAGATCAATACATATACACATAGGGGAACATAGTTCACGTATTCAGGCAAAAATTTAGGAAGCACCCTAGTCAACCATTTCCTTGAAAAGGGGCATAATGAAGATGATTTTTCATTCTTCGTTTTATGGCAATACCAATCTCACACACATAATTACAATGATGTACAGCGATGTTTACTTCAGCAGGAAGCCAAATCCATTTTTTTGTTTCGTACCTTAGCCCCAGCAGGTCTTAACACGGAATTCGATCACATGTTTTTTGTAGACCTTTCCCTTTAATATAGCTTGTGTTTGTGTTTGCTATTTATTGGTGATCCACCCGTATTCCAGTCAATCCACTCCACACGGTTTTTGTGGTATTTTCACTGTGAGTGTAACCTACGAACCTTTATGGTCTGGAATGAGTTATTCTTATGATAGGCTTGATTTATTTCTGTCTCTTATTCATTTAGGATTCATCTGCATAGTTTAAAAAGTTTTAAAAAGTTAAAATAGAAAAGTTAAATTAAAAAGCTAAATAATTTAAAAAGTCAAAACTTTAAAAAGTTACTTATTTAAAAATTCATACATTAAAAATAGCTTCACTAATATTTATAGTAAAATGTTGCTTAGATTAATTGTAATGGGTTTATTAATGGGTAGTTTGCATGGCAGTTGTAGTAGTAGCATTTCTGTTTTCGTTTTAGGCTGATGAAGCCTTGAGTGAAACATGATGTTTGATGTAGACCTCATGTTCCTTGGGGCCCTCAGCATTCCTGTGTTTAATTTCTCCCGGGTCCTCCCGATGGGAGTTTGCCAGCCTGCTGTCTTTGGTGCCAGGCTCTCCAGACAGTGCGCCTTCACTCTCAAGCAGGACTGGACTTTGATTGTTTTTCTTGACACAGGACACTGTCGGCTATTTTTTCTTGCTTGTATCAGTGATGTACCATTGGTTTATATATCCTTATATTTTTGTGCTGTAATAGATATTTTTTATACACAACTGCCGCGTGTTATTTTTGTAATGTTGTATTGTTATTGTGAGCCTGCATGCTATTTTGTTGTAGTTATTTGCTTCAGCATAGGGTTTATCTTTGAGTGAACTCTCAGAGCCAAGCAAGGAGCTCTTTTCTCTGGGATGAGCTCCAATCCTGTTTATTTTAGGAAGCCAAGGAACATATAATAGGGTTTTTCATTGTATAACCGATCAACCATAATCTTATATGCTAACAGTTACATCAGGCAAAAGCAGTACATAAACACACAGGGCACAGTAAACGAATCCCTTTGATAGCCCAGTTATTAACAGTGAAGAAAGCTGGTTAAGACAGAAAACGTCCAGTGGCACATAAAAGACTAACAACATTTATTCCAGCATAAAGCTTTCTTGAGTCAGAGCTCATTTTATCAGATGTGTAAGATCGAGAACATGAGAGAATTGGTGCTGCACTACGAGGTGACTGACTTTGAAAGCAGACAAAACTTTCATAGTCCAATAGCTCTACCTGCTATTGAACAGTAGCTTGTAGAGCAGTATAAAATCATAATATACATATCAATTGTAGTCCCTCTCACCCATAGGTATTAATCTGGATCTCCTCCCCATTCCTACTGCAAGAATGATCAATTAACCATACACAAATGGCTCAGCATTTTTTGTTGTTATCTTCTGTCCCTGACAGAAGTGGCCTCCAAGGTATCATAATTGGCTATGATTCAAAGGGTATGAACTAGGACTTCTATAACCTCCTTTCCCATTGCACCCCTTGTGTCTCCTGAAAAGAGCACTGTGTGAAGCCTTACAGCCTCGTGAGTTCTCATCTACTTCTTTTCTCATTTTAAACACACGAAGCTGTCTTATAGCAGGTCACTGGTCTATCAAGGTCAGTGTTATCTACACTGATTGGCAACAGCCCTCCAAGATATCAGGTCTTTCACAACATCTACTACTTGATCCTTTTAACTAGAGATGCTGGAAATTGAACCTTTGTATGCTAGCCATTATTTGTAAGACATTTGCATTCATTTTTTCTATTAATGTGCTGATAATATATCTCTAGGTAAATAGACAAAGTCCATAATACTTCCCATTCATGTTTTGGTTCACCTTGGGCTTTTCTGCATGCTTGACTTACTCCTGATTTTCCTGGCAGTCAATTCAAAAGCATTGGAATTGATTTGGGCATGGTTCTTCTATACATCTGTCCACCATTTGCATTTTCACAGTTGTGGAATTAGTATTTTCTTCTGTAGATGCCTTCAATAAGGAGGATTTTCAAGAGAGGATGCTGTCGTCATTATTGGTGTCAATTAGTGATGTCACAGCATCCTCCCTTTAACAAGAAGGCACCAAAATATAAATATAAATTGGTCTCAAAAGAACCAGAGAGGGAGACACAAAGCAAAAACTAAAGGCACAAAAATACATGCAGAAACCTAAGCAATATGGGGCCAAAACTGATTTTTAAAAACCCAAGTGAAAAAGCCCCTCGTTTTCCTTAGAATGTCCTTCAAGTTCATTCTTACACATGGGCAGGTTATTAGCACTCATATACAGGCTTCATTTTCACAGCATTATTTATATGAATGAAATAACATGTAACAGAGTAAGTAGATGCCAGCCACCATATTTAATCTCAGACATATATTTTTTTAACCTTGTAGAGCAGGGTTGTCAAACATAAGGCCCATGGGCCAGATCTGGCCCCTTGAGAGATCTTATCTGGCCTGCAAGCCAGCTGGGGCAGCCCCGCCATGCTCCCAATCTGGGTTGACTAGTTCACTGCAGGCTTGTCAGCCAAGGCAGCCGCACCCTCCAGTCCTGATCTGGGCTGGCCAGGCCACTGTGAGCTCACCAGCCACCCCTCCCAGTCCCAAACTGGGCTGGTGAATTTGCTGTGGGCTTGCCAGCTGAGGCAGCCCCCCCCCTCAGTCCCAATCTGGGCTGGCAAGTCTGCTATGGGCTCGCCAACCGAGGCAGCCACCCCCACAAGTCCTGAGGTGTCAATTATCAGTCTGTTAAATAGAAGGAAATACTGTAAGAGTGTTATTTTTTAAAGCATGTTTGTATTTTAAATAAAAACAAAGTAAAAATAATATCATTAATTGGCTTTACCTGTGTTTTCTATAAAGTTTTTATCTCCGGTGCCTGGCATTAACTTTTATGGTACACATGGCAACAGCCCTGTTGTAGACCATGAAAATCTCAACAGTTAACATTGGTAAACCTTGGTTTGCATATTACATTGCTCATATGAAGTCATATATGTGATTTTGCCCATGTGTGGAATACAGTTAAAATGGAACATTAGCACCATCTCTGTTTTATCAAATTAAAGTAATGAAAGCTCTGTATTTGTCCAGCACAAGACCAACTCCATCTGTGCAGTTAATAGAAGCTACACATAATTTCTATGTTTAGTTTTATATGTGGTGGCTGAAACTGTCTTCTTTCTTGGAAAGTCCCCCCCACCAATCACAAATAAAATATGATGTTTTTACACACTGACATCATCAGGTTCCAGCTGATGTTTTTAATGGATGTCCTTCATATCACACATCCTAAATAAAATTCATGTTGAATATAGTTACACATAGTTACACATGTGAGCATGTCAGGTTCACAAAAACTGGCACCTGGGTGTCAGTGGCCTGCTGTAGTAATTCCCTAACTAATAGCTCTACATGCAATCAAAAGACATGAACTTACTACCTTTATTGCTTCATTTTTCACAACACACCAAATTACTTTCTTTAGTGTATGAATATTGTCATATTCTATAATTCAATCATATTATGTTGGTATCTTTTTAACAACTGGCTAATATCAGAATTACCATCTGTCATTCTGTGAAGGGGACTAAAAATGAAAGTATGATTTCCTATTAAATTGTGAGTAATTGTGCGACTACAACTGTCATGCAGCTAAAAGACTCTCATCCCTTTTTTCAAACAAATGTTGGGTGCTTTATTATTGTAATGAGACCTTATCAATCTCTTCTCTAAGTACACAGTGTTCTCACTGCAAGCTTATTGGATAAAGAAGAGATACAATCATGGTATATAGATAAGGAAGAATACCTTTTTTGCAATACTCTTGTCTTCTGCTCTGTCATCTATGACTAATCCATGTATTCTTGCAATTATCCCTGTTTCACCTTTTGAGTAATAAATATGAATTTCTAAATCTACACAAAGAAGGTACTTATATTTACTGAAGAAGGTGAGAAAAATAGTCAAAATAGGTTTGATAACAACAGGAATATCTTTAGATGATTAATGCCTTCTGATGTCACTTCCTTTGTGTTTATTTTAGAAAGAAAAGAATGTGAGCTTCCATATCTATCCCTCTTGATACTTTTTCTGGAAAAGTAGCTGATGAATTAAAGTGAATTACAGAGCATAATTTCCAACCAATTTCTTTTTCTACAGTGATGTTTTTCTAATTGAGACTGTAGGTTAGTGTGAGGGTGCTGTCTTGTATTTTCATGTATGGCATCTTGCTAGTATACATGTTAAGTACATGATATCTGTCTATCCATCTCATTTTTATCCTGCCTTGCTGAGAGGGCAACTGGCCCAAGGTCATCCACTGAGCTACATATTTGAGTAGACATTTGAATTTGCCTTCCTCTGCAGTTTTTCTCACAGCCCATTCCTGAGGGAAGGGGCTGCGCTGGTGGCTGGAGGCAGTGCAGCTGCGCTGCCTCCAAAGGAGGATTCCCCCCCCCATGAAGCCAAAACTTTGCCCTTACCTGTAAAAACCGTGGAACCACTCCATTGGGTTGCACGGGAATATGCCAACTAAAAAGGAGGCGTATCTCCAGGTAAGGGCAAAAGGGAAATTTAGGGGGAAGTGACCATATCCTCCTAGAATTCCTTTTGCTGTAGGGGACCAAGAAGGTTCGTAGTTACATGTCTCTGTTAGATTTTGGTAGGACAGATTTTAATAAACTCAGAGGCATGATGAGAATCTTTCCATAGGCAAGACTGCTGGAAGGGAAAAGAGCAAGTGAAGGGTGGGCTCTCCTAAAACAAGAGAGCTCCTCATCATTGGTAGTCTTTAAGCAGAGGCTGGGCAAACACTTGTCAGGGATGCTCTAGGCTGATCTTGCATAGGGCAGGGGGTTGGACTAGATGGCCTGTATGGCCCCTTCCAACTCTATGGTTCTCTGATTCTATGTATCTAAGTCTCCTTCTGATTTTTGGTTGCAGTCCCCCTTTTGATTAATGATGGAGCCAAGGAATAGAAAATCTTGAACTATTTCAATTTCTTCATCAGGTGTAATTCTTCATCATCATTCCTTTCACGATGGTCATTCGGTAACAGCACGCATGGTGTGCATGCTCATAGTAATTTGCTGGCCATAGGGGGCCACATTCCCCTGCAAGGTTTTGTTAAGGTCTGACATGCTGGAGTGGCACACATGGCGTGGGGCAGCTTATGCCAAATATTGGCTATGGGGGCCATGTTCCTTACATGGTGGATTATGATCTGACATGCTGGAAGGCTCGCACAGTGTGGGTCTGTTTGAGCTGCATTAATGACAATAGGGGCCAGGTTCCTTGCATGGCAGGTTATGGTCTGACATGCTGAAAAGCACACACGGCGTGGGTCTGTTGAGGCTAAATTAATGGCAGTGGGGGCCAGGTTCCTTGCAGGGTTTGGTAATGTCTTGCTGGAATGCCACACATGGCGTGGGTCCATTTAGGCTAAATTAATGCTAATGGGGGATCATGTTTGGTTATGGTCTGACATGAAGGAACAGTGTGCATGGCATGGGGCCATGAGTTCATGAAAGCTGGTTCTGCTTAGGGGTAAAACCTGTAATACCATTGGAAGATCTAGGGGGCCCTTGGTGGCATGGTGACTCAGCATGGGGACATTTCTTTTCTGCTTGCGGCCTGGTTCGCCGCAGAGGACTCACATCCTGGAGTGGGGTATGCACCCCTGGTGGCATAACATTCAACAAGGGAGCAAGGATTGGCTTCAGCTCTAAGTGCGTTGGCAGAAGCCAGGGGGGCCATGGGCCCTCCCCCTGCTCTATGGCGGTTTTTAGCAGTGGGCTGGAATCAGTTTTCGGAAAAGGCAACATGTGTGCCCCATTTTCCCCATTATGGGGTCCCATTAAGGGATTTTGGGAGAGGGTCAGGGAAGGATATGCCCTATTGGAGGGCTGTCCAAGCAAGGAGTTCTGTGTGGTTTTCCACAGTTTCTCCATATTTGCCCAGATAGCCTTGCAAGCCATGTCTGATTATTCTTCAGAAGCCTGAATATGTTTCTCTCTCTCTTATAAATGTTTTCCTTCTAGTATGCATCTTTCTAGTATGTAATCATGGTGCCCTAGCACCAGGGTGTAGGGCAGGCAATCTCACTCTCTACCTTGGATACCACACAACATTGTTAGTGCTGGCTTTGGATCTGCTACTCCACTCTATGGCTGGCTATGGTAAAGTCCTAAGTTCTACATAAGCCTCAAAAAATTGCTGCAATGGTAAACCTTGGCCTAAAGTGCTACTGCAGAGCAGTGTAGTGCATTTTGCCAGAGGGAGGCACATCTGCTGCTATACTTCAGGGATTTGAAGCAGCTGAAGGGCTGTAAGCATGTATTATTCTCTTGCATTGACTCTTCTGTAAATATGATTTCTCTTTTTAGGCATCTCTAGACTGCTTAAATAAACCTATTTCCTTTCTTAAAGTGTGTTCATTGTTCTCCATATCACAAAGAACCATTGCCTCTTGGCAATACATACTGCACAATGGGAAGCAGGTCCCATTTATGTCAAGGTACTTGCAGTGCGCTTAGCTTAAGTTGGTCTCTTGAATTCTGAGTGGCAATAGTATCATTTTCCTGGTTAGTACGTTTCTGCACACAGAACTGTTAGATTGGTACATGAAGACATTTCCATCAAAATTATTAATGAACAAGCTCTACTTTCCCCAAATCTCTTACAGTAGCCCACCTTTTGTTCTAATTATTCAACTTTAGAGAAATCTGCAGGATCAACCACTTATTTCAATTCTATAGATCATATCTTCCCACCCTCAAATCCCCGGCATACACATGTGTCAACAATGCATCTCTTTCCTTTCCATCTTTGCTTTCAGTCTTCAAAGTCCTTACTCTGAACAATATTCATCCATGTCATTGATCTGATGCTTTGATGCCTGAACAATTTCTATATACTTTTTTGCCACTTTAACAAGCTAAAGATTCCTTTTGAAAACAATCAAACCCTCCATATTGGTCTCTGCTTCAGAGTGCTATTTCATTGGAAGTGCTTCCAAATAGTCTATTATTGTGATAAGTAAATTCACATTGTTCAGGTCAATAGCTTTCATCCCTTCTTCTTTCTATCTTTATGTGTCTCAGAAGCAAAAAGTATGGCAGGTAGTAGCTTGCACCCAAGTTATCAAGCTAATAGAAGATATTTGGCCATTTCAGGGAGGTGCTGGCTCTTTGCAGATGCAATGTCCAGATAACAAGTAGTACAAATTGCAGGGATGTTGTATTAATTGCAAACATTTTTTTTAAATCAAAGAATGGATAAAGTTTGGTAAATTGCAAATTTGTCAGAATTAAATGAGAATCTTACTGAAAGATAGTAGACAGTGTAAAGCAGTGTATGCAGAGTGTTGAAAATAGATTATTAGTATTTTGGAAAGAGAAAATACAGATAAAAGGCAATCAATACAAGCAATCCTTCCTCCTTCTTTATTAAGGCTGCAATCCTGAAGGGGGGAATCTTCTTAGGAGCCGGCAGCTTCCTAACCCCAGCTTTGGGCAGCTTCCTAACCCTGTTCGCCCCGGGAATGCCCCCTTGAGCTGCGGCGTGGCTTCATTACCTTTTTTGGTGGCACAGCCTTGCTTTGTTCACTAGGGCATTCCCCCCGTTATTTTGTTTTTATTTATTTTTAACAGCTCTTTCCCCCTCTGTGACAGCCGGGAGTGGTGCAGCCATGCCTCCTCCTCAGAGGCTTCCCAGCCACTGCCTAACTCCCCCCCCTCCAGTATTGTTGCTTGCCCAAAGGGAAGCCAAAAGATACTGAACTCTGAACTTTGGATCTCTGCCCCTTTGACATCCACACATGCCTGAAACCATTCTCTGTTGGTTTTTCACCTGTAATTTTTGTCTTGCCAGCAAAATGGATCTCTAGGTTTGTGTTATTTGGGGAAAATGTTTTTTAATGTGGGTACATACTAATTGCAATAGCAGGTGTTTTTTTTTTTTTTAAAAAAGAGCTTCTTAAATGGATCTAATTTTATTCTTACAAAACCGCTTTCAGGTAACATATGCAATCCACAGAAATATTTCCATCTGTAGTTGAGATTTACATAATTATGATAGTGTATCCTTGAAATACCTAAGAGGAGCTATACTATGGTGCCAGTTGCTATGACAACTACCCATTTAGAGCAAATAAATTGAGGCAAATTACCCCTGGGCCCAGAAGTATCTTTACAAGAAAGAACTTTTGTCAGAAAAAACAGTGGTAGGGTCACACCAAAATTATGTGCAATTAAATGAATATACGTAGAGGGAGTGAGGACATAGGCATGTTGGCCCTGCTCTCCCCATACTAATGTGCAGCTTCTGGCTAGTTGAGTACAGAGTCTACATGCATAGGAAGTGTCCATACAAAGGTTTGAAAACATTACAAAACAAGCTGTATTCCCAGCCACAGGAACAGTGTCTCCATGCATACATTTCTTAACTGTGTAGACTCCCTTCTCATGGACTGATTGTGCATAATGAGCTCATGAGCTCATTGTGCCTAATCAAAATGTCTAACCCTCAACATAGCCTTATCAGTGAATACTTAGACCCAGAGACTGGATCCATGAATAGACAAAGCAGAGCTTTCTGCAAACTTAAGACAAGACCCAAGTTTGAATAAAAATCTAAAACACACACTAGAAGTTTAACACCCCCAAAAAATAATAGAAGCAGCAAATGACCCTTTAAGAATGACATCTCTGTAAGCATACGGGCCACCTAACTCCCAGACTGGTCATGGCAACCCCGCTATGCAGGCACACGACTACTGTCCAGCCGCGTGCCCGCCCCACACGCTACAGGGACAGCTGCAGCGCACACCAGCGAAACTGACACGACCGCTCCTGTGTGTTCCGAGCAGCCGGCAGCTGAGAGACAGAGGCAAGGGCATCCTCCAGTGAACCTGAGAGACACCATGTTCCTGTTCAACTCTGTTCCAGCCGTAGCCATTTCATGGAAAGCGGACAGTCACGTAGCCAACACCCCCCTCCCATTGCAGCATCAGCAGATTAATGGGCCATCAGCAGCGATCCTGATATCAGCGATGAGTCGTTCTTCCAGCTATGCAGCAGCGATCCCCGGACGCTAGCAGAATCGCGTCTATTGTTTAAAGATCGTTAAGCACATCAGCACGATCCTCCCGGGTTGTACAAGCCACTGGAATCAGAATAGATTTCTAAATTCTCACTACCCCACCCCAGCAGCCAAACATTAATCCTTTTGTCACCTGGGAACCTAGGAGGGGTAATTCAATCAATCCTGCCCCCAGAAAAACAGTTATCTAGGGTGCCCACAGGCCATAACTTTACCTTAGATCTTTCCTGGCATACTCGCCGTTGGTTTGGTTTTGAGCAGCCTGACCATGCTCTCTCCCGCCTCACTGGCCGAGTCTACAAGAACCCCTTGCCCTCGCCCTTACTCTATTTTCTACTGTCTTAGTCTACTGCAATTTGGGACAACTCCTCTACTGGAAAGGTACAGCATTTCCCCACCAACGATCCCTGCCACATTGGCATCTGTCGCTACTCTACTACCTTTTGAATTCTTAGATTCTCTGTATGTTTGTGTTGCACTATTGAATGCTTGACTACATAAACACTATTAAATTTAGAATCCTTTTGCCTCTGTCTTCATTCTAAGGGTCACAGATAACAGGCTCTGGTATAGTTGGTTGATCTCGCTATATAAATATTGTAGTTTCCGATTGCTCAAGCTAATTGCCCTATTTAAAGAGCAATTCGGCTAACATCTCAGTATTCATTCTGGGGGTTTCTAGGCAACCACGACAATATTGGCAGCTTTCATAATGGTTACTATCAGTAAAAGGCAGAGAGCAGTGCCCCAGGGCTATGTTGGCCTCCCAGTCTACCCTGATCCCCTCCCTCCTGCCCTGGAGGGAAAATGCATTGGGGCTTGGCCAACAAAGACACTTGCTACCATGCAATTTATGCAGCTTACCTAGATTTGGTCATGGCTACCAGATAGCTTGATGCCACACAACCCATCTGGATCCATCAGTAGTCTCCACACAATTATCATAACTCAGCTGGGCTCAGCAGGGGCCACCATGAAACTTAACTGAGCAGCTTGCTACCCAAGACTTTTTCAGCTTGGCCAGATTTTTCCTAGGGAGAGGCTGCCAGGGGGAGGAAAGGGGGGGGATGCTGAGAGCCAGTATGATGTAGTGGTTAGAGTGTCAGACTAAAATTTGGAGATACAGATTCAAATACTTCAAATACATGGAAACTTGTTCGGTTACCTTGTACAAGTTCCACATAGTATTCTAGTTGACAAATTGGAAAAATGGGGTTTAGAGCCTATTATTGTTAGGTGGATCTGCAACTGGTTGACAGATCGTATTCAAAGAGTGCTAGTTAATGGTTCCTCATCCACTTGGAGAGAACTGACTAGTTGAGTTCCTCAGGGATCTGTGGTGGGCCCTGGGTTGTTCAATATCTTTATAAATGATTTGGATGAAGGAATAGAGGGGATGCTTATTAAATTTGCAGATGGGGTAGCAAATACAGTAGAAGACAGAGCCAAGATTCAGGATGATCTTGACAGGCTGGAGAATTGGGCTAGATCTAATAAAATGCACTTCAACGAAGACAAATGTAAAGTTCTGCATTTAGGTAAGAAAAATCAAATGTATAATTATAGGATGAGGGAGACTTGTCTGAGCAGTAGTGTGTGTGAAAAGGATCTTGGGGTCTTAGTAGACCAAACACTGAACATGAGTCAGCAGTGTGATGCGGTAACTAAAAAGGCAAATGCAGTCTTGGGCTGCATCAACAGAATTATAGTGTCCAGATCATACAAAGTGATGGTATCGCTTTACTCTGCTCTGGTTAGACCTCATCTAGAGTACTGTGTTCAGTTTTGGGCACCACAATTTAAGAAAGATGTAGACAAGCTGGAATGTGTCCAGAGGAGGGCAATAAAGATGGTGAGGGGTCTGGAGACCAAGTCCTGTGAGGAAAGGTTGAAGGAGCTGTGTATGTTTCACCTGAAGAGGAGAAGACTGAGAGGGGATATGATAACCATGTTCAAGTACTTGAAGGGCTGTCATATAGAGAGGGTGCTGAGTTTTTTCTGTTGCCCAAGAAGGTCGGACCAGAACCAACGGGTTGAAATTAAATCAAAAGAGTTTCTGTCAAGACAATAGGAAGAATTTTCTAACAGTTAGAGCGGTTCCTCAGTGGAACAGGCTTCCTCTGGAGGTGGTAAGCTCTCCTTCCCTGGAGGTTTTTAAGAAGAGGTTAGATGACCATCTGTCAGCAATGCTGATTCTGTGACCTTAGGCAGATGATGAGAGGGAGGGCATCTTGGCCATCTTCTGGTCACTAGGGGTGTGGGGGGGGAGGTAGTTGTGAATTTCCTGCATTGTGCAGGGGGTTGGACTTGATGGCCCTGGTGGTCCCTTCCAACTCTATGATTCTGTGATTCTAACTACTTGAAGGGCTGTCATATAGAGGATGGTGCTGAGTTGTTTTCTGTTGCCCAAGAAGGTCGTACCAGAACTAACGGGTTGAAATTAAATCAAAAGAGTTTCTGTCGAGACAACAGGAAGAATTTTCTAACAGAGTGGTTCCTCAGTGGAACAGGCTTCCTCAGGAGGTGGTAAGCTCTCCTTCCCTGGAGGTTTTTAAGAAGAGGTTAGATGGCCATCTGTCAGCAATGCTGATTCTGTGACCTTAGGCAGATGATGAGAGGGAGGGCATCTTGGCCATCTTCTGGTCACTAGGGGTGTGGAGGGGGGAGGTAGCTGTGAATTTCCTGCATTATGCAGAGGGTTGGACTTGATGACCCTGGTGGTCCCTTCCAACTTGAGGAAGAAGCATCTGGTAGGTGCCTCCCCCCCATAGTGCTGTCTGGAACATTTCCAGTAAATGCAGTGGTCGCTCCACACCTGGGATTTAGACATTTAAACATCACAGTAGCACCATTAGATGAACCCAGAGAAAATTGGCTCCACCAGCACTGGCAATAATGTTTAAAAGGTAGCTAAAATGTCCAAGCTGAGGAAGCATGACACATTAAAGAAGCATGACAGACAGGGCTGAGAGTTGCTGAAACCTTCTATTGAGCCCCATCTCTGTCTCAACTTATTGTCTACCTATATATTTTTATCAGACCCTTCTTCCCCCAGACCCTTCTTAACAATTCTGTAAAGTAAATTAGGCTTAGAGACAGAGATTGGACCAGGATGAAGTTCATAGTTTAGTTAGGATTTGAACCCAAGTCTCCCGTATAGTCATCTGACACATTAACCACCATGCCACAGTGATTCTTGCTGACAAGTACTGCTCTGTCTCATGAGGCTCTTCATAGTCCTCAGTGCTATTTGCAATGCTTCAACATAGCTAGTGTAAAAAAGGTGAAGATGAAAGAAACCAGTGCTGTAGATCTTAGATCTATCACCTTTTAAAAACAGTTTGCACAAACTTTTCCCTTTTACCAGTTCAATAGCAATCGTGGGCTGGACATTATGGCTACAATTCTATAGTTAAATCCAGTTTATTTTGACAGGGTTTTAGGCATGGTAATATATATATTTCTTAGCAAGCACACTGGAATTCCATGTAGTGTCTATTTTGTATTTACAAGCTCAAGTTTCTTTGCAGCATAAACAAAGAGAGTTTCCAATGAAAATAATAGAAGTCTTACAATAAATGGTTTCCTACAGGGGATTCTGTAGCAGATTTAATTCTTGGTGCAGTTTTGTTTGATGGCAGCTGGGGTCAATTAGTGTCAGTATCCAGCAGCTCATATTTTGCCAGGAATAAAATGCTAAGTCTGTAAAGCGTCTTAAAGGCAAAAGTAATCCGTGTGATGATGGAAACTTAGAAAAGAGAGAGAGAGAGATAAATATCACTAAAGATAAATGTGGAACAGGTAATCACCAATTGTGGGACTATAATTGCCCACTTGGTTTAAATTAGATTTTCTGCACTCACTCAATCAACACATGGTCCAGTGCCCTGCAGTTTACATAGCAAGGCTCTATCTGCATTGCAGTTCTTCTTAAAGAACTGTACACCAGCTAAGACTGCAGTTCTCAATGTTTGCACGTTCTAGGCTGTCAAAGCACTCATGTCTTGTAGCAAATTGTTCTGCCAGTCAGTAAGTATAACAGAAGGGTCATTAGATGGGTTCTTCAAGCCAGAGTTGAGTTAAATGTATGTAGTTAGGCCCATTTATCTACCACGGATGTCTGTTTGTAAACACTCAGTGCCTTTAGCTGTTCATTAAAAGGTTCATAAGCTGTTAAGATGAGAGGTTGTAAAGGCAACCAAAGACCCATCCGTTAGTTAAGCCAGCAGGTCTATCTCCATTAGGGTTGTGCATATTGATATACTCAAACTGAAAATAAGCCCAAAATTAGCCATTTCGGCAATATTCAGGTTTCAGGTAGACTGAATACCAAAACCTGGGAATCTGTTTGAAGCTGAATAGGCTTTTTTGGGTTCGGCTATTCGCCTTTCCTCAGATGCGTGGCTCTGTGTTTTCTCCCATTTTCCTTTTGACTGGCTTTGTTAGGGCCCTTTTGTCATGTAATCAGTGCCAACTTGGTCTGACCAACCATCACCTTTCAGTGGGTTAATCTGGATCAGGCATAAGGGTTTTTTAAAAGATGGGGCTCACCCAGTCCCATCCAGAGGGATATACCCTCCAATTAAAAGAAACAGCTTTGACAGCTGCTCACACCACCAGGCTTCCGAAGGAGACTTCCTCATCTGCACGAATGAGCAGTCTCCTTCGGAACAGACCCCATAGTCGAGACTTTGGCTGGCTCCGATATCACAAGCCCCCTTCCCAAAAAAACCCTGCTGTCAAACAGAAGGTTGCCCCGAGTAGATGCTTTGTTTCCCTGCACTGGGACCATCTCGTGAAATCAGATTTTTGATTACCATAATAAAGGACTATTCACAGGATGTCATTTGCCACCAAAAGAAATGTTTTCTGTTCTTTATTTTTCTTGCATTTCAGCTGTTTTCCTCAGTTTGGAAGCTAATTTGCATGGACATCATGCTATGTGCCCCAGATACGGGAGCCACAGACTTTGAGGCGCCAGCCTGCCAATTGGCTCTTTCTGCCAGACCTCGGCAACACTGAACTTCTGAACCTGAAAACCAATGGACAGCTTGGCTCACAAATGCCTGGAGGATGGGGGTGATGCCTTTACTAGCCCATAAAATTGGACCCCTATCCCAAAGTTCACCAAACTTTGTTGACCATCTAAGGATAGCCCCTTGCAGCCATGCTGCAAATTTGGGGACTCTACCTCCAAAAATGCCTTCGAAAAAAATCCCCAGAGACTATAATGGGGCCAATCTTTTTCAGTATACCTGGAAATAAACTGAATATTTTTTTTGCATGACCCTAATCTCCATAAAGCATAACCTTTTAAGGCATGAAATACCCTATGTGGCATGGTAGCTGCCCAGGCAGCACTTCAAGGTAATGTTTCTGAGGAAGTTTTTAACTATTTCCCAAAGTAGCTGGCAAGGAATGTAATCTGATAAAACTGGGATGCTTGCTTTCACTGTGGAAATCTCCCTTAACTGATTTTGTGGAGTTGATTCTCCTGGTACAAAGGCAATAAACTGAAAATTAGGGTAATATCTGGTATTTGGAATAGGAAAGCCTGCCAGTTGTGAAAGTGGATGAATTCATGATGCGTCTTCCTTCAATGACCTATCTTGCTCATTGTCATCCTGTAGTTTTGCAAGCCAGGTTGCAAAAGTATCTATTAATATCCCTCTTACGTAGGTACTGAGGCAGAGAGAGCTTGCTTGTTTGTTTGACAGAAGGTTTATTTGGAGTTTTAATTTTCTGCTTCTAAGTCCCCTTTACTTATTTTACTTCAGAAGAAATGAGACACCAGAGGCTTTTCCAAGTTAACATACAAATAACAGAGATTTATTAAACACTGTACAAAGGATAAATTCGGAGGGAAAACTGTGGTTAGGAGAAGCATAGAACCAGAGCTATTCTGTAAGTTTCACTTCAGAGAAGGCATAGATCTTAGATGGCTTAGTTGGTACAGTATTACAATTCTTAGATTCAGTTCACAAATTCAGTTCTGTTCTCATCTTATAGATGTTTCTATTTAGACTTTGCTGCCTAGCTATCAGGGAAGTTGGAGACCATACAATCTCTCTTCCCCAGAGAAAACAGAAGTACAGAGATTTCACCTCAAATCTCTCTTCCAGTTCTCACTATAGATATACCCACTTCTGTGGCAGTAATCCCTAAACAACACTCTGTATTTGTAATATCTCCTTCCAGTGACCTGAGAAAGGGTCCCTTTCCTCCCAATCTCTGTCTGTCACTCCACAGGATTTGATTTACACCAGCTTAGGCAAACCTGAACCCTCAGGTTCCCAGAGTCAAACACAGCTACTGAACACACAGGTTACCAATAACAGAAACCTTCATCTTCAGAACAGAGAGTTCCTTAGCTCCGCTCACTCCCTTTCTCTGAGCTTCTCTCAAATATTAACTCTTTGTTTGTCACGGTATCATTTGTTGAAATGTATTTACTATGCAGTCCAATGGCCCCTTCCAGCAAAGCTTAACTATTGAAAGCACATCACCTAGGGATGTTACCAAACTTCATGAATACTTTGTTTTGATTAATAAATTCAGGTTTTCTCCACATGGGGTAAAGCTGTAGTTCTCACACCCACCCCAACCATATTAATGAAATGTGCGTACAAATGGTGTATAAATGGTGCCTAACATATACATGCCCTGACCTGTATAGCCCGGGCTAGCCTGATCTCATCAGATGTTGCAAGCTAAGCAGGGTCAGCCTTAGATGGGAGACCACCAAGAAAGTCTAGGGTTGTTATTCACAGGCAGGCAATGGCAACCCACTTTTGTTCCTCTCTGCCCTTGAAAATCCTATGGGGTCACCATAAGTCAGCTGCAACTTGATGGCAAATATAAATGTTGTATAAAAGGCATAGCCCCCCACCCCCAAAAATATCAGGAATGAAAATAAGTAAAACAAAAAAAAGGCTTATAACCAAAACACACAAAAACAAAATGACACAAAAAAGCCCTATGCACAAATGCTTAGTTCTGTCAAAGGGCCACTTCAAGAAGGAGTTGGGTTTCCCTTGTTTCAACTTTTTAAACAGTAGTTAGTCATGAAAGCTCAGTGGAACTTCCATAAACAAAAGCAGTCTATCTTTGGGTACCAGCGGCTGAATAAAATATATAGTATTGTCGAAGGCTTTCATGGTCAGAGTTCATTGGTTCTTGTAGGTTATCCAGGCTGTGTAACCGTGGTCTTGGTATTTTCTTTCCTGATGTTTCGCCAGCAGCTGTGGCAGGCATCTTCAGAGGAGAAACACTGAAGGACAGTGTCTCTCAGTGTCAAATGTGTAGGAAGAGTAATATATAGTCAGAAAAGGGTTGGGTTTGAGCTGAATCATTGTCCTGCAAAAAGTATCAAAGGTAATGTGCTAATCATTGTCCTGTAAGTATCAAGATAATGTGCTAAAGAGGGTGTGGTATGTTAATATGGAACCATTGTATCCTGAAGTGATCTGTTAATGTGTGAAATCCAAAGCTAATACGCATGGCTATTGTTGACCGTAGTCTTTGTTAGTCTGGAGGTTTTCAGGACAGGAAGCCAAGCCTTATTCATTCTTAAACTCTCTTCTTTTCTGTTAAAGTTGTGCTGATGTTTATGAATTTCAGTGGCTTCTCTGTGCAATCTGACAAAATAGTTGGTAGACTTGTCCAGTCTTTCAGTGTCTTGGAATAAGACCCTTTGTCCTGTTTGTGTCAGTCCATGTTCAGCCACTGCTGATTTCTCAGGTTGGCCAAGTCTGCAGTATCTTTCATGTTCTTTTATCCTTGTTTGTATGCTGCGTTTTGTTGTCCCGATGTAAACTTGCAGCTGTGGTCAAGTTTACATAGGGACAACATAGGATGCTGGATTTAACTGACACATGTTCTGATGTAGCAAGTTCTTATTTGCGTCAGGGCTGGTAATCAAAAGACCAAGTGTTGCCTTACTAGGGTTGAGATCTGGTCCAGAGTCTGTAAGTTACTCATCCATAATCTAAGCAAACAAGACACCCATGTCTATGACTTTAGATACAACATTTGAAAATAACTAAGCAGAGATCAATGCGATATTTCAGTTGTATGGGCAGCCTCCTCCTCTCTCTGTTTTCTTTTGGTATGAAATATCTGTACATTGTAATTGCTCATACAGTACTTTAAGGTAATGTTTCTGAAGAAGTTAATGTCCTCCCAGAGATGCTGACAAGTAAATCATTACATGAGATAAATCAGATGCTGCTTTCAGGCTCTGAAACCAGCAGAGCCACAGTGTATTCTTATATCTTCCTTAATTTATTAAGAGACACACACTATAAATACTAGAAACATGAAGAGGAGCTGCTGTTCACAGCCTTAGAAGTAGCAGGGAGTTGCAAGAGTGAGTTTGGGATGACCAGATGCAAAGGAAGACAGGCTCCTATATTTAAGTAGCTATGTAAGAGAGGGATTTTGAACAGGTGCTGCTTTTTTATCCCCGCATTACAATTACATTCGCTAAAATGATCTCAATTACACAACCATTAAAGCACAGAACTCTCTTCATCCTTTGCTTCTAAACACCTCAGACATGGTAGAAACTTAGGAAAGCTCTCTACTGTACACAGAAAACTGATTATTGCATGTTTAAAGCTCATGTATGGCTTAAAAAAACTCTTCATGTAGATGTGTTGGGAAATGCTGGGTCTATCAGAATGCTTAAAGATTCTTGTATGGCATCTTCGTTTTACTGCTAATAACACTGGCGTCAACATGACAAGTATGTTTGGCAAGTGAAGGATGAAGCTGCACTCAGACAGGCTCATGTTCTCATCCTCTCAGGGTTAATGGGAGCATAAGATAAATTATGAACATCCTTTATTGATGTAAAGAGCAGTTACTGAGTGGTTACTGAAACTGAGCAGTGAGCAAACTGTTCAAAATCCTCTCTTTACACATGGGATGCAACATTCCACCCACGTTATGTGACAACAGCTACTTTTCTCAGTGCATTTTGTTATTTTAATATCACTATGAAGCAAAATATATGTTGACAGTCGGCTTCTGGGGTCCTTTTTCTTTTTGCTACTGAGCCCCTTTTCTGCAGAATTTAATTATAATCTGTCACTGGAATTTGTCACAGCTGTCTTCACTTCTGATCCACAAATCAAATGAGGTGCTTGATTCCAAGCCATGAAGTAAGGGGGGGGGGTTCATTTGCTGTGCCCTTTTCTGGATTTTTTTGTTTTCTTTTTAATATTTGTAGTGTGCAAAACAATAAGCAATATTATATTAAAGAAATGTGGCCCTCTCCATCTGGCTTTGTATGCCATTCACTGCATTCAAGGCACAGTTTCATGTTGTTCACAGTGAGCTTAGAAACAGCCTTCTGTGATTCATCTTTCATGTCAGGTTTGAGCTGCTGCTGAAACTTTAAAAAAAAATCAAATGAAGGTGAAATTCATTGGAACCCCATCACTGCAAACCTTTAATTAGAACAGAAGAGAATGGTGAGTTCAATCGAATTTGGCAGGCTACTGGAACTCACTGGAAAAAAATTTTTTATTAAAAAGCAACTTGACGGCACTTAACACACACACACACACCATTACTGTGATCTACCCTGGTATACACAGGCTACAAGACCTTGCATTATCCCTTTCTGGAACGCCTTCTAAACTAATTCCTCTCAGGTAACAACTATCACTGCTTCTCCTCCTGCACCAGTGAAAAGCAGCTGGACGAGGAAGAGGCCACACCTTTGGGACAGGGGTGCAAGAGGATGAAGAGGATGGCCCTGGAGGAGGTGGCCCCAAAGATTGGCATATATGGAGAGGCTGGGTGACTTAATTATCAAACCACTTTCCCTGGCCTGTTAGGCCTTTAGTCATGGTCTCCTCTTAGGACCACCTCACTTCAGAAGAGCTAAGGGAATTGAATTTGCCTACTGGGGTGACTGGCTGCTCCGGTATCACCTTTCCAGGCTCCTAGGCAGAGGAGACTCCTGCCCAAAGTCTGGTTGGAAATAACATTGTGTGTGGATTAACCAGAGGGCTTTTCTAAGGGTCCTTGGCCCCTTAGCCCTAAAAACATTTCTGTGTCGCTCCTGCTGGAAAGCTACTTCCAAATAGCCTTGGTTGTCAAGTGGTGCTTTAGCTGTTGATTTGCAACTGTTGATATGCACCTGTTCAGAAAATGGATGAAGGGAGTCACAATTGATGGGAGAGGGCTACCTGGAGGGCTGGGGAAGAAGGAAAAATTATTCCCTTATGTCTCACAGTTCTTCCACTTGTGATCTTCTAAAACTAGACTTGGCCGAAAGGTCCCTAGTTAATGACAACTGTTAAACCAGAAATTCATCAATATTGGTTGTTGGATGTATGTTTTAAGTCTTTTTTTCTTGGCCTCAGAAATTCTAAGACACTCCCAGGTCCTGGCTTATCTTGTGTTCCATCAGCACAGTTTCACATCCTTGTTCCTGTTGCTATCTGGCTGAACTGCTCCTTAGGCTTCTGAAATGTTTTGTCCTGTTATTTTTTCAGTGAGGTCCAACTTCTGCATCTGAACTAGGGGTGTGCATTTGGATATCCTCAAGTCAAAACTAAATCTGAAAATAGCTGTTTCCCTTTCCAGTTGATTTGGGATTATCAGAAAAGGACATTATTTTCAATAGGAAGTAGACTTGGCTCCCATACTCCTTAGACCAGGTCTACTACCTGTTATTTAGAGTGACATGCCACTGTTTGATGGCATGTGTGCCCTTTAAATTTGAAAGGGCTATTACTTTTTATATGGGGGTAGTCCTGGCTCCAGAGTTGGGAGGCGAGGTATTCCCATAGAAAATAATGTCTGTGTTTGGCAAGGTATGCTTCCTCTTCCTCCCTCCCTGTTTCTGCTACCTCTGAGGAGGTAATGAATGAATGTACAATTAATAATCCCAAGATTCTAAAATAGAAAAATCTGTACCCAAAAGAGAGCCCCTGACTGGTAACATTCCCAGAAGTTTAGAATAACAAAAATCTTCCTTTCCCCAAAATCCCAAAGTGGAATTAATGCAATTTTTGAACTACATAGCTGTAACAGGCTGACTAGATGAAGAAGAAGAAGAAGAAGAAGAAGAAGAAGAAGAAGAAGAAGAGTTGGTTTTTATATGCCAACTTTCTCTACCACTTAAGGCAGAATCAAACCGGCTTACAATCACCTTCCCTCCCCCTCCCCACAACAGGCACCCTGTGAGGTAGGTGAGGCTGAGAGAGCATGACTTGCCCAAGGTCACCCAGCTGGCTTCTTGTGTAGGAGTGGGGAAACAAATCCAGTTCACCAGATCTGCCTCCGCCGCTCATGTGGAGGAGTGGGGAATCAAACCCGGTTCTCCAGATCAAACTCCACCGTTCCAAACCACCGCTCTCAACCACTTCACCACACTGGCTTGCCTTTCCTCTAAAAAGAAAAGAAAAGAAGTATATGGACCAAAGCATCAGGGAGAACAGCACCCATTCAACCACACTGCCTAGGGTTATTATGACGCACCCCCCTTCCAACCACTTCAATATCCCACTCACTCAGCCCGGCCGTATATGCTGAGGGGGAAAGGCGTTGGCCTGAGTATATTTGTGAGGAGAATTATTTTCCTTCTCCTCCTCCAGTCCCACACCCGTATTTACCTCAGTGAGAAATAGGAGACAAGAGGCTTTTCAACTTAAACAGAGATAACAGGGAAGTTTATTAAAGAGAACTCACAGAAATAGGTTTTCAAGGAAAAGGCAGAATATTTTGGAGGGAAAACTCAGAGTTAGATTGATACAAGCAAGATTACTTCAGAGAAATAGCTTAGATGTTCTCTTTACTCAAGTTACTTTCAGTTCTCAGTTCTCGAGCTTAGTTCTACCTCACACAACTATTATTCAGATGTTCAGACTCTCAGTCTGTCACTCAGCTTCAGACTTTCACTCTGTTCCCAGCGTAGCTCTCTCTGACTACCCCCCACCTAAGTGGCTGTAATCCTCCACACCTTCCTGCTACTGGAATAGCTCTACCTCAGAGACTAATTCCCCTTGTGACCTGAGAATGGGCCCTCTCTAACCCAGTTCTCACTCCTGTCACTCCCACAGGTTGGGTGTGTCAATAGTTTTGGCTTTCACAGAACCCTCAGGTTCACAGAGTATAATCTCGCTTCTTCTTCGTCTCCTCACCCAGCTCTGGATCTAACAAAGCCCTCCTGTGAGGCTGGATCCCAAACTTCGAATGCTTTCTGTCACTTTGAGCTCAGAGTATCAGCTCTCTGGCTCTGCCCACTCTTTGCCTGTCAGCTCTTGCTGCTGGTTAACCCCTTATCCGTCACAGTTATGTAGTTGGAAATCACATCAGTATGTAGCTTTGCCCATGCTCAAGTGATCATATAATGAAATTTTATCCTGAACACATTTATAACAGGAAAATATAACTTGGCTTTGATATATTTTTGAACAGACATCTCATTCTTAGTCCTCTCACACCCAGTAGTAGTGGTACTTCTCTCTGGCATCAGTCACTGAGAAGTATTTATTTTGAGGAAAGAGAAGATCTTCAAGATCTCTGGCAAGGGACCATTGAATTAAATAGTTTCTATCTTTGCTACAATTGTAGTGACTCAAGAGACACATTGATCACTGCACTTCCATGGCCTTTGTGGGTCCTTAATTACTTTTCCAGTTTTCATGCTGCCTTGTGCTCAGGGAAAGGCATAAAATGTTGTCTTTCCTAATTTAGCACTCTGTAGTCGGGGTACTCAATGGTGCTGGCTTGGGTACTCACTGGTACTGAGTACTGACACGTTTTTGGGGACTCTCCAAAGTCCTGATCCTTGTACTGTAGCCTGCCCCACTCAGCTATAGAAAAGGAGAGTGAACGCTCAGGATCAGCTAACACCGTTCCAAACTACCGCTCTCAACCACTACACCACACTGGCTTGCCTTTCCTCTAAAAAGAAAAGAAAAGAAGTATATGGACCAAAACATCAGGGAGAACAGCACCCATTCAACCACGCTGCCTAGGGTTATTATGACGCACCCCCCTTCCAACCACTTCAATATCCCACTCACTCAGCCCGGCCGTATATGCTGAGGGGAAAAGGCGTTGGCCTGAGTATATTTGTGAGGAGAATTATTTCTTTCTTCTCCTCCAGTCCCACACCCATATTTACCTAAGTGAGAAATAGGAGACAAGAGGCTTTTCAACTTAAACAGACAAAAGAGGGAAATTTATTTAACAGAACTCACAGAAATAGGTTTTCAAGGAAAAGGCAGAATATTTTGGAGGGAAAACTCAGAGTTAGATTGATTCAAGCAAGATTACTTCAGAGAAATTGTTGCAACCTTATATATGATTACTGGTATTTGGTGTGTGTGTGTTTTAATAGAAAAAAAGAACTGTTCACAGTAATACTGTAAAGGTCATCTGCTATCATTGTCTTCACCTTTTCCTTTGAAACCCAGCCTCATGCCTATCTCCTTTCTTTTTCTGGAATACCCTTCACTTCTTAAATTATTTCATCAAGATGTTTTCTTCTCTGTCTCTATCACCAGCCCTAAGACCAACTCATACTCCCAGGATTGAAATGTCTAAGCATTTTACAAGTTTCAGGCTCAATCTTGATTCATGCTTCTCACACTCCCTGCATCAAACAACTTTGGACTTTCTGAAAATTTCCGTGGACATTAGTTTTTCATTAATTTTTGGAGGCTCTACTTGGGTAGAGCACTAAGACCAACTCAGTTTTTCCGAATAATCTCATCCTCACATTATCCTCAATGCCCTTTCCCTTTCTCTGTCCCCTTAAAATAATTGGCTTGAATGATATTACAAGAGCCAGGTCTTCTAGTGAAAACAAAAAACATAAATTAATGACTATTTGGAGTTATTTTCACAGCAATGTATGAGTAATGAATCTTCACAACCATGATGTCTACAGTCCCTCACATGAAAAATTTCCACATTATAATTTGTGTAAGCTATCTCTTTCTTCTAGTGATAAGCAGATATCTGTCCTCACAATCTCTTCTAGAAATAATCTAAATTAATTTTCCAAACATCCCCTTTGTGGAAACTTAATACATGCTCTGGAACTCTGGGCTCTGCTATACATCAATGACATTTTCATACATGAAAGATTGACACCTTCCGGGTCAGGCGACCCCCCCGTCACAAGCGCGGAGCTGCCGCGCTCCTGCCGTTCGCTGCCGACGGGCTAAAAATAGCCCTGGGAAGAGCCGGCAAGCGGCACCCCTCGGGGCAAGAGGGGATGCAGCCCTGGGTGCCGGTGGTGGTCTTGCCATGGGAGCGATAACCGCCGAGAAATCGGCTGCGGTCGCTCTGGCGGATTCCACCAAAGAGCCGGCGCCATCTTAAAGAAGACGGCAGGAGAGAGCGAGGTGGGACCCGATTTTGTTTTCCTTTGAAATATAAATAAAGATTCTCTGTTTGGACTTTAAAATCACTAATTTGGGGTGTGTGGCAATTTTTCTTTTGTGAAGGACAATTTTTGAACCATCTATAATTCAGTTACGCTCTGGTTTTGTGATTTTTGGCTTTTTGCCAGTTGAGTGACGCACTCAAAAAGTTTTCTCTTTAAAGCCAAGAGTACTCAGAAACAAAAAAGAGGACAATTAAGTGATATGGCATAGAATTTTCTTCTACTGCTTACAGTGATTGTTCTCTCCATATGTTTTACCTGAATGAAATGTTATAAAAGAAATTTTTTGCCCCCCCCCCCATTTTCCCTTGGATTACAACTTTCTAACTTCAGTCTTTTTGGCTCACCAATGGGTGAGAAAGAGAAATACACCAAGGACATTTTAAAGGATACAAAGTTGGTGGTACAGCCTCCTATCAGACGGTCCTCTGTGACCCAAATAACTCAAACAACCAAACAGATAACTTCTCCAATAGCAACAACATCTATTGCTGCTAAGATGCCTTTAAAAACCAAACCAGAAACTAAACCTGAAGTGACTCTGACTTCTGTTTTTGAACTCTTAACTAAGACTCACCAGGATGTGACAGAAATGAAACAGGAGCTATCTCAGAATACAGCTTCTATAGCTCAGAATTCAGCTGCAATAGCTTCCTTGCAGGACACTATTTCATCTTTGGCTGTCAGGCAAGACAGGGTAGAAACCAAGCTAAAAAAAAATTCACAAGAAACCAAAGAAACTAAGAAGAAGGTGGATACCCTGGAGATGTCAATAACATCTGTAGCTGACAGACAAGAGACCCAAAATGATCAGATGGCAATGATGGAGCTCAAGATAAAAGAATCTTCCCTACGTATTCGTGGATTGCGAGAGAAAATTGAGGATCGGGACTTGCGAAGATATCTGATGGTTCTCTTGGCAGACTTTTTGCAAGAATCTGAAGAGGTTATTGCAGGGATGATTGTGACAGCCTACAGAATAAATTCAACATATGCAACCAGGAATAAAGTACCGAGGGACTGCCTGGTTCAACTTTTTTCTAGAAGCCACAGAGACTTAATACTTAATACTCACTACAAAACACCATTGAAAGTTGGAGATGAGTCACTGAGGCTGATGAAAGAAATACTTGCAAGATTGCTGAGGAATAGGAAGGATTTTATGGAGATTGCCCAGCGTTTAAGACTCAGTGGAATCCAATACAGATGGGAATACCCGCAGGGGGTCTCTTTTATCTTTAAGGCGAAAAGGTTCAAGTTCACGGAAGTGGATAAGGCAGACCAGTTTTTAAGAAGATATGATGCAGAACTGGTTAAGCCTCTCAAGCCAGCTAAACAAGTTCCAACCAGAGAGCCTACAGAAGAAGAAAAGGCATCTGAAGCTTCTGGTGGTGGAGATTTGCCAGTAGTTTCATCAGAGGACTCTTCAAATGAGGAACCTGAAGACTGAAGATTGAATGGATATGGGGGGTAGAGGGGGGTTGCAGCAACAGGAGTTAAAAATGTACTTACTGTGGATTTAATGGAATTTAATTAAAAATTTGATATGTTACAGGTCATATCTTGGAATGTTAATGGAATGAACTCTCCCAACAAAAGGAGGAAAATTTTTCATCATTTAAGAAAATCTAATGCTAACATTATCTGCTTACAGGAAACGCATATACTCCCTAAGGATGTTTTCAGGCTGGAACATGCTAGGTTGGGTACTTTATTTACGGCTTGTAATAGTAGTAAAAAGACTAATGGAATAGCTATGTATATACCTGTTTTATTACAACCAAAAGTTATTTTTCAAGATATAGAGGGAAGAGTTTTGCTGCTGGAGGTAACAATTGGTTTCCAAAAGGTATTGCTTGTGGGAATATATGCACCTAATACAAATCAAAAGGTATTTTATGAGAACTTAGCATTATTATTAGCTGAATATGCTACAGAAAAAATGATATGGATGGGGGACTTTAATGGAGTTAAGGTACCTAAGGTTGATAGATCTGGGAAAAAGAAAAAAGCTAGCAATGAAGGAAAGTTACCAGGGATTTTTGATGTTCTTATAGATCAGTGGGATATGTTTGATGTCTGGAGGTTGACACATGGTAATATGAAGCAATATACTTTTTTTTCACAGAGACATCTCACGTGTTCCAGGATAGATATGATATGGATGTCAGAGGGTCTGGTACAGAATTTAGAAAATTGTGAGATTTTACCTAGGGTGTTGTCAGACCACAACGCGGTATCAGCTAAAATTGAAATGGGAAATAGAGGTTATAAACCCTGGAGAATTAATGATTTTCTATTAAATAATAAAAAAATTGTAGACAAATTGAAAACTGAAATATTAAATTACTTTAAAGAAAATACGGATAAAGGTACCAGCGAAGACATAGTTTGGGACGCTGGCAAAGCAGTAATTAGGGGATTTCTAATTCAACAAAACATAAGATATTATAGGGATAGGGAGACTAAGAAAAAATGCATATTAGATGAAATAAAGCAGGCGGAGAGATATTTAAGTAGATTGCAAGACAAAGGGGCTAAACTAGAACAACAAAAGATTAGAAATTGTCAACATCAAGGACTTCCGGTGGTGCCGTTGGAGAGAGCACTCCATTTCCCCAGGTTGTCCTGGGAGAAATCCAAGTCTGCGTTATTTTGGGGGTACATAGATACCCCAATCCGACCCTTGCAAGTGGGTTGGAAAGCAGGAACTCCCTGCAGCCCGCAAACGCGGTTTGACCTCCTAGGTACTCTGAGGGGGCTTTTTTAAGCCCCTCGGAGTCCTAGACGCCGGTCCTGCGAGGGCACTAGGGAAGGACATCGCCAAAACGCAACTTTGGCAGCAAGCTCTACCCTCCACCGCCTTAATACCAACATAAGGACTACATAAAGAAAAGAACCTCACCTCTTGACACCCAAGTGAGTACAAAAGAACTCTTCGTCTACTTACTAGAAATTTGAACAGACGGGAGGTTGATAAGAATATTTCTGGGACCCCCACCCCTCCATAATCCGAACTGAAAAAGTTTGATCTGAGTTAGTCATCGGGATTAGCGACAGGAGCCTTATCGGATCGATCAGCCTAAACCATAACAAAGAGTCGGAAGGATACCTTTTAGACTGACAAGAATTATCACCAATGAGAAGGTCCGAAGGAAGGGGAGGGTGATTTCTCTTCCTGATTTTCCGGCGAATTCCTGCCACGTTTGCAGTAAGGGAGTGCCTGGAACGGAAGACTCTCTATAACACCCTCTCTATCATTGGAACTAAAACAACAGGAAGTAGCCGCGGGACTGAATATCCGTTGCACTCGAGTTACTTTCAAATCATTCCTGAAGGAATAACCATCGAGAAGAGGCGAGAGAAGGTCTGCAGCACTAGTAACTTCCTGTTTACTTCCTGATTAATCCGATCTAGAGCGACCGAAAAAACTCACTGATATTTTAAAACTTTAAAATGCAATTTTAAAGCCAATTTCGACTCTTTTCAACCCGAAAAAATTATTAGGCTGATCTTTGAACTATCATCTGTTAACCAGCACCTTAAAGGCCCTGTCGGTGGACATGTATTTTACCAGCTTTTTTTGAATGTAAATGTCTCGACCCCGCTCTGGCTCACTACATAGCCCTGCCTATACTAAACTAAGGGACTCTTTACAAACCTCGACCATGGAAAAAAAGTTACAGGATATGCTAACTAAACAAACTGAGGCAACAAATAAACAGTTTGAACAGATGTCCACACAGATGGCACAGTTGACTTCTATGATGACAAATCTTGGTCAAGCATCCCAAGCTATTAATCAGAAATTGGATGTGGTCACTGGAGACTTGAAAGAAGTAAAAACTCAAATGATTGTTATGAAGACAGATATGCAAGCGATGGATGTATCAATTAAGAAAGTGATGGATGAGCACAAGGACACAAAGAAAAAATTAACAAGCCAAGAAAAACAGATTGAAACAATACAAGCGGATCAGATGGCGGCAAAAAATCAAATGGCAATGATGGAGATGAGAGTGAAAGAGACCAACCTTCGTATACGCAATTTTCCAGATATGATGGGAGATAATAAAGAATCTGCAATACCAAATTTGGCCTACTTATTTCAGATAGACGAACAAGAATTAAAACAAGCCATTAATAGAATATACAGGATACCACTACCTGCTAGAATGAGAAGATCTAAGCCAAGAGATTTGATGATAGTGTTCTATGACACCAGAGTTAAAGACAAGATTATGAAGATTCATTATGAAAATCCAGTGTCAGCAGGAGACTCCTCTCTTATACTACTGAAGGATATTCCAAGGCATCTACTTTCACAGAGGAATAACTACAAAGACTTTGTGTCTATACTGAAAGCTAATGGCATCAAATATCGTTGGATTATGCCACAAGGTTTGGCTTTCACCTATAAGGAAGTGAAAACGACGATTCTATCCCAAGCAGATGTGGGGAAATTTTTGAGAAAATATAAAATGGACCTTAAAGAATTACCTGGAGAGAAGGAGGAAGAAGAAGAGGAAGAAGAAGAGGTACAGGGTGCAGAAGGTGGTACTAAACTATAGACTTTTTATTTTGTTAAAAAATACTACATTATGGCAAAAGCAATTTCTTGGAATGTAAATGGACTGAATGAGAAAACTAAAAGGGCCAGAATCTTCAAATATCTACAGAAATATAAATACTCCCTAATTTGCCTACAAGAAACCCATATAGCTTCAAAGCATAAAAAATACTTGGAGAAACAGGTGCTTGGACAAGCATTTATTGCTTCTGCTAAAACTAAAACAAAGGGAGTGGTAATCTATGCCCACCCCAGTCTCTGTCCAGAACTAGTATATAAAGACAATGAAGGAAGAATTGTAATTATCAGAACTAAAATATTGGGACAAAGGACAATAGTGGTTGGAATCTATGCACCCAATGAAGGGAAAAAATCCTTCTATGAAAAATTACATGACCTGATAACCCAGTACGCACAAGATCAAATTTTATTGATGGGCGACTTCAATGGAATTATTCTCCCATCTCTGGACAAAAAATCAAAAGCAAAAGATATCAATGATGGATGCTTGCCTAAAACTTTCTTTGCCATGGCTTCAGAATTAGAATTACAAGACATTTAAAGAACAATGAATACAACAGCTAAAGAATACACCTTTTATTCAGCAAGACACGATTCACACTCCAGAATCGATATGATATGGGCCAGTAAATCAATTTTCACGCAACTACGTAAAATTCATATTTTACCTAGAACTTTTTCTGATCACAATCCTGTTACCTTTGATTGGAACAATAAACAAGCATTTAGATGGCGAATGAACGATAAACTTTTAAAAGACAACAAGATACAAAAGGAATTACAGGTTTTAATGAAAGACTTTTTTGAAATTAACCTTAATGGGGAAACTTCTTTAAATACAGTTTGGGACGCATTCAAAGCTGTTCTGAGAGGTTTTATGATACAGAAACACTCGGCCTGGAAGAAGACTCAATTGCAATTTACAAACAACATACTTTGGAATTTACAAAATTTGGAACAGAAATTGGTAATGGTAACACAGGAAGAGGAGAGAAGAGAAATTCAAATACAAATTTCTGCATCTAAACACCAATTAAATTTGGTAATAATGGAGGAAATGAATAAAAATCTGAAACTTGCTAAACAAAAGTATTTTGAATATGCAAATAAACCAGGAAAATTTTTAGCAACACAACTGAAGGACTCATTTCAAAAGAAGATTATAACAAAAATCCAAACTGCTAAAGGACCAGTTTATTCAACTTCAGAAATTCAGAAAGAATTTGTTTCATTTTACTCTAAGTTATATCAGAAAGAAAATATTCCAAAACAGAAAATAGATAAATTTCTAAACTCAATACAGATGAAAGCTTTGTCAATGACCCAGAGAGAATGTATTGAAGCTCCAGTAACAAGGGAAGAAATACAAGAAGCAATACTGAGACAAAAAACGGATAAAACACCTGGACCAGATGGAATTACTGCACTATTTTATAGAACATTTAGTGACAATTTAGTTGGATTTTTTGGTTCACTTTACAATGCAATTTTGGACGAGGGAACATCCCCGGAGACTTGGTCACACGCATTTATATCACTGATACCCAAAGAAGGAAGAGATCCAGAAAAAACATCTAATTACAGACCTATATCGCTCTTAAATGTGGATTACAAAATTTTCGCTTCGGTTTTGGCATGTAGGATAAAGCAATTTATTAAGGATCTTATACATGAGGACCAAGCAGGTTTTATACCAGGAAGGCAAATAAAAGACAATGTAAGAATTTTACTAGACTCACTGGAATATTATGACCATAATATTCAACAAACTGCGGCTTTTGTATTTTTGGATGCAGAAAAAGCCTTTGATATGGTCTCTTGGAACTTTTTGAAACGGATTTTGGATAAATTGAATTTTGGAGATCGTTTTCAGAAAGGTATATCGGCTATTTATACCTCCCAACAAGCTAAAATTTTGGTTAATGAATCAATGTCAGATAACTGCCAAATCACGAAAGGGACTAGACAGGGATGTCCCTTGTCTCCACTTTTATTTTTGTTGGTGTTGGAACCGCTATGTGTGAAACTAAGAAGTATGGAGGACATCCGCGGGCTAAGAATTAAAAAACATGAATTTAAGTTGAGAGCATTCGCGGATGACCTACTGCTAATTTTGGAAAACCCAACACAGTCAATGAATATACTTCAGGAGACTTTGGATGATTTTGGAAAAGTATCAGGCTTTAAAGTGAATCAAGAAAAAACAAAGATAATATTTAAAAATTTATCGGAAATACAACAACAGGAATTTATATCATATACTGGCTGGGAGAAAGCTAACAAAGTTAAATACCTGGGAATTTGGATCACTGCAAAGAATAAAGATCTGTTAACCAACAATTACCTCAAGTTATGGGGTAAGATTAAAACTGATATGATTATATGGTCAAACAAAAAATTGTCATTAATGGGACGTATCTCAACGATCCAAATGAATGTCTTACCGAGGATGCTCTTCTTATTCCAAAATTTACCAATAATATCACAAACAAAATATTTTGAAACTTGGAGGAAAGACATTTCAAACTTCATCTGGCAAGGAAAAAAACCAAGGACTGCTTATAAATACTTGGTGGATCTAAAAACTAGAGGAGGTTTAGCATTGCCTAACTTTCAACTTTATGCTGAAGCGGTAGCTTTAGTATGGCTAAAAGACTGGATGGATTTGTCAAATGTACGTTTGCTAGACTTGGAAGGTTATAATAACTTAAGTGGATGGCATGGTTATTTGTGGTATGATAAAATTAAGTTACAAGCAACATTCCGTAATCATATAATCAGGTCCTCTCTACTTCGTATTTGGATGAGATATAAACACATTTTGGAACCAGAAACACCGATGTGGATATCGCCCCAAGAAATGCTAACTTTGCGCCCACTTAGACCAGACAAATTTATTACTTATGAAGATCTAATTAATTGGGAAGGAAAGAAATGCTCACTAAAAGACTTTCAACTGCTTAAGGATGATTTACAATGGCTTCAATATTACCAAATCAAATCAGTTTTTGTACAAGATGCAAAAAAAGGTTTCTCTAAAGAAAAATCTCCTTTTCAAAGGATTCTACTAGACAATAATACAAAGCTGATTTCTAAAATGTATAATCTCCTTTTAACAATATACTGTGAGCAGGACACGATTAAACCAACTATGATCGATTGGGCTCAAAATGTGGGACATGATATTGTTTTAAATAAATGGGAAAGATTATGGTCTAAAGATTTAAAAGGAATAAAAGCACAGTCAGTGCGAGAAAACATCTATAAAATGATGTGTAGATGGTATCTAACACCCAAGAAAATTGCAAAGATTTATAAAACGATGGCCCCTACTTGTTGGAAATGTAACAAAGAAATTGGTTCCTTTTATCACATGTGGTGGACCTGTGACAAAGCCAAAGACTTCTGGGACATGATTTATAACGAACTGAGATTAATACTACAAAAGAATATATCCAAAACACCAGAAATGATGTTATTGAGTATGATTCCAGACGACTTAGCAACACAAAGAACCTTTTTGATATATGCCACAACAGCTGCGAGACTGCTTTATGCAGCGAAATGGAAAGGGCTAGAAACTCCAGAGAAAAAAGACTGGATTGTTAAAATGTTTGAAGTGGCAGAAATGGCAAAACACATCTATTCTAAATGAAGAAAATGACGTTCGGTTTTTGGGGGAATGGGGGGCGTGGATGCATTATTGTGAATATGAGTTAAAATTGGGAAGAATGGAAGAATATTTTCTAATCTGATCCAGAAGATTATTTTTGATTTTTTTTTTATATTGAATAAGCATAATTATATTTACTAACAGATTATGGTTTTTTATATATGGTATTGATATTTTATCAAGATTAGATTACCTATGACGGGAGGAACTTCTTATTAAGAGGCAGATAGAGGTGATGGGGAAGTCAAAAAATTTTCCATCTCTTTTTTTTTCTTTTTTCTTTTCTCTTTTTAATTATATGATATGGAATTATAGCAACTTTAGGTTAGAATTGAAATTCGATATTGTTATAGATGTTGTTTAATGCAATGGAAAATTTCTATCATAAAACCCAATAAAATTTATATTAAAAAAAAAAAAGAAATTGTCAACATCAATATGAATTTTTACTTGCTGAAGAAATTGAACGAAAAGTTATGTATACTAAACAAAGATTTTTTGAACATGCTAATAAACCAGGTAAAATGTTAGCTTGGCAAATTAAACAGAAAGATAAAAAATTACCAATAACTCAAATAAGAAGGGAGGGCAAGATAACAAGAGCTAAAGAGGAGATAGTAGATACATTTGTGAAATTTTACACAGATTTATATTAAAAAAAGTTAGTTTCAGAGGTAGAAATGGAAGTTTATCTTGCTAAATGGGATTGGCGAAAAATAACACAAGAAAATAAAGAATTTTTAGATTCTCCAATAACCAAGGATGAATTGGAGCAGGCTATAAAAAAAAGTAAGCTGAATAAATCTCCTGGACCAGATGGTTTTACAGCATATTATTATAAAACATTTAGAGAGCAATTAATCCCCTATCTTTTGGAAGTTATGAATTTAGGAATGACAAAAGGTATTATCCCTCAGACCTGGAAACAGGCAAATATAGCCTTAATACCAAAGGTGAATTCTGATACATTGGAAGTTAAAAACTATAGACCGATTTCATTGCTAAATATTGATTACAAACTATTTGTAGCAATTTTAGCTACTAGACTAAAAGGAGTACTGAATCAATTAATATATGATGATCAAGCTGGATTTCTACCAGGAAGACTGATTAGTCAAAATGTTAGGGTGGTAATTGATCTTTTAGAATATGCGGAACAAGACACAACACCAATAGCTTTTATATTTTTGGATGCCGAAAAAGCCTTTGATAATGTTAATTGGCAGTTTATGATTAAGGTATTAGAATACATGGGTTTTGGTGATAGTTTTAAAACTGCCATAAAAAGTATATATACATATCAAACAGCTAATTTGATTGTGAATGGGTCTTTATCACCAAAGATTGAAATTCAAAGGGGAACGAGACAGGGTTGTCCTCTTTCCCCTTTACTTTTTATTTTAGTATTAGAGGTATTACTGGATAATCTTAGAAAATCTAATGATGTAGTAGGGGTAAGAATAGGGAGAAATCATTACAAACTTAAAGCTTATGCGGATGATTTAGTATGTTTTTTGATTGATCCGATTGAACAGTTTGACAGATGGAATAAAATACTGGAGGTTTATGGAAAGATTTCAGGTTTTAAAATTAATAAGGCAAAAACAAAAATTTTGGTTAAAAATATGACTCTTTCACAGCAACAAACATTGATCAAAAAGTCGGGACTCAATATTGAACATAAAGTTAAATATTTAGGTATATGGTTATCGAATAATAACCTTAATTTATTTCAGGACAACTATGTGAAACAATGGCAACAAATAAAAAAAGATCTGATAAGTTGGGAAAAGGTCCCTTTATCACTTTGGGGAAGAATATCAGTAATTAAAATGATGTTACTGCCTAAGATGCTTTTTCTGTTTCAAAATTTACCAGTAGTGACAGGGGTACAGATATTTGAGGAATGGAAAAAAGATATTCTGAGATTCCTTTGGGGTAAAGAGAGACATAGGATTGCATATAATAATTTAATAGAATTAAGGGAGACGGGAGGATTGGGATTACCAGATTTAAAAATATATTACCAAGCGGCATGTTTCACCTGGATTAAAGATTGGATTCTCTTGGAGAATCCTAAATTATTAGAATTAGAAGGATATAAACTACGATTCGGGTGGCATGCTTATTTATGGTATGAGAAACAGAAAGTGAATAAGGAATTTAATTCTAATATTATTAGGAAAAACTTATTACAAGTATGGAATAAATATAAAGATGCTTTAGAAAGTAAAACTCCCGGTTGGATAAATCCTATAGAAGCTTTTATGCGAAGAGGTGCACATCTAAATTTGGACTGTGATATCTATAGAGAACTGATAGAATATAGAGATGGGACATGGATATTGAAAACGCGGGAAGAACTTCAACTAAAAGACTGGTTTATGTATTATAAACTAAATGATGTTTTTATTAAAGATAACAGATTGGGATTTAATCATACTAAGTCTAACTTTGAGATAGTATTATTGAAAGGTAATAAAGGATTGATTGGTAGGATTTATAAAGTACTTATAGAATTGAACTTAGAACAAGAAAGGATCAAACCAGTCATGTTGAAATGGATGAGAGATTTAGGATATAATATTGATTTGGAAATTTGGGAAAAGCTTTGGAAAAATGAATTTAGGTTTACTATTTCGAATGAAATAAGAGAAAATTTATATAAAATGTTTTACAGATGGTATATAACCCCGGTTTTATTAAGTAAAATGAAAAAAGATGACAAAGCGTTATGTTGGAAATGTGGTACTGATATAGGAACGTTTATGCATAGTTGGTGGTTTTGTAAAAAAATTAGGAGATTTTGGCAATTAGTTATGAATGAAACCAATAATCTTATTAAAGTAAAAATCAAGCGAGATCCCGCTTTTTGCTTATTGGGCATTCCAAATAGAGAATTGGATAAAGGTGATAGAGTCATATGTCAATATAGTTTTGCAGCAGCTAGAATTATAATTGCAAAAAAGTGGAAGCAAACGATTAAACCTTCAATTAGAGAATGGAGAGAAAAATTATGGTTGTATATGCGGATGGCCAAAATTACAGTATCTTTACATGGTAAATATATGGAGGAATTCAAAATTATGTGGTCAAAGGCCACTGCATACTGGGATAAATCGGCAAAAACGGATTTTAAAAATATAGTTAACGAATTATAGTATAATGTGATTTTAATTAATGTATAATAATGTGATTTTTTTTATTAGTCAACACACCCCATCGGAAGTCCATTGGTGATGGGCACTGTGGTGGGTGGTGGATTTTTGAAGTAGGGCGTAATATATATTCTTATATGTATAACAAATTATGTATAACAATATATGTATAACAATATTAACAATATATGTTTTTATATGAACAGTGTAATAACAGAACTGTACGCTCTATGTATTTTTATTTTTATTTTTTATTTTATTATGTATATTTTTTGTTTCTTTTCTTTTTTCTTTTTTTTTCTTTTTTTTTTGGATTTATTATAAAAATCAATAAAAAATTATAAAAAAGAAAGAAAGATTGACACCTCATTTTATAATTTGATGGAACCTTCCTTACAGTATCCTAGATGGGAAGGCATTGACCCTGGCAAGAGAGAAAGCTCTACGGAGAGTAGGTATATCCAAATTATAAAAATAATGGGGAATACTGTCTGTTTTATTCAAAAGGCACAACATTGCTGAGGAGCAGACAAAAGGTTGAGTAGGATGCAACCATTGTAACTCTATATCTAAAAGACGATGTTTGATTATTTTAAAAATGTGCTCCTCTGTAAATGGAACCAAGTCATCAAGAGAGACTCCGATTGATCTTATTTTAGTCAATATCAAGTTGTCCCAGGATGTATTATGAAGTTCTTTTAATAATAAAGATAAAAGTGAACCTAGCTCCGCTCTAAAATATAGTTTAAGCCAGTAACGAACAGTTAATAACCAGGCCTTGGTTTCGCACAGGTTTTGGCCTAGTTCAGAGATGATTGCGTAGTAGGACACACAACGAGGGAAACCCAAAATATGTCTAAAAAAATTGGCTTGAAGAGATTCTAAATCGCGATTAAAAGCATTTACCCAGATAGGGATACCATACAAGACCTGGGGTAAAATTTTAGAGTTAAACACCTTAATTGTGGCAGGGATGTATAGGTTGCCCTTATAAAAGAAAAAGGACTTCAATTGACTCGCAGATATTTCCCCTAATTTAGTGATTCTACTTCTGTGTACTGCCCATTTACAATTATAATTAAAAGAAATGCCCAGATATTTAAAACTCTTAACCTGTTGGATTTTGGCCTTCCCAATGCGCCAGCTGGAGGGCGACCACTTCTTAGAAAAAACTAAAACATTGGACTTAGAATAATTTATTTTGAGAAAATTTAGCTGGCAATATTTCTCAAAAGCTACTAAATAGCATTTGAGTCCAATTTTGGTATAGGATAAAATGGCAGTAGGGATTGTTTTGCCACCTAATTTTGGCGGGTGTCCATTGATAGGGTCCAAAAAACAAGCCAAGTCTGACAGAAACAAATTAAAAAGAAGGGGAGCAAGAATGCAACCTTGCTTCACACCTTTATTTAATGGAATAAAGAATTCCCCCTGAAGGGGGGCGGGGTGCCCTTTAAACAGATCTGCGCCTCCCGGCTGTTTAAAGGGCACCCTGCGCCTCTCCAGGGATTCCCCCTGAAGGGGGCGGGGTACCCTTTAAACAGATCTGTTGCTCCCGGCCGGGAGGAGCAGATCTGTTTAAAGGGCACCCCGCGCCTCTCCAGGGATTCCCCCTGAAGGGGGGGTGCCCTTTAAACAGATCTGCGCCTCCCGGCTGGGAGCAGCAGATCTGTTTAAAGGGCACCCCGCGCCTCTCCAGGGATTCCCCCTGAAGGGGGCGGGGTACCCTTTAAACAGATCTCTTGCTCCCGCCTGGGAGGAGCAGATCTGTTTAAAGGGCACCCCACCCCCCTCCAGGGATTTCCCCTGAAGGGGGGCAGGGTGCCCTTTAAACAGATCTGCACTTCCCGGCCGGGAGAAGCAGATCTGTTTAAAGGGCACCCCGCGCCTCTCCAGGGATTCCTCCTGAAGGGGGCGGGGTACCCTTTAAACAGATCTGTTGTTCCCGGTCGAGAGGAGCAGATCTGTTTAAAGGGCACCCCACCCCCCTCCAGGGATTCCCCCTGAAGGGGGGCGGGGTGCCCTTTAAACAGATCTGCGCCTCCCGGCCGGGAGAAGCAAATCTGCTTAAAGGGCACCCCGCGCCTCTCCAGAGATTCCCCCTGAAGGGGGCGGGGTACCCTTTAAACAGATCTGTTGCTCCTGGCCGGGAGGAGCAGATCTGTTTAAAGGGCACCCCACCCCCCTCCAGGGATTCCCCCTGAAGGGGGGCGGGGTGCCCTTTAAACAGATCTGTGAATCCCGGCCGGGACTCCCGGCAGGGCTGGAAGGGTGTGGGGGGGGTCTGGGGGGAGTCTGGGGGGTGGTCTGGTCTTGCCAGCCCTGCCGGGAGTCCCGGCAGGGCTGGGGGGGTGTCTTTAAACAGATCTGTGCCTCCCGGCCGGGAGGCACAGATCTATTTAAAGGGCCCACCGCGCACCTCCAGGGAAGCTCCCTGGAGGCGCGCGGCCGGTCTTCAAACAGATCTCCGCCTCCCAGCCGGGAGGCACAAATCTGTTTGAAGCTCCCCCCCAGTCTTGCCGGGACTCCCGGCAGGGCTGGAAGGGTGTGTGTGTGTGGGGTCTGGTCTTGCCAGCCCCCCGCCAGCCCTGCCGGGAGTCCCGGCAGGGCTGGGGGGGGCTTTAAATAGATCTGCGCCTCCCAGCTGGGAGGCGCAGATCTGTTTAAAGGGCCCCCGCGCGCCTTCAGGGAATCCCCCTGAAGGTGCGCGGGGGCCGAATTTCCCCCCGAACTCCGGATCCCCCCGAATATCTGGGGATCCGAAGCGGGGGAGTTCGGACTTCGGCACGGTCCGAATTAAAACGGGCCAAATTCAGCCGAATCCAAACTATACCGAATTTTTTTTTTCAACAGCCCTAAGTATGTCCCCTCATACATATGCAACACACACATACACCACCTACTATTAAAATCCCTGCTGTGTCTCTTCCACGTTTTGGAATGTAGTTCTTTTTTATTTTCTTTACATCTTAAGTATTTTCTTTATTCACTGATTTATCCTTCAGCCTAATCCAGGATGGGCAAGCCAGAAGCAAGATGTTCACATATGGATTCCCTTTCAAATTATGAAACAACCATGCACCATAAGAGACACCCAGAATCCTTAATGCTGAATCTTTATTACCCAGTACGCTGACTGCCATATGTAGTTTGAGTTATGGTCTTTCTTTGGGGTGGGGTTAGGGTTAACCCCTTTGGGGTGGGGTTAGTTTTCTCTTCCACTATGTAATCAGCACTGCCAAATCAGCGCTATACCACCTGTTGGGCAAGTTTGCAAGCACAAATTCCAGTGCACAGGAGCAATATGTGAGGATAAAGCATCATTTAAGATTGCATTTAGGAATCATTAAAATGAGGATGTTATAGTCTGCATATATTTCCATCAATTAGTTTTCTTAAATGCATGCATTGTGTATGTGTTGGTTTCTAGCTAAAGCTATAAAAGCCCAAGTCAAGCCCAAACCTATGTTTATTATTGACTGGATTTTGTGTTCAGCTTCTCCTACACATGTACAAATTGTGACAGGCCTTTTTTTACCTACTGAGAAGAACAACACAGCCTCCTATGGTTTTGGGGAACCAGTTTGTTTTAAACTATAAACTTTCCCCTCAGTTACCAGGTATTCTTAAGGCAGCAAGTGAATAGGAATGGGTTCACTGCTGCGAGGCAAGTTTTGTGGGGCACAAGTAGAATACAGAGATCACTGAGGAAGGATTAATACATAAACAGCAAAGACTATTTATTTATTTACAGGTTGGTTTCAAGGAACAGATCAGCAGCACAGGTCTCCAAGTAGACGAAGGAGAAACCTGGCTGAGGGACATAAATTTAAACTAGTTATGGCTTCAGCAAATAGTTCAGCAAATTTTCTTTAATGCTTTCAGGTACAAACAGGCTTTTACTGACCAGCCACTAGGTTGGATCCTCTCTCGCATACACAGGATTGCATCCACACGAGCCTGCCCTTCCCCAAGAGTCAGACTAAATGATATAAGGTCTGCTCATTACCAGAGACAGGGCTAACAATCGGGTACCCTATTCTCTCCTAGAGATAGAGCTAAACCACTCTGCCACACGCCAAGGCAGAGCTACCCTTCACTCTGGCTGCTCTTTTGCTGAGCCAGATCTGAGCCATCATTGCTGTCTCTCTGAGGTAGACCTGAACTCTCTTGTCCTGTGTTTCCCTCCAACATTCCATCCTTCTTCTCAAAGGTTGTTGGATGCTGGAGCAGCACTCATAGAGGCTCAGCTGAATGGCTGTTTTTCTCTTCGGGGGCAAAACACCCTCCTGTCCATCACAGTCCCCAAACAGTGACTCTAGGAACATACCGTTTGTAATACAAACTATGCATTTACTCTTGTTACTGTACCTATGTTGTGGGTGGGGTTTGACACTATGATCCCACTCAGCCCCCTCTAGGGTTGTCAACCTCCAGGTAGTAGCTGGAGATCTCCCGCTATTACAACCGATCTCCAGCTGACAGAGACCAGTTCACCTGGAGAAAATGGCCGCTTTGGCAACTGGACTCTATGGCATTGAAGTCCCTCCCCTCCCCAAACCCCACCCTCCTCAGGCTCTGCCCCAAAAACCTCCCACCGGTAGTGAAGAGGGACCTGGCAACCCTAGCCCCCTTATGATGGATACAGGGTTAAACTCTAAGACGTAGGAACAGTCAGCCAATGCCAGCAGTCAGTGGGCGAAGTCTGGAAAGCTGACAGGCTTCTTTTTGGAGGGAGAGAAGAGTTGTTGAGCTTTTAGCTCTGAGCTCTTGAACTGTGTGGTTGTGTGTAGAGACTCAAAGAACCTGTGTGGTCATATACTACCTAGCGTGAATAAACCAAACCTGAGTGGTGAGAAGCGGAAGATTGTGGTAGAGAGATAACCCTTTCTTCAGTCACTAGGTTGGAGGTGGCTCCTGAAATAGGGAGACTGCTGACTCAATTTTTTGGGGGAGAAAGATTTATTGCCACAGGAGATAGGCAAATCTAAGGAGTGGGAAAGGTTGCAGATAAACCTCCACTCTCTGGTATTCTGTGTGCTAGTGTAGTCTGAGTCTACACTGTGTATATTGAGTACATGAATGTACTGAACAACATCTGAGTTTATTAGTCACCTGAAGAAACTGAATTGCCTGTAACCATCTAAGATTTTGAACTGTTTATAACCATCTAAGCTTTGCACCTCTCTTGAAGAAAAGCTATCAACCTAACAACCTTTGTGTAAATAATAAACTTCATTTTATATTCATACTTTTAAAATCAGCTTCAGCCTCTAAGCCTCTCTATTTCACCTGGGGGGAGAAAGGGGAAACTTTCTCCTCACACAATCAAGGGAGATGAAATTAATCACAGACATCTAGATTTGTCCCAAATCAGGCTTGCTGGCTACAGAAACAGGATGATGGGTTCACATTATGAGTTGTAAATAGCAGTTCACAGACTACTTGCTCATATAGGAACAGTCCCAATGGCTTGGCACTGACCTTTTCAAAAGTACTTGAACTGAGATTGCCTGTTGGCTGTCCAGAAGCCATAAGTCTTAGTCATGGCCATGTGGAATAACTGCCTAGCTCATGAGGCTCACACTGCTTTTTAAATGTCTGCATAAATGACTTCTAAGGGTGCTTTGGGAAGCTGCTATATATCTTTTGAATTTGTTCATTTGGAAGAGGCTCTCTTTTCACATTCCAACCCATTTTCAAAATGCAATCCATCTTGTGTCAGACACTGGGATCTCACTCAGATTGGCCTTTACTAAGAATCAGTCTGTCACCCTTCCCCATCTTTCCCTCTCTCATTCTGTCCTTTATATTTCACTTTATTACTGGGTCACTGGAGACAGATGTGTGCTGTCCTCAAAGACCGGCACTGACTACAAGGTCAGTTAAACCAAATGAGTTTTGTACCAGTGGAGATGTATGAGACTCACTGCCAGAGATGAAAATGTTCCCAAAGAAGCAAGAGAGAAGTTGGCATTATGTTTTATTTTGTCCACTGGATTATTCCGGTATTTAAACTGTAACTTTTTTTATAGGGGATGCATTGACAAGTCTTTAGATGGGGGACCTCTAAGGAATACCAGGGACGTGACTGGGAGGCAGGAAATGGCAAACCAGCTCTGAATGTCTGTTGCCTTGAAAACTCTACAGGGTCAGCTGTGACTTGACCGCAAAAAAAAGTCTGCAAGATTGATCAGTTGTCTAGAAGAACAAATGATAGACTGATAAATCTATAGCACTGCAAACTTAAAACTAGTTTGTTAAAAGAATTGGGGGTATACAGTAAAGTTATACAGCATAGAAACCTGGTACCACATGCAGTTAAATAAATTCCAAACAAGCTGTGATGGATAAGGGGTTAATCTGCTGCCAGAGCTGACAGGCAAAGAGTGGGTGGAGCCAGAGAGCTGACACTCTGAGCTCTGAGGGTCAGAAAGCATTCGAAGTTTGGGACCCGGCCTGACAGGAGGGCTGTGATAGGATTCGAAGCGTGGAACGAGCCTGAGAGGAGGCTGAGAAAGTAATGGAAACTTGAGACCAGCCAGAGAGGGCTGTGTGAGATTCAGAGCTTGGTAGCAAGACCAAGCAGAAGCCAGACTATACTCTGTGAACCTGAGGGTTCTGTGAAAGCCAGAGCTAGGGCTGTTGAAAAAAAAAAATCGGTAAAATTCAGATTCTGCAAAATGTGGCCCGTTTTTATTCAGGAAATGCCGAAGTCCGAACTCCCCCGCTTTGGGTCCGTGCAATTCGGCATGAGGTCCAGAGTTCGGGGAAAAATTTGGCCGGGGGGGCATTTTTTGGGGTAGAGGTCCCAAATTTTCAGCGTAGCTTCAAAGGACTATTCTTGCAATAACTCCCAAGATTTGTAAAGATTGGATCAGCGGGGGCTGAGATATGGGCCCCGAAAGGGGTCCCCCCTCCTTAATGTGCATTTGCAATTAGCAGAGCTTGCCGCCCATGCAAAGCTCCCAGCCCTGACAAACAGCTGAGCTGCGGGGGGCAAGGGCGGGGCAGGTGCGAAGAAGTTTGCAAACCATGAAAAGCAACACAACCATGCAAACCATCACGTTTGCAACCACGCAAAGCAACACCTGATGCCTGGGAGTTTGCAAACCATGGAAAGGGACAGAGGCAGCTAGCTATGCATAAGGAGCAGGAGGGGGTGGAATTTCCCCTTTTGCATTGGACTCGGGACCAGGCAAATGCATTCTTTAAGTCACAATTTGAAAACAATTTTTGAGCAAGCATCAAAATAGACCTAACCGATCTTATGAATGAGGGAAAACCTGAGGACACACAACTGAAGCCCCCCCTCAAACCAGGGAGAGAGAGACTCGAGGGGGCACACACACCCCAGCCAGAATGGGAGAAAGCCCCCTTTGGCTTCCCTCCCCCACAGAAACTGCTCCCTCCCCACACACACACAGACTCTGCTTCCCCCACACACACACACACACAAAGGAGAAAAATTATAGATTAAAGCCCCAAAAGGGGTCTTACTGTGGATGTCTTCTGTTCCATCAGGAGGGACTGGGAGGACTGGATAATCCAATACAATTCCATTTAAGCACGGGAGGTTTTGCCTTGGATTTGCCACTCTCGAGATGCACACAGGATTGGCTGATCCCTTTCATCCCAATAGGGAAAAGGGGGGACCCCATATCTCGGGACCCCCTGACCCAATGTTTACAAAACTTGGGGGGTATCGCAAGAAGGGTCCTTTGAAGTTCAACTGAAAGTTTGGGGTCTCTACCCCAAAAATGCACCCCCTGCAGCCTTGGAAAGGAGCGAATCTGTGCTTTAAATGGAATAAAAATGCACACTAAGGGGAGGACCCCTTTCGGGCCCCATATCTCAGGACCCCCTGACCCAATGTTTACAAAACTTGGGGGGTCTCGCAAGCAGGGTCCTTTGAAGCTCTGCTGAAAGGTTGGGGTCTCTACCCCAAAAAATGCGCCCCCTGCAGCCACGGAAAGGAGCGAATGTGCACAAGCACCCCCCCACCACGGGGATTTCTCTCTCACACACAAACAGATACTCTCTCTTTCTTTTCCTGGGCCGCGCAGCAGCTGGGCTCATGCACTCAATCGCTCAAACTGATTGGCCAGAAGAAGACCCAGCTTGGCCACCGATTGGCTGCAGGAGAATGCTGCTTACTAACTGACGGTTATGCTGCTGCGCCGAACCCCGAAGTTGCCAAATTTATTTGCCAAACACCCAAATTTGCTGAATTCGGCTCCCTGTTTTCCCGCCTTTTTTGAGTTTGGTTCCATTCGAACTAAAAACCGCCGAATCAGGGGAAATTTGGCTGGTTTTCTGTTCGGGATGAACCGAATCGACAGCCTTAGCCAGAGCTATTGACACACACAACCTGTCGAAGTGACAGGAGTGAGAATTGGGTTAGAGAGGGCCCATTCTCAAGTCACAAGGGGAATTAGTTTCTGAGGTAGAGCTATTCCAGTAGCAGGAAGGTGTGGAGGATTACAGCCACTTAGGTGGGGTAGTCGGAGAGAGAGCTAGGCTGGGAACAGAGTTTTGAGAGTCTGAAGCTGTATGGCATGTTTGAAAGCTGAATCTGAATAGTAGTTCTAAGGGATAGAACTAAAGTTGAAGCTGAATGTGTATAATAGTTCTGAAGAGATAGAACTAAGCTTGAGAACTGAGAACTGAAAATAACTTGAGTAAAGGGAACATCTAAGCTATTTCTCTAAAGCAATCTTTCTTGTATCAATCTAACTCTGAGTTTTCCCTCCAAAATATTCTACCTCCTCAATCTCCTCATCTGTATCCCCTGGCTGCGATAACTCTCCTCCATCTATAATATTACATTATGTGTCTTGTGTCTTTTGTTAGAATTGTCCTCCTTTGATGCTGTAATAGAGGGGAGCATAGAAGTTGGAGTAATTGAACAAGGGGACGATGTTTCATCTGGTGAGGCTGTCCTTTGGGGTGTTCATGATGGAACTATTTGGTAAGTCTATCCTGTCCATCGAATCCTGCTGTGCGGCATCCTTCTGCTTGTCCTCTGATGTACTCTCCTTATCTGGCAGGGATTTGGGCAAAGGGACTTCATGTTCTGTTCCCCTATTTAAAGGGATTTTTACCCCCTTTGATGGCACATATTTGTTTGTTTCTGCCTTGTTGAGTACAAAGCCTTTCAGTGGCTCCACCACACTAGACAAATCCCATACCAAATTCCTCATCCCTTGAAGTATGTTTGTACATTCCTTTAGTCTGGCCTGCTGCTTTAAGCGATCCTTATTAAAAATTGTCTCAGCACCTTGTGGCTTGCCATGCTCTCCCTGCTCCTGATCCGCTGCACTAGAGAATTGTGCACATGTCTTCCTTATATGTAATTGTCTTCTGTCTTCTTCCCAGAATACCCTAATAGGTTGAATTTTAAAAGAGTTGAGGAAGTTCCTCATTCTCAAAAGCATAAGGGGAATTGTAGGTTGGGAGAAAGACAACACCATCCTCCAGCTATTAGATAGATTAGGTAGGCTCTCTATTTGCCTCAAATCAATATTAGGAGGGTTTACCCGAAGTATTTGACTCAAGGAGTGTATAATTTGTCCCTTATTAGACCATCTTCCATAGTTTATTGGGGATCATGCAATCTCCAGAGCAACTTGGTTATTTCTCCAATGCATATTGCCTCCCGAATTAGCTGGAGTCATTTTCAAACTATCTGTAACACCATATCTCTTTTTATGAAGAGTCAAGAGTGGGCAGACTGTGTGTTCTGTTGATGTTTCCTGAGACCCTGTTACAGACTCTCCAACAGCACTCCTCATTAAGTCTTATAAAATGTCCAATTTGCTTAAGATCTTATTAATTTTTTGATAAATGTCTACTTCCGTTTTAGCCATAAGGAGGCATTGGTCCCCCAATAATTTGAGCATTTCTGCTCTAGAGACGCACCCTGTATTATCCAGTAACAATGACTGCTGGCTGTTGGTTGTTAAAGGGGACGTTGGTTTGCAGTCCAGTTCCTCCCTCTCTCTGCAGCAGAAGCTTCTTGCGCTTGTGGCATTGATAACGGCTGGTGCAAAGATGAATCATGTTCCTCTATCTGTGCTGGAACCTCAAACTTACTAGTGGATGAGGAGGCCGGCTCACTCATTAATTTATTACAGAAAATCTCATCTATATGCAGCTGTTTGGAGACTTTGAAACATGGAGACGGAGGGGAAATTAGATCTTTTCATGCCTTTTCCCCTGGGGTTTTCCATTATTTTTTCTTCTGACTGATATCAGTAGCAGGCTTTTTTGCTTGACTCAGCTTTATATAGTTGCTTTCACTGTCCTTTATCTTAGCTTCCTGAGACTCTCTTTGATTTTGCTTATCAACTCCAATTCTGGGCACAATGCCTGAAGCTGACGCTCAACACTTAGGTGATCTTGAGATGGAAAATTAAATAAGGGAGGTAACCAAAGGAGAGGGAGTTGTAACAATGTGCGCCTTAACTTCTCCCATCTTGACTGAATAAATGCATGTTCTAGTCATGGAAAAGGAGTAAAATTTCCAGATACTCTAAATGAATGTGACCTACAACAGCTGTTAATGGAACTGACCAGAGGGGAAGCAACACTGGACTTAATCTTCAGTAGTGCTACCCAGGACCTAGTGCAAGATATGAAGGTGGTTGAACTGACTGGATACAGTTATCACAATGGCATCAAATTCAATGTGCATGTATGTGGAAAACTGCCAGGGATTTCCAACATGGTCATATTTGACTTCAAAGAGAAAACTTCTATAAAATGAGAAATCTGGCAAAAAAATAAGATGAAAAAAACAGTCAAGAAGGTCAAATCTCTTGAAAAGGCTTGAGGTTACTCAAAACCTCAACCCTAGAGGCTCAGTTAGAATGTGTACCACAGATCAGGTAAGGTGGTACAGTATAAGAGATTACCAGCATGGCTAACAAACAGAGTGAAGGAAACTATTAGAGTGAAAAAGACTTCTTTCAGAAACTGGCAAGCTTACCCAAACTGGCAGCAACAGACCATGAAAGGGACCTTGAGGTGGTAGTGGATAGCTTGATGAAAATATCAACCCAGCGCACAACTGCGGTGAAAAGGCAAAATCCATGCTGGCCATAATTAGTACAGGAATAGAGAATAAAACTGCCATTGTCATACTTCCCTTATACAAATCTATGGTGAGACCAAACTTGGAATATTTATACTGTTCTGGTCACTGCACCTGAAAAAGGATATTGTAGAGCTGGAAAGGATGCAGAAAACAGCAGCCAAAATGATCATGGGGCTAGAGCAGCTGTCCTATGAGGATCAGTTAAAACACTTGAGGCTGTTTAGCTTAGAAAAAAAGGCAAGTAAGGGGAGACATGATAGAGGTTTATAAAGGTATGCATGACATGTATAGAGTGGACAGGGAGAAACTCTTCTCCCTCTCCTATAATACTAGAACCTAGGGTTCTCCACTGAAGCTGAAGGATGGGGGATTCAGGACAGACAAAGGGATGTATTTCTTCACATCATATAATTAACTTGTGCAACTTGCTGCCGCAGGATGTGATCATGGCTGCCAACTTGGAAGGCTTTAAAAGGGGGTGGGGTAGACAAATTCATGGAGGACTGGACTAGTAATGGATAGTAATCATAATAGGTAACTACTCCCTCCAGTACTAGAAGTAGTATGCCTCTTTAAATCAGTTGCTGGGCAGTACAGGCAGGATGATGTTATGGCACTCTTCCTGTTTGTGGGTTTTCTAGGGGTAGCTGGTTGACCACTGTGTGAACAGAATACTGGACTAGAGGGAACTGTGGTCTGATCCAACATGGCTGTACTTATGTTCACATTCATGTTGCAGTTGAAAGGAGAGAGAGAAGCCTAATCTAAAGAACACTATTCCCTATCACAAGTGTCCAGCTACTCCGGCATCATGTGTGTGCAAGTGAAGTGGCATAGCTTCTACAGGAGAGACCTGTAGATGCATTCTGGTCTTTGCAGGTCCACGAAGAGTGAGAGGGCTTTTCCACATGGTCAACTTGATTTTTTTTGGGCAATTGATTCACAAGCATTGGAATTGGTTTGGACATGATTGTTCCATTTGTCTGTACTCCCTGTGCATTTTCACAGTTGTGGAGTCATTTTATTTTCACCCGCATATGCCTTCAATAATGAGGATTGTCAGCGGAGAGTGCTGTTGCCATCAGTGGTGTCTTCAGTGGTGTCACTGCACTAACTCTTTTTAGAAAGGCAGTAAAATATCAATATATCACTAGAGAAATGTAACAATAAGATTAGCAGGTTCTAATATACATTTCATGTTCAGGCCTGCTGAATCGCCTTACTCCAACAAAACGCATGTAAACTAAAGCAGGTCAGGACAAAATTTCCTTTGGCTCTAGGAGCCAGCCCAAACATTTATGATTCCAGCTCATTTTTCAGCCTTCGTGGTTTTGTATTTCAATGAACACATTTTATTATGGCTCTCACAAAATTTAATCCTAATCTTTTCACATGTTCTTGTATTTATGTTAAAGCTATGTCAAAAGTATTGCAAAAATTCAAATAAATATAGGGGTAACTCTGCCAGATGAGTGGTAAGCTGCAGTACTGCAGTCCAAAGCATTGCTCACGACCTGAGTTCGATCCCGACGGAAGTTGGTTTCAGGTAGCCGGCTCAAGGTTGACTCAGCCTTCCATCCTTCCGAGGTCGGTAAAATGAGTATCCAGCTTGCTTGGGGGTAAAGGGAAGATGACTGGGGAAGGCACTGGCAAACCACCCCGTAAACACAGTCTGCCTAGAAAATGTCGGGATGTGACATCACCCCATGGGTCAAGAATGACCCGGTGCTTGCACAAGGGACCTTTACCTTTTAACTCTGCCAGATAACCTCTAAATATCACCCAATTTCTCCTCAATTTCTCATAATTCCATTATTGCTTTAAAAGTTCAATTTAAACATTCTGATACCAAATGATAAATAAGCTTTGGTTGTATTTAGCTAGCTTTTTCACTCACAAAACACAGCTATAACATGAAAAGCCAATCTTGGCCAAATATTTACAGTTTGGATTGCTGACTTGACCAGTTTTATCCTGTGCTCCCTCACTTGTTCTGCTCTCCTACAACCTGACTGCTCCAGGGGGAGGGGGGTGTAAGTGATACTACTTTCTTTGTGCATGGTTCAGTGAGAAGTGTGATGTTTCCTTCTGCAAGAATAGGAAAGGTGACCTGAGATCTCTTGAAGCCTCACAAGATATATAAACCAAGACCATACCAATAAAGAGAAATGGAGGGCAGGCAGGGGCTAAGAGTGATAGTGAGAAGATAGTGGTCAATAGTAAAGATAGATTAACATGCTGACATTGTGGCAGTAAACTTCCACTTGCTTCTACTAAATTATTGTATAGCCTATTGTAGCTACCAGAACAGAGTCAATAGGAACTGTGGTGTGATGTGGTTGGGTAGACATCCAGATCTAAAGTCCTGTTGGGGAAATTTACTGTTACAGCTGGGCTAGTGCCAGCTATTGTTACAGTTTTTATATCTTTAGGATCCATATGGTAGACAGCTTATTTTTTAAAAAAAAACGAATTCTCTGCACCACGTATGAATTTTCTGCTAGCAGCCCGTTTGGGAGCTCCAAATTTATCCTAGGAATTGTACAATTAAGCCCTTGTGGCTGATGAAGCTACCTCGTGTAGCGAAAGCGCTGGAATACTTCCGGAGCCGCGTTACCGCCACCTACTCCTCCATTGTCTGAAGAATATGAAATTGACCAGAAACGCAACTATATGCTTTATATGAACTTTTGCACATGTATTACTACTAGTTATTGTTTCACCTACTTGCTTTTTAACCTCGGTTGCTTAGCGTTGCTTGTTTATCTTGTTATTTTTGGATAATACATTGATTGCACTTGCTACTTTGCTTGTTTACTTTTGCCTACTACTGTTTATTTGATCAAACTCCAAGGAAGGCCTGGATATCGCCTAGAATTACAAGTGATCTCCAGACTATTGAGATCAATTCCCCTGGAGAAAATGGTTGGTTTGGAGGGCAGATTGTATCTTTCTGAGGTTCCCTCTCAAATTCCACCCTCCCCAAAACCCAACCCCAAAATCTCTAGGAATTTCTCAAGTTGGAGTTTGCAATCTAAGGAAAACAACAATGTATATATTTGGGTTTATCGCAAAAAAACAGAATTGCATTGCCAAGAACGAAGTGAATAAGAAAGCCCCCCCCACCAAATTGTGCTAACAATTGTGCAATTCAGGAAATACATTTTTACCCTAAAATAAAATGATTTCTAGTATATATTTTAAGGTTTTACAAAAATGATGTTCTTAGGTAGCTACAGGCTTTGTGTGGTTGCAAAATAGCATGGGTGCTCCTACCCTTCACTATGTACCTAGCTTTGGCCACACAGAGGCCTCCCTCAAAATTCTTCCTCTTAAAGGAGGGCAGGGTGCTGCTAAAATTACCATAAATGTTCCTTTACAAATGCTATTTTGTATTCCAGAAGAGGGGAAGGGTTGCCAGACACTCAGACTAAATGCGTTTGAATTTTTTTAACTACTTTTTTTGTGGACTAAAAAAAATAGTTTTTGTGGACTATTTTGTGGAATAAGGAGAGCCAACAATATAAGATGGGATAATTAAAAGGCTAACTTTATTTTCATAAAATCACAGAATCATAGAATCATAGAGTTGAAAGGTGTCACCAGAGTCATCTAGTCCAACCCCCTGTACAATGCAGGAAATTCACAACTCCCTCCCCCCTACACCCAGTGACCCCTACTGCATGCCAAGAAGATGGCAAAATAGAAACAAACCCTACAGGATTTCTGGCCAATCTGGTGCAAAATTGTCTCCTGACCCCAAAGTGGTAATCAGCATTACCCTGAGCATGTAAGAAAGGGCCACAAGAGCCAAACACTGACAATCTGCCTAAGTTCGCAGAATCAGCATGGCTATCAGATGGCCATCTAGCCTCTGCTTAAAAACCTCCAAAGGAGAGTCCAGCACCTCCTGAGGAAGCCTGTTCCACTGAGGAACTGCTCTAACTATCAGAAAGTTCTTCTTAATATTTAGCTGAAAACTCTTTTGTTTTAATTTCAACCCATTGGTTCTGGTCTGACCTTCTCGGGCAACAGAAAACAACTCTGCACCATCCTCTATATGACAGCCCTTCAAACGCTTTTTCATTGCTCAAGAAGTATTTTCATTGCTCAAGAAGGATCTGCAATGCACACAGGTCAAACATCCATTCCAGAACTAATTGCAGTGCAGGCAATTGCTGGGTTGCAGAAGAGTCAGGCCTCTTCTATTTTGTGTATCCCTGATCTTACGGGCAAGGCTACCCTGGCTGCGGGCCCCAAGCCATCATTTTGGTATGGCTCAAGCTCCTCCTTGCCAAGCCTTCTTTAGTGCTTGAGGGAGGTGCACCACATCCAATCCCCCTAGCCATGAGGTCTATGGGTCAAGGATAGTGGCACTCCACAAGGGGTTCCTTTCCCAGGTCCATGAGGGCACCAAGCCCCCAGGCATCTGGTCAAAGGTTATCCCTTCATCTTCCAAACTGATGCCTCAGGGTGCTCACCTGAATTGTACTGCATACCACTGAAACAACATTTTCCTACACTGCTCATACCACGAGGGGGGAGGAATCAGCTCACTGCTTGGTCTGCCTCACCATCCCACTTGCCTCTTATGGCCTCCAAGAAGTCTTGCTGCAGAACCCTCAAGAAAATGTCACAGCCCTCTTCTGAAAGGTGGACTCCATTGGTCCTGTACTGGTGCAGAAGACAATGCTGGATGTTTGGGTGTGCCATATGCATGTCACCAGTGGCAGCAACCCCATGCCACACTTCAGCATTCACTTTAGCCTGTACCCTTTCCATGCACTCTGGGTGCATCTGACCATACAATCAGCACACCCAGCACAAGTTCCCTCAGGGGCTCAAAGTACACTAGGGCTTGCAAAACAATGGATTTCCTGCACATCTTCCCATGCCGTTCTTGCCCAGGTGAATTAGTATGATGAGGGGTGGAGTAGACACCTTCAGGTGGTGGTGAAAAGCTGGCAACAACTGGCCTTACAACCTTCCCTTTCTCCCCAGACATGTGATCCAGACTTTGTTGTTCATTCCCAGTTGTAAACCGAAGCCTCTGGTGGCCACCCTGCAGCTGGCCCAAAAGACAATGCTGTGGCCACAAATGACAACCCGCTTCCTCATGTCATGTGCACCTGTAAGGACAGGCTATTAATGTTTCACCACAGGAAGTCCTCTCCGCATTTCCATGGCCTGCAGCTGCACCACTGAGTACATGGGTCTGACATGTGCCTTGAAGGATGAAGAATACCATCTGCCAATTGACCTAACCATGTCATTCCCAAGCACCAAGGGATGCTGCCGTGGAAGTTGCCCCAATGCAAAAAGAGTGCATACCAAAAAGGTGGGGTGGCCAAGTGAGAAACTTCAAGAAGGACTGTCCCATGATGGAGTGTGATGCTGGGTGGGAACTGGCTATGCCAGTGATGACTCCACTGACTTGACCACCTCCCCTCCTGATGATAATGGAGGTAGCTAGCCACTGCCTGACCACACTACTCGATAGGGGGAGCTCCTTGTCTATGATTTGCATTCACCTGCTTCCAAAGACCTACCAGTCATTTGTAAGGCTACTGTAGCCAGTGATTTTTTAAAACCTCTATCATATTGCATTCTGTTAAAGTGCAGTGCTTTATAGATGAGCTAGACGAGTAGGCTTTATAGATGTCTGTACTTAGCTTCAGGTAACTGGCCTTCATCTATCCATCCCATTACCATCTTTAGAAGCATATTCAGTACTTACACATTTTGCTCTGTAGCCTTTCAAAAATTGTAGGTGGCGTAAGCAGTGGTAGGGTGACAGTGATATGAGTGAAATGAGTGTAATCATGCAAATGAGATCCCCTGTAGTATAGTGGTTAGAGAGTCAGACTAGGATCTGGGAGTCCCAGATTCAAATCTCCAGTCTGCCAAGGAAGTTTGCCTGGGTAACCTTGAGACAGTCACACACTCAGCCTAACCTACTCCCAGAGTTGTGGTGAGGATAAATTGCAGGAGAGGAAAATGATGTAAGCTGCTCTGGGTCCCCACAGGGAAGAAATGTGGGATGTAAATGAAGTAAATAAAAAAAATGATACATTTGAATTCATTTTCAAACATTTGGCTCTCTGTTCATGACCCATGACCCAGGTGCAGGACATGAACCAAGCTGGTGAATGTATACTTCCACCTCTGCCAGGCTGAAGAATTAGGCTGCTTCTAGGAGGTGGGGGGAAGGGAGAGGGAAACCCCAGGCCCAGAGGGGAGTCTCAGCCCTTGGTAAGGCAGAAGCTGCAGCCGTTAGTCGAGCGAGAGTATGGTGAGCAAAGAGGAGGGGGAGCTAAAGGTTCCTAAGGAGATGTTCAAAGATATCAAGGACCACATATTGACAGTGGCCAGGGTAGGCTTTGGCCATGCAAGACTTGGGTGGGGGGGCTTAGGATGCATTCTAAACACTCATGGGGGCTAGTGATGGTTAATGGCTTAGAATGCCTGATGCGTCCCTCTTTCCCACGCTCCTGCCTTGTGTTCTGCTGAGGCGCTGCAAGCCCTGGAGCAGCCTGGAGTCTAATGGGGTGGAGGGGAAGAGGATTAGCTCTCCTCTTGCTCCCCCACCCCACTGCTTTAAAACTGGGAGCTGTGTTATGCTTGACTTTGCCAAAGACCATGAGTAGACCCTGCCCTCTCATCTGATATGCTCGGCTTTCCCCAAAGAGCCTGATTTTACACCTTGGGAAAGGAGGAGAGGACAAGAACGGAGGGCCTGTTCACATGTGTTATGTGTCATCAAGCCACTTCTGACCTATGAATCAATGACCTTCAAAATGTCCTCTTGTTAACAGCCTTGCTGAGGGCCGTGGCTTCCTTTATTGAGTTAATCCTTTTCATGGTGGGTCTTCATCTTTTCCTACTGTCTTCAATGTTGCCTAGCATTATTGTCTTTTTCAGTGAGTTTTTTCCAGTGACTAAAGTACAGTAGCTTCTGTTAAGTCACTTTAGCTTCTAGCAGCATAATTATCAGATAAAGCTTTTCTTGGGGTGTACTTTATCAGGCTGTGAAGGAGCATGAGATATGTTTGGACTTTCCCATGTCAAAATAATGTGTGTTGTATTTTAAAAAATGTCCAGGAAAAGGCTAGGCTGAAAAACTGTCTCCTTGAGTTGGGTTTTTATGAGTGCAGAGGGGTTGAGGGAATATTCAAACATTTTAGATAGATAAAATAATGTAAAAGTGTAATTATTCATAAACAGTTCATAGAGGTCAACATAATTTGTTCTATCATTTAAATGAGTTGTTGATTATATGAATGTATATAAAGAACAAATATGTATATAACATATATGGGGGGCATCATTTCAAAATTAAAAAAAATCTAGATCTGGCCAATGCATAGCCCAAAACATTTTTTTAGGAAAGAAGGCTTGACTGTCTGAAATTCATTTTGCTTGTGTTTCATGAATCATGCTCTAAGTATTAAAGTCAGTAATAATTTATTTAAGTTGTTTTACAGAGCTATACACGTTGTGTAGAAATGAAATATTTAGCTAGCAGAATTTTACTAATATTTTATAAATTACATTCCAGTCTTAAATAAAATGCCATTTCTAATTTTTTCAGTGTATTTCTGTTGCAGATGGATGAAACACACATAAATTCTTCTTAATTAGATGATAGCCTGCATGTGGTCTCTATTTGAGGACCATGGCCTTTGTTGTGAAATTTAGAAGAAAATAAATATTCACCATAAAGATGGGCAATATGTTTTTGATTACAGTTTAGCACACAGGCTTCTTTAAGCCTCATCAATTTAAAAAAAGGAATTAAGTGTATGTAACTAAGTGCTGGATAGTGGCTACGAAAACATATCTTTTTTCATCCTAATCTAGCATAAGTAGAGTTATAGGCTGTTTCTTAGAATCCAGTTCCCTAGATCGTTTATACATATAGATCACACTAAGATATGGGACCCAACAGAATTGATATTCAGCATTTTGCTAGCATTTCCACGTTCTGTACTAGCACCACTTCAGCAGATTGAGTGAAAGAGATATTATCTAACTGCTGGGCTGAGAACCTAGGTTGGCCCAGGTCAGGGAAAATAATTTCCCCTGCAGTGTCCATTAAAGTCTGAGTGGACAAACCCTAAATCATTCCCAATTTCTGATTCACTAACATAGCACTAAAACTCAGTTTAAGACTCAGTGGACTGCTGGCATACTACTGAGGTTACATTTGGCTGATTGGAAACAGCACAAAAACATTTAGTCTCCCTATCCCCATTGCACCTCATATTTCTCCCTGTTCCACCCCTCACAATAACAGAGTGAGGGCACTATGAGTTCCTGGCTCCACATATAGGGGGAAATGTATCAATAATCCCTTCACAAATGTATCCTTAAGCATCATTGTCATATGCATACAATCTTAAATCTCTTTTTTTTTTTTAAATCAACATTTTCCAATTCTAGTCTGTTGGATTTTTAAAAATCTAACCAAGAAATCCTTTAAATTTCTGAACAAACCTTGTGAAGACAGGACATCAAAAATAGATCCATTCAAGTAAGGAGAGAAGGTCATTATGCTTCCATTTCTTGACCTGGATTGTGAAATATATAGATAAATCACCATGACTCAGAGCTATATAAAAATACTACAGGTCCAAAGGTCAAGCCAAGAATATTAAAAGCAATTGAATACATGGTGCGAGCGGAATGAATTTCAGACATAGTCACTGCCACTAGTAAAATAACCCCATTCTTCTTTGCAAGAGCAGCTAGGGAAGTTCTTTCTGCTAATAAGAAAGCCTTTTCCAGATATGCATTAAGATTTAAATATTAGTGTCTTTTTGACAGGCCTGGCAAATGCATATTAAGCCTGAACAACGTTGTTTCTTCATAAATAAAGCGACACAGTCTCTTCTCAAGTAATCTACAAAAATTCTGCAGTTTTTACATCTACTGACAATCTCTAATTTGATTAAAAGGGTATTTTAATTTAATTTCTCAATTAATGTAACACACGTGCACTTTACTATAAGGTAATGCTTTGTTCATATTTGTAAAGGGGAATGCCTGCACCGGGTTTAGGAGGCGATGCAGTGGCCCTGCCAAAATCTCCACCCGCGCCCCAAATCCATGCAACCCAAAAAATCCATGCAACCTAAAAGGTGGCGTATCTCAACCCAAAAAGTGGGGCATTCCCTAGCTGTAATGACTTAGGAGGCCGCCTAACAGCTGTCCCGCCTCCAAACTGGCACCATGATGCCCCGGGAATGCCTCCTGGGATGTTGTGACACCCCGGGAACGCCTCCTGGGACACCGGCGGAAGGCTCCGTCGGCATCCTGGCCCGGCTTTAGCTGAATGCACATCCCTAACCGTAACTCAGAAGAAGTAGAAAATAAACTAGATTCAAGTAATAAAGGAATAAAATGAGAGAATATTTATTATTTTTTCTTTGTGCTAAAAAGGCTTTCTACAGTTCCTTTCTGGTCACTCCTCCCCCCTTGCCACTTAAAAGGACATGAGCAAAATCAACATTCCTGTAGTCCGTCTCCAGTTGTAATTAACATTTGTTATGTATAAAAGTTCTTTTGAATAGCTGCTTCAGCTCTGAAAGTTATGAAAAGCAGGGAACTTACTGGGGAGAGGTGCTTTGACTGCTGTTTCTTATGTAGCATTCAAAGAAACTGTTACACACTTTTGTTTTTCTCTGTTGTTGCTCACCCCATGCTGATATTGAGAGGGTTACTTCCTCTGAACACAGAGGTTCCTAATAGCTACAGATGGGCCTATTTGCCATGTATTTGCCTCAACAATTTCTAAAGCCAACTAAGGTAGTTGCCATCAACGTATCTTTTGGCCATATCTTCCACAAGTTGATTGAAGATAGGGATGCCAGCCTCCAGGGGGGACACTGAGATCCCCCAGAATTACAGTTTATCTCCAGACTACAGAGATCAGTTCCCCTGGAGAAAATGGATGCTTTGGAGGGTGGACACTATGGCACTGTACCTCACTGAGGTCCCTGGACCCTGTCCTCCGCAGGCTCCATCCTCACATCTCCAGGAGTTTCCCAACCTGGATCTAGCAACCCTATCCTCAGTACCCTACTAGTGGCCAGGGGGATCTGGCAATCCTAATTAAAGAATACTTTCTTTTGTCTACCCTGAATACATAGCCAATACTAGTAAAGATGTTCTATTTACTTGTAGCATATATGTGTTTCTATAAAAATCACCATGTTGTGGAAGAAAGTTTTTGTTTATTAGTAAAGAATTGCTTATCTTGAAAATAAAATGACACACCCTATCCTCTTTAGAGACTTCTCAATAGCTTTTTGGTGCTTACAACTTGCTTTATACCTCTGGAGAAGGTTAAAAGTTTAAACTTAAACATTTTATGTACTCCAAATTGCCATAACAACTGCACAGCTGGGTTAAATTACAGTCACAATAATTGATTTGTAATGATAGTAATAGAAAATACACTATTAGTCTATTTAACTTCTGCGCTGTAGATTAAGGAGAGAATCTGGTTTTATTCCTCCTTTAGAAGGGACAATTTACCATCTCTAGATGGGCACATAAGTAGTTTAATGCTTTTTCTCAAGTTCTTTAGTGGCTTCAGTAAAAATAAAAGCATGGCTAGAAACCTTCTGTACTGTATCATTTCTTTGGGAAGTGAATAAAAATAAGTCACCCTAAAGTTTGTATGTATTCTTGTGGTTAAATTATCTGCCTTTGTTGAAAAATATTAGGTCTGAAAAGAAAATGAAAGAAAATAAAAATTCAATAAAAATGTTTCATCGGAGAAACTGAAAAAACACAACTGAATTATTTTGGCCTCTAATCTTTGCCAGTAAAAAGTGCTCTTCAGTTTTTCCAACACAAACTTCTTGGAGGTTTTACTTAACACTGAAAAATGACTTTGGAATGTTAATAAAAGTCATATCTGCACTCTAGCAGGAAGGTGTATTTTTACATCCTAGAGACTTTAATGGAATTTCCAAGGAGATTTTTTATAAAGAGAGATGAAATGTAGATGCAGAGATGAGAAAGGAACGTTTCCTTTTTTCCAGTATGAAAGTCAGCATTCAGGATATGGAGATCTAAGGACATGACTGTGGCTAAAACAATAAGATTTTCTATTCCACAAATCCCAAAATTCAGGCATCCAATTATGCATATTATCAACACATATGCTAATTATGCCTGATCAACCCACTACATGTGTATTTTCTGCTTCTTTGGTTGTATTTGCCAAAAAGAAGAAGAAAGAAATGAATAGTGGAGTGATTTTATGTAAGCTACTGTGTTTTCAGCTGTGTTTTCTGTGTATACTTAGGAGTAGGTCCCACTGTGCATAACATAGTAGTCTTACAGCCACAATCCTAATCATGTTTACTTTGAAATAAATCTAATTTTAATGGTATGTACTTCCTAATGGTATTGGGTATTGACATTTACTTTCCAATAAGCTTACAAATGCCCTTAGAATCTTGTTCCTAGTGTAGAAGCTAAGAGAGCAATCTTAAGGGGGGGGTAGTTGGAGTGGGACTGGGGACTGTGCCACCACGCTGCCTCCTGAGAAGCTTGCAGCTTTGTTGTAGCAATCTGAAAAGGAAAACCACTCCAAGCCCATGAAACTGCTCCACTGAGTTTCACGGGGCTACACCTCCCTTTTTGAAAGGTGCAAGTTTGTTCCCTGGGCAAAAGGGCCTAGTGAGCTGACTAAAGTCAGCCCCATCCCTGAATGCCCCCCTTGGTGCTGGCAGGAATTCTTGTGCCTGGGAAACATTGCCATAGCGGCTGTGCCAGCACCCATGTGTGGTGCTGCCCCACAGCTCCCCACACTGGTGTAAGTCACCTTGTGCTGGCCTTGTGCTGGCCGGTTCAAGTGGGACTAATGCCAGTGCAGGGATCACACTGTCTTCAAGCCCCTTTCGCCTCCTCCCCTCAGGATTGCTCTGCCAGTGACTAAAAGGTTATCTCTGCTAACTTTTACAAATTTGATATAGTTGTAATTAACATTTCTAATGTTATCACTTCCCAAAGTACTGCTATCAAGCTGCCAAATGATTCTGTATTATGCAGTCCCACCTATTACAGTTTGTAATAACCGAAAACAGTATTCACTAGTTGGAGCTTGTTTTCAAGATTGATCTGGCCACCTGAATCCATGCCACATCAGCAATGGGACTGGACTACTTTAATGCATTTTTCATTGTCTCCCCTCAAAATCAACTTGGAGACTTTTGTTGGTGCGGAACACTACAGATTGGCTATTATCATAAGCTAGACTGTTACCCAAATTTGATTATCTCTCCATTTTGGTTGAGGAATTAGCTGGGGAGACTATATTTTGCAAGAAGAAGGTGTAACCAGGATCTTTTCCAGAGATCAAATCCCTGTGAAAAAGTCTTAATAATGAGATTTGGTTTAAGATTAATTTGGTTTTTATTGTAAAAGCAACTTTAAACACAGAGACAACAAAACACACAAAACCCGATACACTCAAGAGCTAGGAAATAAAAGGTAGGAAGGGGTGGACATAAGGATACAAAGGTCCCAGGGGAAAGTATATTTACCTATCAGAGGTGCAATATCCAAAATTGCAGCTGCAGGAAGGGAAAGAGACAGGGGCCCACAAGTAAGCAAGTAGGGGTGCAATGCACACCTTGCCATTGTGAGAGGGAAGATATTCATACCCAAAATATATCCTTTTTTTCTTTTTCTTTTTTTAATTTAAAAAAATTAAATGAACCCATTCCATATACAACCACCTTATCAAGCATAAAGGTTTCTCCTATACTCGTTGCAAGTGCCGGCGTGCCATCTGCAAGATAAGTCTGGGCGGGTTCTAGTTCTTTATCTAGGGGATATCAGAAACTGTTCTGTTGTGTATGTGCTGTAACTGTTAAGCCTTTCTAGCAACTGACCTTAGCTTAAAGATAAGCTCTCATTCCGTTCAGGCTCCAGCTTGTGTCCCTGATAGAATGTGTCTTGGAAGAGAACAAACTTGGATTCTTAGAGACACAGAGAAAAGCCTAATGGAACAAAGATGGCTGCTCTTTTGACAGCAGAGAAGCCTAGAAAAACCCAGAGTTGGTTTTGGTTTCTAACAACTATATATGTGAAGTCAGAGGATTTGTCCCATTGCACTTCCCCTGCACTTCATTTGATATGTTGTTGCCATTCAACAGATCTTTTTGTAGCTCTTCACATGCTGCTTTGGTTTTCACTGATGAATATTTTGCTGTTGTATACAAACTTGGTGCCAAATTAAATGGTATCAGTCCCAGCACCAAACCCTGTGAAACCCTACTGCTTACTTCCTTTCAGTGTGGAACTGTTTATTCCTAGCCTTTGCTTACTGCTGATTTACTAGCTAGTAACTCATGAGACAACTTTGGTAGGGTGGCCTATTTTAGTAATATGTTGAATATTGCTATTAGGCAGTTGGACATTTGAGTTATTTAACAACTCTTGAATGCATGCCATTTGACCCACTTACTTGCTAATGTTTTTATTTGTGAATTTACCCTAGAACTTAATTTCTCATAATGTAGTCTGACATCCTTCCGGAAAATAGCAGTTCTTGTGTTGGGAACTGCCCCAGGTTTCGTTTGTGATATCTAATGCAAATAATTCAGTTTCTCTGCAATCTCTCTATCTCCTTTAGCAATCTGTTTTGCCAAGATTTCCGCTTTTGAAAGGAAACCGTGATGACCCCTTTATCTTGGGGATTATCCCTTGAAGGATTTTAAACAAACCTGACCCACTGCCTATTTTGATGGCTATATTAATGTAAGTTCACTGTTGTGAGGAAGGATAAATTATTTGTAAACATGACTAAGGCACAGGAGGCAGGATTATAAAAGCAAGTTTAACACTTGGTTTTAAAAACAGATACTGTTTGAATGCTACTACAACAACAAAGCTTGGCAGCTTCAGCCTGAGGCAAATCTCTTCAGAGAATTATGGTTAGTGGGTTTAAATATAAGACAAACCAAATTCCTTCAGAACTTAAATGCACTTTCAGCCCTGACTGACAACTGTTTCAGCCAACCAGCATATGACAGGTCCAATTTTAAAAGTTCTTCAAATCATCCAGTCCCCACAGTCACAGCAACACAGGGGCCTTCCAGTTTACTTCCCTCAGAAGATACATTGGCACTTGATTAAAGTCACTTTTACTCAGCAATCTTAATCAAATAACTAGTCTTCACCTGAGCCACACCAACTGATCCCCTCAACAGTCATACCCTTTCTCCTGAAGAGCTCTTGTAGTTAGGGTTGCCATCCTCCAGGTGGAAGATCTCCCAGAATTACAACTGATCTCCAAATTACAGAGATCATTTTCCTGGGAGAAAATAACTGCTTTGGAGGGTGGATTCTATGGCATTATATCCCACTGAGGTCCTTTCCCACCTCAAACCCTGCCTTCCCCAAGTTCCACCCCAAATCTTGAGGAATTTCCCAAATTTGCTGACCGTAATTGCAGTCACCCATTCATTCCCAATCCCGTCAGCATTCCAGCATTCTCTCCCTACTGACTGAATGTGGCTATGGCTCAGCACATTCAAAACTTGGAGACAGAGGGCTAGTGTATGACTTGAAGAAGGGCAGGAAAACCACGTGTCTGTCACAGAAACCATATGGCTTTTTATGGTTTCTTGGTTTTTCTGACTGACCACTATCCTCTTAGATTTGGTAGTACATTTCTTAATTTGTGATATGTCTTTGGAGTGTAAATGCAAGTAGACTTACATCATTTCCAGGTATACTGAAGACATATAACCTCTTTACTGTCCCTTTTCAATATGCTTCTTACTAATCCCCTCATGTTTCAGAAATTGTGTCTTTTGAAATTAGACATTACCAGGTTGAATTTTGGATACCACAATCTAAAATCATTACAATAGGGTATTGATTATGTGATCTCTCTCTCTCTCTCTCTCTCTCTCTCTCTCTCTCTCTCTCTCTCTCTCTCTCTCTCTCTCTCTCTCTCTCTCTGTATAATTTATACATATAAACATAATTCATATTTATAATGAATATATATTTGTGATCTTGATCATTAACAAGATACAGAGGTAGCGGCAAAAAAAGGAAACAATGGTGCTATCTAATTCAGTTCACTTATAAAGTTATTATTTTGATTTTGCTTCATACACAAATCAAATGTGATCCTCTATTCTAATATCATTTCTGTTTCCTCATGCTAAATTATTTCCATAAAATATACAGTACACATTTTCCCACATTATTTGTGTCTTAATAAATCAGCGTTATAGGTAATATTTATTTGTTTACTTCAGTTATAGCTCACTTTTGTCAATGAGGTTTAAGAGAGAGAGAGAGAGAGAATAAAATATGTAAAACAATCTACAGTACTGACAAGCAAAGTGACTAGACTGACACTCTTAACAGTGGCAAGCTAAGGAAACAAAAGAGCATTGAAAAGAGCATATACATCCATGCCTAATCCAAAAGGAAAAAAGTGATAAAATATTACAGCATGACTTATGAAAAAGAGGAGACAGAAATGTAAGTAATAGAGCAGTAGAGCAAAAAGGAATAAAGGAGTAGAAGTCATAAATACTTTGGAGTTAGTGGCCAGTTTGGAGAAACAATAGAGCAATATGTACAAAAGATGAACAAAATTATAAAGGATGAACAACTATTGTGAAATATTGTCGAAGGCTTTCAGGGTCAGAGTTCATTGGTTCTTGTAGGTTATCCGGGCTGTGTAACCGTGGTCTTGGAATTTTCTTTCCTGACGTTTCGCCAGCAACTGTGGCAGGCATCTTCAGAGTAGTAACACTGAAGGACAGTGTCTCTCAGTGTCAAGTGTGTAGGAAGAGTAACATATAGTCAGAAAGAGTTTAAGAATGAATAAGAGTTTAAGAATGAATAAAGCTTGGCTTCCTGTTCTGAAAACCTCCAGACTAACAAAGACTACAGTCAACAATAGCCATGCAGGTTAGCTTTGGATTTCACGCATTAACAGATCACTTCAGGATACAATGGTTCCATATTAACATACCACACCCTCATTAGCACATTATCTTGATACTTACAGGACAATGATTAGCACATTACTTTTGCAGGACAGTACTCAGCTCAAACCCAACCTCTTTCTGACTATATGTTACTCTTCCTACACACTTGACACTGAGAGGCACTGTCCTTCAGTGTTACTACTCTGAAGATGCCTGCCACAGTTGCTGGCGAAACGTCAGGAAAAAAATTCCAAGACCACGGTTACACAGCCCGGATAACCTACAAGAACCAATGAACTCTGACCGTGAAAGCCTTCGACAATATTTTGAATGCCTCTACGGGGAGGAAATATTTCAACAGACCCGGAGCTTGGAAACACTTCGGAACAAGAAAGCACATCTACTTTGTTCTTTAACTTTTCTACTGCGATGCAGAGACACTGGAACAATTTCATCTTTTCTCATAAGTAAAAGAATCTTTAAAACTTCACGAGCTAACCGCATTTATGACCATCTAGAACGGGCTCTCTTACGAGAGAGAATTCACACTACCCGCAGAGAACTTGCTGCCACAGACAAGGAGTTGTTTTCCTTACATATCAATACTAGCCACAAAATGAGAAGCCATGATTGGGACAAGATTGATAATCTCACCTACAGAAAAATGGAACAGGGGTTAACCAGCCATACTTCCAGACAGAAGCAAAAGTTTAACAAATTACAGGAAAGAAGACAGACCAGTCCAAAACTTGACAACAAACGGATTATCTTCAATCTGACAGACCGACAACTCTCACCTGAAGAAACTTCCATCTTAGTCAAGGGAGGAAACTTTGCAGTCACTCCCACCCAAATTCCGGTGGAAGACATCATTGCAAATGTAGAATCTGCCATTTGTAATCTACCTGAAGAAGATGCTGAGGAAATAAGAGGAGAGACAGCAAGAATTCTACAAAAAGCAAAGCCCCCTGCTAGCAATATAACACGCAAGGAGAGAAACGCCATCAAGACCCTCAATGCAGATCCAGAAATCATTATTCTACCAGTTGACAAAGGCAATGCCACAGTGATCATGAAAACAGAAGAATACAAAAAGAAGATTGAGGAACTTCTGGACCCTGCCACATACAAAAAACTAAAACGAGATCCAACTTGCAAAATTAACAGGAAAACTAGCATTCTGATCAAGAATTCCACTCTTCATCCCGACACACACAGAAAACTATGCAAGACAGAAGCACAACCACCACGATTATATGGACTACCTAAAATTCATAAGGATTCCGTTCCACTCCGACCCATTGTGAGTGCCATTGGGTCCCCAACATATGAATTAGCTAGATATTTGACCACCCTCCTACAGGACCACATTGGAAAAACCATTTCTTACATCAAAAATTCAACTCACTTCATCAACAAAATCAGTTCGTTGAGACTCAATCCACAGGATATATTAGTCAGTTTTGATGTTGTATTCCTCTTTACCAAGGTTCCAGTAAAAGACACAATCTCATTGATTAACCAGATTTTTCCAGAAGATATAACAGCCTTATTTCACCATTGTTTGACAACTAGTTATTTCCTATGGGATCAAGAATTTTATGAACAGATTGATGGAGTAGCTATGGGAAGTCCACTCAGTCCAGTAATAGCAAACTTTTACATGGAATATTTTGAAAAGGCAGCATTAGAATCGGCACCTTACAAACCTAAAGTCTGGTTCAGGTTTGTAGATGATACATTTACTATTTGGAGCCATGGTGAAGAAAAATTAATGGACTTTCTAAACCATCTTAATAATATCCATCCAAACATTCAGTTTACCATGGAAAAGGAAATTGAGGGTAAACTCCCATTTCTTGATACCCTTGTCATCCGTAAAACAAACTTTCAGTTAGGTCACAAGGTCTACCGGAAACCAACTCACACAGATTGCTACTTACACAAAAACTCCAACCACCACCCCCGACAGAAAAGAGGAATAATCAAAACATTAATGGACAGTGCAAGACGGATCTGTGAACCACAGTTTCTCAAGAAAGAAACTAATCATCTAAATCATGCACTGCTAGCAAACGGCTATTCCAAGAATGAAATCAGAAGGGCCATTAAACCAAACAAAAATCAGAAAACTCAGGAAAAACAGTCTCCCATAGGAAAGGTATTCTTGCCATTTATTAAAGGAGTCACTGATAGGATGGAGAAACTTTTGAAAAAACATAACCTACAAACAGTGTTTAAACCCACCAAGAAAATACAACAAATGCTACGATCAGCAAAAGACAAAAGAGACCCCCTCACTTCTGCAGGAGTATATCGTATACCTTGCAGCTGTGGAGAAGTTTACATTGGGACCACAAAACGCAGCATACAAACAAGGATAAAAGAACATGAAAGATACTGCAGACTTGGCCAACCTGAGAAATCAGCAGTGGTTGAACATGGACTGACACAAACAGGACACAGGGTCTTATTTCAAGACACTGAAAGACTGGACAATTCTACCAACTATTTTGTCAGATTGCACAGAGAAGCCATTGAAATTCATAAACATTAGCACAACTTTAACAGAAAAGAAGAGAGTTTAAGAATGAATAAGGCTTGGCTTCCTGTTCTGAAAACCTCCAGACTAACAAAGACAACAGTCAACAATAGCCATGCAGATTAGCTTTGGATTTCACACATTAACAGATCACTTCAGGATACATTCGTTCCATATTAACATACCACACCCTCATTAGCACATTATCTTGATACTTACAGGACAATGATTAGCACATTACTTTTGCAGGACAGTACTCAGCTCAAACCCAACCTCTTTCTGACTATATGTTACTCTTCCTACACACTTGACACTGAGAGACACTGTCCTTCAGTGTTACTACTCTGAAGATGCCTGCCACAGTTGCTGGCGAAACGTCAGGAAAGAAAATTCCAAGACCACGGTTACACAGCCCGGATAACCTACAAGAACCAATTATTGTGAAAGTTAGATACTGAATGAATAGCTGCTAATGCCATGTATTTGCACCACTAAAGAACCAGAATCTCATAACTATATGTCGCAACATAATTAATTCTTCAGGAGTAAGCAATTCTATATCACTAGTACTGTTCAAATATGGGAGTATCTCATAAAACAAGTAATACTGGTTCTTAATCAATTTGTTAATCTACACTGGTCCCTTACATTAATTTGGTTCCTTCAGAAGGAGAGGAGGCATTTATGCAATAATAGTTCCTTTTTCACAAATGTTTTCATTTCTGTCCTTGCAGCTCTATGATCCCACCTAGAGAGTTTCAGGTGACTGGCTTCTTTAACTTTGCTGCCTTCTAGGATTTTTAAGGATATGGTCAATCCTGCTGGTCCTGAGTTGTAGGCATTAACTCATAGCTAAAGTTGTAGGTATTAACTCATAGCAAGCTTCAGTCTAGAGCTTGTGTATCATGTCCTGAATGGTTTCCATTGCCCCCATACTGTATTGTGTGGCAAATGTTCTTCTGAATTGTCTTCTGAATTGTCCATTAGCTTCAGTAATTTCCATTACCATGTGGGGTTTCATTTCTATCTTCATTATCAATAGAGACAACTTTGAAAGTATACCTCTTCTACTCAGTGTTACTGCCTTGTCTATCAGGACTTTTGTGTGTGCAGGAGGGGGGTGATAAATAGCCACAAGAAAAACATTTAAGCAAATATCTTAAAATGATGTGTGTCTAAATTAAACAGATTGCAGATTGCATGTGGATTTGACTTCCCTCTGAAAATAGGACATACATTTTTATTCATCAGATCAAAAACTAATATGTATACTTCAAAAGTATAGGAGGGATTCGCAGCTTTAGATGAGCCTGGTGAATGTGTCAATGGTGTTCCAATTTTGTTTTATTTGAATGGCAGGCTGGGATTCCATATCACTGCTTAAGAAACAACTCTCAGTCCCATAAGAAGGATCTGAACCTGTAATCTGTAGATGTAAAGACAGCAGACATTTTTCCATGTTGTTCTCCCTGTAGCAGTTCTTTCTGGGGGGAAGTGAATATGAGAAAGATCTGTGACATCAGTACCTTCCACTAATGGATTGCTGGATCTAATCTGTTGTTCGTATGAAAGGAAGAAGGGTATATTTGCAAATGTTATGTCCACCTTGCCCCAAGCACACATAGATAGACAGGCAGTTATTTGGATCCAGGCTAATGCATATTTTGATGCAAATTTCTATATAATGAACACACAGATTCAAGCTCAAAGTTTGGGGAAAGGCTTTGAACCAGTACAAGACCTGCTGTTCACATATGTAAAATCGAACTTTGTGGAATTTTCCAAATTATACCTAAGTACAGTGTTAAGAAAAATAACCATACCAAGATGTGATGCACAAAACGGCAAGACCAATTACTGTTCTCATAGAAATAATATAAACTGGTCACACTATTGTGGAATGTGGGCATATACTCTCGGGCATATACTCTCAATAGTCACTGGATAGGAGAGTAAAAGAATATATCATGTCCTTTTCTTCCTGTATACATTCTGTAGTAAAATGGGGGGCTGGGGAGAGAGAGAGAACAAAGAAATGACACAGGATTATGTAATGATGATTGTGAAGTACCAAAGCTGCAAAAGACCTGCATATTTGACATTGTGTGATTCTGGTTGATATTATGATAACAATGTAACATCATGGAGAAAAAAGAACAGAAAGCAGGAGTAGAATTTAATAGATATCTGTGAGATTCTATTAACAGCCCTAACTTTAGTATACTTTTGCAAAACAAAGTTTCACAGTGGAACTTCCTAGCAAATGTGTTTTGAATTTCAACCTGAACTTAATATAATTTTCATTAGTTTACAGGGCCATCTTAAGCAGAGTTACACCCCTGTAAGCCCTTTTACTTCAATGGAGTTCGAAGAGTGCAATTCTGCTTAGGCGTGCACTCCTAGTTCTGAATATATATTTTATATAATTAGTTGCCTCTAAATGAGCAACACATGCTGTTCTCAAATGTAGTTCTATTAAAAAATGGATTTATGGGCTATTTTATGCCCCATACTGAGAGCAGTAACAGTTATTTCCACAGCAGCTATTAGAGGTAGGCACTACTATTCCTATTTACAGACGGAATAGCAGTAAAATATTTTAATTATAATGAGACGAGGTTATCCAATGACTGGTAGCCAAAAGGCAGAGTCTAATTGTTGCAGAAGCCATAGAGAGGGCAGGTCTTCGGGGGCTCTGTGGCTGTGACCCTGAGGCCCTGGGGTTCAGATCTATGGATGCTGTCCCTCCACCACTCTGTTATTCCCTGGCTAGAATTGTCAGCTCAGCCAGGCTATGGTTGCCTTGTCTTCTCTTAATACCAGGGACTGCACTGGGCAGCTTCTTATCTGAGCCAATCTCAGGCTTTTGGGAAGAGGATCTAATACCCAGTAACGTCTATGGTTCTGCTGGGGCCACTCTTATCTCTTGGATCATTGACTGTCTATCTGACCTTAAGAAAGCATGAAACTCTAAAAATATCTCCAAGGTCTATGCCTTAGTCTTGAATTATTATCTGTTACTACACCTTTTCTAAATGCATTGTGATATCTCAGTCCTCTCAAATACAAAAGAAGTATATGAAAATGCATGAACTAGTGCAATAGGGCTGGTGAAAAAAAATTCGGTAAAAATCGGATTCGGAAAAATTCGGCTCGTTTTTATTTGGGAAATGCCGAAGTCCAAACTCCCCCACTTTGGGTCCGTGCAATTCGGCATGAAGTCCAGAGTTTGGGGAAAAATTCGGCCGAATAAAGCCATTAAAATCACAATCGCACCTTTCCGCGGCTCCGGGGGGGCATTTTTGGGGTAGAGGTCCCAAACTTTCAGCGTAGCTTCAAAGGACCCTTCTTGCAATAACCCCCAAGTTTTGTAATGATTGGATCAGCGGGGGCTGAGATATGGGCCCCGAAAGGGGTCCCCCCTCCTTAATGTGCATTTGCAATTAGCAGAGCTTGCCGCCCACGCAAAGCTCCCAGCCCCGACAAACAGCTGAGCTGCGGGCAGCAAGGGCGGGGCAGGTGCAAAGAAGTTTGCAAACCATGAAAAGCAACACAACCATGCAAACCATCACGTTTGCAACCATGCAAAGCAACACCTGACGCCTGGGAGTTTGCAAACCATGGAAAGGGACAGAAGAAGTTTGCAAACCATGCAAAGCAACACAACCTTGCAAAGCAACACCTTTGCAACCATGCAAAGCAACACCTGACGCCTGGGAGTTTGCAAACCATGGAAAGGGACAGAGGCATGCTAGCTAAGCATCAGGAGCAGGAGGGGGTGGAATTTTCCCTTTTGCATCAGACTCGGGACCAGGAAAATGCATTCTTTAAGTCACAATTTGAAAACAATTTTTGAGCAAGCATCAAAATAGACCTAACCGATCTTATGAATGAGGGAAAACCTGAGGACACACAACTGAAGCCCCCCCTCAAACCAGGGAGAGAGATACTCAAGGGGGCACACACCCCCAGACAGAACAGGCGAAAGCCCCCTTTGGCTTCCCCCCCACCCACAGAAACTGCTCTCTCCCCACACACACACAGACTGCTTCCCCCCCACACACACACACACAGGAGAAAAATTATAGATTAAAGCCCCAAAAGGGGTCTTACTGTGGATGTCTTCTGTTCCATCAGGAGGGACTGGGAGGACTGGATAATCCAATACAATTCCATTTAAGCACGGGAGGTTTTGCCTTGGATTTGCCGCTCTCGAGATTCACACAGGATTGACTGATCCCATTCATCCCAATAGGGAAAAGGGGGGACCCCATATCTCGGGACCCCCTGACCCAATGTTTACAAAACTTGGGGGGTCTTACAGGAAGGGTCCTTTGAAGCTCCGCTGAAAGTTTGGGGTCTCTACCCCCAAAAATGTGCCCCCTGCAGCCACGAAAAGGAGCGAATGTGTGCTTTAAATGGAATAAAAATGAACATTAAGGGGAGGACCCCTTTCGGGCCTCATATCTCGGAACCCCCTGATCCAATGTTTACAAAACTTGGGGGATCTTGCAAGAAGGGTCCTTTGAAGCTCCACTGAAAGTTTGGCGTCTCTACCCCAAAAAATGCGCCCCCTGCAGCCATGAAAAGGAGCAAATGTGTGCTTTAAATGGAATAAAAATGCACATTAAGGGGAGGACCCCTTTCGGGCCCCATATCTCGGGACCCCCTCACCCAATGTTTACAAAACTTGGGGGGTCTCGCAAGAAGGGTCCTTTGAAGCTCTGCTGAAAGTTTGGGGTCTCTACTCCCAAAAATGTGCCCCCTGCAGCTATGGGAAGGAGTGAATGTGCACAAGCACCCCTCCCCGCGGGGATTTCTCTCTCACATATAAACAGATACTCTTTCTTTTCCCGGGCCGTGCAGCAGCTGGGCTCATGCACTCAATCACTCAAACTGATTGGCCAGAAGAAGACCCAGCTTGGCCACCGATTGGCTGCAGGAGAATGCTGCTTACTAACTGACGGTTATGCTGCTGCGCCAAACCCCGAATTTGCTGAATTTATTTGCCGAACACCACGAATTCACTGAATTCGGCTCCCCGTTTTCCTGCCTTTTTTGAGTTCGGTTCCATCCGAACTAAAAATTGCCGAAACAGGGGAAATTCGGCTGTTTTTTGGTTCGGGACGAACCGAATCGACAGCCCTATAGTGCAGTACTGTCAAATATAAGGCTAGGGGTTTTATCAGGCCCTTTAGCATCCCCATGGCACCCCACATCAATGCTTGAACTGGGACCATGGCTCAGTGGTAGAGCCTCTGCTTGGTATTGCAAAGATTCCAGGTTCAATCTCCAACATCTCCAGTTTCTTTTTTAAAAGCAAGTGGTAGGCAATGTGAAAGACCTCTGCCTGAGACCCTTGAGAGCTGCTGCCAATGTGAGCAGACAATACTAATCTTTATGGACCAAGGATTTGATTCAGTGTAAGGCAATTTCATGCATCCTTACTGTTGAAGTAAAAGGTGATGACACCTATGGCTCAACACTACCCCCCCCAATGCAATTTAAATCAGCATTGCTATTAGCCATCATTTAGATAAAAGAGAAAATTTGGTGACTTGAAAAAGATACTTAGCTGTAATGATTCATCTAGCAGGAAAGGGAAAGATCTGAGACATGATAGAGTCTGGCGGGAGAATACCACCTTGGCACATAGAAAAGAGAATTGGAAAGACGGTGGAGAGTTGGAAGCTGCAGGAGGCAGCTAACAAATGGATTTTGGTACAGGGATTTTGGGCCCTGGCCTGGATAGCCCAGTCTAGCCCAATCTCATCAGATCTCAGAAGCATCAGACTTGGTTAGTATTTGAATGGGAGAACACCAAGAAAGTCCAGGGTTGCTCCTAATTACCAATATTAAGCTAAATTAGATCTTGCCATCTAAAATGAACCTGCACAGCAAACATAATGATGAAACCTAATACTTATTAAGGTATGAAAATGATATGAATGTATGAAACTTGTTGAATTCCTGGCCAGATGTGTCTCCTAAGGAAATTAAACCGCTCATTGATCGCCTACACTCAGGTAAAGCCCCAGGTCCTGATCTAATTCCCTACGAACTTTTTAAAGTCAACAGCGAATGGTGGGCCAACGTTCTTGCTCCTGTATTCACACAAATTAATGCCTCAGGAGCTATTCCAAAATCTTGGAGACATACTATTATCATCCCAATCTTTAAAAAGGGTCAGCGCTCTGACCCAAGCTGTTATCGTCCAATCAGCCTTTTATCTTGCTTAGGCAAATTGTATTCCTCCTACTTATTAAAGAGGCTGTTGGATTGGGTTGAGAGTAATGACATCCTTGGCTGGGAACAGATTGGCTTTAGAAGGGGTTGGTCTGTCACGGACCACTGTTTAGTGCTCTCCCATCTAGCCAAGAAATATTCCTCCCCCAGAAATGGCACTCTTTATGCGGGTTTTATGGATCTTAAGGGAGCTTTTGATACCATCCCGAGGGAGAGGCTATGGTTGAAACTATCACATTCTACTATGGATAGGAGGTTACTATGGCTTATTCAGGAATTTCATACCGACCTCACAGCTCAGGTTTGCTGTGGCAACCAAGGAGAACTAACCGAGCCCTTTGAACTGGTCAAGGGAGTTAGACAAGGTTGCCTCCTTGCTCCTCTCTTGTTTAATCTATACCTGAATGATATGGCAACCAATTTCTCAGAGTTTTGCCACCCCCCAAAGCTTGCAAGTCATCCCACCCCGATTCTACTCTATGCTGACGATGCAGTTCTCCTGTCCCGCACAGAATTGGTTTGAAAAGATCTTTGCAAACTTTTTCTGAGTACTGCTCTAGGGAAGGTCTTAAAATAAACCTTCATAAATCTAAGATTATGATCTTCACTAAGAGGAGAAAAATGCCTCTTTTTCGCTGGGTATTAGATGGCTTTGAGGTTGACCAAGTCAAGGAGTTTGTTTACCTTGGCATTCTGTTTTCCCATAACCTAAATTGGAATGCCCATCAAAAAGCAGTGTCCAACAAAATTAAACCTGGGGTTGGTGCTATTGTCAATTTTTTTCACACCAAAGGTGGCAAATATATTCCAGGGGCTATTCAGGTTTTTAATCTGAAAATTACCCCAATTATCCTCTTTGGTGTTGCCATCTGGATTACAGTCATCAATGAATCTATAGATCGTCAACTGCTTCAGTTCTTACAAAAACTCCTAAATGCCCCTCTTTGTGTTGCTGGCGTTACTCTTCGTTCCTAGTTTGGCCAAATGTCACTTGAAGCTAGGGCGTGGTTGGCCGCCTTTAAACTACACCTTAAACTGTGCTTTAGCACTGAGGGGTTCCTAGCTTCTCTGAAGCATGACCCTTTTAAATCCTCATAGCAAAAAATCTTGGAGGAGAAATTGGCGTTGTTGGGCTTCTCGCAGGATATGTTATCAGATCTTGGGAAAACTGAAGCTTTTGCCAAAATTAAAAAGTGCATTAAAGAGCTCGATTATAACAGCACTACTTTTCGTGCTCGTTGTGTCTGTTCATCCCAGTTCTTCGGAATACCCCGTCCACGTGGTCTGCCTGCCTATACATATTATCTAACAACTCCTCGTCTCTGTAGAGCTTTTTGCTTGGCTAGATTGAATGCTAACCCTTCTATGGTAATGCAGGGCAGAATTCTGAATATACCATACTCAGACAGGATCTGCCCTTGCTTTTCTGGCTCTATTGACTCATTAGCCCATGCCCTTTTGGAATGCCGCTTTTACGAGGAACTTCGATCGCACTATATTTCCCCCCTTTTAATATACAAATCCAATGCCTCTGTGACTGACATAATGCCTTTCTTACTAAGTGATAGGGACCCCAAAGCTACATTGTCAGTGGCAAGATTTGTTTCAGTCCTTATATCCCTCCAACACTAGATATATGCTGCTCAAGATCAATTGATCAAGGAGCTTCTAAGGGATAAAAGGAAAAGGAATGTATGAAACACAAGCATTTCATAGCCAAACTCTGTGATTAACTTTATCAATAAAATGACTTAAAGCCATTAGATTTTTGCAAGTGTATTTTCTAGCTGGCAGTGTTGTGTCTTGATTATTCATGTATTCTTAGAGAAACGTCCTTTGAAGTAAACAGAAACTAATTAAGTAGCAAATGTTTGTGATATTTAAAATGTCATACATAGACTTAGGTCTGCACATTCTTGCAAGAGTCAGTGCCCTACTCCATGTAAGAGGTCATCATCTAGCCGTTGCTGGTGTTATTCCTACTTTTGTTCCATATTGTATTTGCCTTGGTTTCATATCTGTAGGAAACCAATAAAAATTAGCCTGTATGTACATTAGAAAGAATAAATCAGGTAGTGGATGAACATCTTCTTCAAGCAAAAATTAGATATGTTCTATGATCTCATTTGCATATTTTGCTTGTTTGTATTTAGCATAATTTGCATATCTTCATGCCTTACTCCCCCCCGTAAAACTTTTTATTAAAGTAAAAAATAAAACACATACATACCCAGACTTACAAAATATCATATCTTCCAAAGGGAACATATATTTAGAGCCATCATTATGCTTCAAATATCAGATTGGTATTCTTACTACCTTTTATCATTAGTGCCTATATACTATGGATTGTTATTTTATCAATATTTAAACTCAATTTAAAATTGATCTAACTACTGTTTACAGGCATTTGCTTTATGCTACCCCTATTGTTATTACTTTTGCTATGAACTACTAATATTAACTAATTATCTAACACCCTGGTGCAATTACACATAGTGCAAAACCATGGTGCAATTACACATAGTCCGTATATGGTTTCCATTTTCTCCAAAACTCCTCCTCAGATCTTCTGTTCACCAAATATGTCAATTTTGCCATCACTGTATACTCTGCCGTTCATTTATAAACTGTTCATTTATTCCTGGTCTTTGCTTCCTGTAATTTAACCAATTTTTAATCCAAAAGATAACCCATCGTCTTAGCCTGTGAGTTATCCCATGGTTTTTCTATAATTATTTCTTCTTTTATTGTCTGGTTGTTAATTTTTGTTTTATATCCTTCACTATCTTTATTTCTTCCCTTTTTCATTTGGGATGTCATTATGGTCTCCTACTGGTGATTTTCACCAGGATCTCATACCAAGTGTTCCACTATGATCTGTAATAATGTAGAAAATGTTGGTTGTCCATGTCTTTGTTAAGTTAATGGCTCAGAATGGTTGGATATTGTTTCCTCAGTTGTGCTAATTGTTCAGAGATCACCCCAGGAAGTTGTATTAAATATCCATGGGAGCATGGAGGAGGGTGCCTTCACAGCTGAATGTATGAAGAAGCACAAGTTTATCTAGATGATAATAAGGAGAAACAGCAAAAACTACTGGGGCAAATTGGCCATTACTTTGTGTGGGCCACTGCCTGAGCTTCCTGTGCATCTGAAGTGCAGCCAGTAAGGAGAATCACAGGCATTGCAGTACCCAGATATTCCTTGCCATCCCAGGGTTGGTGAAATCAGCCAGCAACAGAATAGCAGCATCTGGCTTCACCCTGCTAGACCAGGGGATAGTGCAGTGAGTGAAGAGGAGCACAATGGTGTCTTATCTCACCCTGCCAGCTCAGGTATAGTACTGCCAACGAGGAGGAGAATGGACACAGTGGTATCTCACTTTGCTATGCCAACTCAGGCATGGTGCGGCCAGCAAGGAGGAACATGGCAGCAACCATCTTTGCCCTGCTTGGCAGCTATGACTCACTGCCTTTCACCCTCTTTAATACCCCACTCTCTCAGCCTGACTGTGTATGCTGAGGGGAAATCTTGGCCTGAGTGTATTTTTCTCCTCCTCCAGTCCCACTCCAGTATTTACCTCAGACAGAAATTTGACACAAGAGGCTTCTTAACTTTATTAAACCGAACAGGGAAATTTATTGAACAGTATTTACAAGATGGGTTTTTGATGAAAAGGCAGAATTGGAGGGAAACACAAAACCACGTATATATACACAAGATTTCTTCAGAGAGATAGCTTAGCTTAGGTGTTACTCAGGTTGTCTTTAGCTTAGATGCTTTCACAAGTTATGTTCCTTCAGTTCTTAGTTACAAGCTTAGTTCTGTCCCTCAGAACCCTCACAGACTCAGTTGCACAGACTCTGTTCCCAGCCTGGCTAACAGGAGTGAAGGGACTTTGAATCCCTTTCTCCTCAGAGAACTTCCAGAAGTATGGGGAAATATCCAAAATCCGTCTTCCAGTTCTGACTACCCCACACCAGTGGCAGTAATCCTCCACACCTCCCTGCAACCGGAATAGCTCTGCGCCAGAGACGAATTCCCCTTTGTGACCTGAGAAAGGGCCCTCTTTCACCCAGTTCTCAATCCTGTCACTCCACAGACCCCTTGTCTGTCACAGCAGCACTCAGCTTTCATAGTGCTGGTCTGACGCCCAGTGTGATTACCAAGAAAGAGCATGGAAGTACCTCCTTATCTCCAGCTGCCACTTCAGCTTTCTATTAGTGAGGGGATGGATGGGAGGTAGAGGAGGTAACCTTTTCCAGGGCCAATTGTCCTCTCATCCACCCCTGATAATTGCTGAGTAAACAAAATGGTTGATTTCTTTTTTAAAGTAAGAAAAATAGAAGAATATCATACTATTCATTTGGAGTGGGGGAGGGGAGACTCAGTTTGGAGTAATATCCACAGACTTAAAGGAGGGAAACACAATATTATTTTAAGCCCCACCGATTTACAAAGAGAAGATTAATATTCCTTCTTTTAGACTGTCATTGTGAGAGACATCAAACAATACAGCATAATGCCAGCCCATTCACAATTCTGGAAGAAAAGGTTTTTTGTTTTGTCTTTTGTTTTACTTCACATACAGGAATTCAATTTTTAAAAAATGAACATAATACTAAATAGACAATTTGAATTCAACTTTTTTTTTTTTTTTTTGGGAAAAAGAAAACCAAAGCAGTGCTTGTTGAACATCGAAGAACCCTGGAAGAACCACTAATGTATAGGTCTATAAAACCCTCAATGTTACTCTGTTTTGTCAGAATTATATTTGTTACTTTGAGAATTAAAATGGAAGATTCTCAGGGCTAAGCATAACTTGAAAGCTGAACTCACAGCCTTCTCTTATGTAGCACTCTTACAATGGGAGGTTGCCACTTCACTGCTATGACCCAGAATAGCTCCAGTATATTATATATATCATATGAAAACACTGCAGACCAGAAATCCCTAACAGAAGAGCAACTATGGCATTGGTAACATTTTAACAGTAGCATGTTAGCAGTAATTGGAAAGTGGAAAGGTCACTCTCCCACTGTTCCGAAGTATCTTTTACTTTTAGAAGGCTGTCTGTGCTTCTTCTGATTTTTGTTTTGTATGAGGGCTGAATCTACAGTTTTGGAACACAAGTTAAACCAGACAGAAATTAATGACAGTCTTGCAAGACTGGAAAACAATGCTGGCTGTGACCAAATAAGCAAGCAGGATGAAGTGGTGATATCTGTCAGGGATAATTTACTAGAATGAAACAGTGTGAGGGCTGGGGTAATAGAATATATTTCTGCTACTAGCTTCCATGCTTTGTTTTTGATGTCTTGGGAACAGTTGCTGTCAAGTTCACCTTATTTTTTCCTGTCTGCAGCTGTATAAATATAATGCAATATAAGTGGTTTCCTGAGCGTCAATATTTTAGTGATATGTGATACAAAGACACTGTTGCATGCATGGAAAGTACTACATTTAGCATTCTGTATGGGAATATACATACTTTTTAAAAAAGTAGAGATCCAGGATAACTACAATCCACATACAATTATCTGACCTAAAGCACAATCTGCACTGAAACACACAAGCATAATCATTTCTCTGTGGCAGCACATATGCCATGGTGGTTTGCTACATTTTTTTTAAATTGTGAAAGGAGCAATTCTGTAAACCTCTTAGTGAAAGAAAAAAATCATAGATTCTTTAATCATTTTTATTTTTTAAAAAATGTGGTATCTATTTAAGTTTTTCCCCTGGGACTTTCTCAGGTGGTTGATGAAACAGTAACAATTGGTAGAGCAGAGTAGTGGCTTTCATTAGAAGAGGACAAGTCCAGGTAGTACAGACATTATGTACAGCATTGAAGTTACTGTTTTACATTCCCTCAGGACCCTGTAGCACCAGCTATTCACACAAGCTGTTTCCAGGCTCTTTAGCAGCATTCCTTCTGATGTATAGAAAGAAATATTCAGCAGACTTTGAATTAATTTCTATCCAGGGAGCATCCCTAGAAAAGTCACACAACACACAATACATTTTGGGCTGTTATAAAACACACTTTTTGAAGGAAAAAAAGTAACTAAATGTCTCAGGGGCAGTGATGTAGCTAAAGGATGCAAGTTAGTGAAATAAGACAACAGAAAAAGGAACTGGCCTCTTTCCCATTTGAGTCTTTAGATTTTTTGTCAGATAAATGATTAAACCTAATAGAGAGGACTAGACTGTGTGAAAGGAAGCCAACTGGACACTTGAAAGTAAGGACATTTAAGATGTTTTATTGCTTTTTTTTCTGATTCATAGCAAGCAATGTATACTGTGTTGAAGGAGGCTGAAATGATGCCCTATGTTCAGCAATTGCATTATACCTGCTGCAGTAACCACATGATGAGATCCCCAGGAAACTCAAGGTAATCCTTAGTGGGCTCTGATGCCAAACTACAAATACCTCGTTTGCATTAATATTATTAATGCTTTTAATAGCCTTTTATTAATGGTCTGTTTTTGCTGTATCTGCTGCTCTGTAAACTGCACAGTATTTGCAGTCGAATTCTCAAAACACTATGCATGGGGGCTTTTTGCCCTGAAGAAATTCCAGGAGTACCTTGTGATCAGTTATGCATCCCCAGCGAAAATGGAGAACTTCTGGACCACGTGCAAGTCCCTCCCTCCCTGAAAACGCTGAGACAGTGTGGTGTGGTGGTTAAGAGCAGTGGTTTGGAGCGGTGGGCTCTAATATGGAGAACCGAGTTTGATTCTCCACTCCTCCACATGAGTGGTGGACGCTAATCTGGTGAACTGGGTTGGTTTCGCCACTCTTCCACATGAAGCCAGAACTCCTCCTCCTCCTCTTCCTCTTCTTGTAATTGGCTGTGGTGTATTTTTTTTAAATACGTCACCAGCCCCCACCAACCCTGCAGCAGGATTCTTTCATTTGATCTGAACCAAGTGGCCATTTTACAGCCAAAGCAAAGAAGGGTCTAGCAACACCCCCCCCACACACACACACACCATTTTTTTTATTAACTCAGTGCAGGGGTCATAAGAACATAAAGACACACCGTCCTTTGTGAGATTCATCGTTTCATCGTTTATAACAGGATGCATATAAGGGGAAAGTGGCAAATCAACCCATCTCTGTTCCATTCTGCCGAAAACTGAAACTGACCCACACTCACTGTGAAACTGACCAAATAAGCAGCCGCATAGGTTGTTTGTGATTATTTCAGCATTCTATCAACTGTTCAATTTGAAACTAACCCACATTCACTGTGAAATTGACCACATAAGCAGTGTCATGGCATTCCAGCATTATCCTTTCACCAGTGCACTCGATAATGGGTTCAAGAGGAGGGGGTTGGATGAGGGGGACAGACACTTGGGAGGGAGAAGCAAGAATGGGCATTGGGAGAAAAACCAGAAGTGACAAATATGCACAGGACCGGCTTTTCATTTGGAATCGAGGCAGACTTTAAACTTGGGGTAAAACCGCATGCTGAAAATGTGAGGGGAGAGCAAGGCGACTTCTGAAAGTTGGAAAATACATGCATAATTAAAATGAAGCCCCAAAGTAGTCGGGAAGGGGGGTGTCCACGACAGAACAATCCATGCATAAAAGGCCAATATTTAGCCAAATAGAAGTTAATCAGAAAACCCTTGTTGCATCACCCCAATAATCCATCCAGTCTAATGCCCTGTTTCTCACAGGGTCCTAGAAGCAGGTATGGTAGCAACAGCTTGATCTTGTTCTCTGTAGCAATTGGTATTTAGAGATACTTGGCCTCTGAACACAGTTTTCAAATGGCCATCATAACTTGTAGCGATTTATGGACCTGTCTCCTGTAAATGGGTCTCCTGTACTTTTAACACTCTCTAAGCTATCAATTTTCACTGGATCTTGAGTTGGTGAATTACATAAGATAATTATCCATTATGGGAAGAAGTACTTTGTATTTATCCTGAATCTACTGTCCATAAACTTCATTGTATGTCCCCTGAGTTGTAATTATATGAAAGGATAAACTTGCTCTGGTCTTCTAAAGATGGTAAGCAATAAAACACACACATTGGCCTAAAGAACTAGTCTAAAGAACTAGTTCTGCATTTATGCCCAAGGGACCTTTGGGATACGGTTCCTTAAAGGTCACCCCACATACAATGCCACTGCAAGCAGCTTTTGAAACTGATGAATATACAAACCAGTCATTGGGAAATATTCCTAAGATTACCATTTTCCAGAAAAAATGCCCTCTTTCTTAAACATAAGTTTAATATGCAGAAACAGGCAGATTAAGCTTTTCATGAAACTGAGCCGGATATTTGGAGCAGATTTAGGTACTCCATGATTTGATCTTCCCAGCATTTAAAAATGCCAAAATAAGCCAATTTGGGAATATATTCTGACTGGGGCCACACTGGGAGAGGAAAAAGTTTTAGTTTTCTCCCCTCTGTGGTATTGATGATAAGAGCTGACCCTCCCTCCAGGCTATTATAAGCCTTCAAAGAAAAAGAAAAAGACCAGGATCCCATATTTTGCCCACCTCTCAAAGCTAATAACAGAGGGTGAAGGTTTTCGTTAGCAACTGCACAGGAAAAAGAGTAACTTCTGCCTTCAGCCCCAGTCCAGATGGAGTCATTTCCATTAGCACCCCTTAAACTTTGGGATGGTGAGATCACAGTTCTCCCAGTTTTTACTTGATCTTCATGTCACACCCTCAGGGCACAGTGAGACATTTTACTTGGAGTCCATGTTGAGGTCAATACCTTCAGCTGAGTCACCACATGTTTGTTCTAGGTTACAAACTGTAGTATTCCCAAACCTGCTGCCTGAGTTAAGTCAACATTACCTATCTTGGTTTTTACAGTTCTTTACAAAGGGGAGGACCCGCATCATTAAATCCTAGCTCCCCAACTGGAGTATCTCTCTGGGGTACCTTCTTCCCTCTCTTTCCTTCCTTCTCCTTCCTGCTGGCCCATATTTCCTTTTATGTCTGATCCTGTCCCCTACATGTCACTCTCCTTGTACTTTCTCTTCCCCCTTATGAATACACCTAATACCCCCCTTGCTTTGTGGCTAGGTTCTGTCTTCCTTTCTCCATTTCCCCACTCCTTCACAAACTCCTCCCCTCTGTAGCCCTACCTTAGCTGAGGTCACATGAAGCCAGAGCACCTTTGCTCCCTCATATGGCTCTGCACAATGCCTCTGTGCAGTTCAAGGCCACTTTGGTGTGTTCCCATGCCCAGCAGTGGTAGCTCCAGTCATGGACCCTGCACAGCTTTCAACAGCAGCCTGATTCTCTGGGCAGTGGCCCTTCATGGCAGCTCCACTGCTCAATCGGCCTGAGCCCCACAGCCAAACTGGCTTGAGCCACACCACCTCTCCATACCAGCTGTTTGGGCAGCAGCTGTAGCCATTATTTGTTTTCTTTCTAGACCCAACCCAGAGCCTACCAGGTATACCTCACTACCTCTGGCAGCTCAGGAGCAGGTCCACCCCACATGTACTGCCTGCCAGGCACCAACCCACCATACTTTCACATGAGATTCTTTTATAAAAAGTCACATTTAACTTAATGCTATACTCTGTACAAGTAATGCTCCCAATGTCAAACTAGTTTCCTATCTAGTGTTGCCAGGCCTCTGACTTCAAGCCCTGGGAGCATTTGGGGCCAGGGCATAGGAAGGAGAAGCCTCACTCAATGTCATGATGCTCTAGGATTGCCAACAGCCTTGTGATGTCAATTGACCTCATATCTCCTCCCCATTGCCATCCTGCTTCTCATTCAACCAGTGTCAGAGAACAGGAGGTAGCAGTGAGCAACTTCCTGCTATATCGTGTAAGCTGACAACCCTAGGATAGCACTGCTAGCCTAAATAAGCATTAAAATTATTCTAACTCCATAACCCCTGAAGGAATGGTCAGTTCTTAGGTGCATGGACTTTATGTTTTAATAAGTGTCTTTTCCAATGTGACATTGGAACTTCATCACTTATATTATGAAATCTTAATGGTAACAGAAATATAAATATGCTTGATAACAAAATCTTCTCGCAGATATCTGATACTGCTTTAAAGCCACACAAATATTCCAGCCATTTCATACTGGTAACAGAATGTAGTTAGTCAGACTATGGTATAGTTTTTCTATAAAAATTAGCTATATATTTACTGCTCGAACTAGTTAAATTACTGATACAATAAATCACTTAATGATTGAATTAAAACTGAGAGTGATTATGGTAATTGGCAGGAATCACTTCATAGAGCATGAAGTATCCTTTTCCTGACAAAAACACTTTCCTGAAATATTACCAGCAGGTGTAGTATTGGGATTTATTCAACTGATGTCAATTGGCTTCAGTGGCTATTAATCAGGCCCCAAATTGGGATTAAACCATTATGTTATAAATTAGTAATGTGGCCATATCTCCTGGGCCAAGGCACTCAGCTTTCTCCTGGGGTTTATGGCAGCCAAGCAGTATTATTGACACAGATGTAGCAAATTAGTATATGATAGGCATATGAATTTGCAACATAGGAAAGTATATGAAATAGTGTCAGGGGAAATCAATCCACCCTTGGAAACTGACTGAGGAATGACTAATGATCCTAACACCTGTATTTGAAACTTTTTGTTTGTTTGTTCTGTGGCTGGTGTTGGCTTCTTTTCCTATATTGAAGAGGAGATGCAAATCATGTTTATTATACCTGAACAGCATTGTTATAAATTCTCTCTTAAATTCCCAGATCAACAGCTGAACAGACTACTTGTCCTTAGATTGTCCGGAAAAAAATTGGCTATTCTCCTTTAGAATTCACAGCTGCAGAAGATAAAGGTTTCTCACTCATCAGTTCACTGGGGAAAAGGAAGGCAGGGGAAAAAAAAAACACCACTTCATTTGTTTTATTTTAATTTAAAATAAAAAGCCTTGTGATTTGCACACTGTACAAGGATGGAGGAAGTGCTGATGTTTTCGCCTCTCAGTATTTTTTCTTCGCTTTTTCCTTTCTGCAAAACCACTTTTGGGACCAGTGGGCAGAATCTAGGGCTGCCAGATCTGCTGCTGGCAGTCGAAACTATGAGGAAAATCACCATTGCTCCAGTAGTGCAGTGTCACCATAGAGTTTCAGTGGAGTCCTAGAGCATTGTCCTGACACAATAACATCACTTCCAGGTTCATGCCAGACATTGTACAGTTGAAGCAAAATCAATTTGCATTCCTCCCACTGGTTGCCAGAGCTTGGCTAGCAACCCTAACAATTTCCCTCCAGGCCAGATTGGCCAGGGATCCTGGGTGGGGGGAGGTGCCATCTTCTAGGCATGGAGTAAGAGTCACTGAGAGTGTGGGGGGAGGTATTTGTGAATTTTCTGCATCATGTATGGGGTTGGACTAGATGACCCTGGAGGTTCTTCCAACTCTATGCTTCTATGATTCTCTAACACAGGACATCTACCACCATATTTTTTCTCTATGCCAGTTTCCTTTTCCTCTCTCAGTACTTGTGCATGATCACCTTGAGAGGAGACATTTCAGTACATTCAGTATTACTGTGTGTAGGCTGTAACTGTGTCTTTTGGGGCCTAACTACATATTATGAATTTTCCCAAGTCCTCTCCTGGCCTGTGTGTAAAGATATATGTTGTGGGTTTGAGCTGGGAACTGAATTCACAATGTAGGTGCCCAATTTGAATCAAGAATGCACACCACAAGGATAAGGGGCTTCAGCCTTGTCTCCTTCCCATTTTTAGGGTTTCCAACCTCCAGGTACTAGCTGGAGATCTCCTGCTATTACAACTGATCTCCAGAAAATGGCCACTTTGACAATTGGACTCTTGGGCATTGAAGTCCATCCCCTCCCCAAATCCCACCTTCCTCAGGCTCCACCCCAAAAATCTCCTGCCGGCGGCAAAGAGGGACCTGGCAACCCTACCCATTTTCCTGGTCTGAAATGGTCATGGAGGGCTGGAATTTGCCTCATAGGGGACTGCATTTCTCTGGGGAATAGAGATTGAATGGTCTCTTCCTTCCCTGATAGCTAGGTGGCAGAGTCTGTGAAACAACATCTACAGGAGTTTGGGGGAACAGAACTAAGTTTGTGAACTAAAAACTGAAGGAATGTAACATATGTAATATCTAAGCCAAATACGAACTAAGCCTTCTCTGAAGTGAAGGAACCTTGAGACTGTTACGTACAGACTTTATGGCAAGGAATAAGACATATGGAATGCGAGGAGTAGTGAGGTGGGACTGATGAAGAACTGAAACAATCGTCTTCCCCTCTACTTCTGTGACCTCCCTACTTCGGGATAGAATAATACTTACCTGCCATCCACATCTGACAGAGAAAAAAGAACCATTAAGAACCATTATTGGTCTACAGGACTGATTTTTCTGAATAATATTTACCTGCAATCATTTTTTTTGGAAAATAACCATTATTGGTATATAGGACTGAGACTTTTGTATGGTGAATTTTGTATGGTGAATTCTATATCACAGTTTTGTATTTGCTTGCATGTTATGTGTATGTTAATTGTATTTTGTAATTTGTACAATACAGTCTTTGTTTAAGCTATACTAGGCGTATAGATTATTGGTGTCAGAATTTGAATAACCACATAAGTACCTAGAGGTTGGCAACCCTACTTGAACCCTACTTGACCAGGCACCCAGATTGGCTTTGGAGTACACATTGGGGGGGGGGGGTCTGAAAAGGGGAGTTATTTCTATCTCTGTGTTTTTTGCCACGAAGGACTGACTGGGTTTAGGTCAAAGAGTGTATGGCAATATTAAAGCAACATTTAAAATGTGATAACTCAAATGTAGCATTATATTATAAAGAAAAAGGTGAGATTTTTTACCAAACAACTATATTGGGGTGAAATAAATTGGAGAAAAAAATAATATTTTAATGCAATTTTTCTTTCTTTTTGTATAGGTAGTTCTTGTGACCATTTTTTCCTGAAAGGCTCTGAATCTCCATTTCTGGTGTATAAAAGAGAGAAGGAAATTAAAGTAACTGTCACTTTTTAATGAGTTCACATTTTTTTCTCTCCAGTTATAACTTTATAGTACAAAATATTTGGTCCTGATTTACGCAATTGCTAAGCTGTCAGGAAATTAATTATTTTTTCAAATATGTGTTAAGAAATATGCTGTATGAAATGATTGCCATTAAAAACAAACGGCAACAGGGTTATGAGTTAGAGAGCCTTTTGTCAAATTTTGGCTTAGTCTTCGTTAACTTGCCAGGTGGCCTTAGGCAGGCTCAAGAGGCTGCTTACCAGGCTATGTTGTCTTTGTCCTTAGCCTCAGGATAATTAGGCAAAAGGATGCAGTCAGCAGTTGGCAATTCAGTTCTATAGAGAGTGTCCTGGAAATCTAGCTGTCTGAAGTCATAAAAACAATGAAACACATTTTGAAATCTCCATACAACAGGATTGAGTTAGACAGCTTGTTAATTATTCATTTCAATCCCAGCCCCCCCCCCCCCCAAAAAAAACAACAACCCTGTACTGGACAAGTTTTGGTGGAATCTTCTGCTGAAAATCATACCTATGGAAAAACCTTGTTTTCTCCTTCTGTTATTTTTCTTTAAAATAAATTACCCATTGCTTTTGTTTTGCCTGTACGAATCGCTAATATATTAAGTTGAATCCAACAGATCTACAAAGTACATGGATGGAATTTTAGCCCCATTCCCTGTCCCAGGCATCACCCTGTGCATCACTGTAAAGCTCCTCCTCCGGATGAGGGACATTCAGGAAGAGTGGGGGATGTGACATGAGAAGCTGTAGCAAGAAGCCAAAATCAGCAGAAATGGTCCCCATCCACTTTTGCGCAAGCTTTTGCTCTATTCCTGGAGCTTGCTTCATTTGTACAAGGCTGTATGTGTGTGTGTGCCATTTCCCCTTTCCTGGTACATCCTCCCATACCACATCACAATATTAATTAACACCAAGTAACATTCAATATGATTTACACTTTAATGTATTGAGTTAACATTCCATATTTTATGCTCTGGTCCTTGCACCACCTGAATAATAATATGTAGAAAAGGAATCCGTGATTTTATACCTTTTATTGTTGGCATCCCAACATTACATTCATCTTCTTTCTTTTAAAAACATGGAATACATAAAATTACAAAGTGAACCTTTTGTGCTTGAAATCGTGATTTCCTCTTCCCTTTTCTCTTCTAAACAAGGCTGCTGTAAGTAATGGAACTGCTTAACATTGCGTTTTCTATTTTGACAGTCTAGGTTGGAGTTTTGTTTCAAGGACTCTATAATCATTTCCCATATAATTATGTACTTATGCCAGATGTTTAGTAAAACCATGTTTAGAACTGGGATTTGTTTATTTCAAATAGCAGTTGGTATGTATGTGTATTGACTTACCTGTTTTTACTTAAAAATGTATAACACAACTATAATATATTGCTAAATCATTATGATTTATTTTTCTAGGATTTGTTTTGAGGTTTTTTTTAAAACGTCTTATCCCCAAAATCTCCGGACAATTTATAAAATGATTGGCTCCTTTCCAGTCTGGTTTCAGGCTTGGTTAAGCACTGAAACAGCCTTTGTCACCCTGGTAAGAGATTGATGTGCCAAGAGATGGATGGGGGAATACAACTTCATTGATCTTCCTTGACCTGTCAGGGACTATAGATACAATTGATGATATCCTTCTGGACCACCTTTCAGGGTTAGGACTGGGAGGCACATTCTGCAGGGGTTTTAGTCCTACCTGGAAGATAGGTTTCAGACAGTGGGGCTGGGGGAATGCTGCTCAGTCCCTTGACCCCTGGCCTATGAGGTCCTTTAAAGGGTCCTTTCAGTGAAGTCAGTTCAGACATTCAACTGTTAATCAACAAAAAAACGATGTCTACCTAATATTGTAATGTCATCAAAATCACTGCATGATTCATAACTGGCTAGAATCAATCAAGTGAATAATTTACCAAGCATAGCTTTCATCTTGGATTAAAATTAAATTAAAAAATAGCTGCTTCAAAATGGCTTCCACAGAAAGTGGAGCCAGCCACAAAATGATTGCCACAACTTTAACTTCAGTAACACAGTGTACATCCTTGTGCTGTGGTATCAGCTACTGCCAAAGCAACATTAAATAAAATCTGTAAAGCCTATCAAATTTCCAATAATCAACCAGTAGCCTTGCTGGTCAAAAGCTCTACCTGGCCCCACCCACTCTTAAAAACATTTGGTGGGTGCCGTGCCAGAAAAGGTGTCAGCGGGCAGCCTGGTGCCCACGGGCACCATGTTGGAGACCCCTGCTCTTGGGCAACAAGGTGTTATAGGAAGTTATTATGAGATGTTTTTACAGGGAAGAGACTTTCTTTTTCTGAAATTCACTGTTTCAGATTTAGCCATTGATTCCTCTTATTCTCCTTTTCTCCTTTAAAAAAGAGATTTCTCTTTCATTTTTCTTTGAAGAAAAATCAATGCATTCTTTTGTAACTTCAGCCCTTGCAATTGTGCTCTTATAGCAGGATAGAACATTTTGGAAAGATGCTGTCTGCCTCTGAGCATCTGGACATCTATAGAGCATCTCTGAGCACCTACAGAGTGAAATTTTGAAATTTTACAGAACCTCCCTTCCTGTACTTCCTCTATTAGAATTTCTCTTTCATCTCAATGGAAATGATTAGAAACAGACTCCAAATTCCTAAAAAAAGAGGAAAAGAAGCAGGGGGGAGAGGCTGTGGCTCAGTGGTAAAGCATCTCCTTGGCATGCAGAAGGTCCCAGGTTCAATCTCCGGCATCTCCAGTTAAAGGGACTAGGCAAGTAAGTGATGTGAAAGACCCCTGCCTAAGACTCTGGAGAGCTGCTGCTGGTCTGAGTAGACAATACTGGCTTTGATGGACCAAGAGTCTGATTCAGTATAAGGCAGGTTCATGTGTTCATGTGATTTCAGAGAGAAACTAGGTAAAGAAGAATTAAGAGAACTTCTCTTAACAATGCTAATGATGCATGAACAGAATCCCATATGCAAGATAACATTTATTCTTAGCCATATTGCGCAAACAATATTCCTAGGGCTTAGCTTGTTCACATTTATTACACTTCCCATAGATTTATAACACTTCCCATACAAACAGGCTTTCCTAATCATGGCCTGAAATCTATTCAGTGTGTATGTATACGCATTTAATAATACAATGTGTATGCACTTTTTTTAATATCCAGCTTAAGAGTTTTAGAAAACTCAAAAGCTTGACTCTGTATTGTGAAAAATTTTCTTGGTCCTCATAAAAGACATTGGGATTTTTATATGGAGCAACACAGCACTAATTACCAGCCACCTACAATCTCTGTCTGTTTCAAGTTATGAAATGTTCAAAAGAAATAAAGGCTGCCTACAGTAAAGTATTTGCATTCGGTTCAAGAAATAGTCCATCGGCTAATGACAAGCATTTCATAAGTGTAGCGATCCCAAAAATGCCTCTGTCTCAATAAGCAACTTCAAGGAAGTTACAAGCGAGAAAGGAGATTTGTGATGCTTTAAACCATAGAGTTAATGTTAGTTCATGATTATATAGATTTTTCTGAAGTACAGTGTTGTTGACTTCAAGGTCTTTACATTTAGAAAGCTCATTGTTCTATCTACAGTCATCCCCCCTTTTGAAGATTTAACAGTCTGCTGCAATTTCCTACTTCATTTTGCTCTATTTAAACAAAACATTGTCCTTCAGACAATAAAGTATAGACACATTCTTTAGCTGGCAACCAACAAAAGGTTACTTCATGAGGTAAATGAAAGCAACTCTATTTCTAGCTATGTTAGCCGTAATTTAAGTCAGTCAGCCTACAGGAGATACCCAGGTACCATCACTACACTTTAAAGAGTTGTGTAAATGTCTGTAAGCACAAAGGCACCCTTCAGCTTATTTTCATTTTGCTTTATCAGGAGCAGAATCCTGTGTTTTCAGGTCAATTTTTTTGCTGGGGGAGAAATCATTTAAATGGAGCTAGATGGATTGGTTATGGTAATTGCATTAGAACAGAGGTAGCCCCAATCTTTACAAAACTCAAGCAATTGTAGTTAAATACTTAGTAATACGAATGTCCTCAAGAAGTAGCTTTTGCACAGGCAATTTTCTCAGATGGAGAACCACTGCATTGAGTTAGTGGCAGCACCACACATCTTGTGAGGTAGGTAGGGCTGAAAGAGTTCTAAGAGAACTGTGACTAGCCCAAGGTCATTTCCAGAAATGAAATCAGAAGGGCCATTAAACCAAACAAAAATCAGAAAAGCTCAGGAAAAACAGTCTCCCATAGGAAAGGTATTCTTGCCATTTATTTAAAAAGTCACTGGTAGGATGGAGAAACTTTTGAAAAAACATAACCTACAAACAATGTTTAAACCCACCAAGAAAATACAACAGATGCTACGATCAGCAAAAGACAAAAGAGACCCCCTCACCTCTGCAGGAGTATATCGAATACCTTGCAGCTGTGGACAAGTTTACATCGGGACAACAAAACGCAGCATACAAACAAGGATAAAAGAACATGAAAGATACGGCAGACTTGGCCAACCTGAAAAATCAGCAGTGGCTGAACATGGACTGACACAAACAGGACACAGGGTCTTATTCCAAGACACTGAAAGACTGGACAATTCTACCAACTATTTTATCAGATTGCACAGAGAAGCCATTGAAATTCATAAACATCAGCACAACTTTAACAGAAAAGAAGAGAGTTTAAGAATGAATAAGGCTTGGCTACCTGTCCTGAAAACATCCAGATTAACAAAGACTACAGTCAACAATAGCCATGCAGATTAGCTTTGGATTTCACTAGGGCTGTTGATTCAGTTCGGGCCGAACTGAAAAACAGCCGAATTTCCCCCGATTCGGCTGTTTTTCGGTTCGGATGAACCGAACTCAAAAAAGGTGGGAAACGGGGGAGCCGAATTTGCCGAATTCAGGGGTTCGGCAAATAAATTCAGCAGATTCAGCACCCCCGTGCTTTCACAGGGCTTCCATGAAGGCACGGGGAGGGGGCCCTTTAAAGAGGTCTGCGCCTCTGGCGCAGATCTGTTTAAAGGGCTCCCTGCCAGCCCTGCCAGGAGTCCCGGAAGGGCTGGGGGGGGGTCTGGAAACCCTCTGCACTGCCTGCGCAGACAGCGCAGAGGGTCTTGCCAGCCCCCCGCCAGCCCTGCCGGGAGTCCCAGCAGGGCTGGGGGGGGGGGGGCTTTAAATAGATCTGTGCCTCCCGGCCAGGAGGCATAAATCTATTTAAAGGGCCCACCGCGCCCCTCCAGGGAGCTTCCCTGGAGGTGCACGGTGGGCCCTTTAAATAGATTTATGCCTCCCGGCTGGGAGGCACAGATCTATTTAAAGGCCCCCCAGCCCCCCCCCGCCAAATTTTCCCCCGAACTCCGGATCCCCCCGAATTTCCGGGGATCCGAAGTGGGGGAGTTCGGACTTCGGGCCGAATTTTGCCGAAGCCGAACTATACTGAATTTTTTTTTTCAACAGCCCTAGATTTCACACATTAACAGATCACTTCAGGATACAATGGTTCCATATTACCATACCACACCCTCATTAGCACATTATCTTGATACTTACAGGACAATGATTAGCACATTACCTTTGATACATTTTTTGCAGGACAATGATTCAGCTCAACCCAACCCCTTTCTGACTATATATTACTCTTCCTACACACTTGACACTGAGAGACGCTGTCCTTCAGTGTTACTCCTCTGAAGATGCCTGCCACAGCTGCTGGCGAAACATCAGGAAAGAAAATACCAAGACCACAGTTACACAGCCCGGATAACCCACAAGAACCACAGCCTTCAGTTTGCAAGATCTGAGCAAGGCTGTCAAAGATAGGACATTTTGGAGGACTTTCATTCATAGGGTCGCCATGAATCAGAAGAGACTTGACTACACTTAACACACACACACACATACACACACAGTCCAGACCACTGTAATTAACAACTTTAAGCTGTCTTCAGGTCAGAAAGTGAAAGAGGACACCCAATGAGGCACCCCAAAATGCCATATTGATATGTTGACGTTGTCTACCTTCTCTTCACAGGAACCCAATGTAAAAACAAGCTGTGATTTCTGACATTTCATAATTTTAGTCTGAATGTAGTTATATTAATAGGACATTGTATTGTTCTGTTTGAAATTTGCAAATGAGAAGACTAGTAATTGTTTAACATGTATTTAATAACATTGAGAATTTTTGCTCTTAGTCTTAAAAGAAGAAGAGTTGGTTTTTATATCCCACTTTTTCTCTACCTTTAAGGAGTCTCAAAGCAGCTTACAGTCACCTTCCCTTCCCCTCCCCACAACAGACACCTTGTGAGGTGGGTAGGGCTGAAAGAGTTCTAAGAGAACTGTGACTAGCCCAAGGTCACCCAGCAGGCTTTGTGTGGAGGAGTGGGGAGTCAAACCTGGTTCTCCAGGTTAGACTCCACTGCTCTTAACCACTATGCTACCCTGGGTTTCAGGAAAGAGGAAAGATAAGCAACACACATAAACCTTTGTGCATTCCTTTGTTTACTAATTCTGAAGGATATGAGAAGGATTTTTGACCAGTAGGTTTTCTTTGCTCAGATTGCTGAAAATAGCCTTTGTTCACTTTTGCTGTTTGATCTTAAGGTATATCTAGAGTATATCTGGTTCCTGGGCAAATGTTACACAAAAGAATGGAGGAATGAAAAAGCATAACATTCCAATCCCAAACCAGAAGACTTTAAAAAAATATTACCCCACAGGAAAATTTGTGTACTTTAAAAATCAAATATGCAGGGAAGAAAATGGGAGTGCTGCAAGTACATGTTCTTACATTCATTAAGATTATGAACAAAAAAGCTAGCAAAATTATAAAAAAAAAAACATCGGCCCCACAAAAAGAAGCAAATTTATAAGGGGGTATCCATTCATATTGTCTCTAACTGATAATCCATTTGTGATTTATGATAAGGGAATTTTACCCATTACTGGATAGCTGAGCAGGACTGCTTGTGTTTAACTATGAATATGGGGCAAAACCTCCCACACTTTTTGAACTCAGGTCACCTTCTGAGTCGCTCTACCTTCTGTTCTCCTCTTCAGGAACCATCTCTTTCACTCAATGTATTCAGCCCACTTTTGTGTGAATTGGCATACCAATTCAGCATTGGCATTTGATGATAATTTGGACAAATTCATCAGAACAAACTTGGGAGCCTATCTCAGATTCTCTCCTAAAGCTAGCCAGCTGGAAAGGAGGCAGGAGGATAAAATGGTTATTTTGGACAAAAGCTCACATATATTCTCTGCCTGTCTTCATTTCCCATGGTTACCATAAGAATTTGAAAGGCTTCAATTTCTTCTGCAAGGGTGTTGTGTATGTATATAGTTGGGGAGTAAACAAGGGAGACTTAGGAGCTTGAGTTCTGCACCCAGCAGGCTTCATGTGGAGGAGTGGGGAGTCAAACTGCTTGTGTTTAACTATGAATATGGGACAAAACCTCCCACACTTTTTGAACTCAGGTCACCTTCTGAGTAGCTCTACCTTCTGTGCTCCTCATCAGGAACCATCTATTTCACTCAATGTATTCAGCCCACTCTTGTGTGAATTGGCATACCAATCCAGCATTGGCATTTGATGATAATTTGGACAAACTAATCAGAACAAACTTGGGAGCCTATCTCAGATTCTCTCCTAATGCTAGCCAGCTGGAAAGGAGGCAGGAGGATAAAATGGTTATTTTGGACAAAAGCTCACATATATTCTCTGCCGGTCTTCATTTCCCATGGTTACCATAAGAATTTGAATGGCTTCAATTTCTTCTGCAAGGGTGTTGTGTATGTATATAGTTGGGGAGTAAACAAGGGAGACTTAGGAGCTTGAGTTCTGCACGAAGGATCCTAAACCCTGCTCACCCTATTGGTCAAGCAAACGGACCCCATTGGCTCTAAGCCAATATGTACCATTGGTCACCAGGAGGTTATGTCCCCCTATCACAGATCAAAGGGGGAGTGGCCGCAGGCGGCCAAGGGGGCATATAAACAGGGGTTGCTCATTGTGTTAACCAGTTCTGTTCCTGTAATCAATAAACACGGTTGTTGTTTGAACTCCGTCTCCGACCTCGTGAATCCTTCCCACATGGACTTAACAGAGACAAAGGTGTCTTTGGCTCTGTTTGCACAAATTCATGTTGCTCCCTGAAATCTGTGTTCTCCTTTAAGTGTCTTGGACATGCCTGAGGAGGGAGGTCACAGCTACATCCCAGTTTGAGAACCATTATAATATTTGGATTACCCCTTAGATTGTTTTGTTTAAAATGGAATGGGCAGGGGGAGGGAGAGACCAATGGTTTGTGCTTGAGCTATTTGAGTGGCCAACTTTCGCCATTTGCCATTTTTGTTTCATTCTGTATAGAAATGCAAATATCTGTTATCAGATATTAAGTGTTTTGATCTTATGACAAAACATTTGTTTAGGTAAAGGTGAAACAAAACCATATTTCCATTCTGAAATGAAGACCATTTTGTAAACCTATAATACCAAGGGGAAGATTGCTCATCAATACATTAGTAGAGAAATTAAAACATGTAAAAATTGTTGAAGCTTAAAGTTACTCCAGTCTGAGCCTATTGATTTCAGTGGGCTTAAGATAGAGTAAGTCTACATAGGATTGCACTATTAATTACTTCCTGAAACATCTTGCCCATCATGGAAAAGAAATGCAATCTTTCCAGTAGAGTCAAATATGCCACTATTGTTAGAACTGCTCAGACCAGCTAGTCTGCAATCCATTCTAGTGCACTGATTTTAAATTAGATTTGCTGTGGAAAGCTAACATTTAGATTTCACATTATAAAGTTCTTCTTGGGTTGGGACTTGGTTCACCTTGAGGCATTGGGGATGAAGATGATATGAATCTGGTATAACAAGTATTGATGAGAAGCTGAAAGGGATGAGACTGGATAGGCCCAGGGGAGGATAAGTATGACTCTGTGGATTGTTTTCCTACCACAATTTTGTCAATAGAATAGATCTTTTAAATTCTGACAAGAGCTCCTAGGAAACCCATTTAAAAATAAATATATGAACAGTGTGGCTAATTACTCCCAGATGGTGTGCTTGTTACTTCCCACTTCCACACATGTCTTATGCTCCCGTCTCATAATATGGAAAACAGTTGTGGTTACCCAGTGAGCAGAGAGAGAGAAAAAAAGTTTAAACTGGAATGTATATAAGAACACCACTGCATGTTTAGTTTAAGCGATTGGGGGATCTGCATGTTAGGCTCCAACAATACATATACTCAAGTTATTTCAGTACACTTTGGTCCCTAGAATGTCCATACTGCTGACAAGTTCCATTGGGAAAACTGCTATTTATTTAGTTTTCGTAGCAAGATTCCTGCTTTAAGCACTGGGGTGTCCCAGAAAAGATGTAACTGCTGCAATAATTCCCTGGTTATGATGTATATCACACCACTAAGATCACAGGAGGCTCTCATGTGGGTCTGTTCTAAGGATGCTCAAACATTCACTGGTTTGGCTCACTCCCTGCCTGCCAGCTGGGAGCAGAGAGCCAAAATCTCAGTGAGCTCTTTGGTTACACATGAGGGGCTTGATGTTATTTGTCAGGCCACTCCTTGCATGTAGCAGGATAAAGCACTGTGCAAGATACACCTTGTACTGCACTCTACAATGCTATACATGAGGAGTAACACAAGGAACAAGGGACTGTCCTTAGATGGACACTGAGGTTTGATGAATCTTGGGGCAGGGGGTCCAATTTTATTGGCCTACAAAGGGGTCACCCCCCCCCTCTTCCAGGCATTTGCGAGCTGAGCTATCCATCAGTTTTTAGGTTCAGAAGTTCAGCGTTGCCACGGACTGGTGGAAAGAGCTGATTGGCAGGCTAGCACCTCAAAGTCTGGGGCCTCCCTTCATATCTGGGCCGCAAATGTCCATGGAAATTAGCTTCCAAACTGAGGAAAACAGCTTAAATGCAAGATAAATAAGTCATGGAAAACATTTATTTTGGTGGCAAATGACATCCTGTGAACAATCCTTTATTATAGTAATCCAAAATCTGATTTCAAGAGATGGTCCTGGTGCAGGGAAATGAAGCCTCTACTCGGCATGACCTTCAGTTTGAGAGCAGTTTTTTTTTTGGGGGGGGGTGATATTGGAGCCAGCCAAAGTAATGACCAAGGCAGCTCTTGTGAAGAAGATTGCTCATCCATTGTGGGTGAGCAGTCTTCTTTAGAATGAAGACTGTTCAGCACCTGTTGAAGCTGCTGTTTTTTAGTTGGATGGGACTCTGGATGGGACTCGGTGAGCTTCGTCTTTTAAATGACCCTTCTGCCTCTAGACTATCCTGATCCAGATTAACCCACTGAGTGGTGATGGATAGTTTGGTCAGACAAAGTTGGCTCCAATTATATGACCCCTACCTCAAAAGGGGTCCCAACTATGGGGCCCTAACAAAACCAGTCAAAGACAGAAAAATGGGAGGAAGCACAGAGCAGGTTTTGGTATTTGGTCAACCTGAAACCTGAATATTGCTAAAATGGCTAATTTCTGGTTTATTTTCAGTTTGGGTATATTGATATGCACAACTCTACCCCACATTACCTTTTGCTGCTGCAGCCCAGCTAGGGATGCCAACTTCAGACTGGGAAATTCCTGGAGATTTGGCTGTGGAGCCTAGGGAGGGGAAGAACCTCAGTGGAGTATAATACCATACAGTCCACTCTCCAGAGCTGTCATTTTGTCCCAGGGAATTGATCGCTGTTCAGTTGTAATTCTGGGATTTCTCCAGGTCCCACCTGTAGGCAACCCTAAGTCTAGCAGACCACCCTTGCCCGCACATCTCCCCCTCTGCTACCAATTAAGTAAGCCTCTCCCCATTACCACTGCCCATTCAGCAGCTACTACGGGCCAAATTAACTGAGGATCAGAGGTGCAAAGCCTATCCTGGCCTGATGGCACCTGTAGATCTTGCCCATGGTGAAGTTTGTGGCAACCCTACCCTGTTCAAGATATTCAACTTGTAATTCAGCATATACAGCAGAATATAGGTATACATTCTTCAGTATCTAAGAATCCTGTGGATTTTTTGTTTGATATCTGCCCAACTAAGTCCCACAGGTATTTCTCAAGCAATCATGCCTCTTTCTTTAGTTTTCTGTCTTTAACAGTACATGACAATAATCTAATGGAGGTCTTTTCTTATCTAAAACCAACCCCAATAGAAATTAATCTCTGAATTTCTCTCCAGCTCTCACAATAAGAGACACTTTGAATTTGTCACTTTGGGAGCCTCTTTGAAATACAAACCTAAATATATTGCTTTAATTTAATACATATAAAGTCAGCAATGGTCCTGTTCTATTTCATTTATTGATATGTATTTAAGAAAACTGATTAACAAAATATACCTTTGATATATTGCCGGCAAGTCATCATTCTAGTCTGTACAATGTTTATTTCTTTTCCTAGTGAGCAATGCAAACAATTACTTAAACAAATAAGATAGTGTATGTGTGTGTGTTGCCTTTGTCATGTTACAAAGGATGGAATGCCCCCCCCTTTTCAAAATATTTAGAAAAGATAGTGTGATCTTTACTCAAGTACTGTAGCATGCAAAATATCTGAAAATTATTTTTTTCCACATGGAAAAAGTCTGGCAGGATGCATATAATGCGGGTCTCATAGTTCAGCAGTCTGTACTGGGTTTGGATTGCAATCTCTGAATCTCTACCCTGTGAAGGTGATAGAGCTGAGAAAGTCAGATGCTTTTTAAAAGGAAGAGCATGAACTGGTGAATAATTCAGAACCATGCCTTTCAAAGTACTCTGCTAAAGTCTGAGGTGTTATTTTAAATGCCAGGTTTGAAGAAGGAAAATGTTTTTAAGCTTTCTCTGTTATTTTTAACTACTTCTCAAAAAACACCCATACACCATACTGTATTCTTTATTTTTTAGCAAAAAGAGAGAGAGAGAGAGAGAGAGAGAGAGAGAGAGAGAGAGAGAGAGAGAGAGAGAGAGAGAGAGAGAGAGAGAGAGAAATATAACAATCTGGTAGTCTTCAGAGCTGTACATACTGATGAAATAGAAGGTTATCAATCATATCATCAACACTGACTTTTTATGCACTTACTGTACACTCCTAAGTAAACTATGCTTTGGACTGTGTTTAGGATTGCATGGCTAGTCAATTGTTACTCTCCATTAGGGTTGTGGGGGAAAAAAAGGTAAATTTTGGGTTCAGGTTTATTGGGCCCAATTTTTTTTAGGGGGGGGGGTAAACCCGGAATAAGCCGGTTTATTACTGGGTTTACCAAAAAAAAAAAAAAAAAAGGCTCATTATAGTCTATGGGGATTTTTTCAAAGCTCCTGTGGGGGCATTTTTGGAGACAGAGTCACCAAATTTGCAGTGTGGCTGCAAGGGACTCACCTTAGACAGTCACTGGAGTTTGGCCAACTTTGGGACAGGGGGTCCAATTTAATGGGCCTGAAAAGGGGTCAACTCCATCCTCTAGGCATTTGCGAGCTGAGCTGTCCATTGGTTTTCAGGTTCAGAAGTAGAGCGTTGCCAAGGACTGGCAGAAGGAGCAGATTGACAGGCTGGTGCCTCAAAGTCTGGGGGCTCCCTTCATATCTGGGGTGCATAGCATGATGTCCATGCAAATTAGCTTCCAAACTTAGGAAAAAAGACTTATTTTTATTTTAAATTTTAATTATATAATAGAGGGATACAGAAGGAAAGGGGAAAGGGGAAGAATAGAAATTTCTAACACACCATTAACTGACTAAAAATAACAGTTTAAACGCAGATCAAACAAACAATATTGCTTTGGGCTAGTTATACAAATAGCATGGTCATTGAATAGTCATCATCTGTGGCTGTTTAATGTCTCCACACAGCACGTAATTATCTAAATGTAGAATTAAGACTTCCTTGCTATACCACTAAATATTGTCTGATTTCTGACTTAAAATTTGTTAGTTGTGAGCCTCAACATAGTTATAGAATAGTTTCCATTTCTCATGATGTTGTTCAAAGGACATATCTTTACTTGTGTTTATCATATTGGTCATTTTTGCCAAGTTAGTATATTCCATTAATTTGCTTTCCATTCTTTATCTGGAAGGAGTGATTGCTACCATATCCATGCTAAGACCACCCTCGCAGCAGTTATGGCATATTTAAATAGATCCTTGAATTGGAAGGGAACTTCTGATGGTATAATGACTAACAGTATGTTTTTGCTGAAGCATCTTTTGGAATTCCTGATGTTTCTCCAGTACGTCTGTAATCTCGGACAGGTCCACCATACATGATAAAAGGAACCATCTGGCTTGTTACATTTCCAACAAGCCAACATCCTTTTTATTCATCTTCTTTATCATGTTAGGAATGAGGTGCCATCTGTAAAACATCTTATACCAATTTTCCTGAATTTCCTGACTAACTGTAGATTCCATTTCTGTAGTACACAATGCTTCCCATTTCTCCATTGCTATCATCTGTCCAAAATTCTGCATCCATTTAATCATGTTAGTCTTTACTTGTTCAGTTTCTGTTTCATATCTTAGTAATAATTTGTAAATCCTCCAAAGTAGATGGTCTTGATGCTTGATTATCATAGTTTGAATTCTGTTTATGGTCTTAACGCTGCCAGTTTTTAGGCAATCTTCTTTAAGCCTTGATCTCAACTGAAGATATGTCAGCCAATTTAAGTCTTTGCTCACCTTTTTCATAACAGACATTTGTTTGATTCCCCCTGAATTATCAATCATATCCTTGTACGTTAAATAACCACAGCTTTTCGCAGTAAATAGATCCTGATTGGGTTTGGTTGGGGACATGATTACAGGTAGAGATGGATTTATCCTGCTTTTGTAAATATTCCAAACTTTTAGAACAGCTGGTTTTACGTCACAACCTTGCAAAGCTTGTTTAGTTTTAACTAGCTCTGCGGCCAGTATCCAGTACCAACTTCCTGTCCACCAGAGATTTGTTCCAGCCGACAATCCAAACCAGACACGATGCTTAGTAGTATAGTTTCAAGTTTGGCAGGCCACAAACATAGGAAAAAAGGCTTAAATGCAAGAAAAATAAGGCATGGAAAACATTACTATTGGTGGCAAATGACATCCTGTTAACTGTCCTTTATTATGGTCATCAAAAATCTAATTTCAAGAGATAGTGACGGTGTGGGGAAATGAAGCCTCTACTCAGGGCAACCTTCAGTTTGACAGCAGGTTTTCGGGGGGGAAGGTGATATCAGAGCTAGCCAAAGTCTCAACCACAGGGGCTGTCTAAAGGAGATTGCTTGTCTGTGTGAGTGAGGGAGTCTCCTTCGGAAGCCTGGTGGTGTGAGCAGCTGTTGAAGCTGGTTCTTTTTAGTTGGAGGGTATATCCCTCTGGATGGGACTTGGTGAGCCCTAACAAAACCAGTAAAAAAAAAGATAGAAAAATGGGAGAAAGCACAGAGCCATGCATCTGAGCAAAGGAAAATACCCAAACCCGAAAAAGTTGACTATTTATTCAGCTTTGTTGGGAATCACCTACTCGGCTTCGGGGAAATCCCCAGGTTTTGATGTTCAGTAAAACCAAACTCCAAATATTGCCAAAACAGCTAATTTCAGGTTTATTTTTGGTTTGAGTTTATCGATATGCACAACCCTACTCTTCATACATATATTACATGATTTCTTGTACTGCTAATATCACTGCTTCATTAATAGTTTCAGTGAAAGCAACTGTTTCACTGTTTCATTAATAGTTTCAGTGAAATAGCAACGGTGATGTGCAATACAATCAGCCTTTGAGGAAATCAATTGTAATTGCTGGAGATTTACAATCATGCAACATGTTGAGCCTTCAGAGAATAGAAGCCCAAGGGGGATACACTGGGGACAAAATGCAAAGTAGTATATCTTCTTGTCTAAACAAGGCAAAGTCTTCGCTTAACTTGCAGATAACGAATTGTATTTGTTGGCAATTTGAGATCTTCTCTGAACATTGAAACAGAACAAGAAATACTTGCTGTGTACATTCAGGATATAATTCTGTCATTCGTGTGGAAGCTGTTCTGCTTAAATAAGTGAAAAATAGCAACTTACTTTACATGAACTGCTGGGTGAATACAAAGTCTCACAGAGAAGTATTTCACCTCATCAACCTCATGATTAAATCAGTACTTAGTGTGCATTACCTGTACCTGAAGTACTGGACTAACAGTATACTTCTAAGCAGCATTACACCCCTCTAGGCTCATTGATATCAGTGTAACATATCTACTGGTCTACTATAGCTGTAACATTTTAACACAGAGTTTGCTTTCAATAACTATAATCCTTACAGTAAACACAATTCAAGAAGATTCACTCTAGAATACCAGTTATATCCTTTTGCCTGCATTTTAACAGGGGCATATTTCCTTCCTAAATTGCTGCCTGTAAAAAGCAACCACGTATGTCTAGTTAGGCAGAGGTCTGTAGCCTGGATGGGTGATGTGCTTGCAGGCTAGTTAAGCACATGCCACAGCTTTGCACAAGTAGCAGCCCCACTTATACAAGATGTTAAGCAAATGCAAAGTTCCCCAGAAAGGTGCTTTTGCCCTGGCACTCTCACATTTAAATCAAGTTTAACGCTCTCTCCTTACATGTCAATGGTTACCCTGAGGAATGACCAAAATGTTTTAGAGATACCTGCAGTTTGAAGGAAAGATTAGTTTTTTTAAAAAGTCCAAATGCCTTTTGTTTGACCAACCATATTTTGACCAGCCATATTTTTGACCAGTCATATTTTATAGAAAAAGAGGGCTATACAGTGTAGAAATTTACAGATGGTCTGTTCAAGAACCTTCTGGAGAGGGTTTTTTGGTATTATGAAATGCATAGTAAGTACTGTATCTCTCTAAATACATCAAAGCATTATGATAGAGTTTTAGAGGTTATGTCATTGATGAAGATGATAATGATTCAATGGTTTATATCAATGAGCCACATTTTAGTACCTTCAAATGCCCAGTATTCATGCCCTTCATCATCACAGGCTTTATTTTCTCAACAACTCATCTCTAACATCCATAGCTATTTGTTCTCAGTCTTTTGTCATGTATAAGCCCAGCCACATTGCTTCTTGCAGTTTATGCAGGCCCTGCACCTGTCAGTGATTGTTCCCAATCTGCATATGGAAATAATCTAATGATTACATATTGATGTCTCATGAATGCAAAAATTTGATAAAATTGCCTTGGTTTGGGAATGGTATTTTTCTCTGTTTCTGTTTCTGTTTTTTTAAAAAATATATATATAAGGAAGTGGAATTAGGTAACGTTAGAAGGAATATTATGTTTCCCTATACTTACAAATATCTGATTGCTCCTCCACAAAATTTTTGGCTTTGGCACAATTTTTATTTATTTACTTTTTATCTTGCCTTTATCTCAGAGTGGCGGACAGCTGTTCTCCTCATATTGTCGTCACAAAAATTCTGGAAGAGATGGTGACCAGTCCAAGGTCAGTCGTTGAGCTTTATGACACAATAGGGTTCTGAATCCAGTACTTCCCAGTTCTGGTCTGGTTTAGTATTGTAGCCATTATATTACACTGATGTTCAAAAGTGCTGTTTGTGACAGAAATTCACAGCAAGCTGAAAAAAGCTGGTTTGGAAGAGTTTTTACCTGGTAGCGTCACGGCCTTCATTTCAAAACTATGCATGTGTTGAAGTGAATGTCCAAAATATAAATGTTGCATGAAAATATTGACAATTTCAACTAAAACTCAGGAATGTACCAGTGAATGTTGACAGTTATCTAAATGAGATTGCTAGCATTCACCAGAATATGTCAACAAGAGGTGACATTACCGCTGAATCCTAAGAACATTCCCATGTGAATGCTGACATTTACTAAATCTCATACACTCAGGTATCTGAAGAAGTGAGCTGTGGCTCACGAAAGCTCATACCCTACCAAAAAATATTTTTGTTAGTCTTTAAGGTGCTACTGGACTCTTGCCCTTTTTGACTACTGCAAACAGACTAACACGGCTACCCACTGTGAATTATCAGACACTTAGTGTAACAATATTTAACTACATTATCAAAATCAACTTCTAAAATAAATCAGTTGGCCTTAGATACTAGATGAAAATGAACAGCTTATTCCTGAGGTTGAAGGCTGAATGGGCTTAGGAGACGGGAAAGGGCTTATGTTGGCGCAAATGCCACTTGCACCATCTAAATTAGCACGGGTGCTGGCGAAAGAGGAGTTAAAGATGGGGCAGTGGCGAGCACCATCATAGGAGTGTCAGCACAACTGCTGTACCAGTGCCAGGACAGCGCTGGGGCAGCCAACATCATCAAAAAGGGTGTCCCTGGGGGAGTTCCCAGTGGTGGTCCCATTCCAAAGGGCTTTTGGCCAAGGAATGCCCTCTTTTTGCAGCGTAAAGATACTCCAGGTATTTACCTGGCACAGCCCATTGAGCCCCATGCAATGGGCTACCCAAGGGGAAAGCTTGCCTTGGTGTGGCCCCTCCCACTGTCCCCTGGAGTCTCTGGAATCTGACCAAGTGACTGGCCAATGGGGCCAACCCAGGAACGGCTGCGCCCCCATGGAGGCAGCCCTTGGCTTGATGGGTAATCCCTCATAAGCACCACTTTGGTCAAGCCTCACCTCTGACAGATAAGGCTTTCACGACTCGAGATGCTGTCAGACAGCCCCCGAGGTACAGTCTTAGAGCATTTGTGCCTCTCTGCCCCCTGTGGGGCATCCAGATAAAAGGTGACCCTTAGCAGGGAGGGGTTTCATGGCCCATGTTGAGTCCACCTGTGGGGCTTAGGGTCGGGGTATGGCCACTCACGCTGCTGGCGAGAGACTTGGTCATTCCCTCTCCCAACCTCTCCTCTCACTTTGTACAGATGCACAGCCAGAAGAGTGAGGTGCACACGACATGTGGCCAAGCTCTCCAGGCCAGATTATCTTGCAGGTCCAACAGAGGTGCCTTCCTGGAATCAGGGGTCCTAGGGTCTATGTTGAGAGTAAGATGACAACCTCATCTGACCCTCTCTCAGCTGTCATGCCCTCTCCACCTGGGACGTGACAGCACCCTGCAGAAGCCAAGGTTGCCCCCGAAACATAGATGCTCTCTCTGCCAGAGGCTCCTTCCTGCCATGACACCCAGTCTTTGCATCCCTGGAGCCAGCCCGTGGAGGTTGTCAGGGAAACAATAGCCCCAGGGGTTGGTGGAGGTGGTTGAGCATGCCCTGAGCCTGCATGAGACCATGAGCCTGCATGAGACCATGAGTCTGGGTCCACAACCCGAGCTGCTGCTCTTGTTGCAGGGTGATGCCTGCATGAGACCTGAGGGTGATGCCTGCATGAGACCATGAGTCTGGGTCCACAACCCGAGCTGCTGCTCTCGCTGCAGGCTGACAGTTTCGACTTGGAGAGGCCTTTGCCCTACAGCTTCTCCCTCACCCTGCTGGTCGCACTGGGACAAACTCAACTTTCCAGATGTGTCTAGAATGGTCCATAGGCCTGAGGGTCTGGTGCCCATGCTACCACTGGAGTGGACACCAGTTCCAAGTAGGGCTGTTGAAAAAAGAAATGCGGTAAAATTTGGAATTGGCAAAATTCGGCCTGTTTTAATTTGGGAAATGCTGAAGTCCGAACTCCTCCAATTCAGATCCCTGCAATTCGGCATGAGATTCGGAGTTCGGGAATAAATTCGGCCGAATAAAGCCTTTTAAAGAACATGCACTGCTTTCCGCGGCTCCTGGGGGGCATTTTTTGGGGTAGAGGTCCCAAACTTTTAGGGTAGCTTGATGGGACCCTTCTTGCAAGAACCCCCAAGTTTTGTAAAGATTGGGTCAGAGGGTCCCGGGAGAGAAAGAAAGAGCGTCTCTGTGTGAGAGACAGAGATCCCTGTAGGGGGGGGGTGCACATTTTTTTTTGTCGGCTTGCCTTTCAGTCAGACCTCCGGGCTGGGGTAATGGTATGGCCCAACTGCCGAGGCAACCAGACCCCCAGGCTGGGGTAATGGTACGGCCCAACTGCCAAGGCAACCAGACCCCGGGATGGGGTAATGGTACGGCCCAACTTCTGAGGCTACTAGCATAAGTGTGACCAGTGCAAATTGCGTATCTTCAGGATTGATAGATTTCATGCTGCTGGATTCAAATCTTCCACAGCAACAATAACACTCGCAAAGAGGAGATCAAGCCCCCCAGCACAGGCAACCTCCCCAAATCACACTGGCAAGGAGGAGATCAAGCCCCCCCAGCAGAACAGCCCTCCCCCCAACCAGAAGACGCAAATTCCAAACAAAGGAGAAGAATGGCCCGGCCAGAGAGAAACTCACTGACATGGGATGCACTAAAACAAATGACAGGCTAGCCCATTAGAAACAACAGAAGCGGCTGCACAGCCCATTGGAAACAATAGTAGCCAGCCAGAGAGAGACTCACTGACCCGTAGTTAACGCCAGACAAAGTTGGCAACCGATGAAAACAGCAGAAAGCAGTCCCACACAGAGGCAATCAAACCCACCCCACTTTGGCTTCCCCCCTCACACACACACACAGAATCTGCTTCCCCCCCCCCACACACACACACAGGGAAAAAGTTATAGATAAAAGCCTCAAAATGGGTCAAACTGTGGATGTCTTCTCTTACACCAGAAGCAGGGGGTCAGGAGGAGTAATCCATACTGATTCCAGCAGGCAGCAGCAGCTGCTCAGGATCTCTCATGACTCTCTGGACATTTATGCACGGGAGGCTTTGCCTTGGATTTGCCGCTCTGTAGAGATGCACATTACGGATCGCCTGCTCCCATTCATCCCAATGGGCAGATGGGAGGGGACCCCATATCTTGGGACCCCCTGACCCAATCTTTACAAAGCTTGGGGGTTCTTGCAAGAAGGGTCCCCTCAAGCTACCCTGAAGGTTTGGTACCTCTACCTCCAAAAATGCCCCCCCCGGAGCCGTGGAATACCGCCAATGTGCTTTAAGTGGCTTTATTCCTGTGGGCGATTTGGGGGGAACCCTTTCTGGGCCCCATATCTTGGGACCCTCTGACCCAATCTTTACAAAACCTGGGGGTTCTTGCAAGAAGGGTCCCCTCAAGCTACCCTGAAAGTTTGGTATCTCTACCTCCAAAAATGCCTTCCCAGAGCCGTGGAATGCTGCCAATGTGCTTTAAGTGGCTTTATTCCTGTGGGCGATTTTGGGGGGACCCCTTCCAGGACCCATATCTTGGGACCCTCTGACCCAATCTTTACAAAACTTGGGGGTTCTTGCAAGAAGGGTCTCAGCAGTTGGGCCGTACCATTACCCTGGCCCGGGGGTCTGGCTGCCTTGGCAGTTGGGAGAAGGCTGTTGTGGTTGCCTCGGCAGTTGGGCCATACCATTACCCTGGCCCAGGGGTCTGGTTGCCTTGGCAGTTGGGCCGTACCATTACCCTGGCCCGGAGGTCTGACTGAAAGGCAAGCTGACAAAAAAAATCGCACCCCCCCCACGAAGATCTCTCTCACACACACAGAGACGCTCTTTCTTTCTCTCCCCGGGGCTCACTCACTCACCCGTGACTGATTGGCCAGAAGAGCCAGCTTGGCCACCGATTGGCCGCGGGAGAATGCTCCTTCGGGGGTGCCGAATTTGTATGAATTTATTCGGCATCCACCCGAACTCGCCAAGTTCGGCTCGTCATTTTCCCGCCTTTTTTTACTTCGGTTCTATCCCAAGTAGAAACCGCCAAATCGGGGAAAATTCAGCTGTTTTTCGGTTCGGGACGAACCGAATCGACAGCCCTAGTTCCAATGATCCACTGGTGCACCACCACCCTATGCCATAGACAATCACTTCCTCGACATGGCAAGGACCACAGTCTCCAGGGACCCATTGATACAGCCCTGTGCCCTGGCCATTTCATTGCTCCTGGAGAGGAGACCTGCCAGCACAGTGATAATTAACCCAACACTGACTCCCCGGTTATCAACCCAATGCTAGAACCACCTGTGTGAGAAAATGACTCAGCGGCAATCATGCCATTGCAGATGGGATCCCCAGGTTCTGCATGAGTACAGGAACAGCCGTCTGATCAGATGAGTCGTTCCTGTGTCCTGCTTTGGTGGTGGGATGCTTTTAGTCACATACCAGTCACCATGGGGCTGACAGCAGGAACCATCAGCCCCTCCTGTGTCAAGCTGGGCTGCACTCATGACAGTGGTGCCCATCCAAGCTTGGATGACGGTGGACCCCAGACCCCTCTTTAGGGGGCCTCAACTATCATATGTTGAAAGACAGGACAGGCTGCTGGATAGAAGCAATGGTGCCCTAGTGCTGGCCAGAGGGGAGGGGAGGCATTGCCCCCCTGACAATGTCCAGAGTCTAACAGCTGCTCCCCCCATGTCAGGGGCCATGTTGGTGGCCACGATTGCCGAATGACCAAGCCCACCAATCCACCACATGCCTGAGGTTGATGCTGCTGTCAGGGGGAACAAAGGCCACACCTGAGGACTGCTTCTCCTGAGGAAGTTTCAGACATAGGAGCACCCCTCAATTTGCAGGTGGTCCCAGCGGAACATTGGGGTACCCATTGTCCTCCATTGGCCCGCTCCATGCCCCCCATAGGACCTCCCCTGTGGCCGTGTAGCCATGCCAGGGGGCGTCCCTCCCAGCAACAAGCCTGATGCTAACCCCCAGCCAGTCTCCACAACTCTGATGTCACCCACAAGCTTGGGGGGGGGCTGGCTAGAAATTCAGGGGCACAAAGTGGCTTGGAGTGAGTGGCCCGGAGAGATTGCCACCCCACTCACTTAGATCACCCACATCCGGCTTCCTGGCTGGCCCCAGAAGAACTCCCATCTGGAGCCCACTGCCCACATCCTCTGCTTCCTCCGACAGCCCTCCCCCTCCCTATGAAACTCTGGAGAAGGGGTGGGGCAAATGACCATCTGTCCATGCCCACAATCTCTGCCTGAGCCCACATTACTAGTGGCCCACCCCTGCCTGTCTACCTCTCTGCCCTTATGCCGCTCAAGCAGCTCCACCCCCATTGCCCGGTGCTCCCATGTCATCCTGTGCCAACTGTTTATTTGGGGGGGTGTTTTTTTTATTTTGCTGTTTTCCTTGCCATTCTGCACTGCACCAAGCAACTTAGAGGCAGCCCTGCTGCGCTGTTGCTGCGCTGCACTTGCCCACAGCGGGGCTCCCTCCCCATCAGGAATGAGTTGTTAGATTTGAAAGTTAAGGGTACAGAAGAAGACCCTAACAGAGCTAGCTTTAATGTAGGAATCTCTGCCTTTAGTAAAATACCTTGATACCTTTTCCTGAAGTGAATAAATTCTGGACAGAGACCAATTCATTAATGTCACTCTGAATAATGATTTATGACTGTGTCTTTAGCAGGAAGATCCCTCAGATACTACAAGCTGTTGCTGAAGCAATTGAGCCCTCCTAATTAGTTTGCTGACATAAAGGGTGGTTCCTTCAAGATGGTACACCGGCTGGTTTCACTAACATGCAAAACAATCATCAACAAAAAGGAAATTGGCAATGACGAATAGAAATGAAGTCTTTAATAGCAGCAATAGAGACAGCTGGTACAGCAGGTCAATTCCAAAAATCACCAGGAGATAAATTAGAGCAAGTGACCTATGAAAAACATATGTAATATGACACAAAGATCTCAGCAAACTCAATACCATATGGACAGGCAACCATTTTTTTCAAAGCCAAAATGCTGTTTTGGAGGAGGAGAGATAGATTCAATGAGGGAATTGCGCTCAGAGGAAAGAAAATAAATAAGAAAAATATAGACTTTGGGGTTTTTTTTAAATGGTGAATTCCCAAGCAGTGTCTTACACCTGAAGTTCTTGATAGTTGGGGACAGTGGCTGATACTGTTTGAACAGCAGACACCATCTACACATCGTGGTTTTTAGTACTAAAAAGTTTCGTACTCTAACAGTTCAATCCTAAGGAGAGTTACTCCAGTCTAAGCCCATTGCAATGGGTTTAAACTGGAATAACTCTGCATAAGATTGCAGTGTAAATCAGCTTTAGCTCCCTATGCTTGGCAAAAGGATAGACATCTTGTAAAAGAGGGCAAGCATCCTGTCTTACACCACTTCTGTGCAAAGTGGGAAGGTAATCCATTCTACACATGACCAGACCATAGATACTGGTAGGGAACAGAATAGCAACACAGTTGTGCACCATTTTGCCCTTTCACATGGTATTTTATGAAAGATTCATTTCAAACTGATAAGAATAACACTATATTATGGGACTGTTATGTCATGTTAGTACATCTTTACTCAAAGAACAGATGTTGTAGCCAGTGTGCATTTTCCAGTAAACAGCATTTCCCATTGAGACCACTGGGAGAACAAAAACAAATCAACAAAATAACAAAACCTACAAAGTGGAGAAAAAATAATGAAAATGAAGATTTAAAAAATGCACACCCCTACCATCAAATAGGGATTAATCTCGATAAATAAGAAATGTTACAGAATATGCACAATGTCTTGGCCTGGCTGATTCTCACTATGAAAAAGTCTTTGTATGATTAAGCAATGCCAAGTAATAGGGCTGACCCTTCAAGGTCATTGCCCAGTATTGAAAGAAATGGTCAGTTGCTTGCTTTCCTGTACCTTACAAACTCTTTGATAGGCTAGATGAGAGACAGCACTGACATGAATGGCCCAGGCTGGGCTTGTCTCATCAGACCTCAAAAGCTTAGCAGGGTCAGCCCTCATTAGTACTTGGATGGGAGACCACAAAGGAATATTAGGCCACTTCTACCCTGGGCCTAACCTGGCACCACTGGAGATGGGCGTAGGAACAGAAGCACAAGAGCAGGCACTGCTGCGCTGCCAGGGACAAAATGGAAATCACGTGTCACCGATATTGGGACAGCTCCAACCAGGCTGAGAGGGCAAGATCAGGCCTCCTTCATGAATCCTTCCCATGTCAATGCCATGTGCAAACCTCCTTTGCATTTGTGTTCATGCTCTCCTTGCAATAGTTTTGCTAATCATGCTGGAGTCTGAAAAACAATCCAACTCCCTTCAGTTCTCCTGGAACCTCCCTCCTCAAGGCCAGAGGGCCAGTTAATCTCATCAACACACCCTCTGTCTTTCCTGGGAACAGGTCTTAGAATTTCTTTCTCCATCTAAAAATCTATGGTGAATACATAACTATACTTAATCATAATTACTAGGGTATTGTCTCACACATTCCCTCATCTTGTTTGTGGGCTTCCTAGAGGCACCTGGTTGGTCACTGTGTGAACACGCTGCTGGACTTGATGGACCTTGGTCTCATCCAGCATGGCCTTTCTTATGTTCTTATGTCTCCTGTCTTTTCTTGCCCAAACGATTAATTTAATCAAGAAGCAATCAGCCTCTGTCCACTCTCAATGATCACAATTGCTGGAGTAGTCACCCTGCAGAAATTGGGTATAAATATAGCCACCATTTGCTATGGTTCCTTGCACTTTGTTTTAGACCCAAATGCTCTCCCCCACACCCCTGCTGTGCAGCTTCCTCCAAGCGAGAGATACTGGACATTGATCACTCCATGCAGCTGCTACCCCAGAAGCTGTCCTTCTCCTCTGACAGGTAGCCATACAACTTCCTTCTGTCCCTTTTACCTATAGACCTCGTGTTATGACACCAGGGTTGCTATGCAGAGGCAGGTAATGGCAAACCACCTCTGTTCGTCTCTTGCAATGAAAACCCTAGGGGTTTACCATAACACAGTTGTGACTTGAGAGTACTTTACACACAGAGAAATGAGACAGAAGGTGTTAAGAGAGAATCCAACTTGAAGGAATTTTCCAGCCTAAGTTTTTTCTTTGACTCTCACCCCCCAAGAACATGTTCTCAGACATGCTAATTAGCTCACAGGATTCAGCTGGTATGAGAGGAGGAAGTTGCACCTACCCTGGAAATTTCCATGGATACTGCCCTGTGATTGGTTGAAAAGGTCAGGAGGGTATGGTCAGCTTTTTTCTATAAATGTAGCTAGAGAAGAAACCCTTATCCCTTTACTTTTTCCTTTCTACTCTCCTTTGCTGACATATTTGTGCTCTGCAAACTCCTTGCCTTAAGAAACAACTGCACCATGCTAGGACTCCAGTAAATAAGGTAGCTAGTAGACTATATTATTTTTTGTGCATTTCACTGCTCCTGAACTATATTCCTTGTTTTTTAAAAAATATTTTTCTTTAAGCATTCTTTTTGCCTTATGATGTGTGTTAGGGAGTTACTACTACCAAGCTCAGGTGAACTTGGCTATGTTACTGCAACAAGGCAGGGTCAGCCTTGAGGGAAGGTGTGAAGAACAAAGTTAATTTTTGAGAGAAGCTCAGAGAAAGGGAGTGGGCAGATCTAAAGAACTCTCTCTGTTCTGAAGAAAGGAATTGATTCTGTTATTGGTAACCTGCGTGTTCAGAAGCTGTGTTTGACTCTGGGAAACTGAGGGTTCAGGTTTGCTTAAGCTGGTGTAAAACAAATCCTATGGAGTGACAGGCAGAAATTGGGAGGAAAAGGGCCCTTTTTTCAGGTTACAAGAAGGGAATAGGCTCTGGGTAGGAGATATTCCAGATACAGGGTGTTGTGTAGGGATTACTGCCACAAAAGGGGGTATATCTATAGTGAGAACTGGAAGAGAGATTTGAGGAGAAATCTCCATACTTCTGTGTTTCTCTGGGGAAGAGCGATTGTATTGTCTCCAACTTCCTTGATAGCTAGGCAGCAGAGAATAATAATAATAATTGGTTTTTATATGCCGACTTTCTCTGCCACTTAAGGGAGACTCAAACCAGCTTACAGTCACCTTCCCTTTCCCACCACATACACCCTGTGAGGTTGGTGAGGCTGAGAGAGCATGACTGGCCCAAGGTCACCCAGCTGGCTTCATGTGGAGGAGTGGGGAAACAAATCCAGTTCACCAGATTAGCCTCCACCACTCATGTGGAGGAGTGGGAAATCAAACCCGGTTCTCCAGATCAAACTCCACCGCTCCAAACCACCGCTCTTAACCACTACGCCACACTGGCTCTCCAGAATAGAAACATTTATAAGACGTTTTGGGAACTGAACTGAATTTGTGAACTGAAGTTCAGAATTGTAATTATGTGCCAACCAACCCATCTAAGATCTATGCCTTCTCTGAAGTGAAACTTACAAAAAAAAAAAAAAATCTGGTGCTATGCTAACCACAGTTTTCCCTCCAAATCTATCCCCTTTACATTGTTTAATAAATCTGTTATAATTGTTTAATAAATCATTTTGGTTACTCTTTCCTGAACCTTCCCAAGCTTTGCAATATCCTTTTTTAGGTGTGGTGACCAGAACTGTACATAGTACTCCAAGTGTGGCCTCACCATAGATTTGTACAAGGGCAGTATGATAGCAGCAGTTTTATTCCTTGTCTAATTATGGCCAGCATGGGATTTACTTTTTTCATAGCAGCTGCACACTGGGTGTCATTTGCAAACTTGGCCACCTCACTGTTCACCCCCAATTTCAGGTCATTCATGAACAAGCAGTACACCCGGCACCTCAGATGTTCAAAGTCCACTAGGTCTTGCCAAACAATGGACTTCCCTGCATGCCTTCACATATCATTCTTGCCCAGATGAATTATTATTACATGGGGTGGGGGAAGACACATTCAGGTGGTGGTGGAGGGTTGGCAACAACTGCCCCCACAGCATGCCCCTTTTACCCAGCCATGAGATCTGCATCGTGTCGCTTACACCCAGCTGCAAGCTGAAATCACTGCCATGTTGGAACAGTGGCCCTGTAATGCAACCTAGCCCTGCAGAGCCTGCACTGGACAAATGGTTACTGCTGTGCATAGGTACAGGTTAAATTCCTCTCCCCTTCTGATCTGTCTTAAATGACCTCAGCTTGACTACCAACTCTGTGCCCATGATGGTAACATCCCACATTTGCAGTGCTCTACCCGACTGGTCCCATTTTGATCGCACCAGCAGTTCATTGATCCAAGGGCCCCAAAGAAAGCCAGCAGAACTGCCCCTCGATACATCCTGACCTCAAACGCTGCATTGCTGTGTGATTCGAATGCAAGAGACAGAAAACCTGAGAGCAATTCAGGGGAGACTGGGGCCCTGGCATCTAGCTTCTATTGCTTCTCTCAGGGCCACCCCTCCAGCATCCTCCTTACTCTAAAGTCACCCGTCCTGTCTGCCTTCCTGGTGGCTTTCACGTAAAACACCAAGGCTGACAAGCAGCCAGCTATGGTGCCAACTGTGTGCTTTGTGGTATGATGTTGGATGTGGTGCTGCATGAGGTGGTCTACCAGTATTGGACAGGCTGGCTACAGCCACACTTTCTCCCTAAATTCCTCAAAAGCACAGAACCTCCTGGTGTAACCCCTCCAGGTATGTGAGGCCAAAGAGTTGTCTATGGCCCACTAGGCCTCACTCCTCCAAGGCTCCCCAGTGCTATGGGCATCTTCTCTGGTGATTCCTGAGCTAGAGGGGCCAGGAGCTGGAAGTGCTCCATCTGTGAACAAGGTTGTTGGTTATCTTAGGAACATGGCATGCTGTGAAAAGGATGTTAAACTTCAGGTATTGGAGGACAAAGGCCCGGGCTTAACTCTAAAGGATTTAGAAGACAATGTGTTAGCGATATGGACAACAGCCCTATTGTCGCACCAAAAATGATTGGTTAGGGCCTCAGGTCAGATGCAGATGGCCACTCCCATTGGGAAGAATTTCAAGAAAGTTAGATCCCTGACTACGACACTGTGCATCCGGTCTGCTGGCCATCGCTTAGCACACCACCTGCCCTGAAAGTGCACTCCAAACCCGTGGTCCCCAGCTGCATCTGATTGCCCCTGAAGTTCGACCTCCAGCAAAAGGTCTTCCCTCCAGAAGGATATTCCATTATAGCCCTCTAGAGCCTCTCTTAGAGCTCTCTCAGCCCAACCTACCTTGCAGGATGTCTGTGTTGGGGAGGGGCAGGGAAGGTGATTGTAAGCCAGTTTGATTCTTCCTTAAGTGGCAGAGAAAGTTGGCATATAAAAACCAACTCTTCTTCTAGAAAGCCAGTCCACATGCTAAGGTCCTCCCTTATGGTGCTAGTGACCCTTATCCTGTGATGAGGAGCATGGACTCCCCTATAGGTGGCGTATGTGCATGAACTAGGGCAGTGATGGCGAACATTTTAGAGACCGAGTGCCCAAACTGCAACCCAAAACCCACTTATTTATCGCAAAGTGCCAACACAGCTAGAAGCCCACATGGGGCTAGGGGTTGCCAGGTCCCTCTTTGCCACCTGCGGGAGGTTTTTGGAGCGGAGTCTGAGGGACTTCAATGCCATAGAGTCCAATTGCCAAAGCGGCCATTTTCTCCAGGTGAACTGAAATAGCAGATCACCTGCTACTACCTGGAGGTTGGCAACCCTGCATGGGAGGCGGAGAGGGGGAAGGAAAGCAGCTGGAGCATAGCCCCCACCCCTTCAGTTTGGTTCTTTTCCCAACTGTTATCTTCATATGAATTAAAAAAGACTGTTATGCGGAGGGGCTGATGGTGGGGACAGCCCTCTGCATGCTCTCAGAGGCACCTTCGGTTGCATGAATGAGCAGAGTGGAAACCTGAGCTAAGCAAAGGGCTTGGCTCCAGCACACACGCCAGGCAAGCCCCCGTTTGGCCCTCACCACCAATCCCCTGCACTGAAGTCACCAACCAACCCGCCGCAGACGGCCGCCCAGGCGTCCCACTCCAGCCCTGTCCCGGCTCTGTTTCTTCCAGTCCTTGGCAGAAGGCTCGTCATTGTCTTCACTTCCGGAGCACACAGACGGCGACTGCGGCGAAGGCGCTGGGAAGGAGCCCGGCGCTTCCTGGAGGAGCCGGGAAGGCACCGCTGGTCCCCAGCCTCCTCAGCCGGGGGAACAAACTCAGGCGAACTCTGTGCTGGGGTGATGGTGCGTGCGCCCACAGAGAGGGCTCTGAGTGCCACCCCTGGCACGCGTGCCATAGGTTTGCCACCACTGAACTAGGGACTCACCTGCTTCTAAAGGCCCTGCAGCTATGCTGCTGGGCAGTTCATAGCCCTCCTGGATCCTCACAGGAACAGCACCATTGGCATCCAAGGCCTCCCTGCATCCTGCATCTACAGCAGGACCATTGGTGTTGATGTTCCCCTGTTCCAAGGTATTCACCTATCCTGCAAACGCAGACATAAACTGAAAAATTGATTCAAGATCATGTACCCCCTGTGGCCCTGGGCCATCGATGGTGCCCTGTGCTATAGCAGCTGGTCGAGAGTTGAGGTGCGCTCTGCGGGCACTATGCACCTTGCTTGGACCATGAGCCCTCTGGGCAGGCTGGCTGGTAGCTTGCTGCCTCTGGGAAGCGTGGCTGACAGCCTGCCCCTCCTGCACTTTTAGGGTGGGACTCCTTGTCCTACTGGGCCTTTCAGCTGGCAGGCCACTAGCCCTGTGTGCACCTTTCTTTGACCCCCATCTCCAGCTGCTGTAATGTGCAAAATTCCTAGGGCAGTAGAACCCTGAAGGCACTGGGCTGAAAGCTACCTTGCCACTCCCTGGCTGCTGGAAAAGCTACTTGGGCTAAGGAGAAATAAAATAAAAAGGCAAAATTCCTTGGGCCGTAGGACTCTGAAGACACCTGGCTTTAGGTTACCTTGCTACTCACAGCCCAGCCTCCAAAGCAGAATGTGAAGGACGAGTACTGGGCTCGGCTCAGCAAAGCTCAGTGAAGTTAACGGGGGGAAAAAGATGTTACCTCCCGGATCACAGCAAGGCACCCAAATGGAACATGGTGAAATAAAAGCAGGAAAAACCAGCTCCTTGCCACAGTGTAGGGATCCTAATGAATAGCCGCCGCCCCTCCCCACAGCTCTTGCACCTGAAAGACAAAGGAAGGAGGCAGCTGCTCCAAGTTGCTTTCCCCCAATGAGCCAGAAAATAATCAAGGGAAGGGTTGGAGGGGATATTGCAAATCGCCAGGAGGCTGATCTAACCTTTCCCCAAATGCATGCTGCTGTATAAGAGGGCTTTGGTGAGTACAAACCACCCTAGCCTCCTGACACTGTCCCGGTACTTAGTCACATGGCTTGGTTTTGAGGATCTCCACTCCTGTCGATAAGGTGTGTCTCCTCTGTTCCAAAGATGGAGGAACCACCTAACCCAGACCCTATATGCCCCTTTCCTTTGGGCCAGCCTCTCTTCCTACATCAACCTAAGGATGAATGGAGACTGGCTTTCTTTTCCCACCACCAGCCGCCAAAACCTACCCCTCCCATCACTTCCTTGAAGGGAGGATGGGACGGTCTTTGAGATCCAGGACAGCTTGGGCTTAAAGCAAGTCTGTACTTGCCAGTTGGCATATCCTACACTTCCTATTTGTTGTTTAGATGGGGTTAGCAAATGACCCAAGGTTGTTCCTTTCCCCCAAGTCTTTTAAAGGTTTAAATCTGTGAGAGGATTTTTTTAAATTACTTTCACCACACTGGCACCCCAGAATCCTTGTCATTGTACTACATTACTTAGATTTTGCCCTTTGCTGAGAATTGGCATGTTAATTATTTATTATTATTTGGATGTTATCTGAAAAGCCCATGCTGAGATTAGACTCTGACTGCCGGTGAGGCCCCTATCCTCACTGGTTCATGTTCCATTCTGCCTAAGAGACAGAGGCAAAATTTCCCATGCCCATTTTGCAGATAGGCAGCACTCCTAATACAGATCCTACTTGCAGACATTTGTACTGTATAGGCCCGTGTTGGCGAACCTATGGCACGCGTGCCCGACTCGGCACGCGTAGCCCTTTCTGCCGGCACGCACGAGGGACGGGGCGAGGAACCGGCAAGCTGACAGCGGGGAGAAGACGGTGCCACGCCGCCGCACCCCAGCTGTAGCCCCTCCGCCCAGCTGAGAGTCGGGCGGGCCGGCGCTGGGCGCGGTCAGAGGACTTGGCTGGGGTCGTGGGGAGGAGGGCAGGAGAAGACGCGTCTTCAGCCTACTCAAAAAAACTCGGGCCCAGAAGCCCCCTCCCCCGCCCCTTCAAGGAGGCCCCGGTAGGGCAGGGGCGGGGCCAGCAGGGGCGGGGCGTGCAGTCTGCCCCATTCCCCAGGCACGGCTCCTCCCCGGCCGCCCCACCACCGCGTGCTTCTGCTGGCAGCTCCCGTCGCCTCAGCCCGGGGGAGGAGGAAGACCGAGGGACCCCCGCTGCTGCTGCTGCCGCGGGCAGGGGCTCCTTCCAGCAGGCGGTGAGTCCGGTGGGCGGGGGATGGCGCGTGCGTCTCTGGGCGCGTGCAGAGTGCGGAGGGCCCCGGAGGGAGGGAGGAGGGGGTGGGCGGGGAATGGCGCGTGCGTCTCTGGGCGCGTGCAGAGTGCGGAGGGCCCCCCGGAGGGAGGGAGGAGGGGTGGGCGGGGGATGGCACGTGCGTCTCTGGGCGCGTGCAGAGTGCGGAGGGGCCCGGAGGGAGGGAGGAGGGGGTGGGCGGGGAATGGCGCGTGCGTCTCTGGGCGCGTGCAGAGTGCGGAGGGCCCCCCGGAGGGAGGGAGGAGGGGTGGGCGGGGGATGGCACGTGCGTCTCTGGGCGCGTGCAGAGTGCGGAGGGGCCCGGAGGGAGGGAGGAGGGGGTGGGTGGGGAATGGCACGTGCGTCTCTGGGCGCGTGCAGAGTGCGGAGGGGCCCCGGGAGGGAGGGGGTGGGCGCGCGCACGGAGGCCTCTCCCGGCGCCGGCCTCAGCCTGCGCGGCTCCCCCGTCGGCGCGGGGGCGTAGCCCGCGGGGTTCGACCGTCTGGCTCGGGCGGGGGGCGGGCGGGGCTTCCCCCCTCTTCTCCCCCCCCCACCCGGCCAGGGGAGCCTGCCGATGCAGAGGCTGCCGAGCTCCGGAGGGTCCTGCCACTCCTCCCTCTCCCCCCCGGGGCGCAGGTCAGCGCTCCTCCCTCCGTCCCTCCCTCCCTCAAAACAACTCTGCGAGGTGGGACAGCGCGTGGCCTGCTTGCAGCGGCCCCTTTCGGGACTGGGGAGCAGACCTCCGGTCCGGCCTCAGCACCCCCACCCACCGCACAGGCCTGCCAGGCAGGGGTGCCCGCCTGCGGGTGGGGCCTGGGGGTCCCGCAGGGGGGAAGCTGGCTCACCTTGGGGCATGCGTGGCGGGAGGGGGGTTTCCAAGAGCTTCAGGAGAAAAGGCAGATTAGGTCAGGAAAATGACCCAGGAGGGAAAGGGTTAAACATCTCATCGCTTCCCCCAACAAAACTGGAAGCCCCTCACAGTTACCCGGGAGGGGGTGGGGGTGGGCTTCTTGTCTAAATTCTTGTTCTTTTTTGGAGTTGCATGGAGGGTTATTGGCCATTTGTGAATGGGAGGTTTTGCCTTGGATTTGCCACTCAGATGCACATTTTCCCCATCCAGATTCTCAAAACTCTGCATGGGGGTTATTGGCCATTTATGAATGGGAGGTTTTGTCTTGGATTTGCCTTTCAATAAAAAGTTGTTTGTATCATTGAAAGCTCTGCTATTGTATTTTTCTTTTAAGGCAAAAGATGTTAACGTATTAGTTGTTTTTTCTAAACTAAAACCTCAGTATTCAGGTTAAATTGGCGCATTGGCACTCAGCGATAAATAAGTGGATTTTGGGTTGCAGTTTGGGCACTCGGTCTCTAAAAGGTTCGCCATCACTGGTATAGGCTATGTAGCACACCTTTGTCAGAATGCACAGGAGTCAAGAGGGCAAGACCATCAGCACCGTCTCCCTCCAACTTTGCATTTGAATAAGTCTTCTAAATGGAGCTATCATCATGAGGAGGTTGAACTATATAGTGAGTTCTCTTTTTATTTTATTTAAAACATTTCTATGCTGCCTTTCTACCTAATGCAGGGGTCCCCAAGGCAGCAAACATCAGGACATTAAAAACATTTAAAGCATTACCAACACCTTAGAACATTAAAATAGTGTTTTATACACACGCACATATATTATTTAGAATAATTAAATTGAACATATGAACACAAAAATTCGCAGGAGGGCTAACAGGAGTTAATAAGGGAACATCAACAAAAAAAAGTCTTCACTTACTGGTGGAAAACAATAATAGACTCAGATGATTATTCTGGAGAGGAAGTTCCAAAGCTTTGGTGCTATGACCAAGGAGATGCTTTTTCCTTGGTAATAGCACTTTCCCCACCTTTTTTTTCTTTAAAGTGTTTTATGTCTCTGAGAAAGCAGTGCAGCTCTGCTGCTCCTGGCTGCTGCAGATCTACCCCCCCTTTTCAGGATTGCTCTCCAAATTGATCCACAGACTGGGTAACATCTTTTTAAATTTTAGTTGTTTGGGTTGAATAATACAGTTGGGAGAAAATAGTGATGATAACTCTTAAGATATGGTTCGGGTTTTTCTTTGGGAAAAGGGCAAGAATTACTGTACTTCAGATTCACCAGCCATGATGTATTGTTCCTAAAAAAATGCTAACTCATATAGCAAGATGTCAGATGCAGTAGGTAATGCTTCTCTGCTGAACAGCTTCTCCTGCAGAATTATTACAGAAGCTTTGCCTTTTATTGTTGTATTTTGGAGAAGGATATGACACATGTTTTTAAAAAGCTGTTTCATGTATTCCTTTGAAGAACACTTAAGTTTGGTTGCAGCAAAAGGCATTTTGATGAAGATCAGTGACACCTTTCCTGGAAATAAGTGCACATTTCTTACATTCTCATTAGCATATTTTCCATGTTAGGAAATTACTGCCACTCTCCTGAATTTCTTCAGACACTTATTCTTCATTTTGCTTGACAACTGCTCTTCTGACAGTGCTTCAGAGTTCATAGCCCTTCTCTTCCGCCAGTTTTCCTGGGTGATCATCCATGCTGGTGACTCAGAAGCATCCATTTTTCAATCTTGTGCTGAACTATAGACTGTCTTGGACACATCCATACCATCTACCTTCAAACTGTCAATATTAAAGTTATTCCTCTCTTTACATTTCTCCACTGGTTTCTCATGCAGTTGCCTGTAGCAAGCTCAATCTGAAAAATTCAGCTTACCTTTTATGTTGCTTACTCTGTTTTATAATATCATGTGCTTACTCCAGCACATAACTTATTTGCTGTCCTCTTTTAGCCTTCATTATTTTTTGGCCTTTCTAGTTCACAGTCTTGGATGCCCATTTGCAAAATTTCTGTTTTTACATGGTGCATAGTATGCTTGAACGCGTTTTGAGCTTTACTCTAATTTCATAAGTAAGGGAGAGTGTTTTTTTAATGTCCGCACAAAACATCACTTAGATTGTCCTCTCCAATTTGATCCCACATGTTTACATTACAGAGACTTGATGCAAGGCTCCACAATTTAGTGATTTCAATTCAGCTTACATGTATAATTAAAATTCCAGCCAGTCCAGGGATTTCAGATCTGGCCCTTGGGAGGGAAATATTTACCATGATTGCTTATTTTGGAGTCAGACATTATTAGTTCAGGATTCAAATCCATGTGTTTCCAGAGTTCAGAATGACTATTGTCAAGGAAAGACATTGGAGGACATTTTTTTTATAGAATATAAGTGAAGTGTTAGAGTTTGGATTGTACCCTTGGATATAACACAGAGCAACCAAAGGTTTATTCTGTTTTCTGCCATAGTAGCCAATGGAATAGCTCCACTTGGATAACAAAGCTACATTGCAAGACTGGCCCATTACCTGATTTCCCAAATACACACACCACTGAAAGCATGGTCATTTAATGTCATTCCAATTCAAACTGCAACATCTCTCTGTATATATCAAAAGGTTCCTGGGCTTACCTGGAGCCCACTTTTGTCAGCATGGGCTGGGAAGTTAGACTGAGACTGGGTGGCGTTTTGCCGAGGCACGACTGGCCTTTGGCTCTATTCCTGCCCTACGACTGTTTTGGGCTGGCTTGGGTGGCCATGGGCCAACCAATGGGCTCCTTACCTTTTGATTCAAAGGGGCCTATGGGAGCTGATGGCTGGTAAGGGCGGGGACTGTCAGGAGGACAAGGAGGATAGTTTTCCCTCTGGTCCACCATAACAGTATTTAAGGCCGGCATTTGCCTGCTGGATTTCAATCCGCTCCAGTTTTGTCTTGCCCTTTCCTCCCTAGTTGTTAGGTTTAATGTTTTGATATTATGGTTACAGTTTGTTAGATATATGGTTGATTATAACATTGTCACAACTTTAGCGGGTGGAGCATGGGGCTATGGGGCTGGATTTAGTTTGTGGAGGAAAGCAGCCTGTGTGCCCCTTCTGCCTTGGGGGGTGCCAATAAGGGATTTCGGGTGAGGCTTTGGATTCAACACGCCCAGATCTGGTGCACTATGGATTGCCTCATTCCAAGTGGTGGGTGAACCACCAAGTGGCTCATGTCCTGGTGTGTTCTCAGCCCTACAATCCCTGCTACTCTCAGCGGGGTTCGCTGAGGAGTAGGATGAGCACATCAGAACACATGGGGTAATTTGATGTCTCTGATCCAGCACCCATGGTTTGCCAGGGCACTTTCAGCTGTTGCCAATAAAGTTGTGCCAATTTCTCTCCAGAAAGTGTTTGTTCTTTTTTGGTACTGGGGTTATGTATTGAGCAGGGGAGGGAATTATGGGTGGGCTGACACCTCCCTACCAATTAGCCCTGTGATGACAACTATATATCTATCTATATGGATAGATAGATATATAGAATAATCTTCTTTAATTAGGGCTGGTAGCATCAATGTTAAAGAATAAGGATGTAAGTCTTGGTATGAATTCAGGCACAATATGATATAGTAGAAAGATATGATGGTGTATTGCTTGATCTCTTTTGAAGAAAGACCTGTAGTAACTAATAGTGATATTCTAGCAGTGTTATAGATCCCATTATGTGATGGGATTATTCTGCCTGGGTTTGATGAATGTTTAGATTATATTCCCATGGGTTTTGTATTTTCATGCTGTTTGGTGTCTATTTGTGTAAGTAGGCATGTATGTGTTGTACTGCTGTCAGCAATCCAAAGACAAAATGAATAACAATGCTTCCTGTTTTGAGGCAGTTTTGACAGTGATATGAAACAGGCAGAAGCAGAGAGTTTGATGTGTATGTGGTAAAGACTCACTGATATTGAATTCAGGTTTGGTGCAACACCCTGTCCTTTAATTTTTTATTAACATTTCCAGTCTCACTTCCTTACAGAAACTTTGAAACTATAAATAATGCATTTCAGAACACAGACCGGTTGTGACAATTTTTTAAAAGCAAAACTATATTCTACTTGCATCTCTTCTGACCATGTTATGCTACAGGAATGTAAATGTTTTTTTCCTGTATGCTATTTCTGTTAATATTGGCATTTGATTATGTTGATGTTACAAACTGGAGAATAAATATATCAGTAATTAGCCTGAACTTTGTTTATGTTTGATGATGGAAATATTTTTTTTCAAAAAAGAAAACACAACTGTGGATGCATATGCATATATATGTATTCTGAAAGGGAAGATGAGACCTGAACCAGCGATAAAATGGTGACACCCAATATGCTGTGTCAGATCTGTAATTCAGCATTTGCATACAACAATTTCCAATGAAATGGCATGGCAAGCATTCCCACATGTCACTCTAGCCCTTTTCACAAGTTACAGTGAACACATGTTCAATCTGTATGCAGTGCATACTTTATTATTCCCAATATATGCATTGGGTAATTCTCATGTTACATTCAACACATGTACAGCTGAATGTTACAAACAAAATATTTATCTAGGTACTGATCCCAGTTTCTGTTGGAAAGCAAATGTGCATATTGGCTCTTCCTCACAAACGGATATATGCAAGTTCACTATAATACGAACAGGGCTTCTGTATTTCAGTGGGGGAAGAGGAGCTGTTTGAGGGATTTCATTTGTTGCTTTTAAATGGTAATGTTTTAAATTATGATTTGTAAGCCACCTTGAGCCATGAAGAATTGTGGGATATAAATATTTTAATAAATAAAATGAATAAATACATTAGGAATATAACAAATAATATTCTGACCTGGAAACACCCCATTTGTTAATCTCAGGATATAGTTCATGCTAATGAAATGATACCCAACGTTAGAAAGACTTTGGAGAACTTTGGGATTCATTGGCACATAGTTTTGCTGATTCTATCCAAACGGGCCAGGACAGCATCTAACTAGAGGAGTAAAATGGTGCCCTAGTAGTGATTATATCATTTTAATCTAAATTAGCAGGTTAGAGAGGGAATTACTCTTAACCAAGGTGAGATTGGTCATAGAATCATAGAGTTGGAAGGGACCACCAGAGTCAACAACCCCCTGCACAATGCAGGAAATTCACAACTACCTCCCCCACACACACCTCCAGAGACCCCTACTCCATGCCCAGAAGATGCTCCCGGAAATGAGGTAATGGGGGAGCCTAAAGGATAGCAGGCCCTGACCTGAAGAGGAAGGCACTGGCAAACCACCACTGTTAGTCTCTTGCCATGAAAACCCCAAAAGGGGTCGCCATGAGTCGGCTGCGACTTGACGGCACTTTACACACGCACAAAGGGCAAAAATGCATGGTCATTTAGCCTCCTTTATTCCCTTTTCAGCCAGGATTCAGCCAGGATCGAACACATGCATTTTCGCCAAACCTGCTTTCAATCCTGGCTGAATCCTGGCTGAAACAGGGAATGAAGCGACCATGCTTTTTTGACCAAAGGTAGCAGGGAGGCATGAGATCTAGAGTGATAATGAATGGCTCTTTTGTCTTGTGATTCTCCCATGAATGTAGCAAATCTCCGTTGTCATAACACATGATCGTCTACCACCTGTGGGTCCAACCCACTTTCATAGCAAAATTTCCCCTGGTTTTCCAATCCCTGTTTTATCCCAAAAGTAAATAAAGAATTGCAGCAATTCTGAGTGCTTATTGGTGCGTGCTTGAGTGCAAGGGTCAACTCCCTTTCCTTCTGGCACTCCCCCATTGCACTTTCCCCCTCCCATTTCCATCTCGGGGGAACTCTGGAACATGTCTGCCTTTGCCTGGAATGCCCGTACATCTCCCAAATGCTCCTTCGTTCTTAATTTTTTTTAAAGAATTTTTTTTGATGGTATATTGGTATACCAATGAATCAGATTGGTGAGCGGGTGGTGCTTCAGTTTTTGATAAAGCAGCAGTAACAAGAAACATGGAAGTGGAGTGGTGTGACAGGGAGCTTTGCCATTGCTCCCCTATACACTCACACACACCCCTCTGTTGCAGCAGCTGCTGCTGCAAAGGGGCACACAATGAGGAAGAAATGTGAGTAGGGCTCCCCCCTCCCCGCCAGGAACCAAGAGGCAGCCTTCCTCCAAGGTCTACAGGAAGCCTCCCCCCCCCCCAGCTATTACAGCTATTTCATTGCCCAGGGGAACCAGTGCCCACCTGCCCACTTCTCTGTTTTTATTTTGCAAATGCAGAGAAAGACAGATCCGAGAGGAGGGGGGAGGTCTAAAACCATATTTGCTAAAAAAAAAAAGAGAGAGAGAGAGAGACAGAGAGGTTTTTTTTTTAATGCTGATACAATAGTATACCAGCATGCTGGTATTAAAAAAAAATTAAAATCTAAAAAAACAAAAAAAAAAACAACCCTAGGTCAACCCTTAACCAGTATCAGCCAATCACAAAGCAGTGACGAAAATGATGATCACTCTCCTACTATCTCACGGTGCTGTGCATGGTAATGTTTTTCCCTGATCTTTTGCGGTCTTGATGCAGGGCAGAGAGTTCACCATGCGTTCAATTTTTTGATCTCAAGATAGAAAAGTGTGAGACATGAGAGGGACAAACCAATGACATACTAGGCATGCGTAAACAGCCCTAGTTTAGCATAACAAAGGAGACCAGCTGGTGTAAACCCTTGCTATCCTCAACTATAGACCTGGCAGAACATCTTGTCTTACAGGCCCTGCGGAACTGAGCTAGGTCCTTCAAGGCCTGGGTCTCACTCGACAGAGAGTTCCTCTAGGCAGGGGTGAGGGCCAAAAAAGCCTGGCCCTGGTCACGGATAGCTGGATACGTCTTGAGCCAGGGACCACCAGGAAATTGTTCCCAGATGAGTGCAATACATAAAGCAGGCAGGTGTTATTATTTTTCTTTACAAAAATGGAGAGGTAATGCTCACATTTCTGAATGCCAGCCTGGCAGATTCTTGATGGATCCTGTTCTGCAGTTAGCTGATCCAGTGATCTCATGTGATTAGGAAAAGCAAGTTAGACCATGGAGCAAACATTAAAGGCAGAAATGTGTTGTTCGTTGGAATTATTGGAAACAATTAGCATATTGAACTAATCTGAGCATGTGTCATTATGATATTAACAAACAAAATGAACTGAAACAAAACTAGTGGGAGTCTGAGGACAGGGATATGGAGGGTGCTGTTGGGCATTGGAATGATGTCACTTCTGGAAAAAAAAACTGTAAGTGACATCAGTCCACTCTAAGAATCTCTGGAAACTCCATGGTAAAGCCATAGTTTCTGGTGATTCCTAGAATAGACTGACATCATTTGATAGTGATTTCCCCCTTCTCGCCTTCTGCTGAAGCAGGAGACAGGAGCTGGGGGTAGGTGAACCTGGGAACCCTGACTGAAACAAAAATAAAATGCCTGTGCATATTCCTCATACATGAAAGCTAGTATGTCCATCAATTAAACTCAAAATAAATGCTGGTAGTCTGGAAAGGCCTGGATTTGTCTTACGTTTTCTGTGTGGCCTAGAATATGTCATTCCCTCTCCATCTCACTGTCAGCTTTTGCCCAGTGATAATTTCATGAATAAATTCCATGAGATGCTTAGTCCAGAAAATCAGGTTTATTCAGAAAAGTCAACAGGTTTCAGAAGCCTAAAAGTCAAATGGACTCTAATGCAGACGATAGGCAGGTACAGAACATAAGTAGCAAAATGAAGACTGATAACAGGGCACCATTGTAACCACCACCCCCTGGAGACCAAAGGAGACCAACGGGGCACTCGGTGCTTCTCACGGCGCAAAGTCTAAACAGAGAACAAGGCAAGACCTTGGACGAGGAACACAACAGCAGCTGCTCACAGCCACAACATACCATTCCCAGGACCTGCTCCTGACACTCACTTCTCTATTAAAAAAAACAACAACCCACCAGAATTAAAGAGGAGGTCCGATTCTCCCTTCACTGTTTGGATAATGACAGGGCTGAAGACCCTGTACATCAATCCAGAACATACTGTCTAATAGAAAGAACCAGGGAGAAAGTTCTTGCTAAATTACCAACTAAGGGCAGAGGAACTAGGCTTCTAAGCTCTTTATTATGCTTGGCCAATAGAGAAGCTTCATACTGCCTGTCAATCTCAAGGCTATTCTTTACATCCCTGATCCTGTGATCCCCTGTAGTTTGGGGAATCTGATGTTCTTCAGGAACTTCAGTATGTAGAAATGCTTCCTTACTGGATTGTCAGAGGAAGTTCTGTGCATGCATGTCTCTATACAGTATCAATACTTTCAAAATTAAAATCAGAGAGAAAATCTGCACCAAAGCTCCTTGAGCAGCATGCTGGAGCTTTGTTTTGGAGTCAGCAGGTCATTGCCTGGTGTTATTTTAGCAATCATCAATTGTGGTGAGCAGCAACAAAACTTACTTTAAGTTCATAGGTCAGGTGTTTAATGACAATCCAGCTTAAAGGAGATCAGGTAGAAATCCCAGCAAAAAACAGAATAATTGTGGGGAATGCAAATGAAACTCAGAAATGGAAAAATGTGGAAGCAATGCTTGATTCTTGATTGACAAGTTGAGAGATAAAGTGGTTTTGATGGTCTCTGCCTCCTTATCCAAACTGCCTGATTTTTCTTGCCATTTTCAAATTAAATATTGGTAAAGTAAATCTCATTTAGATTCCCAGTCAATAAAAACAGAGGCCCTAGAGAACTCCAAACATAGAGAATTTTTATGAAGCCAATTCAATAATTTATGGATAGCTAGGAAAGTGTTTGTTTACTTTGTATAATAAAAACAGAGTGAACATATTAGTATTCACTTTGCATGTGATAATGTATGGAAGATTTTAAATAAGACAAAAAACAAATCTTCAATGGAAGATCAACACCAAACTCTAAAACAACACCAACACCTCAACTCTAAAAAATAAATAAAATAAACAAGGCTAATATAAGGACAACCTTACAGAAAACCCTCTGATTTTAGCACTAAGTAATACTGTTATATGTGAGTAAGACATTAGAGGAATCAATATATATAATTCTTAACATGGCCAAATATGTATATACATACATCCAGAGATTGGAGACATGAATAGGCATATATATTTAAAAACCACTGGGGTTTAACCAGTGAATGGTTTAAGTGGTCATTGCTAGACTATCACAGTGATCTTCAAGACTTGGGTTGTCAGTAAAAGGAAGGGGAGTGGGCAGGGTTTGGCTTTTGAGGATGGACTCATTGGCTATTTTGGCTTTTGAGGATGGACTCATTGGGTCAGGCCTGGTAGAAACAAACTACAACTTGCTGCCATCTGAATTGCATGACTCATCCAGGCCTGGTTGCTTGATGCTGCTATGGAGTGACTTCTATTAAACAGCAAGTGTGTTGTAGTGATTAAAGTTTCACACCAGGATCTGGGAGACACCGGTTCAAATTTCTACTCTGCTGTCAGTCACATACTCTCAACCTAACATCAGTGGTTTGTTTTTATGGTCTTATGTTGGCCTGTTTTTTATGTTTACTTTTAATTAAAACATTTAATGTTTTTATTTATTTATTTATTTATTATGCCTTTAGGTAGATTCTCGGAGTGGCAGCATATTTTTTTAATAAATAAATAAGTAGAACTACAAATTCAATCACTTTTATCCAAACACTTGGAGGGTAAAACACATGTGTTAGTTATTTACTAGTTTGTATGGGGCGGGGAACCTTTTTTCTGCCAAGGGCCATTTGGATATTTATAACATCATTCATGGGCCATACAAAATTATCAACTTAAAAATTAGCCTGCTAATTTTGGTCAAACATTTAGCCAAGAGGCACGACCAGAGATGGCTCCCAGTGTCTGCCACGTAGAGCGACTCGCTTTTGAGCTCTGCCGACCCCAGCTGGGCCCAAGAGATTCAGGCAGGGCAGCAAACACAAGATGGAGTGAGTGACAAGCTGCTCATAGCTGGGCGTAGCCGTTCAGCTGTATGCCAGAGTTGCTCCTACTCTGCATGGTCAGGGCCGGATTCTACAGCTGGCTCCTGCTACCTCCGCCTGCAGGGATGAAACGAGGACACACTGGCTAAGAACTCGACCCTGCATATTCTGTCCCTGCCCCCTTTAACCCCCCCCATTGTTGCCATTTCCACCCTCAGCCCTCTTGTTGTACAGAGCATGTAGTACATGGCCTGGGTGGGAAAGGGTTAACAGTTTGTTGGGCGGTCCTAGCAGCTCTATAGCTAATGACTCTTCTGCAAGGGGGAAAATAAGGTTCCTTTTCTCAGCAAAACAAACTCTCATCTGCCTCGAAAAGAGGCTATTCCTGTCCGCGAGAGGGGGCAAATCGCCAGTCTTAGATCCTTCTGAGCTAGAGATCTGCCAGAACCCATGAAGGGCCAGACCAAAAGATTTTGCGGGCCTTATAAGCCCCCGCCAGACCTGACGTTCCCCACCCCTACCTTAAGCTGTTTGACAAAGACAAGACAAAGATATTTTAAAATAAATAATGTAGGACTAATTTCTATTATTTTTTTCCAGCAATGCTTACCACTGACAGGAACAAATCTGAATTGCAGGAAGAGTATCTTCTTCTTTTTAGTTTAGGAGGGCTTGCTTTTATTTTGTTAATACTGTCAGGAAATTATAAGTCATCATGTATACACAAATCTATAAATTTACCAAATGATTTAAAATCAAATTATAGGCAAAGCAATTACACAAACAAAAAGTAAAGTTCATGAATACATCCTGAGAATTTATCTGTGCAGTCCTATGGATATAGTACCACCTTCCCAACCTACAAATATTGTGCAAGCTGATGTGAGAAATGTGAGATTTTTCCTGCTGTTTTTCTTCATCATCCTCTTAGGATTTATTATACAATAAAGCTTTGTAGAGATGAAGGGTAAGGTCAGTTCAACTTTCCTTTACAGTTTCACTTGCTCTTTTGTGGCATTGGTGCATGAATTGTCATTCTGTATCTTTTGGTGGGAAAAAATGTGCTGGTAGAAAGGTCATATGAATACAGGGGCATTTTATTGCTGAAGAGAAATATGAAATAGTGTCTTCCCCCATCTACCTTGTTTCATCTTGAAGCCCTACCATCTCATGGTTTCTCTGCATTTTAGAGGCTCTGACTTCTGTATTATGAGTTGCTACTATCCACCATTTCCTCATGGGGCTGGAGTTCTTTTTCTTGCTTCTTTTGGCATTCTTGAATGTTTTCTGGCCCTTTGTGATCTTTCCATGTAAAACTAGATTTTTAAGATGCATATGAACTATCACAGTGCTGGAAAGAGAGAGGCTATTCTATGTTCTGTGCAATAAAAGTGCAAATGTCCTATGTGGAAACAGCAACCCACCCAAGTAAATTTCCTAGTTGCTGACACTGATCCTGCGGAACATGAGAGTATTGATGTTTTCCTTGAAGGATGTTCAAAGAATCTTATACCTGATATGAATGACATCAACAGCATATTGTGTTTGTGTAAAGTGCGGTCAAGTCGCAGCTGACTCATGGCAACCCCAAAAAAGGTGGTTTCAAGGCAAGAAAGAAGCAGAGGCAGTTTGGCATTGCCTTCCTTGATGGTCTCCCTTCCAAGTATTGACTCTGCTTAGCTTCCAAGATCTGATGGGATTGGGCTATACCATGCCGCCTTCCAGTCAATGTTGCATATAGGAAAATCTTTTTAGTATAAGAATCTATGGATCTATGAATGATAACTCCCTCAGATTTGGAAATAAAAGTCCAAAAACATATATTAAAATTAAGTATCAGTTTTATCACCTAGTAAAATATAGCCGGGCAGGTTGCTGACCTCTACTTTAGTCAACTTATTCATGTTTCAAATAGAAGTAGAACTTATTCTGTAAAAGGATAATGTGTGGAGGACTTTGTTCTGCATACAGCGATGGACTCCACTTAAATTTTCCATTGATGGAAGGGTTTCCTCCTATGGAAGTATGACTTCCATGTATCTCCCGTCCTTCTATAGCCCAATGCTGCGTCTGGGGGATGAGTAACCTACAATAATAGCAGGGGGATTGGAGGTCTGCCATGGGAGGGGGAAATCAGTGAAAAAAGTAACCCCTCCATCTTGCACAAGCAGAAATTTTAGGTGGGATGCAATCCAAAGAGATTATTCATTCATGAGATTCTAGTAACCTAAATAGTTTGCTACTCATTAGTAACCTCAGGCTATATCTGCATATCAATGGATACCACACATTCATTGCACAATACCAATACTTGGCAACTCTATTTTCCTGTCTGGACAAGACAATCCAGTTGCAAATGATTACTATAGTGCAACGATAGTAGAGTATCTAATAATAGGTGAATGCAGCATAAAAAGTCTGAAATATCCACATTCTTACTCGAAACTGGATACAATTTATGTTTAGTATGGGAATATTTTCTGAATAAACCCTGTAAGATTGCCAGCAATATGTATGTGTGTAAAGTGCTGTCAGGTCAGACCAGACTTATAGTGACCCCAGCAAGGGGCTTTCAAGGCAAGTGAGAAGCAGGTGGTTTGCCATTGCCTTCCTCTGCAGTCTTCCTTGGAGGTCTTGCCAGCACTATACGTGGTAACAATTTACCAGCTTTTATAAGACGTTTATGGCATCCTTTGCAAATACTATGAACTTCATACTGAAAAAAATGAGAATACCACTATATAATCAGTTCAGAATATAGGAGTAATTTTTTAAAAAATAGGCTTTTAGTGGTACAACATTTCTTAGAGCAAAAGGCATGTAGAAATCAATTTTATCTTTTCCCCCTTTGGAACCGGTATGGGAAGCTGAATGAAACTGATTTAGGTATTGTTTTTTTGAAGCATTAAAACAGTTTGATTTTCACACCTAAGACAGAATGAAAAATAGAGGTTTACCTGTGTGTTGTTTTACTTGTTCTTATAAAGATATTTGCAAGACTGGACTCCCAGAGGATATGATCCTATTTATGTGTATTTGACATTAATAATATGCAAATAGCTTTTATCTACTGTTGTAACAATATCTGACATTATTAAGACATGGTCAGCATTTCAATAAAAAGTAATAGAATTGTGAGTCTTACAGTGTTGAGTAAGTTGCCAGTTTTGAGGGAGACTTTCCTTTGAAAGTGTTGCTATTAAGTGCTTCATTTCATTTCACTGTAATAATGCTATTTCAGTTTCTCTATGTTAATGACAAGTATGCTATATTGCAATTGATAATTGAACTTTCCTGCTAAAGGCAGAGTATCCCTTATCCAAAATGCTTGGGACCAGAAGTGTTCCATATTTCAAATCTTTCTGTAATTTTATACAATATTTTAAATAATTTTGTGCATGTGGGGCATCATGGGGAGCCTGCCGTTGGTGCTACCTGCCTGCACACATGCCATTTTATTACCCTTTGTGGGTGGTCAAAAAGTATTTTGGATATTAGATTTTCAGTTAAGGGATACTCAACCTGTATTGAGAACAAGGCATTCTTCTCTAAGAGAACCCTATCTTTAGCCACACTGCATGTCAATGGTACAATCACATGGATTTTTTTCTCTCCAAGAAATTGGCATCTTGGAAAGAGTTATGAAATTTGTCCTGCCCATATTGTTGCACTAGTGGATAAATGAAGTTGTCTTCTTCCAAGTGAGACCATTGTCCCATTTACTTCAGTACTTGCTACTCCAACTGTTATCTCAGCAGTTCTCCAAGGTCTCAATCACAGAAAGGTCTTTCTCAAAATGTCCTGCCAGATCTTTTTAACTGGAGATGCTAGGGACTGAACATGTGACCTTTTGTATGGAAAGTATGTGCACCATTAATCCATAACACTTCTACATTTGGCTCCAAGCTGTGTGAAATTAACATAAGCAGCTCTCAAGAGGCTTGAGATCACATAAAGTACTCCCAGTTTCCAATATAATTCTCTGATCTTTGGACATTATAAGATACAGTAATGATGCAGTGCAAATTATTCAAAAGATATATCCAGGACTGCTTTGGCCTTTGAAGATGGACTCATTGGGGCCTGTCCTAGTAATAACCACTGGGTTCCTTGCTACCATGCAACTTGCTTGACTCCCCCAGACCCCGCTGCTTACTCCTGCAACAGCATCTATCCACATAAAAGCCAGTGTGGTATAGTGGTTAGAATTTCATACTAGGATTTGAGAGACCCAGGTTGGAATCCCCACTCTGACATTGAATTTCACTAGATGACCTTGGGCCACTCACTTCCAGTATAACCTATCTCACAGGGTTGCTATGAGGATAAAATAGAAGAGAAGATAATGATTTAAATCGCTTCAGCTCTCCCTTGTGAAGAATGGTGGGATATAAATGAATTTTATTTCTTTATTTAAAATGTATATGCTCCTTTAACCCAAGTGGTCCCCAAGGCACCAAACATCAGGCATTAAAACATTTAAACATTAAAATAACATTTAAAATGTGTATATAAGTATTAAACAGTACAATAAAAACAGAACCTGCAAACAAGCAAGCACACATAACCAGAAAGGAGGGCCAATAAGAGTTTTACTGAGGGTACTAATAGATATGGCTGACTTAATGTGCTTTGTTGTGTCCAGGGCTGGTGGAAACCCTGGACCTCCTCACAACCCCACTACTAGCCATGGGGGGCGGGGAGGCAAGCAAGATGACAGAAGACCAGGAAAGCGGGCCATGTACTCACCTGCACACTAATAGGGAGTCATCATGGGGGGCTGCCCCAATCTTAATTGTGCAAACTAGAAAGAATGAGTATATCAGGTGTGTTTTAGTTGTGATGGCAGAGAAATAATATGTCCTTTCATTTTAGTAGTGGCCACATAAAGTAAATGTAACACATTCAAGCCTTACAATCAAGCCATTGCTAAGGGAACAATATGAAGATGCATGAATTTCCATATAGGCCAAGAGAATCTAGCATACTTAGAAGCTGTTGCACTAAACTTCTGTTCCCAAGCAGCAATGTGTGAATGTGTAAAGTATTTGTGATCCAGTTTAGAGCACTCAGTGAACACAGCAGGCTTTGAATACCAGACAAAGATGCCATGCAGCCTCCCTCTTTCTCAGCCCTGCAGGACCAAGACAACCAAGGAAAACGTTTATCTTGTAACTTAATATTCTTTTCTTGCAGGTGGGTAAGATGGACAGCTGCTGATGCAAAAATGTTCATGCATAGAGCAACACAATTTAGGACAATTTTATTGCTCAATAAAAAGGAAATTCTTTTGATGGTTCAGAAGTGCTGCTTGCAATTTGCTATCCAATTGTGATTTGAATAGAGGACTCTTCTCACATCACTGGTTTCAAAGTCACTTGAAATCACACAGAAGTCAACTGATAGTCCCTGACACATAGTTTTAAAATGGTTGGGTTAGATAAAGTGGGGTGCAAAATATATATCTGGCAAGAAATTTTCTGCTAGGTTATCTTTCTTAGGAAAAGAGAAAAGCTAATATTTTTAAAGCTATCTTTGCCATTTCAGAGTTTTTTGTGAATCATGCTCAGTTGAACCCAATGCAATATGTTTGTCTGCAGTTAGGAAGAGGCTCTCATTCCTTTCCAGGTACCAAATCTCTCAGTTGTCACTTACCCTTTTTTCAAACTTTCCCAGTGTGTGTCAAACAGTTCTGAAGAACAGCTTCATGTTACTAAGTATTAAAATCTGTTCTATGTTTATGAATTGTATAGACTGAATTTATTTTAATAGCAGCCATTGTTTTTTTTTAAAAAAATCACTGCTGAGTAGCATTTATAGCCAAGTCTTAATTTCTTTTATGCATCAGATGGTTATTTTTATCAGAATGTCTCAAAGGCCTAATTTTGTGAAAATAAAATTCAAGAAGGAGTCTATGGCTGTTAATGCATGGCTAGGATTATACTGGTTTGTTATTAGTTTGTCCCATGCTTTTCGGTCCTATGTTCAAAAAATTGAATGCATGGCGAAGGCGGCGGCAAGGAGAGAGCCTGCCGAGGGGGGGCGAAGAAGGGACTCTGGGCTGAAATGCAAAGCCAGACTCCATCCTGGTGGTCCGGCTGGCTATGTGCAGACAAAACTCATCTCAGAGGCAGGGGAGTTGAGGGGGCTGCAGCTCCCCATGACAAGTCGACCCTCACTTGGGATAACTCCTCTCAGCAGAAATGGGACTCAGATATAATCATTCCAGCTGGATGGACCTTTGGGAGGGAGATCAGAAGGCAGGTGGCCAAGGAGATAATCAGGGCCCTTTCCTTAGACACAGAGAGAGGAAGGGGAAATGAACGCGAATGGGCACCCCCCTGGAACAGGTTGGCAGGAAAGAAGCTTCTGCTGGAAGGAAGAGAATCGACCCACACACTGAAATGCACCAGCAAACCCTCACGATTTCAGCAATTCTTTATTTTAAATCAGGACAAAATTGGTATTGCAAAACCCGGTAAAGTTTTACAAGGGGAGTGGGTTGGTCCCGCAGGAGGGACACTAGGGAGTGGGTTGGTCCCACATGTTTGACTAGGGAGATTCGCTACATTCACAAGAGAATCACAGGACAAAATGGGCATGCATTTTTGACCTATATATGCCTTTTTCTCTGTGAAAACCTGCATTCTGCAGACCATATTTAGGAGTGAGCCATGATTTTCATATGTGGGAAAGAAACAGCAACAGCACAAATTATCAATGCAGTTATATATATTGGGTGCAAAAATATATACAGTGACTACATAAATAACAAACAATACATAACAGACAAAAATACACTTAATAAAGGTAAGTACTAAACGTTATAACTATCACTGATATGTCAATTTTCTTTTACAGAGTTCAAACTTCCAGGTAAGTGCAAATGTCCCAAAGTATATTGCAGACAAGTAAACAGCTGGAAAGAAGATGAAGATGGACGTGTTGTCTAGATCGTTGTCCATGTTTCGCCAAGGCTTCATCAGCTGATCACTCTCTATGTACAATAAAAAATATCATATAAAAATACATGTTACTTTTTTATTAATAACATCAAAATATATTTCTTATATATGTTAAATACAGTATCAAACCTGGAGAACAAGAAGTTATGCCATCACTAGTGCCATAAATATATATATATGCTATAAGTGAGGCTTACCTCAATAAGAATTCTTGTACATATACATGACCATAATACGTACAATTCCAACTGCCAAAGGGCTTCGTGATGAATCAATGTGAGAATGTATGAGCTTGTGTTATTAGTATGGAGAATATATTATGAAAACCAGGTGGAAATAATGTTCAAGCTCAAGCAAGCAGGCAGGTGGAGTAAGGGATCAGGTAAAAATAACTATCTATGAAAGACATGAAAAATCTGACAGCATATTGGATTCCGTGGAAAAAAAGGGGGGGAAGGAGAAAATGACTTGATACAATAGCATCTAATTGCAATGATACCTTGTAAACATAGCATTGGACATAAAATATGAGTTCTAGTGAAGATAAGTTGTGAGTAGTTTAAAGAAATAGCAGAGAAAATTAAGGGATCGGGCATAATAGCCTATCTATAGAAAACATGAAAAATCAAGCTCTGCATTTAATCCTGTAGAGAAGAGGGTCCGGAATAAAAATATAAATTTAGTCTCCATTTGTAATAATACTTTTTGTACATTTTGTTGATCATGGGGTCTACCTCGATATTGCCAGAGAACACAGTAGAACATATCGTTCTCTGAGTGGCCCTTTTCTAAAAAGTGAGCAGTTAAAGGCGCTTCCAAATTCTGGGTGCAAATCCTGGATCTGTGTTTGCAGATACGTGTTCTTACCGTTCTCATGGTACTTCCAATGTAAAATAATTGACATTTGCAAATTATACAGTAAACCACCTGTTTGGATGCACAATTGAAAAAATGATTTAAAGTAAATTTGAAACCTGTGGTAGTAGAAATTAATTCTTTAGCCGGCAAACACAAGCAGCACATGGAACAAGACCCGCATGGATAATGACCAACAGCTGGAGGCAGCTGCGAAGGAGAAGCAAACAAAGACTCCGAGTTGACCAAAGGAGAATCTGTGTGGGTGACAATATCTCTGATAGTACGTGGTCGGAGCAATCCACAAAGTGGTGGAAATTGACATCCTGGGATACTTTCAAGGATGTGCCAATGTTTTCTAATGATATTATTAATTAAATGTGAGCGGGAAGAGAATTGTAAAGACCAAGTAATCTGGTTCAAGTTCGTGGTTTGGATGTTGGAGGCTAACAAGGATTCTCGTGGTTGTAAGTTAGCCCGCATGTATGCTGCTTGAAGAATATGAGGGGGAAAATCATTAGATAACAGTGCATCATTCAGCTTCCCTACAGAGTCTAATCACTATGATCAATAGCATTGTGCTTAAGACGTAAATAGTGACTATATGGAAGATTATTGAGTAGATGTGGTGGATGATATTGTTATTAATAAAAAAGCAACATATGTATTTTTTATATTATGATAATTTTTATTGTACATAGAGAGTGATCAGCTGATGAAGCCTTGGCGAAACATGGACAACGATCTAGACAACACATCCATCTTCATCTTTTTTCCAGCTGTTTACTTGTCTGCAATATACTTTGGGACATTTGCACTTACCTGGAAGTTTGAACTCTGTAAAAGAAAATTGACATATCAGTGATAGTTATAACGTTTAGTACTTTTATTAAGTGAAATTTTGTCTTTTATGTATTGTTTGTTATTTATGTAGTCACTGTATATATTTTTTGCACCCAATATATATAACTGCATTGATAATTTGTGCTGTTGCTGTTTCTTTCCCACATTATACAGCACAAGAGCCTTTTTTCTTCCGGTCTTATGATTTTCATATGCACATGCTTTTGAGTGTGTGCCAGGATGTTCATATCATCATGGTAGAGTACATTGTGGCAGGGTCTTAACACTTGAACTTGCCCTTATTTCCAAGTAAATGTCTTTAAGAATGAGAGATAAGAGGGGTTGCTGGAAGGAGCTAGAAATAGCCAAAGCATCTGTCATTCTGTAATGCTTTGTGGAGTCAGGTGTTAAATTAGGTATTTTTACCAACCAAGCAAAGTTACTAGCAATTCCCAGTAAGTATTATATGACATATCTCTTTCTTAGAAGTACTAGTAGTTGTCTTATACCAAAATACTTTGAGTTCAAATTACTTTAATATAATGGGAGTATAGTATGCCACACATCACAGATAACAGTTACAGAATGTTGCATCAGATACAGCACATTCATCTGTATATTGTATATTGCAATTTTCAAAAGTTATTCCAAGAGAAAGTTTAAAGTTTAAGGTGACTTACATACCACAAATTAAAAATGTACAGAATAAAATGAAATCTGGAACAATCCCCTTAAAGGTTGCCTACAGCCTATATCCCATTAAAAGCTATGACAAATAGAATGCCCTTGCAGAGCCTACTAATAATTTCTAGGGCTAGCACCCCACTTACGCCCTCAACTAGATGTTGCCAGGCAGGCTATAATCAGTGGGGGGAGGGACAATTAGCAGGTGGCGACCTGAGGATTGTACTAGTGCATGTGGACATGTGGGAAGAAATGATCCTTAAAAGATGTGGGTCCTAGACCATCATAACTAGGGATGCCCAAACTCAAATGTCTTCAAAATGAATTAATTTTAAAGTAGATCCTACTTGTTTACCTAACTGCTGATAGGTGAGGTTTCCCATGGTTTTTGTATAAGTGCAATTTTGCTAAGGAGCATATGGGTTGGACTTTCCCATAAAATGAGGACTGGATGACAAAACCTAAGGGAACGGTCAAGCAGCCACCATGCAACTTTTGCAGCTTGGCTAAACTTTTCCTTGGGAAAGGTTTCTGGCAGAGGGAAGAAGGGAAAAATATGGGGTGAAATGAGATGCACTCTACAGTTCCTTATGTGTACTCCATTTGTTCTACTCCCAGAAACCATTGATCCTCTCTGGCGGCTGTGATTCCTGTCCTAAAGTTCTCTTTCAATTTCTAGGGATTGTCCGGGGACTGTCATTCCAGATTTTGGGGATCCTATTCTGGCTCTGATAACAAGGGTTTAAGGAAGTCAAAGGATTTCTCCAAAGCAAGGGGTATGCCCAGAATCTGGAAACCAAGTCTAGTCTTCTGATGAACATTGAGGTCAGGGTTGCAGACTCTGTAGCTGAGTGCTAGGTCCAGGCTGAAAGGTAGCACAGAAGCATGCTAGCCATATAAACTGGTTGCACCAACAAGGCTCTCTGTTTAGCCCAGGGCTTAATGCCCCCACCTATTCCTGGACGTCATCTGGCCAGAGCTTGATTGACACCCAATCCTGTGAAGTAGTGGACTGGCTCAGTAGCTGGAAGATGGGCTGCCAGCCTGGTGCTTCATCGTCACTGAGCTGCCTCCTCATGGGCCTACTATCCCTGTCACTTCTGCCAGGGACAGAGAACCTGAGAAACTGGTAATCCCAGCTGCAATACAGCATCTTCTGTAAATGCAAAGGATGCTAAGAAAAGTGAACTCTAAGAAACTGTTGTATAACGTTAGCACTTATCAGTAAGAACACATTTTAACTAACTTAGCATGCACAACAATGAACAACAACAAAAACCACTTACATAATGGAGCTGTCTTACTTCGTCTTGTTGCAGGATAACAAAAGACAAGTATTGAAGCTATAGAGTGCTTCCAATCTACTCCAATGAACAGTGTGGTATTTACAGAATTCCAGACAAAATAGTATTGTGGCATTTTAAAACTAACAAATGTATTGAGGCATAAGCATATGTGAGCCAAAACCCACTTTATGAGATACTTGTTGTTGCTCTCAGTAACACAAGTATGAATGGAATAACAGTAGGACAGGGGGAGAGATGTTATCATACATCGAGGCCAGCCAGAATCCATGATGTGGGCAGAGTACTTGACTAGTATAGGCACTTTAATAGGATCTGCTTCACTTAAACCCCCGAAAGGTGACAAAATTTTATGAAAATCACCTCCTAAAGGCAAAGATCCGAGTAATTATGGCACATTAAAAAGGTGGCTAGCAACTTTTTAAAAGCAAGAAATCAATAATTCTTGTCAGTACCAGATGTTAGTCACTCTCTGCTGGTTTTAATTAGCTATGATGGACTTGGATCTCTCTTACAAGCTGATGCCCAAATAAATCCTTAAATGCTTTCAACATCCATTTTTCAACCCTAATGTGAGTGAGACTCAGAATCAAACCTTTCTTCTTAATGAAATAAATGTTAGTCTCTAATCTCTGAATCCTAGCCATTACTGTTTCTGTCCTCAGTCACCATGAAATCTAAAAAAAGCTAGGGGGTTCTTGCTCTGCCCTATGGCCTTTGGGGTTCTGCAGGGTTTGATCATATCCCTCATGCTATTTAATATCTACATGAACACACTGTGAAAGATCATCAGGAGGTTTGGGCTGCTGTGTCATCAATATGCAGATCATACCCAGCTCTACCTTGCATTTCCACCTAATTCCGAGGAAGCTGTTGATGTTCCAGGCCAGTTCTTGAAGTCAGTAAGGGTGAGTGAGGGTGAACAAGCTGAAACTTTGGCCATTATGCATAGATAGTTTGCATCGTGATCACCGCAGGACTAACTCAGGGCTTTGTGGGAATTATGCATGATTTTTTCCAACCTTCAGAAGTCACTTCACACACCCCCTGTGTTTTCCCCAGGTTTTCAGGATGCTGTTTTGCAATGAGTTTAAAGTATGCCTGGATCCCAATTCAATCGCTAATCCTATGCATAGACTTGCTTCGGTTTTATCTCCCCACGCCCATTCTCTCTTCTCCCTTCCCCTTGTCTTTCCTCCTCATCCAGCCCCTCCCCTTGAAAGCCATCTTTTCTTTTTGTTTGTGAGTGCAGGAGAGAATGCTGAAATAATAACAAAACTATCCATGAGGCTGCTTATTTAGTCAGTTTCATAGAGAGAAGAAGAGGAGTTTTTATATGCTGACATCCTCTGCCACTTAAGGAAGACTCAGACCGGCTTACAATCATCTTCTTTTCCCCTCCCCACAACAGACACCCTGTGAGGTAGGTGGCGCTGAGAGAGTTTGGAGAGAACTGTGACTAGCCCAAGGTCACTCAGCTGGCTTCATGTGAAGAAGTGGGGAAACAAACTCTGGTTCACCAGATTAGAGTCTGCTGCTCATGTGGTGGAGTGGGGGAATCAAACCGGGTTCTCCAGATTAGAGACCACCACTCCAAACCACTGCTCTTAACCACTACACCCCGCTGGTGTTAGTTTCAGACCTCAGCGATCCAAAAGGTTTTTTTTTTGTCGAAGGCTTTCACGGTCAGAGTTCATTGGTTCTTGTAGGTTATCCGGGCTGTGTAACCGTGGTCTTGGAATTTTCTTTCCTGACGTTTCGCCAGCAGCTGTGGCAGGCATCTTCAGAGTAGTAACACTCAGTGTTACTACTCTGAAGATGCCTGCCACAGCTGCTGGCGAAACGTCAGGAAAGAAAATTCCAAGACCACGATTACACAGCCCGGATAACCTACAAGAACCAAGGTTTTTTTTTGTTTGCTAGTGCAAGTGCAAGACGACCGATGGAGTTAGCCAGAAATAATTTATTCATCTTTTCCCCCTTTCAACCCAGGTACTGCAAAGCATGTACTTAGGAAAAGGTTATTAAAAATATTAAGAGCATATTTTATACTTCGAAAAGCAATCACTGTTTACTCTGTAGTATTGCTGCTGATCTTCTGGGGTGCATGCTTTGCATATTGGGAAGAATCCACCTAAATATTGTCGAAGGCTTTCATGGTCAGAGTTCATTGGTTCTCGTAGGTTATCCGGGCTGTGTAACCGTGGTCTTGGTATTTTCTTTCCTGACGTTTCACCACCAGCTGTGGCTGGCATCTTCAGAGGAGTAACACTGAAGGACAGTGTCTCTCCTGTCCTTCAGTGTTACTCCTCTGAAGATGCCGGCCACAGCTGCTGGCGAAACGTCAGGAAAGAAAATACCAAGACCACGGTTACACAGCCCGGATAACCTACGAGAACCAATCCACCTAAAGTTTCTCACATGACAAACCCAACAGAAGTGAATAGAGTAAGGCTTAAAAGAAATCTGCCAGTTTAGATTAATAAAAAAATCTATCTCTTATACAAAATATTCCAAACAACTTCAGAAGTTAGATTGCAACCATATAAGTTTGGCAGTAGTAGTTATTTTTATAAGTCTGGCACTCCTTTTCATATTAACATCTGCCAGGCCTTGCTTAATTAAATGCCTTTGTCCAAAACATTTAAATGTCAAACAATAATAAAGCTGGAGTATGAAATGACTTCATGTTACTTTGGTTGCTAAGGAAACTGCTTCCTTGTTATCTGCATGTTCATGTATATTTTAATGTTTAGTGGTTTGGGGCAGCAGAAAACGAAAGGAAAGGATAGGGGGCTAAAAATGAAATGGAACAATGTGACAACAAAGGATAATTTGAAACAAAAACTTGGAATTTTAGCATTGAAGAAATCTGAACAATATATAGTTGAGATAATGAAATAGATTGTCTCTTTTAAACCCAATAACCAGGGCAGCACAAGGGTATGCCAAACACAGATAGGTGTGTTATTGCAGGTAGAGGTATCCTCAGCTACTTTGGCACCAATCCTTGAAGATGAACTGATCGTAGGTACTGAGAGAGATGATGGAAGAATTGTGGCTGTAATGGTACGAGTACATATTGTAGTCAAGAATTGCCAGTTGAACCATGTATTAACTTCTACTAGCATGCATGGTAATTTGAAACACTTCCACCATACTCTTGTTCCTTTTCAAATTTTGTTCTCTGACACTTTCATTCATCTCCAGCTGTCCACCATGAAATTTCCATTATAGGTGTGCATCTATATGGATCTGATGAAACAAGAATTAAAAAACCCGACATACACTCCCATTTGTTCCTGTCATTTGGATAATGAAACCAAATGGGAACACATATGTGAATACATTTATTCATTTCATTTGATGCTTAGCACTTCGGTTTAGACAATTCAAGCAGAGTTAAGTTTCAAAGGAAGGGAGAGAAAGTCAGCAGAGAGGAAACTGACCATGAACCTTCTCCTCTCACCTCTGTCAAACAGATATTGCAAAAGAAGAAACTGAAAAAAATGCATAACCTTTCCACTAATCACATTGCTAACTCTGTGGTTTGGAGAGGATTTTCTTCATTGTGGATAGTCCAGTTTCCACTGGGATAGTACTGAGTGCCAACTCTTATTTTGAATGTACTGTATGTCTCCAATTAGCATCAGGATGTACTGTTTCTTCCCATGTTGTTAAGCCAATGAGAACTCCCATTCACTTTTTGCTGCAGGGTGATCCAGCACCTCTCCTCAATGAATAATGTGGAGTTAGCTGGTTGTCCTTTGGGGCAGAGCAGATTTTTTGTGATTCCCTTCAGATTGGCATGCTACCTGCTCCACATTGTTCAAATGATTGGGGTTTAGGTCTGGGATTTAGATTGGTTAGGCTATAACTAGAGAAGGCAGCAATAGTGGAAGTTGCTAGAATATAGGCAGTTCAATTGGCAAGAACCCTGAGACTTCTAAAAATGAAAGGCTGTTGTGGAACCCAACCATCACTGATTTCAGCAGCTGGGTAAGTTGAGAAAGAGATGCCCTTGGTTCTGAAAAGCATCAACCTAGCCCTTAGTAGTTTCGTCGCTTTGTAATTCTGCCAGCCTTCTGGGAGTGTGAAATCTCTCTGTGTTCACTGTGTAACTATGCCAGCCTTCTTCACTGACAAAAATTTCTTTTGCCGAATAGAAATTTTAATTGTCCATAAAATGGGTGGCTGTTCTTTTTGAAAATATGCAGGGATGATTTGGCAAGGGATGCAATTCTGAAAATTTCATCCAAACTGAATGGAAAAACAACAACTTTATTGGCTGTATCCACTGCCCCATCCCTAGGCTTTTAGAAAGAGCTAGGCTCTTTCAAAACTCTGCTTTTTTCAGGTTTCCCCAAATGTGTGCACACTGTCTCTACACACACACAAGCGAGTGAGAGCATATTGTCCTGCCTACCTGTACATATTCAACATAACTTCTGAAAGAACCCATGCACATACTGTTTGTGTGTATAGTAATGGTTCACGTCTCTTGTTTATAGTGTTCTATAATAATTTATTCCCATGATTACTGTAAAAGCCAGTAAATCACATAACAATAGCTCAAGAAGACAAAGGTATATGGTCCAAAAATAATATATCTCTCCCCCCCCCTCACTGGTGGCTCTTCTTGGTTCATCTGATCCTGTTTGAATCTTAGTATCAGAGGATAAAAATATATATTTTACATTATGTACTTGAATGGTGTAGCTGTTAAGAGTGGTGGACTCCAATCTGGAGATTTCCTGCTTCTCCACATGAGAGGCGAACTCTAATCGGGTGAACCAGGTTTGTTTCCCCACTCCTCCACATGCAGCCTGCTGGGTGACCTTGGGCTAGTCAGTTCTCTCCAAACTCTCTCAGCCCCACCTACCTCACAGGGTGTCTATTGTGGGGAGGGGAAGGGAAGGTGATTGTAAACTGGTCTGAGTCTTCCTTAAGTGGCAGAGAAAGTCGGCATATAAAAACCAACTCTTCTTCTTTCAGAACTCTCTCAGCCTCGCTTACCACCTCACAAAGTATCTGAGGTGGCAGGGGAAGGGAAGCGGATTGTAAGCCGCTTTGAGACTCCTTTTGGTAGAGAAAAGTGGGCTACAAAAACCAATTCTTCTTCTATATACAATGGCAGTAATTCAGTCTTAGTTTTGCTGTTCATGATGGTCTATTAGAGGCTTATGAGAACAGGGCTCTACAAATTATTCTACAGAATAATAAACATGGGGAAGACTCTTAACACTAGTACTAAAATAAACTATATACTGCAAATGTACTTCAAAATCATTTCTTTGTTTCTGGCTCATGTAATGTATTCTGGTTGGCCAGATGTGCCAATTTGTGTGAATATGGGAGTTTAATGGAAATGCAGAAAGGGAAGTTTTGCTTGTCTTGTTTCTTGTATTGAGACTGATTTTTAAAAATGCAAAATCAGAGCATGGAAACTTAGCATGGCATTATGGACAATGGATTATGACATGTTTGAGTTTATGTTAAGTGTATGTCAAATTCATTATTTTTGTAACTTGTGGAATATGATCTACAAGAAAGCTTGGCTGGTACCAGATGCTTTTGTGACCCATTTGCTAAAGGAATGACCTGTCGGTAAATTTTCACTCTATTACTAAAAAGAAATTGGCTTATATTATTATAAAAAGGTAGATTAGTGTGCATGTTTGTTGCTTTAAAAATGAACGTTTTAGTTTCTAGATAACAGAGTTGTCTAATGGATTTTTAAAAAGGAGACAAGTAGCATAATCTACCATTTTCATCATGTTAACAAATAACTTAAATTCTGTATAAGCTACAAAAAAATCAAACCCAAAAGAACACCAGTCCACAAAGAAGAAAAATGTTCCCCATCCCCACGACCCCCCCTTTTTTTGGCTGTCAGGTTGCAGCAGACTTATGATGACCCCATAGGGTTTTAAAGGCAAAAGACAGAGGTGGTTTGTCATTGCCTGCCTTTGCATAAAGTAAGTAAAGTAAAGCAAGCACTGGGTCATTTCTGACCCATGGGGTGATGTCACATCCCGACGTTTACTAGTCAGACTTTGTTTACGGGGTGGTTTGCCCTTCCCCAGTCATCTTCCCTTTACCCCCAGCAAGCTGGGTACTCATTTTACCGACCACGGAAGGATGGAAGGCTGAGTCAACCTTGAGCCGGCTACCTGAAACCAACTTCTGTTGGGACTGAACTTGTGAGCAAAGCTTGGACTGCAGTACTGCGGCTTACCACTCTGTGCCATGGGGCTCCTTGCCTTTGCATAGCAACCCTAATATTCCTTTGGTTGTCTCCCATCCAAGTACTAACCAGGCCAACCCTCCTTAGATTGGGCTACCCTGGGTTATCCAAGTCAGGGCAGATACCTTTAGCTGCTAACAAATGTCTGAGTATGCTTACCAACCTCAAGGTAGGGCCTGCAAGTCTCTTGGAATTACAACTGATCTCCAGGCTACAGAAATCAGTTCCCCTAAATGAAGTGGCATCTTCAGAGGGTGGACACATCATCTCCCTTCTAAGCAGCTGTCCTACCCAAACTTCACCTTCCTCAGGGCAAACTAGACATGGTGGTGTCCTCGTGTCTGCCATGGAGATGTCACCACCATTTTAAAGCCTAAAATGGGTGATTTAAAAATGCTGTGAGCATGGTGGAATGAGGCTCTCTTGTTCCCTCTTGCACCTTTTCAAGTGATGAAATCCCCTCCCCGCGACTCTTGTGGCTATTTTGGCATTTAAAATGCATTTGGAGGGGAAACAAGAGTATTTTGTCCCACTGTGCTGCAGCCTTTTAAAATCTCCCATATTAGGCTTTAAAATTGTGGTGGCATCCCCAAAGTGGAGCAGAGGATGCCATCGTATCTAGTTTGGCCCTCAGATACTTCCCCCAAATCTCTAGAAATTTCCCAAGCCAGAATTAGCAAACCTATGTTAGAGTAATCATTGCATTTTAAAAAGAAGATCTTTGATACAGTTTAGGAAGTATCCAGTTGTTGGATTTATTATAAAATACAAAAGTTGCATTTAGATTAAACACTAGAGTCTTTGATTGGACTTCCCAGTGCCTTTTTTTTAAAGAGCAGCTCCAGGGTGAGAGAATTGATTTGAAATAGAACTGCAGCAATAGACCAAATTTTAATCCTTTTCCTCACCATTGTTTCCAGAATCAGAGCTAAAAGCTGCTGTGGGGTGTCTATGAATCAGTGTAGTAGGGAACGTGTCAGAAATTTGATCTATATTGCTGCAGACTAGCCATACTACTGCTTTTAAATAAATGTAATGATATTTAGTTAACTGATGACAAACCCTGAATATCTCATACAGTTGAGAGGCTGCATGTGAATCAGCTGGGCTGGGAGACAGAGGTGCTGGCAAAGGGAGGTGAGTGCTGATTTTTGCCTTCCTTACAACTGCTGGGGAGCATTAATTAACTGAGGGTGCTGGGAGAGGACTATGATTGAGGGAGAGTGGGTGCTTGTAGCCTGATTGTAGCCTTCTAAAGAAGGTTTTTTTATTTGTGCTGGGTGGAGCTTGTGTGTGAGAGGCAGAGGCTGCGAGCATTTAAATTGCAAATGATCCTTCTCGCCAGAGGCACAAGCCAAAGGGTGAGGGCACAAAGGCTCTTGCCCTGTGGCTCTTAGCCTGGGGACCCTATAGGGTGGGGAAAAGATCCTGTTATCAGGGCCTGGGGACCCTGTAGGGTGGGGAAAAGATCCTGTTATCAGGGCAGAGTCAATCTGTGTGCCCTGCAGGAGTACCGAGGGAGTTAAGCATTGGTGTGAGTTAGCAGCAGGGCAAGCAAACCAAGGCACAAGATTCTTATTCAATACAGGAAGAGTGCAGGATATAGAAGGCAGGACACTTTTATTTCCAAGTTAAAACACCAAAAATAAATAATTAAAATAGCAGTTACAGAGATAGGAAGCCAGCAGGGGTCAGGGGCTATCCAATGTGCTGCATGGAGTATCGCATGTATGACTATCTGCCTGCTGGATAGAAGTCATGGGTGTGTGCTGGGTGCAGGAAGCTCCTGGCTCTCAAGAAGTGAGTTCATTTCCTTGAAACCAAGGTAGCTCAACTGGAGGAGCTAAGACAGGCAGAGGGAGTGGTGGGTAAGGACTCCAGGGATTAAATGGTTGCATCCCCAGTAGGGCTGTCAATTCGGTTCGGTCCGAACTGAAAATCAACCGAATTTCCCCTGATTCGTTGCTTTTCTGTTCGGACGGATCCGAACTCAAAACTGGCGGGCCACCGGGGGGGCCGAATTCAGGGAGTTCGCGAATAAATTCAGCCAATTCGGCCGTCAGTAAGCAGCATAACCGTCAGTAAGCAGCATTGGGTCAGGGGGTCCCGAGATATGGGCTCCCCCCTTTTTCTTTCCATGGCTGCAGGGGGTGCATTTTTGGGGGTACAAATCCCAAACTTTGAGCGGAGTTTCAGACCAGTGTTCTTAAGATACCCCCCAAGTTTTGTAAACATTGGGTCAGGGGGTCTCGAGATATGGGCTCTCCCCCTTTTCCCTCCCCCCCTTTTCCATTTATGTGGCTGCAGGGGGCGCTTTTTGGGGGATATAGCCCCCAATCTTTTAGCATAGCTTCAGTGAATTATTCTTAAGATACTACCCAAGTTTTGTAAAGATGGGTTCAGTGGGGGCAGAAATATTGCCTCCCCCCCTTTTCTCTTTCCATGGCTGCAGGGGGCGCATTTTTGGGGATGCAGACACAAAACTTTCACTGGAACTTTAGATTAAGCTTCTTAAGGAACCCCCCAAGTTTTGTGAACATTGGGTCAGGGGGTCCCGAGATATGGGCTTTCCCCTTTCCCCTATTGGGATGAATGGGGCAGCCGATCCGATCCTGTGTGCATCTCCTCTCCAGAGCAAAACGTTCCGTGCCTAATTGGAATCATCTTGGATTACTTTACAAGTCCTCTTCAGCCCCTCTTGATGGAACAGAAGACAGCCACAGTAAGACCCCTTTGGGGGCTTTAATCTATAACTTTTCTCCTGTGTATGTGTGTGTGTGTGGGGGGGAAAGCAGAGTCTCTGTGTGTGTGGGGAGGGAGCAGTTTCTGTGGGTGGGTGGGAAGCCAAAGGGGGCTGTCGTCGGTTCTGCCTGGGGTGTGTGTTCCTCGCCTTCCTGGGAGTCCCAGGAAGACAGGCGAGGGGTCTTTAAACCCCTCTGCTTTGCCTGTCCAGGCAGAGCAGAGGAGCTTGCCAACCTCCCGCTCGCCTTCCTGGGAGTCCCGGGAAGACAGGCGAGGGATCTGCAGTGGATCGCCTGCCCTTCCCCCCCTCCAATCCCCCCTCCAATCTCCCGAGCGATCCTGCTGCCTGCGGGGGCCACAGAAGCCACGGCCCTCCGTTTGCAAGATCTGAGCAGGGCTGTCAAAGATGGGACATTTTGGAGGACTTTCATTCATGGAAGGTTTTGCATCAGAGTTGCCACTCTTTAGATGCACTTTCCCCCCCATCCATATTCTCCAAACTCAACAATAAGCCGCCGTGCAGAGTTTTGAGAATTCAGATGGGGAAAATGTGCATCTAGAGAGTGACAACTCCAATGCAAACCTTTCCATGAATAAATGGCCATAGGGTCGCCATGAGTCGGAAGCAACTTGACGGCACTTAACACACACATGCAAACAATGAGCAGGCGAGTGCGGTGGGGTGGGAATTTCTCCTTTTGCATCAGGACAGTGAATAGTCATTTTAAAGGTGTTTGGTTTGTTGCTCTGTGTGTGCGGGCTGTGATTTCTGGCCTGTGCTACTGTTCCCAAGTTTGGCTTTCTAATTCCTGCTGTGGCCTGGAGTTGGCATAGGCTTTTACTGACTGAGTCTCTGTTAAGCTTGGCCTGGTTTGGGGCTCTTTATGTTAAATTTGATGTTTGGGTTGTTGCTCTGTGTGTGTACGCTGTGATTTCTGGTTGGGGGGGGGGATTACCTGTTCTGGTTGGGGTGGGCTTGCCTTTGTGGGAGTGTTATTCCTGCTGTTTTTTGTGGTTGCCAACTTTGGCTGGAGTTAAGTGGGTCAGTGTGAGTCTCTGCCCGCGGGGGGGGGGATCCAATGTACTTTGATTGACGTTAGCTTGGGTTCCTAGAGTGTTGTGCCGCCTCACCTGTGTGATTCCTGCTTGCAGGGGAGATCCATCTGCTTCAAGGTAGCTGCCTTGTTTGTGAATTGTGATGTTGGTGGTTAACTTTGTTTAAGGGTGCACTAGTTATTAGGTAGAGTAGCACCCAGGCTTGGGTGAGGGAGGTAAACCTCTTGGTCATTTAAGCAGGGGAGGTTTTGCCTTGGATTTGCCACTCTCCAGATGCACATTTTCCCAGCCAGATTCTCCAAACTCTGCATGGGGGCTTATTGTTGAGTTTTGAGAATTTGGCTGGGGGGAATGTGCATCTAGAGAGTGGCAAATCCAAGGCAAAACCTCTCTGACCCTGGAGATTATAGATATGCATCATGACTAGTATTCACTTTGACTAGTAGCCATGGATAGCCCTAAGCCCTAAGCCAAAAGTTTTGCATTGGTTTTTATGGAGAAGGGGGCAAGCCCCCTTCCAGCCCCCTCCAACCCAATCCTCACCAAACACGGGGGTTATTGCAAGGAGTGTCCCACCAAGCTAAGATAAAAGTTTGGGACCCCCACCTCAAAAAATGCCCCCCCCCCAGAGCCGTGGGAAAAACCTCCCTATGCATGCCTATGCTGGGAGATTTCTCATTAACCTACTTCCCATGAGGGGTTAACACTGGGCGTCTGTGGTTAACCGCAGAGGAAACAAGCTTAATGAGAAATCTCTCAGCACCAGCAGGCATAGGGAGGTTTTTCCCACGGCTCTGGAGGGGGCATTTTTTGAGGTGGTGGTCCCAAACTTTTAGGGTAGCTTGGGGGGACTCTTCTTGCCAGAACCCCCAAGTTTGGTGAGAATTGGGTCAGGGGGTCCGGAGTTATGGGGCCCGGAAGGGGTCCCCCCCCGCCCATTGCATGAATAGCAGCCGGCTTCTGTTCTTTCTTTTCTTTGGGTGGATGGGGGGGACCCCTTCCGGGCCCCATAACTCCGGACCCCCTGGTCCAATCTTAACCAAACTTGGGGGTTCTGGCAAGGAGGGTCCCTCCAAGCTCCGCTGAAATTTTGGGACCTCCACCTTAAAAAATGCCCCCCCAAGAGCCGCGGAAAGGCGCGATTGTGTTTTTAATGGCTTTATTCGGCCGAATTTTTTTCCGAACTTTGAATTCCGGCCGAATTGAACGGATCCGAAGTGGGGGAGTTCGGACTTCGGCACGTACCGAACCCACAAGGGCCAAATTCGGCCGAATCCGAACTGTACCGAATTTTTTTTTTTTGACAGCCCTAATCCCCAGTACCAGGGATCCCTGCCAGTCATGGATAATGGAGCCCTTGGGGAAAGAGGACATCTCTATGAGGTAAGGGGATGTGGTACCTTAGAAGGGACCCTTGGTGAAAGAACATATATCCTTTCTTACCGAGGATATGCCTCTGAGAGGAAGGGGGCTTCTTGTAGTGGGAGATTCAATCCTTAGAAATGTAGATAGCTAGGTTTCTGGCAGGTGCATGGACTGCATGATGACTGCCTGCCTGGTGCAAAGGATATGTGGATATTACCCATCATGTAGGTAGTCTGGTGATAGTGCTGGGGATGAGCCAGTGGTCGTGGTGCATATTGGCACCAGTGATGTGAGGAAGTGTAGTTCGGAGATCTTGGAATCCAAATTTAGGTTACTAGGCAGGAGACTAAAAGCCAGGACCTCCAAGGTCTTGTTCCATGTGCAGGACCAGCTAGGCAGGCACAGTTGGGAAGTCTCAAAGCATGGATGAGACGGTGGTGGAGGGAGGAGGGCTTTAGATTTGTTAGGAACTGGGCAACATTTTGGGACAAGCCAGGTCTATACAAAAGAAATGGGCTCCACTTGAACCAGGATGGAACCAGACTGCTGGCACATAACATAAAAAAGGTGGCAGAGCAGCTTTTAAACTTTTAAACATTGAAACAATCTGACCCAAAAGAAACTAGTAATTAAATATATTTGACACCCTGATTAAAAACAGCTATAGCTCGGATTTTCTTTGCTGCTAAAGCAAAAAGTGACACTTTGTAGGAAACATCAGGATTGGCATCTGATAAGAAAAAGAGCAGCTTCTCTGGATCTGAAAAAAGATTTAGGCCCTCTAGCAACCCTGCAAGAAATTTAGACCTGGGCTCTGTATAAAGAGGACAGGATAAAGTGTAACGTGTTAGGTCCTTTTCAACTGTGGTTCCACAAATTCATTGACTGGAGGCCCATGGTGTTTGGGAGTAATGTCCAGCTAACAAAGCCATTGGCATAGTTTGAAACTGGAGGGAGGTAACAGCTATTCTGAGATTATGGGAGAGGATACTGACCAAGTATGAAGCTCTGACATGATCCCTTTTAAACTGCTTAAACCATGGTGAGAATTTGGATTGGGAGATTGATTGCCCGTTTGATGATTGCCCGTTTGATGATTGCCTGTTTGATGCCGCATCACATTTAAAAACTCAATCATGTATGTTGGTACCTGCTATGGGGACAGCCTGGGTGTCATCTGATATGGAGTAGCAATGCAGGATGTTGTTATAGCAGGCTAGCTGCTAGCATCATTTTGCATTATCAGTTTAAAACACTGCCTGCGATGTAAGTTGGTGGTGTCACTGCTTTGCTTTCTTCAACATCTTAACAGGGGTAAGTGAACACTGGCCCTGATTGAGGGCAAACAGAGTTCTGCTTGCATCAAGGCTGCAGGGGTGCCTCTGGGTCAGGGGTCGGCAAACTCATTAGTCAACAAAGCCAAATATCAACAGTACAACAAATGAGATTTCTTTTGAGAGCCAAATTTCTTAAACTTAAACTATATAGGTAGGTACACTGTTTATTAACTTACCATATTTTTCGCTCCATAGCACGCACCTGACCATAACACGCCCCCCCCCAGCTGGCCGTCGGGGCGGGGAAAGCCGGGTCACAATGGAACAACGTGAGCCGGCTCTGTGCGCCCCGCCCGCCTCCCAGCTGGGAGGCGGGCGGGGAAAGCCGGCTGGCTGTTTCAGCTTGTCAAGCTGGCTCTGTGCGTCCCGCCCGCCTCCCAGCTGGGAGCCGGGCAGGGAAAGCCGGCTCGCGTCATTCCAGCATGCCCAGCTGGCTCTGTGCATCCTGGGGCGCACAGAGCCGGCTGGGCGCGCTGGAACGGGGCGCACAGAGCCGCTCGCGTCATTCCAGCACGCCCAGCCGGCTCTGTGTGCACATTCGCTCCATAACACGCACAGACATTTCCCCTCACTTTTGAGGAGGAAAAAAGTGTGTGTTATGGAGCGAAAAATATGGTAATAAACTTTAATTAAAGTTTTAAGTCTTAATTAAACTATAGGTACACTGAATAAAACTTGATATCATACTTAATAATGATCTTATTTATTCCTCTCTTAGCAATATCTTGACTAACCACAAAACTTGCAATATTAACATTGCAATATTAAATGCAGGACTTGCTATAAATTACATTGCATTAAAAACTATCTTAGTGGTAAATAATGCAAGAGCAGATTGAAATGTAATATGAGTGAATAGGGTAATTTTTTTAAGCCTTGCAATTTTAGGAAATCCTAGATACCAGAATTTAAAGTTAACAGAACTCCAGCTAGGATTGGGTATAGTCCACCTGCCATCACATATTCGAAACTAAACTCTGCTACATTTACAGAAGTTTTCAATGTTTTCAGATCTGAATCCACATCTAACACAAACCCTCAATAATATGAACAAATTTTACTTTTTAAACCTTATGTATCAAGCTTTTCCCACTGCAATCACTTGCTTTTTCTTTCTCTCTCTCTCTGCACCTCGCATTTCTCTTCATTCTCCTTTAAAAATACTTTTTAAAGGAGAATGAAGAGAAAATGGTGTTAGTGACAAAATCTCAGATGCAATGCATTTGAAGCTGGGTCACAGCCTAGTTGTGGGTCAGGAGACACCAATTCACAATTACTAAGACACCATCAAGATAAAATCTGCAATAAGGCTGGTGTGACCAAAACAAATTTCCCATTTTTACAGACATCCAGAACAAAAAGGAGGAGGTAAATCAAGCAGTCTTGGGAATTACAAAATCTAGTGAACTTATTTAAGTTACCTTTTTGGGGTGGGGGGCGATATGAACGAAAGAGAGTGAATGCAAGAACTAGGTAGATTGGAACCAGAGTCCCAAAACACATTAAAATGAGGCGCTTCTCATCTCCTGTCACTCTTATGCAGAGAAAGGTGGAGGGGAAGAGCAGAAAGGTAGTCTAAAAAACGAACTTTACAATTATGGGGTTTGGTTTTAAGAAACCAAGTGAGTTAATTTGACAGTGACAAAAGTTCATGTGGCCAGCTGACCCCATTCCTGCCTTGGGCCAGGTACGAGAGGTGGAGGAGAAAGAGGAAAACACACATGCTGGATTCCCCCCTCCCCCCAAAAAAAAAGATCCAGCAGGGGAGGAAAAGTGGTCAGGCCAGCAGGAAAGGGGTCTGCACCACTCACCCCCCTCTCTTTCCGCAGGCCCACCTCCACTGCGAGGCGACTGTCGGGGGAACAAGGCTCCATTCCCTCCGAGGACGGCCAAGAGCTGCTGCCCACACCCTACCTTTTGCCCACACAGGGTCATCGGCGACGGAGGGAGCAGATGCTCTGAGAATGGGCCAGCCGGCGACCCGCAAAGAAAGGGCAGCCCTGAAGCTGGGAAGGAGATGGCTGGCAAGCGGCACCCTGCCGCTGCCACCTCAAAGGCCCAACGGCCATCTGGGAAGCGGGTGAGCCCACCCAGGGTGGGGCCGAGGAGGCCGATGCGTCCCCAGCTGGGGATTAAAGAAGGCTGATGTAAGCCTCTCTCTCTCCTTATATGGGCTCGGGGGCGGGACCTGGGTCATTTGTGGCAGAGCCGCACTCAAGGACCCAAAGAGCCGCATGCGGCTCGCAAGCCGTGGTTTGCCGACCACTGCTCTGGGTAAAGCTAGAATTCTCCTCAAGAAGTGATTTTGGATAAATTCCAGCTTTATGACTAGACTATCCTTCCAACCCCAAACCTCTACACCATACCAAAGTTGGGGAACTGCCTTACTTTGATATAGTTTCAGAGCTGGGTCAATCAAGAATCCTCCTTTTGTATAATAAAATTTCAGAATAGTCCCTATGGATCTTAAGACTGAGGCTCTGGTAATTGCCAAATGAGCCCTGAATGTTACCCCTAGATACTTGAAGGTGTTGGATTGCTCTATAGGAGTTCCGAATATGGACCACTTAAACGTGTGAGGCTTTTTCCTAAAGACCATCACTTTGGTCTTGGCATAGTTGATATTTAAGACCTCTTCTTTACAATATCCACCCAGTTTATGCAACAACCTTCTTAATCTTACACATGTAAGGGAAACCAGAGCCATATCATCAGCATATAAAAGGACTGATGTTTTCTGAGTGCCTAAAGAGGGAGAAACAAACCCAAATCCAGTTTTCTGTACAGTTTGGTGGCTACGTCCAGTAGGCGATACCTTTCTGCTCATAATTTAAACCCATTATTGTGAGTCCTATCATCTTCTGCCAACAAAAACAGTTGCCTGCCCTATTGTAAGTGACAGCTCTTCACATATAAGCTTTGGGATGATGTCATTTAGATATAAGTTAAACAGCAGGGGGGCAGGACACACCCCTGCTTTACTCCTCTGATAATTGGGATTTCCTCTGTTAAAGAGCCTGTGGTACCCACCCTAATTTTTGCAGAGATGTTAGCGTGTAGTTCCTGTAGCAGAAATATTAGGCATTTATCTATGTTTTGCCAGCCAACTTCATCCAAAGGCATTCTCTATCAATAGAGTCAAAGGCAGCTGTCAGATCTACAAGGCCACATATGAGGATGGAGTTGGGCCCTTGATACTTTGAAAGGCTAGTTGGTTAAGAATTTGACAGTGACCAACAGTACATTGCACTTTTCTAAAGCCTGTTTGCTCAGGATGAATGACATGTTTGGAAACCTCCCAATCCTCTTAACTTGCATAGAAGGAGTTTGCTGTACAGTTTGGTGGCTACGTCCAGTAGGCGATACCTTTCTGCTCATAATTTAAACCCATTATTGTGAGTCCTATCCTCTTCTGCCAACAAAAACAGTTGCCTGCCCTATAGTAAGTGACAGCTCTTCACATATTCAAAGAGAGCAATCATGTCCCCCCTCAACTTCCTCTTCTCCAGACTAAACGTTCTCATGTCCCTCAACCTTTTCCGCATAGGGCAGTGCTGGCGAACCTTTTAGAGACCGAGTGCCCAAACTGCAAGCCAAAACCCACTTATTTATCACAAAGTGCCAACACGGCAATTTAACCTGAATACTGAGGTTTCCTCCCAGCTGGGCGGTGGGGAGTCCAGGGAAGGGTGGGCGCTCTGGAGCGGTGGTGAGTCCAGGGAAGGGGGCGCGTTTTGAATTGCTCTGCGCTACCTGCAGGCAGAGTGGAGCAGTTCAAAGCCCCCACCGCCCTGCTGGGCGGGCGGGAGTCCAGGGAAGGCAGACGCGATGGCTGCGCGTGCCCACAGAGAGGGCTTGGCGTGCCAAGTCCGGCACGTGTGCCATAGGTTCACCAACATGGTCATAGAGCTTGGTGTCCGGGCCCCTGTTCATCCTCATCACTCTCCTTTGCATCTGCTCCATTCTGTCCACATCCTTTCTGAAGTAAGGCTTCCAGAACTGCACACAATACTCCAGGTGTGGCCTGACCAATGCAGTATATAGTGGGACTATGACATCTTGCAATTTGGATGTGATGCCTCTGTTGATAACTCCAAGATCACATTAGCCTTTTTTGTCGCTGCATTACACTGGCTGCTCATATTTAACTTATGGTCCACCCGTATCCCAAGATACTGTTTACACACACTGCTACCCAGAAGTGAATTCCCCCATCCAGTATATGTGTTCCTCATTTTTGTTATCCAGATGTAGAGAGCCAATGTGGTGTAGTGGTTAGAAGCCGCAGACTCAAATCTGGAGAACCAGGTTTGATTCCACGCTCCTCCACATGAGCGGCATACTCTAATCTAGTGAACGGTTGGTTTCCCCACTCCTCCACATGAAGCCAGCTGGGTGGCCTTGGGCTAGACACAGTTCTCTCTGAACTCTCTCAGCCCCACCTACCTCACAAGTTGTATGTTGTGGGGAGGGGAAGGGAAGGCAAATGTAAGCCAGTTTGATTCTCCTTTTAAAAAGGTAGTGAAAGTCAGCATATAAAAGCCAACTCTTCTTCTCGAACTAAGCACTTATCCTTATTGAATTGTCTCTTGTTTTCATCCGCACACTTTTCCAGTGTGTTCAGATCTCATTGAATTCTATCTCTATCTTCTAGTGTATTTGTTACTCCTCCCAATTTAGTGTCATCTGAAAATGTAATGACTAGCCTCCCATCCCCTCCTCTAGATTGAAAAGTACTAGGCCCAGAACTGAGCCTTGTGGCACCCCACTAGACACCTCCCTCCATTTAGCAGATAGGCTTCATAAAGACAGATTTAAGTTACCACATTGATCTCCCAAAACCTGATATCCCCCAAAACCTGATATGTAGAAAAGGAACAACATTTTTTTGTTAAGATATAAATAATATTGTAACTCAAAATAATGACTATTTCTTTAATTTAGCAGTTAGAATGTGTGCAGTTTTTTTTAATTAATTGCTGGCCACTTAGAGTGGGTCTATGAAAAAGCAGCATATAAATTTATGTAATTAATTGAGTAATTCTCCTACACAGAAGTACTTTCCCCAACTGGAAATGATTTCATCAGGTTTTTTCTCCAAGTGGAAGCAACACCTACTGTGCCTGTGCTTTTCCCTAGTAGAGTTTCTAGCAGCTGCAGGGCCCCCCTCCCAAGTGAGGAAATGACGTGGGGGCTAAGTGGCACCATTTCCCTGCATTGTGCCCCCAGCCAATTTTTCCACCATGATTGCCTTCTACAGCTAAATTACATTTGTGGGAATTTGATCATAAACCACCCAGCATCATATGCAGTTTGTAGAGATGCAGAGGAAAGACATATCAGATGGAAAGCAGTTTTTGCTTTTGACATGGTTGCAAGTGACCAGGTTAACCCACACTTATTCACTCATTCATATAGGTCATGTTTATATCTTCCCTTAATACAGACTTTTCATTGTAAGCTAACAGTATATTCACTCTATTACTCTTGCTGTCTGTATGAAGATGTACATACACAGTATACATTTCTTGAACAAAGCCAATATTGCCTTATTGCTATACTGAGTCGATGTAAGTGTAGGACCCACTTCTGAAACCACTGACTACAATTTATTATGTACTGGTGGGTATTTAGTTCATGAAACCAGTATTACTTGCATAGCTATGTTATGTTTCAGAGCAGGAATTTATTTAGACAGAAATGAATGCGTGGAGGGGTGGACTGGACTTGTGGCTGCTAGCCCCATTCCAAAACTCCATATATTCAAACATCTCATAAATACAGTGCCCATGTATACAGACTCATATGCAAAATCTGTACTCTGATGAAGCTGAGCATACAGACACACACACGATGTGATGGTCTAGAATGTATGGAATTCCTCAAGATAGATATCCAGTGATTTTTGGAACTGAATTTCACTCTCTATTCAGCATTTCTTTATTTTTTACAAAACACACATCACACCCACCAATACAATCTGCCAGCAAATTTAGTGTCCTGAAAGTAAATCCCTGTGGTAGACTGAATTTTAAACCATCCATGTGTTCATCCATTGTAAATAACAATGTAGGCTATCCACTTGGCAGCATTACCAACAATCCTTCTGACATGCTTTATTACTAATTACCATCACTGCAGACTGTTCACACCACTGTAGCTAAGGTTGTGTCAGCATTTCCATGATCAAATTGTACTTTTTAAAAGTTTTAAACCATGCAGGCATGCATGGCAAACAACCTACATTGTAGTATGTCATTCAAATGGCAAGATTAAAAATGCATAGCTAATCCCTGTAATAGATGCACACACAGGTTCACACAAAAGATAACATAAGAAGCAGTATATCGTTACAACCGTGTTTGCCATATCAGCCTCCTTAAACAGATCTTTCCCCCAGTAATTATGGGTGAACAGTGGAAAAGATAGTTGGATTATAAATATTTGTATTAGGTATGAGCAAACATTCCCTATTTCATTTATTTTCATATTCTTGTCATATTCAGTTCTCCACTTTTTTTTGCAATTGATTCTTTTAAGGTTCTTTTGCATTGTATTATGATTTTATATGCAATTTACATGGCATAATATATTCACCATGAAGATATATTCATGCACAGAAAACACTGACAAAATGTATACTTTTAAAGGAACAGCAAAAGGCAAAAATAAAGACCCCTGGATGCAATTTGTACAAGGGGGAAACAAAATTAAAATAGAGGTTTCTAGGCTGAAACAGAACAGATGAGAAATCAGAATTATCCCTAATTTATACTGCAGTCATATCCATCCCACTCACCATGCAACAGAATGACATGATGAGCTGAACTTCTGGCCACAGAAGTCTTCCCAGACTGGTAAGAAACCATGCTTGCCAGGTGAATGATATACTAGTAATAACTGGTGAAATGTAGCTAACTAACTATCTCCTGTTTGTGTAGCACTGAAAAGTATCGGCCATTTTTCACATAGAATCAACTCATCTATATATCTAATTCCCATGTGTGCCCCCTATCTGCAAATAGCTAAATCCGAGGATCGGGGCTACACTTGCTCTAAACAGGTGTTTCTGTTTCGTCATCATCAGAGGACAAACTCACAGGCACTCTTTTCATAGGGTGGCTTTTCGCTAAACTGCACCTTTTCTGTGAAACTTTCTTAGTGCCCATCCCATAAAAGAAGCTGAAAAATAGTTTAGATCCATCACAAGAGCAAGACCCAGCTAGTATCCCCAGAACTGCAGATCACAAGCAGACACTCTAACCACTAGACTACCACTCCCAATGAGACCAAATCAAATACCCTATCCATTATACCACATCACAGAGACACACTAGCCACTATATTACAGTTGAAAATCACATTCTCCACCCCAGACCACAGGGTAATCTAACACTGTAACCACTAAATGACATAACAGACAAAGCTAGAGTTGCCAACTGCAAGGTAATGGCAGAAGATCTCCTGCTAATTCAACTGACCTCCAGCCGACAGAGATCAGTTCACCTGGAGAAAATGGCTGCTTCGGCCATTGAACTCTATGGCAGTGAAGTCCCTCCCCTCCCAAACCCCGCTCTCCTCAGGCTCCGCCCCAAAAATCTCCTGCCGATAGCGAAGAGGGACCTGGCAACCCTGGACAAAGCACTCCACTTGCCCCTATACTGTAAAAAAGGGTTAAAAGCAACTATGTTATTAACTGTGAACTATATATACATCCAAAAAAACTTTCTTTTTCTCTTTCTCTCCCTCCCTCTCCCTCTCTCTCTCTGTGTATTCATAATTACTACCTATTCAATAATTAAATTAATGGTCACTCTATCAATCTAAACCAAATTACTGCTCTAGAGGCAGGCAATTCAGCCAACATAAAACTCACCCCCCCCACACACACACACTGTCTGCCCTTAGGTTAAAGGCTGCCTAAGTGACTATTAGGGGAAAGAAGAAACCCAGCCTAAAATGGCAGTACAAAGACATGCTGTAGCTATGACACGAAATGGCACCCACAGCTAAAGGCAGGAAAAAACAGTGCTTCCCCCAAAAGAGAGACCCAGAATTAAGAAAAAGAAAGGTAATAAGGAAAGATAACTTTTATTAGAGATATTTAGAGTTCTGTTTTGAAAACAATAAGCCAGTAAAGCTTATTTGCTTATCATCAGTGTCTTTCTGGTATATATATCAAGGGAGAAACATTCTTCCTGATTTCAAATCAAGATCTCCATTGTACCTAACAGTTTAAAGGACATATGTTGAAAAGTAAGCAATTTTAGATAATCTCCAATGGCTTATTCAAATACAGAACCAATTTAGCAGTTTTTGTGCTAGGAATGAAACATCAAAATGGCTGCCTGTTGTGTGTTCATCGAAATGTCATCTGACCTGGAAGTATTTATTGCAGTTTAAGGAGGAACAGGTTAAGAGATGTAACCTTGCCTAAAACTATGTAGTAATTCCATGACTAGAGGAAGGAAGCATAGCATAGCCTGATCTCATCAGATCTCAGAAGCTAAGCAGGGTCAGTACTTGAAAGGGAGATCTCCAAGGGAGACTCTGCAGAGGAAGGCAATGGCAAATCACCTGTTTCTCATCTGCCTTGAAAGTGTTTTGCTGGGGTCACCAGACATCGACTGTGACTTGATGGTACTTTACACACTGACACAATTCCATGACTGAAATTAGATCTGAAGTAGAAATTTGCTGACTCCCAACCTCTGAACCTCAGCATCTCTTTTAAAGCATGGTACCTAAAAGTGTCCAGGGGGTGGCAAAATGGAATGCCTGAAAAAAATAGCACTTTCCCCCCTCACCAGCATCTGATTAGCATTTTTTTTTATAGTTTGTACTATAAATTCTAATCAGTAGTAAAGGACAATGACTGAATGGAACTATTTTCCTTGCTCCCAGTTGTTTTTCTATGCCAACGTTTTCATCATGGATCCTCTGAAGAAGGTCAGCCAATACTATTTAAATGCACATCAATAATTAGGTAAAGCATACAAGAGGAAATGTCAATAATTCATCACTGATCTTCTCATTGAGATCAAAGATAATCATGAGGAAACAACAAAGAACTAGTGACCAAGTTGAGAAGAGCAGAGAAGCAAGGAGCAAGCAATCACAAAGGGGGAAAACATAATCTCTGCACCAGATAAATGTAACTCTGAGGTGCAGAAAATGACACATGTGATTTGGGGCACTGTGCACAGAAAATGGAACTTCAGTTCTATTCTTATCATTAGGAGTGGCGTTTGACAGCCTCCACATAGAGGCGGCAATATTTAAATTTACCCTATTACACTTTATCCTAGATAGTTCTGGAAAGAGAGCTATGTTCCTTGGTGAAGCTGAAATATACCTTTTTGGTCACTTCTAAAGCAGGAATTCATGGGCCTAACTTCTGATAAAGTCAGCAAAGCAATGGCATTAATCTGGTTGCACTGTAGTCATCATTCTATAATATCATGATGTTCCCCAGGTAACAGCGTTCAACAATAGCATTTTTATCATTGCTTCACATTGAGAGTCTAATAAGGCCTGCGATAACACGTTCATTTGTTTGGTTTATTTCCCACATGTTGTACTTCATTTAAGTGTTTGTCCTGACTGCTATGATAAAAATAAAGTACATAATCTTTTAATTTTGGTATAATGACTCAAATACTACCATGGCCTTAGAGGGGCAAAGTTTATCGATGGTGCTTAAAATCGCTAGCCATAAAGGAATAGATATAGAGTTGTGCATATCAATATAGCCAACCCGAAAATAAACCCAAAATTAGCCATTTCGCCAATATTTGGATTTTGGGTTGAAATCTGCCTGAAGCCAAATAGGCGATTTCGGGTTGAAATCTGCCCGAAGCCAAATAGGCGATTCCCAAAAAAGCCGATAGCTATTCAGCTTTTTTGGTTTCGGTTGTTCACCTTCTGTCTCCGTTTTGTGGCCCTTATTGCATTTAAAGAAAAGCTATCTCCTTTCTTCGTAATCCTGCCCCCCTGGCTGGTTTCCAGGGCAGCAGAAGAGAGGGAGCAGGCATCTGGGAGTGGCCAATAGGAAGGGTCACTGGAGCTATCCATGTAGCCAATGGCAGCAATGCATTTTGCATTGCTGCAAATCCAGCTGGTAAAGTCTACCTGGATTGCAAGAGAGGACAACCTACAGAAGGGGAGGGAGGACGGCCAGGAATTCTCAGGGGCCAATAGGAACCCAGGTAAGGAAGAATAGTGTTCTTTGGCCAATAAAAAAGGTGATTATAAAAGGCTATAAAAGCAGGTCCTGGTTTCCAGACCCGGCCATTCTTTAGCTCCTACTGCCTGATTCTCCCTCTACGTTCCTAGTGATTCATCCTGACCTGCTGGATTACAACCTGCTGCTTGGATTGGATTCCTTCCTGCCTGATGCCTGAAGGAGAAGACATCGAAGGGTTTGAGACATCAGTGTTTTCCTTTTATACCAGTTGTTGTATTTGGGACTGATTTTCTAAATTTTGCTAGAAGCCAGCAGGCCTTGGCCTGTAAGTTGGTGTGTGTGTGTGTGTGTGCTAGTTTGAGGGGGTTATTTTATTATTTTGGGTGAGAGGACCTGCTTGCTGTTGTACACTTTCACTGTTTGAATTTTGGGGGTTTCTCTGCATCAGATCTTGCTGGCTTGTACCTGAAAGGAGGGGGTAATTTGATTGGTTGGGGGGAGGATCTGCTTTGTTGTTGTTGTGATCATTCTAATTGTTGCTTTGTAAACTTTACCACACATTTTTATGGAGGAGGAGAGTGACCCCTTTCAGACCCCATAAAATTGGACTCCCTGACCCAATCTTCACCAATCTTTGGGATTCATGCAAGGACAGTCCCCTCAAGCTACCCTGAAAATTTGCGAACTTTACCTCCAAAAACACCTTCACAGAAGCTTCTAACAGAATTTTCCATAGACTATAATGGGCCCAATTTTTTTGGTTAACCCAGAAATAAGCCAAATACCTATATTTACTGGTATGGGTATTCGGCTTATGTCAGGTTTACTGGAAAAAATCAGATCCAATAACCTGAAATTTACCCAAAAAGTTTTTTGCGTGACCCTAAATAGATATCCGCCCTAACCTGGATGGCCCAGGTTAGCCTGATCTCATCTGATCTTAGAAGCTAAGCAAGGTCAGCCTTGGTTAGTATTTGAATGAGAGACCACCAAGGAATACTTCCGTTGCTATGCAGAGGAAGGCAATGGCAAATCACCTTTGTTAGTCTCTTGCCTTGAAAACCCCATAAGGGGTTGCCATAAATCGGCTGTGACTTGACTGCACTTTACACACACAAATAGATATCCAACAAATAGTTGCTGTAGTGAGAAAAGGAACCTATAGAGATAATGATTAAACAGTTGCTTTGAGGTACAGAGACTGTTAAGAACTGTAAGAACAGATTCTATATGGCCATTGCCAGGATGAGAACCTTTAGGATATCTACTTTCAGTAGTTTAGATAATGCAAAGACAGCATTTTCCTTTGCATTGCAAGGGCATATGATGACCCTGAAGTAGAGACAAGATTGACTTCATTTTTCTCCAGCTTTGCATACCAATGAATGGAAGCAGTTGAACTCCTGTTGCAACCACACTTATATAATGTGCAAAGAATCAGAAATGTCTCTCAGGACTATGACTCTGCATGTCTTTGTCAGCTCTAACCTATGCTGAATCCATTATATTCAAGCCTAATTTAGTCTAACACTTATCTCAATGGATTTCATTAGGGTTGTGCATATCAATATAGCTGAACTGGAAATAAACCTGAAATTAGATGTTTCAGCAATATTCAAGTTTCGGATAGACCAAATACCAAAACCTATTGGCTGGTGGTGGGGAGGGTTGCTAGTTGGAGGGGTTGATTTTATTATTTTTTGGGGGAGGACTTGCCTCCATTTTTCCACTGCTTGCTGTTGTACAGTTCTACTATTTGAATTTTTGAGGTTTCTCTGCCTCAGACGTGCAGAATCCTTAGCTCTGTCTGATCCTTAGATTTACTTATTATATGCAGTGATTATGAGTATTGTTTACATGCTAGCAGTGTACAAGTGTTCAGTAAAGTACATAATAGAGTAATAGAGTCCTTGCTGCTTCGCCCCCAATACAATGTTACTTCATGTTTATATTGAATACTCAAAATGCTAAAGGATGCTCATATCCTTTTCAGTTTCTGAGAAATTTACCCAAACTATCATTTGGTAATTCTTGAGATTAGAACACAATTTGTCTAATGGCTTGTATTTAATTAAACATTACTTATTCCTGCAGATTGAAACCAGAATATGAATTAACTTGGAAATTTGTAATGAAATTTTATCTGCTTATTATACAATTGTCAAATGTTTAATTATTTGAGAAAAGTACATTTTTAAATTCTGATGTAAGTTCCCTTTGAAACTAATGATTTCCTATTTTCTTAAACCTTTAGTCTTTGGAATTAATAGACACTTTAATGCATCCAATTTTAATATGACATATTTGGAGTAGGAAAAAGTCTTCTATATCTTAAAAAAATATGCTTTGGGGTTGTAAGAGGTATGTTATCTTCCTGGCTGATTACTTGCCAGAGAACTCAATAGTTCTATTTCACTTTATGCAATCAAGCACAACATTCCCTTGCTCCTGGAATGGTATATATGATTCAAAACGTGCAGAAGAATGGCTGTTGGGATAAGAAATACACTCAGGCATAGTGTAAAAAAAAGTCTCATTCGCCTATTTAGTGTATGTTTAGGCTTGAAACACAATTTTGACTAAATTAAACCTTTGATTATTTCTGTAAAGCTTAGGCATCTCAATACATAGGAAAATTTTATTGATTTGAACATAATTTAGTATGGGCTAGCAGACAGATGCATAATGGTCCCCACAGAGGGGGCACTTTTAATTACGCTATGTAATGGCTGCTATCTGAAGATAAACTGTTTCCTTTCCAATGTGTAATTCATGGGTTGGGCACCTCAGCAGCCTAGTTTGAAGAGTATTGGATAAAGGACAGTTCAATGAAATACAAAACTTTGTAAATGTGAAATGGCAGTGACATCTAATATATGTTTACCACTCTGCATGTTAACTTATACACATTTACTTTACTTTATTACAGTCATAGACCAGCATAACAGTGACAAAAACAAATATGATAAATAAAACCAGAATACAATAGATAGTTAAATTACATTAAATAACATTAAATTATCATTCTAAAATCTGAGGTCTATTTAAAATCAAGATTAGTATCCATCCTTTGTCTGTTGCTGTCACCATAGCTTGTCTTATCCTTGTTGCCATAAAACAAAAATTTGCTACAAGTTAGTGATTTTCAGATCTTTATCTGAGAGGAGATGTCTAACATAAAATTCCTCTGAGCGACCAGGTAGCTTTCTTAATAGAGGTTGGATCAGCACTCTTCGGATGTCACAATAAAGCATGCAGTATAAGAGAATGTGACCAATTGTTTCAATCTCATCTGAACTACATGGACATACTCTCTGTTCAGCTGGTAATATCTGCCCTCTAGCAAAGCTGAAGGGAGGGCTTTGATAGTGGGCTCTAGAAAATGCCCAGAGATATTTGGGCTAATCTAGTAAACTTAAATTAGTTGCTGGATAAGATCTCTGAGGATCTTGTAACATTCGATAAATTGTGGAAGTCCAATTAATGTCATTTTTGAATTCTATATCCCAGATCAGCTCTTTTATAATACTTCTGGTCCTCCCTAGTTCTAAGGTTAAAAGATAATCTATGATTCCCTTCCACCATTTTGTTTGGTAATGATCAATCAGCATCAGAGCGAGTAATCTAGCTGGAAATTTGTTGAGTCTTAGCCATGTATTCAGAGTAACTAGCCAAACTTTGGCTTCAATCTTCAGCAGACCTGTCTCCACTTGCTGGGTTGCATTTGGGACACATTTGGGAGTCAAAAATAGTGACCTGAAAAAACCATTTTGAATTTTTTCATAAGAGTCAAGATTAGAGAAGGGAACTAGGGAAGAACCATATAATAGTTGTGCTACTGATTTTGCAGCAAAAAAATTAATGGCGGCTGGGATAAAATTCCCTCCCTTCATAAGATGAAACCTTAAGATAGCTGCTGTACTTTTTTGGACTACAGAGGATATATATTTAATTTGGGCATGATACTTTCTAGAGGCTTGAAAAACAACACTTAACTATCTGAAGCAGGTGACTTATTCAATGTCATGGTTATCTAAATGCCACCTATGGGTTTTCTTGCTGTTGGAGAAGACCATACTTTTTGTTTTTTTGATAGTTTACTGTTAATTGTTCCTCCTTACAGAATTGTACTAATTACTTAAGTGCTAAGGCCAATCTGTGTCTGCGATAAAGTAACAGCCTTGTCTGCATACAGCAAGATAGGCAGCCTTTCCGTTGCTAATTCCAGGGCATGTGTATCTATCATCTCTTGGAAGTGTTTAATGAGAGAGTTTATATAAAAGTTGAATAAATAAGGGGCCAATGTGCAGCCTTGTTTAACTCCTTTAGTTGTTGAAACTGGATTGGAAAGTTGGCCTGTCTGGCTGCATCTTACTCGGGATCTAGTGTTGCTGTAGAGTTTGTGTATCAGCAACAACAGGCATTGATCTGTAGTTGAGTTATTGAGTTTATTCCACAAAAGAATTCTTGCAATAGAATCAAAAGCTGCCTTAAAGTCAACAAATGCTGCAAATAATTGAGAGGTTTTTTTTATATAAGTATACTTTTCAGCTAAATGCTGCAAAATTAAACAGTGATCAATCATGGATCTTCCCTCTAAATCCGGCCTGTTCTCCTGATCGAACCAGTAACACAGCTTCCTGGACAAATGTCTAATGTACAGTTTGCTAATTATATTCAGAAGGATTATAGGTCTATAATTGCCAGGGAAATTTCTATTACCTTTTTGTAAACGGGGGAAATGATGGATATGCCACAATCATCAGGAATCTGTGCTGAATTATCTATAAATGAAAACAGTGAAGCCAACACGGGCCCACCGGTCAACATTAGCTTTAATTATTTCAGCTGGAATAAAATCATTTCCAGGAGCGTTACCACATTTCAATTGATCTATTGTTTGATCTCTGAAACTGATACTATGGGCCAGTCCCGTAGCTGCTTTTCCGGTATAACTAATGAAAATGAATCAGCACAAGATTCACCACACAAAGCGTGGAAATAAGGTTCCCAAGCTTTCACTGGTATACAACAGGGGAGTTGTGTCAAATCAGAATCTGGATGCCTGGCAGCCATTCTCCAAAATAATGCAGAGTTATTAGGTTTGGTGGATTCTATCAGTTGTTGCCATAATGATATTGTTGCAGATTTTTTTCTTTTTCAAAAGTTTTTTGTAATTCTTTTTAGTTTCCATCAAGATTTGTCTAGTGCTATCAGAGGGATTTTTTTTATGACAAATGAAATAATCAATTAGTGCTCTTTTTAAGATCACAAATTCGTGGTCATACCATTTCTTAGAAGGTGGACTATAATAAGATGACTTAGTGTTTGGCTTTACAAAAAACTGGAGTTTATGAATAAGTATATCATAAAGTTCGAATATATTTGAAACTACAGGAGTTGAAACTGAACATTCTTCCATAAATGCCTTACCTAAGGAATGGCCTTGAGGTGAATTATACCAGTTGAATATTAACTCGTTCACCTGCCCATCCCTTTTAAGTCTTATGGGGCCTTCATCTGCCTCCAATTCCACTTGATGTCTACACTGTGCTTTCAATGGACCAGTTGGAAAGTGACAAAAAAGAGACAATGGTAAATGATCACTTTCAGGTCCGACTGTTATTACATATTTAGAGATCACAGAAATCAAACTGCGGGAGACAATAAAGTAATCTGTTGTTGAAAGTTTATGACCTGAGCAGTATGATTAGTGACCTGGGCAGTCTCCCTGAATGGCACCATTCGGTATATAAGGACTCTGCTTGTAAACCATTTGTGCTAGATATAGACCAGCTAAATTTTACTTCCTATAAAAAATATAATCCCTGGTATACAAAGATGTAACATCTTCCCTTTCCGGGGGCCCATCTGTGTGTTTAAATTCCCTGCTAGTATCTCCGAAGCTGAGAGGTGCAAATTCAAACATTGGTTCACATAGACCTCCACTTCTTTCCAAAGTTGAATAGTTTGTTTGTGGAGCTGCTGAAGGGGTTGGTATAAATTAATGCATAGCAGCTTGAATGGTGTAAAATCTAAAATCGCTGCTACCACCCATTCAGCATGGAAGGGCAATTGGTTCATCTCCACTTGTAAGTTAGTTGAAATAAACAGGGCCAGCCTCCTTTGAGTCTGCCACCCCTTTGACTAGGTGACACACTATTAATACATGAGGAATAGTTATCCAAATAAAAACCACCCATCCTCCAGTTTTCATGAATTAACAATATGTCATATTTGGTGAGGAAATCTATAACAGTTGGATCCTTGCTCTCTGCACTCCATCCTTACACATTATAATGTACACATTTTGTGGTGAATGTAGTTATTTTAACTACCTTCAACAATGCTTGGATAAACACCATTGAATGAGTTTGATTTGCTTTTGCATTTAATTGTCCAAAAAGATTGTCATCTGAATGCAACTATCAGGGAATGTTTCCTCATACTATGAAGAATATCCTTTTTACAATAGTTTCTATTTTTTTTTAAAAAAAAGCCTTGCTGCAGAATGGTTTGCTTCACTTTTGTAAACTGGAAGAGCAATCTAACATAAATTATCATGAAAGGTTATTTGTCTGGAATATTTTTCCCCAATGAAATTTCAGTGAAAAATGCTATAATCCTCTCTGAGTCTTAGGAAAGGGCAGGAAAGAAATATAATAAATAATTAACGAATACATCCATTGGTAATTATGCATCCACTATTCCAGATGTTCCAATATTATCACAGTCTCCCTGGACTGTTCTACCAGCTCTAATCTGTATTTTTCAAATAAATTAGAACTTGTGGTAGATCTTGCACAGATATTCAAATCATTATCTGCTTGCTATATAAATCTTTGCCATTTAATAAAAAACATTTTTCATCTATCTAATATTATTATTTTGCTGTAGTTTTGGAGATACTCCAATAATAGATAAATTACAGGCTTTGTAGACCATACAATAAAGTACAGGCAACAGGCTTACCCATACCCCAGCTTTTCAGAATTATTTTGATTTTTTACAACATTTGTGAAAGACCTTTACCTAAAAGGTTAGCCATCCAATCTTAGATTTGTATAGTATGACATATGTACTGTTTAAAGCACCATTTCTCTAAGTGTTCGTTTATCTGGAGAGTAGTTATTTCAGCAAACTGAAATGATTTTATATTTAACTATTGCTTGGTAAAGCAAGAAACCGACAGTATCATACAATAGGATTAACACTTTTCGTTTTTCTTAGAGCAACCAGCACGATTGCTTCCTGTCTTTGAAAAATGGAAGCAAATTACTAGTCTAATTTAAAACACAGCTGATCAACAGAATTAAATTTTCTATCATGACTCTGCAGCTTTGTTTCTTTTAGATATGTCTATTTAACACCAATTAATGTTAATTGGAGTCACTAGCATGCAATGGGATATAGTTATTAACCATCATTGCCTTGCTGGAGCACATTAAATACTTCAGGTGAAAAGGTTCTCTCTTGGATTAAAATAATATTTTAGTATTGGGGCTAAAGAAAGAAAAAGGTGGTATTTTTCCTCATTTAAAATAACAGTTGTAATGTGATTATGTATATATAGAAAAGCCATAAATGAGGATCGTAAAATAAAGGTCATTTGTATAATGGCTAGGAAAGAGAGTGCTTTGTGAAACGTAATCACAGTTGACACCATCAGTCTTATAGCTTATCTATATCTTTGTGTAGCTGTTATATGCCCATTACAGTGACAGAGGAAATCCTGGAGGAACTTTAAGATTCTTTTCCAGGGAATCATGAGGGGAAAAAAAACATACCTCCCTGAGCCCTATTATGTTGGGAAATGTCTGGCCAGCCTTCAATCTTCCATTCTTGAGCAGGAAATTGCTTCTCAGCTTCAGGGGCTCTTGGAAGGAACTGATTTTCTGGACCCATCTCAATCTTGTCTTGGGTTAGGACTTGGAATCGAGACTGCTTTGGTCAATTACTTCTACCGAGAAATAGACAGGGGGAGTGTGACCCTGCTAGTTCTGCTAGATCTTTCAGTCTCAGCAACCTTCAATACCATCAACCATGGTATCCTACTGTGCCACCTCTTGGCACTGGTACTAAGGGGCACCGTGTTGTGGTGGTTTGAGTCCTTTCTTGGAGGCTAGTCCCAGAAGGTGGTTCTGGAGGATTCCTGATCTGCCACATAGCCTTTGGGGGGTCCACAGAGGTTCAATCTTATCCCTCATAATATTTAATATCTACATGAAGCCACTGGAAGAGGTCATTAGGAGGTTTGGGCTGCAATGTCAGCAATATGCAGATGATACACAACTCTTACCTTGCTTTTCCACCTAACTCTGAGGAAGATGAAGATGTTCTAAACTGGTCCTTGGACTCAGTAATGGACTGGATGAGGGTGAACAAGCTGAAACTTAATCTTGGGAAGACAGTGGTGCTTTGGCTTAATAGAAAGGCAGACCAGGGACTTGAAATCTGCCCTATCTTGGATGGGGTTACACTGCCTGTGAAAAGCCAGGTTTGCAACTTGGGAGTGCTGCTCAACACAGCAGTCACCTTAGAAAACCAGGTGGCTGCAGTTGTTTGGAATGCTTTTGCCCAGCTTCAGCTGTGTGCCAGCTGTACTTGTTCCTGGCTCAGTCTGATCTAGCCACAGTGAGCCATGCCTTAGTTATAGCTAGACCGGTCTATTGCAATGTGCTCAGTTTGGGGCTACTCTTGAAGAGTGTTCAGAGGTTGCAGCTAGTGCAGAATGCTGCAGCTAGATTGATGTTTCAAGCATATGACCCCAATATTATAGTGATTACACTGGCTTCCAATTCACTTCTGAGCCCAATTCAAGGTGTCTTTTTGACCTTTAAAGCCCTACATGGCTTGGCACCCCCTTCTCTCATGAAGGACCATCTTCTCCCATATGTTCCTGCCTGAGAACTGAGATCACAGGAAGAGGCCCTCTTGATTGTCCCATCGATCAAAGAAGCTCATCCAGTAGGGACATAAGAGAGGGAATTGCAGTGTCATCCTCACATTTATGGAACAACCTATCTACCCCCACCCCCGCCATTATGTTAGACCTTTGGAGGCAGCTGAAGACTGTTCTGTTCTGGACAGCATTTGATTAGTTCTTCAGCCTCCCGGCCAGTTTTAAATTATTATTTTAATTAGTAGATTTAATGTATTTTATTCTATTTTATTATGTTTTACAATGTAAGTGACCTTGAATTACTAGAATGCAGAAAGACAGCTAATACATGTTTTAAGTAAATAATTAAACAATAAGTATACAAGATTTTTTTTCTTTTGGAAAAAATTGTGCTGCCACTGCTCCAAGTAGCAGCAAGCAACAGGACCTGGGGGTAGGGGATCCCCTGCCTTCACCAAAGGCTTGGTAGCACTACAAGTTTATCTTTACAGCTTCTTTTAATGGTCTTCTTCTGGTATGTGCTCTGTTTTATAGATAGTTATATATACTGTTTAAGTCCCTGGGCTTGTTTCAATAATTTACTGTTTTTATACTGATAACTTATTTTCATTGTAAGCCTCCTTGAGCAAGACTTTGATGAGGTGGTATATAAGCCTTCAAGATAAATAAGTAACTGATCTTCACATCATGGGCAATCATGTATTTGCCCCCAAATTCAGCTTACAATTCTGAGATGAAAAACTGAACACAGGGAAAAAACAAACAAAATAAAACAGGAGTCCAGAGGCAAGAGGCATTTTAAAAACTAACAAAATGTATTCCAGCATAAGCTTTCATGAGTCAGAGCTCATAATCAGATTCATGAGTTATACATCCATTTGGCAGATGGATTTATGGTAAAACTTGCAAACTCAAGAAAGCTGGAAGGCAGAGAGTGGCCAAGTCATGGAAACATAGTTGAATTGAACTAACTATAGTTAATTAGGGTGCATCAAACCAGACTCTGAACCTGTGACTTGACATGGGTTATCCAGAGTTGGGAGCACAGGTAGTCTTAACTATGGTTTTTGCTATATAAATGCAGATATCCTGGCTTGCTTCCTGGGGCTGTCCTCACCACAATGCAGGTCATTATACCAGCCATGGCTTTTCAAGGGAATTGGTGAAAAGTGTGATTATGGTGAAGTCAGCATTTGTTAAAGCAAACCCGGGTTTGAATAGTTGCCTGAAAACCGAGCCCTGATTTCACAAGCTAAAATAATCCAAGGTTTCCTATTAAGTCTGGACCAAGACTGTGTTGAATGGGGCAGTGGTTAGGATTGGAGGCAGTTACTGGATTGTTTCAGCATAACCATGATCCAGTTTCCTGTGCCCTTAATGGGTCCAGTTGTTAGAATAGCTTATTGCAGAAGTCTAATGTTGCTCCTTTCTAAGTTTTCAATTCTTCTCTTCAACTCATAGCCTCTGGCTTCTTGTCTCTGAAAGAGGAGAGAAATCACAAGGCTCATCATCAGCCTCTACCCTGGCATCTTTTCCTTCTAGCTCTGTTGGTTTTGGAACATCAATCAAAAAGTCTAGTAGTTAAACGGTTGCTGTTCCCTACACATCTGCTGCTGCTGGACCTGGTGCCACAAAGGAACAGCAAAAATGAACATAATGGTGTTCTTGAAAGAAGAAGCAAAGTGTCAGCATTGAAAACCAGCCTGAGAAAACTTGTAAGGCTTCTCAGGGCAGCAGAATTTGCTCTTCCTTCTTCATTTCTAAAAGAAGGCATGTTAGAAATCGCAGATACGATTTTTGTTTGGCTACTGAACCAAAGTTGTTTCATCTATTTGCATAGTTCGCAGCTACTCAGTTGCATTTAGGAAGTAAGAAGTATACAGAAAGTGATGAGATTTTTCTCTCTAAAATGCCTTAAGAAATTAAAAAGAGCAACAGTGGGTTGGATCCTATTCCCCCATCTCCCTTTTCTCCTGACACAGCCAACAAGGTAAAGGTAGCTTCCAATTCACCCAAGGGAGACAAGGGTGGAGTGGCCATTTAACTTAATGGGGAAAGGATTCTAGTGGGCTGCTGCCTGGAGGGCTGTTGGCTACCAGGAGCAAATGGAGCCAAGGCGTAGTAGTTCTGCCAGCACAAGTTTAAAAAAATGAAGGGGGGTAAAAAACAACACCACCAAAACAGAGGAACAAATGGTGATCCCCGCAAGGAGCTTTCAAGGCAAGTGAGAAGCAGAAGTGGTTTGCCATTGAAAGCAGACCTTACATGAGAAAAATCAATAGGGAGGAGTTTTCCCAGTTTGTACATAGAGAATGGTGAAGCTTATATTCTATAATGCAGAAGAAATAGAACACTTTGTACCATTCATAGGAGCTATTTGGGAAACAGGATCAACTGTGATTGCCTCACTCATTTGTAAATGAGCATGCTTGCCTCTGGCCCCTGTCTATGCATGTCTCCCCACCTATGCCTATTCACCACAAGCTGAGCACAATGCTTACCTGCATAAAAGCTGTTGATCTGTAGCCTCCATCCCCTTGGTTGGAAACATTGCTACTTCTTCTGAAATCTCCAATCATTGCAGCAGGGCCTCGGCAAGTACAATGAGTATCTGCCTTGTGACAAATGTGTATAGAAGTATGTGTACATGTGTGACGTACAAAGTTCTTATCTTGGATTATGAAAATCTGATGTTTAGGTTGTTGAAAACCCATGTGATATAGTAGTTCAAATGTCAGAATGTAATGCCCAGATATAAGGGCTGGTATAAAATACTATGTACTCATATGCACACACATAGATATGTTTGGGAACGTTGGCATCCACGACTGTGGGTTTCCACCAGCTTACACTTGCGTGCCTAGTATGGCCTCACACCAGTAGAGAAAAAGCTCTGAATTACCTCAATTCTCAGAAATGTGGTTTCTGGTTACTAAGCTCACAAGATCAAGCACTCATTTAGTGACACCTTCGGACAATATCTATAGGCTATGCTAATTATTGTGGAGTAGACACCTAATGTGTATTGGTGCTTTTGTGTATCAATCTGCTTGTCAGCAGTTATGGGCCTGCCCCATCCAAATGCATAAATGATACTGACTTTCCTTTGTTCGTTGGTGAGTAACCCTGCATCTTATCTGTGGTTATTTCACCCCAGGTCTGTGTTTAGCTAAATAAAGAACTGTTGCTTTTAACTTAACCTCCTCCTTGTTGTCTATCATTGGAGACTATAAGACAATGAGGCATTTCAAGAATAGCTATTGCAGGACCCAAGTTCAAATTTGCATTCAGCTGCCAAACTTCCTAGGCAACTAGGCCAATTACTGGCACCAGGTGGGAAACTGGGTGGGGCAGGGATATGGGGGGCACCATCATACCAATGGCATGATGTCATTTCTGGGATTGCCAGTGATTCCCCCCCTTATTTTTCCCCTGACAGCCAACTGAGTGGCAGTGGGAGTCAGGGGATCAAAGCAGATGATCTCCCACTGGGAGTAGAAAAATGGCAACTCTGTCTCAGCCTAACTTACCACAGAGGTTTGTTGTAAGAATAATATGTAGAAAAAAACAACTATGTATGCAAACATAGTCTTTGGAGGATAGATGGGATAAACATGTGATAGATCAGGTATTAAAAGGCTGTCCGGGCTATTGAAAAGAAAGTTATGGATTTCACAATATCAGATTATCTCAGAAGTATATAAAATATTAATAATTTATATCTGTTTTATAATGTATGTGTGTAGAAAATTCCTAGTACCCCTAATGGTGGTGTCTGCCATGCTTTCTTATTCCAACCTAGTTTTTGTAGCATCAGTCTTCATTAGTCCTTTAGTTTTTCATTGCACTGAAAAATCACCATGGATACAAGAAGTAACATTTTCTGTAGCACCTGGTATTTGTTTGGATACCTTTGGAATACAGGTGGATGTCAGTTCACTTGAGCTTTCTATTCAAGTAGACTTAAAATGGGACTCACTTTTGAGTAGACCCATTTATGATGGCCAAAAAATGCTTTTCTAGAAGTAAGCCCCCTTGAATAGAGTTGAGTAGGATTCTGAATAGACCTTGTTAGGATGGTTCTCTATGGGAGCCATCCTAAGCATGTCTACTCATAATTAAGTCCCATTTTATTCATTGGGGCTGACTCCAAACAAACTATGTTTAGGACTACAGCCTAAGCCTGCCAATAACTTTCTTTTAATCCTGTAAAACTTTCTGTTATGTCTTAAGCCAGCAATCCTCCCACAAACTCTTTGTTTGAGAGGAAGGCCCATTGTATTCAGTGGAACATTTTTGTGAGTAAATGTTCACTGCATTGTGTTATTTTATTTAAATTTTTTTGTATTCCGTTAGTTTGATTAAAAATACATATTTGTCTTTAAATCATTTTTATACAAGATATTAGACTATACAGTGAATATTTTTTAAAAAATTTTCTTTTGCAGTATTTTTCTGTGTCTTTAAATGCAATGTTCCAAAGCACCAGGAAAATGAAATATGTTTTTCTCTTTACTAGTCTACTTTTATCTTTTTTGTTCTTGTTCCCTTGAGTATTTGTAATATCTGTACCAGCAAAAGAGTTCACATTCTTAAATGTATTGTTTTTAATCCTCTGGCGGTGGTACTGAATTTTGGCAAAATGCTTAAAATGCAGTAACGCGTACACAGTCCTCTCACACAGTCATTTCCAGTGATCTCCTCATCACCACAGCTACCAGATAATTGAAAAAGGAAGAAAGTGGCTTCAGCAGCATGTGCATAGAGGTATGTGTACGTGATGGGATTTGGCAAGCCAGGCTTGAACTTTCAAGCCCTTTGGACCTGGCTCAAAAAGGTTCAGGAGCTGAATTTGCAATGTCATCATTATGAGCTTACATAATGTCATCGCTAGCGAGCAACAGTATGGAGGGCGCAGTGCATCTGTTTTGGTAGTACAGGTCAGTACAGGCAAGCTAAGCATTAAGAGACAGAGCACATGAAGTCAGCAAAGACAGCACTTCCTTCGTTACACTCCGCCAGTTCTCTGGTTGCAGAGAGAAACAAACCTCTTGGAAGTGAAGGAATTATAAACAAGATCCCTGTTACTTCTGGTACAACCAGAAGTTCTTAACATAGCGTTTCCTGTGATTCCTTAAACCACCCTTTTTACTTCATGGTAGCTCTAGGAATCTCCAGGAACTCTGTGGTAAGAACTTCCTGTAAGTAGAGCCAGCGTGGTGTAGTGGTTAAAAGCAGTAGTTTGGAGCGGTGGAGTCTGATCTGGAGAACCGGGTTTGATTCCCCACTCCTCCACATGAGCAGTGGAGGCTAATCTGGTGAACTGGATTTGTCTCCCTGCTCCTACACACGAAGCCAGCTGGGTGACCTTGGGCTAGTCACACTCTCTCAGCCTCACTCACCTCACAGGATGTCTGTTGTGGGGAGGGGAAGGGAAGGTAATTGTAAGCCGCTTTGAGTCTCCCTTAAGTGGTAGAGAAAGTCAGCATATAAAAACCAACTCTTCTTCTAGATGAGATAGGGCTGCCAATCTCCAGGTGGTGGCTAAAGATCCCCTACTTTTACAACTGATCTCCAGGTGTCAGAAATCAGTTCCCCTGGAGAAAATGGCTGCTTTGGTAATTGGACTATATGGCTTTGAAGTCTCCACCCTGTCCAAACCCCACCTTCCTCAGGTTCCACCCCCAAAATCTCCAGGTATTTCCCAACCCAGAACTGGCAACTTTAAGATGAGGCCTTATTTTTCTTTTAATTTTTCTCCTGGGCAACAGGGTCTGGGGACAAGGGATTCCCCACCCCTACTGGGGGCTTGGTAGTCCTACTATTATGTGCCTGTGTAGTGGTTAGAGTGCTGGACTAGGATCTCTATCACTCAGGTTTGAATCTCCACTCTACCATGGGGATCTCAATGAATGACCTTTGACCCGTCACTTTCTCTCAGCCCAACACCTACCTCACAAGGTTATTGTGACAATAAAATGGATGATCCCAATTGGGAAGAAAAGTGGAATATGAAGAAATAACTGGGTGAATAAATAAAGCCTTGCCTATAGATTGAGCCTTGAAATGCATGAGTTAGAATGGAGGAACGTTTGAGGAGAAATTTTTTTCACATAATTTTTTGGGAGAGGGGGGAGGAGATAGAAACACTTTGGGGGAAGATAAAAATCAAAGATATAGATTTTTTTTAAAGTCTACATTACAGTCGAAAAACTGGTGACTGCATGTAAGATCCCTGGAATGTACTGGGAAATGTAAACTTTACAGTGCCAAGGCTGAGTACATAGGTGTTCACACAGAGGAGGAGCATACTCCCCCCTGGGAACCCCAGATGTATGGAGACTAAGCACCCACACCCGTCAGTAAGGAACCTAGAAAGAGATCTCTGAGCCCTGGCACAGCAAGAGATTGGTGCTGGGCGGAGCTTTTGTGTGAGAGATGGCGGGGGGGGGGTGCGAGCATTTAAATTGCAAATGCTCCTCCTCACGAGAAGTGCAAGCAGAAGGTAGATAGTGCTGGGGAGGAGCCAGTGGTCGTGGTGCACATTGGTACCAACGATGTGGGGATGTAAGGATGCCTAAGGGCATATGCCAGGCAAGTCAAAAGAGAGAGACAGTGTGGAGGTGTTTCTATGCTAATGTTAGAAGCCTCCAAGTGAAACTGGGGGAGTTAGAGTGCATGGTTGTAAGGAAAACATAGATATAGTGAGCATTACAGAAACCTGGTGGAGGGGAGAGAACCAGTGGGATACAGTCATCCCTGGTTACAAACTCTATAGAAATGACAGGAAAGGTGTATTGAAGGGGGTGTTGACATATTACCTTAAAGTTGAACTGAGTTACTTTTTTCACAGGTGATCTATTTATTTATTTAAATTTATATCCTGCCCTCCCACCACAAAGCGAGGCTCAGAGCAGCTCACAACACTTAATAAAATACAATAAATACAATAAATCTAAAAATACAATAAATACAATAAATCTAAAAATGGGCAATGGACATATACAGCTAAGGTTTAAGGATCACCTAAATGTATAAAGACAAGGAAATTTACACACAAAATTATAAGATATTTCTGTAATCCTTTATATGTTGAGAAGTTTAAGATTAGTTCAAGAAGAAACTTTTTCTCCTACAAACTTGATACCTGAGAACCCTGACATGAATAGAAATATACAAATTTGTTGACAGATGGAATGCTGATCAGGTTGCCATAAATATTCAACTTTCTTTTTTGAGATCATTCACTAAAGGCAGATAATTTCAGTTATCTATGTGGAATTAGAAAACAGTAAAGGTTCATTACTGCATCTTTGCAAAGAGTCACATCTTTTAATTATCCCTATTTCTCTTGTAGATTAAATATGAAATAAAATAAACTGTTATCATTTGCATTTACGTGATGTGATGAAATTGCATTTCAAAATAATACAAAGCTAACTGAATGCTTAATTTGATAGTTCCACATTACAGTTAAGGAGGCATATAAAGAGCTCAGGAATTGAGGTGGTTGTATACTCTTTAAATTAATCGTTAGCATGATATGTGCCAGATTACTGTTTTGAATTCTTAAAAAAACATATTATTTTTATTTTGAAGTTTTAAAAGCTGGAAAAATCTGCAGTCATTTATCAAATACATCACGCTAGTTGACATAAGCAGAGCTATCGCCGTACAATACCTCCTTGCCTTTTTGTGGAACATAGATTGAATTCATGGTATGAAACATTCAATGATACAGTTAGGATTTCTCTGAACAAGAAGGTTTCAAAAAAGTATTGCTTAATTATGGAAACTGCAGTGGTAAACTGAATCTATGCAGTGCCAGTACACACAATGCACTTCTCTATGCAAGCTCTGGACCGGGGAATGGAGGCACTGTGTAAACAGCATTTGCCTGTGCAAACCTAACCTAGAGTCCTCCCAGAGGCACTACTTTTTTATGCCACTAATCTTGACATTTACCTAGATATTTTCTTGTCCTACCAGGAATGTGGCTGGTTGGTTACCCTGAAAATCATATTAGTATAAACATGCACTAATAATAAAACAGCCAATTTTATAATGTCCTCATATATGTCCTCATATGCCCAGTTGTGGTCAGTGCATGAAAAAAAACTGCAGTTCTGGGAAAAGTGCAGAAGAGGGCAACCAAGTTGTTTAAGGAATTGGAGAGCCTTTCCTATAAAGAAAGACTAAATTTTCTGGGGCTTTTTAGTTTTGGAACAAGGTGGCTAAGGGAATGCAAAATGGAGGTTTATAATATTATGCATGGATAAAGAAAGCTTTTTCTCTTTCTCCCATAATATTAAAACTCAGGAATATCTAATAAAGTGGTTGGGCAATAGATTCAGGACAGAAAAAAATATTTCTTCATTCAATGAGTAATTAAATTGTGGAATTCACTGAGAGAGGGCATATTGATAGCCAACAGCATTGGAAAGACAGATTAATGGAGGTTAGGTCCATCTGTGGCTATTAGCCATGATGACTAAAGGGAACCTCCACATCTAGATGACATAAACCTTACTATATACAAGCACTAGGAGGTATCACCAGGGAAAGCCTTTGCCTCTGTTCTCTGTCTGCTGTCCAAAGCAAATGGTTGGCCATGGTGTGAAATGGGATGCTGGACTAGATGGACCAGGGGTCTGATCCAGAAGAACTGCTCTTATGTTCTAACAGAGAGAAGCAATTCATAGGCCATAGGATGAGAATCAACTTTGATCTTTAAGTGTGATCATGTGAAGGGCATTTGGATCGCCACTACCAATATGCCAAATGTTCTGTTTTTGTACTTTAGGGAAAGAGGTGTGTGTCAGTCAACTTGCTTTCAACTTTTGACAACCTATGAATTAAGACCTCTAAAAATTTCTTATCATTAACAGCCTTGATCAGGTCTTGCAAACTGATAGGAAAATATATCTTTCATTATCTGCATTACTTCTCACTGTTTACTTTATCTAAGGGTACCATGACCTATTAAATGATAATCAATAATGTGACTATTTATGCATATAAATAAGGTGGCTAGATGCAGTAAAGGGCAGGGCTTATGTAGTTTTGCCAACTGCACTGAAGAGAAGATGTTGGCAGCTGCAGAATTTTATTTCGTTAAAAGATATATACCCTATCTTTCCATCAGATTATCACAATGGTAGCTACGTAAAACAGAAAGATACATAGATTTTGAAAATCCACCATAGATATCATAATAAACATCATTACTTTTTAAAAAGTGTCCGCAATTAGATACCCCCAACAGCTTCTGTAAATAAAAAAAGATTTAATCATCTAAAATATGTTTGAGATGGTGTTCCACAGTTGGACACCAGCACACAAAGAGCCCTTTGAGAGCAAAAGAGTGTCTTGGGTCTATATTTATTAAACCATCTTGTAAGCAGACTTGCATTCTCCCTGTATTTGATCCACTGAAAGTATGTTTTCAAGAAAGTATGTTTTCAAGACAGAAGTCAACAAACAGTTTTGCCTGGAGTGGAATTTGTTTTCGCTTGACACATTAAGTAACTAACTCTACAACATTTAACCTACACTATGTCAGAAGTAACCCTGCCTGGAAAAATTCATTCCAGATCAATGAAACAAGAGCAGAGTGCACTTTCATGGATACACACAAATATTGCTGGCTATGCACATTTGCATCACAGCACTATACACACATACACATTTGAGTCTTGAAGGAGCTTAAAACTTAGATTTAGCATAGTACAGCTTTGTGGGTGTGTCTTTTAAGATCCTCCCCCACCGCAGAGCTCTGTCTGACACATCTTACTGCATCTTCCAAAAGCCAAAATGGAAAGTCTTGACTGTTTCCTCAGTACTCAGTCACTGAAACATACTGTAGCAACTCATAAAGCAGTTCACTCATTTCACTGTTCATTGTCACTAGACAGGAAAGAAAAAGATCTGGAAAGCTTACCAGAGTGTATTCAGAGATAACATTGGAAACACAACTATGGTAGACAGTGAGGGTGTGCATAATGAAATACCCAAGCCAAAGATATACACAGAAATGGCTGTTTCGGTTCATTACCATGCTATTCTGGAATGGTATTAGGAATCCAGGATTCTTAGTGAAACGAAACTATCTTCCTCGAAGAAATGCATGCTGTTTTCAACTTTGGGTGCTGCAGGGATAACAGGCAGCATGTGTTCATGTGTACTGATTCCTCGAGCAATGGCATTTCTCCCAATCGGATCTTTGCAAGGGAGGACAGGGCCAGATTTAGGTTTGATGAGGCCCTAAGTTATTAAAGGTAATGGGTCCCTTTATATGTCCAGCTGTCCTTTGTCAACAACAAATTGTCGCTGTTTTTTGTGTTGAATATATGCTATATGGTAATTTATGGACCTAATAGATATCTAAAGCCATTTTCACATAACAAAATATGCATTTTATCAAAGTAATTGTTGAACTGAAATACCATTAAGAAGTATATTAATAGTGAAATAATTATTAAGCTCTAACTTAAAATGATTTTTTTATTCATAACAAACTTAATAATGCAAACACATTGGCATTTGGCAAACACAAAAGTTCCTTTAGAAACACAATTTACAAAGTCTGATGCGTTGCCCTGTGCTCCCCTCCCAACGACGGGTCCCCCGTGCCCTACAGCCCTGGTGGGTGTCAGCTTCCCAGGCCTCAGACTAGGAGAAGGCAAGCCAGGACGCTCTCCTCAGCTTCCTCTCTCGGCTCGGGGTGTTGTGGCTGTCACCTGGCACACCCGACTGCCGCATTCCTCCTTGGCCTCCGTCTCCAGCCCCACCTTTATGGGCTTTCCTCCCCTCTAAACTTCCTTGGGCTCCGCCCTCTGAGGACATTTGGGCTTGCCCTTCTTCCTGTCTCCCGGTTTCGCTGCCATGCCCGACGGTCCCGTCCCTCCCGGAGTTGGTCTTGCCCATCCCCCATGACCAGCCTGAGAGAAGGGGCCTGCCTGGCCTTCCGCCCGACCCTGGCGCCGAGCAGCTCCCTGGCTCCGCCGGTCCAACTGGCCCCCATCTCCCTCCATTCAGCGGGCTCCTCCCTCCCACCATGTTCCCTCCGGCTCTGTTGAGCGGCCCGGCGCTGGCCCCCTCTGCGCCGCCCTCCCTTCCAGCTGGGGAAACATAGAACTGGGGTTCATCCTCCCCCATGCCCCAGAGCTTTGGGGAACCTGCCCCTGTATGTGCGGGCGTCCCCCTCCCTCCCATCCAGCAGGGAGGACGGCAGCAACCTGATGAATCCCCTCTGTGGTCACGGCGTGGGCGGGTAGCATCTCCACACCTCTTCCATGGTTCCTGGTCTCGGACGTCCCCTCCGCTGCCCCAGTCAGGCTCGTCTCCTCTCCGACCCAGCTCTAGCCGCCGTCCCTCTCTTCTGAAACCTTTCCCTCTGGCCCCTGTAAGTGGGGTTCCTCCCCTTTGGGCCCTGGGTCTTCTGGGGGGTTGGGACTGTTGGCGGGACTGGGGTGTAATCCCGAGGGCCCCTCCCGGGCCACGGACTCAGGACACAAATAATCTAGTCTTTAGAAACTTGCTATAACATGAAATAATAATAGGTGTAAATATATGATGCAAACTACTAATAATTATAAATAGCTTTATTAATATGAAATTAAGTGGTCCACACTGTTCATTAGGTCAGCAGACCTTTGTACCCTGTTACACTTAGTGAGTGTAAAAGCCGGTATTGATGATCTAAATTACAATACTTTCCTTCTTGCCTTTGCCAAAGCAAAGTCACTGATGATATCATCAAATGATAAACTGCATAGAGGGGCCCATTACTTACATCATAGGAGCCTACGCAACACAAAACACTGTTGCTGTATGTAGGTTTTATTTTATTTGTTTTTTATCTTATATTTTGGAAATGTACATCCAGTTTTTTTCCCTTTACATTTTTGGGGGGGCCCCAAGAGAGTGGGGCCCTAAGCTATAGCTTGTTTAGCTTAAACGTAAATCCGGCACTGAGGGAGGAGAACAGAAAACTTCCAGCCAATCACCTTTGGAGACAAGCCACAGAGAGAGGAAGTTCTCTTTCCCTCTTTCTTTGGAGAGGAGTGCCCTTTTGTTATTCTATGGCTGTATAAATAGAGAACTAGTAGGGCTGGGTGTGTTAAAACAAATGACAAGAATCATCACTCTAGTCAACTAAATACACTTCTTTGCTTTGTTATATATGACTTCCATGTTATCCTCAACTCAGATTACCCACTACACACCCTGTAGGTCCCAGGAAAATGGGATCTAGAATTGTAGATGTAATCTCTATTAAATCCTGTATATCTGATTAAGTAAACACTCTAAATAAAACTTATCCACTTCACCATACACACTTTAAGGGGACAGTGAACCTGATATTAAATAATATAAAAGGAGGGTCTATTGGTGAAGTGGTGCATAACTCTCTGTCCTGAGAAACCTGAGATATAAAATACAATAATAAGAGAAAGGCCTGGATCAGGGGTTATGACAAGGATTTATTTTTCATGTACTGGAACTACAAAAATAGGCTAATATTTTATGTTAAGAAACCATTGTGCCTTATTGTAATTAGAATTTACTTTGGTAATTGTCCTATGTATTTTGATTTTATTTTTTAAACAACACATTTGAGGGGAAGGAGGAAATTATTGAAAAATTCTGGGAATTTTGGGACTGTCTGTTTGTTAAACAATTAGAAGCTAGAGATTACAGGAGATGCAGCACATCATTTTTCTTAACAACATGATAGTTCAGCTCACACTGAGCCTGGTCAAGCGCCTAATAATAGTGACACTGCAGCCGCAGGCCAGGATGCTGAAAATAAATGGCTGGTGTAGGAAGAAAATGTTTGGGAGAACTATCATTTATTTTTAATCATTTGCACATCATGTGTAAGCATGCGATGCAACAGTATTTAACTCTGGATTTTGTCCATCCTAGAGAACCTTGTAAGGTAGGCTCCTTTCTTTTTCATTTAACAATTAGAAAACAGAGACTGACTTCCCCAAGGACACCTGATCAGTCCATACCTGAGGAAACATGCATGCTGCAGATGGCAAAGCCAGGATTTTCCCCAATACTGCCAATCCCTTTGGACTCCTTTTCTTACTTCCTCAGGTTACCTTGGAAGCAGGATAAGGGTTTACCTCTCAAAGGTATTGGTGGGTCTTTCTACATTCTTCATAGCTGTCACATCAGAAGAAAGGCCTTTCTTAGTTGAAATAATTATAGTTCATCACAAAACTATAATGGTCATGTGATTGAACTTACTTTTTTTGCTGTGTATCCATGTATGTGCTGACTAATATCCTTCATACATCCAAAAAAGTGAGCTGTAGTCCATAAAAGCTTGTGCTTTTCTGGTTTTTATTTCTGGTTTTGCTTCACCCAGTTAACATGGTTCTTGAATTCATCATGGCTTGGGTTCCTTTCAAGGTTCAAAGCAGGTCATCTTCTCCAAGGTTCTTTACTACACAGGGAACTTTCCTGACAACTGTTAATACCACTGGAGAATAACCAGCATAGATACACAGCCATTATATCTGCTCTTGGAAGCATCCCTACTGTGATAAGGCACACTCTGCAGACACACTTGCCTTTCTTCCATCTGCTTTTCCTCCCACATTATTTGAACCAACTAACTGCCATACACAGCAGACTACCTCAAAGTTAATGAGTGTTATTTGTTTATAAGGGCAACTAGGGATGGCATTCTAGGTAATACAACCTATTTACCCACCCCAGAACATATGTAGGATTTTGTTACTACATTTCCACTGATTTGAATGCATTTTTTGGTACAATAAATGCTACCCCTTATTAATAGCATAGTGATTTACTCTTCATTGTGACTGAAAAATAGAGAGCTGGAAGGCAAATGAATTATTTCAGCAATATGTTTTTCCCAGAGTGATGACAAAAATAATGAAATTCTAACAATCCTGTATTACATAGTAAAATAAGCTGTTAAATATGAATCCGGGTTGCTATTTGGCTGACTCACTAATAGGTACTTTTCTTCTACAATTGCCAGATTTCTAAAAAGTTACATATGGAGTTTGTTCTGCCAAGTTTGTGGCGACTGTAATATTCTATGAAAGAACTTCCAAGTGCATTGTATTACTACTGTATGACATATGATGCATTTCCAAATTCAGTTCTAGCAATATAGTTTAATTATCATATTAGAGAATCTCATAGCCTTGACTCTCTCATGTGATACTAAAGTATTTTCATATTCATGTTACAGAATCTCAGTGAATCCTTGGGTGCTAGGATAATGCAAAAAAAAAATCAGTAAATTTCGGGTTCGGGTTTATTGGGCCCGATTTTTTTCAGTAAACCCGGAATAAGCCAAATACCCATACCGGTAAAGGGATATTTCGGCTTTATTTCCAGGTTGACCAAAAAATTCGGGCTTATTATAGTCCATAGAGATTTTTTTTTTGAAGCTCCTATGGAGGCATTTTTGGAAGTAGAGTCATCAAATTTGCAGTGTGGCTGCAAGGGACTCTCCTTAGACAGTCACTGTAGCTTTGATGAACTTTGGGATGGGGGTCCAATTTTATGGGCAAGCAAAGGAGTCAACCCCATCCTCCAGGCCTTTGCGAGCCAAGCTGTCCATCAGTTTTCAGATTCAGAAATTCAGGTTTGCCAAGGACTGGCAGAAAGAGCCGATTGGCAGGCTGACACCTCAAAGTCTGGGGGCTCCCTTCGTATAGGGGGCGCATAGCATAATGTCCATGGAAATTAGCTACCAAACTGAAGGGGAAAGGCTTAAATACAAGAAAAATAAGGCACGGAAAACATTTCTTTTGGTGGCAAACGACATCCTGTGAACAGTCCTTTATTATAGTCATCAAAGGAGAGACCAGTACAGTGCAGTGGTTAAAAGCAGTGTACTCTAATCTGGAGTGCCGGGTTTCATTCCCTACTCTTCCATATGAAGTCTGTTGGGGGACCTTGGACCAGTCATAGTTCTCTCCGAGCTCTCTCAGCCCACATGGAGGCAGGCAATGGTAAACCACCACCGAACGTCTCTTGCCTTGTAAACCCTATGGGGTCACTATACGTCAGCTGTGACTTGACAGCACTTTGCACTACCAAGCTAAAGGAACTTACTGTTATCCTCCCAAGGTGAGTCCTGCATTATTACATTTGTGTCCCCCACACCTACAGACACACAAATAATCAGAGGTAAACAATCCAGTGTGCAATGAAACTGCTAAAAATTAATTGAAGTTTGGAATGGAATATTTGGATTCTAACTGGAATTATTTGTTTGTAATTCATAATTGTACATATATGTGCTTGTATATCTATATACATTGTATTACAATCTCTATAGTAATACATTTCATACCCATAGATTTTTCTTTCTTTCGAGATCATTAGTGTATAAGGTGTCCAGAACATTTTTGTTTGTTTGTTGTTTGTTTTGGAAAATGGCATAAATTGCCTATGGAGCTATGCTTAAAGAGCTACAGTGTTTTGAAATAAGAGGAGATCTCATGAAAACAATAATATTTTAAAAATAATATTGAATGTTACTGTGATCTAGGCAGATTTCAGAGAAGGTTATAGCCACACAAAAACTGCTTTCAACAGAAAGGAACTAAATTTCAGTGAAACTGATATGGTGAAGGTCTGTTACTAATTGCTTGAAATGTTCCTTACAATACAGCGTTCTCTTCTTATCTGGCTTGGCATGAACAATGCTCTGACAGCCTCCAGATGAACTGAACAAGTCTGCCCCTGCTGGCCAAAATACTAGGAATAGGACTGTCAGAAGCCTTTTTTTAAACAAACATGCTTCGTTTTGTATGCATTGCTAAATTGTCCCATTACAAAATATTCTTTGTCATCATACTAGAAGCCTGATTTTTAATTTGCCTACAGCAATTCTATACAAATTCTTCAGGAAACATTATATAGGAGAAATTTTGTTTTCTTATTCTGAGCTGGCAATGCATTATGATAGTTTTAAACTCAATTCTGTCTGTTTTCTGCTAGCTTTGTGAATCAACAGTTTCAGCGTGCATTTCTTTATAATGGTGTGCTTAGTGGAATCTAATACAGCACAAATGTTGGAACAGGTGGCTGCAAAAGAGAGAGTTAACCTCAGGCACCCAGGAAGATGATGCACATTTCCCTAGTCTATAAAAAAACTGAAGTCTATAAAGAACTGAAGTATTTAAACTATACTATTTGATTTAAATAAGCACAGATACGTGCAGTCTTTTAACTGATCCAAGATGTCAAGTAAAAGAAGGGAATTAATTCAGTATAATATAGTTATGCTATACATTAAAAAATTAAGAAGTAACTTGACGATATATATGTGTGTGTGTGTGCGTGCAGAGTTCTTTAATTTACATCCTAAGCAGAGTCCTATCTTTCTCCCATTGGCTTCAATGGCCTTAGAAGGGTGAAACTCTGCTTAGGATGGCACAATTAGATGGCACCCACCCCCAAAACTGGAAGCACCTGTAAAATCAACTGTTCATTATAAATACATGGGGTCATGCATTTATTTACTTCAGTTACGATTCTGATTTTACAACTATTTATGTATGATGGCAGGAATTAGGAAAAGGTTCTGTCATGTTATTGACGTTCCTGTGAAGGCAGCTATATATAAGAAACTTGGATTTGATTATTTCAGGGCTTCTGCATTTGGGAGGAGAGGGTGACATACAGTGCAATCAATGGGATTAGAAGGGTGTAACTCTGTTTAGGATTGCACTGTAACAGTTTTAAGTTGAATCCTTTGCTCAGGTGATACAGTAGTATGTGTGAGGGGGCAACAAAACAGTGGGAAGGCTTTTTGCATACAAAGGTTGTATCCTGATTTGCCCCGGAAAAAAAAGAGTAGAATGTCTGCTCATGCAATGAAGTTTTCCTGCCTCTTCCATCTTGCTGCAGCTCTCGTCGTCCCCTCAAATGTTGTTCCTGGAAGCTCTCGGATTCCCAGGAACAGGATACTGGGGGCATTTTGGCCTTCTGCAGGAGAGGGGAAGCAGGAAAATCATGTTCCACAAATGGAACAAGCAGCCCATGGGGTGTGTGTGAATGCCCATGGGAGCCAGCATGACCCCTACGCCAGTGTCTGTGCCACTTGTGCCATGCAAACTGGCACAGACGCCGGTGTAGAGTGACATATGCCGGCCACTCTGGACCACGGTGGCAACACAGCTCTCAGATGCCGGCATGGCCTCCTGCTGGCATTCCCTAGTGTATCTCCCCATGCCGGTGCTCTGGGGGACATTCTGGGGGTGTGCCCCGGGGGGAGCTTCCTTTAGGCAACTTCCTAATCCCTTTCGGCCATAATATATGCTGTTTTGCAAGTGTCAAGATACACTTGCAAAATTCATGGTGCAGTCTCGTCTAACTCTATGGGAAGTTCCACGGGGCTTTAAAAAAATCCCCCCTGGAGGTGGTAGAGCTCCACTGCCTCCAGCCGTTATGGAACAACCCCTCCACTCAGGATTGCACAGTTAGTTTTTGTACCTGTGGAAATGTTATTCTGGATCCAAACCCAAACCTGCCATGAAGGTATTATTAGTACAATACCACATGTGGTGGGGAAAACAGGGTTTTTTGTTGACTCCAGAACATTGTAGAAACATGGATAACTTTTAAAAATGTGTTTTCTCCTAAATAATTGTTTTCTTCTAAATAATTATCTTAGCAGATAAACGCAGGTCTGTCCCAATTACATATAAAGAAGAAAGTGGAGTTCTCTGGCTGGGGAAAATATTAGGTAGAATGACAGCGTGGATGTATATTTTGGGAGGGAAAAGTTTACCCCCCCCCCACTTCAAAACAGTCATGGCTTTCTTCATATTTCATGGGTCGTAGGCCTTTTATGCTAAACATGAAAATGATGCTTCTTAAATCCTGGAAACTGATCCAGTGGGCTTAGTATTGTTATTGTTGTATGAGTCCATAAAGTCAAGGAGTCTCATGACAGAAATATTCCATAATTATCATCCTATTAAAAGCAACAGGGTTTTTGGAAGGACAACACAAACATTCAGTGTGTATGTGTGTAAAGTGCCATCAAGTCGCAGCCGACTTATGGCAACCCCTTTTAGGGTTTTCATGGCAAGAGACTAACATTCTGTACACACTAGTAAATGTAATGTAAATGTAAATTATAAGTATGGTTGCCAGCTTGGGATTGAGAAATACCTGGAGATTTTAGGGGCAGAGCCTGAGGAGGGCAGGGTTTGAGGAGGGAGGTACATCAATGTCATAGAGTTCATTTGCCCAAAGTGGCCATTTTCTCCAGGTGAACTGATCTCTATGGGCTGGAGATCAGTTGTAATAGTGGGAGATCTCCAGCTAGTACATGGAGGTTGGCAACCATAATTACAAGTAACACATAATTGTGGATTCTTTGTGTACAGCTCTGGTAATATGTGCATGAAGTAAACATGAAGTGATTCTTTCCCATATTAATGCTCTCCGGCTAGGATGGAGTGCAATGTGCACTGAGGAGCCCCACATTGCCCACACTCATCCTTCATGAACATATTAGCAGAGCAGTGAAGGAAGGTGTTTACAGCCACTAAGAATAAACTGGTCCATAGTCTACACTACTGTGGTTCAATGTCAGCACATGACCCTTTCATTGTGTATCATGGCTTTTCCAGCAACTTCTTACCATGCTTCCAGTTTAATTTTAAGTAGACTTCATAAGTTGTTCCATTCTGAAACACAAGTAGTATGGTTTAGGACAGATCTTGTTCAGTAATTCTTTTTGAGAGAAAAACAGGAGAAAGAAGATACTTTGGAGCACAAGGAATTCTTTTTGTAGAGGGGGTCATGGAAAAAAGGCCACAGTGATAACATTAAGTGGCAAGATGATGAATGCCAGTGAACTACAAAAAGGGCAGTAGGGAGGATTTTTAATAAGGAAAAAAGAAGAAACAGATTTAAAGTTTGGCAGGGCTGCAGAGGTGAAAGTTGAGTCCTTCACAAATACACATTTGATGTAAGAAATAAAGATGCTTTCAAAAGGAAGAGCTGTATGGTTTCTAAAACAATATGAAAGAGTTTGTTTTAACAATAGAATTTTGTACGTTGGAAGATTTGTGATGCCAATAGAAGGTTGCAGTAGGTGAATCAAGTAGTATTTTCCTATTAACAGCCAACTTTCACTTCATGAATCATTACAGTATTTGAAGGATGATCACAATGGTGAACTTAAAATGCCAGTGTGCTAGTATCTGTCGCTTGGTCTCTGTAGATACAATGAGTATGTCTGGTATTGTACAGGAGGTGCAGTTTCTGTGGTTGGAAAGAAGAGTGGATGCTCATCTTTATCTCTAGCTCAGCTAGCAGGAAGTCTGTGACCTCTTGTGTTTTCATTCTGTTTGATCCATGCCATTTTACAGGATAGCTATTTGTTTATAGTGGCACTAACCACTTCTCTAATTTTGTGTGTGTGTGTGTGTGTGTGTGTGTGTGTGTGTGTGTTGAGAGGGTAATAACACATACAGTAATAAAAGCCTTCAGTTCCCAGGGAGCAATTTTAAAGAAAAGTATTCCATAGAGAATCCTCTTATTTTACATGGAAGTTTTGTAATTTGCTAACATGTCCAGGGCACTATGGTGAATACCAAGGCACACAACTCTCTTGTGAAAAGTTTGACATATGTTTTCTTGCATTGCTACTGCTTACATTTAGTTAAAGCACAAAGTTGTGTGTCAGCCCATTTTACCCAAGTAAAAATGTTTTATACTGGGACTATTTGATCCAAACTCATAATTTGTTTTCTGACCAAGGGAATTATTTCAGATAATTATGTATTTGTCTCCATTTTTAAATGAATATACATTGTGATATGGTGGTAATGTAGGCAATTAATATATTTCCACTTCGAGTTATATAATGGGCTGTTAGCAGGAGGAGCTGTGGCTCCACATTTCATTGCATTGCCTGCATCAGGGCTGGATCCGGTTTGGGGGGAAAGCTGGTCTGCATGCCCCCTTTAAGGATCTCATTAAAGAGGTTTTGGGGGAGGCCTGATGGGGACGTGCCTAGCATGAGGGCTGCCGGGGACAAGCCAGCTTGGGGCTGTCAGGGGGCATGCCTTACAAGGGGGTTGTCAGAATGGCCTCCCGCCAAGTGGCAGAGGACCACACAGCTGGCTGCCATCCCCGTGGGTCCCAGGCACTGACATCTCTGTCGGTTCCATCAGTTGGTCTGGGAGTAAGGTGCATTGGCCTCCATGCGGGCAGGTCGATGGGAAGGATCACGCCCCTATGCCATGCCAATGCCTTGCTGCTGCAATCAATAAAGTTGTGGCCGCTTTCATCCAGCTACGGTTTCTGTGTCTTCAACTGTATGTTTTACCTGAAGGAAAAGGACTGCAGGTGATTAAGGGGTAAGTCAGAGGGAGGTTGCTCAGCAGCGCCCCCCCCCCACATACATACATAAGCACTGGGCAGGCAACAGGAAAGTAGGATTCTTTGGTTTTGCATTCAGGAATCATACTTGCTGCATCCAATTGCACATCTATCTATCAGGGATGCTGCTAAATCTTGCAACCTACTGTTACAACTCAAAAAATCTTCACTTTGCTTTTGCAGTTACTTTGTGTGAATTTAACTCATGAGTCTTTATTTTCTTGGCATTTTCTGTTTCCTCACACCAATTTTGTTCCTGTTAAAATTTTGCAGTTTTTACGTTTTTGCATTAGTTGGCATACAATGTATAAATGGCATGAAAGTGGTGCAAAAATACAATAAAGAAAGTTGGCAGTGTCTGAATGAAACTTCCTCTACAATGAACATTACATTTAATGTGTGAGACACACATCCATTCATACATTGAACTGGTACTACTACCTCTTTTCTAAACTGAGAAGGGTCACATGAATCAGATGCAAATAATGTGTGTGCATACTCATACATGCATGCATAACCTTCTCATGACATGTTATGTCATATTCTCTATGAGTGAAACACACTTGCATGATTGGTACTGTGTATAGAGGATTACTTACTACTCTTGGTGACTGTGTAAACTGACCACAAGTATTATCCAGTGTTATATATTGAGAGTATTGAAAGCAGCCATAGAAGGGTAATGTCATTGGCAATTTCTTTAAATGGTGGTTGGGTTAATGGTTATACCATAATATATATTGGGAAAGGCACAGGCAGCCAATAATTTAATCTAAAACTATTTAATTGCTTTCAAGGGGGTTGCTCTAGAATAGGTAGGCTGAGGATAAGCAGTGGTTAACCATATCTGTCTTTATTGTACTGCAAGAGACCTTAATGGTGGATTCTCAGATAGGTTGCCAACTGTCAGGAGAAAAATGTCACAACCCTTAAACAGAGGCTTAATGGGACAGTTACCTCCATGCTATAAAAGCTTCAGCTGCCTGTTTCCAGACATTACACTTCTTTTAAAGGACAGGGCAGGTTTTTTTCTCCAGGCCTGTTGGCAACCCTACCTTATTTTAAATGGCTCCTAATAAGATAGCACTCCTGTATATGTGTCCAAAGTATATTGCCAATTACTGATGTTGAAATATGATTTGCAAACATTTTCTGATAGGATGCTGATTTCTATGCAATATGTATATAAAGAGAGAGGTAGAGACAGAGAGAGACATTTCAACAAGTTCCAAGTCATTCTAGTTATATTATGATTATATTATGAGTGTGGAAAATAAAACAGCGAGACTCAGCTCATGAATTATCATATTGTTGGGATTAAACTGGAATCTGGGCACTTTATTTCTTATTAAAGAAATGCACTCTCCTGTGGCATCAGTGGCAGATGAATGCCAATTCTGTGGCTGTGTGCAAGTTTAACTGCAGATGCAAATGACAGTTTTGTTGCATAGTAGCAATCTCTGGCAAGCATGTTCTAGAATTATAATCTGTCCAGTATTTATAAATGCTGTAGCAGCTGAAAGCTCCCTATAAATACAGAATAAATGGAACATGATGATGGAAAGCAAATATAAATTGTTTCCACCAGCACCCTTCCTCTAGCTCTTTTTCTTTCTCCCCTTCCTACTGCATGACCATAAAGAATTGGGAACAGTAATAATCCAGCAGGGAAGCTTGACTGGCACACATGTGCAGGCTGTTCTCTTTATTGTCTGGCTTTCATTGTAGACTCACATTTCCTACCTGTCACCACAAGGGGTGTCCAGGACACATTATGTGCGTGAAGCTTCAGTAACCAAACTGTACAGTGTAGTCTAGCAGTTTAGCTCTGAGTGATTCTGTGAAATTAGAGGAGATATTCTTGCAGCTGCTCTTCAGGGATTGCTGTTGTTAGGGGGGAGAAAGAGGAGATCTTGCGATGTGAGTGTGTGTATATATGAGAAGATGCAGAGAGCATTTGACTGAGCTCTTTGGCCACTGGGAAGCACTGAAAGACAGAGAGACAGAGAGTGAAGAGAGCAGAGGAGGCAGGAACAGGCTGAAGTGCAGAGCAGCTCTGCCTGTTTCCTAATACTCTGGCTCTTTTGGGTGCCTCAGTCAATGACAACATGGATTCTTTCACTGAAATCTTTGTCAGGCTGCTGTTTTTGGCTGTTTCTCATTACTGGAATGCTTTAGTAGCAGGAAACAAATGTAAGTATTGCATGTGGATATTCAACTTGGACCAGATTGTTCTGAAAACTTATGGCTTATTACTGTGGGATCAGGGCTAGAAACGTAGTTCTTGAAATACATCTATACAGCTGGAATTGTAACAGCAAGTAAATGGGGCTAAAAGCATTTTAATAGTGGGGGGAAATGTCATCTTTCTATGTTTAGCATTTTCATAAGATTGCAATCAGAGGTCTATTGACTAGGTTCAGGCTCCCCTATAATTGGAAATTCACATTTCATCAATTAGCTGTACGCTCTGCATTGTTTCCTTTCAAAAATGCTTTCTATACAGGATGGAGTGCAGTATTTTGCAAGGAGTGAAATCTTTTGTGTGGATTACTGGCATACTGCTATTCTTGGCTGCATCAGCTTGGCTTTGAGTAATTTGTAATTTTACAGACAGGTATCTGCCTGTATCTCATCAATGAAGAGTAACTCTACTGTACTACGGAGCTCAAAGCACAGCAAATGTAGTGAGAAGCAAAGACTGAGAACATTTTATGGGATGTTTATCGATTGTTCGTGTGTGTCCCAGCAGCAGAATTCTATCAGCTGCAGCAAAGTTTTTTTTGGGGGGGGAGGGGGGAGGGGTTTGGTCTGTTTGTGTTTCCCCAGTGGGTTAAAATGCTGAAGAAAAGTCCAATGCAATTCTTAAGAGTCTGTTCCCTGGAAATTCAGTAACTGTTATTACTTTGGGATAAATAGTTTCCAAGGCTGTGCAGAGACATCAAAGTCTAATGTGTATATTTTTATGTGTTTGGTAATGGATCTTAGGGGTCCTAATGGCCCATAGACCAAAGTTTGCATTAATTTGTCCAGTGTTCTTCCAATTTATGTTTTAAAATTTTCTGTAGGCTCTTCTTATGCAGCATATGAAGCCACATATAAAATTATGTCAGAAACAGTGACTATAGTTTGAGAAAGTGATTGCTGATGCAGGCAGGAATTCATTGATAAGATTACAACCCTACTGGAGGAGAAAGCTCCTTGAGAACATCTAAGAAATGGACAAGGGAAGTGGAAGTTCTGTAGTTTCCTATCTATTGCCTTTTTGTATTAAAGGCTCAGAATTGAATTAGACCAAAATGATCTTTGGTTGTCGTTCAGTTATAATATCTCATTTGACATTCAAGTACTCTTGACCATGAAAAAAGAAGTTTCCTCTGTAAACCATCCTCCTGCAATCTATACATCCTTTTTTTTTTTTACATTTCCCCCTTATTCTGTTTTGTGCACTTCTTGAATTCAAAAGGCCATTATAATTGCATCACACATTAATAATATTTGGCACTATACACTGGATTAAATCAGGTGCTTGCAATGAGACATATTAAATCTATAGCAACACTGGACTCATAGACTCTAACAAAGCAGCAAAGCACTAGAGGTCACTCTTACAATTTAGGAAGCAATGCTCAGAGAAATACCAAGCTTCTTCCTAACACACAATTAGAATGGGATACAATAATACATTGTATGCCACTTCCTCACAGTTTTCCAAGACAGCACAATTCTAAATTCCATAAAGCTCCCAGAAAGATATTTTTTCATATACTTATGAGATGAGATGCAATCTAATGAATAGAATCATTTTTCATATATGAAAACAGAGAATTAAAAAAAAACCTGAAGATTTTCTTGGTCTACTTTGTTAGAGAGAACTAATGTTGTAATTTGGAAAGGTATACGTAATGTTCATTAAATTTAAGAGTACATCTGTCCCTATGCCAGAGAATTGAGTTGGACAATAGCACATTGGTTGCACAAATCTATCTCTATTAACTGTTCACACAAAGAAATGTACTGTTATGTGTCATGATCTCTTTGTAATGGATATCCATCCCACTCTATAGAAAATTTGTCAGGATCTTATCACAAATTAATGTTAGTGATATTTGTGACTCCATTGCTAGATGATTTCCTAAACTACTTTTATAGATCCCATCATAATCTATGAGAACTTTTGTGGCAGTAATAGCTCTCTGTTCCACTAAGAACTTGAGCACCATTGCAGATTCTTCCTGCTAGTTAAGCCAGGCAATAACTCCAGGCAGTAGTTTACTGAGTTAGTTCTCATTCACTCATGTGTCTGCTCCTTGTTTGTTTATATCATTGATCTTAACCTTTCTACTGTGAACACTGAGCCACAGATAACCCATAATTGAAGACAATTTTTTAACATGCTTAAGGTATTAGAAATTTGCAAGCCTTAGTACATGAAGCTTAGATATCAAATTTTGAACGATACATATTTTACTTTGTTTCTGAAGTATATTGCTAGATGGTTTATCAAACATAGTAATGGTTGTCCTTGGGAACACTTACATTTTTAAAGTGCAAGCAATTCAGCTCCAAAAGTTATTTTTTTCCCCTGAGAAATTAAAACTTGCTATGTAATTGAAGAAAACATGACCTATCCACCCTTAAATGTGAAACTGAAAACTCACATTAAACATTAAAGCACAAACAAAAGCTGTTCTAAAGTTCTACTTGTACACCTAGCATAGGAACTTTTGCAAATAAAAGCACTTTTTTGTATTTGAAGGTAATTTCATCAGCAATAAAGTAGATGTTTGATGGCATGGTGTAGTGGTTGAGAGTGGCAAACTCTTATCTGGGGAAGTGGGTTTGATTCCCCGCTCCTCCACATGAAGCCTGCTGGGTGACCTTGGGCTAGTCACAGCTCTCTCAGAACTCTCTCAACCCCACCTACCTCACAAGGTGCCTGTTATGGGGAGAGGAAGGGAAGGTAATTGTGAGCTGCTTTGAGACTCCTTAAAGGTAGAGAAAAAGTGGGGTATAAAAACCAACTCTTCTTCTTCTGCGTGAAGCTGTGTCATGAAACTTTTATTTGTGTGGAACTGCCCTCAAAACTCTTCCGAAAACAAGCATTGCATAAAATATGTCTCTCACATTTTTCAACTCCTCTGTGACCAAAATTATCAGGAATACTCTGATAGCCATAAAATAAATCAACTTAATTTGTAACGACTTCTACAAAATGTCCCATTTCTACCAATGAAAGTACTATCTTTAGAAAAGTTATTGTCTCCTGTATATACCACAGAATTTAGAACTTCATAACAACAAATCTAATTAACTGTTGTTAGCATTGCAGAGATTCTGTTGTGTTATTCTGCTAGTGAGATGTCAGTTATACTTTTAAATTCAATGATACAATTATGAGGTCATCATTTCCAGATACCAGAATAGAATGACATAAGAAGGGCCATTAAAAAAAAAAAATCCTGGAAGCTGAGTTTTACTGGAAATAAAAGGGAATACTATAAGATGTTCTATATTATCATCATCCCTTCTTCCTTTTATTTGAAAACTTTATACTGGTGAAATATTACTTTATTGACCTTTCTTTGTGCTGAAGCTTCGTTGGGATAATAGAAATATATTAGCAAGTGTGACAATGTTGTTGTTGCTAAACTGTTGATGAACATGGCATTTTACAAAGGAGTATAAATAAAGCAAGCTAGGTCCCTGTTCCAAGGAGCTCATAAACTAAATAGAGCACAGTCTTGGGGATGAGGGGTAATTTCACCATGGCCAGGGATGTCGTAGCCATAGCGCAGCCGGGCAGCCTCCTGAGCATTTTGTTGCACCGAGGTGAGCAAGCCGCACAAGAAAATATCCCAAAGCCCCGTAGAACTGCTGTATGCAGTTTCATGGGGCTATGCCACCATTTTTGCTGGCGTAACTTAACGCCAGCAAAAAATGACATTACAGGGGCGAAAGGGCTTAGGGAACTGACGAAGGTCAGCCCTACCCTTGGGAATGCCCCTTTGGCTCTAATGTGAGCCCCTGTGCTGGAGGAGCAGTACCGCAAAGGCTGCGCCTGCGCCCATGCCTCGCACTGCTATGCTGCTCCCCAGCGCCAGCGTAAGTGGTCCAGCACCACTGGAAGTGTCCATGTGGACAGCACAAATGGAACTTATGATGGCACCAGTGATGGATCTACTATGAAACTAATGCAGCATAGGCTTCAGGGCCCCTAATCCCAGAGGGACCCTGAAGCAACTTTTTTTTTTAATTGAGTGAATTTTTCAACAAAATTGATGGAGTTTTTAAGTGTATGTTATTAAAATAAGGCTATTTTAGTGACAGAATCATAAGCCAATGGGTTGAAGTACTTAATATTGACCTTAGAATATTCTCTAATACCCCCATTTCATATGGCCTCAAAATGTCCCTGTAATTGGTCAAATTTCAAAAATTTCTCGGGGGCTTGCAGCGCCCAAACTCCCAGCTGTACGGGCTTGCTGAGCTCATCAGAATATATTCATAGCTTACATTTTGGCAGCTGGATCCTCAAATTCTTTCTTGGTGCACAGCTTAATAGTTCTATAGCTCATCCCTTAGCCTAGAGCCAATTGGATCCATAAAAAGTAATCTGAATTCTCAATTCAGGCTGCACTCATCTCACTTGTGCATTTTGACACAAAAAAATCAGATTTTCACCTCTTTATCCTAACGAGCCCCCTCTGATGACCTTCTGCCTCCCTATTAGAGAATGAACCAATACATCTGCCATAGAACAACCCCACTGAAGAAGATAACAGTGGTTACCCAGACCTCGTTGCTGGTGGGAAGGGGCTCACTGTATGGCCCATTTTCAAAGACTCCATCGTACCATCCTGTTTTCCACCATTTGGGTCTTGAGGTCCTTGCAAGGGCAGCAAGGCCCTTTTGACCTTGTTGGATGTTGCCCTATTGTTGCTGGTTGTGAAGAGACCCCATAACAGTTCAAGCTTCAGGGTCCCAAAAATGTAGGTCTGCCACTGGCTGGTGCAAGGGTCACACCACCTCCAAAGGCCTTACCCCCCCCCATAGGGCTGATAGTGTAGGAGACAACAAGAGGATGTAAAGAAAAGTCAAGGATAAAGAAAATAGAGAGATAAGGAATGAAAGCACGAGACAATAATGCAATGGCATGAACTTCAGCTATGTCATGAATGAAAAGGACTAGACACTACACCTGTTGTGAAGAGTCTGGGTGTGATCCTTGATGCCTCCTAATCTATGGAGGCCCAGGTCACAGCCGTGGTCAAGGCAGCATTCTTCGATCTCCAGCTGGGCCTGGCAGCTGGTGCCTTACCTCTCCTGCCCAGATCTAGCCACAGTTATCCATGCAACGGTCACCTCTAGGCTGGATTACTGTAACACGCTCTGTGTAGGGCTGCCCTTGTGGCTGTTCTGAAGGATCGAGCTGGTACAGAATGCAACAGCGAGGCTCCTTATGGGGGCCTCACTCCGAGAACATATACAGCCAGTGCTCTGACAACGGCACTGGCTCCAGCTGGGGTATTGGATCAGGTTTAAGGTGCTGGTTTTGACCTTTAAAGCCTTACACAGTCTGGGACCCTCGCATCTTTGGGACCACCTCTCCTGGTACACCCCCTGAAGGACATTGTGTACTGCTGATAATAACTTGTTGGTGGTTCCCAACCCTATGAGTGTGCACCCTATGAGTGTCCCTGCGGGACCTGAAAGAGTTCTGCAGGGCCTGTAAAACAGAACTATTCCACTAAGCCTACAAGTGAGGGCAGCTGCAGGTGGTATTAATGCTGGCCTCTCTACTCGCCCCCTTTCTTCTTTTTACAACTGGTGTTTTATATGGGGGCAGTCCGCCTGCTTGATTCTGGCGCTCATTATGCTGCCATCTGTTTTAATAATTTATGAGACTGTATTTTATTATTTTAGATGTTTTATTGCTACATATATATTTGTGATTTTAATGTTACCCACTTTGAGCCTGGTCTTGGCTGGGGAGGGCAGGTTAGAAATTCAAAAAATAAAGAAATAAAATAGAGTTAAGCCAAATGTTTGATAAAGGAGATGAGAGAGAAAGAACACTAAATACACAAGTGATGTTGGAAGGGGTATTTCCAAATGGAGGAGGTGAGATAGTAAGTAGAAATAAATTTGATATGCTAAGGGAGAGCATTCATGAGCAAGTTTGTTCAGAAGTAAGTTCCATTTTATTCAATAGGGCTTACTATCAGGGAAGTGTTTTGAGCATTGTAGCCTGTGATAGAAATTATATCTACTCCTTTGAAGTCTATATCTGTCACTTGTAGAAGTGAACGTTGCATACAGCTGTCATTGGCCATTAACGCATGGCCATAATCGAATTTATTTGTCCCTGGTGTATCTCACGTTTTATGTTCCCGCATTCAAAAAATTGAACGCACGGGGACATAAAACAGGGACAAACAAATTTGGCTGCTTTCCCCGCCAGGTAGAAGTCATTGCCCGGTCCTGGCCAGGAAAGCAGCGGCGGCACCTTTTCCTCCCCCACCCCACGCCCTCTCTCCCCCCCCCCAGCCAGCATTTGAAGCTCACCTCCAAGCAGCCTGCTGCCTGGACCCCCCCTGTTAGAGGGGAAGTGGCAGCAGCCCCTTCCGGCGCGCCAGGTCTTCGCACTTCACTGGGCAGGCTGCTCGGAGGTGAGCTTCAAACGCCGGTGGGGGGGCGGCATGGGGAGAGGGGGGGAGAGAGGCGGGAGTGGGGGGTTAGGGGAGGAACAGGTGCCACCGCTGCTGCTCTCCCGACCGGGGCCGGGTAGTGTCTTCCTCCCGGCAGGGAAAGGAGCTGCCGCCGCTGCTGCCGGGGCCCAGAAGTCTCCCGGTGGGGAGTCGATCCGGGCGCCCGGCACACACGGGCGAGCGCCTTCCTCTGTTGCACGACTTTTATTTAAGTCGCAATAACAGAGGAATTAGTTCTCCCGGGAATGTAGCGAAAGGCAGAGAGGTCAACGCGCGCTTGTGGAAAGCACGTGCGTGGGGACCTTGCCAATTCGCTGCATTCCCGGGAGAAAAGAGAGAGAAAGCACCCATGTGTTAACAGCCATTGTTTCATACAGACACAATTTGTGTTCACCAGTACCACCTTGGTAAATGAACAGTTGTTCTGCCCTGTACCTTAAACTAAGAATGAGATTATGTTGTTGTGTCAATTACACAGCCAACTTTCTGATAAATATAGAGCTAAGTCTTTTATTAAATATCTTCAGTTTAAAGTTAGCAGAAGCCAGGTTGACCAGATTCCATACTGCATCTTCTGGCCAGAGGGAGACAGGAAGGAGGAAAGAAGATTATCCTTCTCTCCAGTCACTGTCTGGAACTAACTGAACAGCAGCCATCACTGCATAGCAGTACCACCATAAAGTAGACTGGAAAGGCAAAGGGAAAAGTGAAGTCTTTTCTGATTTGGATACATTCAAAGGTTTCTGGAGTTGTTGCCTTGCCCCTTATTGTAGGCAGGTGTAACCAACAACATATATCCCAAATGCATGGACTATGAACATTCGTGGCTTTTGGAAGGTTTATAACGAACATTTCTGACCCCACATTGATATTTTGGTCTGCTCAGCCAAGTTACTTATAAAATATGGGTTTAGGGAGCTGAAAGAATACAGAGGAGAAGCTAGAGTGTTTACTTGGTACTCCCATTAAATCTGTTTACCAAGAGGACTACTGATCCCTCTCCCCAAAGATTTATATGATTTGAGGGTGGGTTTAGTCCCAGCAAAAGTCCTAATGTTCCAGAGTAATGCAAGGGATAAGGGCTGCCCATTGAACTCCAGGTGTTTCTTAGGGAAAGAGATTAAGCAGAGATTTGGTGGCTGAGAATGGTACAGTTGGAGGAGTGAATGATACAAGCAGGTATGTTAAAGGAAACAAGTATTTATATACGGTATAGTAATGATCAGTGTGTAATGATCATGACCTCAGTTTGATCCCAACGGAAGTTGGTTTCAGGTAGCCGGTTCAAGGTTGACTCAGCGTTCCATCTGTCCAAGGTCAGTAAAATGAGTACCCAGCTTGCTGGGGGTAAAGGGAAGATGACTGGAGAAGGAACTGGCAAATCACCTGTAAACAAAGTCTGCCTAATAAATTTCGAGATATGATGTCACCCCATGGGTCAGGAGTGACCTGGTGCTTACACAGGGGACCTTTACCTTTTTTAATGATCAGTGAATTAACAGAATCTTCCAAAGATAACAGAGTATTAATGGTGAAATGACAATAATAATGTAATACTAAACACTACCTTTGGAGTTGCCAACTACGGGTTGGAAAATTCCTGGAGATTTGGGGAGGGGAAGGACCTCAGCAGGGAATAATGCCATAGAGTTCACCCTCCAAAGCAGCCATTTTCTCCAGTAAAATGGATATCTGTAGTCTGGAGATCGACTGTAATTCCACTGTATATGTGGGAGGAAGAGTTTTACAAGAGAGATTAAAAAAAAGGAACACATCCTCATCGCAAAGATAAAATGTGACCCACCAAGTGAAGTCAACAATTCTTGGAAAACCAGCTGACATCATCATCTCATTAGGCTAATATCAAGATGTCATTTGTATGAACTGGTGCCTCCACATGGCCAATGAGTGAGTGGCATCCACAATTCCCAGAATAACAGGCTTAAAAAAGATATATTTATTTTATTTATTAATTATTTACATTTATATCCCGCCCTCGTTCCCAGCAAGCTGGGCTCAGGTTGGCTCACAACACAATATAAAAAACATCTATTAAAATCTATATTAAAACATCTATATTAAAACATACCTTAAAATTCATACCACATAGTATGAAACAAGATGGTGTAATTTCAGCTGCTGGGCAGTCCTGACCAGCCAGTGAACCCCAAAACCAGTTGGGGGAGGATGGGAAGATCAGCAATTTGTAACAATGGAAAGGCTTGCAGCTGCCCTCAGGTGTAGGCCTGGCGGAACAGTTCTGTTTTGCAGGCCCTGCGGAACTCATTTAGGTCCCGCAGGGCCCTGATGTTATTTGGTAGACTGTTCCACCAGCCCTGGCCCTTGTCAAGGACAGCCGCACACAACCAGTAAGTTGTTGTTCCCTGAGCACAAGGCTCTCTGGGGGATATTCCAGGAGAGGCAGTCCCATAGGTACGATGGTCCCAGACGGTGTAAGGCTTTAAAGGTTAAAACCAGCATCTTGAACCTGATCTGATGCTCCAGCTGGAGCCAGTGCAGTTGTTTCAGCACTGGAGTTATGTGCTCTTGCAGCGAGGCCCCAGAAAGGAGCCTCGCCGCGGCACTTTGCACCAGCTGGAGCCTCCTGATCAGTCCCAAGGGCAGCCCTGCATAGATCTACCACAATCTTAGGAATCAGGGTGGCCATGGCTGCTCTGGAGACCAAATGTCCTAGAAAACTGAAATGTTCATTAATTCTATATAACATTTTAAGGTACTGTTTGTGGCCATTTATCTCTTACCTAGAGGCTGGCCTGTTCATTCTATAGAACCCATACAAGGATGTTGATAGCAAGTGATTAATAACATTGGAGGATGTTCAACTGAATAAGGTTAGATAATATGGTGGATATGGTTATGGAGCATTAATCACAGAGGGGATTTGGACAGGGTCACAAAATTACTTGTATCTATAACATTCCATTGCCTGTACACATGTATAAAAAAGGGATGTGCATAGTAGTTAAACCATTACAGTATCCTGACATACTAACTAGTAGTGCCCACATTTAATCAAATCAGATATGAATGACATGATGAAATTACACTTAAACTGGTTACCTTGAGCATCATTAAGAGGGCTAATACGAAATATCAATATGTCTTATTTTAAAATCCAGGTACTTTTTGAAGCACCTTGCCAGAATTAGTTTTCTTCAAAGATTCAATGCTTCTACATGCATAGTGCCTCATGCATGCTTGCTATAGCACAGTATGCTTTTAAAAATGTACTGCACAGTTTTTCCAAAATATTATATTTTTGGAGGAAGATTAAAAGAATCAGCAAGTTAAATAGCTTTACACTTACAAAAAATAACTTTACTGCTAATTCACCCAATGGTTCTTTGATTGCTTTTCAGAAGTTAATAGATAGTACAAAAAAGAATTATGAGCCTTCACATAATTGTATTCATATAATTTGCATTTTGCAAAACTCTTGGCAATATATTGTAAACATTAATAAAATGCTGTAAAATGCTGAATATACTTTTCTTGGCAAATGTAGAAATAATATTTAGTATGGAACACACAAAATCTAATTGTTTCTCAAGACCACATTTGTGTGCTCTTAACTGCTAAAAGATTTGTTACAGAAACCAACAGATACTTAAATGGTTAAAAACAAGTGATATCTTGTCAAAGGCTTTCACAGTCAGAGTTCATTGGTTCTTGTAGGTTATCCGGGCTGTGTAACCGTGGTCTTGGAATTTTCTTTCCTGACGTTTCGCCAGCAACTGTGGCAGGCATCTTCAGAGTAGTAACACTTCAGTGTTACTACCCTGAAGATGCCTGCCACAGTTGCTGGCGAAACGTCAGGAAAGAAAATTCCAAGACCACGGTTACACAGCCCGGATAACCTACAAGAACCAACAAGTGATATCTTATTCCTGAGCTGTACCAAATAATAAGATATACTTCACAAAAAAGTAATTAGTAGTTCTTTTCCCCAGCTGGATACACTTTTACTATACACATTTTACTATATTTACTATATTCATTCCTTCTGCTTGAAGCGCTTAAGGTAATTTCATTTGTTATTCTATTATATACGCATGGCATTTAATCCATAATTCTGTAGTTAGTAATTCAAAACTACTTAAAATGCCAAACATTTACGGATTTCAATCACATTTCAAATTATTCTGTTAGTACTTATTATATAGAAGATGAACACTATCATTTTTACCTACCAGCCTATGTTGTATTTTTTTATCATAATCTCATTCATTCTGGGTTTTTTTTTTTTTTTTGTAATCTCTTTTCCTCTTATCCTTTTTTGTACATTCCTTCACTATATTTGTTTTGGTTGTGCCTTAGGATTTCCTTTTAGTCCCCTGCTTGGTGAATTCCCCCAGGGGTTCCTGTCAAGAATCCTACTGGGCTCTGTAATAGTATTACTGCAACTGTTGGCTGGCCATGTGTTTGTTAAGTTAACGAGTCAGAATGGTTGACTGACAATGTTCAGAGATAGCAAACCACCAGGGGACTAACCATTCATGAGAGCTTGAAGCTGGTGTTACTTCCAGTTGAAGGGAGGGTGAAAGCACATCTATGTATGTGCAAAGAATTTAAAAGAAAGATGATCAATTTACAAAGCTTTGTTACATAAATGGAAATAGGTTGATTTTGAGAGAGCGAGAGAGAAGAATGCCATGCAAACATTCATTCTGGGTTGGGAGGGGTAAGCCAGTTTGGAAAAAACTTGCAAACAGGATAATTTCTAATGCTGAATCTGTATGACTGAGTATATGAACAAAGCCAACTGCCCTCCAGACTAAGAGCTCAACAATCCAAAGGTTAAACAATCTAAGGCCAAAGGTTAAACTATCTAATGATTATGTCAGTACAAAACATGTATATATTTCAGGATGGAATCTAATACCACATATAACTAGGGTTGCCAGGTCTATTTTTGCCACTAGTGGGAGATTTTGCGGCAGAGCCTGAGGAGGGTGGGGTTTAGGGAGGGGAGGGACTTCAATGCCATAGAGTCCAATTGCCAAAGTGGCCATTTTCTCCAGGTGAACTGATCTCTATCAGCTGGAGATCAGTTGCAATAGCAGGAGATCTCCAGCTAGTACCTACCAAATTGACATACTCATAGAACACAATAAGACATAAAATCACAGTTAGACTCTGACCATACGCGTTTTGGCCATACAGCCTTCTTCAGTGCTCTAAGCAATCAACATTCCAGAATAAAAAAATATACATAAATACATTAAAAAATCTTTATATGTACATTGTTTTCTGAAAAAATAAAAAGATGTAGAAATATAAAATAAAACAATTATACTGTATGTATCAATTACTGCAAGGTAACACATAAAATATATAACTACAAAACATCTTCCTCTGTTTTAGTTTTCCATCCACAAGGGAAACTAATCCTCGTGTGTGTTTCCCTCTTAAATGAGGGGATGTACTATTGCAGCCTAAAGTACAATAGAGGGATTGTTACCAAGTAATCCAAAATAAAAACTATGGTTCAACTGTCTTACCTACCATAAATACAATTATCAACATCACATAGTCATGAAGTAGTTATACTGTCTGGAGTAGTAATCAAGAAATAAGATCTATGGTACATTTAACACTTCCTCTATATACAAAATTAAGAAGTGATGTCATCTGGCTGATGCAATCTAATCAAGGGGGGTCTGGACTTAAAAATGCTGAATCATCTAATTAATGGTTGCCACGATAAACTGTGAGGGATGGGGTTTGAACGACATTTAAATTACAGAGCTATAACTCAAAAGACAACCTAATCCATAACCTCAGGTGCATATCCAGTCTATTTGATCATTCAACTCATAAGGTGCAAGTGTATTTAAAGTAAAAATCCAAAAAGTTTCTCTGCTCTTGAGTCTTTGGGGGATGTCTGTGTTAGATGCTTGGATCTTTTCAATAACCCAGAAATGCAGCTTGCTATCATTATGCTTCAAGGACATGTAATGATCAACAAGAGGAGTATTCTTTCTCTTCAAGAAGATGCAGCTTCTATGTTCTGAGATCCTAACCTTAACAGCATGGGTTGTATAAATGAGATCCAATATAAATGAGATTACACGAACATTTAATAGCATATATCTGCCAAAAGAATTTATCCATAAACTAAAAATAACTTTTTTCCAGACATAATTCAGCAATTTGACATAAACAGTATGTGGGAAGATGCGAAAAATCATCTCTAAGATCCCCTATCTCTTGCAAAACTACAGGAGCTTCATCCTGTGGTATATTTGTGTATAGTGAAATCACATATCAGGTAACAAAAATAAGATCTTCCATGTCCAATTGGATCCTATTAATATATACGACAAAACCCATGGTATCTTTCAAATATGTAGGGTTTTTTGAAATGAACGGTTTTAAATATTCATCTAGATACATAGCCAATGGTTCAAAAATAGAACCACACCAGGATACAATGGGTCTACTAGGAACTGGAACCACATTTTTATGAATTTTAGGTAGCAGATAAAATTGAGGAATTCTACTTTCTGTTTGTTGTAAAAATTCCAAAGTGGGTTTGGAGAAGTTCTCAGCAAGTAAGCTCTTGTTCAAAGTTCTTATGATCCCCCTTTTAATTTCAATAGTAGGATTGCTCTGGATTTCTTTATAATAGGCAATATTATGTAACTGTCTATGGGCTTCTTGGATATAATCCTCTCTGTCCCAAATCACCACTGCCCCTCCCTTATCAGCAGGTTTGAATACCACTTCTTCTTGATCCATTAAAGATTCTAATGCTTGTCTCTGTTGTAGTCAGAGTGTACCAGACTGCTTTATCTGTTTGGCTCATATTGTTTATGTCTTCCAAAACTACTTCCTGGAAGGCTAACATCCTAGGGTGTTGAAATTAGATTTAGGTTTAAATGTTAAGGTGTGTTGCTGCCTATATTCTTCTTCACCTTTAAAAACATCTGCAAACCTAATTTTTTCTAAATAAATGCTGCATTTCTACCTTGGATCTAAGAAATAATGATGTGGAGTAGGAATAAATGAAAAACCTTTTTTCAAAACAGATATCTCCATTTCCAATAAATGGCACATGGATAAATTAATTACCTGTTGGTTTTGCAAATTTTCTTTTTGTATTGCTTCCTAGGTTATGCATTTTTGTATCTCTTCCCTGGCCTCCCTAAAAAATCCATGTTGTTAGAAGTGTTAACTTTGGGCCCTGTAGAACCCCTAAACTCCCTACTGTACAAATCCTCAGACATACTGGCCTCACATGAACTAGGGCTGTTGGGGAAAATAAATTCGGGAAAATTCAGGTTCTGGTTTAAATGGCCTTTTTTATTTGGGAAAACCCAAATGCTGAATTCCCCTATACCGGTAGAGGTGGGAATTCGGCTTTAAATTCGGGATTCCCGAATAATTCTGCCATTTAAACCCATTTAAACCCACTTGCGGCTTTCCACGGCTCTGGGGGGCATTTTTGCAGGTAGAGGCCCCAAATGTTCAGGGTAGCAGGAAGGGACTCTCCTTGCAAGAACCTCTATGTTTGGGGAAGATTGGGTCAGGGGGTCCAGAGTTATGGGGTCTGGAAGGGGGCGGCCTATTCCCCCATTGGAATGCATTCAAAACCGTTTGTATTGGTTTGAATGGAGAAAGGGGCACCCCTTTCCAGACCCCATAACTCCGGACCCCTTGACCCAATCTTCACCCAACCTGGGGGCTCTTGCAAGGAGAGTTCCTTCTAGCTACCCTGAAAATTTGAGACCTCTAACTGCAAAAATGTCCCCGCAGGAGCCACGGAAAGACGTTGCTAAAAAAAGCCGGATATTCGGGAATGGCAAATTTGGCTTTGCCAACCTCCTGGATTTTGTGGACTCAGTAAACCCGAACCTGAAATTTACCGAATTTGCATTTATTTGGTATTTTTCCACTTTGGTTTTTACCGAATCAACAGCCCTAACATAAACACATACACAATGAAACTGCCTTGTACTGAATCAGACCCTTGGTACATCAAAGTCAGTATTGTCTACTCAGACTGGCAGCAGCCCTCCAGGGTCTCAGGTAGAGATCTTTCACATTACCTACTTGCCTAGTTCCTTTAACTGGAGATGCTGGGGATTGAACTGAGACCTTTGGCCATCGGACTCTACGGCATTGAGGTCCCTCCCCTCCTCAAACCCTGCCCTTTTCAGGCTCCACCCCAAAAACCTCCCTCCGGTTGCAAAGAAGGACCTAGCAACCCTAAATGAGACAGATTTACTCCTATTGTCTTCTTTTCTGCTGTAAGGCCATTCATATACTCTGTTCTCCTCGTAGTCTTTAAGATCCCTTTGGGATTTCTTATTCAACTCCTTCTCAATGTCCTTATCCAAAGTCATGAGTTTGTCTGCAAAAGCCTTATCACCCACTGCTTTCTGAATTTCTATTGTAAGAGAAGAAATTTCTTGTCCTAATTTCACCCTTTCAGTATTAGATGTTTCTATTAGAAGAGCCATTAAATCCATGGAGCATTTGTTTAGAACGACCCGACAATTAAAATATTGGCTACAAGATATGTGTTTAGGTATACAGGCCAAGAAGTTTATTTATGTACAATTTCCCCCCTAAAGAAATGAACTGGCATAGATTGAAGACAAGACCTCTTTATCTAGAAGTACAATTGCATTTACAGAATATTCCTTTCATATTATAAGATCTTATTTTCTGTCTCCTCAAAATATTATTTTACTGTCATTTCTTCTTCTTTGATATTTATATGTCTATTTTGGAAAATCCACTGTAGATGATCAACTGAGTAGATGAGGAGAAAATATAGTACAAAACATTTTTTCTGACTCATTGATCTGACTTGTCCTTTTCTTTCACACCTCAGAAGCTCAGGTTTCCATCCATTTTTATCTTCTTGTAGTACATGATATGTACTACATGAATTGGTTGTTCAGCACAGTACTGTTTTTGTTCAGGCATTATTTCTATCCCTTTTACTGTTTTAGTTAGCTGTTGAATTTTATACTTAGTCTTATAGTTTTTGCATGGGTATTATTTAAATTGTATCTGTTTTTAAAACAACAACAACAACAACAACACCTTATGGACCATTGGTTGCAAACTGCCTCATAAGCTTTGGCTAAGAATATGTGTGGGATATATATTTCAAATAAATAAATAGCTACATTTAAGTGCTCAGCCTTTACCAAGTAATTTTGTGGGTTTAAAGAGAAGGGAGAAGAATATGCTGTGGTTAGCGGCATTATGTGTTATGGCTGAGATTGCACTTCATGGGGAGTTTCTTTATGTGCCATGTGCACTTTTTCCCTCTTTTATGTGACTACATTCTGTGGTACTTATGAAAGGTGGTCAGCTTCTCATTGTGTGTATTGCAATTTCATTTGTCAAGGAAAAACAGACAATTTGCAGACTGAAATCTGCTGGAGATTGCAGTAGGTCAGAACATTTTTCTCCTGTGTATAGTGAAAATGTACCTGATAACGGGATAGCTGATATTGGAACCGTGAAAGGAAGAGATGGAATATGATAGGATGTAGTTTGGTGGGAGGGCAATATAATAAAAAAGTGTCTGGCCAGCTAAACTTTATTTTAGGATTGGTTCTAGCAAGGACTCTGGATGACTCTGGGTTCATCTCAAAACTGGGCTACAACCCCCCTTCTCCCCCCACTTCCTCTCCCTTGTAGATTGTGTAACAGCCCTATGGAAATCTTCTCTGCTTTGGAATTCTGAACTTCACTGGTGTGTCTGTAACTCAGCCCTATGTACCACCAATACTATATTTATATGTGTTATCAGTGAAAGCCAGAATAGATATTGTTTGCATACCTGCAAAGCCTTTAATGTGATGATTGTGATGAATTGAATGCCCACATCCTGACACAGTAAAATATTTATCTGAAGCTGAAAAGCTTTTTCTACACACAAATGTCAATAGCCATTCTGTATCAATAGTAGGGTTGCCAGGTCCCTCTTCGCTACCGGCGGGAGGTTTTGGGGGCGGAGCCTGAGGAGGGCGGGGTTTGGGGAGGAGAGGGACTTCAATGCCATCGAGTCCAATTGTTAAAGCGGCCTATTTCTCCAGGTGAACTGATCTCTATCAGCTGGAGATTAGTTGTAATAGCAGGACATCTCCAGCTAGTACCTGGAGGTTGGCAACCCTAATAAACAGACCTCTGCCTTTGCCTGAGTAGCAGTCTTGAAACACTTTGCAAGGATAAGCTAAGATGGCTTGTGAATGTTGTCTGTATGTCTGAGCATGTCATATAAAATGCACAAAGAGGTGCTTAGGTGTTAAATGCACATGATACTCAAGGCCATGAAATGAACACCCACGTCTCATTCTTAAAGGTCATTGTATGCTGCAGTTTTGTGGAAGTACTACTTATATCAATGAAAACTCTGCAGAGAGATATGGGTGTAACAGGTCTAGGAGTATTTGCTAGTTTTATTGTATCTCTGTTGAGAAGGTCTGACATTTGTTTTTATGTGTAGCTAACTGAGCTGCACACAAAAGAAAGAGAGCTTTTCTTGCCCTTGGTTCTTCACCCTCAACAATCTTTATGAAGAAAAAGATGAATTCCGTGTTAGATTTCACAGTGAAGTTTTATATTTTGAATATGCTGTATAATATCCATAACAACAGACTACCCAGTAAGCTACAATTTTATTTCTTTTAAATTTAAGTCTAGCATTAGAAAAACAATTTCTGTAATGTAATGACAATGCATATAGTCGTAACCAACTCACAGACACAGCTTTCTTTTCTGGGCTAAGCTCTTGATTCTTAACGTACCAGATCCATCCAAGAGTGTCTACAAAATGAAGAGATCAAAAGAACTCTGATTCTTAGCAGGTTTCATGGGACAGGCGTACTTTTCACTTGATTGGTGGATTTCATTTGCAGCAACCAGCAGGTGTCAAGATGTACATGCTTCCTGATCATTTTATACAGTGTTGTGAATTAAATCTTATCAGGCATTCTGGCATTACTTGATCAGTGATTTAGAAACTGTTGCCTGGTTAGGTAGATGGCAAAGTGAAGCTGTACAAACAATGATTGTGACTGAATGTTTTAGCCAGTGGTGCTGTGATTTTTGCAAAAAAGTATGGCTGACACTTAACTTGTTCACAATGACTGTTCTGTTTTGAGTCAAACGCCACCTTTTATTACTGCAACAATTTACTAACGATTCAAAATGAACAGCATATTGAGTGTTTCACATATTCATGGAAGACTCGTTTAACATGGTGGCTGCCCAGATAACCACTGTAGGTTCACACTCACAATTACTAGTTTACTTAGATGACATATGACTCAGTGTTATTATCATAGGCATTACTTGATCAGTGATTTAGAAACTGTTGCCTGGTTAGGTAGATGGCAAAGTGAAGCTGTACAAACAATGATTGTGACTGAATGTTTTAGCCAGTGGTGCTGTGATTTTTGCAAAAAAGTATGGCTGACACTTAACTTGTTCACAATGACTGTTCTGTTTTGAGTCAAACGCCACCTTTTATTACTGCAACAATTTACTAACGATTCAAAATGAACAGCATATTGAGTGTTTCACATATTCATGGAAGACTCGTTTAACATGGTGGCTGCCCAGATAACCACTGTAGGTTCACACTCACAATTACTAGTTTACTTAGATGACATATGACTCAGTGTTATTATCATAGGCAGGTTTCAATTGATCTACAGTTCCCATGTGGGAATATGAGAATGATAAATCCAAGTAATACAAATGAAACTTGAACTGATGGCTTGGGAGTTAGGCAGACAAGGAAAATGAGCAAGACTGGAATGCTTGAGAAATTAGTCATACATAGTCATACATCTTTCCCCAGTTTCCAAAAGGATCAAGACAACCAAGGAAAAGTAATTTTTTTCATAAATTGATCCCCTCCAAATGTACTTGGCTAAGAAGGATGGGGAGGAGGATAAACAACCATGGCAAAGTATTTCCAATCTGTTTCTGATTCACATAGTGTCAACCAGGTAAAGGGTAAGTATAGAAGAAAGACAAGCTTACGCCTCACCCAAGAAGGATTTAAATTCTACTTATTTTGGCTTGGCCTTAGATCCCACTACACTGATGGATAGGGTGGGAAATATCTGGAGATTTTTGGGGCAGAGCCTGAGGAGGGCGGGGTTTGGGGAGGGAAGGGACTTCAATGCCATAGAGTCCAATTGCCAATGTGGCCATTTTCTCCAGGTGAACTAATCTCTATTGGCTGGAGATGAGTTGTAATAGCAGAAGATCTCCAGCTAGTACCTGGAGGTTGCCAATCTTACTGATGGAAGGATTTCCTCCAGAAGAGTTCAACTTTTCTGCCTCCCACTCCCAGGCTAAACTGTTCCATAAAATGGTGCTTCTGGGGAACATGGGATTCCTAGGAACAAAATGAACGGGGAGTCAAAGGTCCACTGCAGGAGGGAGGGGGTAATCCATAAAAATCACCTCCCTTTTTGTTAGCAGAAATTAGCAGTGGGATTCAACCCATTATTTTATATTTATTTTGTTAACACAAAGTGGATGGATGAGGGATGGGGTATGACACTACACATTCAATTCATTTTTTCCCATTTAAAAATATACTTAAAAATAAACTAGAGCACATACACAAAAAAAAGCTATCAAGTCTATTGGTTACAGATCTAAGGAAAATAACACAAAACAGTCTAGCTAGGTTACATTACAGGGCAGTTACCTCTGACAACCCACCTGGCTGTCATGGAACAAAGACACATCCAGACCCCCTGCTGCTTCCTGCAGAAACAACTGGCTCCCAGCGCTTGGTCAGAGCATTGGCCAAAGCATTTGAACACAGAACACAGGGGTCATTTAAGCTTGGTAAATTGGTGCTTGGTTTGCCCCTCCCTTGCTGCACAGTTTTCTCATGTGAGGTTTCTAATCCCTATGCATGGTGGTACTTTGCCCCGCAGAGGCTGGTTGTATTTGGGAGTAGTTTGCCGCCATGAAGAAGTCTCAGCCAAAATGCAAATGACCAGAGTCCCTCCCTCATGGAAAACCCAAGGCTTTCATTGGCAGCATTTAGCCCCTCAGCCACATAAAAACTGGCAGGCAGGACATCCCAGCCCTTTTTTTCTTTTTAAATTAGGGAGTCCATCTGAACGGAGTCCTCCCATGCCCACTATTGACCATGGCTATGCCTTTTTTGTGATTTTGCTAATTTAAATGTTTTTATCTCCAACGCTTCTGCCTTGCTCAAGGTCTAGCAAGGGGGTGTACTAAAACAAAGGACAGGATAGCCCATTAGAAACAATGGGAGAGGCTGCACAGCCCATTGAAGATAATGGGAGCCAGGATTTCCCATTGACTTGCATGGGCTCCATTGAAATAGGTTACAGCACAAAAAAGAGTTGCAAAGAAAATGTGGAATGGATTTTCCAGTAAGGTCTCTGAGCTTAGCTACATTGCTCTGGGACTGGAATGACAGCCCCCAGAGTGCAATGACAGCCCCTGGGACTAGCAGAAGCATTCTGGGACTGAAATGACAGGGGCTGTCACTCCACTCTGGGGGCCGTCATTCCAGTCCCAGAACACTTCTGCACTCTGTCAGTGTAATCTATTTCATGGGTTAGCTCCATCTTTGCCAGTCCTTTCTACTTCCTAGAGGTGCAAATGGGCTAGAAACATTCTTTATTGTTTTAGCTAAATTAGAAGATGGAATTCCAGGAACAAAATGATGGCAATACCTTTTATTAGGGTCAATCAGAATATCACAGAACAATATGAGTTTCTGAGTTCTCTAACAGTCTACACCAGATTGGAAGTTCAGAATAAAAAAATGGTGAGGAAATAGACAACAAGTTGTTTCAAGGCATGGTGGCAAACTCTAAAGACTGCAGTTGTGTCTTAAAATGGAAACCAAATGTTCTGTGGCTGAATTAGTTTAGATGGTATGAAGTGCAAAACAGGCTTTTTGAATTTTCCTCTAAATTGCTTTTGTCCTTTGTTCCAGTGACTGACTGGCAGCCCATTCCTGAGGTTGAGGCTGAATGGGCTTAGGATGTAGCGTGACCCCTACACCAGCATCTGTGCCACTTGCGCCGTACAAACTGGCACAGACACTGGCATAGGGGCACTTATGCCAGCCCCTCTGGTCTGCAGCAGCAGCATGGCTCTCGGACACCGGTGTGGCCTCCTGCTAGCATCCTCCTGGCACAAGTCCTCGAGCCAGTGTCTCGGGAGGCGTTCTCGGGGCATTGCAGGAGTGGAGCTGTTATTAGGCAGATTCCTAACCCCTTTCAGCCCAGGAATGCCCCCTTAAGCAATGGCGGTGCCACACCACCTTTTGGGCGGGGTAGCATCACTGTTTTCTATGGGGCTTTCCTCCGCATATTCAGCTTTTTGTATAGAAAAACTGCTTTTTTTTACCTTGAAGTGGCTGTGAAACCTCATTAAGGTGCTGCGGCAGCGCCACGGCTACACCATCCCCGGCCGCTGCAGCTCTCAGGAATGGGCTGTTAGATACCATGTCTTTGACAGTACTTGTATTAGGAAAGCATCATCTAAGGAATGCATGTTGCCATGTTTGTGTGAGCATAGTGATAATAGTCTTGATGCCACATATAACGGTGCAATCCTAAATAGAATCCATTGAAGTTTGCATCATAAACTGTGGAATGTTTGGTATATTTTGTGTAACAAAACCACATCCTAAACCTATTGGTGTCCCACAGGTTAAGAGTTCCTGAGGTTAGTGACTGGAGCTAAAGTTGCAGGCTTGAAATGGAAGCCAGAGCTGACAAACCAGCATACAAAATTGTTCTCCTCTATTAACTTGGCATGGGCAGAAGGCCAGGCTCCAATATTTGTACAAAAACTGGTCAAACCAGAAGCTTCATATTGCCTGCCAATCACAGGGATCTATGTTGCACTTCCTTATTCCCTTTGGAGCCTGAGGTAAAGAAGGCTTTAAGATCCAAGTGTATACAGAGACTACAGTAGCTCACCAGGCCATAAACTACTACTTCAGGCTATGATATTCAAGCTTCAGAGAAAAACAGGGCATGCTTTTTCTTTGTCACAAACAACTATCAGTCACCCCAATGAGAGTGTGGCTGAAAAAAAAATTAAATTTAACTTGTGAAAGACCCAGTACTAAAGAGCCCCCTGAAAAAGCAGCAGGATTAGTGACATTAAGTCTCTGCATGTTATACAAATTAACTACACACTTTGCAAAGCTACTGAGCATCAATTTAATGTTGACATACTAAGTGCAAAGGGGTAGTAATATATTAGGAAACATTTCTAGCTTTCTGATTTATGACAGCAGCATGATTACTCGCCATAGGTGACGGATAAACACATCAAATAGCATTGATTTTGAGGCACGTAAATGTTTTTAACATCAGAAGATAACTGAACTGAAATGTAGTTTGAATAAATTAATTTTAAATGCCATCCTGTTTGGTTGAGTGACCCAGTTATGCTTGCTGAGATGTCTTTGATGCCCAGAAAATGTAGCCTCTCAGCCGAATCCTGAGTTTTGTTTGCTGTATTGTAACAGCAGAGCACATGGGAGCAGGACGTGCAGTTTAATGTCCACTGTTTTCTTCCACTATTTTGGTACTCAGAGATGGCACTGCTTTGGCACTGAGGGAAGCAGCTGCCAAATGAAATGCTGCATCAATACTGAAGGAATGCAACACCATTGCACTGAAAAGCTTCCCCATCAGGTCGGACCAGAATCAGTGGGTTGAAACTAGATCAAAGGAGTTTCAGTCTAAACATTAGGAAGAACTTTCTAACAGAGCGGTTCCTCAGTGGAACAGGCTTCCTTGGGAGGTGGTGAGCTCTCCTTCCCTGGAAGTTTTTAAGCAGAGGCTAGATGGCCATCTGTCAGCAGTGCTTGATTCTATGACATTAGGCAGATCATGAAAGGGAGGGAATCTTGGCCATCTTCTGGGTATGCAGTAGGGGTCACTGGGTGTGTGTGGGGGAGGTTGTTGTGAATTTCCTGCATTGTGCAGGGGGCTGGAATAGATGACCATGGTGGTCCCTTCCAACTCTATGATTCTATGGAGTTGTTTTCTGTTGCCCCAGAAGTTATTTCGAATGCAAGAAACAGGTCACGGCCTCCTACAGATCCAGTGCATCATTTATGACTATGATTGCCAGCTTCAGGTTGAGAAATAACTGGAGATTTGAGGGGAAGAGCCTGAGCAGGGCGGGGTTTGGAGAGGGGAGGGACTTCAATGCCATAGAGTCCAATTGCCAAAGCAACCATTTTCTCCCAGGGAACTGACCTCTGTAGCCTGGAGATAAGTTGTAATAGCAGGAGATCTCCAGCCACCACCTGGAGGTTGGCAACCTTATTAATGACCTTCCTACACTCCCTAGTATTGCCAGTATGTGAGAAGGAAAGGAGGACCCTTCTTTATTAAAACAGTGGTTGTTTCAATCATCAGGCATTTATCTGCTTGTACCTTTAGGATTTCACTGTTGGTCTATCAATCTGATAATAATTTAAGGATACTTAATGGTAAGCATAAGACAATAAAAAATTCTTATCATTGTAAGTTCAGCATGATCAAGCACTGAAGACATGGAGTTTAGTTTCTCAGTCCTCATCCATTAATCATAAAAAGGCTTAGTATTTCTTGGATTTACAATATGGGGCTGATGTCTATCAACTAGCCCAGGGGTCTGCAAACTGCGGCTCCCGAGCCACATGTGGCTCTTTGGCCCATTGAGTGCGGCTCTCCGAACTTTGTTCGGAGCCCCTGCTCTCGCGCCCGCTCACGCCGGAAGCCGGGCTGCGGAGCTGGCGCGCCTGAGAGAGAGCGAGAGAGCAAGCAAGCGCGAGAGAGCAGGCGAGCGGACGCGCTGTCTCTCCCCCCCCTTGCCGTGGAGAATGGTCAGGTCCCCCTTTCCCTTGCCCTCAATGGTTGGGAGGCTAAAGCCTCCCCTCGAGCCGCATGATTGCTGGGCGGGTGGCTCGGCAGTTCCTGCCCCCCCCGCCCACCTATCAGCTGTTGGGTGGGGCAGGCTTCCTTTGGTAGACCTGGCCTCCGGCTGAGTCCCATTGGGAGGCCATGTCTACCCACTGGCTTTCTTGGCGGTAGACCTGGACTCCGAGGAGGGGAAAAAGTCCCCCTTCAGAGGCCAGTTCTACCAATTGGCTTCTATGGGCCTCCGGAGGCCAGGTCTACTGCCAAGAAAGCCAGTGGGTAGACCTGGCCTCCCAATGGGACTCCGCTGGAGGCCAGGTCTACCAATAGGCTTTTATGGCGGTAGACCAGGCCTCCAGACGAGGACTCCAGACGGGGTGGGGGAAATGGCAGGGACTTACAATTTAATTTTTATCAATAAATAAGATCACTATTATGATATCAAGTTTTATTCAGTGTACCTATAGTTTAATTAAGACTTAAAACGTTAATTAAAGTTTATTAAGTTAATAAACAGTGTACCTACCTATATAGTTTAAGTTTAAGAAATTTGGCTCTCAAAAGAAATCTCAATCGTTGTACTGTTGATATTTGGCTCTTTTGACTAATGAGTTTGCCGACCCCTGAACTAGCCAGTCTCAGCTGGTGTTCCCCAACTCCTTACAAGCAATGGATGGTATCAAAGAGCAGGACAGCTTTTCCAAATGTGTGCACATAATGCTGAAAAAGGAATCATTCTGTAGGCTTCATGCACCCAATGTATATGGTTGATTTTCTTGAGAGAAACATATCTCTTTGGTATGGGAAGATTTATAGTGACAGATTTAAGGACACAGAGATGATGTGAAAATGTATGTCATTAAATCTGTCATGGCTTCTCACTAGAAATGCTTGTAGGATGTAGTAATGTAGTGCATGTGCATATTTTAGAGTTGTCACCCACAGACTGAAAGATGTGTGCTTCTTCAGGTCAGATATGCACCTTTAACTACTCTTACTGCTCTATCATAAAATTCTGCCTATGGTGGCAGGTGGAGCAATGGTTCCAGTCTCTCTAGGAAGAGATTATCCCACCCTAAATTATTAGAAAGGCTATCAATTTTTAAGTGATGTTTGTTTTTGGAATATACTAGCTATTTTAGGAAATTACTTTGATGTATTTTGAATTGTTTACCTTCCTTTTGTTCAGTATTAGAAGAATTGTCCTGCTTCATGGTGTAGTGGTTAAGAGTGGTGGTTTGGAGAAGTGGACTCTTATCTGGAGAACTGGGTTTGACTCCCCACTCCTACACATGAGCAGTGGAGGCTAATCTGGTGAACTGGATTTGTTTCCCCACTCCTACACATGAATCCAGCTGGGTGACCTTGGGCTAGTCACACTCTCTCAGTCCCACCTACCTCACTGGGTGTCTGTTGTAGGGAAGGTAAGGTGATTGTAAACCGGTTTGATTCTCCCTTAAGGGGTAGAGAAATTTGGCATATAAAACCAACCCATTGTTCCTAAAAAGAAAAATAATCAGCCACCATCTTATGAATTATTGCACACGTTGAACCTAATTAGTATGATCCAAGCAACAGGAAAATTCAGTGTGAATAAACCATATACAACATCAAAAATAAATGTACAAATTATGTATGAACAATTACTCTCCCGTATTGGGCTAATACAATAGGGAGCAAGCCTAAACAGACTTACTCAGGAAAAAAAAAATCCCATTTTATTCATTGTGCTTACTTCCATGCAAAAATTCTTAGGATTTGAGTCATAAGCACACATCCTTTATATAAATGAATGTGTGGAGTAGGGCTGTGCATATTCGGTTTGCCAACTCGAAAATAAACCCAGAAAATGGCATTTTTGCTTTATCCAGCTTTATTTGGGGCCAAATATTAAAATAGAAAATAAAGCCTAAGACGGATAGTCAATTGCTGAATCAGCTGAATAGGTATTCGGCTTATTTGACCTTTGGCTTTCCCAAAGGAATCTCTATGGGAATTTTTTGAGGTGTTTACAATACTTTTCTATGGAGAAGGGGCGACCCCTCTGGGGGACCATAAAAGCAGACTCCCTGACCCAAACTTTACCAAACTTTGGGGTTCATGCAAGGAGAGTGCCTTGCAGCTACACTGAAAATTTGGGAACTTTACCTCTAAAAATGCCCACAGGAGCTTTGAAAAAAAAAAAAAAACTCCCATAGGCTAAAATGGACCCGAATTTTTTCATGAAAACCTTTAAAAAGCCAGAATACCCATTTACTGGTATGGGTATTCAGCTTATTTCAGTTTCCCCCCCAAAATTGGGTCCAATAAACATGAAACCAAAAAATGTTTTGTTTGTTTTTGTTTGCACAGCCCTAGTGTGGACCATCAGTATATAAGTAGGAAATATGAGCATTAAAAGGGTTTTGGCAACCATTTTTAAAAAAAACACCAACATTGTCACCAATATAATGCACAGAGCTTCAAAACAATATTGTGTTCTTCCTAGATTATGGCTGGTTGGAAAGGAGGAGGGTACCTTAACAGATAGCTAGGGCCCTTCCTCAGGTGGCATTCATCAGTTGGATATGGGGTTGATCCAAATATTTAATACTGTAACATCCACGTCCAATGTAATCATAATTCAGTACAACAGCTTACCTGATCATGCACACAGTGGAATACAATGTATGACCCACTTCATAGATACCACCACCCGCTGCAACCTTTGACACACAGGATCAGGAATACAGTAGGTCAAGCAGTTGCAGTTTACCACCCATCTTGCCTCTGTTTAATATACAGAGATCCCTGTCCCTTTCACACACCAGGTCCCCTCTCTCGTTCCCAGAGACATTACTAGATAAGTCAGCCCAGTCTCCTTATCAACCATCCCTCATCAGACATTTCACAGTGCTATTGGGTTTAGGATCCAAACACTGCTTCCATCTCATGCCTCCACCAATTATTGATATATATATAGAGAGAGCCTAAGACGTGACAGGTATGCATATTTTTACTTCCCTAAGACAGTATATTTTCAGTCAGCAGAGTTAATGAGATGAATTAACTTTTAAGGCTTAAAACAACATTAGAGGGATTCAATTAAATAGATATAACGTTTCTTAAACTTGAAATTTTGACTCATAGCTCAGTTCAAATTTGTTTGTTACAACTTATCTTCCTTCCAGCCAGCTTCAGGATACCATTTTCTCATTCACTGATTCAAGCTGTCATCTCTCTTCTACACAGTGCTACCTCTCTTTCCAACTGACTTAACTGCTCTAACTGCGACCCTCCTCCCAACCTTATGTCAGTTCTCATTGGTCGTTTGCAAAGAGAGGCATAACTGGACCTGTCCATCACAAAGGACTAGTTTGTCACTCATACAAGGCAAGTAGGAGACAGATTCCCCCCACCCCTTTTGACTGAAGGGAATCCAGTGAGGAAAAACAAGTCCCGTGTTATCTGCTCTGCTCTATGAGCTGGGAAAGCATTTTGTTAGCCTTTCATTCATTTTGGTTCATGGAGGCCTACAATACCAACACTAAAACCCCAGTAGCCCCCCTCTTCAAAAAATGCTGCTTAGACCCCATTAAAACCCTTACAAATAAAATGGCTTTACAGAGCCTCCAAAAAACTTCCAAAGATGGTGCCCCTTTCTTCCTCAGGAAACCTGTTCCAAAAGATGAGAACTTCAATGAAGAAGAAACAAGTCCTAGTAGATGCCAAACAGGTCAGATTAAGCAGGGGAACAACTAGGAGGTGGTAACCGAAAGGCTGCAGTTGGTTCTTCATATATGAGATCCTAGGCTGTGAAGGGAATATCATCTGGCTATCTCACTGCCTTCTCCATCTTCCACTTCAGATCTAGACCATCTTTTGCTCCCCTTTCCCTGTTTCCTTCACTCCATCCATACCCCCTTTCCCCATCCCCTTTTGCTCAATTTTTCTTTCCTTCCTCCCTCTGCTCTACAATTACTTCTTTATTCTGGTCTTTCCTCCCTACCCACTTCTCCTCCTCCCCCCCAACTCACCTGCAGTTTCAAAATGAAATTATAGTAGCCATTATGGATTACCTAGGCAACCATGTAAAACACTAATTATGATGTCTGAAGTTCTCTAAGCTATTGAAAGGGCTGCTGCGATCTCATGCAGTAATCTTACAAGATCTCAGCATTTAAAACTTTTCATTTAATCTCATTTTTTAAAAATTGTGTTATTCCAACAAAGTTGGAGTTTCCTCAGATTTATAGAAGCATCTTCCCATTTTATACATGGCCCCACTTTGTAGATATTAGGATCCATACTCTGGAGTCATATTCAGAGTTAGATTTTATATTTATGAATTAAATGGGTTTGAATTAAATGAAAGTGTCATTTGTCCTTTTGCTGAGAAGCGTTGATTGGGGTATGATTGCTTTTTCTTTCTTTTTTTGGTCATGCACTTTAGTGGGTATATGTTAAAGTTCAGCTAATTCAGCTCTGAGCTACTGCAGGTAATTTTTCAGTTGGAATCTTATCAAATTTCAAATTCTGAATGCCAACATGTCAGCAACATCAAGCAAGTAACCAGCTGGAATTATTTAGCTAGTTTACAATGATTTATTTACTGGGAGACCTGTGAAAACCTTGTTTTACTTTGATGCCATCCAGTTTTGCTTTTCCCTTGATATATATAAACCTTCTTTAACTGATTAAATTTTTCAGCATTGTAACAGTAATGGCCCATAATTCTGAATAAACATGAACAGTTAAATGGAATTATTGTTTTATGGAAATTACTTTGGCCTATTCCCAATGTTTCAGGGCACCTTATTATTTAAATGAAACAACTTGTAGCTAACAATTACATTGAATAATAACATAAACACTACAATAGTAGCTCACTGAATTGAGTGAAAATAATTATCAGAGCATCATCTTATAATTTTTTCCATGACAATACTAGACCAACTTACTTTTCTTCAACAAATCTGTTACACTGCTTCAGAAGTAAAAAAGAAAGAAAGAAACAAGCTTGTTTCTTAAATTAAACAATGAAAAGTCAGAAATATCTTTGAAAAACAGTAAATATTCATTGGCTATGACAGCAAATCAATAATACAGATCTCAAACCGGAAAAGTTGCTTAGGCCTTGCAAGTATTCTATGTTCCATCTGCACTTCTCACTTCAAGTTCTTTGTATCAGGTCTTGAGTTGCTTTAATGACTACTCTTGGGAACTTTCAAGAATAACTTGACAGGTGGTTTAGGTGGTAGTTTCCAGACAGAAGATTGTCTTGGTATGTAATGTCAAGATTAGGATGGGAGGTTACTCCTGTATTTGTGATATTATATCAAAATAATGGTAATTGTGTTCAGAATTGTACCACATCTCTCAAATTGTTGATCAGTATAAACTTCATGACCCTCTAGTGAGAGCCATTTGAAATATTTTCCTCCATGATGACATTCTCAATGAAACTGTCTTGGTATCATGAGACCTTCCCAACAGCATGTTGTTTACAAATATTACAGCAGCAACTATAAAGTTTGAACTTGTGTTTGTATTGTAGGGAGGCCCATAAAATTGGTGGACGACCTTGGCCAGCTTACATACTAAATAGCATTTTTAGTGTTGCAAACTATAACAACAAAAACCTCTATGTGGGGCCATACATATGTGGGGCAACAATTTGCATTGTCGTTCTAGCCTTGTGGGGGAGGGAGTTGCTGCCAGATCTGGACAAGTCATGGCAGTTACATGTACAGAACTTTCACATGAGTCCACATGCCCCAACCCATGAGTTCCTGGAAGCCACTGCATGGAACTCATTATACTGAATTGATCCCATAAAAAAGAAAAGAAAAAACCTGTCTGCTGGATCCATGGAATTTCTTAAAAGGATGCGAGAAATTATGAGTATGCACATGTTTGGTTTTTTAAATGTTCATTTTCACTAAGTAGTAGCCTGCCCACTAGCCGCTACTTTCACAAATTGTTATATAGCAGCCTTCTGATGATTGATGTAATAGCAACAAGTAGATCTACACACACTTTTTTGAGCAATGCAGAAAATTTCTTCCTATTCATAACAATTAAGGTCATGGAACTATAGAGACATTTTCAGTTCCTCTGGGCATTGTTATGTAAAGTTGGTATGGTTTTTCTAACTTCATTGTATAGATGCATAGCAAAAGCCCTTCTGCCTTGCTGCTTTTGTGGCCATTTAGCACACATTATTCCAGTTCAATGATTTATTCATTTCTGCTGCTGTTTTGGCCAATTAATCATATTGCAGTACACGGGAGACACAAACTGTTTACCTGCATTTGTTCCTTTTGCACTTGCTGCTATAAACAGCTGACTTTTTTGCTTATCAGGGCTTGATTGGGCCTTTATTCCACATATGCGCAATTAAGTTCTAAAGAAAGGCTCAGATTCAGTATAGATTCAGATGCTATTATTTAACTTAATATGAATGAATAATGAAGATGTACTGGAGGTGAACATAGGCTTTTACAATGCATTTTTCCAATTCTTCTCATTTCCCCAGCAGTTTATCAGAGGGCACTTGTCTAATGTTTGTAGTTTTGTAGCATAATTTCACTGTTCTTTAATACCTTAAATTGCTATCCACAATGTGGGAAGGAAGGGTCCTATGAGTGAAATGCTGGCATGGCCTTACAGAACAAAGTAACACTAGTACTGGCAATCAGTATGTACCCAGCTCTCCCCCATATGACCCTTCAAAGAGCAACAGCAATGGCATTAGAGCTACCACAGTGATTTTCCACACTGCTAGTAACATACAAAATAGGGTATTGCTTGCAAAATCACCAAGTGTGTCCAGTTCAGAGATAATGTACATCAACAATTAAAGTAGCCTCTGTTTTTATGACCAAGGCACATTAACATAACTTGCTCAGAACACTCATTTTCAGCTGTCTGTCTCACCTGACCAAGAAAATAAGGATGCTGCATAGCATAAGAGTACTGTTGTTAGGACAAGTATAAAGTAGCAACCAGGATTCAAGATATATATAATACCAGATACTAATATATATTTTCTATGAAGCAAGCTTGAAAAATCATGCATAGCATATCAGGCCAAAATCCAACACTGAGTCAGATGGATTAATTCCCCCAAAACCAAAGGGCTTATGTGGCTCAATCTGTGCTGGAACTCTGGTCTTGAACATAACACAGTCCTTTTTTGTTTCTGCTTTATTGTGTGGTAAAAAGGTAAAGGTCCCCTGTGCAAGCACCGGGTCATTCTTGACCCATGGGGTGATGTCACATCCCAACATTTTCTAGGCAGACTGTGATTACGGAGTGGTTTGCCAGTGCCTTCCCCAGTAATTTTCCCTTTACCCCCAGCAAGCTGGGTACTCATTTGACCGACCTCGGGAGGATGGAAGGCTGAGTCAACCTTGAGCCGGCTACCTGAAACCAACTTCAGTCGGGATCAAACTCAGGTCGTGAGCAGAGCTTTGGACTGCATTACTGCAGCTTACCACTCTGCGCCATGGGGTAGGCTATTCTTTTTTGGTGGTGCAGCCTCGCTTTTTGCAATGGGGCATTTCCCCCCTTTTTTCTGTTTGTCTATTTTGTTCAATACTTTTATTTTCTCCGTGGCGGCTGGGAAGCCTCTGAGGAGGTGGCACAACTGCGCTTCTCCCTGCTGCTGCGGATCTACCCCCCTCAAAGGAATGGGCTGCCCATCACTGACATATCTGGCCAGAATTACCTCATTTGACATAAGCAACCCTAGCCCTTTTTTTCAGCGTTACATTGACCACGCCACGAGGAAACTTCAATTGGTACAGAATGCTGCAGTCAGAATGCTGATTGTAGTGGGTTGTAAGGAACATATTACTCTAGTCTTGGCCAATCTACACTGGCTTCCAGTTCATTTCTGGGCTCATTCAAGGTACTGAGCTTGACCTTCAAAGCCTTGTATGGTTTGGGACCAACATACCCCCCAAACAATCAAATCACCCCCTCCTTTCAGGTAAACGCCAGCAAGATCTGAAGCAGAGAAAACCCCAAAATTCAAACGATAAAACTTTGAATCAGCAAGCAGTGTAGAAACAGAAGCAGGGACTCCCAACCAAAACAATCAAATCACCCCCTCAAACTAGCAACCCCTACCCCCACCAACCAACAGGCCAAGGCCTGCTGGATTCTAGCAAAATTTAGAAAATAAGCCCCAAATACAACAAGTTGTTGAAAAGAAAAACAATGATATCTTCAAAGTCTTCTCCTCCAGGCAGCAGACAGGAAGGAATCCAACCCAAACAGCAGGTCATGTTGTAATCCAGCAGGTCAGGATGAGGCACCAGGATTCAGGATCACAGAGGAAAAATCAAGCAGCAGGAGCTAAAGCCGAGCTATGTCACCAAATTCTGTCAAACGGCCTGGACTGGGAACCAGACCTGCTTTTATAGTCTTTGGCCAAGCACAGAAAAGTTGGGAAATAATTCCAGACAAAAACACCTTCTGTGATTGGTGAAAGAACTCTGTTCTTCCTTACCTGGGTTCCGGTTGGCCACCAAGAATTCCTGGCTCTCCTCCTCTCTAGGTTGTCCTCTGTTGCAATCCAGGTAGATTGCACCAGCCATTGGCCAAATAGGAAGCTCCAGTGAGCCTTCCTATTGCCAACATGCCTGTTCCCCCCCTGCTGCTGCCCTAGAAACCAGCCAGGGGGCAGGAATATGAAGAAAGGAAATATCTCTCCTTTAAACACAACAAGGGCCACAACATGGAGACTCCACAGAAGGCAAATAGCTGAAAACGGGAAAGCCGAATTTCCATCGGCTTTTTTGGGGATCACCTATTTGGCTTCGGGTAGATTCCCATGTTTTTGTATTTGGTCAACCCAAAACCTGAATATTGCTGAAACAACTAATTTCGGGTTTATTTTCGGTTTGGGTATATTGATATGCACAATCCTAATCCATCCCTTTCTGTTGCTATCTTGTGTCTACAGGTGAAGACTTTTTTGTCTCATTTGGCATCCATTTCCTTAGTCATCCCTTCTTCTTTACCAATGTTTTAATTACTGTTTTTTCATGTCTTTGTATGCATTTTAACTCTGTTTTTAATTTCATTTTGTGTGTTGATTTTAATTATTTTAAATTGTGATTTTATCATTTATGCTTTAAATTTTTAGACAACATGGTGGCCCTTGGAAGAGCAAAAAAGCAGGATAAAAATTTGTAAATAAATGAACAAATAACAAATGAGGTAAACACAATACATGCAGTCCTCCCAATATGCACAATTGCCATTTGGTATGAATGGCACAACACATGAATTTGTTTCTCCTTTCTCCTTTCAGACCAAATTGTGATCCCATATATCCCATGGTCAAATGTAACAACTATAAAGGGCTTCTCTACTTTTGGCCTTAGGGCCAGGGTGTTATAGAGGTTAAGAATGGTGGTTTGGAGTAGTGGACTCTAATCTGGAGAATCGGGTTTGATTCCCCACTCCTCCACATGAACGGCGGAGGCTAATCTGATGAACCAGGTTGGTTTCCCCACTCCTACACATGAAGCTAGCTGGGTGACCTTGGCTAGTCACAGCTTTCTTAGAGCTGTCTCAGTCCCACCTACCTCACAGGGTGTCTGTTCTGGGGAGGGGAAGGAAAGGTGATTGTAAGCTGGTTTGCTTCTTCCTTAAATGGTAGAGAAAGTCGGCATATTAAAAAAAAACTCTTTTCTTCCTCCTCCTCCTCCTTTTATATTTGCATGATCACAAATAGGCTCACCTCACATTTCTTAAAGATTGAGAGAAAGAGCATGACCAAAGGCAGAAGCCTAAAACATTGTTTCCTGTTATGTAGGCAACTTCGCAATCACATAGAGGCCAGGGCAGTAGGCCCTTTTTACATGGGAGAAGGGCTAATACTGTGATGATCACAGATATTTTATATCAGGAAAATATCTTCTCTGTAAAATTGGGCAAAATGTAATGCAGCAGGTGGATCCAAGAGTGCAGCTAGGTAAGGGAACCAGTTAGCCAAGAGCAGGGAGTCAGGAAACTCTCCTGCAAGGGAACTTAGTAAGAACCTCCTCCAGGCAATAAAGCATGTTTGAAGAACTTTCCACTGTGTTTGTGCTCTCTAGAAAAGGGAATGGAGGGGTGTTCCCTTTCCAGCCTGCTAAAATTCTCCTCCCTGGTGGTTGCTTCAGCCCAGGCAGGGCCAGTGCAAGACCAGGTAGCTATTCCACACACACACACACACACACACACACACACACACACACACACACACACACATTTTTTAAAGTAAAAAGCATCCATGGCGATCGCAATCTTCAGCAGACAACCTTTTTGTTCAGAATTTGAAGCCATGCTTCATTTATTTATTTTGGATTTATATCCCACTCTATTCCTGCCAAAGCAGGGCTCAGAGCAGGTTGCATATCATAAAACACATTATACTTTATAAAATACATATTAACAGTTTAACACTTAAAAGCTTCTGGTTTGAAAGCCACCCCTAAAACCTGACAACACCCATATCAGTGGCACACTGGTCAGCAGCCACCCAGAGGGAAGGCAGTCAGGAATCCCCTACCAAATAAGGTCAGATAAGGTAGGGGGAAGGGAGGTCAGCTACCATGGAAACCGCTGCTGCCCTCAACTGTAGGCCTGATAGAACATCTCGTTCTTATAGGCCCTGCAGAACTATACTAGATCTTGTGTTTTCCTTTTCAGGGGAAAACCTATCCCATCTACAGTACTTTGACTTGTTCAGGCCAGAATAGTCTTTATATAAATCGATTTCCAAATGATAACAGTATTTTCAAATTGTGTTTCTAACATGAACACATTCTTTGATATTTCATTGGTTTGTGTACACTGTATGTGTATTATATATACAGTGTGTACTAGTTATAGCTTTGTATCAGATGTATGCAATTGGCAACCATTAGGGACAGGGAGACACCTCACATTTGTAAGTCAATGACTGTGAATGCACATATTTTATGTACTTAAAGACCAAGCAGGTAGGGAGAAGTGGCAGTAGATGAGGACAATGGTAAAAATGTAAGAAAACTGCATGAGAGTGCAGGATTGTACTTAACTCCTTTTTTGTATTAGTCTTCTCCTAAAAGGGGAATAGTGCTCAACCTGGGAATAATGGAGCAGAGGATGAAATAGGGGAATTACCGCATAGTATAGACACTGAGATAGTACGGGAATACCTGGCTACTTTTAATGAATTCAAGTCTCCAGGGCCAGATGAACTGCATCCAAGGTTGTTAAAAGAACTGGCTGAAGTGATTTCAGAACCACTGGCAATAATCTTTGAGAATTCATGGAGAACAGGAGAGGTTCCAGCAGACTGGAGGAGGGCTAATGTGGTCCCCATCTTTAAAAAGGGGAGGAAAGAAATCCAAAACAATTATCACCCGGTCAGCCTGACATCAATACCAGGTAAAATACTAGAGCAGATAATTAAACAGACAGTCTGTAAGCACTTAGAAAGAAATGCCGTGATCACTGACAGTCAACATGGGTTTCTCAAAAACAGGTCATGCCAAACTAATCTCATATCTTTTTTGATAGAGTGACAAGTATTGTAGATGAAGGGAATGCTGTAGATGTAATGTACCTTGATTTCAATGTACCTTTGATAATGTACCTTTGATAAAGTCCCCCATGATCTTCTTGAAACAAAGCTAGTAAAATGTGGGCTGGACATGGCTACTGTTAGGTGGATTAGGAATTGGTTGACCAAACAAACCCAAAGGGTGCTCATTAATGGCACAACTTCATCCTGGAGAGGAGTGACTAGTGGGGTACCACAGGGGTCTGTCCTGGGAACGGTACTATTTAATATTTTTATAAATGACTTGGATGATGGAATAGAGAGCACGCTAATCAAATCTGCAGATGACACCAAGTTAAGAGGATAGTTAAAACCCCGGGGATAGGGTAAGAGTTCAGAATGACCTTGATAGACTGGAGAGCTGGGCCATAAGTAATAAAATGGATTTCAATAAGGAGAAGTGTAAAGTACTTCACCTAGGCAGAAACAACATAAGGCACAAGTACAGGATGGGAGATAGTTGGCTTGACAACAGTACATGTGAAAGAGATCTGGGAGTCTTAGTGGACCACAAACGGAACATGAGTCAACAGTGTGATATGGCGGCTAAGAAGGCCAATGCAATTCTGGGCTGCATCAATAGGAGTATTGTGTCCAGATCAAGGGAAATAATACTAACCCTGTATTGTGGACCCATGGGCAAGCGGCTCCACAATGGGGTACCTGTTTAGTCAAGTCCCCCTTTTTTGTGGACCCACGGGCAAGCGGCTCCAAGGAAAGGGGCAGGAGGAGGAACATCAAATAAACACGCATACGCTGTACTCTTTGGGAAATAAATGGCCACAGCTTTTATTGATCACAACAGAATGGAGCATTGGCGGAAAACCATGGGGGCGGATCCAAGATATCGGGTAACCACCCTGTAACCCAATATATATCGAAAGCATCAATAAACAGCCCAACCACCTGTGGGTACAGCACCGGAGTAGCGCTTAGGTGGCCCCACCAGGACGGGCATCTCTGTGTGGAGCCAGTGCCACCTGGGATTGGAGCACCCAATACAGGCCCCCGAGCTGGGCAACGCTGTTGTACTCCATCTCAAGACCCCTTATGGGGGTCCCCACAAATGGGAAGGAAAAGCACATCTTCCCTTCTTGGATCAGACCCCATGCAAAAACCTGCCAAAGAGCAGGGCTACCGTCCTGCTCCCGCCAATGGTCCTACTGCTGTGACCAACAAAGTAGCGAGCCCCGAATATCGTGCAGCCACAGATCCTGACCCCAGTTGGGCAGGTGCACTCCATCAGGGCGATACAGCTCCTGTGACCTGAATGATATCTCCGTGGGGTGAATCACAACACCCCCAAGCAACTCAATGAAATGGCCCACGTCACGGCACACCTTCTTCCTGGCAAAGTCCACCCTGTCCAGCTCTGCCGCGTCGCGCCACACCCACTGTTCCAACAGCTCAGACCAAAATAGCCGGGTGTCCGGCAGCTCCGAATGCAAGGCCCCAAAGTCCCTTATAATCCTTATAATCCTTATAATCGCAGATCCAACCTGTTCTTAGCTGGAAGGGTGTTCTCCCCCAATTGAACCACTATGGCATCCAGAACTCCAAAACGGTCCACGTTCATCCTCACTGCTGACAAAAAGGAATCCCATTGCATCCCTTGGTGTCCGATCCAATGCAAAGTCAAAAACCTCTGCAGTCCAAGTGCTCTGCCTCAACCCGAGGACTTCGCATAGCACCCAGCCCAGTGCACTATGCTGTGACCCAAGATCCACACAGCCCTCCGGCACCCTAAAACAGAAAGAAAAACAGAAACCATTGCCAGGACAGAATCCAGGTAAGTCACCAACGGAGGTATATGCAAAATGCCTCGGACTTCCACCGTCCAATCGAGCAGCTGATGTCCTGTGACAAGCCACAATCTGCGGCGTAGGAAGCTGCTCCAATCCGGAAGGAATGCATTCCAAATTCCTTAGGAGGCAAACCCACTGATGTGAGACAAGAGCATAGAACAGCCATGAATTGGTACCTGGTAAGAAAAATATTGTCCGCATGCAACAAAAGGGGGCCAGCAGCAGAAGGATGAACCCTTAGGTAAGCCCTCAGTGTGGATATTGAAAAACACGGCCCGCCCTTGACCACATGAAGAACTACCGTAGCCCCGTGGCCAAACTGGTCGGTCTTGGACCGCCTCACCCTGATGGTCAGAGAGGATGCACCAATCGTGACATCCGCCATCTCGATGGCATGACCTGAGACATCCCAAGCAGAGGCTGGGATAAGCCTGCTGCAGCGAAAAGCCCCATAAAAGGACAACACAAAGGCCATGGCGAACAATTTTGCCTCAAATTTCGAATGACATAACGAAGGGAGGAGACCCGTCAGTTGGCAGAGGACGGGGAACATTATGGGGTGCCTGGCATCAGGAGGATGGGGGGAGATCCTCCTCCAGCCCTTAATCACATGCTGTATGGCGAATCCTCAGCAGGGGTCCTCGTGGCCATACGCCTTACTAAAGAAGGCAACGGTGACCATGTGCAGTTACATTGTCTTGGGAGCCAGGCCTTGTAGCCTCATCCCCACCAGGTATCTAAGGATCGTGTCCCATGCCAAAGTCAAGGTTCCACCACCCCCAATACTCAAGTCAAAAGCCATTACCTTGTCGAAGGCCCCCGAATAAACACACAGAGTGGAAGAAGCGATGGAATTAAATACCCCCTGCAAAATTATCTCTCTCCAAGTGTCCACAGATTGGCAGGGAATGGGTCCAGGTAAGGGTTTGCTTCTGGGGCCAATGTTCGGAATCTCTCCTCCTGAAATTGAGATTAGACATCTGCGACCTCATTATTAAAGCCTGGAATATGCTTGGCGGAAAAGGAGATACTGTGTGTGAGACAGGCTAAGACAAACCTGCGCACCAGGCGCCTCACCTGCTCAGAGCGTGATGACTGACAATTAATTACATGAGTGACGGCCTGATTATCGCACCAGAAGAGGACCCTAGAATCAGCAAGGGAAGGACCCCAAATAGCGACCGCCACTAATATCGGGAAAAGTTCCAAAAATGTTAAATCCCTCAATATCCCTGAGCCCTCCCAATGTTGGGGCCATTGCTGTACACACCACCGCCCATAAAAATAAACCCCAAAAACGATGCTACCTGCTGCATCCGAGTGTACCTGCAAAGAAGGACTGACCTCCCTGGGGGACTGCCATAGGGAGATTCCATTGTAGGTCTCTAGGAATGATTGCCAAACCTGAAGGTCAGCTTTAATGTCCTTGGTTACCCAGATCCAATGATGGGGGGACTTAACCCCAGCCATGGCTCTGGCGAGCCTGGCGCAAAAGGCCCGGCCCAGACAAACCACCCTACAGGCAAAGTTAAGGTGACCCAAGAGAACCTGTACCTTCCTCATGGTGCACTTCTTTCTCGCCAGAACCAAGGAGAGAAGTGCCCTAAAGGTGGCCAATTTGTCCTCTGTCAGGCTGGAAGTACCCGCTACCGAATCCAAGAGGATGCCCAAGTACACCAATTTAGTGGCGGGGCCCTCCGTCTTTTCAGAAGCCAAGGGAACCCCCAGCTCCTCAGCGAGTTCCCCGAAAACCCTCAGGCTATCCGTACAGTGTGGCCCGGCAAAAAGAAAATTGTCCAGGTAATGGGTCACCCAAGAGGTGCCCGCCCACATCCTAAAGGCCCACTCGAGGAACGTGCTAAAAGTCTCGAAGGCTGCACATGAAACTGAGCAGCCCATCAGCATGGCCTTATCCACATACCAAGCCCCGTCAAGCTTGAAACCCAGCAGGCAGTGATCCCGTGGGTTTACCAGCAGTAACCGAAATGCGGATTTAATGTCGCATTTAGCCATAAGGGACCCCATGCTGTATGACTGCACTATCCTCACGGCCTGATCGAATGACACGTACCGCACCATGCAGAATTCAGGGGGAATGGCGTTGTTCACCGAAGAGCCTCTAGGGTACGATAAGTGGTGAATCAACCGATAATCGCCTGGGGTCTTTTTGGGAACTACTCCTATCGGCGATACCCTGAGATTGGGAAGTGGGGGGGGGGGGAAAGGGGCCAGCCACCCGGCCAGCATCACACTTCTTTTTTACCTTAGCGGCAACCAAGCACAAGTTAGGTGCATCAAAAGGGCTGCAAGGGCTGCTAAAGGGGATCCCAAAGCCCAAGGAAAAACCTTCCCACAAAAATTTTACAGCTGGCCGAGCAGGGTACAGAGCCAGCAATTGACACAAGGGGTGGAGACGGATAGAGACCACTGCTTCCGGTGGAACTATTTACTGGCACCAGTGTTATCAGCTGTGGCGGCCCCAGTACTGCCCTCCTTCCTGCCAGTATTGTGGAGGGGGCGGTTACGGCGAAAGGGCTGTTGGGCATTACGCTCCTGAGTACAGGACAGCCTGGGATGGGGCCCAGGACAAATCTCACCGTCATGTCTGTATTTGCAATGGGTCCTGATGCACCACCCCTGATTAAATTCCCAACAAACCCCCGTGGTAGAATCCCCCTAGAAACCAACCCTGTTTGGTCTCCGACCTTCCATCCTACCCCTCATCCTGGGCCCCACCAAACGAAGCCACAATTTGTCATTCACGAGATCCCACCTAGTATGCTGGCTATGTGAAGCCCTCTTCTTAAATGCCTCATCGTATTTAAAGGCAGCCACTTCACCTGCTAGTTCCACAGCAGACAGCAAGTTGGCCATGTGGTTAGTTAGTGCCAAGCGCGTTCCGGGAATGTTGATTCCACTACCCCCCTGAACACCGCATACCCTGCCATCCAGTTAAGTAAGGTATGCTCTGCCAACTCGGCCTTGCCCTTATTCTTACCGGTTTGAGGCCCCTCCTGTCCGTCATCAGACTCGGACTTCAGCAACGAGAAAATATTTACGTATAGCCATCCAAGATTCTCTCACAAACCTTTCTGGCTAGGTGAATGCCGGGGGGGGGGGGGCTCAGAGTCTAAGTAGGCAGGGGCAGACTATCCTGAACAGGACAGCGTGTCCGGAACCCATCCCGCTACAGGGGAAACCTCCTGGGCCAACTTATGCCTCCTAATAACCCATCTGGGGAGCCCCGGGACCCGCGCACCCGTCACACAATAACGACCCCCTGTATGTGCGGAGTCATAATCAGAGGAAGACTCACCCATAGAGGATTCATCTGTGGACAGGTCCCTGGTCCACCAAACTCTGCACCATCATCACCCTTTCTTCTTTATGACCTCGTGTGCCCCGACCTTTGGTGCTGCTGAGTCCCCAGATGAGCTGGAGGACTGATCCCACTGTCTCATCGCAGCCCTGGTCCCAGGTGCCCCAGTGCTCATGGTAAGGGTTTCCACCAAGGTGGAAACCGCAGGCCCATGTGACCCCTGGGGGGACTCCCACTTGTCCATCCTCTCCACCAAGCAGGCCACAGTGTCAGTTAAACTGACCAGAATATCTGGTGACTGGAGCCCAGTCGCAGTTGCCGCCATGGAGGCAGCAGCATTGGAAATGGGACCCGCTTCCTCAAGACCGCAGCTGTCTTATCTGGCTTGGCAGGAGCCTTGGCCCTCGGAACCTTAGGAGAAGGCCTAGCTGGGGCTTTGGTTAATGCAGCTTTCCACAATGGCCCCGCAGAAGCCTGGGGCACTGCAGGCCTTGCCTGCTTGGCCTGCTTAGAAGCTTAGAAGCATCAGCCTTGCACTTGGGCATCTTGGCCTACTTAGGTGGTGTGTGACCGATGGCAGTTGCACACAGTCTCACAAGGAACAGGGTCCAAGAACTGGTCCACCGATATTAAAGGCAGAACAGCCACCAAGAATCAATTTAAGTAGAATTATTATTATTATTGAACCCAACTGATCACAAAGACTCCGAATTAATTACCCCGTGGAGAAACAAAATTAATTACAACCAGCAGCCCGCCACAATCAAAATACTCCCAAATGATTACCCCAAGCAGAATTAAGTAAGCCCTGTAGAATCAATGCCCCTCAATCAAAACCAACACAATTTATCCACCCAGACATGAGAAAGAAGCAACACCGCACAGATTAATGCAGAAGAAAAAACAACAAGGCAAGGACCACTAAATTGCCCCATACACCCGGCCTCCCTCTGGTTCAACAGCTTTAAGCGACCAGCTGGAACCAGCGAGTCCTAAACCCTGGGAAGGGTGTGCGTGTGTAGGCTTGTGTGTGTGGGGGGGGTGCACGTGCGGCTGCTCGCAAACACTGTGGCAACTGAGAACCCAGCCGGAAGGCAGAGAACAGCTGTATAGCACCTCCCCGAAAAGAAAAGGGGGGCAGTGAGACAGAACACAGGGGGAGGGATGTGGTGGTGATGCGCGCGAAGCAGCTCGGCAACGCTGCAGGAACTGCTCAGAAAGGACCCCACTCCCAGCTGGAAAGCAGGGACAAGCTGGCCAAAATCCCCCCAAATGAGGGGGTGAGGGCGCACACACACAGCGGCAACAGAAAACAAGAGGGGGGATGTAAGGCCCCCGCACTGCCAGGACAGCTAAACAGAAAAAAAAACCCTCAGCGGCAGGACCCGAATGGGAGGAACCACCGGAAAGCCGGCTACTTGTGTCTCCTTCCAAAGCACAGCAAACAGGAACCACTCCCGATCCTCCGCTTTGCCATGTGGTCTCACCCAAACTCAGTAAGCCGTTCCTCTATCCTCGCCATCCCGCAGCAAACAGGATGGCAGCTGCCCTGCGCCGGCTTTAAATAGGCGTGGGGAGGGGTGATGTCAGGACGCCCCGCCCGACCACTGGGAAGGGGGGAGAAACCGCGAGGCAAGCATGGCAACGGGCAGCAGCCCAGCATGGCAGAGACCTCTCCCCTTTTCCTGCATCCTGCCCTGGTGAGTCCACAACGGGGGGACCTGTTTAGACAAGTCCCCCTTTTTTTCTGCATTGGTCAGACCTCACTTGGAATACTGTGTCCAGTTTTGGGCTCCTCAATTTAAGAAGGATGTTGACAAGCTGGAGCGTGTCCAGAGGAGGGTGACCAGAATGGGCAGAGGTCTGGAATCCATGCCCTATGAGGAGAGACTTAGGGAGTTGAGTTTGTTTAGTTTGGAGAAGAGAAGGTTGAGGGGAGACATGATAGCCATGTTTAAATATTTGAAGGAATGTCATGTTGATGAGGGAACTAGCTTGTTCTCTGTTGCTCCAGAGACTAGGACACGGAGTAATGGATTTAAACGAATAGAAAAGCGATTCCACCTAAACATTAGGAAGAACTTTCTGATGGTGAAGCTGTTCGATGGTGGAATGCACTTGGAGGTCTTTAAGCTGAGGCTGGATGGCTATCTGTCGGGAGTGCTTTGATTGTGGGATCCTGCATTGCAGGGCAAGGGTTGGGGTCACTGGGGATGTGGGGGGAGGTAGTTGTTAATTTCCTGCATTGTGCAGGGGGTTGGACTAGATGACACTGGTGGTCCCTTCCAACTCTATGATTCTATGTACCATCTTGCTTTTTTCCAAGGTGAAATATATGTGCACTTCTCAAATGCAAATGAAATTAAGAGGAGGAATGGTAAACTGTACTGATTGCAACTTGCTGGTAGACCACATATGGAACCAGCAAGTGATCAATCATCCCTGATCGTGATGTATACATTCATGGGATTTGTCAGATTTTGTGAACATGACAAGTATACTAACAAATGCACCTTGTACTGGAAAGTTTCCTCTAAAAGAAAACAAGCTGTATAAACATTCAGGGAGCTATCCACAACTGAATGAACTTGCTAACAAACCTCTTTTTGTTCTCAATGGATCTGAAGTGTGCCAGTAATTGCTACATATGCTTATTAGGACTTTTTCGATTCATACTACATACTGACTGATTCTTGAAATCAGTGGGTCCTTTGTAATTACTTTTAACAGATGGAGTATGTGGTTTCCATCCTCTATTCTGTTGTATAAAATTGGGGACAAGTTTCCTTTTATTGATGAGTTATTAGTGGGTCTTGATAATACCCTGTCATCTTTTTCTTTGTAAGCGATCCATGGCTTGTAGTAAATAATGGATATACTATAGAGACCTGCACAGCTCTGTTATCAGTGGGTTTTCTACTAGATATTCTGTAATTACTTTTCAGATTTATTGTGCAGTGTTTTACAGCAGCTTACCCAATTGTAAATTGTATCATGAATAAATCATAAACAATTGTGGACTCTCTAGTATTTATTTAAGCATACCATGATGAGCCAATGCTCAACTTTCTCTAAGAGACACTAATTATTTAGAGAGTTGATGAAATTACCCTCAGAGGATTTCTCTGTAGTAGGTATAATGTTGATAAATATAATCATAAGTGCTCATAAATTTAGAAATGTAATACAGAATCATATTGCTGTCTCAAAATGAAAACCTAAGGATGAATAATTAGCCCAGCCAATCAAATGAAGGTGATTTTAAAAAATTGGTTCCGCTAATGCCTTCAACACATATTGGAGTCCACTTTGCTTATGCAGTACAAGTTTCATTTGACTGGGGGATTTCATTCCAAATGAGAACTAACCTAATGGTGGAATAGATTTTTGCCAGGTTCATATGCTGAAGTGTGATTATCTAGAAATCCTTATTACCATGAAATTTTTAAAACTTGAATCTTTAATTTGCCTCAAGTGCAGCATTATGAAAAAGTTAAGGCCTGCTTGACATTACATCATATCAGCTGTAGTGAAATATAATTTGATAAAATTATAGAAGTGTATTTATATGAAGAAATAAATGTGCAGTATTGGTTCTAACCATACTGCCCTGAGGTGCAAAATGGGAGGGGAGGAAGTATCCTGCAGTTGGATACAGTTTGGGTTTGGTGGCATAACTATATGAGATTATAATAATTTTCATATGGATACTGTAAGTGTATTTTTTTATTCCGCTTGCAACTTTTGGGTAGCTTCAATTCTAGTGAACTCAGGATTTTAATAATTGCGTATGCATTTTAAAAGGAAAGATTATCCTCATTCCTACATATAACATGGTGTTGGCAGTTGTCCTTTGGGAAAAGAATGAATGATGGTAGCTAGCAGCTCTGGTCAGGCATGAAAAATTAATGTATGGAGGGGGAAATCAAGGTTCCCTGCTGGATGACATCCATGTTTACTAATTTATTTGCAGGAAATCATATGTGTGATAGGGTTAACAGTCTTCAGTCCTTAGCTGGCAACAAACAAGAGGTTTATCAGAGTGGTGGAGGGGGGCTTGGGGGGAGAATAGCAAAAATGGTGTCACACATGCCATGACATCACTGCAACGTGGTGGCTTTATTTATGATTTTTGGCCAAAAATGACATCGTAATGTGCACAGGGCCAACTCCCTCCCCCCCCCCAAATTTACTGATTGCAGGTAACTGGTTACAGTTCTAAGTGATTGCCCACTGCCCCTATGTTTGTAGGCTCCCTACCTGTGATATGTTCTCTTGAAAAATGAAGGATATATATCATACATGGTGAGATTATGCCCATATGGTAGGATCCTTAGGACAAGTTAAGGCATAGAGGTGAAGGTAGGTGGATTTGAATGTTTTCTCCTTTTCTAATGGATTGTTTTACTGGCCTGTGTTCTGTATTGCAACTTGGTATTGCTTTGGAATCAAACACAGTCATGTGTGAAGGGAGATTCTGCATCTGACTCTCAAATGTGGTTCTCAGAAATGCACCTGATCTATGATTTCTATGATGCAGAGTTATTTGCATTAATGTTTTCCTCTTTATCACAAACTATAGTGGTGTTCAAGAGTTGAAAATATTCAATAGAAGTCTGTGATACTCTAGGGTTGTTTCTGCTGAATAAGCTGCTCTCTTGATGCACAATATTTGCAGTCACATTCTCTCTAGTATCAGAGGGTTGGATGAAAGAGAAAGACAAGTAGGAAGGAGAATTGAGAATGTGGCCATCGGGAGAAAAACCCAAACTAAAACTATGCACAGGCCTAACAATCAATTTGGGATTGTTGCAGACATTTACCTCAGACTAAACAGCATCCATAAAAGGAGGGGAAAATGTGAGGAGAGAGTGAGGTGACTTCTAAAGATTGAAAACAAAGCTCCAAAGTAGTTGGGGGGATGACAGCAATAGAAACAACCTATGCATGAAGGAATAAGAAGAAGAGTTGGTTTTTACATGCCGACTTTCTCTACCACTTAAGGGAGAATCAAACTGGCTTACAATCACCTTCCCTTCCCCACAATAGACATGCAGTGAGGTAGGTGGGACTGAGTGTGACTAGCCCAAGGTCACCCAGCTGGCTTCATGTGGAGGAGTGGGGAAACAAACCCAGTTAGCTACTATAGATGCTGCTACTGGGAGGATTGGCTAGAAAATCAGAGCCCTCTTTTGGAACAACAGTAAGAATAACAAAAAGAAAACTCCCTACCACACATCCTAGCACTTGAGAGTTGCTGGAACTATTTTTGCATTGCCCATTTTAATGCTGCATAATTCTTGTTTGCGGGTAAACAGGAGCACAACGAGCCTCATACTTTCCATGGCAATCCTTAAATTCTTGGCACATAAATGAGGGTGTTATGCATCTATCAACAATGAAAAATGCTCAAGCAGCCCCTACTATGACTGTGATGGGCCCAAGGGTAAAGCTTTTACCAGTCTGCTCTGAGAGAAGGGGAGAGTTACACACACAGGCATAATTGTAAATAAATACAGTCCCATGTCCCAAAAATGTTGTGGATGAGAACAAGTATTTTTATTTAGTTCTTCTTTTTCTAGTTTAGACATTGTCTCACTCTTTCTAAACCAAATGGATACAACATAGCATGAACAAGAATATTACATAAATTGGGGGGGGTGACACAATCCATCAGGAAGTAATTACTGAGATGTAATTACTTGAATAAAGCTATCTCTCCCTTCCTCCAATGAATCTAACACAGCATCAGTGGCCGACCTACATTTTTGGGACCCTGAAGCTTGAACTGTTATGGGGGCCCCTTCACGACCAGCAATAATAGGGCAACATCCAACAAGGCCCAAAAGGCCTTGCTGCCCTTGCAAGGACCGCGAGGCCCAAATGGAGGAGAACAGGGTGGTGGGATGGAGTCCTTGAAAATGGGCCGTACAGTGAGCCCCTTCCCACCAGCAATGTGGTCTGAGTAAGCGCTGTTATCTCCTTCAGTGGGGTTGTTCTATGTCAGATGGTTCATTCTATAATAGAGAGGCAGAAGGTCATCAGAGGGGGCTCGTTAGGATAAAGAGAGGAAAATCTTTTGGTGTTTAAATGCACAAATTAGGATAAAGGGGAAAATATTTGGTGTTAAAATGCACAAGCGAGGAGAGTGCAGTCTGAATTGAGAATTCAGATGTCTTTTTTATGGTTCCGATTGGCTCTAGCCTAAGGGCTGAGCTACAGAACTATTAAGCCGTGCACCAATGAAGGATTCAAGGGTCCAGCTGCCAAAATGTAGGCTATGAATAGATTCTGGCAAGCTCAGCGAGTCCATATAGCTGTGGGTTCAGGTGCTGCAAGCCCCTGAGAAATTTTTGAAATTTGACCAATTACACGGCCATAAGAAATGGGTACCAGAGCACATTCTAAGTATTTCAATATTAAGTACTTCAACCCATTGGCTTATGATTCTATCATTAAAATAGCCTTATTTTAATAACAAACACTTAAAAAAACCTCCATGGATTTTGTTGAAAAATTCACTCATTAAAAAAAAAAAAGTTGATTCAGGGCCCCTCTGGGATTAGGGTCCCTGAAGTTTAAGCTTCATTAGTTTCATAGTAGATCTGCCACTGGGCAGCACATATGGTTCTCCTCTCCAACACATTGTACTCACAACAGCACTTTGAGAGATGGTGACCAACCCAGGTCTTCCAGACCAAGTGGCTGAATTTGAACTTAGTGCTAATAAACCAACACTGTGGCCACCAAACCACAATGGCTTTTTCTCTGGTCCCATTCATATTAGTGATCTTTGTATAGGAACTCTTTGCAGATTAGAAATATTATTTTGTTCTGTTAAAGGATTAGCTTTAACAAATTGCATTTCAATGAGTTTCTAATCTGGAGAACTGGGTTTGATTCCCCACTCCTCCATATCTATGGCGAAAGGTAATCTGGTGAACCAGGTTTGTTTCCCCACTCCTACACATGAAGCCAGCTGGGTGACCTTGGACTGGTCACAGCTCTCTTAGAGTTCTCTCAGCCCCACCTAACTCACAGGATGTCTGTTGTGGGGAGAGGAAGGGAAGGTGATTGTAAGCCAGTTTGATTCTTCCTTAAGTGGTAGAGAAAGTCGGCATATAAAAACCAATTCTTCTTGTTCTAGCTCTGACATGTAAAAAGCAGCTGTTCTTATACCTCTAACCTACTTCAGTTTAGCACTGAAAATATATCCTTATAAAAAGCAGTAAAATGTCTGGTGAGCAGCTTAAGATTCAATATGTTTTCTGAAAGCAAAGTACTTCAGTTGCTGTGCAATTGCTTTTTACCATAATGCAAACTAAAATAAAGGCCTTTCTACTCAATCTAGTTCCTGAAAAATAAATGCCTGCTTGTTGTTTGTTGCATTCCTTTCAGACTGAGGTTTTTTTAAAAAAATATGGCATTTTATTAGGCTCCTCCCTGACAAAACATATCTATTGGTGTTCTGTGGAATTGGAGGGAAGAGAGAGCCAGCGTGGTATAGAGGTTAAGAGCAGTGGTTTGGAGTGGTGGACTCTGATCTGGAGATCTGGGGTTGATTCCCACTCCTTCACATGAGCGGTGAAGGCTAATCTGGTGAACAGTGCATTCTTGACTTCTGAGGATGAAATTCCTCAGGAGGCCAGGAAGTGTTGGGGCCCTACACGCTAGCCTCTGGTCTACTTATGCCTCTATAAGTGGCCCCAACACTGGCGGGGAGGCTCAGACGCTGGTCTCCGTGGCTCCAATGCTTGCGGGGGGAGGCAGACACTGGTTTCTGGGCACTGCTGTGGCAGCGCCACCCCGGGACTCCAGTGGAGCCTTCCACCGGTGACCCACCAGTGTAAAGGCCCGTGCCAGTGTTCAAGGGGGTGTTCTGGCATCCCAGGAGGCGTTCCCGGGGCATTCTGGGGAGAGGAGCAGCTGGTAGGCAGCTTCTTGTCCCCATTCAACCCCGAGAATAGCATTGCTGCACCTGCTTTTTAGCAGGTGGAGCCTCGCTATTATTTATGGGGCAAAAAAACCATTTAAAATTTAGAAAGCCGCAAAAAGGCTTTTAAAATGTTTTCAGTGTGCAGGAAACTGCTTAGGAGGCGCCAAGGTGGTGCCTCCTCCCCGGCGTCCCCACATGCTGCCAGCTCAGGAATGGGCTGTTAATGTGGGGTTGAACACATTCTTACATCTAGATAGATTGCACACTACTTCCATCTCGAAATGGAGTAGAAAAGGCTGAAAGGTTATTTTTAGTTATTGCATGTTGACAGTAAAGTCACAAAGCCTGTATTCCTTTATGTTAGATGTGACAGGTAGGTCTAGCAATCTTATCACAGACAATTTATTCCTCCAAGAAGATCAGGGTGAGGCACTTGAACACATGAAGCTGCCTTATACTGAATCAGAACCTTGGTCTATCAAAGTCAGTATTGTCTGCTCAGACCAGCAGCGGCTCTCCAGGGTCTCAGGCAGGGGTCTTTCACATCACCTACTTGCCTAGTCCCTTTAACTGGAGATGCCGGGAATTGAACCTGGGACCTTCTGCATGCCAAGCAGATGCTCTACCACTGAGCCACAGCCCCTCCCACACACTCCCCCCCCCTCCAGCTCAGGTCCCACAGGTCTCTACAGCCAGCATTGGGCAGAAGTCCTCAACGTCTCTTTCCACTCTAAGTACAACCTTCACCTCCAGGGAAGAATGTCATTTGTTCATTATAGGAACGTAAGAAAGGCCATGCTGGATCAGACCAAGGCCCATCAAGTCCAGCAGTCCACCCACACAGCGGCCAACCAGGCGCCCCTAGGAAGCCCACAAACCAGACGACTGCAGCAGCATTCTCCTGCCTGTGTTCCAAAGCACATAATATAATGGGCATGCTCCTCTGATCCTGGAGAGAAATAGGTATGCATCATGACTAGTATCACTTGGTTCTCTCTTACTTCATTTTGTCCTGCAACAACCCTGTGAGGTAAGTTAGGCTGAGAGAAAGTGATTAACTCAAGGATACCCAGTGGCTAAGGTGGAATTTGAACTTGATACTGCAGACCTACATTAGTTCCCAGATGATGTATGTGAATAGTTTCACCCTAGCCCTGGACTAATTATTGGTTTTATTATTTGAAAGCAAACCCTTTTAAACTATTTTCTTCTTGCATAAATAATATTTGAATATAAATTGGATCACTTGCTTGTGAATTATTCTTCAGTTATCCCTTAAGAGAACTCCCCCCCCCCCCAGGAACATATAACAGAAAACCACTTCTCTCATTTTAAAATAAGGACGATTTCATCATTCTCTGATTACCTTAGAAATGTTCAAAGCTTTCTCAGATTGGGCTGTAAAGCATCATAAAACAGGGGACTCAGTTCTGTTCTGAACATTCTTCATTCCAGCCTAACACTTTGAGTTCATTTCCAGACTCTGTGACAGAATTCAGAAGAGTCTCTGTTTTTGATACTTGGCCTTGGTTTGAACTGATCCTTGAGGCATATCTGTTTCATTAATTTAATATGCTTTTGCTGTGCCAGGGCATTCCAGGAACTGTTAACCTTTGGAAAGCAGCAATTTTCAGCACCTGTCAGTTAAATGTGTTCTATCTATCTATCTATCTATCTATCTATCTATCTATCTATCTATCTATCTATCTATCTATCTATCATCTATCTATCTATCTATCTATCTATCTATCTATCTATCTATCTAATAAGTCAGATGTGACTTGACAGATAGATATAGATATATACTGCTGTCAAGTCACATCTGACTTATGATAACCCCTGGTGGGGTTTTCAAGGCAAGAGACTTTCAGAGGTGGTTTGCCATTGCCTGCCTCCAGGTCACAACCCTGGTATTCCTTGAAGGTCTCCCATCCAAATCCTTGCTAGGGTTGACTCTTCTTAGCTTCTGAGATCAGACGAGATCAGGTAGCCTAGGCTATAATATACAGTCCAGTAATCTTCATATTTCCAGTAATATGTCAATATTTCCATATTTCATATAATAGATATAAATTATACTGGAGCAATGATTTTTAATGCTCTAATTAAGGCTTAAAATTATGTAATAGCAAAATGCTTACATGGTTACCCATGAATATATAATGGAAGATTGTATATTGAGGGTCAAACTAGATGAAATTCTGGGGGATCAGTAATGTGGCACAGATCAAATTGTATATTCTGAGAGCTGGACCAAAAACTAGGTGCTGTGTCTGGGTGCCTATCTTTCTTTTGCTATACCATCAATGGATATTCTTGGGCAAACATCTGTTTCTCATTTCTTCTAGTGAAAAATAAAAATCCACAGGATTATAAAGAAGCTAAGTGGGGTAATAATAAAGCATTCTCAGAAAACTCAAGATAACAGACAAATGAGGGCCAATTCACAAATGGAGTTACACACCCTTTACAACTATTATTTGACCTGTTTGGGGAACCCCATATGCATTTTCCCCAGTGGGTGCAATAATGCTCTCCTGGTCTATTTCAGGTTGGAAAAATGGTGTGGGGAAGAAGGCTTAAGCCCCCTTTCATGTATATCATTGTTCTAATCCAAATAAGGCACTGTGTTCATGGGAACTGAAGAAAACCCACAACTTCATTTGGTTGTTATACAGCATGGACCCCAGATTCAGTCTGCATACTGTGTAATGTGTGAATTGGCTGAATTGGCTAAACGATAATTGTTTAATTGTTTAACTGTTAATAGTTGGCAACTGGTATTAAACTAGGAGTTATTGTTGTATGTTATGGTTTTATTACATTGTTATGTTGTTTTAATGATCTTAGCAGCCCTGAGCCCAGCCTTTGGCCAGGATAGAGGGTGGGATACAAATCAAATTAAATAAGTAAGTAAGTAAGTAAATACAGTAAATAAGTAAGTAAGTAAGTAAATACAGTTCAGTGGTGAAAACTGCTAAAATATTAACCGGGGATAAGACAATGACTTCAAATCATTACTTCTCCTCCTGGGGTGATTCAGGTATAGGGCTACAGAATAAGAACAAGAGAATGCAGATTACTCCCCTTAATCAAGTTGTTTGAAATCACTGCCACTGAAAGAAAACTCTTAATTAATGAGCTGGCTAGAAGGATAGGTGATGAGAAAATCCGCTTATAAACACTGGTTTATGCCCTAAAACAGATATTATTTTTATATGAAAACATTGGTTTTAATTTCAGTAACAGTTTGGTTGTTGTTTACATAGCTAAAATATGCTACTTTCCAAAATATGTGTGTATATGTTTATCTAGGGGCTAATATAGTGACAATTTAATAATCCAGTGAAAAATTAGAAGGCAGCCTTATTTGAGAGGCAAATGACATTGCAAGTAGGTATCAAATCAGTTTGGGTATGCTATACAATAAAATGTGGTGGGAACATTTTAAAATGTACCCTCTCTTTTCCCTTCTATTGATACAATATATTTTAATTTGGAGACACATTTATTTTACTTCCATTAATTTATTCATAAATCCTATACTGTTCTCTTTCAAGGTCTTACTGTTTTATTAGGTTGCTATTTTTAATACACCCAGTGTGCGTTCCTAGAATTTACATATTGAATTAACCTTTCATATCAGCCTACAAAGTGGTTGCACGTGTTAGCAAAGCTAAATGAAACATTTAACCTGGATCTTAATTTGCCACAATATACTGTAGAATGGTTGTGATTTTAAAAATTCAAGAAAGAATATGTTATTTTCATTCAACAGCAAAAGCAGGGTCTAATTTAGGCAAAGCTCTAGAACTTATTCAGACCAGGGACATGCAGAGCAATGGCAGAACACATTTGAGCTGTGCACAGGGCATTTCCGCTCCCAGTATATTGCCACAAGTTGTGTATCTCAGGGCCAAACTAGACATTATCAGTTTCCATGGTTCTGACCTATGGATGCCATAATGTGTAGCTTGGCCCTGAGACCAGGCATAATTCTTCCAGGATGATAACTGGCAGGCCTATCTCGGGGCACCACATACTACTCTATAAGCCATACAAGCATACACAATTTGATTAGACACTATCACACAGAAGAAGCCTTTAAAAAAATATGTTCACACTGTAATACTCATCCAGCTCCTTTGAAATCAATGCCAGTTTTACCATTGCCTTTAATGGAAGAAGGACTGTGCCTCCGTCTTGGGGAAATGTCAAGTCAATTCACTTTTATATCAGATACATCTAGCAGGGACATTTAGGTAGCACAGTCTTCATACCTGAAATATTCCGAATACGAAGGTTATTGTACTACAAACCACTTTTGTTTATCTAAGACAGTTGGCAAGAGCTATTCTTGCATGCTTTAATACGATAACCGGTATCTGATAGAAACTGCTTTATATTGCTAACAAATTAGAAGTTTAATCTGTCATGCTGTATTATCTATTTGAATAGTGTTCTGACTTACCAGCAGCGTTCATCTATTACAAGCCTGCCATATTAAAGAACTTCTCACAACTGCACACACAGAGCCTAGCCATCACTGAAATCAATAGGATTCCCTTGTGTCTCACTGGGTACTGCAACACTGAAATCAATAGGATTCCCTTGTGTCTCATTGAATACTACAACAGACTATTTGTGCTACAGATAGGGTTGCCAACCTCCTGCTATTACAACTGATTTCCAGCCAATAGAGATCAGTTCACCTGGAGAAAATGGCCGCTTTGGCAATTGAACTCTATGGCATTGAAGTCCCTCCCCTCCCCAAACCCTGCCCTCCTCAGACTCCACCCCAAAAACCTCCCGCCAGTGGTGAAGAGGGACCTGGCAACCTTAGCCATAGAAATATGGCCATTAGACTGAACTACGGTAACATAGTGCCCTTTTGGGCAGGGGAAGGAAAGGCGATTGTAAGCCGGTTTGATTCTGCCTTAAGTGGTAGAGAAAGTCGGCATATAAAAACCAACTCTTCTTCTTGTTTTGTTGTGGGGATCCAACTATGCAAGAACAGAGTGCCTACTCTGTACTCTCTTCTTTCAAACATTATATTGAAATGCACTCTCTCTCCTGCATAGAACTTTTGTTGGTCCTGTTCCTGTTTCAAAATCAGAGCACCTGTGTGCCCCAAAACACCTTGCCAAAACTAATAAACAAGAGCCCCACTAACACTTTACCCGAGGCCAATCTTAAATAAAAAATAAATTAAAAAATAATATCATTAATTGGCTTCACCTGTGTCTTGGATAAAGTTTGTATCTCCGGTACCTGGCATTAAATTTGATGTTACATATGGCCTGGTCCAACGAAGAGACATTTATGTCATATCTGGTACCTCGTAACAAATGAGTTTCCCTGCAAACTACCTTGGATTCCTGGAAGTATCCAAATATCAAAGGGCCTTTACTCTCTCATGTTTCAATGCCTTACCTTCAGTTTTCCTGGAAGGCAGGTATCTCCATACTCCCTTTCATCAACAATTATGCCCATGCAAAACAGAGAAAGTGGAAACAATAGAACATGTTCTGCTGCAATGTCCTTTAAGAACATAAGAAAGGCCATGCTGGATCAGACCAAGGCCCATCAAGTCCAGCAGTCTGTTCACACAGTGGCCAACCAGGTGCCTCTAGGAAGCCACAAACAAGATGACTGCAGCAGCACCATTCTGCCAATAAAGATCAGTTCACCCTTCTACAATGACATAAGATCTCAGTACATTCTCCCCCCTTCTACAATGACATAAGATCGCAGTACATTCTCCCCATATTGTCATCCTTTCCTGGGAGATCAGAAGAAGCTAAAGTTTCCCTTCTCTTAGCAGACTTTTTTCGGGAGAAAACCACTCAAGTAGCCAAATTTTGCCTCCAGTCTAGTGGGATTCATAAATGGCTTGTTGAAAACCTTTCTCCATAGAAGATCTTTCCTCCTCTTCTTCAAATCATCCCTCCCAGAATCATCAACTTTTTATTATTTTATTTTATTATTTTAACCTAACTTTGATTTTTATTCAGAGCTAATATTGTATTGAAATGAAACTTCATTGAGATTGACAAATGAGTTTGACACCCCTGACCTAGATTCTGGTATTCCCATGAGCTGATGTTGTGCTCATTCGGATCATTAGAGAAGGATTCTGTGCTGGTGGTATATCTAGAAATGTTTTTTAGAGGAGTGGGACATGAAGGTAGCTACAGAAGTCTCAGGAGGTTGATCCTTTTAGTCAGCAGGTTTACTAATGCTGAACGTTGCTAGGAGTTAGTCACTAAACTTAGAAGGAGGTCAGTAAAATGTAAGTGATAGTTCCTATCAGAACTCCATCTTCTCTACCATCATTTTTGCCCTACTTCTGTTTTTGCCTTTTGTCTTTCTTCAACATGTTGATGATCAGCAATGTACTGCATGCTAGTAAAATAACAGTGCATTCCTAAGGAGAGTTACTCCATTCTAAGCCCATTCATTTCAATGGGCTTAGACTGGAGTTACTCTCCTTAGAAATGCACTGTAAGGCCTCACACACAAACTCAATGGACTGAGGTACAAAATGCCTAATGTAAGCCTGGACTTGTACTGCATGTGGTTGGGCATTTTTAATACTCCCCACAGTAATAACAAAAATCCTCCAAACCCTTCCTATATGAATTATCTAGAAAACAAACACAGCAGGGAGAAAGGTTCACCAATCTTTTATGTAATGTTTAATAGATTCAAGCTGTTTAAAACAAATACGGGGAACATTCACAAATGAAAAAAAAATCCTACCTTCCAGGTTGGAAGAGTATCCTCTCTAGAACCATTCCAGATAATACTCTCTCTGATGAATGTAATAGTAAATAAAAACCTTACTACTGATGGATATTTTATACATTATACATTAAAATGTCTTATTGGGCATATTTTTCCTTCTAAAAAGATTTATTATAATCCTCTAGAGGGTTTTAGGGCACCATACATTTATTTTTCCTTCCCTCTTATTGTCACAAGAATCCTAGGTTGACAGAGAATGACTGATTCAAGGTAAGCTTTCTAGTTTGTGAAATTTAGGGCTTAAATATTAAATACTATCTTTAAATATGTTTAAATACTACCTTTCCAGATTAATTGTCCAAGGAAGCAATTTCAAGGTAGCATTCAACCATCTGTCTTACTACTTACCATTTTAAATGTCAGTATCTTGTAATCTCTTTTGTGATGTTCCAGGTTTGACATCAGCTATTGACCTCAGTCATCAGGACATTTTAAATTTGTATCTGTAATGTCACATGATGCAGTATGTATTGTTTTATCCATAGTATGGCACTCTGGGTATAGATTTTGTTTTGTTTGAATATTGTTGATGCCAATTCTTTCAAGCAAAAGTAGCCCTTCTGTATTCAAAAGGGGAAAAAACCAGCTAAATCATCTCCTCCATATTTTGCATATAAACCCTTCGCTGCAATGTGAGAAATCTAGTTGTTGTTTTTTCAAATTGCATTAAATCTGCATTGGGATTACAGTGTGCTAAGGAATTAGGTTTCAGATAACTTTAATGATCCTTAATGTAGCTGATGGGCCAATATTTATTTATATGTTGATCCAGCCCCGTTCGTGTCTGCATCTTACCTCCCTCAGGCCTTTTCTTTTAATTGCATGTTCAGATCCCCCCCCCCCCCAATGCAATGCTCTCTTTTAATTTTCCTCTTTTGGCTTGCTCATTTTCAGACATCTGGTTTTTAAACTGCTACTATTATAAGTAAAGTCAATATACCGCTCCATCAGCCCCTGGCACCACTGGTACCACAAGGAATTGTCTGCCTTCTTTTTTATTCTTTTCCCTCAAGACTGTTTGAGTTAACTTTGCAACCTGTTCACTCTTCAGGCCTGAAGTCTGCAGTTCTGTTTCTGTTTTGCCACCAGTGCTTTGCACGTTAGCATCCCAATGAGCCACAGTACTTTGTGGAATACATATGGGCCTTCTATGCATGGCAAGTTTGCCTTGGATTTGCTGCTTTCTAGATGCACATTTTCCCAATTCAAATTCTCAAAACACTATGCACTGGGGTTTGTTGCCTCAAAGAAATTCCAAGGGTAACCTTTGTGATGCATATTTTGAAGCTCCTGAACTAGTGGGGGGAGTAGTCACCAATGTCATCATTGTTATGCTGCTTGTCACCCCCCCCCCCCGCTTGCCACATGAGTCCTCCCCTGAAAATGCTGCTTTATAATTGGCTGTAGTGTATTTTTTTTTAAAAAAATCAACATCCCCATGGCAGGAGTCTTTCATTTGAGCTGAACCAAGTAGCCATTTTACAGTCAAAGCAGAGAAGGACACATATAAGGGGAAGGAGGCAAATCAGCCTGGCTGTGTTCCATCTGGCTGAGGACTGAAACTGAATACTCACTGGGAAACTGACCAAATAAACATCATTGTAGAGCTCCAAGAAACCAGCTGCCCCCCCCCCGTTTGCTTCTTAACCCCTTGTATTAAAATAACTCTACATTTGCAATAAATGCATTAAAAAAACTTCCAGTGCTCCTATTTCCTTTGATTAGGGCTGTTGATTCGGTTTGTACAAACCGAAAAACCACTGAATTTCCCCCAATTCGGTGGTTTTCAGTTCAGGACGAAGCGAATTTTAAAAAGGCGTAAATAGAACAAGCCGAATTCGGAGAGTTTGGGTGATTGCTGAATAAATTCGTCAGGTTCGGCATTCCCCCGAACCTGCCTTTTCCCGCCTTTAAAGATCCCCCCCACCCGGTTTCCTGGGACTCCTGGGAAACTGGGTGTGGGAGGGTCTTTAAACTGCTCCGTGCTACCTGCCCAGGGGTCTGGAGAGGCGGCAAACGGAGGACGGTCAGAGCTGCTGTTTCGCGGCTGGGCAAGCGTGTTGGAAGCCTCAGCAACAGCCGAAAGGCCCACTCGTCAGCTGGTGAGCAGAGAGGGTGGCCTGGGCGGGCCACGCCAGACAGGCAGGGTGCAGCAGCAACCTCAGCCCCCCCGTGGTCCCCCAGCCGGGGCCTCATGGGAGTGTCCGAAAGACCCGCCCATCAGCTGGTCGTTGGGCAGTGTAAACACCACCCCGCCCGGCTTCCCAGGACTCCCAGGAAACCGGGCGGGGGGTCTTTAAAGTGCTCCGCGCTGCCTAGGCAGGCAGCGCGGAGCAGTTTAAACCCCCCCCCGCCGCCCGCTTTCCCAGGAGTCCCGGGAAGGGGGTCAGTGGGTCTTAACTGCCCGACGACCCGCTGATGGGTGGGTCTTCCAGACATTTAAACCAAATTTGTTCAGGAATGCAGAATTTCCCGCCGAATTCGGCATTCCCGAACAGGGGGGTTGGAATTCGGCCGAACCGGACCCAAGTCAGGCCGGGTTCGGCCGAATCCGAACCATACCGAATTTTTTTTTTCAACAGCACTACCGGTGATCTTTAGCTAAATGCTGAGGGTTCCTGGATGGATTCCCCTCTTTTAGAGAGTGGGAGTGTGGAGGTTTGGCAGGGCTTGTGAACACACACACACAATCTGCACTCTTCTCTAAGGCTGCCTTTGTCTCCTACGTCTGCCTTTGACTCAACCCATATTGTAGAAATCCAGAGGAGGAAGAAGGAGTTGGTGGAGTCAGGCTGGGCACTTTGGGCTCAAAGTGCACCACTCCAATCCCAACGGGTCTCTTGCCCTGTCCTGCTGCTGCCCTGCATCTGTGCTTAGCAGCACTTTTCAATTTCCACACTCGCAGCCTGTAGCTGGTGGGAAATGCTTCACACAAATCTCTGGACAGAAGGGTGGGGGCAGCCAAAGCCATGTCCAAACTACATGGGAGTGCAAGGAAGAAGCCTTGGGCACTGTGCCATCTGCAAGATGCAAAAGCCCACAGGGAAACTCAGCAGCCAAGCCCATAGGAGCAGCCAAGCAGCCCCCCCCACACACACACACTGCATTTGAAAGAAAAGCCCGTGTGGCTGTGGTGCTGCAGGGAGCAGAGAGCGATTATGAGCTACAATTTGGACTTACAGATCTGCAGTCTAATTGTGGCTGATGGCCAGCACTGGGAAGAATCGCCCTCTGCTGAGCCCAGGTTGTCGACGGCTTTCAGAACTCCAAAGTCCCCCAAAAGAGGAAGGGAGCAAGGACTTGGAGTGTGGTCTGTTTTGTTTGTTTGTTTGCAAGTGCAATATGAGCAATTAAGGGATGAAATGTAATTACAGCCTAAAGAATAGAGCAGCTTCAATGACATTTTATTGTGTTATTGCTAAAAATGCACTAGCAAACAGACATAAACAAACAGGCAGGGTGTGGCTCAAGAATGGTGATGGTCATGCTGTCAGCCCAGCTCTGTTCAATTCCGGCGGCTTGAAACTGTCAAAACACTCACTGTGGAACTGACCAAATAAGCAGCATTCCTTGGGAAAAACAAAAATGGGATCAAGGGGAGGGGTTGGATGAGGGCAAGAGAAGCGAAAATGGGCATGGGGAGAGAAACCCAAAGTTAAACCTATGCACAGAAGTGGCATCAATTTGAATGAATGTGGGGAGAGAAACCCAAAGTTAAACCTATGCACAGAAGTGGCATCAATTCGAATGAATGTGGGGAGAGAAACCCAAAGTTAAACCTATGCACAGAAGTGGCATCAATTTGAATGAATGTGGGGAGAGAAACCCAAAGTTAAACCTATGCACAGAAGTGGCATCAATTTGAATGAATGTGGGGAGAGAAACCCAAAGTTAAACCTATGCACAGAAGTGGTATCATTGAATTTAAGCCTATGCACAGAAGTGGCATCAATTTGAATCAATTTGGACTCGAAGCGGGTGAAAAAAAATCACAGCAAAACAGCATCTTGAAAACATAGGGAAAGCACAAGGTAAGAGCAAAGTGAATTATGAAGGTTGGAGAAATCATGCATAATTCCTATGAAGCCCTGAAGTAGTCCAGTGGTGATTGCAAAGCTAACTTCCCATGCATAAATGACCATGGATCCTTTATCCATTCTGGATGCCTGTAAATCATAATTTGCGTAAACTCTTATTTGCTTCAGCTGTTCCCATATACAAGGGATAAATTTGGCCATTTATGCAGAGATATTTAGGTTGCAGTTCCTGCTGGACTACTTCAAGGCTTCCTTTGCATTACTCATGATTTTAGCAACCTTGAGATTTGACTTTGCTCTGGCCTCATTCTTCCAGCGCAGTACTAGGATCCTGTTTTAGAATGAATTTAAATACCCCTTCGAGGCAAGACCAACACAAATATCCCCCAATTCCATGCATAGCTCTTAACTTTGGGTTTCTCTCACCACACCCATTTTGGCTTCTCCCTCCCACGTGTCTGTCCCTCCCATTCAACCCAGCAGAAGCACATGCAGTCCCTTTAAGAGCTGACCCACCCCTTCCAAGTAAAGTACAACAAGGCTGCATTTTCAGAGGTTTGAGATATCTTGCTGGACCTTTTAAAACTGATTTCATCTCCCACTAGCACCATTATGGGCAGAGAAGAAATAAATGTAAGAAATAAACACGGCATTCAGAGAATGGATTAGATTTAGCTGCAGGTAGAGTGAAAATTTGTGGAAGGGACATTAACAATCTGAGATATGCAGATGACACTACATTACTGGCAGTACTTAGTGAAGACTTGAAATGACTGCTGATGAAGGTTAAAACAGAAAGTGCCAGAACAGGATGTAAGTGGCTCCTGCCCAGAAGAATATCCAAGAATGACTGCTCTTTGTAAACACCTGTAAAACTAGCCATGGTGAAGTGATTTGATTGAACATAACCTCTAAACAGAAAATGCAAGCAACAGTGTTTGAAAAAAACAACAACCCAGCCTTAATAGTTCTTATCATGATTTGTTGAATGAAGATAATTGTTTTCTTTTAACCTAAATCCCTAAGATATTACTGTCATGAAAAAATGCTCAATGGATTAAAATTAAATCCTTCTTTAAAGACAGATGCAGTATTGTAAACCCTTCTAGCATCACTGAAGACAGCTCTTGATAGAAGGTAGGATTCATCATTGACCCTCCTTGCTGATCGCAGCTAGAGAGATGTCTCTTTACACTTGCAGCCATTTCCAACCTATGGGTTCCTTTATAAACTGTGATGTTTTACGTAATTTTCCTGCTTTTACTAAACAACAGATACCAGCAGAGCATAATCAGGGCAACATTTCCTTACATTTTTGTGTTTCCATTCAGTCTTCTTTCAGCTAAAACTAGAGCTTATATTGATTCTCAATTTATTTTTTTGCAAATATAAATGGAGAAAGAACACTTGTCCTGTTTAGCAATTGAGCTGGAAAAGGATTTAACATCCCAAACTATTGATTCAAATCTGCTTGCTTATGTGCCATTGATTGTGGACCGCTCCTAAATCCTATTTTCTGAAACACTGTGATTTCTTTGTATAAAAACCCCAAGACTTGCATACTAATAATTGTCCAGTAATGATTTCATGTCCCTTCTACATTTCAAGCATGTACCAAATAAAACACACCACCAAAACAAAAACAAAAAAACCCACCACCCTGGCAGAACAAAAGAAGTCTGTGTAATCTATTCTTAATGTAGACTTTTAATTTTAAATGAATTCTAGAAATAAGCATTGGTTGGAAGTATGATAGTGCAGCAGAACATAAAGCTGTATATGGTATAGCTTGGCATTATTCAAGCTAAAGCTGTACTGGCAGGTGTCAGTTGCTGCTGTTGTAAATAGCAGCTGGTGAGCTCCTGACCATTTATCAACCCTGTCTTCAAAGTAAGGTAAGGACAAGGGGGCCCAGAAGGAATCAGGGAACATGGTAAATTGCAGCATGGTAATCTGAAGAAATACTGATCAAATAAAAAGTGTCTTCTCAGTACTGATACACATAATAGAGCCAAGATGGACATTATGGGGATGTGAACAGGAAAGCAAAAGGTCAATTCCGATGCTAACCAGTGTTCTGTGTTAGTTACAGTTTTCAGCCTTCCTTGTTTAAGCGAATGAGCCTGAAGTGTGTTGTTTTTCTCTGACAGATAATTGTGATGACCAACTGGTGTCTGCCTTGCCTCAGTCATCATTCATCAGTTCCTCAGAGCTGTCCAGTAGTCACAGTCCAGGATTTGCAAGGCTTAATCGAAGAGATGGTATGTCTTCCCTCTGTTTTTTAATCTTAATTTTTGTATGTTTGCTGAAAAAATTCATTATGCTGGATATTGTCGCTAAACCCACTCTAGCCAACATTCTGGTTGCAACATTCTGTACCAAATGTAGTAGATACAAAACCAACATGTCTACCTGAAGCATAAAAACCATAAAAACTGTGAGAAAGTAACAGACTTCCAGGTAATGGGAACTCGGTGGAGACTTAGAATATCCTAAGGTTAGGAGCCTGTCCTATATTACACCATCTGATAGGGCAGATATATAGAGAGGGACAGAAGGATGGTGTTTTTCTCAGTTCTTTTGAATCCCTTGCTCAACCTGTTGCTGTGATAAAAGTATGCTTGGAAACGTTTTACTTCTAATAAATACCTTTTAATTTTTAATGCAGACCATAGTTCTCTATACCACATAGACCTCCACTAGCTTTGAACATGCTATTGTAAAACAGGGGGGCCGAGGAGGGGGGTAGGCTGGCAGTTGGCAAGCAGCTATTTCTCCATAAGAGATGTAAGGGATAAGAGGTCAAGTCCTCTTATGGATTGAGAGTTGGCTGAAAAATAAGAAGCAGAGAGTAGGAATCAGTGGTCAGTACTCACAATGGAGGGATGTGAGCAGTGGGGTCACTCGAGGATCTGTGTTGAGGCGGGTATTTTCAATCTGTTCATCAATGACCTGGAGTTGGGGATGAACAGTGAGGTGGCCAAGTTTGCAGATGACCCCAAATTATTTAGGGTGGTTAAAACAAAATCGGACTGTGAAGAGCTCCAAAAGGATCTCTACAAACTGGAAGAATGGGCATTAAAATGGCAAATGAGATTCAATGTGAGCAAGTGTAAAGTGATGCATATTGGGGCAAAAAATCCCAACTTCATATATATACTGATGGGATCTGTGCTGTCTGCAACAGACCAAGAAAGGGATCTTTGGGTTATAGTGGATAACTCAATGAAGATGTCAACCCAATGTGCGGCTGCTGTGAAAAAGGCAAATTCCATGCTGGCCATAATTAGATGAGAAATAGAGAATAAAGCTGCTGCTATCAGACTGCCCTTGTACAAATCTATGGTGGGACCACACTTGGAATACTGTATACAGTTCTGGCCACCACACCTAAAAAAGGATATTACAGAGCTTGAGAAGGTGCAGAAAAGAGCAACCAAAATGATCAGGGGACTAGAGCAACTGCCCTATGAGGTGCAGTTAAAACGCTTAGGGCTGTTTAGCTTGGAAAGAAGGTGGTTAAGGGGAGACATGATAGAGGTCTATAAAATTATGCATGGTATGTAGAGAATGGACAGGGAGATGATTTTCTCCCTCTCTCATAATACTAGAACTTGGAGTCATCTGCTGAAGCTGGAGGGTGAGAGATTCAAAGCAGATAAAAGGAAGTATTTCTTCACACAACTCATAGTTAAGTTGTGGAGCTCCCTGCCCCAGGATGTGGTGATGGCGGCTAACTTGGAAGGCTTTAAGAGGGGAGTGGACATGTTCATGGAGGAGAGGGCTATTCATGGCTACTAGTAAAAATGGATACTAATGATGCATACCTATTCTCTCCAGGATCAGAGGAGCATGCCTAATATATTAGGTGCACTGGAACACAGGCAGAATAATGCTGCTGCAGTTGTCTTGTTTGTAGGCTTCCTAGAGGCACCTGGTTGGCCACTGTGTGAACAGACTGCTGGACTTGATGGACCTTAGTCTGATCCAGCATGGCTTTTTTAATGTTCTTATGTTATGTTCCACTGGCAACCCCAGGCAGTATCTCATCCCCGTGGTGCCCAGAAGTGGGGTAAGCTGGAGACACCGGGGCAAGGCCTCAGGATTTGAAAGGGATGCTGGGGGGGGTATCCTGCAAAGAGAGAGAGGTAACCCCCTCCAGAAGAGGTTGAGAATCCCTGGGAGAGGGCAGGAGTGGAATAGGGTCTGTGAATCTGAGCAGGCCCGTTCCACCACACCACCAACTACGCACTACTACTTGTACCATGTACTACTTGTACCATGTACAAGTTCCCATAGTTTTCAGCTTCTGTTTCCTGCTGGTTTCTGGCCAGCATGTTAAGTATATACAGACTCTTACAACCATTCAGAAATCCAAAGGAGAAAAGACAATTGTTATGATTATTGGGTGGCAATGGGTAACATGTAATTAGTGATCCACTGAATCCTAATGTCTTCCATATAATCTATAATAAAATAGGTTTTCATAATATCTTTACCCTTCACTGAATAAAAACAAAATTGTGTTAATAATGAAAAATACTGTGTTGCTACAGAATTCTGAAATAAGGTCATAAGCAAACGAGCAAGATACAAAGAAACCTTACTAAATAATGAAACCGTTTGTTCAACTATTTGTCATATGGATGTTTAGTATCAGTTGGAACAGCCTTGGCCTCTTCTGTTAGAGGAAGATTTCTTATGCTGGAGGAAGGTTTCAAATTGCATCTAATGGAGCCATTATTTATTAAAGCTTTTAGACATATAGGTAAAGGTAAAGAAAGTCCCCTGTGCAATCACCGGTCATTACTGACCCATAAAGTGATGTCACATCCTGACACTTACTAGGCACACTATGTTTACGGGATGATTTGCCATTGCCTTCCCCAGTCATCTACAGTTTACCCCCAGTAAGCTGGGTACTCATTTTACAGACCTCAGAAGGATGAAAGGCTGAGTCAATGTTGAGTCAGCTACCTGAAACCCTTCCATCAGGATCGAACTCAGATCGTGAGCAGAGCTTAGATTGCAGTACTGCAGCTTAACACTCTGTGCCACGGGGCTCTTATCTAGACATATACTGTATACATAAAATCAGGTTGCCCTTACCTAAAACAGTCTTGCAAATACCTTCACAATAGTTACTAGCCGATAAATATTTTCATTAGCCCAGTTGCCTACATATATCTATTTTAGTTATTATTAGATATTATTAATTTATATTTATCTTCAGGGTTATTCCCATAGCTCCCTCAAGGAGGCAGTGGTGACACCTTTCCTGAAGAAACTATCTCTAGATGATAGGGATCTAGGCAATTACTGCCCAGTATCAAACCTTCAATTCCTGGGAAAGGTGATTGAGCAAGCAGTAGCTAAGCAGCTCCAGGAATTCCTGGATGAAACATTGGCTTTGGACCCTTTCCAGTCCAGTTTCAGGCCTGGTTTTGGCACTGAGACAGTCCTGGTTGCTTTGATTGATTATCTGCAATTACAACTTTACAAGGTGGCTCAGAGCTGTTGATCTTTCTAGACCCGTCAGCTGCTTTTGACACAGCTATTTAGTTCTATTGACTAGGGCTGTTGATTCAGTAAAAAACGAACCAGAAAAATACTGAATAAATGCAAATTTGGTAAAATTTGGGTTCAGGTTTACTGAGTCTGCAAAATCCAGGAGGTTGGCAAAGCCAAATTTGCCATTCCTCAAAAAGCCGGATAAAAATCTGGCTTTTTTGGGAATGTCTTTCTGTGGCTCTTGGGGAGGCACTTTTGCAGGTAGAGGTCCCAAATTTTCAGGGTAGCTAGAAGGGACTCTCCTTGCAAGAACCCCCATGTTTGGTAAAGATTGTGTCAGGGGGTCCGGAGTTATTGGGTCTGGAAGGGGTCACCCCCATCCTCCTGCATTGAAATGCATTGGCAAAGTGGCTGTGTTCAGATGCTTTATTGTGATGTACATTGAGATGTATCTCAATGGAGAAGCTGGGTTTTAAATGGTGGGAAAGTTCACCCCATGCCTCCATAGAGATACAATGTATCCAGATATATTGTATCTCTATGGAGGCACGGGGGGGGAACTTTCCCACTGTTTAAAGTCCAGCTTCTCCATTGAGATCCTTTGAAAATGAGGGTTATGTGGCTGTGTAAAACTGGAACTCAGTTGTGGCCATCTTTTCTAGCACTTGATGGGCAGTAGACTTCATCAATAGCCTTGAAGAGTGGCTTGACCCAACTCTTGCCTTGGACAAACAAGAGTCCATGGTGATGAAAACCGCATGTTTGACCTATAGTCCTAAATGGTCTGGGATCCTCATGGGATCCTCATGCCTTTGGGACCACTTCTCCCAGTATGACCCCCCTTTGGTCTTCATCACTGGGCCTACTGAAGGTTCCTGGTCCAGGAATAGCCCATTTGTCATCCACGAGGGCAAAGGAGACCTTGGTAGCTGCCCCTGCCCTCTGGAAGCAGCTCCCAAGGAAGTTTGTACCCTGTGGGATCTCTTAGAGCTCAATTGGGAATGTAACACTGCCTTGTGCAGCATTTAATTAACCACAGGAATGGGTGAGCAGGCTGGCTGTCTAGATTTGTTCCAAAGCTGATGATCAGTTGAATTTTAATTAGAATCTGCTTTTATTGCATTTATTTGTATTTGTAAGTTTTATTAGCTGTTCAAGTTTTAATGGTATGTTTGTGTATGCTGTGAACTGGCCCGAGACCTCTGCAGGGGAAAGTGTGTGGGCTATAAATCCAATAAATAAATATATATATTTTTTGCTGACTAATAAAAAAGGAATAGTCACCAATGTTGATCAAGTGAGTGCCCTAAAATATCTGATCCAAAAGACCAAAGGGGTTTCATAACTTTTTTAAAAAAATACAACTTTTCTCTTTGTAAGAAATCATATTTTAAAGTATAATTCCAGAAATTTCATCACTTCTTCCTGCATCCATTACTGTGCCTTTATTTTTAAATCTATACTAAAGTTATATAATCTGTAGGAAAACACTGAGAATTGATGGCAGGTGTTTTACCATGTTTATGTATAGCTATTCTATGAGATGCCTACTCTTCATTATTTAATTATTGTTAAAATATTGTTTCAGATCTGTTTAGTTTAAAATTTTCTCCTAAATCACCCTTCCAACCTTCTCAATTGCGGAATATCTACTTGACTCAGTTTAATACACTTAGGAAATGTATGTTAGATTCTATTTTTATGTTTAATTAAGTCTCCTGAGCACCCTTAGGCCTGTTGAAGGAATAGAAGTATTTAATCTATGTGAAATACTAGACATATAATATACTTTATTCCCTCAAAGTGTGAATTCAAATGAAAAATAGCTCAGAACAAATAGCTAGAAGCATATGTATCTAAATGTAGTGCTCGCTATTTTTTTAAAGTGGTCACCATTTGACAGAAAGAGGCAATTCTTCCATTCTACTTAAAATGCACTTGGGGAATACATTTCTCCCCTAAACTTTGGTAGAAATAAACAAACAAAAAAACCTGATTCCTTTTCTTTGGATTACAATTTTATATAATAAAAATACTGAATTACTAATAATGAAACATTTATTTGGAAATTCATTGAAATCAGTGGAATTTAGAGTCACTTTACACAGTTGTGATTAGTATATATTTATAATCCATTTCCTTTTGATCCAAGTGAGTTCACAGCCAATCACAGTGCTGCTATACTCTGTCACTTTTATGCATATGTAAAAACAAAAAAGGGGGGAGGAGAAGGTGGGGCAGCATCCGTGACATAGACATCATGCAGTGCTTCCCTGCACTCCCTCACGGAACTTATCGCACTATTTTGGAAAGTGTGAACTGGTAATGAAACATCTTGGGAACAAATAAATAGTCTGGCAAAAGAGGCAGAGTGCAGTCAGGAATTTTGAACACAAAGCCAAAACTCACAGACCGACTACGATAATCAGCTGTAATTGCTTGATGTGGTAAGGGCCTGAGAAAAAGCAGCAAAATGAGAGAGTTATATTAGACAATGAACCATTTGCCTTTCCAACTAGGAGGATACTGGACATTGGTGAACCTCAAGACATTTCACCACCTATCAGTAGTAGTACACAACACTTAAGTTATGAGTCACTGCAGAGTCTGAAAGTATAGCACAGTAAACTATTTCCAGAAGTTTAGCCATGTTTGTTGCTAAACAACAACAACAACAACAATCTTCTGATACCTTAGACAGTGATCTGACTGTGCTATGTATGTGTGGGGAAGATTGCCTTCCTTCCCTAAATATGTCCCTGTTCTGAATCATGGTGGCACTGTACAGAGATTTCCCCGAAAGTTTTCTGTAGTGAGGTCTCGAATTAATATATTTGATTTATTTGGCTCTGTAACATTGCCATCCTAAGCATAGTTACTGCCTTCCTTCCCTAAATATGTCCCTGTTCTGAATCAATGTGGCATTGTACAGAGACTTCCCCAAAAGTTTTCTCTAGTGAGGTCTAGAATTAATATTTTTGAATTATTTGGCTCTGTAACCTTGCCATCCTAAGCAGAGTTATACCTTCGGGTTAATGGGCTATAGGATATTTTGTTTTATGCAAGGGCATGAAGCCTGGGTTTTTAATATCCTTTAAACTCTGACCTAAGACTCTCGATGTCTCCATACCAATTGACTGATCAAACCTGTGATGATTTATTTTACTGTTTCATTACCAGGCAGCAGCAGCTGCTTCTCTTGCCTATACTGAACCTTAGCAAAATATTTGTGGGACCAATTTCATAAGCTTGTCTCTACTTATGTGTAACCTTCACTCCCATCTTTGACTACCATTTCATTTCACATGGATGACATTGACATTTAGTATAAACCTGACCTTGAAAATCAGTAGAACAATCATGTAAGAGCAATTTGAGAAGAACAAAAAAAACAACACCACAATGACATAATAAACCTCTCACTGCACTGTTTACTATACTTCTTAAAATGATTGATTTCCTCTTATGGAATGAAAATGGTTCTCTATTGGTAAAGATTATCACAAAGATAGAGAGGTTTCTTTTAATAAATAGAATGGCCTCAAATAGGTACACTCAACTTTTCACATCAATCGTTTCCTGAAATCTTGTCACCTCTTGCCATCTCTTGTCTCCAAAAGAAAGAGAACAAGGGTGGTTAAGCATAGGGACAATAGTTTAGTGGTTGAGATAATAATGTATGCCTTCAGAAAGTGAGAATACTACATGTTTGAATTATTATTCCCAGTGATCTTGCATCATTGATGTATGCAGTCTGCGTAAACATAGGAGTGCAAATTCCCAGAGGCAAGCTGTAACTTGTGTGCAATTGCAGAATGATGCAAAATGGACAACCTAAGCTTTTCCTGGATCTCAGCCTAGTTAATCCTAGTGGAGAGTGTTTATATATGTTATATTCATGTAACGTAATAATTCTGTTGGACCATTATCTCTGGTTGAAACAAAGTAGTTTAATGATGAATTCCTGTTGCAGTTGCATAACAGGACCAAGAGGTTTTAATGGCAGCTGTATTGATTTTTGGGATTTTGGTTCATAATTATGTTTTCTCTGTTATGGCTTTAAAGGCTACTAAAGTCAAAGAGCTCCTAAAGCTATGCAAGAAAAGCTGAAAGTCCCTGGAAATATGGAATTTTCATTAATATCTCAGTTTTACCTCCTAGGAAAGGCAGAGCAAGTACAAGACATGTTTAGGGTCTAAGATTAGTTGGATCAAAATTGGGCATGTAAATACTTCCTGGCACACACAGAATCTTACATGGGAGCAGATATCAAAGCAGAATAATGGAAATGTCATATTAATTGATTTCAGCATGAAACCAAAGTATTTTCCAACAGCAACGTACATTAATGGACATTAGAACTTACTGCATAGCCATCCGATGCATACCCCAGCTTGTTAAATTTCATAATGGGGAAAAATAACATGACCACATGATGGACCCAACAGCCATTTGTCCACAAGGCCAGCTGTAATATTTACTAGACTTGTTATACATACTTTACAGTTGTGTAAATAAAAGAAGGTTGTGTATAAAATACACATATAAAAAGTGTTAAAAAATGGATGGGAAAAATTTTCTGTGTTAAGATATTTGATGCCCACAGCAAGCTCAACAGTCCAGATCAGGAGCGGGGGGTGGCCACCTCGGCTGGCAAGCCCGCAGCATGCTCATCAGCCCAGATTGGGACAGGGTAGTGGTGGTTGCCTATGCTGGCGAGTCCACAGCGGGCTTGTCAGCCCAGATCAGAAGCAGGGGTGGCTTCCTTAGCTAGCAAGCCCAGTGCGTATATCACCTTCCCCAGCAGGCCCCGACTTTTGGGGTGGTGGGGGAAGGTGATCCAAGCACTGGGCTTGCATACATCACTCTTCCCTGCCGCCCCTGACTTTGGGGGCAACAGGGAAGGACAATCCAAACACTGGGCAGGAGCCCAGTGCATCCATCACCCTCCTCCTCTCTTCCTGACATCCAAGCACTGGGCTTCTTGGCCCCTGTCTTCCGATCCCCGCTGCCTGCAGGCTCAGACCTGCACATGGAGGTCCCAGCCGGCAAGTGTCATGGATTGGACTATCCCCACGGGCCAGAAACAAAAGGGGAAGCAGGGAGTGGCTGCCTGCTTGTGGGCTGGATAACAACACTCAAAGGGCCAGATCTGGCCGCCGGGCCTTATCTTTGACACCCTTGACATAGAGTCTGCCCTCTGAAGCTACAATTGCTCCAGAGTCTCTGTAGTCTGGAGAACAGTTATACATTTTGCAAAAATTCCAGGCCCCACCTGGAATTTGATAACCCTATGGTGCATAATAATAACTGCATGATTAAAAAATAAAATCCTTGAATTTTTTAAATGCAGTAAACCAAGGCTCTGCAGTGTTTTGATGGAAACCATATTTAGCAAAGCAAACGTGAGGCATCTGCAGAAAATGCAATATGCTGTAAATGTTACTTACAGTGTGATTCACATTTCAGTCTTGCTGAGTATTGTCCATTATAATTTGTCATTAAGCTTAAGAGGCTATAATAGTGTATGAAAAAAGGATCCAAATATACACACATACACAATTTTCAAAGTTAAACGTATCCTACTTACCAGAGCAGTAGATATACACAGTTCCAGTAAAATTGGTGCTATTTAATGCAAATATGAATCCTTGAAATCCTGATTTGGCTTTGGAAGCTTTATAAACATAACAATAATTTGAGAAATGACAAATAGTATGATTGTTGTATACTCAGAAAATAATGCCTTGTTTTTCCAAAATGTGATATGTTTTGCTTTGAGAAAAGTAACTTCATTTTGATTTTGAGATTTGTTTTGCTTCCTGTTAAAAAATAAGTTTTGTGGAATAACATGAAACAGAGATAAATACTCCTTATCTTTATGGATGTGTAATGTTTGCGGAAAATTTAAACTCCTTCCCTCCAAAAAATAGTTTTGTTGTTATGGAAATCAAGCTACTTGCAATGATGTTTGGCAATAGTTATCTCTTACATTAGTCTAGCTCAATTGCATTTTCTATTACACTTTTAGCATGATCTATCAGTACAGTGAATGACGAGAATCATACTGTTGCCAATGGCAATCTAAAATTGGCTATCCAGAAGTACATTCTACTTATCCCATTTCCCAGCTTTTGGACTGCTTACTTTAATGCATTTTCTCAGCCAGAAGGGTTTCTTTATTAATACTGTTGTAATGCTATATCAACTAGAATCCATGAATTCATCATGATTCATGAGGCATCCAATGAGGTTACAATTCTTTTTGGTTTGAAGGAAAAATTATGGCCTATGTTAAACTTGGTTTTTCCTAATGAGAAGTTTGAAACATGATATTGTTGGAACTGAAATACAGAATGAGAACTGAGGAATGTATTTACGTAATTGGATGTTTTCTACTTTTGTTTAGGTGAGTGGGTAATTTCTATTTAAAAAAAGATTCAGATATGCCTCAAAGTTATATTATCACAGCCCAGAGGCTTGCATTCTAATTCCATTAACTTCTGCAGTGGTTAATGAGTGGAGGAAAATAATTTTGTGTATTTATAAATACTGGGGGGGGGTGTATTCCAGAATCCCCAAGCTGAAAATATACACAAAAATCCCTGTTTGGGTCATTATTGTAATTTTCTGGAACAGTTACACAAATCCAGGATTTTTAGGCATTATGAAACTCCCCCCCCCAAAAAAAAAATTCTATGTAGTGGTTAAGAGTGAACCAGGTTTGATTCCCCACTCCATGGTGCAAGTAGGGATTTTGACCTCCTAGTCTGCCACCTTAACCACTACACTATGCTGGCTCCCTACAGAAGAGACACAACAGGGATGAGCATCTAATAGGCTCGCAATTGCAACAGTAAGAAGATGTTTATGGGGACATAAGGAACATTCTGCATTCTCCTGTAATCCTACTATGAACAACTCATCCTATCTAGCAGTTAATATATGATTAATGTCTGAAGTATGATTTTAACTGCAAGGCAGTGAAATGGAAAGGAGAAACAGGGTTTCAGTTGTAACAATGGAGGAACACAATCGACTCAAATACAGAATTTTCCTATGCCATTTTTTACTCTGCTATCAGGAAGCAACTCAGAGCCAATACATTTTCAAAATAATATTGCAAATATGAAAAATGTTTTCAAATGACATATTCAGTTATTAAATAGTTATAAAATAGCATTTCATTTAGAATCCAACACCAAGTCTCCTACCACATTGTCAATTTATTGCCATTTGAAATTGAAAAGCACAATATCTTACATGTCATATCAAATCAATACAAGTGCAACTTTACAATTATGTGGCCCAAACACAACTATCAACTGTACATGAACTTTAAGAAATGCTTCACAAAAATACTAGATAAGTTCAGTATTAATTAAATATACTATAGAAAATGCATCTCCAGATCTATACCAAAATATGTAATCTTTGGTTAAACAACTGCTGTATGTTTTAAGTACTGGTGTTCTAATTCATTTCTGCTACAGAACAGTTAAATAAAATGGTCACAGCAGCAGTTTGGACAAATAGTTGTTAAGCAAAATGGACTGAAAATACTTATTAGGGCTGTGCAAAAAAAACCACACAGGTGAAATTCGGGTTTGGGTTTATTGGGCCCGATTTTTTCCAGTAACCCAAAAGAAGCTGAATTCCCCAAATATTGGAGATGGTGGCTCAGTTTTAAAGTTTGTTTTAAAAGCTCGCCAAACAGCTAATTATGTGGCAGTACCAACAAACTGTATTTCTCAATGTAACCACCTTTTAACCCTTTTATAAAGGGTACTTTTTAACCTTTCCATTCCTTTTGTAACCTTTTGTAGTGTGTTTGTATGCCAATAAAGAGATGATGATGATGATGATGATGATGATGATGATGATGATGATGATGATGATGATGATGATGATGATGATGATGATGATGATAAGCCGAATTCCCATACCGCTAAACATGGGAATTTGGCTTTTTTCCAGGTTTCCCAAAACAATTCGGCTCAATAAAGCCTATGGGGCATTTCATGGCTTTTCACAGCTCAGGGGGGAGGCACTTTTGCAGGTAGAGGTCCCAAATTTTCTGGGTATCTTGAAGGGACTTTCCTTGCAATAACCTCCAAGTTTGGCAAAGATTGGGTCAGGGGTTCCAATTTTATGGAGTCTGGAAGAGGTTGCCCCCACTCCTTAGAGAAGCAAGTCTCACTAATTGGAAGTTCTCACCATTACAGACAATGGGTATTTGTTTTGTGAAGCTCCTGTGGGGGCATTGCCTGCTTCTGATAATGGTAAGCACCTGAACACAAAAATACTACACAGATTTTCCAGGTGGGGTGTGTGTGTTTCATAATGTCCAAAAATCCTGGATTTGTGTAGCCATTTTGGAAAATCATGGTGATCTGAAATAGTGATTTTCATGTATATTTTTGGCTTAGGAATTCTGGAATGAACACTCTTAGAATTAAAAGTTTTTAACTTTGGTTGGATCATGCCCAGAATATTTCCTGGAAGGAACTGAATGGAAAACAGGACACAAGATCAGTGTTAGGTTAATTTTATTTGCTGATGTTTTACTTGGTTGACTGACTGTGTATAAAATCATGATTTCTGAATGTGTTTGTCAGTTATTGCATGCCAATATCCAGATGGAATTGGCTAATGTTTCCAGATGCAAGTGGTATCAGTTTACATCTATAATAATGGGAGGTAAACTGTGTTCTGTTTTAAATCACCATTCAGTAAATGAGGTTATCTCCCTTCCTCCACAGTTGGAATGGTCATGCTCCAACATTTTATGTTTTTTGTCCTGTTCAACTGACTGCACCATGTGGCATGTGCATGGTTCCAAAGTCACTGAATCAGCTCTTCCATTATGATGCACACATTTCCAGAAGGGTTACCATCTGAAAAGAAGTCCACAGCAGGTTCAATTTTACGTAATTGGGCTTGAACTACTGACTGGACTGGACTTGTTTATGTTGTGAATAAGTACAACTATAAAGAGGGAAAGGTGCATCGATATATAGAGAACTGATGGGTATCACTGCTACCAACAGAGCTATTATTTTTCTTTATAACTTGGCATTCTAGAAATTCAGTCACCTACCAGTGGATTAAAAAGTTGTGGATTTCTCTTTCTGGTAGGGTACTAGCCAGCCTCCTAGCCATCTTGTGGACCTTAAGTCCCAGGAACACTTTACCAGGTACTTGAGCATTCTTCTCAAATTGGGGCTGTAATGAATGAAGAATAAAATCTGCCAGATCAGTTCCCCTTGCTTAAATAAGAATGTCTTAATGGTAACCCACAGTAAATAAGAAGTGGCGCAGAAGATAAAGATCATAATCCACATCTGATTGAGGTCAAAGGGAAAGCTCCAATTGATTTTAATGTACTGCAATAAATGGAAACTGCTCTAGTGTTATCCAAAAAGTCTGTTCTATTGTAAATCTCAGTGGTATCTAGGGGTGTACATTTGCTAAAGCCAAACTGAACCCCTCCCAAAAAACTTTTTGGTATTTTTAGGCTCGGGGGGGGGGATTTACTGGTTAAAAAATGGTAACAATTAAAGGGATCTGAAAAAGGGGATCCCAAATAATGCTGAATTTTTACAGCATTCTTTGGGGCCACTCTGGCCCCATTACCATTTCCCCCTCCCTCTCCCTCTCCTCATTCCTCCCCCTTTAATTAGCTGAGCCAAATAGCCAGTGCCTGATGCCTCCAAACTCCATGTGGAAATTGGAAGTGGCAAGCAGAGGTGATCTGAATGCCACAGTGGTTCAGAACTGAATGCTGGGCTATACACAGCCCAGCCTTCAGCTCGGTGCCACCTATTTTTCAGGTTCAGGTTTAATCAACCTGAATCCATTCTATTTGGATTTTCGGATTTTTCAAAAATTTTCCAGGTTTATTATACCTGAACCCGAAAAATACAGATAAAAGGTGCACAGCCCTTTTATTGGTATTTTTCGGGTTCAAGTTTAATAAAGGTGCACAGCCCTGTCCAAAAAAATTGGTACAAGATGTTTTACAGATGGTATTTTGCACCAAAAGACTTACAAAAGACGTATAAATCTAACCAAGCGAATTGTTGGAAATGCTCAGAGACAGAAGGAACTTTTTTCCATCAATGGTGGACTTGCAAAAAAGCCCAGAGATATTGGAAGCAAGCACATAATGAGATCAAGATGATACTTCAGATGAACTTTGACTTAAATCCTAAATTGTTGCTTCTGGGGATGATCCCAACTCAGTTACGAGTTATACAAAAATAATTTTTCCAATATGCGACCACTGCAGTGAGAATTATCTATGCAAGACATTGGAAAAACAAAGAGATACCCAGTTTGACAGAATGGATTACAAAAACGATGGAATTCGCTACTATGGCAAAGCTTACTGATCAGTTACAAGGAAGACAACATGAAGAACATCAATTGAAATGGCAACCCTTTTATAATAAGTATGGTTGAGATTGTTTATATTTGGTGACTTTAATTTGGTAATTAATAAGAATTGTTTATATAAGAATCATATATTGAAATATGTTTTGTAGAATTAAGTGTAATAGAATAGTAACAGATTAAAAGTAATTTTTATAGTCAGAAGAATTATAGTGATATAATGACCTATAAATGATAAAGAAAATATTTGATCACAAAAATAAGTTAAATGATAGGGTCACAGGGTACACACAAAATGTTATCATATTATGTTTCCCTTTTACCTGTTATTCCCTTTCCTTTCTGTACTTTTGAAAAATAAAAATAAAATAAAAAAGGTGCACAGGCCTAGGGGTATCTAAACAAATCACAAGTTTATGCTTTTACTTAATTTTAAACCTGCCTGGGGTCAGATTTAGAATATCTAACTAAAATTAATCAGCTAAAGGCATGAAGATGAAAGCCACCTGAGGCTTGAATAACCTAACCTACCTCACGGAGTTTTGAAAATCAGATGACCTCACATGCACTGATTTTAATTCCTTGGAGGAAAATATGGATATAAATGAAATCAACAGATGTAAGTGAAGTAAAAATTCAGCAGGCAAAGGTGAACATTTTGCTGGTGTACCATTTAAATTTTGTTGATTTATTTAAAATGTATCAATAATCAAAACTATCTTTCTACACATATAACTACAACTATAGCAGTTGACAGGATATTTTAAGCCTCACTTGAATACTTCAGTGAGATATAGGTGAAATGGTACCATCCAAGGTGCTTTGTTTCTAAGCTGTAGAGGGCTTTATAGGTTAAAACTAACACCTTAACTGGAATTGGAGATCAGTGGAGATGCCAGAGTCACTGTCCCTTAACCAGCTGAAGTTTGTGAACCATTGGCAAGAGTAGCTCACTTTAGTCTAGAGATTTGAGGTGGTAAGTAACAGGTGCCAGTTTTTCATTTGATTAAAAGGGTCTTAACCTTCTCACCAGATGGTACATACCTTTGCCAAGTACAAGCTTACAGTATCCCTTGTGCACCAGGAGCCACATTTGGTAGTGTAGTATTCACATTTGTGACATGAACAGGGATATTTTGGCTTTGTTCTGAAGCTGAATGGGCAGCCTCCAGTTCACATTACTTTGTCATACTATACTGATAGAAAACCTGCCAAGAAGCACATCGGTCTTTACAGCTCTTTGTAATTTTGCCAGCGATCTGTCCTTTTCGTGTGTTGTGTCAGCCATTGTTTAATCTAACATCCCACTGTAAAATATTCAACTAATACTTGTTTGTACAAGAATATTGTCTAAAGGTCGTGCTGAACGGATTCAATAACAATTACAATTAATTACTTAATATCAATAAAGCCAAGGAAAAACTATGGAGGTATTTGCCCATATGACTAGACATGTATAAGCTACATTTTATTTCCTTAAAAGATTATCCAGATGTAAGAGAGAAACTAATATTGATATTTTTTTTTGCTGTTGTGAAGGTGTCTTGTAGTCATAGAAGAATAATTTCTGATACCACACTAGAGCATTGTATGAGAAAATTGACACCAATGCAGAGATGGTCTTCCATGGAACATAAACTTTTGTTCATGAAAACAACCTGTTACTCATTTTTTCCCATTTTAGAAGGATCTTATAATGCTGGTCATGTACCAAAAGGTGCCCCCTGGAACTTATGTGCTGAACTGTGTGGCACAAGTAAAGTGACCTAAATGTAACACAAATGCATAGCAGCTGAATACTTCATCATTGTGTTACAGAGCTTCACAAACCATAGGATTTGCTATATACTAAAACAAGAAAAAATCTTTTAAAATATACAATGTATTATTACAATTTAATTACCGTATTTTTCGCTCCATAGGACGCACCTTTCCATAAGACGCACCTAGTTTTTAGAGGAGGAAAACAAAAAAAAATATTGTTTTCCTCCTCTAAAAACTTGTCTTATGGAGCGAATGCTGGCTGGGTGCGTGCGCGTCGGGACGGCACGAGCCGGCGTTTCCCACCCTGACGGCCAGCTGGGAGGCAGGCGGGGCCGCACAGAGCAAGCCGGCGCATGCACCCAGCCGGCTCTGTGCGGCCCCGCCCGCCTCCCAGCTGGCCATTGGGGTGGGGAACACCGGCTCACACCGTCCTGACGCGCATGCGCCCAGCCAGCTCTGTGCACCCCACCTGCCTCCCAGCTGGCGGGGCGCACAGAGCCGGCTGGGAGGTGTGCGTCAGGACGGCGCGAGCCAGTGTTCCCCGCCCCGACGGCCACCTGGGAGGCGGGCGGGGCCACCCAGAGCCAGCTGGGCGCGTGCACCGGCTCGCTCTGGGCGGCCCCACCCACCTCCCAGCTGGCCGTTGGGGCGGGGAACGCTGGCTCGCGCCGTCCCGATGCACACACACCCAGCCGGCATTCGCTCCATAAGACGCATGGACATTTCCCCTCACTTTTGAGGAGGAAAAAAGTGCGCCTTATGGAGTGAAAAATATGGTAATCTTCGAATACAAATTTAGTTTGACATAAAATCAATTGTACTACATAAAAACAAGTGTGAAACCATGGGTAAGAAGAACTTTCAATAGGAACAAAAATGTGTTGCAATGCGTTGCTTGGGCTGATATTCATTCAGTTGTTGGCAGCCTCTCCAGTTGTGGGTCCTTTTCCATGCTAGCAGCCATTTTGTTTTACAGATGACACCAGGCTATTTAGATCATGTGGAAAGTCCTAGTGGAACTTTGCTGAAAATCTACTCATCCACTCTCTTTGGACTGAACAATATTGTTAATCACTCCTATGGAGAAAAAAAACAACAACAAGAGACAACTGGTGCAGTGAAAGAATTAATTTTAATTTACTCTGAGACCCCCTACACATTTTGCATATGCTTCATCAGGGGAACTAAAATAAATGCAAGAATAAATGAAAACCTTAGATGATTAATTTGAAAGCTTGCTTTAAAAAGACAGAAACTTCTGAGCATATGATAAAAATAAGAATTTCAAAATTCAAACATCAAAGCAAATAATATTGTGCTCAGGATACCCAAAAAAATACAGTACAGAGCCAGTTTGTATAATTAGACATAATTAAGAACAACAAGGTTTTAGTAAACACAAGTGGGGACCCACAAGACACTTCTGGAAGCAGCTCTCCAGTTTTCCCCACCTTTTCTTCCTCCCCTCTCCCCCTACATCTCTCCGTTTCTCACTTTTTCTCCAGAATCACAACAAATCTCCCAAGTACAGAGATCAGTTCTCCTTAGGGTTGGCAGCTCTAGGTTGGGAAATTCCTGGAGATTTGGGGGTAGAGGCTAGGTGGGTGATGTTTGGGGAGGGAAGCATCCTCAGAAGGGTATAATGCCATAGAGTCCACCCTCCAAAGCAGTCATTTTCTCCAGGGGAACTGATATCTGTCATCTAGAGATCAGTTGTAATTCTGGGTGATCTCCAGCCCTCGCCTGGTGGTTGGCAATGCTAGTTCCCCTGGAAAAAATGGCTGCTTTAGAAGGTGGAGTCTATGGCATTATACCCTTCCGAAGTCCCTCCCCTCCTCAAACCCCATCCTCCCTAGGCTTCACCCCTCAAATCTCTAGGAATTTCCTAACCTGGAGTTGGCAACCCCATCTCCTTCCCACCCAACAGCCAACGTATCTTTATCTGCCTGTCTGTCTGAAGCTTTCCATCTCCTCCTCCCCCTCCTTGCAGCCTCTACCTTATAAAACTACACTCTTTCTTCACAGTGGGGACCAAAGCAGCTTACATTAGTCTCTTCTCCTCCTTTTTATCCATACATCAACCCTGTCAGGTAGGTTAAGCTGAAAGTGTGTGACTGGTCCAAAATCACCCGGTGAGCTTCCACACCAAGATGGGGATTCAAACCAGGGTCTCACAGTCCCTGCTCTGAAGCTGTAACCATTACACCCATTAGCTTTCATAGGGTGGCTGCTGTTGAACAGTAGCAAGCAGCCAGGCCTGGTTGAGTCATGCAAGTCAGGTGGTATCAAATCATGCAGAGGTTGCTGACAGGCCTAGGGTTCCAGATCCCTGGAATTACAATTTAACTCCAGACAACAGAGATCTCTCTCCCTGGAGAAAATGACTGCTTTGGAGAGTCGACTCTAGGCCATTAAACCCTGCTGAGGCCTCTTCTCTCATCAAACCCTCCTCAGTCTCAACCACAAAATCTTCAGGAATTTCCCAACATGGAGCTTGCAATCCTTGCTAGGCCTAGCCCCAGTGAGTCTTCCTCAGGGGCCAAAATAGGCCTGAAAAGGACTCTGCCCCCTTACCCTGCCTTTTACTGACAGAACCTGAAGCCTGGTATCCGTGGTTGCCTAGCAACAGCAACTGAGGGAACCCATTGCTTAAAGCTGCAGGCTTCCCTTTTATCATTTTCAGTTTTTTAAAACTTCCCAATCTATTTTTTTTTATATATTTCAGAATTTTCTGCAAACCTGGGGCCCTTTTCAGGTTTGTAGCTGTAGTCATGATAGGGGTGCCAGGTCCCCTCTCTCCTCCAGTGGGAGGCTTTTGGGGCAGAGCTGAGGGGATTGTGCATGCGTGGCCGCACTGATGCACACACAGCCCTTCTGGTTTATACCCGGAAGCGCCACATCGTGAGGGGCTTTTTACCATTCAAACTGTGAGTTTGAGTGGTAAAAGGGCCCTTGTGATGTGGCACTTCCGGGTGTAAACACATCACAAGGGGCCTTTTACCACTCAGATTCACAGTTTGAGTGGTAGAAGGCCCCTCACAATGCGGTGCTTCTGGGTGTAAACCGGAAGTGATGTGCCGCGGTGTTCAGGCTCACGTGCACATTTGCCCGCCGACCCTCAGCTGGTTGGCAGTCAGCGGGGTGGATTGGTGAGGGTTTGGCAGCCCTAAATCATGAGATTAAATTTCTAAAAATTTGGCAGACTTTGCTATTTGAATATAAGATTTTATTTTTTTGCTGTCAAGTCACAGCTGACTTATGGCAACCCTGTAGGGTTTTTAAGGCAACAGATGTTTGGAGGTGGTTTGCCATTGCCTACCTCCATGTCATGACCCTGGTATTCTTTGGAGGTCTCCCATCCAAATACTAGCCAGGGTCAGGGCTGAGAGTGTGTGACTGGCCCAAGGTAACCCAGCACGCTTCCATGGTGTGAAGAGTCAAATTTGGGATTTTCAGGTCCTAGTCTGACACCTTAACCACTACACCACGCTGGTTCTCAGAATATAAGATATGGCCAGTAAAATATTAAAGTCTAGATGCTTCCCACAGCAACAGCAAAAGAGATGCTGTTCTGGCATTCACTTTTATCTCAAACCAGCAATAAGAGCTCCTTGCTTTTGTTTAACTTGGAAGGGGCCAAAATCTTGAGTGTTAAAATCCACTCAGCTTCTTTTTTTATTAACATTCTATCATTGTGATGATCTGATTTGTATATAGCCCAAAATAAGAAATCTGTGGGACCATGATTATGTTCTGTGAAATATTGTACTAAAGGGGCACCTGTTCTTTACAGTGAATATTGCTTTTATGTTCAGAGTTGAGTGTTCTTCGTTTCCTCAAAGTCTTGCCAACAACGACCTTCTCACAAGGGCATTGATGATGCAAATTACTCATTCAGAACTAGTTAAAAGTAGGAGTTAAAACATGTCCTCATGCACATCACAGCTATGTTTAGAAGCCAACATTGTGGTACTTCATGAGCAAATTTAGTGTGTTTATTCTTCATTCAGTCCCTATTTCTTACTGAGCTCCATTCAGATTGCTGATTCTCATCTTTAATGCTCCCAATGGCCTGGGACCAGGGTACTTGAATGACTATCTTCTATAATTGCCAAGCAAGTTGGTAAATTTGAGACTTGAGGCCTCAGTTTGTGTGCCCACTCTGGCTAAGATAAGGTTGGTAGCAACAAGGCAAAGGGACTACTACTAGTTTTATCTCTGCTGATTCATGGTGTTATTGATATATATTTAAACTTTTCTTATTTTATTTTTATGATTTTATATCACTGTAATCTGCTTCAGGAACGACGGAGAAGTGCCCAAAGATAACCCATATCAATAAACTTCTTCTGTCCATCTTTCCCTAGTGCTCTTCACTGGTCTGTCTATACTACACCATTTGGATTCCATCTTTTATCTTCCTTATTCACCATGTTCTACATAATGTGTCAGAACTCCCGAGACAGTGTTGCATCGCATGAACACTTCTGGTAACATTTGCGTGCCAATTTACAACAGCGCACATGGGTTGATTTTCTTTGCTCACACTTCTTCAGTTCCAACTCTTATTCATACATTAACTTCAGAGGAAGGAAGATTAATGGAATTAATGAATAAATTAAAAACAGATAGTGCTTCATATTTGCAAATTATAGCTTTTGCAATATGCTCCATAAACTACTACAGTAGAAACTGAAGCAGCATGTTTCTTCATGCAGCAATCTGGTCTTTGAGAAACGATGAATATAGTTGTTAAATATCTAGATATAACAGGTGTCTTGTTCTGTCATACAATTCTCCGTATTACTACAATTTTGTGTTGAGCATTCAATGCACCACAGAAGCGGAAACAGAGATAGTATCTTTTGCTGGAATGGAGTTAAATCCTACAGGGGATTTATACTGCTGAGTGCATGAACAAGTCTGCTGGTGTTCGGTAAGGCAAAACAATTCTACAGAGAACTTACATTAATTCTTTAGTTTAAAAGGCAAGTCAGCAACTGTCTTATGGACACTTAAATGGAATGGTTCTGGCATTAAGACTTGAAGAAAATCCATACTAAGTAGCTGCTTTTCTGTTTTGGCATTTGGGAATTGCCACTGATATTGCAATTTAATCAGATTCATTAAGCACATGAAAAAAGAGCTTTCTAAAACCTCAGCTTTCTCTTTTCATAAAATCTGGTGCCAGCGTCATGTGCTGATGTCAACACTGTTTCACTTCACTGATGCAGTATATGACTAGGTCTGAAGGTTTGCTTCTTATTCATGATAGCGGTAGAAATGACTCACAAAGGATCATAATTTATTTTTTATTAAAAATATACATGCTTGAGATCCTGCTGCCTTTCTAATGTTTTGCCTTTATCCAGATTTATATTTTAATCTATTTAAATGCCATTTTTAAGGCTATAAAATTTCAGGCATATACTGGCATTTCAGAACATGTAAGTTACTTTTATGTCCATATCAAAGTAAAGTGTGTTAGAAAATAATTATGGGATATTTGTCCTAGTTCTATGGATGACTTTCTGTTAGTAAGGTCTGATGGTGGATGAGCTGATTAGAATAGTGGCTAGGCTTGACATTTACACCTTTGGGCTAGTAGTACTGAGCCAGGATATGATGGTTGAGTGTATCTGGGAGGTTCTAAATGCCTGCTTAAGGGGCAAGGAGGTCCTTGCTATGTTATAGTGGTTCCAATCCTACCTGTGTGGCTGCTTACAGAATGTGATGCTCACAGACTGTTGTTTGAGGCTCTATGTTATGGTTTCCTGTATGGTTCCATCTTGTCTTTCATACTGTTTAACAGCTACATGAAACTCACTTAGAAAGCTTGTTTGGGGTGGGGGATGCAATGTGCAGTTGAAATTGAGCTCTGTTTCTCCTTAACAGTGGAATCTGTTGAATCTGTAAGCATCCTTAACAAATGTGTGGAGAAAATAATAGGATGGGTGAGGGCCAATAAACTGAAGCTCAGTGCAGGCAAAATTGATCTGCTGTTGGTCAATGAGAAAGCTGCTTGAGGACTGAGGAGTCAGCCTGAATTTTTCAAAGCTTGGGGTGTGGCTGGATCCTGGTTTACAGGTGTAGGCTCAGGTCTCCCTCATGGCAGTAATACCTTTTATCAGCTTTAGCGGAGATGCCAGTGGTGGTTGTTCCTTGAAAAAAATAACATCTTTTTTCTATCAGTGGGGCAGTACTGATGGAAAAGAAAGGCCAATTTAATTTCTTTCCCCCTTCCCACTGCAGCCTCTGCTAGATGATGTGAGCCCCACAACCTCAGGAAGAAACTTTCCCAGGGTTGGAAAGGACTGCTTGGTAGAGACGAATATGGAAAACATCTGCAACTGTTAGAACCTTTCTCTGACAGATCATGGCATTCAACCTTTATGTTTTCATCTGTAGTTCAAACCAATCCCATCCCAATATCTTTATCCATTTTTATTACTGCTTTAAGTGTAACATATATGTGAGATACTTAAAGGGACAGCTTCAAAGATTAAAAAGTTACAGAATATTTGAAACATAAGGGGAAAAATTAAGAATGTGGGTAAGAACATAAGAAGAGACATGTGTAGTGGTTAAGGGCAGTGATTTGGAGTGGTGGACTCTGATCTTGAGAACCAGGTTTGATTCCCCACTCCTCCACATGAACAGCGGAGGCTAATCGGGTGAACTGGATTTGTTTCCCCACTCCTACACATGAAGTCAGCTGGGTGAGCTTGGGCTAGTTGCACTCTCTTAACCTCACCTACCTCACAGGGTGACTGTTGTGGAGAGGGGAAGGTTATTGTAAGCCAGTTTGATTCTTCCTTAAGTGGTAGAGAAAGTCAGCATATTAAAACAACAACAACAATCCAATATCTTGTCTCCCACAATGGTCTTGTTTCACGCATTGGAGGGCCAACAAACAGGATATCTTCCTCTCCTAGCATTGATATATGGAGATTCCCTTTACTCACTATGGCTAGTAGCCATTGATGGACCTATCCACCATGATTCTGTGTAATCTCCTTTAAAAGCCACCTACGCTCGTGGCCATCACTACATCAACAAAAAGTGAATTTCACAATTTAATTACTCATACTTGTAATCAAACCAAAAGTTGATTAAGAACAGGCATTGTGGCAATTTTAAATGGTTACGTATCTGAGATCTTTTCTTTAAAATGCCACCTTTCAACATTCTTGAGGCTGCTTACATTGGTATAAAATGTTCTTAAAATCACAAAAACCAGATGTCAAATATGTCTTCCAGAAGAATTAGTAGGATCATTGCAAGAAGGATACAGACCAGGTATTTAATTTTAGCATCCATGGAGACGAAACCCTTTTCAATGAAGCTGATCCACTTTTACAGGGCAGAAAGAAGACATTAGCAATTATTTAAATCCCCATACCACATGTAAATATGGTACCACAATGTAAAGGAAAGAAAAAGGATTCATAGAATTTAAACTATAAGTTCCTTAGGGCATGGGCTTTTTATTTTTCATTTAGAAATGGCCTATGTGCATTGAAATATGCTGGTTTCAGCAATAAGTTATACTGATGGAGATAATTTTAAAAAATGAAAGATGACTGAGAGTCTTTTTTGCTTGTTTTGCTTCTGTTTTTCTGGAAAACTTCCATTTCACCCCTGGTTCCATGTGAATGTTTTTTATATCCTGAGACATGGAGGGACACATTTGGAGAATATGGATAGATGGAAAGATGAGTTTACAAAAACAGCTTGAAGTCTCCAAGGCTTCCTGAGGGTGCAACAGCTCCTTATCTGAGTGCAGTAAAGGATAAGCTTCAGCTATGAGTATTTTCTATTAAATGTGATCTTCTGAAGTGGTAATAAGGCTTAGGCATAGCTCATCAATTTTCTTTGCGAACAGAGCTACTGAGGCATTCTGAGCACAGAGAAATGTCACTCTGTTTTCTTTGGTTGAACATTTATAGCTGTGTGGAAGAAAAAAATCACTACTTCTCATTTTGTTATTTGATATTAATGATATGTTTTAGCAAAATGTAGTTTTAGTAATACTTTTGACTTGTAATACAAGCAACCATCACACTAGCATATCTTTGAGATACACCACTGTACCTCTGGGATATGCCATTGTACCAGCTGGTCAGCTCCCTGAGTGGTCTCACCCTCCCGCCCTAGCATTGTGCTATTAGTGACTGTTGCACATTTTATCATTGTGTGTTGCCTCATGGAACATCTGGCTATGAAACACCATAGAAATCCACCATAGAAATTTTATGTATAAATTAATATATTGCCTCTGGGATTTAATCTTTATTCTAGGACTGTCCCCAATCACAAAAAGTGTGTGTGAGGTTTTAATTTTAATGGCAAAATGTAGGCAAATATGTATCTATCCTTTCTTGCTGTTTTCTCCCCAGTTGGGACCTATTCTACTTTGGAGCCCAAACAGAGAGAAAGTAGATATTGGGGGGGGGGAGAGTCTGTACCTGGTTAGACCCCTCCCTACCTGAGCAACCATTTTGACAATAAATTTGGATTACCACTTTCTTCTTGAGGCAACCACCCTGCTGTCCCCCCTGAACAATCCTAAACAGAGCTACATCCTTCTGACTAGATCGGAGTCAATGGTTTTAGGATTCCTTGTTTAGGGTTACACTGTAAAATGTTTTTCTGACCCTGAATGAACCTGATGGTGCTTTTTATTTGAGAAACCTTCCTTGTTTTGTAGTTTGTGAAGCATATAACACTTCACTGATTGACCTAGAAGATGCTGATGCTGCACAGCTCAATATATTCTGCTTGGTCAAACATCTTTAATTTAGACACTTGTACATTGATTTTCAATTATCTGGAGGTGGATTTGGGCCACCACCATGTTCAGCACATTGGGCAAAGTGACTTTGAATAGTTGATTCACTGAATGCTTTGCAATTTGTATTAGCAGAAAAATCCATGACATGCCCATGAGAATTTTCCTAAGGAAGAAACTGTTCTAGATAAGGACCAAAGTTGTAATAAATTTTTTTTGTGGAAAGAAACTCTAAAACATTTCCACTGTAGGTCTTCTATCTTGAAATGAAAAGATTTTACTGTGACTTGCCAAGAACCTAAAAGGTGTCATTTACAGAGGAGTACAAAGATGCTGAAAATATTTATAACTTTTCCTTCTTTTAATCATTTGGCTTTAAAACATTCTTTTAAAAAACCCTTTGTGTATTCTTTTCTGACCTTTGTTTCCAATTTGACCTAAAATAAACACTTATCTGTCTTTTTTATGTAGACATGATTTTTAACACTGTTTATTGTGGGAATATTCATATTTGTATATTCAGGTTAACAGCTGAACAGAACCAAAAAAAACCCAGCCCAATAAATTAATACAAAATAATTGTTGCTGAAAATGTGCTGAAAGGAACATTTGATAGTCAGCACATTAAATACATAATTCAGTTTCCCATCATGTGTTTCCCTCTACCTCCAACCAACTCCTTTCCCTGATTCCACCTTCTAAGCATGTAGACCTATTTATTTATTTTTAAAAAATTATGCTACCTTTCCACTCCATTCCATTCCAGTTATTTATCAGCTCCTTTGACCAAAGGTCTTGAGCTTAACCATAACAATAATACATAATATAAAACAACACCAAATAATCAATTTACAATACCCAACATATACTTAAAAGTTAAAACACAGTAGAAATGTAATTACTAAACATAGCATCACTAATACCATAACAGTGTATTCCCCCTGAACCAGCCTCATTGAACTGGGATTATTCAAATCATAGAATTTAATCCAACATTCATCTTGCAGTCTACGTGCTTATTTTATTTTGACGTTTTAAGCAACATCACCTCAGCCAGAAATCTTGCAACAGAACTAGTTATATCAGGGTGAATATCTCCCATTATATGGGATATCACCCAGGACTCTAGTGGAAGTTTGTATTTAGACAATATCGGAGTAATCCAGTGCAACCTAGGAGCTGACCAGTGCTGACAAAACAATAAAAGATGGTGCAGAGTCCCAATATCTCCAGATTTACATTCACAAACTCGATCCGAATAGGGAATTTTTGCAAAACAACCTGACAACTCTGCAGTTGGATAAGCATTTAGTCTGGCAAGCATAAAGGCACGTCTATGGCCTGGGATTGTCAGCAAGCTCACATAGGAGGGCACGGTCTCAGGCGGGGGAAACTTCACCTTTCCATCCAATTAGGGTCCACAAGGCAATGAACATAAAAAAAAACAATTAAAGCATGTAAACAGTTAAAATACAGTTAAAAATTATAAAATAATTCAATAAAACACATAAACAAACAACACTAGAAGGAGGGCCAGTAACTATTATCGGGGGTATGCCAAATGATACAAAAAAAGGCTTCACCTACTGGCAAAAAACACCAGTAGAGAGAGTCAGATGAATCTCCCTGGGGAGGGAGTTCCAATGTTTTGGTGCCATGTCGCTAAAAGACCTTGCTCAGGTTACTACTCATCTAGCTTTAGAGGGCGGAGACAGCTGAAGCAAGGCCTTCAAAGATGACTGGAGTGTACAGGTAAGTTCATATGGGAGGAGGCAGTCCTTAAGTTATGTTGTTCCCAGGCCACACAGGGTTTTAAAGGTCAATACCAGGCCCATGAATTGAGGCAGGAAACAAATTGGAAGCCAATCTAGATGGAACAAGACTGGAGTGATATGGTTCCTACAATCCATTCGAGTCAATATTCTGGCTGCAGCATTCTGTACCAACTGTAGCTTCTGGATAGTATTCAAGGGCAGCCCCACATTGATTGCATTGCAGTAATTTAATCTAGATGTTACCAGGGAATGCAACAGAATGGCAAGATCTTTCCTGCCCAGGAAGGGCTTCAGCTCACTAGCCAAAACTGGTGAAAGGCACCTCTGGCCACGACTGTCAACGTTCTATCCAACACAAAACCTGGGTCCAGGAGCACCCCCAAGCTATGAACCTGTTCCTTTAAGGGGAATGCAACTCCATTCAGAACAGGGGATAATCTGTTTCTGGGTCATGTCCTCCCCCAATCCAGTAACACAGTAACATATTTTTGAGCCAATATCATCAGGTAAAAGGTAAAGGTAGTCCCCTGTGCAAACACCCCATCATTACTGACCCATGGGGTGATGTCACATCACAATGTTTACTCGGCAAACAATGTTTACGACGATGTTTCCATTGCCTTCCTCAGTCATCTACACTTTACCCCCACCAAGATGGGTACTCATTTTACTGAACTTGGAAGGATGGAAGCTACCTTAACCTTGAGCAGCTACCTGAAACTGACTTCTGTCGGGATCAAACTTAGGTCATGAGCAGAGCTTTGACTGCAGTACTGCAGCTTACCACTCTATGCCATGGGCCTCCTTATCATCATCAGAGGCATGATATAAAAATCCTCTCATAATTCAGATCAGATGTAGGAATATGCCCCCTGTAATTCTTTAATGTTTTCATATATTGTCATTGTGGGCCAAATGTAGCATATGACCAGCCACATGTTTGGAGACTAAGATGATTTTGGAGATCCCCTACAGTTGTCATGCAACCATCATGTCCTGAGCAGCTCAGTTATAGAGGTCTCAACAAGATGTCAGTTCCCAAAGACTAAAACTCAGATTTCTCAATACTAATCTAAGATCACTTCCAATAGCTAAGGAGGGAAAGTTGTTAGGCAGGGACTTGGGCTCTACAGAATCCCCAATCTGACCTAAATGTCCAATACCAGATGTTTTCAAAACTGAACATGAAAAAGAAACTGGAGAGGTCAATGAGATTGTGAAAGACTATGGGGACTCCCTGTCCATAACGTTCAAGCTGAGGTTGATGGCGTCCCAAGAAACCTGCTGGACACAGTTGGGAGAACTCAGTTTATTATTGCTCACATTGCATGTCATCTCACCTTTTGGAAAATTAATATATTACTACAGACTTCCTTGGCATTCAGCAACAGCACCTTCAGATCCAACAGTTTGCTGACAAAACAGTCAAGATGCTGCTGGATGAGAGAGAGAGAGAGAGAGGGAGATCCAAACAGAACAGGCATCATATTTCAGACCTCCTTCCCTGGCTACTCTCTTTCCTGCCACCATTTGTCCCACTTCCAGAAACAGACAAGCAGTGGTACCTATTCCCACCTCCACTAAAACCCAGACACATAAAGCAAAGGCAGCAATAAAACTACTTTAAGTGATGTCATTAATAAACATCAAGCTGAGAGGTGTTATTTATGGTTATAAGAAAGTTGTTCATTGTTTGGGCTGTGTTAATTGATTGAACAATTATTTAAGCCCCTACTGTTGCTTTATTAATTTCTCTAAAACTCAGTCACCCTGATCTAGCTAATATTATTTGAATGCTGAAAGAAAGTACTGCACAGACCAGTTAGGGAAGGGGAATGTACATTACATACTCATGGAGCTCTGTCTGCCATTGTTGGCAGTTTAGTTTGTGGGTCTTCACATGGGCGCCTATAAATATAGCATGACTTCCAGATGTGATCAAAGCTTGTGTTACAGGAAGCTCCATAAAATATGAGTCACCGACTGTTGGCTACATTTAAACCACTTATTGAGGAGTGGGAGATTAAATATAAATAGCCTGGATGCAGTAATAAACCTAATCATGTCATTCTTTGTAGTGGACATGATAAATCTCTGAGGAGTCCTAAACTGCCCTTAAATATATTTAAAATTACCTTCAAAACATTGGCAGTACAATCAATCTGCACCTTTAATTACATATTTTTGGATTTGAATGCATGATATGCAAATGCTTCTTCCTTTACTTGCTGACTCATACTCTCTCTGAATTATTATGACACTTTGATGTAAATGAGCAGAGCACACTCAAGGGGAACATGATAGACTAAGTAGCAATGTAATTACTTCTGTAAAAGAAAGCCTTGTGTCATATTTTGGAGATGAAATATCTTCCTTTTTTAAAAAATAAATAAATCCTTTATGTCAAACCAAGTTGTTAATGTTACAACCCTACAGCATACTTAAGAGATTTAGAAAGAACTCATGAACAGGTCTACTAAGAATTCCACTCAAGTCTAGGGTTGTCAGCTCTGAGCTGGGAAATTCCTGGAGATTTTGGTGCATAGCTTGGGGAAGGGAGAATTTGGGGAGATGGGGGAGCTCAGCAGGGATATGATGCCAAAGAAGCCACCCTCGGAAACCGCTATATTCTCCAGGGAAATCAATCTCTGTGGTTTGGAGATCTGTTGTAATTCTGGAGAACTCCAGCCCAAACCTGGAGGCTGGCAACCTTATTCTGGTCTGTTCAGTGGGGCTTACACCAAATAAAATGTTTTCTGGGGTGTGTGTGTTGCATGGTTGCTCTAATTGAATAGATGTGACACTAATTCATCTGTTTTTGTGACCTTTTGGGTACCTGACCTTCATTGGATTCTCTAGTTTCCCCCCGCTTTCTCCCAGGGTTTTCCATTTCTGTATGGGCTTCAAACGGCAGCATACCCCTGGAACGTTTTTAAACACTTTTGTGCTATTACTCCAACCCAATCTTTTTTAAAAGCACAAAATCTTAAAAGCATCATTGGCATTTGTGTGGAGACAGACCTCAAGCACTTTCTGTGTCAAAGTTTGTTTACATATCAGTATCTACACTTCCTGTGACTGATACTTAAAAAATCATGACAATAGGACTAAATTTGGAGTAATATTCTCTTAGCTTTTAATATAGCCTCATTAGGGGAGGGGCAAGAAACTGCTCATCTAGCCCTAAACCTAATTGATAACAATGTGAGGGATGGTCCAAGACATGTTGGCCTCATGGTATGCATCTGTCAGTCCTAATTTAAACTTTCCATACCAGCTAGCGTTGCCAGGTCCCTCTTCACCACTGGCAGGAGGTTTCTGGGGCAGAGCCTGAGGAGGGCGGGGATTGGGGAGGAAGACTTCAATGCCATAGAGTCCAATTGCAAAAGTGGCCATTTTCTCCAGGTGAACTGATCTCTATCAGCTGGAGATCAGTTGTAATAGCAGGAGATCTCCAGCTACTACCTGGAGGTTGGCAACCCTAATTCCAGCATACTATAAACTATTAGGACTTGGGCTCCCTTTGCAGTTTAAAGAATCAATGAAGGGTGGGATTAAATAGGATCAGAAGAGATGTCTTCCTCCAAGCCAGGACCCATCCATCTTCAGAGTGGAATCCTGGACTGGTTTGGAGTTAGGGCATGTGTGGCTGTGCATTATGATCCACTTAAATACTTAAGATATTTAAGGGATATTTAAGATATTGAAGTCAGCTAATTTCCCTTTCCTTCCCATATTTATTTATTCACCTTTACTCATTCTCAACTGCTTTCCTCATTTCATGCTTTCTGGAAGTCAAATTTCAATACCTTTATTGGCATACCATCAAGCAGTCGATCAAATAAAACCAACCCTCTAAACATCATTTAACGCTTTCTGGAAGTCAATACAGTGGTTACTGGGTCATTGTGACAGTACTTCCTCCCCCCCCCCCCTTTACACTTTCTACAAATTATTATTCCTTGGTATAGTTTGGGAGTCCCCTCCCTGGACAGTGAGTGGCTTGATTATGGTACCTATAATCCCCGAACCATGAGGGTTGCTATTGGACAGAGTAGTTTTTGACAAATCTGTTATCTGTCACTGACATAATGTATATTAACAGAAACATACAAAAACAACTTGTCGCCTCTTTTTGTTTGTTTGTTTTACTTTGTGCAGGCTCATGCATATGTATGTACTTCTATGTGTTGGGAGATGGGAGGTTTTTGTTAAATTTAGAAGCAGCAGTTATTTCAGTTATGAAAATTCTTGGTTGCACTGTTAATCTGCAAAATCAACATACTAATGGTTGTCACTCAGAACATAAGCAATCAAGATAATAATGTGATGTCTTTAGTTTACATGAATCTATTAGGATGACAAAATATATGCCAGGAGACAGCTTTGTCTCAAATGAGCCACCTATCAGGAGCCAGACCACTCATGTTCATGACAAGGACAAAGAAAGACTCTCTCTAGTAATGATTGGCCCAGCCTTTCCCAGTCATCATCGTTATTCTTTTGATTTAATATTGTTTTAAATTGGTCTCTTTCCCCCCTCCCACTTTTCTGTTTGCAGTTTTGACTATAAATACTTATGGCTAATGGATGAATGCCCAGGCTAGCCCAATCTCATCAGATCTCAGAAGTTAAGCAGGGTCAGCCCTGGTTAGTATTTGGATGGGCAGAGTAAGGCCCTGGCTCACCACCTCTGTTAGTCTCTTGCCTTGAAAACCCCATGAGGAGTCGCCATAAGTTGAGTACGACTTGTCGGCACTTTACAAACACATTGGATGAATACGTCATGCATCTGAGAAAGGGAGCCCTGATTCACAAAAACCTATGGTTGAATAATTGTTGCTACTCTCATAAGGTGTCACTACACTCCTGTTTTTTGTGGCTGCTACTATATTTCCTCTCTGTATTAATCTCTGTCTTTCCCCCCTGCTTTTTCTTCACCTCTAAAGGTGCTGGTGGCTGGACTCCATTTGTGTCAAATAAATATCAATGGCTTCAGATCGATCTTGGTGAAAGAACTGAAATCACTGCTGTTGCTACCCAAGGTGGATATGGGAGTTCTGACTGGGTAACAAGCTACCTCCTGATGTTTAGTGACAGTGGAAGAAACTGGAAGCAATATTGTCAAGAAGAAAGCATTTGGGTATGTTGGGTATCTTGTTTTCAGTACACGGACATATTATATTTGTACATTGCCAAAATGTATTTAATTAAGTTAAATTATATACATTTAAGTAGTAGGGGTTGAATCCTTTAGGGGATTAGTAAAGACTGTCTACTATGGCGTACTGGAAGAGACAGATTTACTACTATTACTGGAAGAGACAGTTTTACCCAATGGTCCCTCTTCACTGCAGCCTCCCCTGTAGTTAACATAGCTACTAGTTTTGATCTGGTGTTTTTTTTTTTTTTTTGTGCTACAATAATGTATGCGACATGATAATCACTTTAAGTGTGCTTGTATTAACTCAGCTCGCATGGGAATATTGCACCTCAGTGTAATTCCCCCTAATATTTAGTGACTGTACTGAGTTTTTATTCATGTTTAACTGAGATGTTTTGAATAAGCCAATTTACTGGATATTGGTTCATAAATATGGCAGTCCCAAGGCCTATTAATAGCACATAATCAATCAACTTTGCATGCCTTTGAAATTAATTGTGTTAATGTGTGTCTAGTTTCCTTATGCCATATATATTCTGTTACTGATCAGATCAATTTATGATCCAATGGATTTATTGAGTAGTTTACATAATCAGCTTACATAATAAAACCAGCTTCAAGAGAGATTTCAGAACAACTTTTTAAAGATAATGGATACAAAAAAATTGAACGATGATAATAAAACAAAATTAAATTATTACAAATAAAATATAAAATTCAACCAAGGAGATCAAAGTGAGATTAAAAATAGAGTCAAAAGATCAAAAGGTTACAACCTGAAATAAGAGGGTATAATTATTTATTTGGATTGAAGAAGTGTCATAAAACAAGAATCATGATAGATATTGAAAGCACTACCTGAATTGGCTTACCAATGACCACCAAATGCTGGTCAAATTTGCTTCTGAAAGATATTCAGCTTCAGAATTTCGGAAAAGCAAGTAAAATTAACTTTCTATCTGTGTATTATCCATGGATGGTTGGATAAAGCGATATCAAATATTTTCATGAAATATCACAGGGAAAAAGGTCTTAATTTTATAAGCAAGGAAAGGATAAGCATATACATATCTTAGGCTAGACAGCTTTGCATTTTGCATGAAATAGCTGTTATCACTATTATTATTAAAAAGAAAATGTTTGCATTTAATTTTGGTTTTCTGAAAATGGTATTCTAAACTTTATTACATAAAGTTCGTATTTGTCAATTTCAGACAATAAATGTTGGCAGTTTTTGGAATACATAAATCTGATATATTTGCTAGAATATATAAATTTTTGCAGGGCATCCTTCAAACATTTGACAGGAATTGTTTTTTCTTTAACAGCTAAGGGTTAGTTTTATCTTTTATTCTTATTTGTACTTAGTGATATTGCCCTTAACGGTTCCATCAGCTATTAAATATAATGGCAAAGTATTTACCAGTCTATAATTCTTGAGACCATACTCTGTATTTTTTCAGCTTACTATACTTTTGATCAGTTTACCATTTGCTAGTGAAACAGCTGTAATTAATATTAAAGTGCATATTTTTGGACAAGCTTCTGTTATTCCTTATATTAGATTTAAAACTCATATTAGTTTTTAAGCTGCTTTGAGTCCTGTTGATTGGGTGAAAAGTGGGATATAAATAAATAATATTGTCGAAGGCTTTCACGGTCAGAGTTTATTGGTTCTTGTAGGTTATCCGGGCTGTGTAACCGTGGTCTTGGAATTTTCTTTCCTGACGTTTCGCCAGCAACTGTGGCAGGCATCTTCAGAGTAGTAACACTGAAGGACAGTGTCTCTCAGTGTCAAGTGTGTAGGAAGAGTCAGAGAGGGGTTGGGTTTGAGCTGAGTACTGTCCTGCAGACGTAATGTGCTAATCATTGTCCTGTAAGTATCAAGATAATGTACTAATGAGAGTGTGGTATGTTAATATGGAATACAGTCACTGTGGAGAAGTTTACATCGGGACCACAAAACGCAGCATACAAACAAGGATAAAAGAACATGAAGGATACTGCAAACTTGGCCAACCTGAGAAATCAGCAGTGGCTGAACATGGACTGACACAAACAGGACACAGGGTCTTATTCCAAGACACTGAAAGACTGGACAATTCTACCAACTATTTTGTCAGATTGCACAGAGAAGCCATTGAAATTCATAAACATCAGCACAACTTTAACAGAAAAGAAGAGAGTTTAAGAATGAATAAGGCTTGGCTTCCTGCCCTGAAAAACCTCCAGACTAACAAAGGCTACAGTCAACAATAGCCATGCAGATTAGCTTTGGATTTCACACATTACCAGATCATTTCAGGATACAATGCTTCCATATTAACATGCCACACCCTCATTAGTACATTATCTTGATACTTACAGGACAATGATTAGCACATTACGTCTGCAGGACAGTACTCAGCTCAAACCCAACCCCTCTCTGACTCTTCCTACACACTTGACACTGAGAGACACTGTCCTTCAGTGTTACTACTCTGAAGATGCCTGCCACAGATGCTGGCGAAACGTCAGGAAAGAAAATTCCAAGACCACGGTTACACAGCCCGGATAACCTACAAGAACCAATAAATAAATAATGATTTTGCTTCTAGTTTTGTCGAAGAAGTATTTCTTTGAACAGTGGAGATGATTATTGTCCAGCCCCCCAGTTAAGGTCTGCCTCACAAGCCCCGCTCTCTGTGCCCCTGTTGTCAGAAGTGAGATGTCAGCCAGAGACCGGGCTTTTTCAGTAGTAGCACCTTTTTGGTAATGACACCTTTCTCCTTGAGGTTTGCCTGGTGCTTACATTGCTTTCTTTTAGGCACCAGGTTAAAACATTTCTATTAACCCACGTTTTTAATTAACAGGTTGATTTTTAAAACATTATTTTAGCCTGGAAACTGTTTTAAGAGTTCTGTGGTCTATTTTTGTGATCTATGTTTTTATATTTTGCTGGGGCTTTTTTAATGATGGATTTTAATGAATATATTTTAATGTTATTATTATTTTTATTTTGTAAGCCACCTCAGAAAGGGGGGAGAAGAAGCACAAAAATGTTCTAAATAAATAAATATTTGTTAAAATAATTTCTTCAACTATATTCTCAGAGATACAATATTAGAAATAGCTCTTCCCTATATGACACACTTCATTAGAGGTGTGAAATATTTTTGTAAATCTACTGGTGTTCTAGTTTGTAGCTGACAAGCAGCAGTCTTCCTGAGGATGCCAGGCAGACAGTCAGGTGGCAGGAATCAAGGTGAGCAGCAGGCCAGAGGCCTGGCAAGTACAAGGTAGGCAAGACTAGGGCAGAATAGGCACATGGGAGGGTATGGAGGCAAGCAAGCAGAAGCCAAGGCAATGAGTGCAAGCCTTATGGGAGCTGTTGAACCAGCAAAGCTTCCAAGCTTCTGCAGGCTTCTATAAGAAGCTGGGATCCTTGCTCTTTCCAATGACCTTATCAAAGTCCTGGCTCCTGCCAAGAGCTACTACACATCATCTCTTTCCTGGGACAGACTGGAAAGAGGCAGACTGTGGGCTGCTTGTCATGTATTCCTTCATCAGATCCCTGTCTCTGCCCTGGTCCTCCTTCATCTCTGATCCCAAGGTTCTGGGGGGACCTTTGTGGGTGTGGGACCTTGGCAGGGCTCCTGCAATGGCTCCAGATCATCAGCAGCTGCCAATGGGGTGCAGGGCTTTCCAGTTGGTTCCCGGTCTGTTGGCTCACTGGAGATGAAATCCACAATTGGTTGCTGTGGCAGGATCATAGGGTCTTCCATGGAGCACTCAGAAGGGCCAGCACTTCGGAGTTTTCAGGGTACCAGAAAGACTCCTCATCATCTGAAGAGTCTGCTCCAGGGAAATGGGGCAAACCATGATAGCTAGCTTGACTCAGTTTGATGGTTCAAGTAAGCTGTTTTGCACTGTGACAGAATCATAACTGCTGTTTAAGATGAGGGACAAAAATTGTAGCTGCCAGACATAATCAAGTTACAGACCTATTTCAAGAGAGAAAAAAGAGTCTTGATGCCTGTTGTTCAGGATTATGAGATTAAGTAGCTTTCCCCCCTGATCTGCAGTTACTAGCACATTGTTCTTTTGCTGTGCTGGTGATTCAGAGTGGTCTGCTTATGCTTCTCACAGGGTGTTAGACTGTTATGAGAGAGATTAAGGTTTTAAAGAAATTGGTGGATGATTCAAGGAAGGGATACAACAGTTTGGAAATTAAAAGAAAAATACAGTCAGTTTGGGATTTTGTTCCTTATAAATAATTTGCTGTCATCTGCAAACTCTTCTCTCTCTCTCTCTCTCTCTCTCTCTCTCTCTCTCTTCTCTGACTTACAAACTTTTCTACATTGCTGTTTCACCTGTCCCTATCTAACTGATAAATTGTGTAAACAACTTTTCATAAAGTGAAATTTAGTTTCTGTATGGATTTATTTACTGATAAAGTTTACACATCAGGAGATACTACAGTTAGGGCTGTTGAAAAATCTTTTTGGCTCGGTTTGGATTCGGCCAAAAAACCTCTATATTTCCTACCCCAAGGATCATCAGCTCCTTCCCCAGGAATGCCATGGGAATGCCCCCCCTCCCCACACTAGCACTTGCTGCCTCTTCTGAAATTTCACTCCTGGCGTGGCTGCACTGGTGGTGGAGGCCAGTGCAGCTCTGCGCCTCCCAGATGCCCGTGTGTGAGTGTGCCAGCCGGGACAGCGTAAGGGCCCATTATCCCAGGTTAAACAGGCACTTAGGCTGGTGCGGGGTCATACCGGCTCCTATGGGGTTTCAGTCCACTCCTTCAGGATCGCATGGTTAGGCATTTACAAGTTTTTAGATTTTCCACTCTGCTCCCATCACTAGCTGAAAGTGTTCAAACTTGACTGGGTTATGCTCATTATTTTGCTCATACTCTTGTTTTTATACAACTGTGGAACAGTCACAGAGTACTGTACAAGCTGATATTCTTTTTGAAGATAACCTGAGGGGAAAGCAGACTAAATACATAAAACTGACTTGATTAGAATTTAAGATGCAAATGTTAAAACAGCACACTTAAAAATGCCTATTAAATATCACACTCCTCCAACCAGTTACTTTGCTGAAGTAGTTAACTTGCTAAATATCTAGTTCATATTTAGGATTAAAATATTTTAGGACTGAATATATTTTACTATTGTGTTTTTTGTGAAAGTTCTACAATATGTTGACTCTATAAGTTTACTTGAATCAATATTAAGGAAATTACGGATACAGGGAAGCATGACTGACGAAGCAGTCATTTAATCTCACAGTAAAGACTGAGGTAATTTATATTCAGGCAACTCGTGTCAGTCAGGGAATTGAGATTTTGACAACAAAGGCTATAATGTGTATCTAAGTCCACCTTGTTCTGCAGTTTATAGAAGTGAATGCTTTAAAGGAATTAAAAGTTCATAAGTCAAACATATCAGTGCATTCTTTCTCACCACAATTATATTGCTTCCAAGGTAATCAGGGGCATTGGGAATGAAAGCTGTCTCTTTGAGAATAATGAGGTCAATGTAATATGTTGCTGTGTATGTAGAAAATTTCCAGATAGGTGTACAGGCCATGATCGGAGTATAGTGATAAAATGCCTCTACAAGCACATTCTTGCTTATTCAATTTTTATTTTGGTGATAAATTATCTCCAAATACTGAAGCAATTACAAGCTTTGTTTTAGTGTATTACCAATTCTCTAGTGTTTTCAGTCCTTGAATATGTCATACTTGCCTTGAGAGTCTACCAATTACACTCTTCTTCGTATCAATGGCACTGATCCAGAAAGCTGTCAAGTTATCTGTCCTGTGTTATTGGACTCCTCTCCCCCAATTTCCAGGGAGGCAAAAAGGGGGCTTTCCTATCCTAATCAATAACTTTAATGAATGAACTATGCAGAAGGCAACTATATCCAGTGGCAAGCTCAGTTTAAAAGAACAGACGTTATTACAGACTAGAAGTTATTCACAGGGGGCTTATGAATATTTTGCCAATTCACATATCACACAGTCCTTGGTTTTGTTTTGTTTTGTTGGGATGTTTTTGCAATGGAGCAAATACTGACTCCCTTGGACAGTATCAGGATGTGAAAATGGTACAAGTGAAGCCCCTTCACCACACATATTCTGATATAAATTCCTCATGTTGGCCATGGGACTTCAGAGGATGGGTGGGTTGCATGATAGTAATCGGGTAAGTATTAACCAACATATCCCCTAAGCCCTTATTATCTGTTTTGTGCCCATATTTGAAATTCTCTTTTGAAGCACGTCTCTCACAAGGTGTCACTCCATCCACTGGATGTGCAAATAATTTTAAGAGTACCTTTTTATAATTTTGAGTGATATTTGCATATTTGGCAACTGTTGAAAGGGTAGAATAATTATATGTCAAAGTTGTACTTGATTAAGAAAAATCCACTTGTGTCATAGTTAATTCTTGTTGATAAGTAAATCCAAGGCTGCAATGGGAGGACCAATATGAATAACAGCATTGGTCTATCTAATATTGCTGTTTAGTTTACTGAGATAATATATGTGACGTGCCTTGAATGTTGTACATTACTAACATATGCACCAAGTACAATAATTATTATTATTCTCAATAAAGATGATGTTATTGATGATAACTAATCAACTGATAAAACATATTGTCCACTTAAATAAGAATAAAAATGCACTTAGAACAGCATTGCAGCAAACACTGGTTTATAATATGTAGAAGGGGAGGGAAACAGCAGATCTCAGAAGCTAACCAGGGTCGGTACTTGGATGGGAGACCATCAAGAAAGGCTCTGCAGAGGAAGTTAATAGCCAACCACTTTTGCTTCTCGCTTGCCTTGAAAGCCCCTTGCTGGGGTTGTTTGCTACTTGATGACACATGCATAATATGTACAAGATATATTACTGAACTTGGCTGTCATGTAAACTGAAATGAAGCCCCAGAGGTCTACAGATATTCCATATACTATACCTGTGAGCTATTGGTGATGCTCTCGAACCAAGGGGTAGTATGTATAATGGCTAGAGTGAGAGGCAGTGGTGTGTTGTGGTTAGAACATCAGATCTGGGAGACCAACTCTGCTATGGAAGCTTGCTGAGTGACCTTGGGCCAGTCATACACTTTTAGCCTAACCTACCTCATATGTGTGTTGTATAAAGTGCCATCAAGTCACAGCCAACTTATGGTGACCCCAGCAAAGGGCTTTTTAAGGCAAGTGAGAAGCAGAGTTGGTTTGCCATTGCCTTCCTCTGCAGAGTCTTCTTTGGTGGTCTCCCTTCCACATACTGACCCTGATTAGCTTTCAAGATCTGACAAGATTAGACTATACCATGCCGCCTTCCCTCCCCAACCTACATCATAGGGTTATTGCAATGATAAAATGGAGGTGAGACAATGATGTAATCCACTTTGGGTCCCCACTGGGGAGAAAGGCAGGATCTAAATGAAGTAAATAAACAAATAAGAGTGTCAGACCTCGGGTGTTTATCCCCACCACTAGGTTTGTAGAGATCCTACCTTCTATAAATATTCCATTGTAAGGCTTTTGTTATCCACACAGTGGCCAGTCAATTAACTAGTACACATGGTAATGACCTTAAGAATGAAATGAACCAAATTCCAAGGTCAACCCCATGAACCAGTTTCTGTTCATATTATCCACCACAAGTGTCAAAGTTGTCCAGCCCAGTGCTGGCAACTCCATTCTACAGAGGTTCATGAAAAGCATATTTTACAACTAAAAAACCCCTTTAGAATCCTGAAAGTTTCCGTAACTTCCTAAGGAACACTGACTCTGCATAGCCAGTTTGGTAGAAAGTACACTATAGTTTTCTTTCTCTGGCACTAGTTTCCTTCTCTTGTATTTCTCTTGCACCAAGCACCCTCCCTTAATTTATAGATTGGGCAACAATTAGCTATACACCATCAAAATTAAAATGAGATTTAAACAGCTACAAGTTATTTATACAAGCAGATCCCGAAACTGGAAAAGGTGTGATTGAGAATACGCCTCTGTCAACAGTTAGCATCAAAGTACATCTGTGCAAGGCAGGTTGACCCAGAATCTAATCTGAAAGCCCCAAATCTTAGCTAAGTAGTTTCATTGTAAGCTATACTTCAGGCTCCTTGCAAATAACAGCTCAAATTTCAGGAGACTGGTATATATATACACTCTGTGAGAAATAGTGTATTAGGGTTGTACACTTGGAAAAGCTGAACCGATACCAAGCTTGAGGGTTCTTGTAAGAAGAGTCACCAGTAGGATTGTGTATATCAATACAGCCAAACTGAAAATAATCCTGAAATTAGCCGTTTCAGCAATATTCAGGCTTTGGTTTTACTGAATGCCAAAATCTGGGGATCTCCCCAAAGCCAAATAGGTGATTCCCAAAAAACCCAAATAAATATTTGGCTTTTTTGGGTTTGGCTATTCACCTTGGCTCAGATGCACTTTTGAGATAGGAGTCATGTAATTGGAGCCAACTTGGTCTGACCAACTGACAATGAGCTGATCTGCACTTTAAAAGAGAGGGCTCAGCTTACCCAGTCCCGTCCGGAGGGATATACCCTCTAACTAAAAAACGCCAGCTTCTTCAGCTGCTCATTGGGCTTCTGACGAAGACTGCTAACCTGCACGGATGAGCAATCTCCTTCACAAAGGCTGCCTTGGTCATGACTTTGGCTGGCTCCAATATCACAACCCCCCAAAAAAACCGCTGTCAAACTGAAGGTCACCCTGAGTAGAGGCTTTGTTTCCCTGCACTGTGACCATCTCTTGAAATCAGATTTTTGATTACCATAATAAAGGACTGTTCACAGGATGTCATTTGCCACCAAAAAAATGTTTTCTGTGCCTTATTTTTCTTGAATTTAAGCCAGTTTTCTCAGTTTGGAAGCTAATTTGCATGGACATCATGCTATGTGCCCCAGATTTGAAGGGAGCCCCCAGACTTTGAGGCATTAGCCTGTCAATCGGCTCTTTCCACCAGTCCTCAGCAATGCTGAACTTCTGAACCTAAAAACTGATGGACAGCTCGGCTCACAAATGCCTGAAGGATGGGGCGACCCCTTTCTGGGCCCATAAAATTGCCCCCCATCCCAAAGTTCCCCAAACTTTGGTGACCAGCCAAGGAGTCCCTTGCAGATACGCTAGACATTTGGGGACTCTACCTCCAAAAATGCCCCCACAGGAGCTTCAAAAAAATCCCCATAGACTACAATGGACCTGAATTTTTTGGTAAACCTGAAAATAAGCAGAATACCGATATTCACTGGTATGGGTATTTGGCTTATTGGTTTACTGAAAGAAAGAAAAAAGCAGGCCCAATAAACCCAAACCCGAAATTTACTGCATTATTTTTTTTTTGCTGCACAACCCTAGTTACCAGTAGCTATGCAGCAAATTTGGTGCCTCTATCTTAAAAAAGAGAGCCCTGCAAAGGACCTTCATGGAAATAACATTGAGCTATGTCACAGCTGAGAATTAGACCCCCTGATCCAATCTTCACCAAACCTGGGTGTTCTTGTAAGGAGAGTCAACAGCAGCTATGCTGAGAATTTGGTGCCTCTGCCTTAAATAACAGCCCCCTACAGCCCCACAAAGATTCCCCATATAATGGAGCTGGATTTTTTTGGATTCCTGCAAAGAAAATGGGAAAAAAACTCATACTGGTATGGATATGTGGGGAAATTCAGGAATCCTGAAAAATTCAGATCCAATATACTCAAATCTAAATTTTCCTGAATTTTTTGTTTTGCACACCCCTAAATATAAAGGGTTGGATTCTATGTGCTTTTAGCTTACAGAAGCAGATATTTCCATATCTTCCATTTCCCCCACAGCCTCTTGTAACGTCCTGATAATCTTCTGCTGATGATTGGGTGAGGCTTGTAAATAAAATGTATCAAAATATAATGGTGCTTCTAAGGAGACAGAATAGAATGAAATCACCCACCTAGCTCTTGAGCATGGAAAGTTCATACAATCCAAAATAAATCCCACATTTCAAAAGCTCAGTCTATATTTAAGAAACTCTTCCACATTCAAAAGCTCAGAAAGTCAATACAGTGTGTTTTCTTGCATGGTAAAGCCCTAATTTCTATAACAGCTGTCCTGTTAAGGATGTTAAGAATCTTTTAACTGTGAAGACTTTAAGACTAGTTTGCAATCCATGAATCTATAGGATGTTGTAAAGATACTGGTCTCTGCTGGTACATGTGGCTGATAGGCTACTATGCTGCCTTTCATATCATGTTGTGGGTGCATAAAACATTCTAAATATTATAAGATTTTTATGAGCATCCCAAGCCATGTTTTCCTGTGTGTTACTCAAACTGGGTATCCATTCTGGTTTGTGTATTGGAAACCTGTATGAGATATTTTAGGTATTATGCCTAAGGCCAAAAGTACAGCCCTTCCACAAAATGATATATGGCTCCACCATCCTGCTGCTGTGTTTGGAACTGTAATTAACTACACTTTAATTAACCTTTTTACTAGTTCTGATATATACAAGTAATGGTTGTGTATTTTAAGGAGCATTCAATCTATTACAACTGCAGGAGCTATCAAATCCTCTTGCTTTGGCCAGGGTAAATCCTTCTTTTCCCAGTATTCCTGCAGTAGCCTGGCACACCCTTAACAAAGGCCTTACTGAGGGCCAAACAGTCTTGATGGAGATCTCAGTCAGGTTGTAAATGGTAGAATGCACAGAATGCAGCTGTGATCCAGATCAGGGCCTCATGGGAAGGAAAGAGGGGATTTAAGCATTCAATGCTTGCTGAGTTTCACTAATCAAAACCAGGCTTGTGGTGCTTTTATTAAAGTATTACCCAAAGGGGGGGGGGTTTAAAAGGACAGGTCTTTTTTTCCCTATTAAAGCTATAATGTTATAGGCAGCCCAGTTTCAACAAGGAAGATCAAGAGGGCTTGATGTTTTCCTCATTTCCTTTCCTGCACTATCCCCATCCAGATCATGACTGCACACATGTACCATTTACTATTTGCAGACTGATAGTATTTATTTAAGTTTATGCAAAATAGCCCTCCCTGTTATTTGTTCCAACTGGAATTTTGTGGACTAGGATAGTAGGGATTGTCATTATGTCTTTATACATGAATTTCATATTCCTCAATATTATTTTAAGGTGATATTGATCTGTTTACTGTCCCTCTAAAAATATCTACTATATGTAGATATTTTTTTTTGCTTGATTTATAGTTTGTGTGGAAAGAACATCTTTGCAGCTTCAGCATTCTAAATCAGATTCTACATAATGCTGAAGAGCAGGCTTTGGGAAAGTTTGAAATCAGTTCCCCCCCCCCCTTTGTGCAGATTTACAGGGCAGTTCTAAATAGGACTGTACTCTTCAGATTTACTGAAGTAAATGGAGTGAGAAGGGTGTAACTCGGTTTTGTATTGCACTTTTAGTTAATCATTGAATGCAACATAATTAATTGCATCTGAAATTGTGCATGGCTGTAACTTTATTTCACCCTTTTGAGGGTTCATGAACAGTTCAGATTCTAGTCATTGAAATATAATGTACACTTCTAAAGCTAAATGACACTCCTTTCTGCTTGATTCATGGGGGATAGAGACTTACCAAACTGGTGTCTCGTTGTCAGGTCTCAGCAACACGTTGCGTTCCTGGTAATAAAGACTTTCCTCCAGACGGTGCAGCGAGTTAAAAGTTTTATTTCAGCAAGACAGCGAGTTCAGCAGATCAAAGAAACATAAGGCTAGAATACAGACATGGGGGAGTATCGGTACATATATAGGGTAAATACAGTGGGGTTGATTAGGTTATAGAAACAAAGAAACAATACAGAAATGAACTACCGGCAACGACTTAAGGCAACGCATACAGGAAATAAATGTGTGCGTTAACTGGCTGATCTTCCCGGGCTCCCAGCATTGTTTTGCGGGACCCGGTATCAGATCAGCGATTACTCAGGCAGATCTCCATTGAAGTGCAGATCTTGGTCAGGAGACCGGGTGCAAAAGAGGGAGGAATGGAGTGCACAAAAAACTCCATTTTGTCCGTGGGGGGGAACCATCTTGTTTCTTATCCTGGGCTGGCAGAGAGCCTATCTGACACTCGTGGTGCCAGCTGCATAACTGCAGCAGGGTTGCCAAGTGCCTCTTTGCCACTGGCAGGAGGTTTTTGGGGCAGAGCCTGAGAAGGGCAGGGATTGGGGAGGGGAGGGACTTCAATGCCATAGAGTCCAATTGCCAAAGTGGCCATTTTCTCCAGGTGAACGGGTCTCTATCTGCTGAAGGTCAGTTGTAATAGCAGGAGATCTCCAGCTAATACCTGGAGGTTAAAAAAAAAAAAGGTAAAGATCACCTGTGCACACACCGGGTCATTCCTGACCCATGGTGTGACGTCACATCCCGACGTTTACTAGGCAGACTTTTGTTTCCGGGGCGGTTTGCCAGTGCCTTCCCCAGTCATCTTCCCTTTACCCCCAGCAAGCTGGGTACTCATTTTGCCTACCTCGGAAGGATGGAAGGCTGAGTCAACCTTGAGCCGGCTACCTGAAACCAACTTCCGTCGGGATCTAACTCCGGTCATGAGCAGATCTTGGACTGCAGTACTGCAGCTTACCACTCTGTGCCATGGGTTGGCAACCCTAAAATGCAAGTTGGTCCAGAATGCAGCAGCATGACTGTTTTCAGGGTCTAGCCACAGGGAGCATATGTTGCCTATTTAGTAACGGCTACATTATCTGCCAGTATGTTTCCAAGCTCAATTCAGGGAGCTGGTTAATGCTGGGGTTGCTAGTTCTGGGTTGGAAAATACCTGGATATTTTGGGGGCCAAGCCTGAGGAGGGAAGGGTTTGGGAGGGATTTCAATGCCTTAGAGTCCAATTGCCAAAGGCCATTTTCTCCAGTCTTCAGGTAGCTTCTACAGTCTTCAGGTAGCTATCTGTTGGCTATCCTGCCACATTGACCAGAGCCTGGGCTTTGTGGAATGGCTTCCCTGAGGAGCTGAGAAGAGCCCTCTCCTTGGACTAGGGTTGTCAGGTCTCTCTTTGCTACTGGTGGGAGGTTTTGGGTGCAGAGCATGAAGAGGGCGGGGTTTAGGGAGGGAAGGGACTTAAACGCCATACAGTCCAATTGCCAAAGCAGCCATTTCATAGAATCATAGATGGAAGGTACCACCAGGGTCATCTAGTCCAACCCCCTGTACAATGCAGGAAATCCACAACTACCTCCCCCCTCACACCCCCAGTGACCCCCTACTCCATACCCAGAAGATGGCCAAGATGCCCTCCCTCTCATCATCTGCTTAAGGTTATAGAACCACCCTTGCTGACAGATGGCCATCTAACCTCTTCTTAAAAACCTCCAGGGAAGGAGAGCTTACCATCTCCTTAGGAAGCCTGTTCCACTGAGCTCTAATTGTTAAAAAAATCTTCCTGATGTCTAGAGGGAAACTCTTTTGATTTAATTTCAACCCGTTGGTTCTGGTCAGACCTTCTGGGGCAACAGAAAACAACTCGGCACCCTTCTCTATATGACAGCCTTTCAAGTACTTGAAGATGGTTATCATATCCCCTCTCAGTCTTCTCCTCTTCTTTCTAAACATACCTAGCTCCTTCAACCTTTCCTCATAGGACTTGGTCTCCAGACCCCTCATCATCTTCCTTGCCCTCCTTTGGACACGTTCCAGCTTGTCTACATCTTTATTAAATTGTGGTGCCCAAAACTGAGGACTTGGTCTCCAGACCCTTCACCATCTTTGTTGCCCTCCTCTGGACACGTTCCAGCTTGTCTGCATCTTTCTTAAATTGCGGTGCCCAAAACTGAACACAGTAATTTAGGTGAGGACTAACCAAAGCAGAGTAAAATGATACCATCACTTTGCGTGATCTGGACACTATACTTCTGTTGATACAGCCCAAGATTGCATTTGCCTTTTTAGCTACCGCATCACACTGCTGACACATGCTCAGTGTTTGGTCTACTAAGACCCCAAGATCATTTTCACACACACTACTGCTCGGACAAGTCTTCCCCATCCTATAATTATGCATTTGATTTTTCCTACTGTCACAGTTCATGCTGTTGATGTGACTAGGCTCTTAGAAAAGACCACTTCCTGAGAAGTGATATATTATCTTATTCAGCCAGCCACCAAAGCAAGGGTCAATGATTTACTTACTTTTAAGAAGCAAGTCTTTTTCTTGAAGTGTGCCAAATAAATTTATAATCAGTGGGTTTCATTTTACCATTTATTTCACATAAAATATCTGCATGTGAATATTTACACACTCTTAAAAACATGTCATAAAGTACAAACATTATGATTCTTATACATGTTCATTTATGCAAGCAATCTTAAACAACCTTAAGCAGTTACTATGTTTCTTTATATTTCTCTATATGAGAGTTCAAACCTTAAACCTGTAATGTATTTTCATTCAGAAATATAACAATTACAGAAATCCTGTAAAAAATGATTAGTACAATGGAAAAAGACCTGTTATAGTTAAAAGCATCTTAAATCACAGTACCTAAAATATAAAACATATGTTGTAATAAACCAAGTACAACCTTATATTATTTCTAAATCTCTCCAGCTCATATGCTTAGCTTAGGGAGATTTGTAAAGGTCCTAACTCATGTTTAGGATATTCAAACCTTTTCTGTAAGGACATAGAATCTTTCCAATATTTCTATGTTCTTGCATTATCTTTGGTATATGCAAAGGTCAGAGAATCTCTGGTTCCTAGTTCATATAAGAGCTGAAGTCCAAAGGCTCTTTAAGTATTTCATGCTAGTTTGTGAAACTATAGAGAATTCTTACATTATTCTCAGCCTATGTAAAGGCCTCTGATCCATGTTAGGAACAGGTTTATGTGTATGCAAAGCTGAAGTCAGTCAGTGCTTTGTAGCTATGTGTAGCTTTTATATTCAAGAGTTGTTCTTAAAACTCTGAAGTCTCTCTATATGCCAATATTAGAGAGAACCTTGTATGAACCTCTAGTTCAGTGCAAGAGTTTCTGTATAAGCACTCTGTGTATGCACTGTCATTGTCACTGAGTGCAGAAGTGTCCCCTGCCCGTTGGGGAAACCTCTGGCGCATACCCTGAGAGATATCTCTGGTTGATTAGAGAAACCATCTGAGAGCGTCTCAAAGAACATGTTTCTAGTCTCTTCAACTCTGTGAAGGACCCATATTAAGGAAGCTCTGGGTTTCACAACTTCCATGTTTTATAAGGAAAGCCAAGCCAGACTATTTAGATCTTTGTGAGAACTCATTAATCCTTGCTGGAACTAATGAGATGTCAGCAAATATGGAAAGGTCCAATACTCTTAGACCCACATTAAGGTTAGTAGGAATTCTAAGAGTCTCCATCCTATTCATAGGAAGGAATAGTCTGCAAGCATCCATTTCAGACATCTAGCCTTAGCAAGTCATCTTGAAATGAATCTCCTTCAAAAAAAGGAATCTTTTCCAATCTCACAAGAAGTTTGTGAAATGTCAGAGTTACATATCACGCAAGATATGAAATGAGAGAATGAGCCATGGTCAGACAGACAGCGCTGTTCTCCAAGAACTCACTCAGTTCTTACATCTTCACGCAAGAGATGGAGAAAGCCAATGGCCAGACAGCAAATGCTGTCCTCCACTAACTATTCTAAGTATTTACATCTCACGCAAGAGATGGAGAAAGTCAATGGCCAGACAGCAGATGCTGCCCTCCACCAACTCTTCTAACTACTGCCTGTTCGGCTCTGCCTTATATACTTTCAAGATCAGTGGTTATCTGATCTAAGGTTTCAATCTTCCGCCCCTCTGGAATGGAGGGTTATGGTGCCCTTGCATTGTCATCTATGCCCTTGCATTGTCACCTTGCACCTGTGAAGCACGACGGCCTTGGAGTGCCGATCTTCTGCACCTGTAGAATGAAGGATAGGATGCTTCTGTACCCTCTGGAATGGAGGGTCATAATAGTGCCATCCTTGTCCTTGACGATGCTTTAGCACTACCTCTTGTCAAGTACACCATAAGGCAAGCAGCTGCAAGGAAAGGAAAGAAGGCTGCTCCCTTTCTATTACATCATTACATCACACAGTCAGCTGAGGAGCCATTTGCTTCTTATCTAGTGACCTTCTAAATAATGACATTGCTCCAAGACAGAGAACTAAGTCGCACTACTAACCTTACTCATAGGAGGAAGAAACTGCTTCTGTTAACTAGTGCTGATGTCTCATTTCACATCCATATGGCAGGAAAATATATTACCTTGTACAACTCATAACCTTGTGCAGAGAGCAGAGAACTTCACTCCGTGCTTATCTTAGAGAAGTACTAAAAAAAAACCCTCTTTCTGAGAACAAGCATTGCTCAATCATTACAGTGATACATTACAGCATTACATTATTATTCTTTCTTTATACATCTGAGATTTATATGGGATTCCATGGGCATGTTATTCTCCATTGACATCGTAGCCCATGACACTACCTAAATGCAGAACTTTACATTTATCTTTGTTGAAATGCATTTTATTAGTTTTAGCCCAATTCTCCAGGCTTTCAAGATCATCTTGTATCCTAGCTCTGTCTTCTACCGTATTTGCTACCCCTCCCAATTTAGTATCACCTGCAAATGTAATAAGCATCTATTCTTTCATCCAAATCATTTATAAGGATGTTGAACAACACAGGGCCCAGGACAGATCCCTGAGGCACTCCACTAGTCACTTATCTCCAAGTGGATGAGGAACCATTAACAAGCACTTTTTGGGTGTGGTATGTCAACCAGTTACAGATCCAACTAACAGGATCTAAACCACATTTTCCAAATTTTTCCACAAGGATGCTATGTAGAACCTTATCAAAATCCTTACTGAAATCAATTTTCTCCAGGTGAACTGATCTCTATCAGCTGGAGATCAGTTATAATAGCATGAGATCTCCAGTTTGTACCTGGGTGTTGGCAACACTACCTTAGACATCTTCAGGAGGTGCTGCAAGGCTTGCTTGCTTGTTTGCCAGGGCTTTTGCTGGGGTTTCAGTGCATTCTTGAGGTTTCAACCTGAAACCTCTTAGGAGGCAGCGTGACCCCGCCACCAGCGTACGTGCATGTAAAACCGTGATTACATGCACTTACACTGGCGGCGAGGCCAGTCCCGCCAGCGGCTGAGTGCCGCGGGACTGTGCCTCGCCCCTCCACTGGCATGGCCTCTCTGTTGCGCAGGCCACGGCATAGAGAGGCCACGCTGGCGCAGGGGAGCATTACGGAGGCAAGCCGGGGGGAGGAGCAACCGGTTAGGTGGCCTCGTATCCCCATTCGGCCTGGTACGCCGGCGCCGGGAACAGTGGTGCTGTGCCTGCTTTTTAGTAGACGCAGCCTCGCTGTCCCCAATCGGGCGAAAGGCCCCACTTAAACAAAAAAAAGCTGCGAAACAGCTTTTTTTGTTTAACGGCGTATGGGAATCGGCTTAGGAAGAGGTGCCGCTGCACCTCTTCATCACCGTCCCCGTATGCCGCCAGCTCAGGAATGGACTGTTTGAATACAGGCATCTTTTAAGAAGAAGAGAGATTTGAGCAAAGAGTTGGAAGGGAACACAGTACGATCTCATCGCGGCTCCTCTGCTAGTGAATGCATATGCTCTCATGCCTGATTTAAAGCTGCTTTGGTCATACACGGCTTATAGACATATGGTGCTGGTTACTTTGTAATATTTAAATTTTTAAGATGTAGATAATCATATATCCAGCTTCCAGATAAATGACTGGCATTGCCGTGCTCCATTAGCAGAAAAACCAATTTCCAATCTGTCTCAAACTTGCCACATCTCTTGGGTTCAGTAGTCAAAACATAGCTGGTTTTATGTACAATCTCTGGATTGGATTCTGTAGGTGCAAGGAACAGGGTGACTTTCAATGATCCCTCCTCCCATCAAACCTGAAAAAGTCACTCCAGTGCTGCTTAGGGTTGCCAACCTCCAGGTGGTGGCTGGAGATCTCCTGCTGTTACAACTGATCTTCAGCCAATAGAGATCCGTTCACCTGGAGAAAATGGCCACTTTCTTGTGCACAGAAATCTAGGGAGAATTGAAGTTAGAATATCTATAGGTTCTGTTATGTATGCGTAGGTCATACACACAGCCGGAGACAGAGTTCCAACATCAACCACTTTATTCAACTAACAGGGAAGAGGGAAAGGGAAAAAACTGGCTAACTGCAAAACAATCCAATTTATATACAATTCCCAACTACCCAGAGCCACACCAGAAAGTCCGTGGTTGATGGCCCAAAGTCCACAGTCCAGTAGGAACAACAGATGATGGAGCCTGGAGCCGGGTCTCAAGCTCAACACAGCTCAGCCCCACTGAGTTCAACAGTTCAGTAGTTCAATAGTTCGTTTTAACCTTGTACCAACTAAATACATTACAGGTTCTACATATGCAGCTGGGAACTCTGCAAAAAGCAAGTTCTGCAATTGCACAGGCAAGTCTGTACACATACATTCTGTTCTGGCAGTCTCCTGAACAGGCTGGGGGAAGAGGAGGCCCATCAGCATGAACATGCTCTCTCCCTTTAGGTCAGGGGTGGGAAACCTCTGGCCCGCGGGCCATTTAAGGCCCATAACATCATTTGCTGCGGCCTGTGGCCTTTCCCGTGGAAGCTGCCCTTATTGCCGCCGCTGGAGGCAGGAAGGCTTCAGCCCAGTCACGCAGGGATGCAAGGCCGCGTGCGTGGCCATGTGTGTGAGGGAGAAGGTGGGAAAGCTTCAGCCCGGTCAAGCCGGGCTGTGTGCGCTGCCAGGTGTCCGTGTGTGTGTGTGTATGTGGGAAGGCTTCAGCCCAGTCACACCAGGCTGAGTGTGTGGCTGGGTGTGTGTGTGTGTGGGGAGGAGGCGGGAAGGCTTCAGCCCAGTTGTGCTGGGCCATGTGCACAGCCAGGTGTGTGTGTGTGTGTGGGGGGGGAAGGCTTTTCTCTATTTTCTTCCTCTTTTTCTGTCACTCTCTCTCCTTTTCTTTCTCTCCCTCTCTTTCCCCCTCTTTTTCTGTCTCTTTCTTTCTCTGTCTTCCTCTGTCGTTTTCTTTCTTTCTCCCATTCCCTCCATTTTTTCTCCCTTTCTCCCCCTCTCTCTTTCTCTATTTTTCTTTCTTTCTCTCCCTCCCTCTCTCTCCTTCTTTCCTTTCTTCCTTCCCTCCCTTCCTTCCCTGCAGATCAACCACAGGCTCCACCCCAAAAACCTCCCGCTGAAGCGGGTCAGTGCCTTTCGAGAGACTAGGCTCTTAGAATCGACCCCTTCCTGAAAAGGGATATGTTATCTTATTCAGCCAGTCACCTACTAAGCAGGACTCAACTACTTTACCTACTTTTAAAAAGCAAGTCTTTTTATTGATATACTTCCAGTAAATATGTGTAAATGCAAGTTATAAAGTATTTATGTTGAACAACAATGTATTTAACAATGTTTGTATATGCAGCAATATGTATGTAACAATGTATACTATTAAGCAAGCAAGTTCTACATACTATTCAAAATCTTAATCCAACATTTCAAATATAACAGTCAAAATCCACTGATTTAGGTTAAAGTATCTAATTCAAATTCTAGAATAATATATTAGTAAAGCCATACATACCAGTCAGCCTTTTCTGAGACTCTCTAAGAGAGAAGTCTGAAGTACCAGTCTTACTGAGTCTATATTTATACTATTTCAGTTACCTTGAGGCTGTGCGTTACTGCTCTATTATAAGCAGCCTTCAATATTTCAAGTCACCTATTCCCTAAACATGCTGGAATTTCTCAAGGCAGGAGACTGTATTGCTAACTATAAACAATCAGTTTTAAGCTTTATCATTACTCTACATATTCATATTTAGTATCATTCTCATCTATAGAAAAATAGCTTTCATTTGAGCCTATGCATTAATTTCTAGGAGCCTAGTATCCATATGTAAATCATAAAACATAATATAGTTCACATTACAATATTTGTATAATTTGGACAGTGCACTTGTACCCCTGTCTATGATGTCATAACATTTAACATCTGTGATCCTGCTGGAATTCTAGCAGTATGCTATTAATGGATATTCCAGTAGCCAGTACTGATTCTGATGTCCAAGCTGGAATTTCTCCAGTAGGCCATTGGTAATGATAGACTGGAATTTCTCCAGTAGGTCATGATAGACTGAAAGTTCTCCAGTAGGCAGTGAATGTTACTTGATAAGTTACTTGAACTTATTAAGGTGTCTGTAAGAATGTGAACAGTGAAATGTAAATGTAAGAGACAGAAAGCCTTTTGGTATGGCCCCGGAACGATGTTATAAATATGCAAATGGCCCTTGGCAGAAAAAAGTTTCCCCACCCCTGCTTTAGGTGTTCAGTGTATGTAGTATGACTGTCTCAAAGGGCTTTAACCTGCCTCCTAAAACCAAATTAGTGCAGACCAATGACTTCTTAGGGAGGGGCATTGAAAAGAAGGGCAGTGTTTTGATAATGGTAAGAGGCAGAGACAGAAGCAGACAGGGTGCTGGAGTGCAAGATCTCTCTCTTTCTCTGGTGCCTTGTTGAGAGTGCCTCTGTGTCTCTTCTTATGCTCTATGTGATTTTCGTAAATTAATCAAGCACTATCAACATAAATCTCCTTTTTTCTTTCTCCCCTCCTGGGAGTTTTCACCACTCAGGGAACTGGGGCATGCATAACAGTATATTGGCAAGCTATTATCATCACCTGACCTGCCTTACAAGGTTGCTTTTCAGTATCATGAAATATTTGAAGCACTTCTAATTGTATGTGTTTAGGCTTAGTTTCAATAGGATGGGGGAAATATAACATAGCAATAGTCTGACTTCAACACCTGAAATGCTTTCCAAAACCAGAGGGAAACTGCTGCTCTTAACATTCATTGCTGACTCCAGCTTTTTATTTTTGCCACTTCAAACTGTGAACACCTTGAATCCTATTTATTTCTAAAGATTTTTTCCCCCAATAAAGTCTGCTTGGCATCACAAGTTCTGCTAGAAAAAAAATGAAATGTATTTAAAATATCTTTAGAAGTAAAATAGTGCTAGGTACCTGTAAAAAAATATATTTAAGGTGTACATTTTCCACTTCTACATTACAGTCTTTAATGCAGTACATATGATAGTGATTAGAAATTCTCAGCTTTAAGAGGATCTTTTTGTCATTTGATCTTTATAAGATAACTTTAGTATGAGAGATGCTGCATGACTGTAAATGTTTTTGCAGTTTACCGGTTTAATAGAAACATGAACAATCAAAATAGCTATTTCTGGTGCATGTCATAAGAAACGGATATTGGTTAAGAATTCTGAATGGTGATGTTTCAAGCTTCATATATACATAGCCAGTATAGCAGACATGCATTGTTCCTTAATAATTGAGAAGCAATTCTAGGTGACTTTCGGAGCTTAATAATAATACAATCCAAAAGTCGATTTCTGGTTTTATTTCAAATGTATGTGGGCTAGGCTCTAAAGATACCCACAAGACTACACAAAAACGTCTATGCATACACAGGAAGGGCCTCTGCAGTATCTTTTTCTCACTGTAATTTCTTGTGTTGCACTGAATGCTTTTCTGGAAGCTTCTCCATCATTCAGAAGTACCATATTTATTCAAGAGGAAGATGAACCTGAATGTAAAATGATCCCCCTAAAAATGTTATACACAGAAAATACTATTACTGGACATAATTGTAACTTGTATGAAAATTTAAGATTACCCCTTTTGATGGCATATCTAGGAAAGGAATCCTCAGGGGCTCCACATATAGTGGTACACTTGCCTGTAAATTTTCTCTAAACACTCAAAAGTTGTCTGAAAGTTTTCAGTACATGGGTCCCCTTTGTTACCCACTCCAACCTAAACTTGGGAATTAATTCCACAGCTTCACAGTTTTAACTCAGAAATTCCTGCTTTGTTTTTGCTTGTCCCTTGCATGAATTGTACCAGTAATTGTTGCTTTTTCTGATGTAAAGGTTATGTTAAAATGCAAAAAAAGAAAAACTATAGCAAGAAAACAGGAAAATTTAAGAGACTCAAAACAACAACAGATGGAAACAACAATGAAAAGGGTATATTTGTTCATTTCTATCTAAAGTGGCTGCTGAAAAAGTGGTGTTGAGGAAGACATAGCGGAGAGATACACTGGGAATGTGGATTTTTTTTTTAAAATGTTAATGATGCAAGCTGAGGATGAAAGTGGCTCATAATTTTATATGTTGCTCTGCCTTCTCATGCATTCCTGAGTTGCCTTCTTCCCTTCCTTTACCGAATCGGAAATCATTCTTATGCCATAACTCAGGTGAGCTTAGCACACCCAATTATAGAATTTAGTTTAGCAAAAATCTGCTCATGGAATGGGCCTCCCAGTTAATCAGAGGCTTACGTATTTGTGGTATAATAGCAAACTACTTAAGAATTACACAACTTTAAGGTTGACAATGAGGAAATTGAAATTGTTCAAGACTTTCTATTCCTTGGCTCCACCATCAACCAAAAGGGAGACTGCAGCCAAGAAATCAGAAGGAGATTGAGACTGGGAAGGGCAGCCATGAAGGAGCTAGAAAAGATTTTGAAGTGTAAGGATGTGTCACTGGCCACCAAGACTAGATTAATTCATGCCATCGTATTCCGTATTACTATGTATGGGTGTGAAAGCTGGACAGCGAAGAAAGCTGATAGGAAGAAAATAGATTCCTTTGAAATGTGGTGTTGAAGGAGAGTGTTACGGATTCGGTGGACTGCCAAAAAAATAAATCAGTGGGTTATAGATCAAATCAAGCCTGAACTGACCCTAGAAGCTAAAATGACTAAACTGAGGCTATCATATTTTGGTCACGTCATGAGATGACAAGAGTCACTGGAAAAGACAGTCATGCTAGGAAAAGTTGAGGGCAGCAGGAAAAGAGGAAGACCCAACAAGAGATGGATTGATTCAATAAAGGAAGCCACAGCCTTCAATTTGCAAGATCTGAGCAAGGCTGTCAAAGATAGGACATTTTGGAGGACTTTCATTCATAGGGTCGCCATGAGTCGGAAGCGACTTGATGGCACTTAACACACACACACACACACACACACACACACTACTAAAACAGAAGACTCCGCCAAACTACAAAAACTTTGCTGGATTTGGACCCACCTAAAATCTCTAAGGGGCTAGTTTTCAGAGGTCTGTTGACTATTGGTTGACAGGGACAGGGGGGAAATGGAAGGACTGAATGGTTCTGATGCATGATATACATCTATGTTCCTTGTAGCAACTTTTACAGATCAAACATTTTTATTTGTGGAACTTTTCTTGATAATGTCAAATTGACAAGGCTCCATCTAGGCAGAATAAACTGATGGTGCTTTAATAGGAGATGCCCAAATATGTTGGCACTTTTCAATTAACAGGCTACTTCAGTGATAGTGGTTAGTTACAGGACAATGATTAGCACATTACCTTTGATACTTTTTGCAGGACAATGACTCAGCTCAAACCCAACCCCTTTCTGACTACATATTACTCTTCCTACACACTTTACACTGAGAGACACTGTCCTTCAGTGTTACTCCTCTGAAGGTACCAGCCACAGCTGATGGCGAAACGTCAGGAAAGAAAATACCAAGACCACGGTCACACAGCCCGGATTACCTACAAGAACCAATAGTGGTTAGTGTTAGGAGATGTTAGGCAACATTGAGAATGTCTGATTTTACCCTCAGTATGGATAGTTTGGGATTTTTCCTAAATGGGCTAATGGCAGCTCATAAAAGGGTTGCTAAGTGACATCTACACCTATGGTAAAATAAACAATAAAAGATTTACTACAAATAAATCACACCATCCAAGAGTCTTCAAAAAAGCATCATGGGAAAATCCTGCCAAATAGGACAGCTTCACATCTTTTCTGAAACTATAATAGTGAAAGAACCCTCCTTCTCTGGTAATGGCAGATGTACCTGGTAAGAGGAACACAGATGACACATCCGTTCATATAGGAATCTGTGGTAAAAATATAAGTACACTGTTTGGTTGGGCAAGATGTTGGCATTCACTGCTTTTATAGTTTCCAACTCTACTATTCTCATAGAATTGTAAATAAAAGTGTGGTCTTATTAAACCCAATACAGTTGTGTATATAAGGACAGCTGCATTAAGTGCTGAATGCTAACACACCATTCTCAAGGTTAGAAACACAGTCCATGAAGAACAGAACATGTTTCTTCACCTTTTGTCTGACAGCTTAAAAAACTAAATTGATTTTTCCATATTTCTGTTCCTTAGAGCTGTCTCCGGGCACTCTTACAAACTACTTCATATTATGACTTGAAATATGTCCTCTGCTTTGTTAGCAATCAATGACAATGTTGACAAATTATCTTTTCTATTGGCTGTGATGTTCTAGATATGTGAAGATCCTGTATATTTGTGAATAATATGCTAATTTGAATCATATGTATTAATATAATGCACAATCAACTGGTAGTTAGTAGTTGTAAATGGCTTGGATCCTATGAATCAGAAGGAATTCACAAAATAGATTTCTCTTCCCAGTGTAGCTTTTTGTGCCCCCTGAAGACCAGACCCTGAGTAGGATAAAGATTTGGATACAGCATGTAGGGGCTACAACAAGGAGAAATTGGCAAAAATCATCCTTCCCCCAACAATTTTGTGCAAGCTATTGCTCTGTTTATGGAAGATGGCTAAAAAAAAAGGAAATTACATACACATGTACCATCAAGCCTCAACTGACTTATATTTGCTGGCCCGGCAAAGAGAAAATTGCCCAAGTAATGTGTGATATGGGGGAACCTGGTCCATCCTTAACTGTCCACTCCAGAAATGTGCTCAAAGCCTTGAAAGCCATGCAGGCCACAGAGCAGACCATAGGCATACCTTTGTCCACATACCATAGGCTGTTCAACTTGAAACCCAACAAGCAGAAATTGCTGGGGTGGACAGGAAGGAGACAGAAGGATGATTGTATATCGCACTGACCATCAAGGCCCCGGGGCTGCAGAAGTGGACCAAGCTAACAGCATGAGTAAAAGAGGCATAATGAACCGAACAGAATGATGGCATCATTGACCAAGGAGCCCTTAGGGTATGAAAGGTGATGAATTACCCTGAACTTACTAGGGGCCTTCTTAGGGACTATGCCCAGAGGAGACACCCAGTTAAGGGAGGGGAACTGAAAGGGCCTGTGACCTGGCCAACAGCACACTCCTTTGCCATCTTGGCAGCCACCATCTCTTAGTTGTTGAACAGTTTGTAGAATCTACCAGTGGGACTGTTATTCATCACTCAGACATTTATTTCAGGCAAGCTGCCTGTTTAGGGTGAATGGCATTTACCTCTCCTGCTGGGGGCAGGACTTTTGGCTCCATGGCAATCAGGGTGCCATGCTCTCTTGGTTGCAGCCTTAGGAGTGTTGGCTGGAGCTGGGTGTCTCTCCTGGCTCTTGTGGCAGTTTTAGGCATTGGGCTGGATCTATTTGTGGAGGAGAGTGTGCCTGCATGCCTGCCACCCCCCAGGTGGGGACCTCCTTAAGGGGTCTTGGAAGTAGAACCAGGTAGTGACATGCCCAGCTCGGGGGCTGTCACTTAGCTCTGCCCACAGGTGGCAATGGAGCCATGCAGAGGTTTAAGACCATGTGAGACCACTAGTCTTTCCATTCCAAGTATATTCCCAGCAGGCTGGCTGGGGAAGGGGTTTTCATCAGCCAGCAAGAGGGCCGGCTGATGGTGGGATCCATGCCCTATGCCATGCCAATGGTCCGGCAGCTGTAAGCAATAAAGCTGTGGCCTATTCACCCCACTCAGTTGTTGCATCCATGTTTTCTCCACACTGCTTCCTCCCCCAAATCTACCTGCCCTTAGGACCACAAAGGGCTTTCAAAATAAGTGAGAAACCGAAGTGGTTTGCCATTGCCTTCCACAGCAGAGTCTCCCTTGCCATTCTCCCATCCAAGTACCAATCTTGATTAGCTTCTGAGATCTGAAGAGATTGGGCTATACCATGCCACTTTATGCCTAGGCTAAACTAGGAATTATCATGGCTGAGCTACATTATTAAATATCTCCTAACCTTTCAGTACCCTGTAATGTCTACTAGTGTTTATGGGCAACTCTGCCCTAGATCCAGCCTTGGCTAGTATTAGAGCTGTATTTGATTTAAGCTTGCACATAACACTGTGCCAAGAAGTCACCCCTCCACCCACATTCTACTCAACCAATAAATAGTTTGGTTGATATGGCTCAACATCTAGTGAGTCCCCTCCCCCAGCCCATATAATCACACAAGCTAGTGATGGGTTGGCTTGGGGAACAGCCCTTCACCTATAGGTGATGTGGGGAAATGGAGTCTGCCGGCACTTGTTTCTACCCAAATGAGAATATTATGCAGCCCTCCTAAGTCTCCTGCCCATCAAAGTTTCTCTGCCTCCTCTCCCTAGTTCTCTCCCTCCCTCTCCCTCTGGGAATCACCACTACCACCACCTAATCAATCATTCTCTTTTACGGATCCCACCTGTGGTTAGTGCTTAGTTACCCTCTGCCACATTTCCATTAAAAGCTCTGCTCCGTGTTTCATCTCCCTCTCCCTTCACATTCACTACTGAGGGGACCAACAATCTTAGTTGTGCCCTCTAAGGACTAGGGTTAAATCGCTGCCTCTTCCTGCTTCTGTTTTTGGTACATGTAACATGGGTCAGAGAGATCAGTCTAGCTACACTGCAAACATAAGCTAATTTAAACTACACACAGAATATGTAAACACAACAGCCTGAGCAAGGATAAAAAAAAAATGTGAATAAAATGTAATTCTCTCAACTCTAGCCTACAGATGGTAATTAATGATCAGCTATCTAATTCTTGAAGTTGCAAACAATTAGCAGCGATCCATTACCTTGGTTTTGGTATCTAGGAGTTTTCCCCTTTGTGATTTTAGCACCATGTTGTCAAGAGTGCCTAATCCAAGACCTTCCTGGGATGGGACAGTTAAAATAAATTACACAAAGCTGAAGTGTGACTCCTCAAGCCTCCGTTGGTAGCCTGCCACCAGTTCCTTTCACTACCTAGTCAGCCACAGACCAAGGGACAACCTTCTGACTCTCTTGGGACTAAGATCAAGAAAGTCACCCTTGCAAGGTGAAGGCCACTTAGAAGGCCGGTTTCAGAAAACACTTCATTTGGTAGCCTTACTCAATCAAGGCCAAAGTACTGGATTCAGATTGAAGCCTCCTGACTTCAAAGACACCACAAAATATAATTAATGTGATCTATTAAAATTATGCAAGAATAAGAATAAAAGAGCAGTGAACACTGGGGATAAAGTAGCAAATTTTAAAATGACTAGCTATACAGTTGTAAGCATAGGTTTAAATATCAAGATGTTACTCAATAGCTGAACTCTTTCAGTAATCAAAATCCAAAGTCCAAGATAAAGTTTCCAGCCAGCAAGGCCCACCTTTAAGACAAGACACAAGGCACAGGTAGGGATGCCAGCCAACAGGTGGGACTTAGGGATCCCCTAGAATTACAGCTCATTTCCCCTGGATAAAGTGGATGCTTTGAAGGACAGACTCTATGACATTGTACCCCACTGAAGTTCATGTCCTCCCCAGGCTCCATCCCTAAAGCTCCAGGACTTTCTCAGCCTGGATCTGGCAACTCTACCCCCATCCCCCACTGGTGGCCAGGATATGCACCTGACCCAAAGCTCAGAATGCAGCAAGGATCATACTAAAATAAAGGACCTAAGCTGTATTCTCAAAGACCTACATTGGCTTGATCCTGGTTAGCCAATCAAATGTATGGTCTTCACCAACAACCCCTGATGCTGGCCATGTGACCTAGTGCTCAGAAGAATTTGTCCATGTGACTGGACCCTCTGCAGCTGTGCCCAGCCCCCTCATCAAGACCTCTTTCCCATTAGATGATCTCCTGCATTAATTAGATGGAATGTTCTCTCCCAGCCCCAGTGTCCTTGAAGCTGATTACACTTAGTGATGTACACCTGGGTTCTCATCCCCTTATTTAAGGCTTTGCAATTTCAACAACTTGCTGTATTTCAGTAAAAGAAACTTCAGTCTTTGCTAGACCTCATCCTGAATCATTGTTTGAATATGACAAAAACTACATTAAGAAACCAGTTTCTTGACACATGTGATCATGGTTGCCTTCTTGGGATAAATTACTTACTGTTTTTAGATTGTTTTAAAGAGTTGTGAGCTGCTTGGAGCCTGGCTTGGCCAGGAAAGGGCAGCCTAAAAATCAAATCAACCAAATCCAATTCCTTCTTTCTCCTTGGTGTGCAAAAAAAGCCAAGAGAAAATGGATTATTTCTTTCTTGTATTCAGGAGTTTTATCATCTATTTTAGGTCCCCCTCCCTTTGCAGACCCTCCTTCTTTTTCTGCCTGCACAAAGGACTTCTCTACACTTTGGTTTCCTTCCTTCTCTATAGCCAAGGCATGTGTATGGGTGAAGTTGCCTGGTTTTTGCTGTCTTTTGGCTAGGGTCATCTCTGTCTTTCTATGGCTTTGAGCAAAAGAAGTGATTCAGACTGCTTGTTTCTCTTTCCCCTCGGCCAGCCAGAAAAAAAATATATGTTATAAATTGTACATACTGCAAACCCTATTTTTATCCTTTTGGGCTGTAAACTTTGGTACTAATCCTGTAAGGCATTTCACCACAGGTGTCTCACCAAATAGTCCTATGCTCTAGCAATGCACACTTTTTTCTACCATCCCTACTTAAGGCCTAACTAGTAGGCTTGCCAGCCTCCAGGTGGTGGCTAGAGATCTCCTGCTATTACAACTGATCTCAAGCAGTAGAAATCAGTTCACCTGGAGAAAATGGCTGCTTTAGCAATTGGACTCTATGGCATTGAAGTCCCTTTCCTCCCCAACTCTCCTCAGTCTGCACCCCAAAAGCCTGCAAAGAGACACATGGCAACCATACTACTTAGACCCATGGACCAGGCCTCTTAACAACTTGAACAGGTGGGGGGAAGCTTGATGCTATTGTGACGAACAATGAATTAATATTTGAAAGAAACTCAGAAAAAAACCTGCAGGGAGGGGACAGAGCTAAGGAGCTCCTTCTCTCATTTCTGAACATAGGGAGAGAGTCTTCTTTTGGTAACCTGTGAGTTCAGTAGCTGTTTTTGACTCTGGGAACCTGAGAATTCAGATTTGCCTAAATTGTTGTGAAACAACACCTGTGGAGTAACAGGCAGAGATTGGGAGGAAAGAGACCCTTTCTCAGGTCACTGAAAGGGAATGGGCTCTGGAAAGGAGATATTCCAGATATGGGGTTTCATTAAGGGATTACTGCCACAAAAGTGGAGTAAATCTATAGACAAAACTGATTTGAGGAACAATCTCCATACTTCTTTGGGGGAGAGAGATTGTGTAATCTCCATACTTCCCTGTTAGCTAGATAGCAGAGTCTGAATAGGAACATCTATAGGAAGTTCTGTGAACTGAAGTTGGGAACTTAATTTAAGAATTGTAATTCTATACTAACTAAGCCATCTAAGATCTATGCCTTCTCTGTAGTAAAACTTATAAACTAGCTCTGGTTCTATGCCCTACCTACCATTTTCCCTCCAAGTCCATCTCTTGTATAGTGTTTCATAAATCTCTGTTACTTGGTTGTTAACTTGGAAAAGCCTCTAGTGTCTCATTTCTACAGAGGTAAAATAAGTAAAGGGACTAAGGAGAAAAATTAAAACTCCAATCAAACATTTGGAAAGCAGTCTCTCGCTCTGTGTGCATGGATTGTGATACTTATATTATTCCATAGGAAAGATAAGCGGGCTAGGTTGTGGCAAATATCTGAGGCTAAGAGGTAGGTTAAAAAGCCACCCCAACAGTTAAGCAAGACAAGAAACAGTCCAGCCATTGCCTAAGACAGCCAGTGTGGTGTAGTGGTTAAGAGTGTTGGTTTGGAGTGGTGAACTCTAATCTGGAGAACTGGGTTTGATTCCCCACTCCTCCACATGAAGCCAGCTGGGTGACCTTGGGCCAATCACACTCGCTCAGCCCCACCTACCTCACAGGGTGTCTGTTGTGGGGAGGGCAAGGGAAGGTGATTATAAGCCAGTTTGATTCTTCCTTAAGTGGTAAGAGAAAGTCAGCATATAAAAACCAACTCTTCTTCTAATAGGAACCACATTTTGCACTTGAAAATTGTGGCAAACATAATGATAACCTTGTGATGCCTTAAACTTGTGAATACTTTAAACTCTGGCACATTTATTATGGTATGAGCTTTCATGAGCCAGAGCCCACTTTGTCAGATGCATGATGACTTATTCCAAAATAAATTTGTTAGTCTCTGGAGTGCCACAAGGCTATCTTTTGGTTGTGCCTGGAGAAGACTAGTACAGCCACACCCTTATGAGTTTAGTAGTCTTTATTAGCATTTCTTGTAGCATATCTGCTCTCTTACATGGCATTTGCCATCAACCATTAGCGACTGTAAGCAACAACAACAATTAAAAAACTCTGGTGCTAGACTTTTTGATATGCAAAAACAATTGGAAGCCAGATGAAGGAGACCTTATAGATCTCTTCGCCTTTCTTGATCACATAAGTAGCAGCATCTAGCATGTCATGGATCTTCTCTTAAGATTCGTGTTTCTTCTTTTGTAGTCAGGTTTGACAATGAATTACAGTAGACTCAAAATGGGGGACTTGTTCTTGTTTTCACTAAATAAACTTGCAACAGAGTTGTTAGTTATTAATCAAATCATTTTGCTAATTCAGTATTTAATATAGATTGAGTGAAAAGGCATGGAATCCTTAAGTACATATTTTCATGAATTCATCTTCCTGTGCTTCAGTTGAAATCTCTGGAATTAATTCATCTCCCCATGGGGAAATGTGTGAGCTATTTCCATAGAGAGATGGGTGAGTTTTGATTCAATATTATTTGCAATGAAGGTTACTTGCTGCTCTGGTTTATCTTGATAATGCTCCACATTATCTACCTCTGAAGCTTCTGGCTTAGCAGCATTGGAAGTATTTTTAAAGAATTTCACAAAGACCGATTCCTGAAGCTTATAGCTATAAGACACAATAACTATGGTACATTCATATTTAGAGGCATTATGCCCTGAATACTTGTTTCTGGCAGGCAAAAAAATAGGGAAGGGCTATCACTCTGTATGTGGACTTCTAGGAATCATCTGGTTAGCCTCGCCTCGGATGGAAACAGGATATTTGATTAGATTGTCCCTTGGTCTGTAGGAATCAATTTATATTCTCATGTTTGGGCAAAAGGTTTGATTCAAGTCTGTCTGTAGCAAATACATATTCGAAGGATTGTCTCCTTCCATATGACCACTTTGGGTGGCCTGTCTGGCATTGACCACATCTTGGACCTTTTCCATCATGTGGAATGGGTTCCCTGAAGAGTTGAGGGGGGACCCTCCTGGGATATCTTTAGGGGGCACTACAAATCCTGCTTGTTTGCCAGGGCTTTTGAGGGAGTCTAAATTGGCAGGCATCTTTTAAGGGAGGAGGAGAGATTTGGAGTTTGTTATTTTAATTTTGGGTTTAAACTGAAAATGTTTTTAACTATTATTGTAAGTCACCTTGAATCACAAAGAAAGGTGGGATATACGTTTTAAATAGATAAATGTAAAGACGTCAGCAGAAAATCATAGCTTACAAGCTAAGAAATAAACAAACTGTCTTTCGCTACACTCAAACTAGCTTCTAGGGTTGCTGCCAGTTTTACTGGTGTTGCCCAGTGCTTTTTGGGAAGGGAAAGCCGGTTTGATTCTGCCTTAAGTGGTAGAGAAAGTCGGCATATAAAAACCAACTCTTCTTCATCTTCTTCTTCGTCTTCTGGAAGACTTAACCAGAGAAAAGAAATAGCTGGCACTTTTGTGCCAGGTGAAGTTTATTTTGAAGATAAGTGGTGTCAATTCTGTGTGTTTGACTATTTGTGAAAGGCAGAGCAAGGTCAGCAAAACATACCATTCATCCAAGGCTGACGATATGTGCACTGAATGACATTATCTATAGAATGACTTTAAATGACTCCGAATGATGTTATCTATATGGTCTGTCTCATAGAAAAAGAACAGATTTCTGTGGTCTTATAGCAGTAGATAATTTAATTGAAGTACTTTTCATTGTGTTTTCATGAATCTCAACACATGTCTGAAAATGTACTCTTGTCCACTTAAAATGTCTATTATAATTTATGGATACTTCAGTGCAAAGCATTTTTTTCATATTCAAGATTGGACTGGCCTCAGTTTTTAGTATTTAATATTTTTTTTATCCTAGGACAAATTGGGCTGAAGAAGACCCCCCCCCTTTTCCAACTTCCTGTGTAGTTCCTGGTTTGTTTTTCCTGTTTGAGTAATTAAACCCAATGCCATCACAATGCAAGATAAGTCGACCTACAGCGAGCAAGCCATGCTGCAGCCTTGTTTGATGAAGCATCAGCTCCCTGCTTTAAATAGAGCTGGATTTGTGGGTCCGTGCCGGGAGCCGGGAGTTCCTGCTGGTTTTTCTCCTTTCATGGGGGGGGGAGTGCCAGCGAGGCCGCTGCTGGCATGCCTCTTCCTACCCGGTTCCTTGAGCACGGCTGCTATGCAGGCCAGCTGCGGGCCGGGAGCAGCCAGCTTTGCTCCATTTGACTTTGGGGTGCAGGGGAAATGGCAGAGGCTGGCCACGCAGTAGGCTGTGGGCCGGGTATTGGCCCCACCCACCCTGTTTGAATGGGCCAATCAGGGCCCGGAGTCCTCGTTCTTCCCACCTGGCTGGAATGAGACCTGAGGTTTTTCACTCAGGTCTGCTGGCCGGGTATATATTGCTGCCTCGCTCCAGCTCCGGCCAGTCCTCTGCTGACTTTGTCATGCATGAACTCTCCACCCCTTCCCCATCTTAAAAAGCTTTCATGATTTCTGGAAGCATTTCCTTCTTTAGGAACACCCTTGTTTGGACCTGAGCTGTTTTCGGTTCACTGTCAGAATTACATTGTTCTCAATTGTGATGAACGAAGAGTTAATCTTTGAGAGAAGCTCCGAAAAAGGGAGTGGGCAGAGCTAAGGAATTCATTCTCTGAGTCCTGAAGAAAGGAATTGTATTCTGTTATTGGTAACCTGTGTGTTCAGAAGCTGTGTTTGACTCTGGGAACCTGAGTATTCAGATTTGCCTAAGCTGGTGTAAAACAACTCCTGTGGTGTGACAGGCAGAGATTGGGAGGAAAAGAGCCCTTTCTCAGGTCACTGGAAGGGAATAGGCTCTGGGAAGGAGATATTCCAAATACAGGGTATTGTTAAGGGATTACTGCCACAGAAGTGGGGCATATCTATAGTGAGAACTGGAAGAGAGTTTTAAGGAGAAATCTCTGTACTTCTGTGTTTCTTTGGGGAAGAGAGCTCTCCAACTTCCCTCATAGCTAGGCAGCAGAGTCTGAATAGAAACATCTATAAGAAGTTCTGGGAACTGAATTTAAATTGTGAACTGAATTTAAGAACTGTAATACTGTACCATCTAAGCCATGGGTGTCGAACTCATTTGTTAGGAAGGCTGGATATGACATAAGTGTTCCTTGGTCGGGCCGGGCCATGTGTACCAAATAAATAAATACAATAAAATGTAATGCCAGATACTGGAGATACAAACTTTATAAAAGACTCAGGTAAAGTCAACTAATGATGTTGGTTTTTTTACTTAAAACACAAACAAGCTTACAACAATAACATTCTTACAGTATTTTCTTTTATTCAACAGCCTCATGTTTGTATTATAAGTAAAAAAAATAAAGTAAAAAAATAACATCATTAATTGACTTTGCATGTGTCTTCTATAAAGTTTGTATCTCTAGTCTCTGGTATTATTATTATTTAATTAACTGGGGGGTTGTGCAGCGGGCTCACCAGATATGGACTGGGGGGGGGGGGGCTGCCTTGGTTGGTGAACTCACAGGAAGCCCAGAAAGGTGGGGAAGGCTGCTGGCTGGGCTCCCGAGGCCAGAGCAACCTCAAGAAGCCCAGAAAGTGGGGGGGAAGGCTGCTGGTTGGGCTTCCGACGCTGGAGCGGCTTTAGGAAACCCAGAGAGGGGGGAAAAGGCTGCTGGCTGGGCTCCCGAGGCCAGACCGGCCCCAGGATCTATATGAGTCATGCTCATCTCAGGTTTTCGGAATACCACCACGTGGCTTGCCTCCCTATACCTACTTTTATTTATGAGCACTGAGGAAGGCACAATACACAGAAACATGTATGGTCCTGTATTGGTCATTTATAATGAGTGTATCATCAACTTTGTTTGAGATCTCTGTAGCAGTTTATATTGATGTTATTATATGTAGCCTGTATTCCAGGCCCTGTTTTTTTTTTTTTTTAACAAACTTATTGTGTATACCATATAATAAATATATTTATTTTGTTATGGATTTTATAATTTCCCGCTCAACGTTTGAGGCTCCCTGTATTATGTTCTAGTCAGAATCATATGGTGACGTATGAGAATAACTTTTATTCTGTGTGATGAAAAATGCCAGGATTTAAGTCTCAGAGCAATAATTGAGAATGATGGGCAATTCAGTCTTGGTTAATTATGTTTGACAACCACTTTTAGATATAAGAGGGAAATAACCTTTAGTCCTGATCCTCATATGCAACAATAATGAGTTGTATAACAATGTACTATAATTATAATTTAAATTTCAAATAGGAAGCACTAGTAATTCTGAGTTATTATTCTGAGGCCATAAATTACTAAAAGAGCAAGTAACTGTTTTTGTATTCAGGCTTTAACAAAGTTTTTTGCAAGGAGCTGTATGATCAAAACATTGATTAAGGAACCAGTGGACTGCCAACTATAACACTTTAGTTGCAAAATTTTGCAGAAGGGTTTTATGAGCCATAAAAATTACATAAAATTGGATTGTTAAGTAGAACTGTTTACCCATAATTCTGCCTTATAGAAGCACCATTTGAGTGGTACATTATTTTTCATGAAGATTCTCCCATAATTATTTTTCTAAGTGTTCTGCTACCATTGCAGTAGTATGAAAATTGGCTTCCAATAAATATGAATTATGATGGGAACCTCAACAGTATCTGACACCATACAATTATTTTATGTTTAATCCCTACCATATTGATGGCATGTTTAGTTGAAAATTATATTGTGGATGTGGAGAACACATGTGTATTAATTACTATGTGTGGACCTTAGCCCATATTTACAATGGATACAAGAAGAATGCATATCACTATATCTAATTCTCAATGCGGCCATGGACAGACAAGGCAGGTGTTTGTACAAATTTGAAAAATGCCCCGAGTGTATTGAAAAATCTGAAATCTAAAAATAAGCAATACATTTAGAAATTCTTGAGATTAACCCGCCAAATAATAGATGCAGCACCTGGATCTTTAGAAATTGATTGCCCTCTGGAGTGTCCTTTGTGGGGGTTGTTAGGCAACCACACCAGTATTACGGGCCTTCAAGCCTTGGTTTCTGTCAGTAAAAGGTGGGGGAATCCCTTTTCAAGGCTGTTTTGACCTTTTAGGGAGGACTCATCAAGGCCAGGCTTAGCGGCACCACTGAGCTACTTGCTATCTGAAATCTTTAATCCACAACAACATCAACTGAGGGTTAAAGATCTTCAAAATTATTGAAGCAGTAGCAGTAGCTTTAAGAAACAAAATCCTTGGATGTTCATTTTGCAAGCTCAGATTGCAAGAGGAAATTTGGCACAGCAAGGCAGGCACTGGGAGGAGGGGGGGGCAAAGGCCCATTCTTCAGGACTGGAATACCTCACATATGTGTGTGATCTTAGTGGATATAGTTTACAGCCAATCAATACGTTCCAGAGCTTCTTGGGAACAGTCAAGAGTGGGATCACAGTCACTTTGTTTATGTGAACAGAGGAGTAAATGTTTTGAAGTGTGCCTTACTCACTCCTGCAGCAAGAGGATTTGGAGTGAGAGAGTGCTTTGACCTGCCACATTTTCCCTCTCCTCTCCCACCCATCACCATTGTCTGCCTTCACTCCCTGCCAAAGGAATGAGAAAGCCACACTGTTTCTTCCTTGTTCCAGCCACTGCCTTGCTGCCCATCCAGCTGCATTTCTGCCCGGCAGCAGCTTCAGCAATCCTGACCTTTTCCTGACCTCCAGCCCCACCCGCTTGCTCCTTTGCTTGCCCTCTCTTCCCCTCTTAAGCAGCTGCTGTTACCTTCACCCACCACAGCTTCCTGAGAACTGTGCAGACAACAATTCCCACCGTTGGGATTTTTTAACCCCCACACCCATTTTTCCTGTTTTAAGATTTTTTTGCAAGCCTAGGGTATCACCCAAGTTTGCTGAAAATTCTTACTTTTGTGCAAATGGCCCTGCTCCATGGATTTATGTATCCACAGATCAAGGCATAGATAGCATTAGATATATAGAGTATAATTATGAAACTACCAATTTTTGCAATTGTTGTGATTCATAATGAACAAAATGCATGCTTCTAATGTGGACCATTGTGGAAAAGGAGCCCACATCTCATATGTCAAGACTCATTTAACTTCCAATGGGCAAAGACCTTAAAGCTTTACCTATTTCAACAAAGAATCTAAAGAATCCTCAAAACTGTGCCCCAGCTGATACATTGATTTTAGGGTTGCCAGGTCCCCTTCACAACCGGTGGGAGGTTTTTGGGGTGGAGCCTGAGGAGGGGGGAGTTTGGAGAGGGGAGGGACTTCAATGCTATAGAGTCCAATTGCCAAAGTTGCCATTTTCTCCAGGTGAACTGATCTCTATCAGCTGGAGATCAGTTGTAATAGCAGAAGATCTCCAGCTAGTACCTGGAGGTTGTCAACCCTAATTGACTTGAATATAGCGATGTACAAGCTGAAACATATATGGACTTAGTGCAAGTTCTATTTCTGCATGCTTTTGTGCAACTAGGGCTGTTGAAAAAAAATTCAGTAAAATTCGGATTTTGCAAAATTCGGCCCGTTTTTATTTGGGAAATGCCGAAGTCCAAACTCCCCCGCTTCGGGTCCATGCAATTCGGCATGAGATCCGGAGTTCGGGGAAAAATTCGGGCGAATAAAGCCATTAAAAACACAATCGCGCATTTCCACGGCTCCGGAAGTGCATTTTTGGGGGTAGACGTCCCAAACGTTCAGCGTAGCTTGAGGGGACCCTTCTTGCAAAAAAACCCAAGTTTTGTTAAGATTGGGTCAGGGGGGGGCTGAGATATGGGCCCCGAAAGGGGTCCCCCCTCCTTAATGTGCATCTCTGACAATGGGGGGTTGCAGTTAGCAGAGCTTGCCACCTACTCCTGAAGCTCCCAGCCCCGACAAGCAGCTGAGCTGGGGGAGCAAGGGCGGGGCAGGTGCGAAGAAGTTTGCAAACCATGCAAAGCAACACGTTTGCAACCATGCAAACCATGCAAAGCAACACGTGACGCCTGGGAGTTTGCAAACCATGGAAATGGACAGAGGTATGCTAGGTATGCATAAGGAGCAGGAGGGGGTGGAATTTCCCCTTTTGCATCGGACTCGGGACCAGGCAAATGCATTCTTTAAGTCACAATTTGAAAACCAGTTTTGAGCAAGCATCAAAATAGACCTAACCATTTTATGAATGAGGGAAAACCAGAGGACACACAACTGAAGCCGCCCCCCTCAAACCAGGGAGAGAGAGACTCAAGCGGGCACACACCCCCAGGCAGAATGGGCGAAAGCCCCCTTTGGCTTCCCCCCACCCACAGAAACTGCTCCCTCCCCACACACACACAGACTCTGCTTCCCCCCCCCACACACACACACAGGAGAAAAATTATAGATTAAAGCCCCAAAATGGGTCTTACTGTGGATGTCTTCTGTTCCATCTTCTTCACATCTGACCCACCCTTGCTCCCCGCAGCTCAGCTGTTTGTCGGGGCTGGGAGCTTTGGGTGTGGGAGGCAAACTCTGCTAATTGCAAACCACCATTGTCAGAGATGCACATTAAGGGTGGGGGACCCCTTCCCGGCCTCATATTTCACCCCCTGATCCAATCTTTACAAAACGTGGGGGTTCTTGCAAGAAGGGTCCTCTGAAGCTATGTTGAAAGTTTGGGGGCTCTACCCACAAAAATGCGCCCCCTGCAGCCACGGAGTGGCTCGAATGTGCACACGCACACACCCCCAAGGGGGATCTCTCTGACACACAAACAGATACTCTCTCTTTCTCTCCCCGGGCCACGCAGCAGCTGGGCTCATGCACTCAATCGCGAATGATCGGCCAGAAGAAGACCCAGCTTGGCCACCGATTGGCCGCAGGAGAATGCTGCTTACTGACGGTTATGCTGCTGCGCCGAACCCCGAATTTGCTGAATTTATTCACCGAACTCGCTGAATTCGGCTCCCCGTTTTCCCACCTGTTTTGAGTTCGGTTCCATCCGAACTAAAAACCGCCGAATCAGGGGAAATTCAGCTGTTTTTCAGTTTGGGATAAACTGAATTGACAGCCCTAGCAACAACTAGCATTCTTCTCCCTGTATATTGTAGTGGCCAGAAATTAATCAATCTTGCACAAGTGGAAACACAAGTCATGAATATTTTCCTTGGCAAGGTATGTATAGCATGCTTTCAGGTACATGTTTAGCATCTTGTAGTACTAGCCGCCATGCACATTTGTCTTCTGCAATCTTAAAGTCATCTGGCAACACATGGTAATGTTGTCCCATTCCAGCCAGCTCAAGATCTAGGCAGGCCAAATGTTACATGACTGAGAATCATAAATGTAGTCCTGATCAGCATGATTAGCTTTGACTGTGCTGATCATTAATTCAGAGAATTGGAGACTGAATAAAGTTTTTTCCCCTTCCTCAAACAGGTGACTGACATTGTGAGAGTTCTCTGCACCAGTAAACTGAATAAGTTATATGTGTGTGCAGCCAACTGCATCACACTGGGACAGGAGTGGTGCAGATTACACATCAAAGAAAAGCTTTGGTTGGTACCAAATGATGCCACTTGCAGATGTACTCCTGCACACATTGTCCAGCTTGCCAGTAAAGATCTGCTTCACAAGCACCTTCAGATGTGAGACAGATGGCAATCAGAGGTGGGGCCTTTTCAGCAGGGAGACCTTGTTTGTGGACTGCCTTTTGCATTTGTCCAGTGTTGGGTCTGAGGCCAGAATTCTCCACTCAGAACACTGACAGCAGCGCTTCCCATCCCTTCCCACACTTACCACTTGAGGCCAGGGAAAGGGGCATCGTGATGGCAAAGCAGCCAAAACGGGGGCCTGCCAGGGAGGAGAAGGGGGCATACAGTGGCCCAGGATGGAAAGTGCAGAGAGAGGGGGAAGGGCAGCACACTGAGGAGTAGGGCTGTTGATTCGGCTCATCCGAACTGAAAAAACAGCTGAATTTTCCCCGATTTGGTGTTTTTTAGTTCGGATGGAACCGAATTCAAAAAAGGCGCGAAAACGAAGAGCCGAATTCCGCGAGTTTGGGGCAATCACCGAATAAATTCAGCAAATTCAGGGGCTCCGAATCAGCAACATAACCATCAGTTAGTAAGCAACTAGCAGCATTCTCCCGCGGCCAATCGGTGGCCAAGCTGGGTCTTCTTCTGGCCAATCAGTCGCGGTTGAGTGCGTGAGCCCAGCTGCTGCGCAGCCCGGGGAGAGAGAGAGCATCTGTTTGTGTGTGAGAGAGATCCCCGTGGGGGGGGTGCGTGTGCTCATTCACGGCTTTCTGCGGCTCCGGGGGGCATTTTTGTAGGTAGACGTCCCACACTTTCAGGGTAGCTTGAGGGGACCCTTCTTGCAGGAACCCCAAGTTTTGTGAAGATTGGATCAGAGGGTCCCGAGATATGGGGCCCAGAAGGGGTCGCCCCCCCCAAAATTGCCCACAGGAATAAAGCCACTTAAAGCACATTGGCGGCATTCCCTGGCTCCGGGGGGGGCATTTTTGGAGGTAGACGTCCCAAACTTTCAGGGTAGCTTGAGGGGACCTTTCTTGCAAGAACCCCCACGTTTTGTGAAGATTGGATCAGAGGGTCCCAAGATATGCCCCCCCCAACTGCCCATTGGGATGAATGGGATCAGGCGATCCTGAATGTGCATCTCTACAGAGCAGCAAATCAAAGGCAAAACCTCCCATGCATAAATGGCCAGAGAGTCGTGAGAGATCCTGAGCAGCTGCTGCTGCCCTGCTTCTGCTGGAACAGAAGACATCCACAGTTTGACCCATTTTGGGGCTTTTATCTGTAACTTTTTTCCTGTGTATGTGTGTGGGGGGGGAGCAGATTCTGTGTGTGTGTGAGAGGGGGGAAGCCAAAGTGGGGTGGGTTTGATTGCCTCTGTGTGGGACTGTGCTTTCTCCTGTTTTGATCGGTTGCCAACTTCGTCTGGAGTTAAGTGTGGGTCAGTGAGTCTCTTTCTGGCTGGCTGCTATTGTTTCCAATGGGCTGTGCAGCCGCTCCTGTTGTTTCTAATGGGCTAGCCTGTCATTCGTTTTAGTGCATCCCCTGTAATGTATTTTCAATGGAGTCAATGTAAGTCAACCGACATTCCCCTCTCCCATTATCTTTAATGGTCTGGGCAGCCTCTCCCATTGTTTCCAATGGGCTGATTTGTCATTCCTTTTAGTGCATCCCATGCTAGTTCCGCTGTTTACTTATGCTTTGAGCGTTGTTGGATGCACTTTTGGCATAGTTACATCGGCTCTTAGAAGCCACAGATTGGCTTCTACTGTGTGTGTGTGGGGGGGGGAGCCAAAGTGGGGTAGGTTTGATTGCCTCTGTGTGGGACTGTGCTTTCTCCTGTTTTCACCGGTTGCCAACTTCGCGTGGAGTTAACTGTGGGCCAGTGAGTCTCTCTCTGGCTGGTTCCTATTGTTTCCAATAGGCTGTGCAGCCGCTCCTGTTGTTTCGAATGGGCTAGCCTGTCATTCGTTTCAGTACATCCCCTGTAATGTATTTCAGTGAAGTCAATGCAAGTCAACCGACATTCCCCTCTCCCATTATCTTCAATGGGCTGACTTTTCATTCCTTTTAGTACATCCCTTTTAATGGCTTTATTACCCGGGCCGGGGTAATGGTACGGCCCAACTGCCAAGGCAGCCAGACCCCCGCCTGGGCCGATGGGTGGGGGGACCCCTTCTGGGCCCCATATCTCTGGACCCTCTGATCCAATCTTCAAAAAACTTGGGGGTTCTTGCAAGAAGGGTCCCCTCAAGCTACCCTGAAAGTTTGGGATGTCTACCTCCAAAAATGCCCCCCCGGAGCCGTGGAATGCCACCAATGTGCTTTAAGTGGCTTTATTCCTGTGGGCGATTTTGGGGGGGGCGACCCCTTCTGGGCCCCATATCTCGGGACCCTCTGATCCAAACTTCACAAAACCTGGAGATTCTTGCAATAAGGGTCCCCTCAAGCTACCCTGAAAGTTTCGGACCTCTACCCCCAAAAATGTCCCCCCGGAGCCACAGAAAGGCGCAAATGTGTTTTTAGTGGCTTTATTCGGCCAAATTTTTCCCCGAACTTGGAACTGGGCACCGAATTCCACACATCCGAATCGGGGGAGTTCAGACTTCGGCATTTCCCAAATTAAAACAGGCCGAATTTTGTCGAATCCAAATTTTACTGAATTTTTTTCCCAACAGCTCTACTCTGAGGAGAGGGAGCTCACAGGGAATGCCTCAAGGCTCCCAATCCAACTCTGAGACTGGTGGAGTTGGAGGCAAAGTCAAAGACAGCCAAAGGGGTGCTAGTATCATGGAGGTGGAAGGTGACATCATTGAGACTTGTCTGGCACCTATGTTATTTTCTTTTAGGTGCCAGACCAAAACATTTTTGTTTACCCAGTTTTTTTAATTAAGGGGTTGATGTTTTTTTTTTTTTTTAAATGTTATAGTGTGTTTCCAGTCTGCAAACTGTTGTTCATTTTAAGTTGCTCAATTATTTGTTTTTTATCCCTCTGGCTGGGTTTTCTTAATGCTTAATTTTAATGTATAATTTTAATACTATGATTTATTATGTTGTTTTGTAAGCCACCTCAAGCAGGTTCCCTAGGAGAGGCTGTATAAAAATTCCTAAATAAGTAATGTCAACAAGAAACAACAAGTGCAGTGCATTGTCACTAGGGACACCAGGTATCCCACTTTGGTGGGAGACCTCTCCCCCATTCCCCCACTGGTTCTGCCTGCCACTACTCAACTGAGCAGCAGGGGGGAAATACTGGGGGGAATTGGGGGCAATCAGTAGCATGCTGATGCCACAATGTCACATCAGGCAACATTTTAGCATTTACCCCAAACTGTGACGTTATGGTTTCAGCACAACACTGTAAATGTATGTCTGCACACCCACGACCTCCTGCTGTCGACCTTAATTAGCACTCCCAGCATGTCATACCAGGAAAAACAGTTTGACTTTCTAGTTCAGTTTGGCACCCAGTTCATTTCAATGATTCCTTTTAATTTTGTTTCTAGTTACAATGAAGTTACCACTTGGTTATGAGCCAGCTGTGTGGCCTTCCAATCCTGATACATTAGTGGGCATGGTGAAGGCACCTTGAGTTTAGAAGAAGAGTTGGTTTTTATATGCCGACTTTCTCTACCTTTTAAGGAGAATCAAACTGGCTTACAATCTTCTTCCCTACCTCTCTCCACAATAGACACCTTGTGAGGTAGGTGGGGCTGAGAGAGTTCAGAAAGAACTGTGACTAGCCCAAGGTCACCCAGCTGGTTTCATGCGTAGGAGTGGGGAAACCAACCTGGTTCACCAGATTAGAGTCTGCCACTCATATGGAGGAATGGGGAATCAAACCTGAGTCCACCACTCCTAACCATGCTTGCTCTCATTAATTTTAATGGGCACATTTAATATTTACATGTAAATAAATATGTTTATTATAGAACAAGTGAACAATGTCGTCATTTCCCTATGTAAACCTTTTTTAAAAGAATAAAATATTATTCCTCTTTCTAAATCATCTATTCTGTGAATTAAAAAAGAGTAAATTACTATTTTCCTATCATCTTTTAAAAAAATGTAATTTGTTTGCCAACAAAGGCATTTGAAATTCTATTAGCACTTCAACCACAGTGTTGTTTAGCTCCAAATAATGTGTGACACTCCTAAAGCTGAGACAAAGGCAGAGTTTAGTGCTTTATATAGGTCACAGCAGTGATGTATCTAATTCTTTCTTTGTCTATTGTCCTTTGACACCAGGCAGATGGTGTGCCCTCTCTTTGTCACACACAAACTCAAAATATTTTAAGGGAAACCTATTTGCCAATTCTCCTCCCACATTATAAATTTCTTCTAGCTTTGGTTAAAAAAAGAAGAGTACCAGCTATCTCCATCAGCCTTAGGTTGTATAGTGGCTATAAAGGGGGAGGGGGATCCTATATATTTAGTGCAGTGCACTATTTTTGTGCATGGCATAGGATTTTTGTGTATTGCTTTGATGTGGTTATTTATCTTTTGAGTAAAGCAGAGATTTTGCCATAGTGAGTGCTAACTTTCAATATCAGTACCAAATCCATCACCCAAAAAAGAAAATAAGAAAACTTATGCAAAAGTGAAGTCAGCAAAGTCATCTACAGTAAAGTGTCACTGTAGAGATTTGCCTCATTTCTGAATTCTTCTTTTATTCTCCTTTGTCCATCTATGGCATGAGCATTTTCTGTGATTCTTATTACTATTACTGTTAATAAATTGCCTTAATCCAGTGCTCTCTGTTGGAAAGATAAGGGGCCCAGACTTACCTGAGCCCTGTTTGCAGGTCTGCGGGAATGAAGATAAAGGCAACACAGTTTGGGCTCTTTGGGATCTGGGATCCATATGTAATGAAAGTCAGAGATGAAAAATGAAAAAGCATGTCATCTGGAATTTGGGATAGACACTTTTAAGAATCCCCACCCCACCCCAGGCCTTATGATATTTATTTATTTACTGTTATTTTTTGAATTTGTAGCCCGCCTGCCCCAGCAAGCCGATTATTCGAATTAACCGAATCCTTATATTCCGCTTTTAGCTTGTATATGCACTGGGCACATCTCTTCTCCAATGGAGACAGAAAAGAAAGATATATCTTATAAGTCAAAGCAAACGTTATTGATTAATGAGTGAATAAAGAAAAGTAGGAATAACAATCAATATTTCAACAGGTGTCAGTAAATTATGTCAATCCAACCTTAATTGAAATGTTCCTTTAATTAGCTATAGTTTTCCACCATCTTCTATTTCCACCATCTTCTAGTTCCAGCAAAGGAAGTGTATGCAGAATGGAAAGGGGAAGTCAAGGGAGAGTGATGGAGAAAGACAAATACAGAGAGACCTCTGGAACTAGAAAGAGGGGATTTTTGCTTGCAGAAATTGCAAGAGGAGGAAGAGGGTATGGCCATTCGGAAATCTGTTGTTGGGGTGCTGGAGGAAAAGTGGTGGAATGCTTGGATGTTGTGGTTGAAAAAAGGAGGAAAGGATTTTGGAGGTATGAGATATTCTAGTGGGGTAAGAGTGAAAAGTGATACAGTGGGCTAGTGGCTTGATACTACCTATGCATTTGGCTAAAGCCAAACTGAACCCCCCCCCCACCAATACCTTTTCAATATTTTTTGGTGGGAGGGGGTGGTTACCAGTAAAAAATGATGACTATTAGAAGGAGCCAAAAAAGTGAATCCCAAATCATGCTGGTTTTTCCAACATTATTTGGGGCTGCCCTGTCCCACTACCATTTTCCCCACCACTATTTTTTAATTAGGTTTAATTAACCAAAAAAATTCAATTATTTGAAATAGCCAAATCCTTATATTCAGCTTTTTTGGATTTTTTTTTTTTGAAAATTTCTGGGTTTATTAAACCCAAACCTGAAAAATACTGGGGGGAAATGGTGCACAGCCCTACTCAATACATTTTTAAAATGTCAAGGTTAGGGCTCTCAGGACTCAAGTTTTGACCTAAAGTTTCAGGTTTTCTATATGAGCAGTTCTGAAGTTTAAAACATCCAGTTTCCTTGCACATGAATACAATAGTGAGCAATTGTCTCTCTCATTCTAGAAGAGGTATTGACTGATGAGTAGCCATCAGTACAAGTAAACAATATACCCCTTCATTAGGGCCCTCTCCTTTGGCTCTACACTTTCTTTTTAAAAAGCAAACTATTTTCCATTTCATTTTGCTTGTTCTGTTAAAGAGAAGTCATACAAAATTTTGTTTTCTTGGTTGTATGAAAGCAACACAGAAAATTGACACCCTGGGGATGGAGCCATAGTCTAAGTGCTTGGTTTTCAGTGGGAAAGTGGTGTAGTATATTACTACACTGTATCATTAGTATGAGAAAAGAGCTCATATTTTTTTTCTGTCAGGTGAGTCCCACGGTTGTCAAGAGCAGTATGTTTAAAATTCCACAGAAACAATCCAAGACGCTTAGAGAAAAAGATCTCTTTGTCACTTCATCACTCTCTTTCTGATTCATAACTTAGGTTCATAAGACGTTTACAACTAAGAAATAATTTCCACCACTCTTTATGAAAAGGTTGTTTATTCTTTTTATCGTGAATGCTTCAGCCATTCTAACTCATTTGTCTTTATATTACTGTTCCCACTTCCAGTTGGATTATACCCCAAGCTATGGACCAGCAGCAGATACTTGCATCTCTATAGAGAAAGCATATATAGGTTCTCTGCCTTGCTTGCAAGGAAACTCCTAAGTCATGTTCAGTTCCCCTCCTTGTTATGAGGCACAGCCAACACACATTAGTAAGAGCTTCTGCTGACCCAGCCAAGCAAAACAGCACACTGAATTTTGTTCAGGGGCCAGTAGGAACAAGATTAGGTTTCTCTGTGTGCTGTTTAATGATGGTGTACAAAAAGGACTAAAGGAGTGTGCTGGTGCATGAATATTTTTAGTTCACCATAGATAAGGAGCCAATGCAGTGATTTCAGGTAGACAATATATGACCAGATTTGACTGGTTGTTAACGACTGTTAATCAAGTATTGGATTTTCTGCAAGTTTTATGACCTTATAGTTCAGGCCTGGCCATCTTCTGTAGCATCAGGAGTTCCAGACAGTGGTCCAGAATATAATTGTTAACCGATGGTTAGGCATCCTTGCAAGGGTTTTGTCCTGCTTAAGGCTGTGATCAAGGAGTCAAGGTATGAATTGGAGCCAACAGTATCTCATAAATATTTTTCCAGCAAAGGCTGTTGAGAAGTGAGGCCTTAAATACTACTGCAAGGATGTGGTGATACAGGCCCCTCCCCTCCAGGAAGAGGCTACTGGTACTTAATGGTGCCGTGCCTGATTATGGTAGTGACTGTGAGTATTGTGGTGGGCCTTGGTTAAGGGCCCACGTTTGATGGTAGGGCTGTTTCTAGGGTTGCCAGCTCAGGGCTGAGAAATACCTGGAGTTTTTGGGGGGTAGAGCCTGAGGAGGGCAGGGTTTGGGGAGGGGAGGGACCTCAACAGAGTATAATGCCATAGAGTCCACCCTCCAAAGCAGTTATTTTCTCCAGGATAACTGATTTTGGTCACCCGAAGATCAATTGCAATAGCGGGAGATCTCCAAACGTTATCTGGAAGTTGGCAACTCTAGCTATTTCCCAGAGTGAGCAGGCTGACTAAGGTTGCTCACTCCGAGCTGGGAAACTCCTAGTGATTAATGAGTGGACCTAGGAAAAGGTAGAGTTTGTGTAAGAGCAGAAGCTCAGCAGGGACATGACGCCGTAGAGTCCACCCGCTGGAATTGCCATTATCTCCAGGGGAACTGATTTGCGTAGTCTGGTGATCAGTTGTAATTCTGGGAGAACTCCAGGCCCCACCTGGAGGTTGGCAACCCTAATGCTGACTCTGGCTCTTGGGTCTCCTCCTGTATGTCAAAGTGGGCTCCTGGAGGTTTCTCAGCCACTTCAGCAGGAGGTGGTGATAACTGCCCAGACCCCTCTTCCTCTGAGTCTTCAGCCTCCTCATTCGAGAAAGAATCTGTATGCTCCTCTATGACAGGTTTGTACTCTGTATTTCCCATTTCCTATCCTTGCTGTATTTCCCCCCTTAAAATCAAAAGGACATTATCCTATAACCGTTTCTCTCCCTTTAATGGAAAGGTAATGACACACTTGATTGCTCATTAGACAATGACAGGCTTGATCTAAAAGACTACATTGTTTATCTGGTGGCACAAGTGCTTTTGGGATTTCTTCCAGAAGTTATAACATTGAAGTGATTGCAATATAACTTTAAGACATACAGCTAATTAAGAGTAATGCTCCTTACCAGTCTATTGCTTATGGAGACATGGATGTCTCTTTCTAAAACCCATAACCCATCTACTCAAATTATAAAAATATTAAACTATACGGTGTAGAAAATGTGTACCACTAAAGCAAGTTGAATATTTATTTTAAAAATGGGCATGAGTTCTCGATCAGAATATACCTGTGGCTGACGTGTAACAATCACACAGCTCTGGATTATGCACAGAATGTGTCAACCTTTAAAAATGACCAAGGTATATTCAGAGAGGAAGTTCTTGACCATGCATCTTATCCAGTACTACCTCACCTTCTGTCTGGGTTGAAAGAATAGTACAAGTATGCTGGACTTTAGCCAAAGACTTTTCTGAACTCAGTGGAGGATTTTAAGTGGACCTAGTCAGAAGGGATATTTTATAGGTCTTATCTCATGCCATGGAAAAGGAATCCTGGGGATGATATTGTACTGGCATTGTTTCTGGGAAGCTCACCACAGTATTTCTGTTAATGGAGGGAGCAATGTATTGTCTGATCCTGAGCTATGTCAGTTGCTGGGAAATTGAAGGGAAAATTAGGCAGCTTGTGTGCTTACTTTTGCAGCACCATGTCAAGGAGGAGGAAAACATCTAACCTCCTCCCTAGGTCCCAGAGGGGAAAAGGCAAGTTCTGGCAAGGCTGGTTTTAATTCACCTCCCTGACCAATGTAGGCAAAAGCCGTGGATAAATGCTCGAGGGGGCTGAGACCACTGAGCTTCCCCTAGGTATTACTGCCACCAGTCCCAATTAGGGACACCTTTTCCCTGTTGCCTCAGCAACCACACACCAAGCTTGCAGAGTAGGACCCTTGCAAGCTGGGTGACAAAATATATACAAATTCTTGGTAGTGTGCAGCCTAGTCAAAGCCACTAGAAACAGAGCTGACAGAGTTTAAGGAGCCAGTCACCTTATACTTGAAGGAGTTTATTTATAACTCAGCACATAGTTCCATAACACAATGAATAAAAATTGGAGCATTCAGAAAACAACAAAACTACATTCAGCCAAAGGTTCAAAGCAAAAGCAAGGACTTTCTGAAAATACACAGGATTTACCCTTCCCTGGGTTCTCTCACATGGGTCCCCCCGGAGTTGTCATCTGGATTGCTTCCAATGAGGCAAAAGAGTACATCTCTTCCTGGGAAGGTCGAAGCAGCATAATAAGATTCCGTCTTATCGTCTCACGACCTCTCTGTCGTTTCTGACCTTTCCCTATCGTCTCTCTGGCAACCCCCTTTGGGTAGTCTTATGTCCCTTGCAAGCTAGGGAGGCGGGGGCCCTTCCTCTAATCCCCTGCTCCGCATGGATCATTGCCAGGTGATCTTGATCATAAGGTAAGATCTACCTCCGTCTTTCTAAAGTGGATGATGATGGGTGCCGGCCATTCGCCCATTACCCCCCTTTCAATCAGGTGATGTTAATGAAACAGCCCGTATCGGGTATTCTCCTAGCACTGCGGCCTTGAGGCCTGAAGGGAGCAATGATATTGCTTCCAGCTGTGCTCTTTCAGGGAGGAGTAGATACTCCTTAACAACTCCTTGCATGCCAGAGTTTACAACCCTGTTTCAGGCCTGGTAACAAGGCCAAGCCTGAAGCAAAATGATTCCCACAAGAAATTGCAAGATGACATTGCAGTTTCTTGACACACCATTTTATTGTTGTCTATGTGTGGTGACAGAGACTGCCCCTAGCTGTCATTTCCCACATGGGTTGTGTCATGAACAGTCCACTTGCATTATTTTCCTTTTTGTTCTTCTTCCTTGGTAAGATTGTGGCCATTTATGCACGGCTGTGTCCTCACAGTCACCCCGCTGACTACTTTGGGGCTTTCCTTTGATTATGCTTGCATTTTCTGACTGCCAGAGGTTGCCTCACTCTCCCTAAGCATTTCCATGTGTTAGCCCGCATTTTCTTGATTCGTGGTTAGCCAGCATCCAGAAAAGGCATGGAAAATTCATGAAAATGCATGGGGAGAGTGAGGCAACCTTCTATTTGTTGCGGGCACTTATGCAGTTTCTTGCATTGAATCACTGATCTTGCGCTATACCTGATTTCTCACAGTGTTAGATTGTTGCCAGCATATATCACCAGGCCCCGGGAAGGGGACCAGACATGTGGCTTGTTTCCCAACTTCATTTCCCAACCTATTAATTTTTTTTTTTTTGTAAAACTGGAATTTGTACTTACATGCATTAACCTTTAATTTGGATGCACTCTCCAGTGTGGTGTAGTGGTTAAGAGCGGTGGTTTGGAGTAGTGGACTCTGATCTGGAGAACCAGGTTTGATTCCACACTCCTCCACATGAGCAGCGGGGCTAATCTGGTGAACTGGATTTGTTGCCCACTCCTACACACAAAGCCAGCTGTGTGACCTTGGGCAAGTTACAGCTCTGTTAGAGCTCTCTCAGCCCCACCTACCTCACAGGGTGTCTGTTGTGGGGAGGGGAAGGGAAGGTGATTGGAAGCCGGTTTGAGTCTCCCTTAAGTGGTAGAGAAAGTCAGCATATAAAGACCAACTCTTCTTCTTTCCTTATCAAACCTCCCCTTTGCATAAACCAGCCCTTTTCAAAGAAGGAGCTTTTTTCAATTCTTTGTTAGTACATGAATCCAGAAGTTAACTAATAAAATTCAGACTGAATCCTCTCTATTTAAAAGATATATTTAAAATATTTAATATAATCCAATCTCTACAAACAATGGCAGCAACTAATCTTTGGAGATTTTTGAAAATTACCATTATTCTGCAGTCTCAATATATGCTTTTAACAGTTGCATGAGGTAAGGGCAACGGAGGATACACAAGGAGGGAGATCATGGTTTAGCAGATTAACTGAGAGGCATTTTCCAACCAAAAGAGTTAGCAGATATTCCTGTAAAAGAGGATTACCCCCATAGACATTTCCATGTACAATGTATACACTTGTTGCCAGTCTTATGATTTTCTGGATTCTGTAGAATGCAAGCAGAACTGAGTCAGTTTGCTTGCTATTCTGTTCTCTGCTGTACTGTAGTGCTACGCCTGCCTGCAAGGGGTAACATTTTGCTTGTAATGGATAGGCATTGTATACTGGGAGTTCTGGCAGAGGTTACCTCCTTTTCTTCCACCATGTATCTCCATGGAAGAAAGACAATTTTTATTTGTACTCTGATGAAGAAGGCAGGAAGGTACTCAGACAGATACAAAGCAGAGGGGTAGTGGTCTCCTCCAATAAAGGCAGAACCATATAAAATGATATACTATAAATTGGTGATTATAAAGAATATTATATTTTTTAGTAAAAACTGAATTTTTCAGATATCTTGATAATTTTACGTAAAAGCTGCTTTTTTCTTTTCTTTTTTAAAAATCATATATAAATATACAGAAAAAGGAAATGGGAAGGGAAAGGGAGCATTGATTAAATTTCAACTTATCCTAAGATATTTCTACCCCCCTTATTGGTTGTAGTACATTGTTTCCAAGTCATAAACAAACTAAAATTGGTTTCTTGATGAGACATGTTGTTATTTATATAGTCTAAATATTATCTTTTAGTTTTGATGTATTCATAAAAAGATTTCCATTTCTCTTGATGTTGTTCTAGTGTGTTATCTTTCAGCGATTCCGTTAGTTGTGCCATCGTTATGTACTCCAAAGATTTGTCAATCCATGTTTGAACTTCTGAGAGGTTTTTAGTTTTCCATATAGATGCCATCACTACTCTTGCTGCAGTTACGAGATATTTTATCATATCTTTCTGATCCTTGTTCATCTTATCTGATGTTTTATTCAAAAGAAACAATTTGGGATCATACTCTATACACTGTCCCCAAATACCTTCCATATTCACATGATTTCCCCCCCCCCCAGAATTTCTGATTCACATGACCACCAACAATGGTTTTATGGCATTTCCAACATAGCCCCGATGAGAGTTTGTTCATATTTTGAATGTCACTCGGTGTTATATACCACCTGTGCAGCATTTTGAACCAATTTTCATGGATGTCTTGACAAAGGGTAAATTTGAGATTTTTTTCGAAATAGCTGTTCCCATTCTTCAATCGATATCGTCTCATTAAAATTCTCCATCCATTTAATTTGGCAAGCCTTAACTTGTTCTTGTTCTGTGTCATATGTCACCAATAGTTTGTATATTTTGCCTAATAGGTGTTCCCTTGTTTTGCTTTCATTTGTTCAAATTCCATTTCTTCTTTTAGTTTCCCCCGAACTGTACAGTCTTCCTTTAGTCTTGACAATAATTGGTGACATGTTAGCCAGGACATCTGTGGGTAAGCATCTTGGATATCTTGTAAAGATTTAAATTTAGCATCTTCATTTATTAAGTCTCAATATTTTATTGTCCCGTACTTGCATTTTTCCGCCATAGATCCATAGGCATTAAAAGGAGCCATCAATAACGAAGGAGTGGGGCTTAGCCTTGATTTAAGTTTTTGCCAGGTCTTAATCATGTTTTCGATAACCGGATGCCCCTCAATATTTTCCATATATTTCATAGGGTTTTTTCCCCAAAGCATCTAATGCAATCCACATTGGAGATCTGCCAGTTCTAATTTGATATTTCTATCATCTGGGTTCATTATCCAATCCTTTAGCCATACAGAGGTTGCAGCTTGGTGATGTATTTTTAAGTTTGGAAGTGATAGTCCTCCTCTTCTTTTGTCATCCTTCATGATTTTAAATTTGATTTGTGGTATGTTTTCTCCCCCATATAAACTTATTGAGTTTCTGCTGCCAAATAGTGAGTATTTTGTCATCGATTTTTATTGGGATCATTTGATATAAGAAATTTAGCCGTGGGAGAACATTCATTTTTATAATGGCAATCTTGCCCAGCCATGAAATTCTTAGTTTGGTCCTTGTGTATAAATCCTTCTCTATTTTATTCCAGACAACCTCATAGTTATATTTATATATAGCTTTACTCTTTTTTGGTATGAATATCCCTAAATATTTTATCGGTTTCGTAGATATTGTACAGCCGGACTGCGCAGCTATATTCGCTTCCTCTTCCTTAGTTGTATATTCCAAAAAGATTTTCGTCTTTGACCTATTGAGCTTATATCCAGCCAAGTCGCCGTAGGTTTGTATATTATTCATTAGTTCTGCTAGGCCGACTTGTGGTTGAGCAATTGTCAGAAGGACATCATCTGCATATCCCCTTATTTTAAATCCTTCTCCTTGTACCTGTAGTCCAATTATTGCCTGGTTCGATCTAATTTTATTTGCCAATATCTCCAAAGTTAGATTGAATAATAGTGGGGACAGAGGGCACCCTTGTCTAGTACCTTTCTCAATACTGATGTTTTTCGTCAATTTCCCATTTATTAGCAGTTTAGCTCCTTGCTCTGAGTAGATGCGAGAAATTCAATTAGTAAGATTGCCTTTGTCACTTATGCTCTGTATTACCTGGAGGATGAATTCCCAGGAGATATTATCGAACGCTTTTTCAGCATCAACAAAAATGAAAGCGGATTTTTCCTTCTTATGTTTCACCAGCTCTCATGCATTGATCAAGAACCTTATGTTATCATTCATATATCGTTCTGGGATAAATCCTGTTTGGTCTGAGTTGGTTAATTTTTCAATACTAGTAAGTAACCTCTGCACAATTATTGAGGTGAATAATTTATAATCTGTATTGAGAAGAGATATCAGCCTATAGGAGGAAGGCAATGCTGGGTCAGTACCTTCTTTTAGAATGAGAGCAATATGTGCTTCTCTCCAAGTGTCAGGAACCATACATATCTTGTGTATTTCATTCATTACCTCCGTAAGCATTGGGGCCACCTCATCTATGAAACATTTATAGTATTTGGCCGTTAGGCAATCTGGTCCTGTTGCCTTTCCTAGTTTTAGATTGTTAATTGCTTGTAGTACTTCTTCCAATGATGTATCCTGATTTAGAAGGTTTTTTCTTCATTTGAGAGGTGGTTCAGATGATTCTGTGCAATATAATTCTTCATATCTTCCAATTCTGTATGGTTTTCTTGTAAAGCTCTTTAAAATAGTTCAAAAGCACTGCGAGATTTCTTCTTTATGTGTTACATGTCCATTTATTTTGACAGCTGTTATTGCTCTCTTCTGTTTTTCTTTATTGATCATGGATGCAAGATATTTACCCGATTTGTTTGCTTCTGCAAAGTATTTCTGCTTTATAAAACTCAGTTTTTTCCACATTTCTTCCATATAAAGTAAATCAATTTCATGTCTTGTTTCTTTGATCTCTTTCAAGACCTTTCTGTTATTTGTTAATTGGTGAGTCTTCTCCAGCTGTCTGATTTTCATTTGTAGACTTATCAATTGTTTTTCTCCTTTTTATTTTTAGAGTTGATAGCAATAAAGATTCCCCTCATATATGCCTTGGAGCAATCCCAGATAATCGCTTTACTTATTCCTGGGGTTTCATTCCTCTGCAAAAATTCTTTGAGTTCTAGACGACATTTGTCGATATCTATCTTTTTGTAAAATAGGGCATCATTCAATTTCCATCAATTTCCATCATTCAATTTCCGGTAGATTTCTTATTCCATTTTATTTTGATTGGATTGTGGTCTGATAATATCTTTGGTAGTATTTTGATATGTTCTGAATTTCTTATAAGAGTCGCCGAGATCCAGCACATATCAATCCTTGAGTAAGTTTGATGTCTGTCAGAGTAAAATGTGTAATCTTTGACTCTCTGATTTTTAATCCTCCAGATGTCTTGCAGATTAAGATTTTGCATAACTTGCTTTACACATTTTGGTAACTTGCCACTGTTCTGGTTTTTAGAATGGTCTAGACCACCATCAAAGACCTGATTCATATTTCCCATGATTATAATCTCATGTTCTTGTTGATGTTCTTGTGTCGAAAAGAAGTCTAAAAAAATTCTTCCTTTGAAGTCTGAGGTGCAAATATTGAAGCAAGCATTTTCACTTCACCTGATGGTAATTATAATTTGAGTATTAGTTGTCTGCCATCTTTGTCTTTATTACTTCTAGGACCTTGATGGTGGAATCTCTGATGTATATTGCTACACCTCTTCTCTTTTCCGATGCCAAGGAAATATAAACTTTACCAAGTCTTTTATCATTAAGTAAATAATTATATTTTCTTTTTATATGTGTTTCCTGTAGGCATATTATATTTTCCTCATATTTTGAAAGCGCATGAAATATCTTTTTTCTCTTTTGTGCTATATTCAAGCCATTGACTATTTCTAGTCTCTCCATATTTGCTGTTCTTATTTATAGGCCGCTGCTTCTTCTAGTAGGCCTTTTTCTTGTTCCGATGAATAGTTATTATTTTTTCGTGGTAAGCTTGATCTGGCGTTCTTTTCTCCTCTCTTCCTTCTTTCTGCTCTTAATTCCTCTTCTAGCACATATGCCTCCTCTACATTCCGTATTAGCCTCCTTTCCGTTGACAGCTGAACATTTAAAGAGTATGGTCCAGTCCATCGATATTGTATTTCCATCTCCCATTCAAATTTTCTTAGTGAAGCGAATTCACGTCATTTTTTCCTGACTGCCAATGAAAGATCCGGATAAATTGCAATTTCTTTTCCTTTGTAAATGAGAGTTTCCTTTCTTTGCTTAGCCAGTATTTCTTCTTTTATTCTTTTATTTGCGAATCTTATTAGAATTTCTCTAGGTATTTTTTTATGTGTTGCATAGGCAGAATTCACACGATAGATTTCTCTTATATTCAGAGTTTCCTCTTCTATCTCCAAGTAATTCAGCAAGAGTTGGGTCATAGCTTCCTCTAAATTATCTGTATCCATATCTTCTGAGATCCCTTGAAAATGAAGATTGCACTCTTTTGATTGCATTTCAGTTATAGCTAGCCTGGTCTCTGTTTCCACTTTCCAAGATTGTTGGTCTAGATGTGATCTCTCTAATCGTGTTTGCCTGTCTTTCATTTTTTTAATATCTTCCCTATTTTCCAGTATTTCTTTAGTATTTTCATCCAGTTTTTGTTTTATATCCAGAAAGCCTGTGGTTAATTCTTGTTTAACTTTTCATTTCTGATTGCATGTTCTGCATATCTACTCTGACTGAAGTGCATTCTTTTGTCAGCATTTCTAATTCTCTATTTACTTTGTCCATTTTTTTATTAATTTGGTCTACTTTGGCATTTAATCTTTTTTCAGTTCCCGCTAATTGGGATGTCAGCACTGCCAAATGATTTGCTAATTTCTCCAACATCTTTTCCATATTGCTTTTCATCTCACTGGGTAATTGTTGGTCTTCTTCATCTATTTCTTCCTCTTCTTCCTTCCCCAATTCTTCTAATTCTTTTCCAAAAGTTGTGGTTTTTTCCCCCGTCTTTCTATTTTTTTCATTAGGTTGTACCTATAGGTTCTTCTTCTGGTTTGTAATTCTTTATAGGTATCTTACATACACAGAATAATCTGTGTTCCTCTATGACCTAGATTCACAATATTACTACTATTCCTTATAATCTTCTCTGTATATGTGGATATGTGTATCAGATAATATCAGTTAATCTCTATCCTATCTTACATCACTACTCCAAAGTATTCTTCTCTATACTTATCCTCCGTTTAACTTTATTCTAGTTTTCTTTATCACAATCAAATGTACCTAATTTGAACCATATACACAATTCATGTAGCTTAATCATATATAATCAACCATCAAATAGTCCAATTAAATACAGCAGCTTATTGTCCAAAATCACCTAGAAATCTCAAGCAGTCCTCCAGGTTTGGGATCAAACGCCTTTGTGCCACACTATGAATTAGCCGTTATATATATATTGCTGCCTCAGAGCCCTTGCCTTTTCCTGGTTTTTCCGCGGTGCTTTCTGGGAATTGTAGTTCATATCTACTGCTCATTAAGATTGCGTGGCTTCGTCACCGGAAGTTCAAGATATCGCGTTCAGGGGAACCTCAGCCTTGCCACTGTTAAAGGAGCCGTCGTCTTTATCAGCTATGAATCAGCATTATTTTTGTTTTGTTTCTCGTCTGGAGTAGTTCGATTTAATGGTCTCATTTGGTTGTCTCAGCCATTAAATCACCTGTTGTCCGACTGCACACAGCAGACTCTTACTTCTTCCCTGTTACGCTGCCTCCGCGCCGATGCGAGCTGCCGAACCAATGCCACCAGCTTGTTTCCCCCTCTGCTTCACCTCCTCAAATCTTATCCTCGCATCTAGTAGCTCCGATATCCAGCAAGGGGTCTCATTGGTGCAACAGTTGGTAGGACTCTGATTATAGTGTCTCTTATTCTTCCAAGTTGCATGGGGGTAGCGTTGGGGGGGAAGGGTAGTTGGCTGGAAGGTCGGGATAATATAGGACAAGCCTGGAATAGCCTGCTGGTATGTCTTCACAACCTTGTTGGGGTAGCAACGATCCTCCCCTCTATTGAAGGTTGGGTATTGTGAAGAAATTCTTTTTACCCAGGGCTAAAGTATAGTTTCTTGGCCACATACAGGAATTCCACTCCCACTCTGATAAAGGTGCAGCCATCCCGCCATCTTGTCCAACTGGAAGTCTAAAAGCTGCTTTTTTAAAATAATCCCTAACCCCATCCTTCATGAAAGAGTGGGTTGATATGAGATCTATTTTTAAACAAAATTAGACAGTGCAGGTAAGGGGAGCTAAACCCTAACCCCATCCATTAGCTTAGTCGACCAGAATTCATACAGGTAGGAGGAAATTTTTGAAATAAACTGTGCACATTGAACGGCCTCCCCTCACCCATACATCCTGGTTTTGGTAAAAAAAATGCACACACACCGTCAACATTCTCCAGTTAGAGAAAACAGGAAAAACTGTTCACATTATGTTTCAATGCCTTCCTCTGTCCATTCTGCAAGTGAGAGTCATAATTACCTACAAACAGGGATTTTTTATTCAATCACTGAAATTTAGCTGGAAAAAACCCTTGCTAAGGGGCTGCAGTCCTTGAGAATTTCATCTCAAATAGTTGGGAGGAAAACAAGGTAATGGAACCTTGATATAATAAAAAATCTGAATGGGTGCAATATAGGAACACTAGTCTCCAGGTTGGTCCTGGGGATCTCCCAGAGTTACAGCTCCTCTCCAGACTACAGAGATAAGTTGCCCTGGAGAGAATGGTTGCGTTGGAGGGTAGACTCTATGACATTGCACTCCACTGATGTCCCTCTCCTCCCCAGGCTCCCCACCAAATCTCCAGGAATTTCCCAGCTTGGAGCTGACAACCCTCCCCCTCTCCCCCACCAATGGCCAGGGGGGACCTGGCAACCTAATGCAATAAAAAAGAATAAATAGGAAGATTTTTTTTAAAAAAATCAAATGAACTGAAAACTAGTCAACTAAAAAGTTATGTCCTCATTAGTGAAAGAAACACAAAACAGGGGGGTTTCTTACTTGACTGGGTGACTTGACTGTGCTATACATCTTCAAAATATATCCTTGAAACCAAAGTAATCTAATACAGATTTCAGACTCAAAGCAAAAGTTGTGAAAATTGGGTTTTAGTTCACTAGAAGTCACTGTTGTGTGCCACCATGCATACCAGCCCATTCCTGAAGGTGGGCCAGTTAGGCGGCCACGCTGCCTCCGGCCACTGCAAGGAAAATAAAAGTACTTTTAAAATGAAAAAGGGGGAAATGCCCCCATAGAAATCAACAGGGGTATGCCACCAAAAAAAGGTGGTGTAGCAACACCGCTACTCGAGAAGACGTTCCAAGGGTGAAAGGAGTCAAGAAGCTGACTAACATCAGCTCCGCTCCTTGGAATGCCCCAGAAATGTCCCCCTCATGCCAGCGTGGGCTTTCCCTTCTGGGAAATTCCTGCTGGCATGGCTGTGCTGGCAGCAGGGGCCAGCAGAGCTCCCAGAAGCCGGCGTCTTTGCCCCCTCCCTGGTGTAGGTGACACCTACATCAGCGCGGGGTCACGCTGGCTACTAAGGAGCTCCCCCACTTCAGGAATGGGCTCTACAAACAGTTGCACATCTCTAGGTTCTAGAGTGATTAAATAATGACACATTTTTTTAAAATTAAAAAGCTCCTTTGACTTTTCTGTGCTCACATTCATGGCTATAGCCATGTTGCACTGTCATAACTGCACTTTTTATATAAAAAAGTTCCCTGTCTTCAGAAGATTTAGAACCTCATAATGCAGGAGGAAGAATTAGCACTATATTACAGTTATTCACTTGAAAGAGGATGTAAATTATTTGACTTAATTCCTTATTTTAAATTACCAAAAATACCAAATTCCTGTATAAATATACTATCAAATAGAGTTCTACTTAAAATGATCTGCAGTAAAACTCAGTTCGAATGAAACCATTTCCATCCTTTAACAACATTCACTGTCAGAGAAAGGCATTGTAAGTGAGGAAGGCATATGGAGAGTTTTGCCATAAGCAACATTTCTCTCTTCAAGAGTCTTACGAGCTACTAAAATTTTCTTTTGATCAGGTTAGCATTTTAAGTTGTATTTATTACTTTTATTACAGCCTCAAGTAACTGAGGGCAGAGAATATTGTATTTTTTTTTACACTTCTGATCTCATATAAACTAAGACCGACATTTTTAAACCCTAAAACTCACAAAGGGTAAAAAAGAAAAGGAAATTATAACAATAGAAATTTAAACCGTGAATAATGTGGACAGCATCATCTTGGGACAGTTTAAATGCAGTGTGGCAAGCCTCAACTTGCATTGCTGCAGCAAAACTATAATTTTATTTATTCCCCAGGGAGCAGACATGGCTGGCTTTGACCATGGTTACCTCGCCCAGGGACAATGGCTGTACGTTTAACTACTCCAAGGCATGACATATGGTCAGCCTTTTCCCATCACATTTCATCACTAGTTTCCTCTACTGCCAATGAATTGCAAAAGGAATCTGAGAATGATAGTCAATAGCTAGGGCATGGGGAGGGGGAGGCAAAAATGACTATATCCTCACTGCACATTGGAACATTTGAAGTGTGTTTATACTGAGTCAGATCTTTGGTTCATCTGTCTGCTTTGGCTTGCATCATCTCTTTAACATCTCAGGCTCAGATCTTTCCCTAGCCTTGCTATAGGCTTCTGAAACCTTGTGGAGCATGTGGACACTTCTGGGATTTTGAGAACAGATTATGGGTACCACCACAAAATGGGTGTCATAGGATGTGGGATGAATCTCAAAGAGACTGCCATGGAGGGAGAACTACAGAATGTTGGGATGTTCCAAATGTAGTATTGCCCTATGATGTTATTTCTGATTGGACATGTTCTGCAGACTATAAAAAATGCCTCCTGGGGTCTTTTGAAGCACTTACTGTACTAATGAAGTAGAGCAAAATCAGGAGTGCCTTTAAGCTTTAGGAAATTATATACTATGTTGAACAAGCAAGGGAACACCAGGAAACAGATTGGTGGGCACCATGATGCTCATGGGTGTCACATTGGGGGACCACTGCTTTAAAGGATGATGCTAAGAACTGAACTCACACAACAAACAGATTAGCCTGCTGTAAAGAGATGTCAAACCAAGTAACAGCAGTGCTGGCTATGAAAAATACAGAAAACTACAATGTGAACAGCGTAGCTTTGTCTTCAATTGAACACTATTCAAAAATACATTCAAATACAATCATATAATACAATGTGCAGTTCTTACACCATTACATGAACAGAACTGTCATATTCTCAATACAAAAGTGAAGTGAATTAAAGTCCAAGTCCATGCCCAGAACTCCTTGAGACGGAAAGGAACAATTAATCCCGATCTTCCTGTGCAGGACTTCAAAAGCTGTGTAGCGAGGTGCAGGACTTCAAAAGGGGACAAAAGTTGGTTCAAATGAACCCATCACAGGACAGGGATCTGGTATTCTTCCTGTTTCAGTAGGTTCTTCATCAGGGTTCAACACAGACTGCAGAGTAGCAAGTTCACATGTTGATTGGAACGCAACATTCAATTGACAAAAAAGCTACGCTGTTCACGTTGTAGTTTTCTGTATTTTTCATAGCCAACACTGCTGTTACTTGGTTTAAGAACTGAACTCAGACATTAAATTGTGTCATCATCTGGAACAAAACAAATGAATAGTTGTAATATGGTGGCTTGTTTCCCTCCCCCCCTTTAAATATTGCCTTGGTTACTCCTTCTAGTAGGGCTGTTGAAATTTTTTTTGGGAAAAATTCAGATTTTGCAAAATTCGGCCTGTTTTGATTCGGGCCGTGCCGAAGTCCGAACTCACCCCCTTCGGATCCCTGAAATTCGAGCGAGATCCGGAGTTCGGGGGAAAATTCGCCCCCCCACGCGCCTTCAGGGGGCTGGAACAGATTTGTGCCTCCCAGCCGGGAGGCACAGATCTGTTTTCAGGGGGCACCCCGCATGTCTCCAGGGAAGCCCCCTGAAGGCGCGTGGGGGGGTCTTTAAACAGATCTGCGTCTCCCGGCTGGAAGGCGCAGATCTGTTCCCCCCCCCCCGCGTGCGCCTTCAGGAAGCTTCCCTGAAGGCGCGCGGGGGGTCTTTAAACAGATTTGCGCCTCCCGGCCAGGAGGCACAGATCTATTTAAAGGGCCCCCCGCGTGCCTTCAGGGAAGTGTGTGGGGAGGGAAAACAGATCTGCACCTTCCAGCTAGTCGGCGTAGATCTGTCAGGAGCTGCTGATGGCTCGAAGAAGGAGTACCGAAATGTAATGACAGATTGATATATAATAGATTATAAATTCTTGTAGGTTATCCGGGCTGTGTGACCATGGTCTTGGTATTTTCTTTCCTGACGTTTCGCCAGCAGCTATGGCAGGCATCTTCAGAGGAGTAACACTGAAGGACAGTGTCTCTCAGTGTCAAGTGTGTTTGGAAATGTAATATATATATAGGGGGTTGGGTTTGGACTGAGTCATTGTCCTGCAAAAGTATCAAAGGTAATGTGCTAATCATTGTCCTGTAAGTATCAAGATAATGTGCTAATGAGGGTGTGGCATGTTAATGTGGAACCATTGTATCCTGATCTGTTAACATGTGGAATCCAAAGCTAATCTGCATGGGTATTGTGGACTGTAGTCTTTGTTAGTCTGGAGGTTTTTCAGGACAGGAAGCCAAGCCTTATTCATTCTTAAACTCTCTTCTTTTCTGTTAAAGTTGTGCTGATGTTTATGAATTTCAATGGCTTCTCTGTGCAATCTGACAAAATTGTTGGTAGAATTGTCCAGTCTTTCAGTGACTTGGAATAAGAGCCTGTGTCCTGTTTGGGTCAGTCCATGTTCAGCCACTGCTGATTTCTCAGGTTGGCCAAGTCTGCAGTATCTTTCATGTTCTTTTATTCTTGTTTGTATACTGCGTTGTGTGGTCCCGATGTAAACTTGTCCACAACTGCCTTCAACAATAATAGATTATAAGTTTGGGAGCCACAGTTCTAACTGTGTGGTGGTGGAGGAGATACATCATGAAATACCCAGCAAGCTTCTAAAAAAATTAACTTAAAGACTATCAAGATGTTCAATATGGCCAGTGTACCAAACTGGAGAAGCATATCTAACAATCGAATGTATGATTGCTCTATATAAGATCATAAGGGCCGGTACAAATTTCCCACCTTTGAAAAAGTAGATTTTTTTAAGGAACATAAATGAGGAGTTTAACGTTTACATTAACATATAGATATGCAAGTCCTAAGAAAGATTGTGTGTAAACATGACCCCGAGGTACTTAAAATTTCTTATTATCTTTATAGAATTTCCCCGCAGGGATAAGAAACGCACCCTTTTAAGTTTAGATTTAGTAAAGATTAGTGCAATAATCATAAACTCATGTAAAATTCTCACTATACTTGGGAGTGCACGGGCTAACAATACTAGATTGTCTGCATATGCTAAGTATGGTATTGGCTGGCCACTTAGCTGAGGAGAACAGGATCTACAATCCTGGCTAGGTAGATAGTCATTTATATATAAATTGAATAGATGTGGGGCCAGGATGCAGCCCTGCCTTACAACTCTTACCTTGATTGGGTTTGAGAGGGTAGAGCTACCTGGTATATGAATACATCAAGAAAACAAAAGTAATGAGTACAGGAGAATTACACAACTTTAAGGTTGACAATGAGGAAATTGAAATTGTTCAAGACTTTCTATTCCTCGGCTCCACCATCAACCAAAAGGGAGACTGCAGCCAAGAAATCAGAAGGAGATTGAGAGTGGGAAGGGCAGCCATGAAGGAGCTAGAAAAGATTTTGAAGTGTAAGGATGTGTCACTGGCCACCAAGACTAGATTAATTCATGCCATCGCATTCCCTATTACTATGTATGGGTGTGAAAGCTGGACAGTGAAGAAAGCTGATAGGAAGAAAATGATTACTTTGAAATGTGGTGTTGGAGGAGAGTGTTACGGATTCCGTGGACTGCCAAAAAAATAAATCAGTGGGTTATAGATCAAATCAAGCCTGAACTGACCCTAGAAGCTAAAATGACTAAACTGAGGCTATCGTATTTTGGTCACATCATGAGACGACAAGAGTCACTGGAAAAGACAGTCATGCTAGGAAAAGTTGAGGGCATCAGGAAAAGAGGAAGACCCAACAAGAGATGGATTGACTCAATAAAGGAAGCCACAGCCTTCAATTTGCAAGATCTGAGCAAGGCTGTCAAAGATAGGACATTTTGGAGGACTTTCATTCATAGGGTCGCCATGAGTCGGAAGCGACTTGACGGCACTTAACACACACACACAACAAGCTTCAATAATCTACCAGGCAAGCCCATATCAAAGAGGTTTTTTTTTTTCCAAAGTCTAACAAGAGATATGGAATGTTGACTTCTTCCATCCTTGGAGCAGAACAAGGCTCCCTGATTTTCCATGAGCTGGGTGACATGAAGAGAGCTAGGAGACATCTAGAGTGGCACTGGCAGAAATTTACACTGAATTTACACTGAAGAAATGTAACTTTGCTGCTTCTATAGTATCAGGTAGTTCATGACTATCCTGATTGTTTAAGGTACTTTGGCATCTCAGCCATAATTGACTGAGGAACAAACAATTAATTGCGGTAATTTTGCAAATGATTTTTTGCTGATAAAATGTTGCAAATACACACTGATCTGGATACTGGTTGTAATATAGTCAGAAGAAATGTATAATACATTGGCCTGTTTATGTACCATTTTGACATGGACCCTTGCTCATCCTGGCTGCTAAAATCATGTAAGGACCACATCATTGAACCCTTGGAGTCCACTACAGATTAATCACTATCAGGGCACCTGTCAGGGACTATGTTGGTAGGAGGGAGGGGGCTGGTTTAATGAACTGAAGTTTTTGGCACCAGTATGCTGTTTTGGTATTCTATGCATTTTATATGTTTTAAGCCTCTATTTGTTACTGGGAAATTGTGTATATATTAGTTTGCTGTTTATATGAACTATGAAGCAATGTAGGATGATAGTTTGTATTGTTATTGGTGACAACAGATGGTGCTTGTTGTTGCTGTGTAAATGTGTTATTAATTATAGTGTTAATTGATGTTATTTGATGTAGTGTTAGTTTTGGGAATTGGAAGTTGCAGTTGCCACTATTAGATTTTGCCTGCTGCTGCTCGGTGTAGTATACTACTATTATGCTGTTATTAGTATTATAAAGTGTGCAGAGTGTTTCTGCTTGATGTAGTTTCCCTGGACCTTGCTAGCACTGCTTTAAATGGGCTGGGCATCCCAGTATTCTGAGAGGCTGGGAGGTATGGTGGTGAGAGGAGAGTGGTAAGAAGAAGGGCCATGAAGTATGGGAATGCATGAGTCCTTCTAACCTCATCCCTAGGAATGATGGTGTACAGGTTCATCTGGGTCCCTCCTTTTCATCATTGATGTGCAATGCCAGATCAATTAATAATAAGGCTGCACCCTCTGTGATGTTATACTGCAGACCTGGGTATAGTCTAATGAGGTGGTCTCCCTTATTCAGCTAACTCCTCCGGGTTTCTCAGTCCTTCATCAACCCCAGACAGGAGGATGGGGAAGGGGGGTTGGAGTTCTCATCTGGGAGGGTTTCTCCTTTCAGAGGATCCCTGTACTGGAGATCCCCAGAATTGAATGTGTTGACCTGGTGTGAGGTACTGGGGAGAGGCTGGCTATCTTACTTGTGTACTGTCTGCCTAGCTCACCAGTAGATACCCTGTTGAGGTTGGCTGGTGCTGCCTTCAAGTGGGCTTTGAGGTTCCCTGAGCTGACAGTCCTGGGTGACTTTAACTCTGGGCACAGAGTTATCAGGTGCTGCCTCGGATTTCTTGGTTTCCAAGGCAGCCTTGGGACTCTGCAAGGTTGTATCAGGCCGTACACACCTAGCAGCACACACCAAGCAAGTGTGCAAATTTGTGCTCAGCTGCAGAGACTGATGTATCTGATTGGTTTCCAAAATTCTCTGCAGGATTCCTCTGGACCTATTGGCAGTTCCCTTGACAATTAGAATTAGAATCTTCATCAGGCCATTGATCAAATCACTTCCCAAATACTTGTGTATCCCCGTTTTTCCTTTGCCCTTGATTTACCACGGAGCTTAGGCAGGGGAAGAGAGAACTCAGATGACTAGAGAGAGTTTGGTGGCATGCTCACAACAAGGCCTCATGACATGTTTGTGAGCTTTTTTTGAAGATAAAATATCTGAGCTCCACTAAAACCTTGCCTCCAGCTTTGATGCAAATAGTGTAATGGAGGCTCTGCTTACAGTATCTGGTCCTTTTTTGGATCACTTCTGCCAGCTCACACTATCGGATGTTGATCTGATATTCTTGTTGTTGTGAAGGCAACTACTTGCTCCTTGGATCCCTGCCCATCCTGGTTGATGAAAGCCAGCCAGAATGTGATAAAAGGCTCCTTGTGGGAGATTCTCTCTCTCTCTCTCTCAGGGTTGCTTCCTTAGATCTTTAAAAGAGGCTGTTGTTAAGCCTAATTTGAAGAAATCCTCTTCAGATAAACAGGATCTAGCCAATTACCACCTGGTATCAAATTATCCTTTTCTGAGGAAGGTAACTGAGAGAGCTGTCACTGGTTGCCTCTTGATTTCCAAGTCAAGTTCAAGGTACTGGTTCTAAACAATCTGGGACCTTTATACCTATAGGACCGCCTCTCCCTATATTTCCCCCATATTTTCCTCCGAGTAATTCAAATCCATTGTCTTCCAGTAGACACTTTAAATTGTACTCACATGCACAGTTCAAGGCCAGGGTTGCCAATCTCCAGGTGTGGCCAGACTACTCCTGGAATTATAACTGACCTTCTGACTATAGAGCTCAGTTCTCCCAGAAAAATAATAATAATTGGAAGCTTCAGAGGGTAGGCTCTGTGGCATCTCACCCCTGCTGAGCTCCCTCCCCTCCACAAACTCTACTCTCCATAGGCCCCATCCCCAAATTTCAAGGAATTTCCTATTTTGGAGCTTGCAGCAGCCCTAAATAAGACTGGACTCTTGAGCATTACTTCAGAATAGGCCAGTAATACTAGTTTATTTTACACACATATGATTGAATTATATTATTTTAGTTGATCCATGGCTAAATATGTATCTGAATGATTAAAACGTAAGCCTGGGGCTGAAGGGTTCACCTTCTCTCTCCTTTATTGAGAAAGGATTACAGAAACAAAATTAGGCCAAAATGCATCAGCAGGTTCTTGATGAGCTTCCTTTTTTCTGCCATAATCTGTTACTATTTGAAAGCAGATTGAAGTAACATGCTTTAGATCCCTTTGGGTGTCTGGAGGTAACATTTCTTAATGTACATGGGTTTCTGGGAGTCGTGGTGACTCTTTGTCAGGTGTTTAATACTGTATACATGCTCTTTCTTGCATTGCATAAATTGAATTAGTACATGTACTGTTTTACCGTGGCTTCCAATCCATATATTTTTTCTTTTCTCACAAGTCATCAGTGCACATCAGTTCATATAACACACTGTGCACAAAGGAAACTTGATATGATCCTGCAGTCACATCAGGATTGTTTTTTGTATAGTGTCAGTCCTGTATTTTATAACAGTGATATATATTATTACATTGGTAACTGTAGAAAACTCAAGCTAAAAAAATTCAAAATGTTTTAATGTAGACTGAACAAACTCCAGAAAGTGAAAATACAGCAGATTGCTTCCTGTGCCCAAGGTCACTCAATGAGTTTCATGGCTGAGTGGGGATTTGAACCTTGGTCTCCCAGGTTCTAGTCTACAAAAACAACTATACCCACTAGCTCTCTTTTTTTTTTGAATGTGTATATTATGAATCATTCCAAGTGCAATTGTCAAAGAAAATGGATTTGCTTGTTTTTATAGCCAGTCACTTTAGAGAGATTTGGGAAACATGCAAACTTTGTTGCCCTACTCCATTTGAATCCGGGGGGATTTAAAATTGGGGAGACTGCAGACAACCATTTATTATTCATTCTGATAGCAAATAACCTTATAGTTTTACAAAATTGTGTGGAATAAAAGCATTAACAGTCAGAAAGTCGAAATTCAAAATTAGTAGCAGTACTGGTAAAAACAACAGTTGACAGACTTCTCATGCGATATAGATAATTTTAAAGTAAAAATATTATCTCTAAAAATTTCTAAACAGTTACTCTCTTTAAAACCTCTTTAGCTCTTAAGTGATATTCTATAAGTAACATATAGATCAGTGTCTGATAATAAGAAGACCAGTTTTTCAGATTCAGATCTAAAGTTTACATTTTTTAATAACTCATCGAAGAATTTGGCTCTAGGTTCCAGATACAACAAGCATGCTAAAAAATAGTGGACTAGATCTTCTGGAGTCGGATCATCACAAATACATAGATGTTGCCCTTTAGATGTATGTCTGTGATGTCCAGTCAAAAAAGCAGTGGGCATAGTCTGGAAGCAAAAGGCTGTGAAGGCCACTCTGAGGTTCTGCACTGAAAGATTAACCAATAGCGGGTTCTAAGATGATCGTTTTTTAAAGAATTTGAACCAGAATGAAAATTTAGATTCCATAATTATTGCTCTGTGAATCAATGTATCAGAACTGAACACTAAGGGCGAAAACGCATGGTCGCTTTAGCCTCCTTTATTCCCTGTTTCAGCCAGGATTCAGCCAGGTTCCAGCCAGGTTCAAATGCACATTCGGTGAAAACGCATGCGTTCGATCCTGGCTGAATCCTGGATGAAACAGGGAATAAAGGAGGCTAAAGCAACCATGTGTTTTTGCCCCCAGTTTCTAAGGTGAGATTTGTCGGATGAAGTACCTAGGAGGTAATCAAGAACAGAATAACGTGCAAGAATGTTATTAATAAAACTATGGCATGATGGATCCTTAGACATTAAGAGGTTGAATGATGTCCACTAAACAAGTTCGTTCTTGTTCTATATTTCTTCCAGCATTTTACAATTGCTAGATGGGTGCGAGCCCTCACTGAAAGGAGACCAGTTTCTGCTTTCATCAGGGAGGCAGGTGTCCCCTTAGGGAGAGCTAAAATACATCTAAGAAAAAAGGTTTTGAATCCCTTCTAAGCTAGAAAGGGCTTCTTCTTTCCATCCCCATACTTCCACTCTGTACAATAAATGTGGAACGACCTTACTTTCAACTAATTTAGAACTGGATCAATAAGAAAACCACCCTTTGTATAAAAGAATCTCAGGATGAATCCCCCAATTTGTAGTGCAGAAAATAACGGCTAACTGTACATTCCAGTTTAGCAACTCTCTAAATGTACTTGAAGGAGCTACGTTGTTTAAATGGGTTACCAGGAAGATGTTTTTGGCCTTTTCCTGAAGACCAACACCTTTGTCTTCTCATAGTTAATGCTAAGGGCCTCTTCCTTGCAGTGTTTTCTCTATTGTTGTAGTGACCATCTAAGTCTGATTTTAGTAAGGGAAACTGCCATATCATCTACATATAGTTCAACTGAAATTTTATGCTGCTCAAGAGAAGGTGGAAAAAATTGCAATCCAGAAAGCATCTGAACTATGTTATTTATATATAAATTAAATAACAAGGGAGTCAATACACATCCCTGTTTTACACTCTTGCAAGTCGGAATTTTATTGGTTAAGGATCTGGATGTTCCTACCCTTATTTGGGCAAAGGTATCTGTATGTAGATTACATAGTAAGATTAATAAGCACCTATCGATATTCATTCCCACTAGCTTTGTCCAAAGGCGATATCTATCTATGCAGTCAAAAGCTGCCGCTAAGTCATCAAACACTACATACAACACCTTTGTGGGGCCATTTATACCAGAAAAAGCTAATTGATGTAGAGTTTGCCATTGATCAATGGTGCAAAAGCCCTTTCTGAACCCAGCAAGGTTGGTATGTATGATATGATTTTCAGTTACTGTATATACTCGAGTATAAGCCGAGTTTTTTAGCCATGATTTTTGGCTTAAAAAACTCACCTTGGCTTATACTCGGGCCAATACGGTAATTCGCCTGCCGGGCCCTTTCCCAGCGCGCTCCCGCCGGCCAGCTGATGGGAGGGCTGTCCCGCCTTCTCCTCCCCACCCCACCCAATCGCGCCTTCTTTGCGGCGGCAGTGGCGGCTTCTTCCCCCCCACCCCCCCACCCGATCGCGCCTTCTGCTTGGCGGTGGCAGCTTCTCCCCCCCACCCCCACCCCCCCACCTCACCCGGGGCGGTCCTCCCACTTGCCAGCTGACCCTGCGGGGCCTCCTGCACACAGGGAGGGGGCCGCCGCCTGCCCGCGTGCCTTCCCTGCGGGCCAGGAGCGGCCTGCGGGGCCTCCTTTGTGCAGGGAGGGGGCCGCCGCCACCACTGCCTGCCTGCGTGCCTGGAGCCCGGTCAGGTAAGCCTGTGGGGGGAGGGGGTGCATTTCCCCCTCGGCTTATACGTGGGTGCCTAATTTTTCCCCATTTTTGGGGTTAAATTAGGCACCTCGGCTTATATTTGGGTCGGCTTATACCCGAGTATATACGGTACCCAATCTTCTAACTTGTGCAGCAAGTATTTACTGTATAGTTTGGCTGCTATATCCAGCAGGTTTATTGGTCTTCAATTATGTGGGACTATTTTATTACCCTTTCTTATGGATGGGGACAATGATGCTTAGCTTCCATCCAGAAAAAATCCTGCCCTTTTCATTTATCTGCTAGAAAACTTTTGTTATCACAGGTGCTCACCATTTTGAAAAAGCTTTGAATAAATCCAGAGGGATCAAATCTTCCACAGGAGATTTCCCAGGGGCTAATGAGTAAATTAAACCTCTGCCAATGTGACTGGAGACCAATCTGGCAGTTGTAAATTATAAAAAAAAAATGGTCTGTGGAACTGATGAAATGACCAGGGGTGATGTCATGCTCCTCCTCCACTCCCCCTACTGGTGGTGGGTCCATGGCGCTCTCTTGCTTCTGGCCTTGGCTGGTGGCGAGTCCACCCCCAAGTGGCAGTCAGACGCTCCTATCAAGGTTGCCCCTGGACTTCAGATATAGGCTGGGAGGGTAATCCCACAACTGGGGATTTTTCCCCTCTCACTTGCCTCACCCAGGAGCAGGTCTTGCCTCAGACTGCTCCTGAGATGAATCCTCCTCTGCCTTGGTGGGGCCCTAACTTATGGAACAAGCTCCACCCTCTTGTTCCATCTCCTCTCCCCTGCCCCCTCCCACCAAGGTTATTTCTCCTCTCCAGGCTTGCCCTACCCAGCAATCTTACCCAGGCCCTTCCTGTTCCTTCCTTCCGTCGGCCTCCCTCATGGCCTCTGAGCCGCGTGTCTGCTGTGGGGCTGTTCCATGAGCCAGGGCACCATCTGGACTCCCCTTCCCCGGCTCTAAGTATCCCCACTCATCTTGGAAGGTCCCAGTTCCCCAGCTCCTCCCAGGCACAGCCCAACCACCTCCTGATCCGTCACGCCTCCTCCTCCTGCTGGCCCTGCCACCTGCTTTCCCTCGACTGACCCAGCTGTTGCTGCCTTGTTCCCAGCGGTATCGAGGTAGGTGTGTCCACCTTCTTTTCCTTTGCCCCACCCAGGCCTGGCCGTAACTCTCTCCCCGCCATCTTCTCTCTTTCTGCCATCTTCATCCTCCCCGGACCCCGCCGCTGCACTTCCCCTGTGCCTGTGGGTGCATGGTTGTTTGAAGCCATGCCTTCCTCTGTTGTCTCCTGGCATTCCCAGGAGATGGGCATCTGCCGACTCTCCCCCTTGGGGGGGTTAGTCTTGAGATGCCTGGGGCGTCTCATGACAGATGAAGATAAAGATGCACCAAAGACCTCACTAAAGTACTTAAACCAAACTTTGCCTGAGATTCCAACTTTTGATAGGTAGGACTTGTTCCATTTGAAACAAGTTCCCAGAAGTGTGAGTCTTTTTTTGGGGGGTGACTGCAAGATCCAATTCCTTCTATAGATATTTAGCATAATCAGTTTTCTTTCGTTTGAGTAGCTTTTTATATTGCGCCCTAAGTTGAAAGAGCTGGGGCATGAAGTCTCCATCTTTACTACGTCTTGCCTGTCTCATGCAAGTAGTTAGATTTTTTTAAAAACCTTTACACATGATCATACCAGCTACTATTTCAATATGGTATAGATTTTATGGGTCTATTATTAATGAGTGTAGGTTTGAACTGACTGACTATATCCTCAAAGGCTTTAATGCTGTCATTAACTGGCTTCAAAAGGGCCAGGCACTGCGATTCCAAGTCTGGATTTGTAAAAACTGGGGATAATTTGTTGTTTAATTGCTCAGACCATTTAAGTCTCCTACAACCAGAGACAGTGTCTTCTGCAAAGTCACATACAGGTTCCAACAAATGGTTAGCAGTAGTGTTAAGTACTATTCTCAGTGAGCAATGGTCACTCCATGAATAACCTCTAACCTCAAAATTAAACACTGCATTCAATAAATCAGGAGATATAGCAATATAGTCAATTGTACTTGCCTGGCAGGTAGATATATAAGTAAAAGTACCACCAGTTATATCACAGGTGGTGCCATGTAAAACATGCAAATTAAACAGTGAAATCACTTCTAAAAATTTAAATCCAGCCTTGTTGATAACTATGTTATTTGAGGAGTGTTCCAAGAATGTAGCATGGGTAGCAATCTGAACATTTATATCAGCTCTTGCATCTAAGGCACCTGACCCAATTCTAGCATTAAAATCTCCACATACAATAAAGTCTGAATGTAGTTAGAGCAGCAATTTTCTGAAGTTTGGACATCAACTTTTAAATCAACTGATACAAAGATTACCATGCCTCCGCTACCACACTCCTTTAAATGAGATTTAACCGCCAGTTTTGAGAAAGCCTGGAGAATCTAGTTCCTGAGACCAAGTTTCCTGGAGACAAAGGATATCAGGCCCATGTAAAAAAATCAAAAAATCTGAATAGTGTAGCTTGTTCCTCCATCCCCCTAAGTTCCAAGATAAGATATTTAGTTGTCATTCAACACACAATATCTTGTTAAGATCACCTTCATGCTCTTTTTTTGGGTGTTGCCACATCACCAGGGTCAATTTGATTTCCTAAACCAATGTGGGTGGTGTTACTGGGCAGATTGATCTCCATACTGTCCTGGTGACATTTTAGCATTTTGTCCTTTAATAATATAATGGGGTGGCAGGAGAATTAGATTGGCTGAACAAGAAGACAGTACACCACCCAGCGAAGCAGGAGCTATTGCTTTTGACTGCAGATTTTCCTTAATATTCATCAATTTAGCTGTTCAACATCTTAGCTGTTCCAATCTGTTGGTGAGCTCCATTTGTTCTACAGATGGGAGGGCTGAAAAAGAATTTAGTAACTCTTCAATTGAGTTTACCAGGGGGAAATGAACAGAATTCATGTTGGAACTATCTGGTAAATCAGTCCAATCCATCAAATCACACTGTAGGACGTCATTCTGCTTGTCATTAGAGAAGCTCTTCGCATCTGTTGGTTTATTCAGAAGGGACTTGGGCAATAGAGAAGTTATAGCTGAATTTTCAAACACTCGTACTTAAAATATCCCTTTAGTGTTCAGAAATAATTTCTTGCACAACAACAGTGGGGTAATCTTAGAACTGCCAAATAAAAGCATAATACTTTGTGCCTGATTTGTGTTGTTTAAAGGTTCTATCATAACTAAATCAACTGGAGATACAAACTTGCCAAGAAGAATTTTTAAATGACTATCTACATGACGTTTAATGTTCTAAAGAGGGATCTCACCTTTATATCTATAGATAATTAGGCAGACTTTTCAGGGCTGTAACTTTGTAAAGAAAGTATAGTACTGTTTGGAAAACATCTGGATCATCAGGTAGTATAATAGTTTATATACTTTTGGCTTGATACTAGGAGCCATGGAATAGTAAGTCACCTGAAGTGTTTGTCCACTGATCTATCTGGCTGACTTTTTACTCCTGTTTTATTCTTAGTAGCTACCTCATCTCTGCAACTGACAGTACTCAAACTATATATATATTTATGACTCATGGAACACTGATCTACTCAAGAACTTCTACCAGCCTTTCCTTCTGGGTGAGATTATTTACTTTTTCACAGGGTGAGGGGAGCAGGCAGTTGTGACCATGGTGACAGTCTAAAGCAGAAAGGAACTCTAAAAAGGCGCACCTTCACCTGTCCACAGAAAACTAATAATGGCTGAATAAAAGATCACAAGCATTAAATGATAAAAATATGTCACGTAGTGTATATCATGTTTTAAAATAGTAAAAAAATTAAGAAACTCTAAATTGGTATTTTTTCTTCATGATTTAAGCCATCTTGATTTAAATAAATCTACCCTGGATCTACCCTGATGTAGCTTAGATTTAACTGTACAAATCCTTTCATAGATACCAGATGGGTCCAGTCAGGGAATGGTAATACTAATCTGCATTGTATTTATGGTGGCAGGGTAAGGATTCTGTTTTGCAAATGTACAAGAATTTATTCCAAAGAATATGAGCCATATCAGTACCAAGGCCCAGGACAAACAGAATGCCACTCCTCACAGACAGATGTCATCGGTGCTCAAAGCAAGATACCTGTCTATACTCTGTAGCTCTGCTACAGGTCCTCAATTGCAAAATATGAAGAGGAACTGTTGATAGGGTTGCCTCCAGGACTGGAAAGAAAGGTCCTGTCTCTTTTGTGGTGCAAAGCGCCATCAAGTCACAGCTGACTTATGACAACCCCACAGGGTTTTCAAGGAAAAACAGTGGTGATTTGCCATTGACTGCCTCTTCATAGCAACCCTGGACTTCCTTGGTGATCTCCCATCTGAGTACTAACTATACCCGACCCTATTTAGCTTCCAAGATCTGATGAGATAGGACTAGTTTGGACTATCCAGGTTAGGGATCTCCTTTTTTTTATCATCAAGTAACATCTGACTTATGGTGAACCCTGGTGGGGTTTTGAAGTCAAGAGATGTTCAGAGGTGGTTTGCCATTGCCTGCCTCCATGTCATGAACATAGTATTCCTTGGAGGTCTCCCATCCAAATACTTGCTAGGGGTGACCCTGCTTAACTTCTGGGATCTGACAAGAAAATGGGCAGCTGAAGTTTTTCATGGCATGGACACACACATGGACACATGAAGCTGCCTTATAAGATAATTGGTCCATCAAGGTCAGAATTCTACTCTGACTGGCAGCAGCTCTCCAGGGGCTGACATAGAGGTCTTTCACATCAACTAATACCTGTTTTGTTTAACTGGAGATGCCTGGGATTGAACCTGGGACTTTTGGCATGCCCAGTAGATGCAGTACCACTGAGCCATGGCTCCTCCTGGTAAATGATTGGCAAACTTCAAATGTCATCTTGAGAAACAAGGATACAGGCAAAGAAAAAAAGACAAGGCCAGCACCCTCACAAGGAAATTATGAAGAGAGTAAAGATTAGAAAGGCAGTGGCACAGGCCAAAGATAGGATGCTACCTAGTATATTGCAAGTAAAATTACAAGGTGGTAATCTTTAAGGCAGCAGGTGATCCCATGGTGTAAGATTTCATTGTGCTGGTCCTTGGATGGCTGGGAATTTAGGTGGCTTTTAAAAAGCAAACAAATTTATGGAGGACAAATAAACAGATGTTAGCCATGAGAGCTAAATGGGCCACAGTTCAGAAGCACAATTAGCATTTCCAACTGTCTGGGTCATTGTGAGGATTTAACAGAGGGGGTGAGAATGATTTATGCCATGCTGAGCTCTTTGTAGGCAAGGTGAAATAAAAGTGTGCTAAATAGGTAAAATATAATTGCATGAAAATTAAAAATCCCATAGAGATGGATGGAAGAAATGTGAACCTATTTTAAGCTTTCCTGAGGCAGCCAAACTATAGCTCCTTTTACTGAAAGGTTTTTTTACAACACAGACACACAATTTTTTTTTAAAGCAATTCCTTCTTATAGCCAGTTAATGCACAATACACTCTTGGCCAGTCAGAAGCTACTACAGATGCAAATTATTGCTATGATTACTATTAATATTCCGAGTATTACAACTTGCAGGTTCAGCATAATGAATTAATTGCAAAAAGATTCACACATTGCTATTTGCTTGAAAGCTTAAGCTTTTGCATTATAAATGCTGGGTTACAGCCATAAATTGAATATGAAACCTTTTATTGCACTGTTTCATTGCCTGTGACCCTCTGGATGTAAGAGTTACAAACCATTTCCATCACAATTTTGTGTTGAATAGTTGATGAGGTTCTTCTCTATGGTCATTTAATTCCATTTTCAGAATGAAGCGTGAAACTGTGTGCAATACAATGTACTCCAGTAATTTTCACCTATTATTTTATATTCCCATCAAGAAATAAGCATCCCAATCATTGTTTGGTGCTATTGTAGACACTTTGTTAGCATTACATTATCAACACACAAACATTACATTATCAACACACAAACACACAACAAAGAGTTCATTGTTGTCTGAAGTTAATGTATTACTTCTTTTCATAAGCATTACATTAAATGTATTATTGGTAGGATATAGGAGGCGCCTCAGGTACATAAAAGAAGAAGAAGAGTTGGTTTTTATATGTCGACTTTCTCTACCTTTTAGGGAGAATCAAACCAGTTTACAATCTCCTTTCCTTCTTTTTCCCTTCTTCTCTCCCTTCTTCTCTCCTTAGATAGTCACCCAAGTTTGGTGAACTTTGGGGCAGGGGGTCCAATTTTAAGGGCCTACAAAGGGGTCACCCCATCTTCCAGGCGTTTGTGAGCCAAGCTGTCCATCAGTTTTCAGGTTCAGAAGTTCAGCATTGCCAAAGACTGGCAGAAAGAGCTGATTGGCAGGCTGGTGCCTTAAAGTCTGGGGCTCCCTTTGTATCTGGGGCACATAGCTTGATGTCCATACAAATTAGCTTCAAAACTGAGGGAAAAGGCTTAAATGATAGAAAAATAAAGTGCAGAAAACATTTCTTATGGTGGCAAATGACATCCTATGACCAGTCCATTATTATGATAATCAAAAATCTGATTTCAAGAGATGATCACGGAGCACGGAAACAAAGCTTCTACTCGGGGTGACCTTCAGTTTCAGAGCAGGTTTTCAGGGGCGGGGCGGTGACCAAGGCAGCTCTTGTGAAGGAGATTGTTCATCTGCGCAGGTGAGGAGTCTTCTTCAGAAGCCTGGTAAGCAGCTGTAGAAGCTGGTGTTTTTTAGTTGGAGGGTATATCCCTCCGGATGGGACTGGGATGGGACCCGTCTTTTAAATAACCCTTATGCTTGTTGCGGAATTGCAGATCAACCCGCCGGATAGTTGTCAGACCAAGTTGGCTCTAATTACATGACCCCTACCTCAAAAGGGCCCCAACTATGGGGCCCTAACAAAACCAAAGATAGAAGCCGTACATCTGAGCAAAGGTGAATAGCCGAATTTTCAGGAATCACCTATTCGGCTTTGGGTAGATTCCCATATTCAGTCAACCCGAAACCCAAATATTGTTGAAACGGCTAATTTCAGGTTTATTTTCGGTTCAGGTATATCAATATGCACAACCCTACTACAGTGTGCATTAATTTCTTAAAGGCATAGGTGCTGTTTCTAATATTTTAATTGGTTTCAACCCCACCCCCGTTGTATTGTTTCAGCTTTTTCTCTGCAAAACTCAGGGTTTTCCCCCCCAGATTTGTAGAAACATCTGTCTTTTCTGTTTATGGTTCCAGTCTCTGTATTTAAGTATCCACCGATTCTGGCATGTTGGAAACTAGATATATTGATGTATCCTAAGCTTGCTATACAGGTAGGGATACATGAAAATTCAGTAGGAAAGTGGACAGCTATGTTCCTTGGGAAGCATGTTGTCCAAGCCCAATACTCTCCTTCACTATCCCATAAGCATTGGGGAGTAAAGTGTGTGTGTGAGAGAGAGAGAGAAAGAGAGAGAGAATATAGCTCAATGGACCTCTAATCCCAGTGCATTTCAACAGTTACTGACTTCAGAATTGAAGGGTATGTACGAGAACATGCAGATCTCTATTGTTGGTAGAAACAGCACAGACCTTCCCAACACATAGTTTGGCTCTGGAAATGTTTGCATGTGTCATACCTACTTTACAATCTGGAGAGTGATTATCTGGGATTCAAAGAAGAGCCAAGAGCTCAGCTCACTGAAGGGAATCAAGCATTATTCCAGTTTCACTTTCTTTTCTTTTTACAATGATGGCTACCTCCAAAGACACTTCGTCTTGTCTGCACTGGGGACTTTTACAAAGAAAACAGTAAGAAATTTTTTGACTGCTTTCAGTATTCTGTCCTGCACTCATGTGAATTGATTCTCTGGGTCTCGTCCATAATAATAAGGTAAAGCAATATGATAATATTTTTGCTATTGCTGTGCCAATTCAGGAAGGTTTATTTAGTTAAAAGATTGATTTCTGAAACAGAATGGTTAGTAATATAAAACAATGTTGTATTAGTACCAGAATGACCTCTAGTGGTGACAAATCATTTTACTGTTTATGTCATTGCTGTGTTTTGATGAACATTGTAATGTAAAATTAGGGTTGCCAGGTCTGGGTTGGGAAATTCCTGGAGATTTTTGAGGTGGAGCCTGGGGAGGATGGGGTTTGGGGAGGGGAGGGACTTCAGCAAGGTATAATGCCAGTGACTTTACCTTCCAAAGCAACCATTTTCTCTAGGTGAACTGATCTCCTCAGTCTGGAGATAAATTGTAATTCCGGGAAATCATCCTGAATCTCTAGCCTGGAGATTGGCAACCCTATGTAAAATTTAGGAGAGTAGCTAGATCAGCTAGTTGCAGCAAAATCACAAGATATAGCATTGCTTTTAAGATTCCTGTTTGGAGACAATGACTCCAAAGAGTAAGCTTAATGATTGTTGTGACTTGTGAAGTCACCACACTTTCACACTGGGGTGTGGGGAAGCCTCCTGACCTGACAAAATCTATTGGTGCCTTTTTTGTCTATTACATTATTTGTGAATCCATGGGGATGGGTCCAAGTTGCTGTTGCATGGACAAATTAACACATCTAGTAGGATGTGTGTTTTTTAGGTTTATTTGTTTATTGCATTTCTGATCTGTCTGTCCTCATTCGGAGACGCAAGATGAATTACAAATCATAAAAAGACTGGACATATTCTAAAGCCTGTTTTAAACACTGAAAAATTATTTCAGCATAACAAGCCACAGATCTCTCTATATTCAACACTAAATCAGCTACTAAACACCCAGTACATTAACACATGTACAAGCAATTCAGAGTCACACAGTCACTCAAAAGCTTAACAGAGTTGGAGTCTTCCTAGCTGTCTTTAGCAAATTGTTCCACAAAACAGTAACTGGCATTGAGAATGATCTAGCTCAGACAGTTGTTGCCTTCACCTGCCTACATAATGGAATCATCAGCAATAAGTGAGGTGAAGAGCAACACAGGGAAATATATTGGGACAAGTGTAAGGGCTCCAGGCTGTGAAGAGCTTTAAGGGCATTTATCCTACTTTCTTTCAGGTACCAGGCCAAAATGTTTATTTCTGCTCAGCCAATATCACTTCTGTCTGGATCTGGCCACTCAGATAGGCACATGGTTTACAGGATTGCTAGCTTGACCTAATAAGATTGCTTTAATCTTGTTAGAGTAGATGCTTTCACATATTTGGAGAAATGTGCAAATGTTGGCTTAACTAATGCTTCCAATGTTCATCATTAGTGGTCCATACACAGTGTTTGAGGGTGGTTTTTCCCCCTGTTTGGGATGTTAAATAAAACCATGCATGTATTTAGCTTACCAACCATATTTAAGTAAGGAATAATGTTGGCTGACAGCACAAGGGTATATCTGGAAGAACCATAACAGTTCCTTCTCGTTTCCCCGTGAATCATAGGAAGTGATTATTGCATGCCTCAAAAGAAGGGATGTTCAGGATTCCCATGAGAAATTTAGCTAGTCTCTTCAAAATTACTTTTCCCCCTTTGAAATTCCTTGAACGGATTCATGAGCAGAACCCTTCAAAGTTGCATTGTGATTTTGCTTTAGAAGGCTCTGTTTAAGAGTCTGCAATTTTATCTTTTGCCTCTTATGCTGGAAGAGCTGTTTTGTTCATGAGGCCTGTACTTGGAAAGCATTATCCTCACTCCATGGCTTTACTCATTTCAGAAGCTACAACCCTCTGCACAGTTAGACTCCTTAGCTATCTAAGTCCTGGATAAAGACTCCCCCTGCACACAAAATGGAATCCACAATTGATGTACATAATACAATGATAAGGAGACTAAGGTTGTGTGTGGGAGAGGGGATAAAATTGGCAGTCTGAAATCTGATTAGAAGGTTTTAGGATGGATATTAGAGGGCAAGGAATAATAATAATAATTAGTAGTAGTAGTAGTAGTTATAGTAGTAGTACTGGTCTTGCTAAAATATTATTTAAATTTCTCAGAACTGTATGCAAGTAGAAGCGAATTAATTGTATAAAGAAATTTCCGAATATAATATTCAAAAAGTATTCATTAAAAGCAACAGGCTGATTTAAGTCATTTGTATATTTACTGATAAGGTCATTCTTTGGGGCTAAACTATAATGGGATGCCAAACCCTGTTTCCTTGTGACAGCTGAGTGATGCATTCAGCTGTTTTATGGATATACAGAAGTGCTCTTAAAATAATAAATGTTCTACATGATATAAATATGTTGTTCTGTTGCAAAATGAATATTCTAGAACTCTGAAGTGTAATCAGTGCTCTGTCTGTACTATTTAGTGGCATTCCAATCTGAGTATAGGAATAGATAATAACCCTAATGGCAGGTTCAGGGGCTTTTATGATGAGAAAGGAGCATTAGCATTCACATTCCAAAGGTTTTGTCTTACTATGAATTTCCCCATTTTCATGGTTAAACTAATAGTATTTCAATGGGAAACAGTACGTTAAGAAAATGGTAAATTTAAGATAAGAATGTAAAGTATTCTCTTACACCAATTCTAATGGGATAAGAATGTAAAAATCATGAATATAAATATAACTTTACTTCTCTGGTAAGGTTTACCACCTTGGAAGAGATAAAGGATACAATTGTCATACTGGTTGAAAACAATCTGGGTTCTTTGGTTCTCGTAGGTTATCTGGGCTGTGTAACTGTGGTTACACAGCCCGGATAACCTACGAGAGCCAATGAACTCTGACCGTGAAAGCCTTCGACAATAATCTGGGTTCTGTTAAGTGTTTGCTATTCTAGTCCTTTGCAATAGTTTAGTTCTAACTGCAATAAGACAAGTCTGTCTACTTTTCTACTTTTTCACTTTACATTTCTATCAGTGTAATAGAAATCACAGTAATGTATTCTCTTGACCCTCTTGAAAAATTAATTAGGTTTTATATCCTCAGTCTATGACATCACTAAAGCTTGTTTCTTAATCAAATAGACATAGAACCAAGGACACAATTATCTGTGTCACGTACCATGTGCAACAGAAATGAGATATGTGTAAAAGCTGTTTATGGAATAGTGTGATGCCAACTAAACAACAAAATTCAGGAATGTATTTAAATAACCCCAAAACGTAATGCCCCCACTAGAAATTTTAATGTTCTAATTTGTGGCCAAAATCAAGGTGTAATGATAACGAGGGAGGAAAGATAGAGCCATCTGTCTTCTAATGTGAGGTAGGGATTACGTTGAGATAGATCACTGTCTGCCTTACATTTTATCCCTAGCATATCATTGGCTTTCAGACTCATTTATTATTGTAATTTGTTTAATTTTCTCCCACCATGTTTTGGAGTGATGGCAGGAAATGGAAGCTGGGGCTAGAGAACACCTCACCCCTCTTGCTGGCTTGCCGCTCTAGTGTTCATGTCTACTTTGTTGATTTGCTGGTTGGAACTGTGGTTGCTAGACTGGATAGATCTTTAGTCTGATCCATTGGGGAGAGCCAGCATGGTGTAGTGGTTAAGAGCAGTGGTTTGTAGCGGTGGAGTCGGATCCGGAGAATCTAATGGTTCCGGATTCACCCGGATCCGAGGTTGGGGGCCCGTGTGGGGGGGGGAGAGGCAGAAGTTTGGGTAGGGCTGCTGCTTGTGGCGGGAAAAGGTCCTGGCCAGACGGCAACGGGTCCTGGGAGCTTCAAGAGCCCAGCCAATCAGGCCCTGGTAAAGGGGTTTGAAGGAGCCAATGGGGAGCCTAGCCGGGTCGGGCCAGGAAAAAGCAGAGCTTGAGGGGAGTTTTCACTCCGGTCCTCCAGCTCAGCTTAAAAGGAAGAGCGGACCAGCTGCCTGCTTCAGTCCGTCTTCAGTTTTGTCCCACCCACCCTTCCCTCATTCTAAAAGTTGCTTAATTGTTAAAAAAAAAATGTGTTTGTCACAACTTGGTGGTGTAGGCATGGAACTGTATTTGCTTATATGGGGCAAGTGGCCTGCATGCCCCTCTCGGCCATTTTGGGAACCCCAATAATGGGGTTTGGGGTGAGGCCTGGCTCTGGGTGCCCAGCTCAGGGGCAGCGTAGGAGAGCCTCTACCCAAATGGCGGGGGAACCACCAAGTGGCTGAAGCCCAGGTGACTTCCCTGCTCCGCCATCTTTTGTGCTGGGTTACATCAGTCCGCAAGGTGGTGGCTGATATCCATCCAGTTCCCATGCCACGCCAAGGCACAAAACAGCTGTTTGCCAATAAAAAAGTTGTGGCCATTCCTCCAAAAATTAATAAGCTGTGCCTGAGCCTTTATTGTTAAGGTTACATGAGTTTTTAAATTGTTATATTGCCGCTATAACCTAATAACACTGGGCCATCAACCGGGTTTGATTCCCCACTTCTCCACTTCTTCACATGAGCTGCAGAGGCTAATCTGGTGAACTGGATTTGTTTCCCCACTCCCACACATGAAGCCACCTGGGTGACCGTGGGCCAGTCACACTCTCACAGCCTCACCTACCTCACAGGGTACCTGTTGTGGGGAGGGGAAGGGAAGGTGATTGTAAGACAGTTTGAGTCTGCCCTAAGTGGTAGAGAAAGTCGGCATATAAAAACCAACTCTTCTTCTTCTTCCTCTTCCTCCTAATAATGAAGTTAGGCAAATCTTTGGATACATAAATGCAGTGACTGGAGCTGTGAACAGGCAAGACAGATCTTTCTACAAACTTGAAAAGAGCTCCCAATTTGCAGGAAAATGTGAAATTAAAAAACAAACAAACACATTGTGGGGTTTCCACTGTAGCTTTTGCTAGGCAACCACAGCTTTCCAAGGCTTGGTTCTATCAGTAAAAGCAAGGGGAAAGGGACAGAGTCCTTTCCAGGACAATTTTGTTCTTTGAGGGAGGGCACCATGGTCCAGGCTTGTCAAGACAGTATCCATCATGCCTGTATTTTTCCACCAGAGCTATTTTCTCTTGCAGATATATAATCTGTAAACTTCTACCCAACAATAATTCTCAGGCTGAGCTAATTAGTTTATTTATTTCAACTGAGAACTTCTTTCTGGGAGGGGGTGATCTGCTCCTTCCCTGGAATGTCCGTTTGGGAGGGTTGAACTGATCTCTAACTGCTGAAGATCAGTTGTAATAGTGGGATATCTCCAGCTACCACCTGGAGGTTGGCAACCCTACTGTGGAAGCTCACTGGTTGATTTTAGACCAGTCCCTTGCTTTCACCCTACTGTACCTCACAGGGTTGTTCTGCAGATAGAAAGGAGGAGAGAAGAATAATGTAAGCAGCTTTGGTCCCCATTGTGGAGAAAGGTGGAGTCAATATGTGATGTACTTTGCTGACGTCTGATTGAAACAAATTGTACTTACCCTGCATGGGAAGGAATTATGAATGTATAACAGCACTTTCTTGAAGGACTGAAGAAAGATTTCCACTGCTGTAGATCTGAAACGGCCGTATCCATTGATGATTGTGGCTTTATATGGACTTTATACACAAAGATTACAATACTAATACTTACCTGGTACTCTGTTGAGACCTTTGGAATCATTTCTGCTTTATGCGGATTGTATATATTGTATATATTTGTGCTTTGTATGTGTTATGTATATGGTCCTTGTTTCATCTCAGTAGCTCATAAAATTTGCACTTTGTGTATATATATTATCCTGTACTGTTTTCCTAACCTCGTGGTATTAGTACAGAGGTGCCTTTTTTCTCCCCAACCTCCAGGTAATAGCAGAAGATCTCCTGCTATTACAACTGATCTCCAGCCGATAATCAGTTCGCCTGGAGAAAATGGCCACTTTGGCAATTGGACTCTATGACATTGAAGTCCCTCCCCTCCCCAAACCCCACCCTCCTCAGGCTCTGCCCCCCAAATCTCCCGCCAGTGGTGAAAAGGGACCTGGCAACCCTACAGATAAAAGGTAGGTTGGTGAATGAGTGTGAAAGACAGAATCAGTCAGGGAAAAGGGACAGGATATGGGGGTTGCCAGAAGGGCAGAAAACAGACATTTTCTCCAGGAGAACTAGCTTGAAATCACCTCCAGGTGATAGCTTGAAATCACCCGGAATTACAACTGCTCTCCAGATGACAGAGATCAGTTTTACTGGCGACAATGACTGCTTTGGAGGGTGGAATCTATGGCATTATAACCTGCTGAGGTCACTTCCCTCCTAAAACCTTACCTGAAGGCTCCTCCCCAAATCTCCAGGAGTTTTCTAACATGAAGCTGGCAACTCTAAGAGGGAACTTATCTTTGTAGTTAGGAGATCTGTTGTGATTCCAAAAGATCTCAAATGCTGCACCTAGAGGATGTCAACCCTAGAGGGAGAGAAGGAAGCAGATAAACGGGAGAGGCTATGGGGGCTTTCAGGAAAGAGAAAGAGGAAATAGTGGGGGAAGGGGAAATGAGATGTCTCCCACAAGTCCTTGTGGGTTCCAACTTGCATATTATAATAGACAACTGTGAGTCCTTATATCCATTAATGGGGCAATTTACACAGAAGGAAGATTTTCCTGCAAACTTGGGTCACCCCTCCCCAGGCTTGCAGTAAAATCTGAACTTTTTTTTTTAATGGAGGGTGGAGTTTAAATCCCCACATATGGGGGATCATTGTCTGTGTTTGCACACAAATGTGTCTCCACTAGCCAGGCAGCACCCACCTTCCCAGTGCATGTAGCAGGAAGTGGAGTAGGGGGAGCCACTGCTTGAGTTGGGGAGGTGGAGAGAAGGAGCACTGTGGGTGGGACAGCCAATGGGGAAAATATTTTTTTAGGGTGGCTGAGGTGGTGGCTATAGAGGTGGTGGGGAGAAGGAACCTCCTCACCCACCTGATAGCCTACAGCACCATGGAAACATGTGCATGGATGGAGAAGAGTGGGATCCACTATGCCACTGAACCATGGACACATATCCACCTCCTGCTCTGACCAGCCTTAAAAACCTGCACCGCTCCAGGCTAGCCCATGGTCACTTTGGACACAGAAGCCTCATGGGTCATGTGATAAGGGGGGATTCTTACCCACTTTGGCTGCCCAGTGGCTCAGCTGGCAGCTTTGGCCAGGGCAGCAGCAGGCAGTGTGCTCAATGTGCCAGGTGCAAGGATCTATTACCCCATGTGCTTCTGCAGCAGCAGCCTCGGCATGCAAGGCAGGGAGGGCAGGTGGCTTTCTGGCTGATAGCGCACCCCCACCACCTGCAGCTGTCGCATGATCCCCCCCCATTCTTCAAAGGAGAATTGGGTGAGTGGGATTCTATCAACCTGAACCTTCTGTCTAAAGTGAAGGGACAAAAGGGGGTGACAGATCTTTGCAAAAGAGTGGTAAATGGCCAAGCTATCAAAATCTGATGGGATATAGAATCTCCTCCCCTTGCAACTCTTATGGGCTCTTTTATTTACCACTTTCTTTATGAAGAGTTGTTATTGATTAGTTAGACTTCTACCTTTCTTCCAAGGAACTGAAAGCAATGCACATGATTCTCCCTCCTCCACTTTATCTTCCCAACTGACCTGTGAGATAAATTAGGGTGAGAGAAAATGACTAGCATGAGGTCATCTATGAGTTTCATTGACCCTGGGTCTCATCTCAAGCATTCTAGCAACTATACTGCATTGGATTGATCTGCTTAGAAACAATCTCATTTTAAAATGCATGCATGGCTTTCTGCTCTGATACAATATTCATGTTGTTATGCTTTCAAATAAACAAATCCATATTTAAACCTTAAAATTGTGCACTGATTGCCAGAGGTCAGAGCAAGTTTTGATCTGCTCCTGTGGTCAGAAATACAAGCTGTTTCTGCATTAGCAGCTTGTGCACCTAACAGTGTGTGGGGATTTGAAGCCAACCTTGTAGATATTACAAGTTTTTAATAATTTAATATAAGTTTTTAATAACTTCTAAAGTTGCTCTCAATAACTATCCAGATGGTAGAACAATGTGGATGAGAACAAGAGGTACAGACTTGTCATCAACATGCTGAGAACACAAGAGTCATGTCTCTGTAGTATTTTCCTAAGTACAAGCTAAGTAATAAGGGCAATAGAGGACCACTATCCAGTGAGCAACCTATAGGACTGATAAGCAGTCTCCAAATTTCAAATTTCTCTGTTAGGAACAGTTAGAACTATTTTACGCTAGTTTCCTGAACACCTCCTGCTTCATCAAGCAATTAAGCTTGAAATTATACCATGCTATTTATGCCTCTCTATTTGGAATTGTGTTCTGGGTTACAGTAACTATTTGCCATTCTTTGCCATGAGTAAGTAGGATCAGGCCCCAAAGCACTTTTCTCCAGAGTCAAACATGATATTCTCTAGGCAATCATTAGTGGTGGAATAGAACCCCATCCCCTAATCCATCTAAAACAAAGAAGTAATGAAAAAAAATCAGTCTCAGATTTCCTTCAGCTCTATTGAACTCATTTAATAGGACTGTATATGTAGTTTTTAATAGGCTTGTAAGACAGCTGGGAAATGCATTTAGCTGACCCAGTTTATATTCTTTAGAATCTGTAATTTTCACCTCCCCTGTCCATTCTCCTAGAAAAAGCAAGTCCTGGAGGGTGGCATGACCCTTGAGAACATTACAGGGGTCAGGTGTGCATACGGGCTACACTGAGAAGAGTTGGATGTTGTCCCATCCGATTTTTGTGCAAATGTTTTCACAAATGACATGAGAGCTCATAGATGGGAGAGAACAATTTACGCCAATACTCCAATAACACTAGACCCTAAATATTTCCTGCTCAATATGGTCCCATCAAATTTGCCTTTGAGATTTCATGATGTTTTTAAGTATGCTACAACGGCAGCCAGAGCGGTTCTGGCAAGAACCTGGAAGCAAATGCAAATACCCGAAAGAGATGACTGGAAAGAAAAACTGCTAGACTACGCCAGTATGGCCAAAATGACTTTTATGCTGAACCCCAATCACAACAAACTTACAGAACAATTTGACGAAAAGTGGGAATCATTTTACATTTACATGACTTTCAGTTAATCAAATGATTGATATATACCAAATAGTACTAGAACGAGTAATAGGCAATGTTTTATCCATTATGTTCCAACCATTCGTCATGTAACTCCTGGGTTTTCAAATGGTATAATATACTTCTATTATGTAATAGGTAGATAATCTGATTGATTTTTATATTTTTTTTACAATTACATATTCAGATATATTTTATTTTACTTGATTAATATTCATGCTTGTTATATGGTATTGTATTCGACTAAGTTTATTTTTCCATTGAATTTGCTATATTGTTTTTGTATATCAAACGGTTTTTATCCTTCCCTTCTTTTCCCTTCTGAATCCCCTTAATTATAAAAATAAACCTAAAAAAAAAAAGTTTCTAACCTTTAGAGGCTTCTTTTAAGGGACACTGGTGGGAGAAGACAGACCCCTTCTGAGAGCCTCACTGAACTCACAGAAGTTTGGTTCCAACACATTATTCTTTGAAAATAACAGTTGGAGGATCCTGATTTTCAAACCAATAGTAGAATAATTTAAAGGACAGGTTGATTTTCTTTCCTATTATTACAGTTGGTGTCTGATTTTAAATTAAGAACACATTTTTGGACTATTATGATATAACTGTGAAATATGCATTATGAATTCAAAACATAACATTTAATTTTCTTGAGATACAGTTACCCTAAATGAGTGTCAATGGAACATTTTGTTTTTCTCAGTGCTTCAACTGCTGGGGGCCTGGGTTCTGGTTCAGTCAGCAAATTAACTGGTGAAGTCAACAGCTGTTTCATACTTGAGTAACTGCAAACAAGGACTGTAAGAGATGAAAAAGTCTGGACAGGGTTGTGGCAGTTTTCCTGTATTGGTATTGTTTCCTCTTACAATAATAAGTTTGACACTGAACGCATTTAAGCATTTAGAGTTGCAAGACCTTGCAGCATTACAGGTTAGCTCTAATGAGTCTATTCAGAAGCTGTTCATTGATATTAATTGCCCTGAAGAGAGAGAGAAGGTTCCTACCATAATACAGACACTTATGTGATTAGAATTATATAGTTTGACATCACTACCTTATAAAGATAGAATCAGACATGTAAGCACCAGAATCATTAGTAAATTATCCTTCTGTTTTCATTTTTAAATGTGTTGCATACTCTGATATTAAGTAGCTTTTAGATAATCCAAATATATTGGAGATTTAAATTTGTATTTAAATTTGTATATGTATTTATTTAAGGAAACATGCTCTAATGTATCAAAAGTATAAAGCTGGAACAAAACACTTGAATAGTAGACTGTTGTGATTTTAAATGATAGAACCAATCACAGTGGGAACCAAATGGATGTCATGTCCTTCTTTTTGCCAGAAATGGACTGTGATTTTGAGGGACTCCGCAAACCATTTGTCTTCAAAAATGACATTTCTAAATGGGGTTACATTCTCCTGGAAGAATCAAGTTCTTTTGGATCCAGCCTTGCCTCTGAAACATCAGTTAGTGATTATGACTAGGACTACTTTCTCTATAGGAGCCCCGTGGCGCAGAGTGGTAAGCTGCAGTATCGCAGTCCAAGCTCTGCTCACGACCTGAGTTCGATCCCAACGGAAGTTGGTTTCAGGTAGCCGGCTCAAGGTTGACTCAGCCTTCCATCCTTCCAAGGTCAGTCAAATGAGTACCCAGCTTGCTGGGGGTAAAGGTAAGATGACTGGGGAAGGCACTGGCAAACCACCCCGTAAACAAAGTCTGCCTAGTAAACGTCGGGATGTGACATCACCCCATGGGTCAGGAATGACCTGGTGTTTACACAGGGGACCTTTACCTTTACCTTTACTTTCTCTATTTAATGTGCTTTGTCTTTTACTGGACCACAGAGACCTTTCCATTGTCTTCTATAACTTCATTAATGTATTTATTAACACTTGTATATCCCTCGTTTCCTCTTGGTCGTGAACATGTGTATCTGGTTTATACTGAGTCGAATCATTGGTTTATCAAGTCCATGTATTATCTACTTTGGTAGAGGATCTCTAGGACTTTAGGCAAAGGTCTTTAACAATGTGTACTATCTGATCCTTTTAAATGAAGATAGTAGGAACTAGTCCTTTTGTGTACAAAGCAAATACTTTGCCGCTGAGTCATGCCCCTAATCATATTTGTTTCCAGATCAAACTATTATAACAGTGCATTCCTGGGGGAGGGGTGAACCATGGCGGCCAGGGCAGTGCAGCTGAGAAGCTTCCTCAGAGGCTGGTTGGCCACCGTGGGGGGGGGAAGCCTTTTTTCCAAAATAAAAACAGGGAAAAAGTTTTTTTTTCCCAGGAAAAAAGTAGGCCTGTGCCACCTAAAAAGGTGACACAGGACCACCAGGGCAAAAGGGGTTTGGAGGCTGCCTAAAAGCAGCTCCATCCCTGGAACTCCTTCGTGAACGCCAGTACAGGAACTTGCACTGGGAGGATGATGGTGGGAGGCTGCACCGGTGTCTGAGGGCCACGCTGCCACCTTGGTCCAGGGGGGCTGGCGTAAGTGCCCCAATGCCAGTGTCCGTGCCAATTTGCATGGCTCAAGTGGCACGGATGCTGGCGTAGGGGTCATGCCAGCTTTTAAGAGCATTTGCCCCCCCTTCAGGAATGCACTGTAATGCTTCAGTTGGTCAACAGTGCTGCTCTCTTTTTGACTAGTGTGGGCTGGAAAGAGCCCATTTCATCAATTCCAACTATTGGGAAGTTTGAAGTATCCCCAAAGACAGGTAGATATGGATTTCAGGTAAACCCACAGTGAAGGAAATGTAATTTGCCAGCTTTCTCTGCCTGTGCACTTTCTTCCCTCTTAATCCCAGGGACAATCAATCCCTGATGGAGAGATATGTCAAGAGGCAATGGTTACTGCTCCCCTTAGATAGAGATCTGTCCATGGGGAGCTTTAGTATTCTCTGAGTTTGGCTTATATCTGATCACATTTGATGTAATGAATATTAATATTTTCCTAATATATCCCTATTGCCTCTGAGTGATAATGAGCATAAATGGTACTGAACATACATATGCACATACCTATCTGAGACGGATATACCTCATCTATAGCATTAATTTGTTGCAGCAACTAGTCTTGGTATAATCAAGTAAAAAACAACAACAGTGTACTCATTTCTGACAAAGGAAAGTTGAAATGAAGAAGATAGTTTAAATGAAAGTAAGTGTAGTAGTCCTGATCCCATTGCCATAATGCAAATTTTAGAAGATTGGATAGGGTCAGAATTAACTTTTCTTGCTTCATTTTGTAGGTGTATCTTAGGTTGTGCCATATGTACACAATGTTGATTTTTTTTTGCATAGAATCTTAACTGCATGAAGGTGTGTTTGTGTGATGGTTTTCATTTGCAGGAGAGTTAACACCAAACTTAAACCACACAGCAAAAGTTGACTTTTAAAAATATCCCTTTTAGGCTTTTTCAGGAAACACAAATGCAGACAGCGTGGTGTATTATAAGCTCCAGCATTCCATCAAAGCGAGATTTCTCCGGTTTGTTCCTTTGGATTGGAACCCAAATGGCAGGATTGGAATGCGGATTGAGGTCTATGGTTGTGCTTATAGTAAGTAATAGCTCTTTTTTAAATAAGCTGAGTTACTTAGCTATAGAAGCTTTTAGAATGACAATAAAATTCAATTTGTCATATTAATTGGCTTTGTCTGTTACAAGACATTTTACATGAGTTCTGTATTTTCGTATTCTGAAGCAGCATTTCACTTTTCTTTATTATCTTGCTATTTGCATATGGAGGTCAATGGTACCATGTAATGAACCAGAATATTTCTCAATCATTCTAATTTAAGGGGAAACGTCACTTATACATTTTCTCTTGCAAATGTAGATTTTGGCTGTATAATAATTTCTCTCTCTCTCCCTGTTGTATTAGTTTTAAATATATAACTTTGGCTACATTTGTCCTCCATAAAAATCCCCAGTCTTGGCTTCATAAAGTGATTTTAACAGAATGTTGGCTACAAAAATAAATAAAAGAAGTGCTGCTTTTCAAGATCATAGTTCATATTATAGAAAAAATGACCATATCATGTATGATTATTAATATTGTGCTAACAGTATAAGCCAGTGTTAGTAGTGTCAATTTCAAAAATCATCATTATTTCAGAAATGGAATTGTCCTTAATTTCTAGTATGTTTCCATTTTGGTAAACTTCAGTAACATTTGTGAAGAAAGCTTAACTCCTTGTAAATTTTAAAGTACTATAGTCACAGTTAGATTTCCGGAATCCCAGCTTAGTAATTTAATTAACATGGAATTGGAACATACTCAATTTGCTGCAGTGTTTTGTTTCTGGGGCTCCTTTTCAAGGCTCTCCTACTCCTATTACCAATGTGACTCTTCAAAAAGCAACTGTTATGTGATTATTTATACTTTGATTGTATCAGTATTTGTGTATGTGTGTATGTGTTTACTGATACAAACATACACTCCTGTTTGCTGGCAAAATACTACGGATAAAAGAATCTTGAAATATCAGGCTTCACAATCACATTAGGATTGCTTATTTGCCCTGGCACACTCCCCCCCCCCCCCACCACCAAATTAAGACACGAGACACCAAGCTTGGGTCCAATTAGTTTGGTTTTTTTTAACCATATTCAACTTACATAAACAGTTGATTTGCATAACTGCTTATATCAATAAGCTGACAATTTTGAGGGTGGGCTGCACAAGGCATCCCCGTGGTCTGTCTTCTGGACAGATCCACTCTGGCTCCAAACTTGGCCAGGGTTTGCGCTGTCCTTGCTTATCACCACCTGCGCAGCCATATGTGCATTGAGGTGCCCAGCTTCATCCCTCTCCCCTGATGTGCTGCAAGTCTACTAACTGATTCTAAAGGTTCTGCTTAGCACCAATGGCACTCCATCACAGTATGCCCAGCTGCAAGGCATATGATGACCTGGTCTGGACATGCCCTCCCTCATGGAGATGTCTCAGAGTGCTTGCTAGTCAACTCTACCTGTCCAAAGCAACATGCCCTATTCCTGCCCCACCTGATAGCTATTATGCCCCACCTTTGCCCCACCTGATAGCTATTATGTCATGCAGGCCTTGACAAAGATCAGCCAGGTAAATGTCACACACATACTCAAGATAGGTGGCCTCTTTCGTTTATATACAGATGCAGCATATCATGGTGGATGGATGAATGGGGTACAAAAGCTGCCCATCCCCAACACTGCTTTTTGATGGACATATTGGCATTATGACAAGCATTCTCATTCACCAGAGGTTTAATGGCACCCCTCCAGACCCAGTTTCGGAGGAGCTCCAACCAAACCAGCAACACTCTGGGGCAGTCTGCCCAAATTCTTCTGAGGTCCCTAATTGCCCTTATTACAAATGCAGCACCCTTTATTTGCACTATAACCTTGACTTCCCTCTCTCAATACCTGGTGGAGCTGGTCCCAGAACATCACCCTCTTGCCACACCACTGGATGTTCGCCAAAGGGGGAATGACTGGCTGTGTCCCTCCAGCACTGAGTTCTGCCATTCTCTTCACCCAGAAAACAATGAAGTGTCCCTTAGCATGCACACCCTGACCAGCCTGTGTAAGAAACCTGTAAAAAACAAAGCACACTGCATTATCAAAGAGGCACTGGACTGCCACAGACCAATACACTGTATGTCTAGGCCAGACAAACCCAAGCTGGCTGCCATTGATGTGGCCCCAATCCAAAACAAGTGCACCCCAAACTAATGTGCTGGCAGTTCACCCTTCACCAATACCCTGCTTAGGGTTGCCAACCTTCAGGTACTATCTGGAGATCTCCTGCTATTACAACTGGCCTACAGCCGATAGAGATGAGTTCCCCTGGAGAAAATGGTCACTTTGGCAACTGGACTCCGTGAGGAATGGTTTGAACTAGTTCAACGCCCATCCCCTGATACCTGACTAATCCAATAAGAGCAACAGAGAGGCTTGGCCCTTTGTCTACACTCAGATGGAAGTCATTAGCTAAAGTTAGCAGAGCCTTCTCTGTCCCATAGCTCAGCCTGAAGCCAGATGAGTTATCCAAGAAAACTTGGATTTGGTTCACTACTGCTCTTTGTCCAGAAAGGGTAGATTAGAGACCAGGTGATAACTGGCCACATCATTTTCTGGTAGGGATGGTTTTATAAGTAGCAGATGATAACTGCCTCTTTGAGTGGCTGAGGGAAGGTGCCCTGAGTTAGTGACTGATTCTAATAGATGCTAAGGGTGTGTTGATGTGGCCCTTACATGATTTTAGCAGCCAGGATCTAGGGTACAAGTGGCCTTCACAGATCCCAGTATCTTGCCAACATCCATCATGGAAATTGAGTCAAAAAGTGATTCATAAATAGCCCAAGTGGTATATTAGGCCTTTCTTTTGGTGTTATAACTGACATCCAGATTGTATTCTTGATATTTCATCAGCAAAAAACTTGGCAAAAGCATCACAGGTCTATTCTTGTTATATCACAAGCTCAGATTTAGGCATCAGCAATTTCTGAGCTACCTTGAACAACTGGGATGAATGTGAACTCGCTGATGGTATAATAGTAGAGAAGTAACTTTTCTTTGCCATTGTCACCACCACTTCATAGATCTTACAATAAGCTCTGTAGTAAGATTCAGTACAAGTTCTCCACCAGCTCCATTCTAGACATCTTCTATCCTTTTTCAGATCACCCACCTCCATGGTAAACCAGGGGGATGGGTTTCATCCCATGGGCAGTAGAGGTTGGTGAGGGGCAAACTTGTTGGTGTCGTCAAGGAGCTTCACATTCCACATTTCCATTGCATCCTCAACAGAACACATGCTTGGAATCCTAAAATCCTCCAGAGCATTCTAGAATCCAGTAGGATTCATGAGCCTCTATGACTGGACCATTTTAACCAGCACCCCTCTCATGTGTGGTTTTTGGGTCACATTCATTTTGGTTTTAAGTAGGTAGCGATCAGACCATGGTTCAGTACAAATCTCCAGCCCTGAAACCAAACCTTCCCTCAAAGGCTTGCTACAAAAATTTAAGTCCAAGGTGTAACCTCTTTCATGTGTTGGGCCAGTCACAATTTGGGAAAGACCCAAGGTAGTCAAAGAGGCTATAAATCTTGGCCAGTCCTGATGAGGTTTCCTCAGCATGAATGTTGAAGTCCCTCAGAACAGTCTAGGAGTCTCCAGGACCACATCTGACAATACTTCAAATTCATAAAGGGGGCCCACTGGGGAACTAGGTGGCCAGTTGACAAGAAGAATGCCTAATCTATCCTTAATCCCTAATGGAAGGAGCATATAGTCAATACCAGTGATAGTTTGCACTGGAAGTCTGTAGAAGTAAAGGATTTACAGAGGATAACAGCCACACCTCTTCCCTGGTCAATTGTGCAGGGTTGATGGAGGACTGTGTAACCAGGGCACATTAGTTGAAGCAGAGATATATAGCAATAACAAATTCCTGGAATACTATACAATCTTCTTGGAAATTAAACCTAACAAGCTTACATTTGTCCATATCACAAATAGAGTACAAATAAAGCTGTAGGCTTGTACCCTACCACTCAGCTCAGCAAAGTTTGAAGACTTCCTCCAAACTAAGGAGTCTTCCTGCAGCTTAAGTTGCTTTTCATCAACAGAAGAACTACTTAAACTGGATGAAGTCTTCTTAGGCTAGAGGAAAGCTTCAAACTTTGCTAATTGATGTAGTAATGTTAGTGGCATTTCTTTTAATAAATTACATTCACATTTTTGCTTACTTCTGTTTGATTTTTTTAATGTGAAGGTCAGAAAACAGAAAATCTAAGAAGGATAATGCACAAGTTAGTGTGGATGGATTTCATTTTATTGCTAGTGGTGAGAGTAGAGACACAAACAGTAATGCTAATTAATTCATTAATTGATTTTTATTTATCAGCTGCCCTGTGCCAAGGATGGATGGCAACATATTAAAAATAGATTGAACTTGTAATTTGTTACTGACTTGATGTCCCAGTTTTAATGGTCTAATTTTCTTGGTGGAAATGTGCTGATTAAAAAAAAAGTGATGGATGCCCTGAGAGTTCCAGTGTCCTCCTTTGAACTGTCCTTACCAAAGTAAAACTCAATTTACTGGCATGAGGAAATAAAAAAAAAACAATTCCTGGTAGGGTTCTGCTGAATATTAATGGCTGGTTAAAAGGCAGGGATGTAAAATCTATCACATCCGTTCTCACTTGGATGCTACATTAACATTGACAGGGTCAGATGTTGCCAGGGTGCTGACTTGTCCAGCCATTTCTGATACTTTCTAGTTTATTCAATCTGAGATGTGCACAGGATTCTTGGAAGTTTTAGGCCTACTGCCTGCTTATATGACCCTTGTCATTCCTATCTACTTAAATTTGCTGAGTCCAAAAGGTTATTAATGCTTCCTTGGGAGAAGGGGTGGTTGCCCCTATTCGCGTGTGTTAGAAGTTCTATTCAGCCCAATAGCGAGTGAAAACAGCAGACTCAGCACGTATAAAACCAGTGCCCTTTTATTCACAGTGACAAAGTGCTCCGCTTAGCATTTCCATTCCACAACTCCACACCTATACAAGTACTGTACAGCATATAATCATATCTGGCCCTGTCCAGCAGCCAATCACCATTAAGCTGCCTAGTGGCCAGGTCTCAGCCTGCTCAGACCAGTTCGACCCAGATTTACTGCCAAGTCACTGAGCAGACATGTGATGCCAGCTGTCACCTGGCTGTCACATAGATTACAGCAATCTACTTGCTATGAACAGTCTGAATTTCCAACAGCCCCAGCCTTGAAACACACTGTGATGTGCCTACTTCTAAGGAAGCCTACCATGGATACAGTAGAGCTCAATAACTGAAGACCAGTCTCAAATGTTCTATTCCTGAGCGTGGTGATTGAACTGGTGGTGGCTAAACAACTTCAAGCTTTCCTGGATGAAGCAGATTGTTTGGATTCTTTCCAATTTGGTTTTAGGCCAGGTTATAGGATTGAAACAGCCTAGGATGCTCTGATGGATGAGCAGAAGATGGACAGAAGAGGTGTGATTCTTCTGACTCTCTCAGTGGTATTTGGTACCATTGATCATGGTATTTTTCTGGGCTGCTTTTCTGGGCTTGGATTGGGAAGCACCATTTTGTAGTGGTTCTGGCTGGGCCTACTTGGAGGGTAGGTTTCAGAAAGGGGAACTGGGGCGGGGGACTACTGCTTAGCCCCTTGGCCTTGGGCCTATGGGATTCTTTCTCCTATGCTCTTCAAGATCTACATGAAACTTCTATGTGAAGACATCCAGAGATTTGGGCTGGGTTAACACTCAGGGTTAACATATGCGGATGACACTCAGTTCTGTCCCATGCTTCTGGCTGATTCCAGGGAGGCTGGAGAAACCCTGAACTGGTTCCTGGAAGCACTTTTGGAGTGAATGCAGGCTAATAAACTGAAGGTTAAGCCCATCAATATGGAGTGCTACTGGTGAGTGGGAGGTCTAACCCAGGATTTAAGGTCTCACCTATCCTGGATGGGGTTGCACTCCCCCTTGAAAAAATAGGTCCTTAGTCTAGGGATTCTCTTGGACCCAGGTCTACTGCCATATAATCAGGTGTCATCTGTGGCCAGAAGAGCCTTTTACCAGTTTCAACCAGTTAGACAGCTGCAACCTTTCCTGGGCAGAAAAAGTCTGGCCACAGTAGTGTACACCCTGGTTAAATCAAGGTGGAGCTGCCCTTGACAAGTGTTTGGAAACTTCATTTGATACGGAATGTTGCAGCCATGATGTTGACTGTTGTGGGTTGTATGTACCATTTCATTCCAGTCTTGGCCTATCTATACTGGTTCACAGTCTGTTTCTGGGCTCAAATTAAGGTTCGGGTGTTGAACTTGAGATTTCTTTTGAGAGCCAAATTTCTTAAACTTAAACTATATAGGTAGGTACACATTTTATTAACTTAATAAACTTTAATTAAAGTTTTAAGTCTTAATTAAACTATAGGTACACTGAATAAAACTTGATATCATAATTAATAGTGATCTTATTTATTGATAAAAATTAAATTGTAAGTCCCTGCCATTTCCCCCTTCCCATCTGGAGTCCTCTTCTGGAGGCCTGGTCTACCGCCATAAAAGCCTATAGGTAGACCGGCCTCCGGCTGACTTCCAATTGGGAGGCCAGGTCTACCCACTGGCTTTCTTGGCGGTAGATCTGGCTTCCGGAGGCCCATAGAAGCCAATTGGTAGACCTGACCTCTGAAGGGGGTCTTTTTCCCCTCCTCGGAGTCCAGGTCTACCGCCAAGAAAGCCAGTGGGTAGACATGGCCTCCCAATGGACTCAGCCGGAGGCCAGGTCTACCAAAGGAAGCCCGCCCCGCCCAACAGCTAATAGGCGGACGGGGGGGCAAGAACAGCCGAGCCGCCCGCCCAGCAATCGCGCAATTGGGGAAAGGGGGACCTGGCCATTTCCATGGCGGTGGGGGGGGGAGAGAGACAGTGCGCCCGCTCGACTGCTCTCTCACGCTCGTTTGCTCTCTCTCTCAGGCACGCCAGCTCTGCAGCCCGGCTGCCGGCGCGAGCGGGCTCGAGAGCAGGGGCTCCGAACCAAGTTCGGAGAGCCGCACTCAACGGGCCAAAGAGCCGCATGCGGCTCGGGAGCCGCAGTTTGCAGACCCCTGGAATAGCCAGTTCCCGAAAAAGCCAAATAGATATTTGGCTTTTCAGGTTAGGCTATTTCCTATTGCTCAGAGGCATGGCTCTGTGCTTCCCCCCCCCTTTTTTATTTTTTTCTTTGTGACTGGTTTTGTTAAGGCCCCATAGTTGGGGCCTCTTGAAATGGGGATTGGGTAATTGGAGCCAAGTTGGTCTGACCAACTTTCCAGGTATATCACCCAACAGAAGACTAGTCTGCAAGCAGAAGAGTCATTAAAAGACAGGGCTCACCCAGTCCCATCCGGATGGATGTACCCTCTAAATAAAAACTACCAGCTTCGACAGCTGCTGACACTACCAGGCTTCTGAAGGAGATTTCTTCATCCACATGGATGAGCAATCTCCTTCAAAGAGCACCTGTGGTTGAGACTTCAGCTGGCTCCGATCTCATCCCCCAAAAACGTGTATCTCACCTGGTGTTAGGGCCAAACTAGATGTTACTTGTGCCACGAGCAAGGGTGATAATTCAATCTGAGTGTATTTGGGTATGCTATGGGCAAAATCAACCATACATTGTCGATTCGTTTCAATGGCACTTGCACAGGCTCCTAGTGCATTGTGCCCAAAATGTAGTGCAATTTTTAAAAATATATTAAGTAAAGTTAGATAGCAGACTTAGAAGTCAGTCAATGAGTTAAAAATGACTTGATATATCATGGGCTTTTTGTTACATCTTCATTTATTTCATAAATGTATCTTTCAAGATCTATTACCTCCTTTGTCTTCTTTACTTATGATGTGTGAATACTCTATGAGCTTTACTCCACCATTACCAGTTCTTTCATATATTTCTACGTCAGGCTGTAATGGATTGTGGCAGATGCTACTTTATATTGTTGGTCTAAAAATCTTTTTCCTTTTGGTGCAGAGAATACATACGACCTTGAAAGAGACAAGATAATGATTCATGAAACTGAAAGTATATTTTTGTGGGTGAAATGCTGACACCTATTGAAACTATGAAACTCTTATATATGCGCTTTTGCCCAGTTGTGGCAGGGGCAGTCACTGTGTTCCCCCAATACTTCAGAACATACACAGTTATTCCTCAGCAGCACTTAGGGGTGTAAGCCCATATCTGTCTGTCTGTCTATGATAGCCCATATATGAGTAGAAGGCACTTACCCTTATGCAAGAGGGTTCTGAGGTTACTGCAGATTTCCTCCATGGGAAGCAGCGGGGAAGGGGCTGTGCTGTGCTGTGTCCTGAATATCAGGAACAGTTTTGGGATCAGATTGTGGGAACCTGGAGAAGACAAGGGAAGGCAGGAAAGATTATTTCTGTGAATGGAGCCCCACTTGTGCTTCTTTGGATGCAATTTATGGTTACTAGAAGTATAAAAAGTAACCATAAATTAAAATAAATTACCTTTTTAAATGTAAATGGGATAGATTCAATAGATCCCTCTAAACATGAAATGTCTTTCCTCCTCTACCACCACTACTACTGAAATTATTGTCCCTCTGAAATGTCTCCTTGCCTAAAGCACAGGTAATTGCCTTTTGATCAATCTGTATATGGCAAATCTGGAAACAGCCATGACAGATGCAATAGGAAAGCAACTTTGATTATGTTGTTTATAGAGTGGTATGGGAATATGTATCAGACTTTCCCATTAATTATCACACAAGGTAAATAAAATACAATATTTGTCTTCCTGTTGTAAGAGATCTATATTTGTGTTGCTTCTAGAGTCTGAGGTGGCAGATTTTGATGGGAAAAGTTTGATGATCTACAGGTTTAACCCCAAATCCACAACAGCACTGAAAGATGTAATTTCTCTGAAGTTTAAAACTATCCAGAGAGATGGGATCCTGCTCCACAGAGAAGGACAGAATGGAGATCATATCACCTTGGCTTTAGTTAATGGAAAGCTTTCTTTACTCATCAACATAGGTACCAATTAGATGGTTTATCTACGTACTTCATAATCTTCCTTTTAAAAAAAGTTTGAACTGACTATGTAAGTTCCAGTATCCATGTTGTTTATTAACTCAGACCTAACAGTTTGTTTTTCTCCTCTTGAAGGTGATGCTAAAATGTATTCTGCTGATGCCCAGATTAATATCACTCTGGGTAGCCTTTTGGATGATCAGCATTGGCATTCAGTCCTCATTGAACATTTCAATAATCAAGTGAACTTTACAGTTGATAAACACACTCACCATTTTCATGCAAAGGGAGAATTCAATTATTTGGACCTTGATTATGAGGTGTGAAAATTATCTTTCATTTATTAGACTTTGTTGTGAAAAATGCAATTTGCAATTATACAAGTCAAGGGGACCATGACCTATTTTGTGGAGTACTTTAAAATTCAGGTTCTTATTGGAGCTTCCTTTCTGGAAAAATAGTAATAGTACTATTAATGTGCCAATTTGCTGCTACGAGGAAGCTCTTTACAGTTTTATATTTACCAGTCAGATTTTTTTTAATTGTAATGTTTATATTGTCAACTTTACAGTGTGTGGAGGTGTCACTGTGCTCCTTATGTAATATAGCAGTGCCACGTAAGACTGGGGTTGGGAAGAAGCAAAGATACAGCAGCAACATGAATGGCAGATTTGCATCTTGAAGATCAGCCCTGTATCTTTGAATTTCCTGACAGTGGGATGCAAGGCATCCATAAATTCTCCAGACACCCCCCCCCATCTCACCTGCCTACAGGCAGGCAGGGATAAAGTGGGTGACAAGTTTGGGACCAGCAAGGGGCAGAAAAATATGGTAACCTGCATCACTGAGCAATTTAATGCTGCATTTGTTGGACTGCAACCTGGAACCACAGGCTGAGGTGAGATTCAGGCACTTCTGCATTTAGAAAAGGATGACTTTCCCCTTGAGCTGGTGTGAACAACCTTGTACTGGATTTACTGATCTTTTTGTAAGTGTAGTGAGCCATCAAATCATGCCCAATTCAACAATATTATAAGGGTATTAAAGGTCTGGATATAGTTCTTCCACCTGGATCCACTTGCCCTTTCATTTCAAATGGCAGAGCAGCTTTGTTTGTACGAATAGAGATGTCCCATGGGAAGCTTGCTCTCTACAGTAAGCTTTTCCTGCAAGTTGGCCAACCCACCCTCTGAATGGATAATGTGGGTTGCCTAGCCACCTTTTGAGGGATTGAGCAGGAATTTTGGGCCTTGTTCAAATTGGCTGGGAAGGGGGCCTTTCTTTACCTGCTCTACAGTGCCTTGGAGAGTGGTGGTATTCTCTAATTGTGTGTGTTAAGTGCTGCCAAGTCACAACCCCATAGGGTTTTGGGGGTAACTGATTAAGCAGAGGTGGTTTGCCATTGGCTTCCTCGGCAGTCTCTTCCTTAGTGGTCTCCTCTCCAAGTACAGACCCTGCTTAGCTTCCAAGATCAGACTATACTATACCATTCCACTAGGGTTGCCAACCTCCAGGTACTTGCTGGAGATCTCCTGCTAATACAACTGCTCTCCAGCCGACAGAGACCAGTTCAGTTCCCCTGGAGAAAATAGCCGCTTTGGCAATTGGACTCTATGGCATTGAAGTCCCTCCCCTCCCCAAATCCCGCCCTCCTCAGGCTCCGCCCCAAAAACCTCCTGCCAATGGCAAAGAGGGACATGGCAACCCTACATTCCACATCCTCTAATTAGGCCTGGTCTTTTGACTGGTTAGGCTACAACTAGTTTTGGCAGCAATGGTGTGAGTTGCTACAGAATAGACAGGAATACTTGACAAGCACCCTGAGCCATCTAAGGATAGAGGGCTGTTCCAAAGCTAGCCAATCAATAGCTCAAACAGCCTGATGGGCTGGGGAGGTAACATCCTTGGCGGTTGAACAGCATTGACCAAGGCCTTAGTTATAGAAATGAATTGTGGAGGAATGAGGCTTAACAGCTCTTGGCACTTTTTTATATGCAGGTGAGAACCAATGAAGCAAGCAATAATGCTGGCTAAGTTAGGAGCCAGGGTGGGTTTGCCCAAAACATTGGTAGCTGTGGTAGGCTGCCTGTTAGCAGCAACTCACACGAATTCAGAGATGTTTCAGTGATGTAGATCAGCTGTTAATAAACTAGTTAACCCACATAATGATATCTTGTGCCCCTATTTGTGATATTGGTACAATAACAATAAATATCTGCTTAAAAGCATTATATTTCATTGATCAGTTGCAGTGGTCACAAAGACCTTTTAATTGTGATCTCTTAATGTAATGTATACATTGTATATAACATGTTGAAGCAGAAAAAGACTAAAAAAAACCTCCGAATAATATTTTATATAAATTCTAATGTTCTAAATTAAGGCACATTTCATATCTCAAAATAAAACAACATTTTTGGACAATTAAGGCAAATATATTTAATAGATTGTTTTTTGCCTTCTGATATAATTTGCTCTCTTGTGGTCTGTATTTTAAGCTATATTTAAATTAATGCATTGACCATTTTAAAAAGAAAGAAAATAGACTGATTCTACATTGTCCAGTATGTGCCATTGTTAACATTTTTATCGTCAGCACTGCAACCAGGTTGTCAGAAAATTACTTAATACGATTATTGATTTTTCTTCTCTTTCTAAGCTCAGCTTTGGAGGGATTCCAATGCCAGGAAAACCAGGGATGTTACCATGGAAAACATTTCAGGGATGCTTTGAAAATCTTTATTACAATGGTGTGAATGTTATTGATTTGGCCAAGAGACATAAACCACAAATCAACATTATGGTAAGAGATATAAAAGCAGGCGCTTTCATTTGTTACCTTATTTATAAGGACATTCAAATCACAGCATAAGGTTGCAATCCACAAAACTGTTAGCCAACTGGATTTAAGGCAACTGTGTCCCATTAACTTCATTGGGATTAAACTGGTTTAAATTTAAGTACTCTTGTTTAATTGTATTTATGGATCAAGCTGTAAGTCATGACACAGAAGCTAGTATTACTGAATCTATTACTGAATCTTTGCATGAAGGCTCTGCAGAAAGGACTAGAACTGAGGACTGTAAATGATGAGAGTTTATTCAGGTCTTTCCCCACCATAAGCTGAACATAATAACAGAAAGGAAGAAAGCTCCCATAATATCCAAGAACTAGTTCAAAAATACAGTTGTGCTGAGCCACTTCAGCATGCAAAAAGGACTGCATTTTGAATGCTTCTTGATGTTAAAAAAATCTTGCATAAGCTTTAGTGTTGCACTAATGTACTAACTTAGCATATATATAAAAAAATTAAATTGGAGATCTGCCAATTCTGATGGATCGGCAATTTGGAAGGGATGTAGGGTTGTCAGGCTGAGACTGGGAAGTGGTGGAAGGGTGGGGGGTGGTATCACGATCCCCCCAGTGAGTACTGAGGGAGAGAGAGAGAGAGACTGATTGTTTGCCAGAATGTTGGATCGGAGTTTTAATTTTTATCTTTAGTCCCCTTTACTTATTTTACCTCAGAATAAATGACACACTAGAGACTTTTTTCAAGTTAACACCAAATAATAGATTTATTAAACACTGTATAAGGGATATATTTGGAGGGGAAACGGTGGTTAGGGAAAGTATAGAACCAGAGCTATTTTATAAGTTTCACTTCAGAGAAGGCATAGATCTTAGATGGCTTAGTAGGTACAGATTTACAATTCTTATATTCACAAATTCATTTTCTATTCAGACTCTGTCGCCTAGCTATCAGGGAACTGGGAGATTAAATAATCTCTCTTCCCCAGAGAATAAAGAAGTATGGGGATTTCTCCTCAAACTCTCTCTTCCAGTTCTCACTTCTGTGGCAGTGATCCCTTAACAAAACCCTGTATCTGGAATATCTCTTTCCCAGAGCCTATTCCCTTCCAGTGACCTGAGAAAGGGCCCTTTTCCTCCCAATCTGTGCCTGTGACTCTGCAGGATTTGTTTCACAACAATTTAGGCAAAACTGAATCCTCAGGTTCCCAGGGTCAAAACACAGCTGCTGAACACACAGGTTACCAAAATCAGAATCAATTCCTTTCTTCAGACCAGAGGGAATGAGCTCCTTAGCTTCACCCACTCCCTTTCTCTGAGCTTCTTTCAAAGATTAACTCTTTGTTCGTCACCGGTGGGCACATGGTGTGGAAAGTTGTGATTCCTAGAGCTACCACGGTGGCTTCCAAGTATTCCCTAGAAATGACATCATTGTGTGGGAGACTCCTATGAGTTTGTTATTTTAAAATTTTATTTCACTTTTTAATTTTCCCTCCAAGCAGCAGCAGGGAACAGAAACTTAATGGCAGGGGATCCAACCAGGGGTTTAGTACTTTAAAGTTTCAACATATAGCCCAAGGAAGCTGAAGCTTCCAAAAGCTTTGTGGTGCTCTGATATGAGCCACCCATTACTCATATGTTCTGTGCCAATAATTCCCACGATCGACAAGCAGATTATAGTGGTACCCTAAAATATAAAGAATTCCATGGAAATTCTACCTTGGATTATAAATACAATTGCATCTGTAGTTTACATAGGGGCCAATTCATAGGTTCTATAGGCATTGGAGAATGGATGCAAATCTTGGCCACATGCTTCCCAACTGCCACATGAACCTTTCAGTGTAATTAATATTCTTGTATGGGCATGCATTTTTGTTATTCATCTGCTGTACTTGAAATTCACCCATGTGCCCTATGTTCCTATAGACTCTAGAGATTGGGGCCAAGTGTAAACTGGTATAACAAACATGTTTGATATTAAAAAAAAAGGTTGTGAATTTAAATAACCTAAAGTGGCATAGTAACTTAGTAAGAACCAGAATTACTTCATCAATATTTATTAGAACTATTTACATAGCCATATTACTTTCATTATTAAATATTTGGAACATGTATTTGGAATGTAAAACCGCCAAGTTTTGCTTCAGTATGAAAAATCTGTTATTAAATAGGTAACTACCAGGCAGCTATCCAAATATGTATATAGGGGAATCCACTGATGGTGCAATGCTCCGGTTTTTTTAAAGGCAAATTAGCCTTCTTGTCTTTTCACTGTGGGTCAGTTCAGTTTGATGGTGATCTTAATGTAATTTCATTTATAACAGCTTTTTTTTAAAAAAAAAAAATCTGGTCATAAAACAAATAGGAGCCTCGTGGTGCAGAGTGGTAAGGTGCAGTACTGCAGTCCAAGCTCTGCTCACGACCTGAGTTCGATCCCGACAGAAGTTGGTTTCAGGTAGCCGGCTCAAGGTTGACTCAGCCTTCCATCCTTCCGAGGTCAGTCAAATGAGTACCCAGCTTGCTGGGGGTAAAGGGAAGATGACTGGGGAAGGCACTGGCAAATTACCCCATAAACAAAGTCTGCCTAGTAAACGTCGGGATGTGACATCACCCCATGGGTCAGGAATGACCCGTGCATGCACGGGGGACCTTTACCTTTTTTAAATAAAACAAATACACAAATGGTGAATGTTATTCTTCCAAGGCCATGCCCAAGTGTTTCCTTTTTCTTCTGAATCATTTTAGGGAAATGTTTTGGGTTTGATCCAAACCATTGAGTTGAATCCAAAGATACATTTCCACTCACAGAAGGATTTTTCTTGTCACAAAAGGTGCCCATCTTCACGCAGAATGAATTTTATGCTCAGAGTTAAAACTTGCATTTATTCCAGTTAGTTAAGAAATAACAACTTAATTTTTGTTGTACCAAGGCATTTGTCTGGGGGCCTTCAGTAGTGTCAACAAGCCCTATGTTAATCCTTATTTTACTTGGAAAATCATTGGCTGTTATGGCTGAAACAGAATAGATAATCAGATTGATATTTCTCATAATGTGTGATAATTTGGTATCGGTAGATTTGTTATTTTTCTGTTCTTATCTGTGTCATGGATTAAAACAGCCAAACTGAGCTGGTATTATCTTTAATTCTTACCCAGTGACTTGTACAGGCATGCTGACATTAATGGATAAAATTCTCTTTTCCTTTATCTAACATTTTACTCATTTCCTTTGTTTCTAGGGCAATATATCGTTCTCTTGTGCAGAGCCCCCAATTGTTCCTGTCACCTTTTTGAACTCCAGTAGCTATCTAGCATTGCCTGGCACAGCAGGACAAGATGAAATTTCAGTTGGTTTTCATTTTCGGACCTGGAACAATGAAGGGCTCTTGCTTTCAAGCAAACTCTTCCAGTCTACAGGTAGCCTGTTCTTGTATCTAACCGATGGAAAGGCTAAACTCAGCTTCTATAAAACAGGAAAGACACAGAGTGACATCACCGCAGGTAATAAAAAGCAAATGATTTCTATATGGGAATAATTGTGTGGAATTGCTTTTATTAATGTTTGAAGTGCAGGATTATGAAAACAATGTGGAGAACTGTTTGTCTTGGTTTCTTTCTTTTTCTTTTCTTTTGCAGTCTAACATATCTGAATATATTGTATTTCCTCACATGTTCCCAAATGTCTCTGTATATAACTAGAGTTGCCAACCTTCATGTACTAGCTGGAGATCTCTTGCTATTACAACTGATCTCCAGCCAATATAGATCAGTTCACCTGGAGAAAATGGCAGCTTTGGCCATTGGACTCTATTGGCCATTGGACTCTATGGAGTCTTTCCCCTCCTCAGGCTCCACCCCAAAAATCTCCAGGTAGTTCTATACACATTGTCAAAGTTCAAGCCTCAGTGTGCTGCCCAAACCCTTACTGCTTCCCAGGCAGTTCTGGCTGACCACAGGAAGAAGTAGAAAGCTACACTGCATGATTTTGGGGTTATAGTCTGCAAAGCCATTCTTAGGTCTGACAAGGAATAGCCGAGACAATATATGTAAATAAGACTGTAGTCATGCACGGCAAACTCTGAAGGGCAGAAGTCAGCAACATCTCCTAACTCCAGTATCAGGTCTTATTTAGATTCTAGTTTTGTCTTCTTATTCAGAACATCTGTAACCCACAGCAAGCATGCTTACAATCCTGTTTTTTCCATGTCTGCATTTCAAAAACGGCTTACAAGTCTCAGTAATGAACAGTAACAACAGTATAAAATTTGAAATAATTGAATGGTTGCCAACAGCAATCAGATGTTAGGTTGATGATTTGCATAAAGGGATCAGCCTGGAACGGAAGCTTTGACATTGATTTTAGTAGCAACAGGATCAACTGCAATGCATACTAACAAACTCAAATGAATAATGCAACCAATGTGCCAATTTATGAGTAAGAGGTTTCCAGGGGCTCACTATCTGAAAATGTTAATTCCATGGTAAGAGTGTCACTGATGTGCATTTTTCTGTGATGTATCTGACTTCCTCCAGAGCAGTTTAAATCACAGCGCAATTACATGCAAGTTAATGACAGAACCTTAGTTCAGTGTCTCTTTAACAGGTTTGCAGAATGCGCTGTCATTTCTAACTGGCTTACTGACGTACTTTCCTGACAAACTGCTTAAGCTACAAACACAAATCTAAAGCTCTAAAATATTCTCCAACAAGAAAATCCTCACAACAAAAAATCAAAGGGGTATGTTAAAGCAGAATTTATTTTATTGCATATGAGTAAAATTAAAAAAAATATCAAATATGGTTGCAAATGTAAGTGTATCCTTGCCTATGCAATTGCACAGTGTTAAATCTTTCAGCATGGTTGCTGCTTTGCTTTCTGCAACAGAAAGCTATCTAGCCAAACCATACAAGTGAACTTTTCTTCTCATATGTTTGAAGTATTTGTTGTTGCTACGTTCATTGGAACAAATCAAGTCTGCATTTGGAGATTGTATAATTAAATTATGGATGGTTGGACAGGTTTGTTCCCCTACAGGCAAAGACTTATGACCTGGCTTTCACACATACAATATGTGATAATTAAATCAGAGCATATTAGTTTGAACACAGCTCAGAGACTTCATTACCAGAGATGTATAAAGTTTTCTTTGTTCACATATAAAGGCAGCAAGTACTATGTAAATTCATGATTGCTTAATCTTCAGTAAATCAAGACTTCCTATTGGGGAGTTGTATATTTGTCCTACGTATTCTCTTTTGCAAGTTGGTCATCAGCTATCTAGAAGATTGTTATAAGGAGGCTGAACCACTGTATTTCTATCCAGGTTCTTCATTAAGCTTTAAAACTTTACAAATGGAAATTGTGAGAGCAATATGACCCTCCTATAGAAATATGATGTCAGGTTTCAGTATCGACACGTTTTCTTAAGTGTGCGTCTGAAGAAGATTCAGCACTCGATGGCATAGGCTCATCATTAAGAACTGACAGCTAAATAGTAGAATGAACAGGAATCTAGAAGAGTCAAGTAACTTGAACCAAGCCAAAGCAACTCAAGTATATTTATTAATCTGTTGAATGGCACTGTCATTGGCAATGGTAAACCTATTTATTTATTTACTTTCCAAGTTCCTCAGAGCCGCCCTACAATTGCCAAGATGTGTTCCAGATGCTTTGATCCGTTTAGAAACTGGCATGGTGGCAAGGATTGTCCTGTCCTCGATTTCTCTCTGGCTAAAAATTAACTTCAACCCCAAGGGTCTTCTCCCACTGATCCTTCTTCTCCCACTGATCCTTTGTGACACCTTTAGTTCAAAATGGGTGATAGCCATAGAAGACAAATTAAATAACTTGGGTTTTACACCCCTAGTACTACTTCAGTTAGGGTGGGAACAAGCTAAGTCAATTATAACCCAAAGGATTAAAGACATTGAGAGACAAGCAGATTTAGCAAGGGCGCCTCTGTTCATGGCACCCCTCTATTCTAAATACATCCTAGCACCAGCAGCCTATCCCCACTATTTAGAGATAAATAATTATAGAAGGGCCTTTACCCTGGCCAGGTGTGCAGCCTTACCATCTGCTATGCTAGAGGGGAAATTTAAGAAGATACCCTGGGAGAGAGATTCTGCCCAGCAAACCAGGGGTCTTAGAAACTATTGAGCATGCCATCCTGAACTGCAATTTTTATACATTACCCCGTTCAAAGTTTATTGAGCCCCTCTTATCGAGTATGGGACATGACAGGACAGGAGAAAGGATTGAGGCGCTCCTACAAGGGGATAATCCCTCAATCACTCTTCAGGTTGCGAAATTTTGCACGGCAGCAATGAAAATTCGACGCCATAGAACTCTTAGCCCAATTGACAGATGTGTCTCGGTTGTAATTTTTTCCTTTTAAGTGTTATAAGACTCGGACTGTAATTTTTTGTTTGTAACAGTATTTTAGTCCATGTTTCCTGTTTTATCTTGTTTTATCTGGCTAAGGGCCGCAAATAAATTGTCTGTCTGTCTGTCTGTCTGTCTGTCTGTCTGTCTGTCTGTCTGTCTGTCTGTCTGTCTATCTATCTATCTATCTATCTATCTATCTATCTATCTATCTATCTATTTATCTATCTATCTATCAACTTCATTTATGCCCTACCTTTCTCCCTAATGGGGACCCAAAGCTGTTTGGGACTGTTTGTTTCAGCAGTCAGGAGTCTTTATATTCCTGTATATCATTGAATGTGTGTGTTAAGTGCTGTCAAGTCGTTTCCTACTATGGTGACCCTATGAATCAATGTCCTCCAAAGTGTCCTATCCTTAACAGCCTTGCTCAGATCTTGCAAATTGAGGGCCGTAGCTTCCTTTATCTTATATTCTAATAGAAAAGTTGGCAAAACTTTGAATACTTAAATCCGATTACTGGAACTATGAATTGGCAAGGTAGATCTTTCTACAAATAGGAAAAGGGCCCGAGGTTTGCAGAAAAATGTGAAATATTTTAAAAAATACATTGTGAAGCTTTTTTTAAAAAATGACAAAAGCCTGTAGCTTTAAGCAACAGCTTCCTTCAGTGACTGTTGTTAGGCAACCATAGAGTCTAGACTTGATTCTCCCAGGGCAGGATCCTTTCCAGGCCTATTTTGGTTTTGGGGGGAGGACTTACTGGCCTAGCTAGGGTTGCCAGCTCCAAATTGGGAAATTCCTGGGGATTTTGTGGTGGAGTCTAAGGATAGGGTTGCCAGGTCCTTCCTCTCCACTGGTGGGAAGTTTTTTGGGGCAGGGCTGGGCGGCTGTGCATGACATGCCTAACTCCTGGAAGCATTGCATCACAACAGGATGCTTTACCATGTGTCCTGTTGTGATGCAGCGCTTCTGGCAGTAAACCCGGCAGTGACGTAAGCCCAAAACGCACAGCCACCTCTCTGAGCTGCCTGCTTGATTGGTGGGAAATTGCTTGCTGGTTCCAGCAGCCTAGAAATCCTACCTAAGGAGGGCAGGTTTTGGGGAGGAAAGAGGCCTCAGCAGGTCTTTTTATTCATGGCTGTTTCCTTCGCTGTCACCCCACCAACAACCTCGGGCCTTTGTTTTGATTATGCATGCCATTTCCAACCATCAGAGGTCGCCTCACTCTCCTCCTGCATTTCCCTGCATTTTGCCCACATTTTGAGGGACCTGTTTTATCTTGAATTTGAAAATGTGGGCAAAATGCAGGGAAATGCAGGGGGAGAGCAAGGTGACCTCTGATGGTTGGAAACAGCATGCATAATCAAAACAAAGACCCAAAGTCGTTGGAGGGGTGACGGCTAGTGAAACAGCCATGCATGAAAGACCATTGACTCCACCCTCCAAAGCAGCCATTTTCTCCAGGGAACAGCTCTCTGTTGTCTGTAGTACAGTTGTATCTGGGAAACCTCCAAGTCCATTCTGGAGGTTGGCAACCCTAGGCCTGGCAGCAACCTCAGGGTGACTTGATACCACCTGCCTTGCAAGAATCAAGTAAGCCTGGCTGCTTGTTACTGTTCAACAGCAGCCACCCAATGAAAGCCAGTGTGGTCTAGTGTTAGACCTTCAGAGCAGAGTCAGGGACACCCGGTTGAAATCCCCATCTTGCTGTGGTCACTCACTGGGTAATTTTGGACCAGTCGCATACTTTCAGCCTAACAAGTCTGATGTGCAGATAAAAAGGAGGAGAGGAGACTAATGTAGCTGTTTTGGTCCCCACTGTGGAAAAGGGCCATGATTTTTCAAGGTAGAGCCTGTGGAGGGGGGAGGCGAGATAAAACTTAAGACAGAGGGGCAGATAAAGGTAGGTTGGCTGTTGATTTGGGACACCCAGAAAAAACAATGTGGCATTTGATAACAGCTGGCATGAAATGTCTCATAATTCCTCTAATTTTCTCAATAGTGAAAGGTTTCATTCTATGATTCGTAGTATCATGCTGATATTTTAATTTAATCTATTTTGTTTGTTTGAAATGTTTTCTTTTTCTTCCAGGTGCTGGATTACACAATGGACAGTGGCATTCTGTTTTTTTGTCAGCTAAAAGAAGCCGTGTAAGCTTAGTAGTAGACAATGATGCAGCCTCTTCCTCTCATGCTTCAGTACCTATACAGATATTTTCAGGAGATACATATTACTTTGGAGGTGAGTGGTATTTTTGTTTCTTGCTTTTTGGAATCTGAATTTCAAAACAGCATTAAAGCTGCTTAGTGACAGAAAAGTGACAGGAACATCACCAGTGACATACAGTTCACCTTCTAAGATTTACATAGAACCATGAAATGGTAATTTTGTTGTTGACTTTAATAGGATGCTGACTGCACCCTCGGGCTCTTTGAGGATTCACTTTTATTTTATTTAATGAAAATAAATGGTACATTAAGCATTGTTACAATAGTATTCCAAGACTAATTCAACTGTTGCTGCTTATATGAGGCCTGACTGAATTTAATAGAAGCATTATTTTCAGACCAATGCAAAAATATCTACAAAGTTTTAATGTTACTTTCTATTTCCCCAAGATATTGCATCTTTCACATTGCTCTGAGTAGCAGAATGGCCATTTACAATGCATGAAAATATAATTAATTTCAGACAATACTTCCTTCTGATTTCCCCATATATTTTTTAGAAGTTAACAAATGAGTCCCTGTTTCTTTTTTGATGGGAAGATTCATGTACTGTCTCTGCACTTAGTGTGCTTACCTACCCTATGACAGGAAATGCATATGCACAGCTTTGGACATTCCAAACAAGCAATGAAAAAGGAGCATATTTCATTTGTGTTTCATCTGTTTTAGCTTGATAAGAAGATTCAAAGCCACTTTAAGGCTATTTCACATTCTGCTAATGTTATATATTGTGGATTTCCATATTATTTTTAGCATTACAATATCTTGAATCTGGACTATGCTCACTTTGAACACCAAACATTTATCGTAAGATACCTTTGAATTCTGAAGCGTAATTAAGCTGTGTTATGCTGTGTTTGTTGCAGCTTGTTTGAGGAAGGGGGCTGTAGTCTAGTAGCAGAACATATACTTTCATGTATAACATTCATGATTAAATCCCTTCAGTTAAAGGGAAATCTAAGAATAGGCTTACATATGCCTAGTTTCCTTGTCTCACTAAGCTTTTTAGCATACATTAGGAAGCAGATCTTTTGGCCACCCATTTCATGCCAAGAACCTGAAAACCAAATTACTTATCCCATACCCTAATTTCTGCTGATCAGACTAGCAATTTATACTAAGGATACTGTGAATTCTGCCACGAACACGTCAGACAGTTGAATTTGCCATATTCAAAGGTGATGATCATATGTGAATCCATCACTCAATCTGTTTGGTTCATACCAAACAACTATAAACTCCTGCTGAACAGGTTTGCATTGGTTTTTCACAGAATTGATCATGTGCAAAGACACTGTCGATTCAAACTGATCAGCGGCCATTAGCACCATGGGGGGTGAATTAGGAAATCACTCTAGAAATAGGTTTCTAATCCACCTGACCAATCACTGTGTTTAGGAAAGACTAAAATAAGTCTTGGGAAAGACTAAAATATAAGTTAGAGATCAGAGGGCTTGGCTATATTTCAGATTTCCTCAAATACAGCAGTTTGGGTTAATGTATTAGAAGCCCACTCCTTGGGTGAACTGTCTGTTACATTTCTTCCCATGTTTCCCACAGCCACACAGAAGCCACGGGAAACTTCTTCTTCTAAAAAACAGAGATCCCAATTAGGCTCAGGGAAGGAAGGGCTCCTGCCCTCCCCCCAAGCAGTTTTCTCAAGTGAAAACCATGCTGGGAAGAATTATTTCACCAATTTTGCTGCTCCACATGCACACATACTCCATGTGAAACAGCAAAATCAGTGAAACAACTCCCCCCCCCCCGAGTGGTTTTCACATGAGCAAACTGCTGGGGGGCAGGAGCCCTTCCTCTACCTGTGGCACAATTCCAAGCGCAAGGTATGCAACCTGCCAATGTGTTTGGGGTACCCCATGTAAAAATCATAAGGATCCATGCTTTTATGATCCTGCCAAGATATGACCTATATGATGGCAGTTTTGTTCTATTTCAGTGTAAAAATATTACAGATTTATGAGAATCCAATTACTCCTAGAGAGTGGATTTCTAATCTACTCCCCATTTCTTTGTATGGGGAGGGCTGAAACACAGTAAGCCTCTGATGTCTAACTTTGCCCAGCCTTCTCAAAACACAATGATTTGAGGGGTGTGTGCGGAGGATTATAATCCCACTCCTAGCTGAACTGAAAGTTGGATTCTAGCCCATACCCAAAAAGATTATGGCCTTTTATGCATGGGTAGTTTCTATTGGATATGCTGCTTTCTTTATGCACAATAATTGAACTTGAATTTTAAAATCAATATGCACAGGGGCTTTCCCCCTCAAAGAAATTCCCAGAGTACTTGGGGTTAAATTAATGCATCACCAGGGGAAATGCAGAGCTTCAGAACTAATAGCATAGGCATTATTCCCCATCCCTTCAAATACTGCTTTGTTATTGGCTGTAGTCTACTTTTAAAAAATAGTCACCAGCCCCCACCAGCCACATGGAGAAGCAAGAATGGGCATGGGGAGAAAAACCTGGATTGACAAGCATTTACAGAATCAGATTTTAATTTGGGATTGAGGCAGGCATTAAACTTGGGGTAAAACAGCATCCACAAAACACAGGGAGAATGTAAGGGGAGAGTGAGGTAACTTCTAAAGGTCAGAAAATGCAAGTATAATGAAAACAAAGCCCCGAAATACACAGGGCTTGACGGCTACAGAAAGAACCTGTACATAAAAGGCCAGGATTTAGGGAAGTCTGAAACAAAGCAAAGTTAGAGATCTGAAGCCTCTGTTTGACATGTGTTGACACTTGAGAGCCCACATGTGCAAAAAGCCAATTGTGCTGTATAGTTAGGAAGGAATATAGTGAAGCAACCTGTTGAACACAGATTTCCCCTGAAACTGGTCCACAGTTTGGCCCTGTAAAACACAAAATTTTACATAGCTTGAAGTCTTTGCTTGTAAATTGGAAGGCAGAATACTGAAAAGCTGTGGGATTTACAGTCTGATGAAGGGAGGAAATAGATCTTATTAGCTGGGGAATTCTTACACTTTTTGAAGCCAAACAGTGTTCTTGAGAAGTTTCTGTTACATTGGTTACTGTGTTTTAGAAAGGTATGACCAGAAATATGCTATTATTATTATTACCATTAGTTCTATTAATAATAGTGTGAATTATTTATTCTTTATCTGAATAGTAATGCTGAATATTTTTAAAAAGCAGATGCATATGGAAGAATTTAAGACTAGGTAGGATCCATAGTTACAAACAAGTCCTTTGACCAATATGAGAGAGCCAGTGTGGTGTAGTAGTTAAGAGCAGTGGACTCTAATCTGGAGAAATCCCTGCTCCTCCACATGAGCGGCAGACTAAGGTTACAGGTCCCACATGGATTAATAATGATGACAGCCATTACAGTAGTGAGAGGCAGGGATATAAAATCCCCTTTCTGCCTCTGCCAGTAGTGGAGCTCCGGAGATAGAAGAGGGAGGAAGAACATTATTTTGCCTCTTCCCCACTTCAGCCTCCTGGCCCTTATCATTCTTAATCCACCCAGGTCCCACAATCACAGGAATAAACTCTCTCAGGGCTGGAAAATGCTTGGGGATGGAACATAGGAAAGATGCGGGCCTTGCACCCAAGCTGCTTGATCTACTTGCTGTGTTGTTCAGATGCCTCTACTATCACTGGCAGAAAGGATTGATCACACACACACCCAGTACACCTGTGTTCTGGGTTATCATTTGCTTACCATTTGTGTACATATTTCATACTGCTGGTCTATACTGTAACAAACTACTGCCACTGCACAATTTTGCCAACAATGCTGCAAACAGTAAGAGAATTCAAAATAGCTCATTGCCTGTTGTCCCATCACTTCCACTCCTGGGTATTAATGTCCTTGCAATCTCCTGGTTGAGATCACATGAACACATGAAGCTGCCTTATACTGAATCAGATTCTTGGTCCATCAAAGTCAGTATTTCCTACTCAAATCGGCAGAATTTTCTACTTAGACCTACTCTCCAGGGTCTCAGGCAGAGAAAGGTCTTTCACATCACCTACTCGCTTAGTCCCTTTAACTGGAGATGCCAGGGATTGAACCTGGGACCTGCTGCATGCCAAGAAGATGCTCTACAAACTGAGCCATAGCCCCTCCATATGTTGATACTACTCTAATAGCAGTTTCCAACTGGAGCAGTGAATGTTGCATGGCCACCTGATAGCCCCAATCTTGCCAAAATATGAAATACACTTCTTCGATTAATCCTTTTTTCAAAGTGTTCATTTCTGAAATTATTATATTTCTAGGGTGCCCTGCCACTGCCAGCAGCATGGAATGTAAAAATCCATCTAGTGGTTTCCTTGGATGTATGAAACTAATTTCTATTGATAACAAAGCAGTAGATTTAATTTCAGTTCAACAAAACTCAGTGGGAAATTTCAGTGACCTACAGATAGATTTGTGTGGCATTATAGACAGGTAAGATTTTATTTTTTTTCTCCAATATTGCATTTTTAATGCTGTTTTTGCTGATGATGAGTGAAAGTGTCTTTCCCCAGAGAGCTTTCAGTGGTGTTTATATTCTGGACCAAAGTATTTTGGGGGGATTTGTTTTGGGTTATATAAACTACTGGTTTTGCTTTTAATTTCTCTGTTCATTGATTTAATGTGTTTAAATGTGCCAAATACCAGATCTGTTTTCCTTCTGTTGCTAAACAGTATGTTATAATGCAATCAAATACACCATTGTGTTGCATTAATAACTATGGCATGGATCTAACCATCCAAGCATGGAAGACACACCAAGTTTTCTCATGTTCCTTCATCTTTGCAGCTACTTCCATCGCACAGAAAAAATCATTCCTGGGGTGGCAAAAACCACCCAGACGTATAGTCCTGTGGGTCAGTGGGCTGGAGTGAGAAAGGATATGGGCATGAAATCTATCCCTTCCTTCAGCAGAGCAGTATGTGCAGAAGAGGAAGGAGGAATGATTGCATCCACTTGCCCTTCAGCCCCTCACCTTTTGTGGCTATTCTTCTATGCAGGTCCCACAATCCTAGGAATAATCTTTCTGGGTGTCTGAAGGGACAGCCTCATAGTAGAGCTGTTGGCCTCATAGTAGAGCTGGCCCTGGCTGCAACTCACTTTGCAGCCACCACTATCCCCTGCTATGGGTGTGAAGTGAAATCTACTGATGCATATTAGCATATTTCACAACTGTTATCCAGTATATCCTCTTTAGCTTCTTAGATACATTTTCTTTTATCCATTGGTCTACTGTATCTCAGGTGTCTATACTTGGGAGCACAACTGTTATTACATTAATATGTTTATGTGTTTCCTTTTTTCCGTATAGATGTCTGCCCAATTACTGTGAACACGGTGGTGAATGTTCACAGTCCTGGAATAGTTTCTATTGCAACTGTGCAAACACAGGGTATACAGGGGCTACGTGTCATTCTTGTAAGTCTTAGACACTCATATCTTTTAAAACTATTATTTTAGAGACAGGAGACTTGGCTATCATTTGTTGTTGTGCGCTCCCATATAGGAACGAATTCTTCCATTCACTTAATTAGAGGCACATGTCCAACAAGGTGAATGAGAGAGGCCCATACAGTGGGGGGGGGGGGCTGCATCCTACAGAATGGAGTCATTGTGTGCATTAAAAAAGGTCTTAATTGGGGCATTGATGTGATTCTGCCTCCAGTTTCAAATCAATAAATCTTATTGATTGCTGTTATTTCACTGAGGCATGGAAAAACATCTGAGGATTATGAATGTTTAAATGTTATGCATACTGAGAATTATTTGTGGAACAATATATTTCTGTCTCATCTCTTCCCTTGCAATGCTGATGAGAGCTAAATTTGTCTAAACCCTTCAGTGAAGAAATTTTGGGATTTTCTGTAGGACATTTACTGAAAATGTCAGGTCAGTGTCCTGCAACAAAGGACCATTCAACAAAGACAGGGACTGAATTAAAACATTTTGTAGTGTACTTATATTTATTATACTGTACTAATTAGGGAGTGGGTCACGATGGGTAGCCATGAGGCCCATTCCTGAGCCTCCAGGATTAAATTCCTTAGGAGGCCAGGAAAGGGCTGCACTTGCATCCGCGCCCCCTGTGCTGGCGCCCGTGCCACTTATGATGTCTAGGGTGGCATGGACACCAGCGGGGGGACCACAACACCATTCTTTCAGTGCTGCCGCAGCCGCGCCACCCAGGGCTACCTGCTGGGCCCTCCGCTGGCATCCCACCGGTGCAAAGCCCCTCGCCGGTGTCCCGGAGGGGCAAAATGCCCCTTTCAAAAAATTAAAAACCTTTTAAAGGCTTTTTAGAACCTTTTGGCCTCCGGGTAATGGCTTTGGAGGCCATCCCCAGCCGCCAAAGGCTCAGGAATGGGCTGCCTGTCTGTTTGTGGCAGTAGAAAAGAGCAAGAGTCAAGTAGCACCTTAAAGACTAACAGCATTTCTGGCAGAGTATGAGCTTTCGTGAGTCACAACTCACTTCTTCAGATACCGTTAGAAATTTTGTTAGTCTTTAAGGTGCCTCTTCACTTTTGGTCTTTTCTACTAATTAGGGAGTGGATCATCTTCCCTATGAAGAAAGACTTAAGAAGTAGTATAGAAACAGGTTGGATTAATAACTAAAGGGGGAAATGTGGGGACAAGTTTACAAATAATGAATCATTTGAAGAAAGTGTATAGAAAGACTAAAACCTAAAACCATCCAATCACTCACTGAATTCTGAAAAAAAAAAAAAACTTATGGCACCAGTTTAAGAGAAGATTCATTGAGAGCCAGTGTGGTGTAGTGGTTAGGATGTAGGTCTAGGATCTGGGAAACCAAATGGAGTAGAGAATGAATAAGCCACTTTGGGTCCCCATTGGGGAGAAAAGTGGGGTGTAAATAAAGTAAATAAAAGCAGATGTGTGGGTCCATCATCTTTTTAGATCTAGTTTAGCACTGCATTTGAATCCAGAGTCTAGACTTATTCTAAATTGATTCATTTTGCCAATCCCCATGGCAGGTCCTTCCCAAACTCCTCCTTCCCAAGTCTACCAAAGACAAGGAGGCCTCAAATGTGGACCCCACTGGCCTTATTGTGTGGCCTGCAGTTTCTGTGCTTTCTGGCACATGTGAATGTTGCAGCTAGGCTGATGGCTGTGTTCAGAGCACCTTGAAAACATGAACTACCTTGTGGAATATACAAATAGAATTTATTGCCATTTGATGTTGCTGAAGTCAGTGTCCTAGAAAGCTTAATAAAAACAGCTACATTAATGAAGGATTGCTCTGTAGTGGCTAATGGCCGTAACAGCCAACAGTAGTAAATGGTCAGAAGTACTATATCTTTGGTTACACGATGGGAGCCAATGTCTGGCAGTAGATGTGAGGCTCCTGGGGCAACTGTTGCCTACCAGTCACAACCAGCTTTTGATCTGATAAAACAATCTAATTCTTGTATTCCATCTTAGAATAATTAGATCAAATAGCCATTGAAGGCCCATCTGTCTTGAAGAAATTTAGGCTCTAATGAAATTTAGACCCTGTACTGTAAATAATGCCATTGATCTGTACCTTATGTTCTATGTCATAAAACCACCATCATTATTTATATCAGATGAGGCACTGTTCAGACTCAGTCTCATAGTTTTGTGCTTCTAACCCTGCTGAATTTTCCATGCAGAGCACTATTGCTCTGAATCAATATTTATCATAAGCACTAATTGCATAAAAACCTAGCAGAAGAACATAATGGGAAATGATATTTCTATAGATCAGCAATTTAGACAATAGCTTACTTCAGTGTCCAGAACCTCTGCTTCATTGTTCTTATGGATGAAGAATTTCAAGAAAATTGTGTGTGTGTGTGGGGGGGAAAGATTTCTTGTCCATTGTTTTATGTTTTCTTCCTTTTTTTTCCTGTTTTCCACTTTTGGAAACTTTTTTCATTTATTTTGAAGGAAAGTTTCCATTTGACAGAATACATTTAGTATTTTTGTTTTTTAAAAGCCAAAGTATAAACAATTTAAGCATACAGTATCATTTTTTGAACAAAAATGCTATCTTGAACAGCATGATTACGAGATAATTTTAGAAGGTTGAACTAATGCACTTTAGATACGGAAATTTTGCCTGGCTGTATTTTCAGTAAGTGATTTTATGCTGTTTAATTGAAGCCTTTTTTTCTATCAAAGTTTTTTTCAAAGACTTTTTCAAACTTCTTCAGCTTGTCTGCCACAATAGAGGCTGGCTGCAGGAGTGAGAAGCCAGAATTGCTAGAGCTTATTTAACTTTGAAATGAGAGATTTAACAGTTAGTTTGTCCAGCTGCCCAGAAAACAGAAACAAATCCTTCTAATCAACTAGGAACATGAGCAGAAAATGTCAAGTACTGTGTACTTCATTTTAAGTTTGAAGCATTTCCACAGCTTCCATATTGTTGGCCCGATCAAATGCTTCACTGCACAGGTAAAGCAGATGAGTAGATTGGCACTAGGGTTTCAGCACTGGCACAAGAGAACAGCTCATCTCGCTGAACTGGTGCTGGAAGCCAGCACTGCCCCATGTGGCACAAAGCAGCAATCATCAGTGCTTATTGTGCCAACACTCTGCTGAAGCACTACATAGCAGAGTTGTTCCTTACAAGGATTTTTCTTTTTCTGAATATGATGATAATTTTCATAGATATTGGAATGGCCTGATAACTTTCCACAGGAATATGTTTGTACAGCCAAATACAGTAGCCCAGTTCCTCTCAGATCTTTTTGAGCTGGGGACTCATTTTAAACGTTCTTTATTTCCTGAAACTCAGCCACTGCCAGACATTGGATTGCATTAGCTAGATGAACACATGGAATGGATGCTTGTTTTCGCTGGTACAGAAGCTGCTGCTGCACAAAAAGGACTGAAGCAAATTGCTTTTTAAAGGTTCTGCATAACTCCACCTTGATCAGCCCTAATAGTCCAGCCTAGCCTGATCTCGTCAGAGCTCGGAAACTAGGCAGGGTCGGCCATGCTTAGTACTTGTCCAGTGTGTGCAGTGCTGGGGTATAGAAATGGAAAAAACTGGATGTTGTGTTGACCAGTCTTAAGATCAAGACCAACTGAAATGGTTAGAATCCTAGTTCTCCCCAATTCTGTGATAAAGCAAGTTTCTTAATGTTACTCCCTTTGACAGGGCATGTTTGGTTAGTGTAGCCATGAATGCTATCATTGTAGAAACAAAGAGAGACACCCATGCAGTCATTTTCTTATGGTAGAAGTAAATGCTGTTCACTTATACCAGGAGGAGTGCAGTTTTTATTGTGCAATTTTCTTCTGTTTCTTTGAGTTGTGAATGAATGTATTGTATATTTTAACACACACACCCATTGTTCATGCCCCAAATAAAATGCAAAATGATGCCATTAAGCTTGTGATGGAAGATGTTCTTTTACAGCCATTTATGAGCAATCGTGTGAAGCCTATAAGCACAGAGGGAACACTTCAGGCTTTTACTACATTGATTCAGATGGGAGTGGCCCCTTGGGGCCATTTCTTGTATACTGCAATATGACAGGTAAGGTGATAAACTCCCTTAACTCATGGTTCTGTCTGCATGCATGTTCATTATATTATATTGAAACACAATCCATCAAGTAGGAAATGTACCTGTTCGGGAGCTTGTCAATTCAAAGTGCAAGCAGATGAAGGTGACTTCTTAGCTCAGAATATAGGAACTGAATTAGAAAAGAAAATTACAATAACAATAAGACTCAGACTGTGGAGCTATGATTGTGTTCCTGTGGTGCTTAAGTGGGTGATGTGTTCTACAACTATGCTAGGAACTTAAAGCTGAATTTCATTTAACTGAAAAAAATGAGCTAATTATGAAATATTTTAATTCATTGGGACATTCAATTTTGAAGTGAATGGTTTTTATTTTTCCTTACTGCTTTTCTTGTTATTTTTTCACTTTGCTTTTTATAATTGCTTTTTATAATTAATTTATAATTTTATCATTATATATGGCTGTTTCTTTTGAGACTTAAGTTTCAGGGCATTATCTAGTCACAGTTAAGCACTTTAAAGTTCTGTGGAGAGTTAAAAAACATACTTAAGGCAGCAGTCCTTTGTAGGCTTGCTTGAAGGTAGTGTCATTCAACACAGCAAGCTTTACTTCTGAGTAGACCTGGCTAAGATTGGCATCAGGCTGTATGTCAGTGACATTTTTCAATGAGACTTATTTCTATTGATCTGAATGAATTGTGCCTAGACAGATAAATAAATAAAATAATAATAATTACCTTATATTGGAATATTTCATTGGGAAATATGCAAGCTGTTGTTTACGCTTTATATGCAAGTTCTGTGCAAGCTGTTGTTTATACTTTCTTTCTAGAATTATTCTGTGCAAACAATCTGGTGTACCTGAATAATTTCACCATTTTACTTGTACGGTGGATACCATTTTGTTTAAGGCCTTTCTATAGAGCTTTGTTTAGATTTTAACTAAACTGCAAAATGTATAATGAAAAGGTGATTAACGCATCATTTGAATGCACATTTTCCTGCAATCTATTTTTATGTAATACATACACATACACACAAACATTCACATGCCTTTATTGGCATATGTAATGCAAATTTCAGGCCACCATACAAACATGATTAGGACTGTGGCTCTTCTAGAGCTTTAGGCTAGTGAACCACACATTAAAATTACAAAATTTCCACCAGGACTTGGGAGAACATGATTTAGATATCTATGTTCCCAGAGACTTATGTGATAACAGGTAAAGGTAGTCCCCCTGTGCAAGTACCGGGTCATTATTGACCCATGGGGGGACATCACATCATGATGTTTACTAGGCAGACTATGTTTATGGGATGATTTGCCATTCTACACTTTACCTCCAGTAAGCTGCGTACTCATTTTACCAACCTTGGAAGGATGGAAGGCTGAGTCAACCTTGAGCCAGCTGCCTGAAACTGACTTCCATCGGGATCTAACTCAGATCATAAACTGAGCTTTGACTGCAATATTGCAGCTTACCACTCTGCACCATGGGGCACTTATGACACCCTGAAGCATCTTACTTGTATTGAATGCTACACATTCATTGCTGCAGCTATCATGATGCTACTTGTAAAAGGAGAGATACAACTATTCATTAACCTTTGACCAAATCAAAGAGGGAAAAAATGTGCAGTTTATGCACTCCAGTGATTTTAAACTGTGTCAGAAGGAGTCCAGCCCTCTGAGGTAAAACACAATTTGATTTATCCTTGAGTATCCAGGAACAGCTGCTAGAGTTCTCATCAGTCACTCCTTGTTCAACACATTAAGCAAATCTCATTGATCAGTTCCTCATCAAGAGATGCAATCTGACAGGATGAATCTTCTGTATTTGCTTTGTTCCCTGTTTCCTCATGACTGGTATTCCCTTTTCCCACCAGAGGCAATGAAGGCAGATGCCCACATTGTGACTGCTGCTACCTTGTCATTGATATTCATGTGGCTTTCTTCTTGAGGCAGCTGGAAAGGGGGGTAATGCTATCCTGACATATTCTTGGAGGTCACTTTCAATATAGCAAGGCTGTGGTCCAAAGCCTTAAATCAGATGGCAAAACTTTGCATAGAAATATTGCCATTTTGTTCTTCTAGGATTGTGGACAGTTTTAAAAGGCTGCATATGTGTAAAAAGCGGTTTTGCATTTAAACACAGTCAGTTAATCTGCCCAACCAACATTGCTGAATGCACTCTTAAAATATTGAGCCAAACCCTTGTTCTAATGGATAAACATTAGCGCTGTATTTGATTATCGGAGACATGAATCTCTATAGTTCATACTCCTGCTATAACTGATTTACCTGGCATTAAAAATGTTCTTCTTGCTGCCAGTCATTCCCAGGCTGCCATAAATAAAGAAAGTTGAAGGCAAGGTGTCCTGTTCTGCAGCTCAGTTAAAACACTTAACTGTAAAATATTGATTCAGTTTCTCAGGAGACTCTATAAATAAATTCACTGAATGGATTGGCCAGTATTATACTAGTGAGTTCTTACATAAGGTAGGAATCTAGCAAGGGCAAAGAATTAAGTAATAAAATAAAAGCTGGACAGAATGTATCCAAAAACATGCTGAGCAGCTGGTTCTAAATTTGACTGTCCTGCCTAGCAAGCCGCCAGTTCTCTGCCACTACTCTCTAGAAAATAGGATTATAATTTGTATTACACTGTTATAAATCATTATTTAGAGGGCATAGGGGGTCATTTTCTCCCATCTCACAGAAGGACAGCCTTTTAGCTGACAAAACGGAGAGGACAATGAATGTCATTGCAATATAGAGGGCAAATTATCAGTCCAACTCCACTATAAAATGAAACAGAAATTAGTCTGGGTGGGCCAAAAGCAGGTTTGCTTGATTGTTTGCTCAACAAGGAAAGGAGCATTTTTTTCAAGATGGAAAACATTTAATGTCCATATATCTAGTACATCAAAATTACCTACTTGTGACGGGTTGGCAGCAGACATTCAGACAACATCAGTAAAAAGCAATCAAACCCACCTAGCTGCTTGATAGTAGTTAGATTTTGTACATAGGAAGCTTCCACCCCTCCAGCCCTCATCCACTCTGCCTACATGCATCCACCCTGCCTTTTGGTACCTTTCCAGGAAGCCCCCTCTTAATTTAATCAGAGCCAGGAAACACACAGATTTTCATCCTGGGCTTACCATGAATTCCTGAACTTTACAATTACTTATTTGATATTATTTTGCGCTGGCTCCTATAACTATTGCTGTTCTGCCAAGCCAAAATTGTGCAGTCTCACCCCTCTCTTGGCTCAAAGGCTGCCTTCTCTGCTGCACTCTTCTATTTTGGAACCAGCACACCTTGTTATATCCTTGGGACCTTTGGAAGCTCTGCCAAAAGCTCCCTTCACTGAATCTGTGGATCATCTAAACAGGAAACATGTTCTACCCATCTTAGCTGACTGAGGATAGCTAAATTCCTCTGTTCAATTCTTTTCTCTTAAAACCTTTCCTATCTCCTTCTTTAAAATTCTCTCTTTCCCCCAGTCCTTCTCATGGCCATCCTTTGGTACAGAATTCCCATTCAGCTAGAGACTTGGCTCTCTTTCACTTTCTTCTGGGTGAGTGTCCTAAATCCAAATTAGAGAGTCTACTAGGGATATACACTTGGATATATATTATTTGTATATTTCTGATATATTCAGATCTCTGGATGGTATCCAGGATTTTCTGGGATACGATAAATGATTCCGAAAAATGGTCCCAGAAATATTCAGGATTAACTGGGAGTACCAGCATTTGAAGACTCCCAGGACTGTTCTTTCTTTCTTTCTTTCTTTCTTTCTTTCTTTCTTTCTTTCTTTCTTTCTTTCTTTCTTTCTTTCTTTCTTTCTTTCTTTCTTTCTTTCTTTCTTTCTTTCTTTCTTTCTTTCTTTTCCCAGGCACAACTTGCCAGTTTGATTTGTCTTAAATTATGCCCTTTTAAATTATTTTTTTGTCTTTACAAAGACACATTCTTTGCTCCAGTTGCTTTGTGTCAACTTCACTTTTTGCAGAGGACTCTCAGATTTGACATTGCTATAGATACCCAGGTTGTATGCTGGATTCTCTATTACATTTACATTTGCTAGGCTTGCTTTCCTATTAGGTTTTGCTCGGGTGGTTCTCATGTTGTACATTGGCATGGATCAGGCTTTACATTTTTTAAACATCCCCCCCCCCATAAGAATTAATGGAGGATGGCTGGGGACACCTGGTTCAAATTTCGTTTTGAAATTTGGGAGTTATTTAAAGGACAGGCACCAGCCACTGTGTAGCAATTACGGTGCCAGTAGCTTAAAGAACAGCCTCCCCCAGCCCCCTGGAAATATTTCCAGTAGGGAATAATGGGGCCAAAAAAATCAGACCCCCCCCCCCAATCTAGATCCGAATATCAAACCGGTATTTGGAATTTGGGAAACTGGGAATACTAATATTTTTCAGCTCCCTGATATCTGGATCCCCCCAAAAATACCATTTTTTAGCTGCACATCTCTAGATTCTACATGTGTCTAAGAGAACATGTGAAAGGGTGCACAGGTGGTTAGGGCTGTTGGGAAAAAAATTCAGGAAAGTTCAGCTTCAGCAAAATTTGGCCCATTTAAATTCGGGACGTGCCAAAGTCCGAACTCCCCTGCTTCGGATCCGCAAACTTCGGCGCGAGATCCGGAGTTCGGGGGAAAATTCGCCCCCCCATGGGCCTTCAAGGGGCTTCCATGAAGGCGAGCGGGGGAGCCTTTATACAGATTTGCGCCTTCCAGCTGGAAGGCGCAGATCTGTTTAAAGAGAGGGAAAACGGGGAGCTGAATTTGCTGAATTTATTCGTGAACACCCCAAACTCGCCAAATTCGGCTCCCCGTTTTCCCACCTTTTTTGAGTTCGGTTCAATCCGAACCAAAAAACCGCTGAATCAGGGGAAATTCGGCTGTTTTTTGGTTCGGGATGAACTGAATCGACAGCCTTACAGGTGGTAGACAATATCACTCTTGTATCATCTGCTTCCAGTCAGTTGTGAGCACAAAATTATAATAGAATCAATGAGACCAAGTCTGAATCACACAAAATTGAGTATTTTCCACTAGAGAATGCTGGGGAAAGCACTTTGTGGTATGATCGCAGCTCGTATACTAGACAAACAGTTCCAGGTTTGAGTAAGCAAGGAATTCTAAACTTTCATTTGGATTCATTTATGATTAGCTTTCTGTACACTATTACTGACACAAAATCCAAGTGAATATTTGTAATTTAGAACATGGGTGAGCTGAAAAAGAGAGCAACTTGTGAAAACCTCTAACATTCCATGCAGTGGTCTCAACCGGGCTAAGATAAGATGAAACTTTGCCAGACCTTATAGGAAATTTAAGAGGATGATGACAAAAACCAGACAACATCACCGCTGGCACCATCCTCTCACTAATGAATGAAAAGGGGGAAAAAACCCTTCAGAGCAACTTCATGGACCTACCAGATCCCACGTTCACCAAAGTCTGCTTTTTCACAATCTCTAAGTGAAATTATCTCTGAAGTACAGGATAGAGGCTGCAGGGTCATTCCCAGGTGATGTTTTGAAAGCAAACAGGTCATCTGAAACCACAGAACAACCAATTATTCAACTTTTCCAGAGGGCAAAGTCTAGAAATGAGGCAGTAAATGATAAAGTATAAGCACCAAGAGTTCGTGCTTACTCCTTAGAATTGCAGAGATACATCATCTTGCCTACCTTGAAGAATATACTGATGATGTCAAAATGAAGCAAATCATATCAGGAAAATATTTACTGTATATCCCTTTATTTGGGGGAGGGGGTGTTGAATCTAATAAGAAAAATACTCTAAAATTAGTTTACCACAACACCAAATATAGAATCAATATATGGCCAAAAACAAAAACAAAAACCTGTGCTTCTCAGAATGTAGTGAATTTAGTCCCCCCCCCCAATATTTTGGCATATAGTTTCCAAGCTACTGTATTTAGTGGGGGGGGGGTTTCTTGTTATTATTAACTGCAGTTCTGGCTTCATGTGTTTGCATGCCAAAATCCATACTCTGATGATGTACAATTGTTTATCTTTATTTATAAATTGACTCTATTAAATAATTTTATGCTGGTTATTCTGAATCTATATAAAGAGAATGACAAATGTTCCAGAGATTATGCACAAAAGCATGCAATTCAATTTAGGTTCTGTATGTAAATTCTTAAGAAAAACCGTCCTAAAACTCTTAAAAAGCAGAAAACAATGCTCTGAATAAACTAATACAGGTGCAATTTATACAAACTGCATGTTTTAATTATCCATACAATTCCACAATAATAATTGCCTTTTTGTGCAGAAAAGACTTGGGAGACATTGATAATGTCTTGTAATTCCATTGTTTAGGTTACTGTTCAACTATCTTCTTTTTAAAGAAGCCAGCAAAAACATATTTGGCCATTGGAATAGAGTCTTTAACATATTTTCACGTCTTTCAAGGGGGCATGGATAATGTAAAGAACAGACTATGACTACAGTGTGTATTCACACATTCAAACTGACGTATCATCTTCATAGATTATTCTTTTCATCACTTTTTGCCATTTTCTCATTCTGGAGTATACACACAAGGAAGTAAAAATCAATGATGCATGGCTGACCAACATAATGAACACTTTCACACATGCTGAATAATGCACTTTCAATCCACTTTGAATCCACTTTGAAGCTGGATTTTACTGTGTGAAATGGCAAAATACACTTGCAAATGATTGTTAAAGTGGATTACCATTCCTGAACTCAGCATAAGATTCATCCTATCTCGTTTGTTTACAATACCTTGAGAAAAAAATGCTTCCCATTTGATAGTAAGTAGTGTTATCACCAGATGAGGACATTGATTGTATTCCTAAGCACACTTCCTTGGCAGGAAGTGCCACTGAATAACATTGGACAAACTTATTTATAGACCTGCTTGGGATTGTTTTCCTTGGGTAGGATCCTATGAATCAGTTCTACTCATTGTTGGACCTTTCTCCAATACATAGAGGGTTTCTCTGGTAAAAAGGGTGTGTTCTACAAAGTTCCTTGTGCCAAGCAAAATTTCCAGAAGAATAGTCCACCATTACCAAAATTGTTTAATAAAAACAAATCCATGCTCACAGGGCTAATTTACCCAGTGAAAATAGTATGGAGAAATCTCCTTGTGGTGTCCTTTTAAACAAACTCTTTTTTAAAAAAAAACCTTCAGAAGCTTACAAATATACAACATGCTGTAAAATACAAGGGGGAATTTAATGCTATGAAGGATTGCCTCAAAGCCAACAGGAGCACTCATGCAGTTTAGGGCTGTTGAAAAAAAATCAGTAAAATTCGGATTTGGCAGAATTTGGCCTATTTTTATTCAGGAAATGCCGAAGTCCAAACTCTCCCGCTTCGGGTCTGTGCAATTCGGCATGAGATCCGGAGTTCGGGGGAAAATTCAGCAGAATAAAGCCATTAAAAACACAATCGTGCCTTTCTGCGGCTCCGGGGGGGCATTTTTGGGGGTAGATGTCCCAAACTTTCAGCGTAGCTTGAGGGGACCCTTCTTGCAAGAACCCCCAAGTTTTGTGAAGATTGGGTCAGGGGGGACTGAGATATGGGCCCCGAAAGGGATCCCCCCTCCTTAATGTGCATCTCTGACAATGGGGGGTTGCAGTTAGCAGAGCTTGCCACCCACTCCCGAAGCTCCCAGCCCCAACAAACAGCTGAGCTGGGGGGAACAAGGGCGGGGCAGGTGCGAAGAAGTTTGCAAACCATGCAAAGCAACACGTTTGCAACCCTGCAAACCATGCAAAGCAACACGTTTGCAACCATGCAAAGCATGTGAAGCTATGCTGAAAGTTTGGGGGCTCTACCCCCCAAAATGTGCCCCCTGCAGCCATGGAATGGCTCGAATGTGCACACGCTTTCCCCCAAGGGGGATCTCTCTCACACAAACAGATACTCTCTCTTTCTCTCCCCGGGCCACGCAGCAGCTGGGCTCATGCACTCAATCATGACTGATAGGCCAGAAGAAGACCCAGCTTGGCCACCAATTGGCCACGGAAGAATGCTGCTTACTAACTGACGGTTATGCTGCTGTGCCGAACCCTGAATTTGCTGAATTTATTCACCGAACACCCTGAACTCGCTGAATTCGGCTTTCCATTTTCCCGCCTTATTTGAGTTCGGTTCTGTCCGAACTAAAAACCGCCGAATCAGGGGAAATTCGGTTCGGAATCGACAGCCCTAATGCAGTTGTGACTTGCCTCTCTAATTAGAAATGGTGCTAGCCATTTCATAAATTCAGGCTATAATAAACCACTTGCCACGTATTTACTACTGTGTCTAAATGCACCTTTGATTTCCATTTGCAAAGAAGGTACAAAGTTAAATTTCATTATATTGTCGAAGGCTTTCACGGTCAGAGTTCATTGGTTCTTGTAGGTTATCTGGGCTGTGTAACCATGTAAAATACCAAGACCACGGTTACACAGCCCGGATAACCTACATGAACCAATTAAATTTCATTGTTGTTGTTTATTCTTTCCAGTGTGCCACACTGAGTTATGGTAATTTTTTACAGAACAAAGCAATTGCTTTAGACTAATTATGACTAATTTTGTCAGATGACCTTGTCCTACAATCCAGAGAACTGTGTAAATAAATAGTTCCAATACCCAGCGTGGCTTTTGATGGATGTGTTTCTTAGGTAAAAGCCCTACAAAACTACCTTATGATATGACCTGGGGCTCCATGGGGAGAGGGGGGAGAGACACAATACTCACTGTGCACAGAAATTCTTGGACATATGAAACTAGCTCCAGGTTTTGGTCCCTTTAAATCTCAGGAGATTGCAAAAGGACATTTTTATTACAGATATGTTTACTGAGCATTGCTATATGCACATTTCACTTTTTTGTGCCTCTGTGTTTTCTGTCTTTTTTGTTGTCGTTGTTGCAAGAAACCACTTGGACAATTATACAGCACAACAATACAGAGTTAACCAGAGTCAAAAGTGCGAATCGAGAGAACCCCCATACTGTGTTTTTCAAATATGCTGCCAACCTAGAACAGCTTCAGGCTACAATTAACCATGCAGAACACTGTGAGCAGGAGCTTGCTTACCACTGCAAAAAGTCACGCCTTTCAAATAAGCGAGGTAAGTAATGCAGACAAATCTTATTATGCTGTGTAATGTGTGATACCAAACAAACGCCTGTAGATGTTTAATTCTGCCAAGGTTATGGCACCTTGCCATTATAGTTTGTCTTAAAAAAAAAAAAAAAAAAGATTTAGCAGACAAATCCCAGCCCTGCAAGTTGCTGAATAGCTTCTGAATGAGAAAAGCACCAAGGTCAATTTATAATGAGCTTCATTCAGAGCATTAACTTCTTTCACACTAAATTCCTCGCTTAATCCTACAATTTAACAGAAATTATAACAAAGTTCCTTCCTAGCCTGAGTGTAAAGGACTTCAAATTTTTGCTAAAACCAAAAGTAAATATAGACTGAACCTTAGATAAGACAACCCCACTGCACCTTTTGTGATTATAATTCTTCTCCATTTTACTCATGTAATGCAGAGACAGCTGAACATATGAGTATACAGAATGGATTGGATACTACAGTTGTCTTCCACAAAGTGAGGAACTTTGCTTTTATGCAGAAAGCCTTGTTCCAATGAGCAAGTTTCCTCCCTAGCAGTAAAACTAATCATTTAATGGAAGGGACTAATATGATCCCACCCATTATTTTTCTTAAATAACAAAATATTTCAATGATTAAAAAAGAATGGCATATAGGTCTCTAAGGATATGTTTGCAGAAATGTAAAACATGCAAAAGAGGAACAGGCGATTGTGGAGATGTCACTGAATGCTAAGGGGTCTATCCATGCATCTACAGTTGGAAAAAGGTTTGATGTATTTAGGGATAATGGATCCATTAATGGTGTTTAAATATAGAGGTGTACATGTTATTTTTTTCAGTAAGGCTGGGTTTGACTGGTTAGAACATCAGGATGCAAGAGTGATGTTGCTTTAGGTGGCCTTGGGCCAGTCACACACTTTCAGCCTAGCCTACTTCATAGGGTTATTATGAGGATAAGATGGAGGATAGGATAACGATGTAAGCTGCTTTGGGTCCGCACTGGGGAGAAAGTTTGGGTATCAATTAAGTATGTAAATAAATAAATAAAATAGCACTTAGCTTGGGTTGCTTCTGCATATGCAAATGTGAACACACAATGATGGTGCCTGTTCAGCCTTTACACTTGGAAAAGAACAGATGGTTATGAAGTGTTCCAGGGCTCTCTCCAGTGGAAATTCCTTTTGTACACATTGCTCCGACCTTCCCACCACTCCAGTAAGTGGATGATATAATATGACTAGATTTGTCTACATCACATATCACCAGTAGAAATTATACAATGGACATTTGCAAGTAGCAAATAACAATTAAAATAGATTGGAGGAGGAGGAGAAGTTGGTTTTTATATGCCAGCTTTTTCTACCACTTAAGGAAGAATCAAACCAGCTTACAATCACCTTCCCTTCCCCTCCCCACAACAGACACCCTGTGAGGTAGGTGGGGATGAGAGAGTTCAGAGAGAACTGTCACTAGCCCAAGGTCACCCAGCTGGCTTCATGTGGAGGACTGGGGCAACAAATCCAGTTCACCAGATTAGCCTCCGCCACTCATGAGGAAGAGTGAGGAATCAAACCCGGTTCTCCAGATTAGAGTCCACTGCTCCAAACCACCATTCTTAACCACTACAACACGGTGGCTTATAGCAGAAACAGAAATCTGTTAAACTCAAGTTACAAACACTTTCCTGGTTGCAAAACCCATTAAATAACATGGGACATGAATAAAAGCTGCTTGGGACTGCTTCCACACTGACTATATTTTTGCAGTCAGGTTTTTGTTTATTTGGTTTCCTTTTTTCAGGGGTTGTATCAGATCCATCATTTGCCTTTCATCTGACTATTGGCATTCAAAACCAAAGCTGAGCCCTGGCTAATCACTTCTTAGTTATAATCTTTTAATAGTATTACTGATCTCACATCAATATATAAACAGTGCTTCAGGTTTTCTGTTAACTTGGTGAATTCATCTAAAAATCCATAGAGTTTATTTGCAGCTAATGTATATTGTTCTTAACTTTTTCTGTGATATTAAAGCAGAGAAAATAAAGCCTTAAGCCTTGAGCTCCCACTGTATGTTGATGTTTAAACCCTGATCAAGACATCTAAACAAATGAACTAGAAATATTAAGCTGTATTTCTTCAAGAATATACACAAAACTATTAACCAGTTTCATAGCAGGAATATTATAAGTAAAATTGAAAACGGAAAGTTATTGAATTAATCATTTATTGTAGGGAATCATGATTTTGATGTTCACTAGGCTCTAGGTGCTTTAGACCAGTGTGACATTAAAATGAAGGTAATATAGCTTGTTAAAGTTTTACTACAGGTCTATGTTGCCATATAGAACAGCTAGTCCAGATTTTCAGACTGAGAACCCATCTTGCTTTGCTTTCTCCACACAAGAGGACAATTTGCAACCTCGGTCTGCAAAAATGCAAATTTAATTACATTTCAAAGATATGACTCATCCCCGTTCTGGGAGCCTACTTTTGTTTACACAAAAACAAAAGTCGTCATCTGAGGATGATAACTTCATAAATTCATGAAGGGTAGCTGTGTTGGTCTGTAGTAGAAGAAATAGATTTGAGTCCAGGAGCACTTTAGCAGCCAAGAAGATTTTCATCGTATAAGCTATCAAGATTCAAAGCTCCTTTTGGCAGACAACCATGTGATGAAGGAAGCTTTGATTCTCAAAAGCTTATACCTTGAAAACCTTCTTGACCTATAAGGTTTTTTTGGGGGTGGGGTGGGGGTCAAATCATAGCTTTCAAATCAAGAGAGGTACAGAGGTGGTTTGCCATTGGCTGCCTCCATGCAACTCCACTGGTGTTCCCCTGGTATTCCAGGATCAGGGCTAAGAGTGTGTGACTGGCCTAAGGTCACCCAGCAAGTTTCCATGGCAGAATAAGAATTCAAACCTTGGTTTCCATGCCCTAGTTAGACACTTTAATCACTACACCACACTGGCTCTCCTTTAAGGTTCTACTGGACTCAAATTTAGATCTTCATAAATTCATTTCCTGTTATCCAGTCTGCATTTTTTCCAATGCCCAGTTAGAACAATTAAACCCAATACTGGCCCATTTCCTTTGCAGAAGGAATGGTTATTTGGTCAAAGAATTAATTTCCATTTTTATGGACAATGAAGAGAGTGACCATTCACAATTTAATCTCTGTTTACCTGCTTTGATTTTTAACTAGCAGACAACACATAGGTAAAGGGACAAATTTAGAGGCCTATGATATGTAAGGATTGTATTTCTTTCTTTTCTCTCCGAAAAATATTCCCTAACTAAAAAATGAAAGAGCAGAGTTCTGTATGCACAATTCTGTTTGTGCCCATCTATCAGATATGGTACATCAATGCCAGAGCTGCTGGATTATGGCAGTTTTCTGTAAGTGTATGAGGGATATTAAAATGATATTTCATGAATTATGTATGCATGTTCACTGCCTTTTATTTCCGCCCATGATAAATTGCAAGACTAAAAACCCAAGCCTGTACTGATGTCATCAGGGATCTTACTTTTTTTTTAAATTGGAATTTTGGTGCTTTGTTTAGAAGGCCTTCTAGGCTGTCAGTTGTATAGTGTGTGAAAGAATCAATATGTTGCAAGCTGAGAGATTGCCAGGGTAGCAGAGGGCTTGTCTAACAGTGAGTTGCATTAAATACTGGCAGTTACTGGCCAGAAACACAAGGTGTGAGTTCCAGATTCTTTGGGGGAGGGGTATTTCTGAATGCTTGAATGTCCCTAGCAAATAAAAGCAGAAGCCACCTATGTCTTACTGTACAGTTTAACAGTACATTATTTTTCTCTGGTGCCTTATCTTTTCCATTCATTGCAAATTTCCCCTTTCCTTCCTTCTCCTTTAAAATGGATTATCTTCACGCTTCAGATCCTTTAGTAATTACCTTTTTCTGTATATTTTGTGCATTTACTGCTCTGCTTAGCTGGCAGCAACTTTTGCCTTAATGTACAGTCTTGTAGCATTAAGGTGATATCCAGATCTCTAAGCTTACTGTAAATGGTACTGAGGAAAAGGTTGGCTGTGTGAAGTTGCTTCCTGTCATTGGGTACAACAGACCTGTTAAGGAGTGTAGTAATTTACATGGTTCCTCCCTCACTGCGGGACTGCATGAAATTTCTTGCATGATATTTACTGCTAACATTTCTCATTCTACCAGCTCAAAATTATTCCAGATGCTTAGTATACTTCTTCTCATTTTCTCCCTAGTATATCCATGATCTTCTATTGAGCTCTCTTCACATTTTAAATTACCTGAGGTGTTTGGGGGTGAGGGCATCTCTTTATATATATATATGCTATCTTACAAGTAGTTTGGTTAAGATAAATGATTCTAATATCATGCCTGGCTGACTTCGAGACTACTGGTTCTCTGCTTCCAGTATTTCCTTGACAGTCATTTGCCTCATAATAATGAAATATTAAAATGAAAAAAAATGTGTCAGCGTGTTATTGAAAATAATTTTATATAAAATAGTTTTATTTCAAATTTAAAATGATCCTTTTAAAAAGTTGTTTATAGTATTTTTTTTCTTGAGCTGAGGTGGAACATGAAACAGGTGGATCATGAAATTGCAAAGATCATCAATATTCTCTAATGTCTTTCTAGAAGGGATTCCGTTCAGCTGGTGGATTGGAAAAATCAATGAAACACAGACTTACTGGGGAGGTTCCATGCCAGATGTTCAAAAATGTGCTTGTGGAATACAAGGAAGCTGCATTGATTCCCAGCATGACTGCAATTGTGATGCTGACAGAAATGAATGGTGACTTTTTTCATTATTTCGTTTGATCATAAAACATTACAGGTTAAATGTTAAAATATGTTTCCAAGATTTCTGATAGTTACTAGTTATCTAAATACCACAACAATTTTTCTTTTCTTTTTTTTCCCAAAAAGTAACCACCTTTGGGGTAAATTCTTTAAAATTAAGTTTCTAAATCCTTATTTTAATCCTTATTTAAATAGCCACTTTAAGTATTAAACTTCACATTCTGTTGCAGTTATAGCAAAATGCTTTATTTTGCTTGCATAGATTTGGCAGTTCAGCTTTTCGAACACATCTTTGAAAATTTGTCTTAGATATATTGTTTGTTAAAGGGCACACTATTTGTCAAGTCATAATTTAGTTTCAGATTGCAGCAGTGGAAAATCTTGAACAGTTGTGTCAGAAAAGGTTTGGTTAGGTGCACAAATATGCTTTAGAACTATAATAGTACCAATAATAGTAATAGCTCTGGACTATATATATATTCTATAGCAAAACAATCTTCATGCAGAATATTGGAATGCAAAAAGCACTGAAAACATCAAACAGTTGTGATGAGTTTCTGGTTGTTGGATAAGGAACACGATGCAGAGAGAAATTGACGTTCACGTCCTGTTTCATCAATCCCATTATCTTTAAAATAGACATCAAATTGTGTCTGCAGTGGGAAGAAGACGAGGAAAGGATGGGAAAACTCAGACACAAGCACTCTGTTGAAACTGGACACAGCTTTGTATTACATACAGCTTCCATGAATTAGGAAACTTTGAGCAGGAACATTCTAATATTGCTCACAGCCCATGCGCTGCCAGTGCCAGTGACAAGACATCCTGCTGGATGGTCCAGAGAGAAGAATGTTTAGTGGTGGAAAGCAGCATGAGCCATTCATGCTGCTTTAGCTACCATCCTCAAGGCCAAACTAAACAAGATGGGTGTGAGAGACCCCAATTTGATCCTCAATCTCGTCTTAGTTGTTTTGAAGGGCAACCCCTTAAAAGACTAAAGTGCAATGAGGTTCCTTGGAATAAGTTTCAGAGAGTGTATCCCGCCTGCCATGTCTACAGCATATTCCAACATGAAGGCAGGATGAGGCATTTACATAACCCTCAGCTCCAAGGCATATATAATATGATCATATACTCTGCTTCAAGGGATGTTTTATCAAAATGGGGCCATTTGCAGTTGATTGGGGAAGTATTACCTCCAAAACAGCTATTGTTCAACATTTTACCTTCATTTCAATCTCCTGGTTCTTTGTCAATTTGCTAAAAAACCCATCAATGTCCTCACCTTGAAATGTCAGGTGATATTTCCTGCTCTTCCCACTGAATGTTGATGGCAGTTACCTTCAAACTGCCCAATCAAACGATATTTCTTGGACCAATCCTGATCCTGGGAAAGTTAGGTCCCATACCAAGCTGTGGAATTTTCCCCCATAAAAGAACCAGTCTGTGAACAGTGTGTCAAGTTTGTCTCCCATTACCTAGAGCCCCTGCAACTGCTTTGCAAGCTCCTCTCTGCCCTCATCAGACTTCTGCCGTATTGACTCCCTGCAGCTTCTCGTTTCCTCAGATCCAGTAGTATTAACCTCTTTCCCTATCTTTGCCTCTCCCCCCTCTTTCCTTTCCCCCATTCTCAGTTTGGTGTGTATGCATTTGCTTATGGGAGGAGGGTGAGGGAGATTTTATTCTGGGTTTTACTTGTGTAGTTGTGCTTGTGGTCTTAAAGGTTAGAGGCAATTTTGGTCTACCTCTAGTTGTGTGTTTGAGTGCTAGTAAATAAGTACCCCATTTAGTTTGAATCAGTTGGTCTCTGTTACTTTTTCTCTTGGAATATTGCACAGGAGTATAACCTCCATATACATGGGCAAAATATCCCTTGTTTATCTGGCTAGGGACCCTATAACATGTTAATTTTCCCCTTTCAGGGTCCAGTTCAGGTAACAGTTCAAGGGGGCTAGGCTACACTGTCTGCTGATGTCTCCGTGAGGGAGAGCGAGGACCTGAGAGAGGAAATGATCAAGGCTGTTGATATATTTTATAAGAGACGAGAAGACTGGTGAATGTGATATCCTGACCTAAGGGTACTCTGAATATGAAAGAGAAGTGCAGCGAATGGTGGGCACTCTGTGTGAGTGGAGAAGGGGTGTCACAATGGGTGCCCCCAACTTCACACTAAGGACGCACTACTATTTTAAAGACAGAGATCCCACCTGAGCAAATAATGCCCCTCAGTGCTGTTTGTGGTCAGAAAAATGGTATGGGGGAGGAAGGTAGGATCCCCTCCTACCCCCATGCTGTGATGGTCCTGACCAGAATTGGGCCCCTGTGGCACAATTTAAAGGAGTTTAAAGGTGGGAGCTCACTCTTTAAAATGGCAGTGCATCCCTGAAGCAAATTTGGGGATGCCTGTCTCATTTAGCTTGGCTTTCAGAGATGGCTGTTTGCCAGTCCCTGTGGTAGGTTGTTCAGGAACCAAAATACTGGAGCATCTAAGGAAGATATCAATGGTGTTTTTCCAGGAGCACCTCTTTTTGTAACCCCATACTATTGTTTCAGCACAGGAAGGAGTCAGCCAGAGTTTTCCTTCTTCTGTCTTCCAAACCATGGAATCTGCAACAGTTCTCCAGACTAGACTTTATATTACACAGCAGCCTTTATCCAAATGGTACATGCCATTATCCCTTTAGAGTTATGAGATGTTGAGAGAATTTTCAAGGTGTTCCATAATAATTCATAAAATCCTTCATTGCTTTGTTAACCTTCTTCTATGTCCTCTGGTATCTAGGTCAACCTTTTCAGGAATCCTCTCCAGCAGCTCAGACCAAATGTTCTGAACACTATATACTGCTAGAATATAGTCACTGGCTGATGCTAATACACACTTCTCCATTTGATACAAGTGATGCACTGCAAGTCAATCCACTTCTCAAACTGGAGACTGCTCCCAAATTCCAGTGTGTGCTGTCCTACCCAATTTCAATCTCATTATTGAGTTAAACAAAACAAAATTATCCTGAAGTGATTTATGTATAAAAGGAGACTACTACTTCCTCATGGACTGAATGATCAGTCATATAAATCAGTGTTGATCATGCACCTGAAAGGGTACTTCATCATGCGGTGAATTTCTGCTAACATTGTTTTCATCACTCCCTGCTTTTTCCCTCAGTCTAAAACAACCTTGGATAGATGCTATTCTGATAGGGCAAACATACTAGTCCCAATATAAGTGTGTCAGTGTTTTTTCCAATGGTGCAAATAATGGTTCCATAGGAGATTTTAGCTGCTGAAATCCCCAATTTTCATGCTGCAGTCCTAATACAAATTAGATCCACACACACCTGGTAACTGAAGGTAAAAAAAAAAACCCTCCAAAATCACTAGGAGCTTTGGACATAAAACTGAGGGCATGGAACCCTCAATTAAACACCAAACCTCCTTACTAGGCATGAACAGGTTTCTCAGGAAATCATAATTTCTTATGGACAAATACTCTAACCCATTTTAAGAGGCCAGTTAGTTTTCTAATAGTGCTGAAAATGTCATACTTCAATAAAGCTGAGTGCAATTTGAAACCTAGCTGCTGCAGTTTTATTTTAGCACACAATATATTTTCATGCTGGGTAAGAAGAGGGTTTTCAATACTGTAAATGTGATCCCACTTAGGCAAATATTTGTGTGTACTGTTAGTCAAAATGCAGCGGTTTTTGTTTCTGATGAAGAAAAATGAAGTATATGAAGCATTATTTGAAAAAAAACTTTGTTTGCACATTTTAGGACTAATGACACAGGACTCCTTTCATATAAAGACCACCTTCCAGTAACAGAGCTTGTCATCACAGATACTCACCGACCAAATTCTGAAGCAGAGTACAAACTTGGACCTTTGCTTTGCCGGGGTGACAGTAAGCAATTCACGTTTATCAACTTTGTTATCTGTCATATGCTACCTATGAGAGTATAGTTAATACAGGACTTTTGGGGCTTAATCTGAGCCAGAGTTTGTCAGGCAATGGAATATTTTAAATTAATGACATGGGCAGCCCATTCCTGAAAGGGGGTGAAGCTCCTTAGGAGATGGCGTGACCCCGCGCCAGTGTAAGTGCCATGCCACCTTATCATGGAGTAAGGTGGTGCCAGCTTGGGGGGGGGGGTAAACATGCCAGTGTCCGGGCACCACTGGCCCCTTCCACCAGCACAGCCACACCGGCAGGGCTTTCCCAGAAGGGAATGCCTGAACTGTCAAGGGGGGCATTCCCAGGGGATGGAGCTGCTTTAAGGAAGCTTCCACTGCCCTTTCGCCCCGGGAAACATTTTCTGCTTGCTATGGGACATTTCCACCTTTTAATTTTAAATGGTTAAAAAAGGGGTTTTTTTGCCTTTGCGGTGGTGAAGAAGCTTCAGAGGAGGCTGCATGGCTCCACCACTCCCAGCCACAGTGGATCCACCCCCCATTTCAGGACTGTGGTCTAAAAGTGGTGTTTTTTGCATTTCTTTCATCTGTAGTGTGAATAGCACAAGAAGACATATTTGCTGTTTCCTCCTGAACAAAACAATGAAAGAGGCATACAAAATGTGCCCAAATTCTATCAATTGTGAAAACTTTTGAAACAACATATTTAAAAAAAATCAGGAAAACACCTACATATGATACACTATTGTACTGTTAAAAGTAAACTGTCACCTATTCCACAACTACAACAAAGGTTTGTTTATTATTATTATTATTATTTTAAAAAAAGCTCTTGGAAACAGTGTTGTTTTATGGCATTTGGTAAAAATCAGGAAGGAAAGTGTTCTTACACCTTTCAGTAACTTATTGCAGAACACTGGAGCAATGGCCATAAAAACCCCATGATCAATTTACAAGTAGGATGATACCTTGAACAAAAAAAGAGTTGTTGGAGAAGCAAAGCTGGTACAAGGGTTTATACCAGAAGAGGCAATCCTTTAGACATGTGGTCTCAGGTTATAAAGGGCTTTAAAGATAAGAATCAACACCTTAAACTGAATCACCATGAGTTGGAAGCGACTTGACGGCACTTAACACACAATAGAAGCAGCACCTGTACCTTTAAGAAATGAATGCCCTCTCAGTAGCCCTTGTGGAGGATGCTAGGCAATCATAATATTAAAATATTGTCGAAGGCTTTCACGGTCAGAGTTCATTGGTTCTTGTAGGTTATCCGGGCTGTGTAACCGTGGTCTTGGAAGACCACAAAAGAGACCCCCTCACCTCTGCAGGAGTATATCGTATACCTTGCAGCTGTGGAGAAGTTTACATCGGGACCACAAAACGCAGCATACAAACAAGGATAAAAGAACATGAAAGATACTGCAGTCTTGGCCAACCTGAGAAATCAGCTGTGGCTGAACATGGACTGACACAAACAGGACACAGGGTCTTATTCCAAGACACTGAAAGACTGGACAATTCTACCAACTATTTTGTCAGATTGCACAGAGAAGCCATTGAAATTCATAAACATCAGCACAACTTTAACAGAAAAGAAGAGAGTTTAAGAATGAATAAGGCTTGGCTTCCTGCCCTGAAAAACCTCCAGACTAACAAAGGCTGCAGTCAACAATAGCCATGAAGATTAGCTTTGGATTTCACACATTAACAGATCACTTCAGGATACAATGGTTCCATATTAACATACCACACCTTCATTAGTACATTATCTTGATACTTACAGGACAATGATTAGCACATTACTTCTGCAGGACAGCTCAAACCCAACCCCTCTCTGATTCTTCCTACACACTTGACACTGAGAGACACTGCCCTTCAGTGTTACTACTCTGAAGATGCCTGCCACAGCTGCTGCCGAAATGTCAGGAAAGAAAATTCCAAGACCACGGTTACACAGTCCGGATAACCTACAAGAACCAATCATAATATTGCTAGCCTTCAAACCTTAGCATCTGTCAGTATCTGTCAGTACCCTGCTTGTTTTATACTAATTGAAATTTCCAAGTTGTTTTCAAGGGTGGCCCAACACAGATTGCTTTAAATTAGGGTAACCTCAAGTGACAGTAATATGGATCAGTGAGGCCACAGCACCTTAATTTAGAAGGCTATTTAAAATACCAACTTTATTTTTCCTTTTGTCCTGCACTAACAGTTTTCATACTTGCTTCAATGGTAGTAAATCTGGGATTGTATATAAACTCGTGATGTGAGGAAATAGACTTGCAAACTCACAAACTCCACTCCCTTGGGTTCTGGGAGCTTGGAGAGTTTTGAGACTGTCCAGGGTCTCCACCTGCTGATGCACTGCTTTTCCTTCTTCCCTTACTCCCAGAGGGTTTGTCCAACTTCTGTCTGGGTATTACCTGCTGCCACCAATTTATGGACAAGTTTTCAAAGAAAAGGCAAAAATACAAAGTCTTCTCGACCTAACACTGTGTGTGTGTTAAGTGCCATCAAGTCATTTCCGACTTATAGTGAACCTACGAGTTAATGAAAGCCCCGTGGCACAGAGTGTTAAGCTGCAGTACTGCAGTCAAAAGCTCTGCTCATGACCTGAGTTCGATCCCGACGGAAGTCAGTTTCAGGTAGCCGGCTCAAGGTTGACTCAGCCTTCCATCCTTCCGAGGTCGGTCAAATGAGTACCCAGCTTGCTGGGGGTAAAGGGAAGATAACTGGGGAAGGCACTGGCAAATCACCCCACAAACAAAGTCTGCCTTGGAAACGTAGGGATGTGACATCACCCCATGGGTCAGGAATGACTCGGTGCTTGCACAGGGGACCTTTACCTTTACCTTTTATGAGTTAATAACCTGCAAAATGTTCTATCATTAACAGCCTTGCTCAGGTCTTATAAACTGATGGCTGCAACTTCCTTTATTGAGTCAACCCATCTTATGTCAGGTTTTCCTCTTTTCCTGCTGCCTTCAACTTTTCCTAGCCCTAACTCTAAACATACCCTAATAATGTTTTATTCAGATAGGCTATTAACTCTTGAAGTTACAGCAACTTGAAAGTCCTCCATTACCAGTGTTTTCTGGTTTAGGGGTTTCTCCCCATTGTCTCTTGAATGTGGTCAAGATGGAGTCCAAATGTAGAAACAGATTATTCAACCTTCATGGCTAAAAACATCTTCTCCCTTCCCATCTAGGAAATTTATAATCTCCCTCTGGCCCCCCTGGGTCAGCATTTTTTTCTGTTCTCCCCAAAAGGAAGAGATACAGCCTAGTATTTGGCTCCTCCCAACTCTGTTTCCCTAGATGTGACATTCTGGCTAAGATGTTGGATGGTAAATTTTTTCTTCTACTTAGGCCAGGTACACACCCTTACATAAAGTGGTATGAATATCACCTAAAAAGAGAGAATGGTGTTTTGTGGGAGGCAAAAATATTTATAAAACACAGTCCTGTCTGGTTATGGCTCAGAATACTCTAAGATTTGGGAAGCTATGACTTATGCAATTATTATTTTCAGAAAGTACTACCTTATGGATAGCTTTCAGTTATTCTTGAAATATTGACATTTTTTCTTTTAAGATCAGGGTATTACTGAAATGTTTTCTGAGAAGCATTTGCTGATTGTGCGAAATCTGTTAACATTTGTTTCAAACTTACTTTTGGGGATGCAAATAAGATCAAGCAAGGTATATTACCCAGAAGTATTGTCAAAAAAGAAAGAAAGATCCTGATTTGACTGCAAATCAGAAATCTTTACTTCTGTCAGCAGCTACCACAAATTCTGCTAGAAAAAACATATCCTTGTATGACCCAAATTCTTTATTGTTTTTAACACACATAAATCCTTATTCTCATAATTATTCATTGGGACATTGTAAAGAAAGCCAAGGAAAACATGTGTACTGAGCCTGACAGCTCCATTAAATGATTTGGAACTGTATTCTCTTAGCTCCAATAAACAGCTTTCATATGTTTATTTAATAAAATAACTATTCAGTGAAAACCAGAAAAGCTAAATAGTTTATTTAAATATTATTATAAATAATGTCTTCTTCTTTTTTTAAAGTAGTGCATTCTATTAAAATGTAAGCTGTTATTGCCAAATCTAGCCCTCACCCCTCAACATTAAAACCAGGCCTCGTTTGTTCTACCAATCCCTGATAAGGTAGTATGGAGCAGGAGAAACATGGCCCTCATCTTGGCTAATTTGACAGAAATCCCAAATATTTCTGCTGGGGCTTTCAAGGCAAGTGAGAAGCAGAGTTGGTTTGCCATTGCCTTCCTCTGCAGAGTCTTCCTTGGTGGAATCCCTTCCAAGTACCGACCTTGCATAACTTCTGAGATCCGATGAGAATGGGCTATACCATGCCAGTTTCCATCCCTCTGCATCTTAGGTAGGGAAAAAATATACCCGTGGCAAGCTTAATCTGCCCTTTCCCCCGTGCTTTTATTCAAATTGCTGCTGTTGCCTAATTTCATGTGTCTGTTACAACTTGCCATCCTGAATTGATTAGTGGGGGGAAATACCAGAAGAGAAGGTCAGAATTTGGGTTGTAATGGCAGCTTTGGAGGAAATTAAAAGCACAATTGAAATTTTTCAAGCAAGTTTAAGTAATTTCTGATAATTTTGCAGCATTGAAGCATTCAATAATTGCTATAATATGTGTCCTTGGTCTATAGCCAAATCATATTGAAATCAAAAAAATAAACAAACAAACCTGTCAGTATTTAGGTTTCTATGTGTGCTGGTGTAGGTAGGAAGATCAAATAGTTTACATAATCCTTATCAGAAATAAGTAATATCTAGTTTAGACAGAGGAAAATGGACAAGGTGTGGAATAGAAAAAAACTTCCTTACTATCATAAATGACAACTGTAGGATCTTTGAAAATAGAACTTAGAAATTCTGATCCTTTCATGCTCTTTGACAGCATACCTGTGATTTTGCTTTGTTTTCACTCTTTTGGCTAAATGATCTGCCAGTAATAATTTGCCAGTTGATCTGCAATATAAAGACTGCAACTTGTTTTCCAAAACAAGCTGTGCTGTTCCATTTGTTCACTGCCACCATCATTTTTATCACCTTCAGGGTGTTACACATAGAAAGTTTATGATTAATTACATAATGGTATTTATAATAGCACTTTTGCAAATGAGAAACAAACAAATTTGTGTTGTGATTCAAATACTGGAGTACCATAATGCCTTTTTACAGATACGAAGTTGTAATGAAAGGCTTCTTTGTAAAGGATTGGACAGCATTCAGAAACACTAATTTTCTGACTCATGTTTCCTTTGTATCCTTTTCAGTTTGCATTTTATATCCAAATTGTCAAGGAAAAAATATGAGTTAATTAATGTTCTTCTTTTACTGAGCCTTTGAAATCATGAAAGCAAATGGTTTTGTTGCATATAAATGGCAAATTATTTCTTATTGGTTTAAACAAGGGTGTAATGCTATTTATAGTAAATTGGACTTCCTTGCTTACATTCTTTTCACAGGAAAGTAAAGTCTAACTGCCTTAAATAAGATTTTTCATACAAACACAGACAAAAACGCTGGACTCCAATGGAAGTTTGGGAGAACTTTTTATTTTAAACATAGGTCCTTTAGATGAAGAATCCATTTAGATCCAATGATTTCCTTTTGCTAAGGGAACAATAGAGCCCCGTGGTGCAGAGTGGTAAGCTGCAGTACTGCATTGCAAGCTCTGCTCACGACCTGAGTTCGATCCCAACGGAAGCTGGTTTCAGGTAGCCGGCTCAAGGTTGACTCAGCCTTCCATCCTTCTGAGGTCAGTCAAATGAGTACCCAGCATGCTGGGGGTAAAGGGAAGATGACTGGGGAAGGCACTGGCAAACCACCCTGTAAACAAAGTCTGCCTAGTAAACGTCGGGATGTGACACCACCCCATGGGTCAGGAATGACTTGGTGCTCGCACAGGGGACAACCTTTACCTTTAAGGGAACAATCTTCCATTGGATTACAATTCCTCCCATTCGAGTAAGATTACCATTTCTTCTTTAACATAGAGGAACCACTGAATCCATCTCATCTGTCTAGTCTATCCATATATGAAAAAGTATAAAGAAAATCCAGTTTTGTTAGCATAATCTACATTGTAATCTCAGCCCTGATCTGGATGGCCCTGGCTAGCCCGATCTTGTCAGATCTCAGAAACTAAGTAGGGTCGGTCCTGATTAGCATTGGGATGGGAGACCACCAAGGAATATCAGGGTCACTGAGCAGAGGATGGCAATGGCAAGCCACTTCTGTTAGTCTCTTGCCTTGAAAACCCTACTGGGTTGCCATAAACCGGCTCTTACTTGACAGCACTTTACACACACAGTCTCAGGATAACCCTATACTGTTTTAACTCATGCCTAATTGTCACATATCCTTTTGTAGGTGGACAGATCTATCCTAGGATTTTGTGCCCAGATTTATCCTAGGGTCTTGTTGTTGACATTTTAGACTAGAGACAGTAAGCAGATTGTGGTGATCCAGGTGACTTGTGAGTACAGCAGCTGCTGAGCTATCACCAGTGTGTCCTAGTTGCAATGCTATACAATTGCATAGCTGAAAGTACAACCGCAGCTATAGAAACAAGAAGTAACACGCCAACACTTGAGCTGTTAAAGGGATACTGGGCAAAGCAAATGTTATCCATTGCTAAACACATAAGAGACTACAGCTTGCTGAGTAGCATGAGAACATGTGCGTAACCTGGATAGGAACATCTTTCTGTAAGAGACATATCCCAGTCTGCAAACCACAGAGTATTTTTAGCTGTCATATATAGTAATCAGAATTGCTGGCAAAGTTGATACGAGCTTTGTATAGCTGTCAGGTTCACAAGCTAAGACAACTTTCCACTGCAGATGAGAGGTTAGCTTTGGATTTCCTTTTCAGGCAGCGAGTCTGTTTGAGACAAAAGAATCCTGTTTGCATCATATTTATAAGAGAAGGCTTGGTAGCATTCGATATATTGATAACTGTTTGAGAAATGGGCAAGATCTTATAGGTTGTTTCATTGATAATACTTCCGATGTAGAATGTTAGTAAATAACACCAATGAGGCTGCCTGCAGTCTATGTTAGTAAACTGTCGCTTTGGCTTTGCCCTACTATACACGTATACACAGTTCTGAGAGCAGCTTTTGTTAGCTGCACAGGTGTTTAAAGAAGCATGCATATGAATGTATGACATCTAATCTTTGAGAAACAATAGTGTAGTGATGGAATATTTGATAGCAGTCATAATGTATGAATCCACTCTGACAGTATGAAGGTATAGATGGATTTCTGAAAACAAACTTTGAGAAAAAGGTAGGCCTAAATACATATGGGGATATACAAGCATGCTTGGCACTATATTTTCTGTTTTCTTCTATTATGATTACTTCTGCCTTCTTATTAAATATTGCTCAGTTTCTATAGCATATTTTATACCTGATGTTGACAATCTTTAACTATTAATTTAAATACCATTTCATGCTGAAAACTGCATTTTTTAGAAAAGCATGGAATTGGCTGGAGAAAATGCATTTGGCATTCCCTGGAAGGCACTGAGTGGCTAATTTGATTTAGGAAGCAGTGGAGCTTATGAAAGTGACAGATACAACTGTAACGATTTAGCTGAAATAACAAGGTATACTTAAATGTACATGGAGTGTCAAACATATCCTCCTTGGGCCTGAATTCTATCAAAAATGTATGAGGACAATCAATGTTCACTAATATTAGATGCCTACAAAATAGGAAATAGGCTGTCTACAAAGTGATTGGCTCTTTCATATAACAAAGCTAAGTAGGTAGTTATATTCCTGGAACATTCTGATGGGCTGGTCCTTGTGTGTTGGGTGGTAGAAGGGTGTGGTGTTCACAGTTGTATCGATACAACCGTGATAATGCACATTGACAGCCCATTCCTGAGCTGTCGGTGGCCGGGGACAGCGGGGAGGAGGAGCTGCTGCAGTGCCTCCTAACCTGTTTTGCCGCCACCAAAATCTTGAAAAAAGCCTTTAAAAGGCGTTTTCTTTCTTGAAGAAAGGGTTTTTCGCCTCATTGAAAACACAGAGGCTTATTAACTAGATGCATAAAATATGAAGATGATATATTTAGCTTTAGTTTTCAACAGAGGATATCTATATTAATACTAGGGAAATTATTAGTATGTACTTATGAAATGCCTATAAAAATGAAGTATACCATATGTTATTGTAAAAAAATGAAATAACACGGGGCAGTCCGGGCCTCCACACCAGCGTTGGGGCCACTCATGATGGCATAAGTAGCCCGGGCGCCGGCGCAAGGGGCCCCAATGCCAGCGCAGCGCCTTCCTGGCCTCCTGAGGACTTTTGTCCTCAGAAGTCAGGAATGCGCTGTGAAGCTGTCTTCTCCATCAAATTTAACAGGAATGAATGGACACATGCACATATTATCCTCATATATATTGCAGTACTAATGTAGATCAGAAGTATCTATGTTGGTAAGAGGGACACAGGAGCTATAATCTTGTTAGTAATATTCAAAGGTGTTTTTTTTTTCACTTTACAGCTAATGTGAAAACTTTTCTTTCTTTTCTATAATTAGGAGAGTTCTGGAATGCAGCCTCCTTCAACACCGAGGCATCATATCTTCATTTCCCCACTTTTCATGGAGAACTTAGTGCAGATGTGTCACTTTTCTTTAAGACAACAGCTTCCTCTGGTGTGTTTTTAGAAAATCTGGGAATTAAAGACTTCATAAGGATAGAACTCCTCTGTAAGTCCTGTTTAATTACAACCTTTCTGTCTTTTTGGTTAAGTGTTTGGATTATTCATTCTGTATAACTTTACAGTGGCAAGAGTCCTAAAATTGCATCACATTAGAGGGATGGATCTGGAAATTAAAGTAGCAGAACACAGCTGACCAGTCAGAAACATTCCTTTTGTTACCTAGCCCAGGAAACCCATTCCTGTCTGGCTGCAAATCTATGAATAATCTGGGTTGGATGAGTGCTGGGGAACTAACAAATATCTGCCTGGTCTCTGATCTCTGCATGGCTGGCCTCTAGTGCTTACATGAATCTTTTCCTAAAAATGTGCATTTTAAACAACAATATCATTGCATTGCCTTCTGGTAAAGACATAAAGTACCCTGATGTAGTTGCCTCAGAGAGTCATGAAACCCAGAACAACAGTATATTGAGTTTTTTAGTACTTTGCTTGGAAACTCAGAAGATAGAAAGATAGGCTTATAGTCAGTGGCAGATCTACTATGAAATTAATGAAGCTTAAGCTTCAAGGCCCCTAATTCTAGAGGGCCCACTGAAGCAACTTTTTTTTAATAAGTGAATTTTTCAACAAAATCTATGGAGTTTTTTAAAGTGTTTGCTATTAAAATAAGTCTATTTTAGTGACAGAATCATAAGCCAATGGATGCATTTTAACACCAAAAATCAGATTTTCACTTCTTTATCCTAATGAGTCCCCTCTGGTGACATTCTACCTCTCTATTAGAGAATGAACCAATACATCTGTCATAGAACAACCCCGTTGAAGAAGATAACAGTGGTTACCCAGACCTCATTGCTGATGGGAAGGGGCTCACTGTGTGGCCCATTTTCAAGGACTCCACCCCACCACCCTGTTCTCCGCCATTTGGGCCTCGAGGTCCTTCCAAGGGCAACAAGGCCCTTTGGACCTTGTTGGATGTTGCCCTATTGTTGCTGGTTGCAAAGGGGCCCCCAAAATGGTTCAAGCTTCAGTTCCCAAAAATGTAGGTCCACCACTGCTTACAGTGTTCCAAATTCAAGTCTGACACAGCAAGTAAATAGTAGCGACAAGAACTAGAAAGGGTATTTGAGTAAGTAAGGTATTTTAAAAATGGGGGAGGGGAAATCCTAGCAATTTATTTGTCACATCCAAGTTGTGTCTTGCCTCTGACAGTTTCCCATGGTGGCGTCCTGTAGATTATTAAACTCTGGGTAATGCTAGATACTTAGACATTAATTCTCAGCCTTCCTCTGGGACAAGGAGCACTCCAATCAGAGCTGGAGAAATGATCCTTGCCTCAGTGGAAGGCTCCATCATTAGTGAAATGCAACCTTAATGATTCAGTCCTCTGCAATTAGCCATCCTAAGCAGATCTACTCAGAAGCTTACTCGGATCTATTCAGTTGGGTTTACTCCCAGGAAAGTCATTTTAGGATTAATCTGTAATTGCTCACTCTTGCCAAGGTGTTTGCTGTAATATTTCAGGCAGCAACTTGTGCTTTACAAATTGGTAATGTTTGCCATTTTTCTTTGTATTACATGTCGTGTATAATACAGTTCTGGGACTCTGCTGCAGAATGTTACATTTGTGTTTGTTCAGGTGCCTGATGAAAACAGTTACCCACCTTTCTACTGCAGCCATAACATTTGGAAGAATATCAGTATAAGAAAATAGGCTGGTCAAATGTACTGCTATTTCCCAGCACTGAATTACTTGCAGCATGCTTCAGCTGCTGCCACCAATTAACTCTTTAATAGATTTGAACTCTAGAGCTGAACCACTCTTCCACAGCATTTATCTAATTGTTTAGAGCAAAAAGAACCCCCCCAAAAGAGAGCAGACAGTTATAAGTATACAACAGTGTTACAGATCTAGAGAAACATTATATGGAAGTTAACAATGAGCCAGATAATTTTGACTTTACTAAAATATAAAATACGTACACAATTCTTGCACTACTTTTGTAATTATGTTAGATTGGAAGATAGCACAGTTTACTTAAGTTACATATTATAAGGGGATGGCACAGCCACGCCATAGCCATGCTGCCTCTTGATAGGTTTTCTGCATTGTGGCAAGCAAGCCAATCAGGGAAATTCCCCCAAGCCCCGTGAAACTGCTCCATGCAGTTCCATATGGCTACAACACCATTTTTTCAGGCATAAGTCTGTGCCGGCAAAAGGGGGCATTTCTGGGGCGAAAGGGCTTAGGGACCTGACTAGAGTCAGCCCTGTCCCCTGCAACACTCCCTTTGGTGCCGGTGTGAGCTCTTGCTCTGGAGGAACACTGCCGCCAGGGCTGCAATGGCACCCAGGCATGGTGCAGCTGTGCCGCTCCCTAGCGGTGGCATAAGTGGCCCTGTGCTAGGATGACGCAAGGGGCATTTACACCGGCTCAGGGGTCACACTGCCTCTAAGCCCCTTTGCCCTCCCCCCCCTTAGGATTGCTCTGGGAAAATTTTAAACTATCCAAGATTCATTTCAGAAAGCTTCTTTGTAAATAAAACGTCACCTTTGGTTGGTGAGAATAAAAAAAATCAAGCAATTTTTCTCTCTCTTTGACACCCACCCCACCCCACCCCACCCCACCCAAGGTTATTGCTGTGTTGCCTGCTTTTTAAAGTCAAAATGCTAGTAATTCTATTTGCAGTAATAAAACCTAACAGCTTCAAAATATCCAATTAGAACATGCTAATGTAAGAATCCAGCCAATCCTGGCTACTTCCATTGGGGTGCTATAAATTCAGGTTACTTGTTCTCAACAAGAAGGCATCAAAACCAAAAAGAGGATAGCATTTCCTTGTTACCCTATCAAGAGTGGGGGGGAGCACAGAGCACCAAGAAATGCTAACTTTTCATCTGTCAACCAATAAAAGGCATAATTTATGTATCCCCACCTTCAAACCAGAAAGGTACATCAAAGGAAAGGCTTGAAAGGACCATACTTGAAAGGCCACAATGGTAATGAGTTTGTGAATTCTGATAGTTGCTAGAAGTATGAGTTGTCATTTTTTTTGTTCTGTTTTTTGCCAGCTAGATACATTATTAGAATAAGTCCTGTGCGCTAGGATTTATAATCTTTTACCTTTGTGTAAATATATATTTACACACATATTTGATTGTGAATAAAGAATAAAACTTGTTCATGAATAGGACTAGGTTCCAGGTGAAAATGTTTAGGAGAGAGCTACCTGGCTTCAGTTCCTTGTTCCTCACTTCACATGTTTTGTTGGTGCCCCCTCCCCGCCCCCGTCCACTACTGCAGAAAACCTCCTTACAAAAAGTGTACTTTTAAGAAGTTTAATAATGTCCCTTTCCTTGAATGTTCCTTTCAGATGCCTTGATTGATTTTTTGTTCTGATAATGTTGATTGTTGGTATCCACCCAATATGTCATAAAAATGGACATTTTAAGTTCAGAGCGTCACAGGCAATTTCACAGTTTCAGGACATGATGCTGGCAATGCAAGCATTTACAGACAACACTATGGGCCAAATTAGATGACACTACATCTGTGAGGCTGTCACAAGGACACGGCACCATATTAGCGTCTGGATTCTTTTAACTTTTAAAATTTCTGCAGGGTCCTAATCCTTTCTGGGCCTGTGGTGCAAGGGAATGAGGGGCTGCTGTGCCCCCACACCATTTTCAACAGCCAAAATGGCTGCCTGTTTTGGCTGTTAAAGATGGCCTGGGAAGAACAGGAGTGCTTCATCCCCTCACACTGTGCTGCCTGGCAGGATTGCCCCCCCCCCCCCTGGTGATTTTAAAACTAAAAAAAGGCTCTAAAATGGTGCCATATTCCTGTGGCAGATTCAGCAATTCATGGGTGCACGCAGCAGAGATATTTCGCAGCAGAGATATTTCTCATATTCTCCGACCTTCAGAAAGTTGATTTACCCAGTCACTGCACCTTGTTGACTAGTAGCCATGCTGAAGACTTTACAATCTAAAACTGGTTCTCTAATGCACATTTTTTTAACTTGTCCTAATAACAGATTTTCTTTTCTTTTGGCGTTTAGACACTGGTCAAGCAACTGCATTGCAACTAGCCTTGGGCTTATATTATATAAGTAGTGAAGATTATATTTTTCCATTTTGTTTATTTGTTATGATTGCTTAATTTGATATTTTAAGTATCTGATCTCTGCTTTAGAATACTTTTGTACAATATACTAATTAAATGATCTATTATTGGATTTCTTCATCTAGCAAACAGAATTCATTTTGTCACATAAACATATGTTATTGCAGGTACTGCTCCAACCACATATGCTTGACTGATTGCATTCATCAGAAGCCCTGGGCTTCAGTCCTTAAAAGTTTAGCCTGGTTTTATTCCCCAGAAGGATTCTTATGCATAGTGAAGCAACCCTTAAATTAGCCCCTGCAAATAGATTTAAATTGCACTCAGAACTCCTATTTTCATTTCTGTAAAGCACCGTATGTGAAACTGATTTTTTTTTACTAGAATCAATAGGTGGTTTCAAAGAGGAGGCCTGCTTTCACTGTTATTGGGAAATGGTTTCCCTTAACTGGGCATCAGCCAAGGTATTTACACTTACTCAGATACTTAGGGCTCCACCAGACATGATGGCATCAGGATCAGGCCACTGTGACATTTTTGAAAGAAGAAAAATACCAACCTTAAAAGAGGAAAGGTATCCCCATGTTGGACATGGGGACACCACCATGTCTAGTTGAGTCCTTATTGAGGTATACGTAATGAGCTCAAAAGAGAGCCAGTGTGGTATAGCTGTTAAGGCATCAGACTGGGATCTGGGAACCTAGTTTCAAATCCTCACTCTGTCATGGAAACTTGTGGGATGACCTTGAGCCAGTAACACAATCTCCACTTCTACCTCACTATAGTGAATTGTGGTTGAATTGTGCAGTGAATAACAATAGTTCAAAGGAAGCTAAACCATTTCATATATTATTATTTTTTACTTTAAACCATTTTAAACACAAATTTTATGGAAGTTCCCTTTCAAATGAAGAAAGAAAGCATTTAGAAAGAGAAATTAAATATTCTGCATTACAATTGGATGCAACATTAATGTTCATTTTCAAATGCTCTGCATGATTAATATTATGCTGAATAGATTAGACTTGTTATAGAAGCTGTGTGACAGAAATTCAGTTTTATTTACTTGCTTAATTTAAGTAACAATATTTTAACTAAATGTATTCTGTTTGTGGCAGCCAATTAAATCAATAGATATTGTCTTTTACTTATACTGAAAACTAATTAAAGCTGTAAATTAAGTGTTCATATTTGCATATACTTATTATAAAGCACTGCATTTTGTTAAAATTAAACCTCGTGGATCTTTCCATTTTTTCACTATCAGGAAAAAAATGAAACATGCCACTTTTCTGAAAAACATTTCTCTCTGCATTATTTGGAAGCTATTTGCTAACCCCAAATCCTAAATTGCCTTAGGTTTTTTCCCCTCTTTCTAGCTCCAACTGAAGTGACATTTTCATTTGATGTGGGGAATGGGCCAAATGAAATCACAGTGCAGTCATCCAGTCCCTTAAATGACAATCAGTGGCATTATGTGAAGGCTGAAAGAAACATCAAAGAGGCATCACTGCAAGTGGATCACCTTCCTCAAAGGACTCATACAGCACCATCTGATGGGCATATTCGTTTGCAACTCAACAGTCAGCTCTTTGTCGGTAATCCTACTTTTATTTGTTTCCTCATCATTAAGGGTTAATGTTAAGGTTTTTGAAGTAAAGAATGAATGAAAATAAGCAGTCCTTCCCACCAGACTGGATTTTTTATTTCAGGAATATGCTACAAGAAATTGATGGGGTGTAACTTTACCATGTTTTTCTATGGAGGAAGGGGGCAACCCCTTTGGGACCTTATAAAATTGGACTCCTGGTCCCAAACTTTACCAAACTTTGGGGTTCATGCAAGAAGAGGCCCTTGCAGCTGCACTGCAAATTTGGTGACTCTATCTCAAAAAATGCCCCCATAGAGCTCTTCAAAAAATTCCCATAGGAAAAAGCCTGGATAAAGCCAAAGCTGGAAAAAAAAACATTGAATACCTATTCGGCTTTTTTGATGATTAGCTATCTGGCTTAGGCTTGATTCACAGCTTTAATGTTCGGCGTAAATTAAACCGGGGGGGTGGGGAGCCAAAAAGGCTTGGGTTTACTGATATGTACAGTCCTATGCTACTGGACTTGAATTTATTTTCTTCAGACAGTTTTCTCCTTATGGTATCCTCTTTCTTAGTATTGTCCATAGGGACAAAAGTTAGGTCAGAGGTTTTTTTCTGATAGTAGGCCTACCAGTTTGGAGGCAGAGGGCACTTTTACTTGCTGCAGTTAAAAAGGTATGTGAAACAGTTTTACTTCAGAGACCATTTGGTGGAAGTTAAATTGTTTTGACGGATTTGGCTAGGTTTAAATTTAGGTATTTTTAAATTTGTTAATGGACTGTTATAGTATTTTATGTCCCTCAGACCTGTTGTTGCATTGTTAGCTGCCTTGAGTTTAAACGGAAAATGCAGGATAAAAATGTTGTAAATAAATAATATATGAATATGAATATTTTTACTTTGTTTTATACAGGTTAGCATCAGGTATGCTCAGGTTTTGGCATAGATATTAATTTACAAGATAATTGCGGCAATTATTACAGTGGACTTTGTGCTAAAATGTTATTTAAAATATTATTTCAAGTTTTGCTATGGTTTTTTTTTTTTTTTTTGGCTTGGGGATGTTGTAGGGTAGATACTTTGTTTTCTTTCTGATTCTTTTAAAATAGTTTTCCTTGGTTTTGTTTTGCATTTTTAAAAAATGGGTTGTAAGGCCTGTGCTGTTTTGTTGGATACTCTTCTCTTGCCTTGATTTGGAATTTTTAGCTGCTTTGCATTTTAAGGTTTAAAGGGTTAGTTTTTTTAGGGAGGTTAAAGTATTACTGTTTTAAACAATGTATTGTTTGGCATCCTTCTGGATCTGGTTTTGTAGTTGTTTTAAAGATCTTTTTATGTTGTGTGTTTGGGGGTGAATGTTTTCATGGAGTTTTGGGGTGATTTTTGAAACTGTAATTGTTGCAGCAGGTTCTGAAGGAAATTTCAGGTAGGTTTTAATAACAGTTAACTATTTATGAGGGTATAGGTATTTTTTTAAAAAAATATTTTGTATTTTAAATTCAGCTTAGGGTTCAGTGTTCTCAAAAAAGTAGGCTTTTGTGACAGACAGAGTAGGTTCCACCTCTTCCTAAGAACAATCAGTTAGAGCTGACAGAGTGTTGGTGAAGTGTCAGTTGGAAAACAGCAGTTAAGAACAGTTGGGAGCTGGCAGCTGGGGAGTTGAGAGGGAAAAGAAGGATGCCCAACTGAGTGAAACTGTGTAGAAGAGCTGCTTAGAGTGGGCTGAAAATTGTCAATTTGTAACCAAAGGATACCAGTTGTGGAAATAAGTCCACAGTTCAAAAGTTTAATGGAAGTGAAACTTTGTAACCTTTACCTTACTTTCTTCAGTGTTAATACCATAAATGAAAGTTAACTTCTTGTTTTGTTTAACCTGTGAGCTGTGTGTTTGGGAGAAAGAAACACCCACACACAATTCAATATCTGCCTCTATTAAAGGGGGCTGGATTACCCTGTCTGTGGATGTGAGAAAGAGGACCTGAAGGGGGAAATGCTTTTACAATTGATCTCCAGACAACAAAGATCAGTTCCCCTGGAGAAAATGGCTGCTTTGGAAGATGGACTCTATGGCATTTTGCTGATGTTCCTCTCCTCCCCAAACCCTCCCCTCCCCAGGCCCCACCTCCAAAATCTCTAAGTATTTCCCTACCCTATGCTGGCAACCCTGTCCTGGAATCACAAGTCTCAGCATGGGATGACGGTCCATTGGAGTGTTCTGGGACTGTAATGACAAGTTCCAGAGTGGAATGACGTCCCCTGTGATTGAAATCAGTGTAAGGTATTTCATTTCACTCTACGGTTTGTGATTATAGGTACAGAGCTCTGATTTCTATCACAGGGGCCGTCATTCCACCCTTGGACCTGTCATTCCAATCTCAGAACACTTCTGCTACTCCCAGGCCATCATTCCACTTGAGGAGGGGCTGTCATTCTGGTCACAGAGTACTTTTGCTATTCTCAGGAGCTGTCATTCCACTCTGGCACCTGTCAATCCAGTCGCAGAACTCTTCTGCTACTCCCAGGGGCCATCATTTCATTCTGGGACCTGGCGTGCTCAGTCTGTGTTGGTAAAGACCAGGAATTCAGGTACCTCTGCCTATACCTGTATAGTGAAAAGCTGACACAGAGCTGAGATGGCTCAGTGCTACTTGGCAAAGCTCCAAGATTTGTACAAAAAAAAAAGGTGGAGATTTTTTGACACATTGTACTTTTTAGGGTTACCAAAACGTGAGATTACGTTCTAAGGTAATTTTAAATTGCAGATCTATGATCAAATCTTGAGGAAATTAATTTTAAAAATACAATCCAAAATCTAGCTGTGAGTTTTAGTCCTAAGAAATTGGGCATTTTTCTGTTGCTTCTATTTAATTTTTTTTTAATGAGCTAGCATGGCCCATGAGATCTGATTTTTACATTCTAAATGTTAACAAAAACACACACACACACAATGTGATCACATTTTTTCCATGTTGCTACAAAACTCTGTCCAGTAATTATCTGCCTTTGCACTTCTTTACCTACAGCATGTGCTATATTGGAATTGAAAAGAGATTAGTAAGAACTACTTGATGATAGTGTTAGTCATGGAACTTTCATAGGTGCACATACTGGCCAACATCTCTGCCCCCATTGAGATGCAGTTAGTAGTGTGAGTGAGCAGGGATATCTCCATGGGCTACATGGTGACTGATGGTGGTACAAATATGAGAGTTGCAACAGAGGCTGTGGGCCTGAAGTGCATTTACTGTGTGGCCCACTTCCTTCACCTGGTGGTGAGAGATTCCCTGGGCTTGGGTTCTTTACAGAATCCTAGAACGGACACTGCAAGTTATGATTTCCAGGGTCCACTTCAGATTTGCCGGAATATCGCTTCTCATGCAGTGTAAAGGCTATCCATCTGCTTTGCTAGAATCAGGCTCTGATGGGTGTGCCAGGACAACCCAAATCAGCAACATCATAAGAACATAAGAAAGACCCTGCTGGATCAGACCAAGGCCCATCAAGTCCAGCAATCTGTTCACATGGCGGGCAACCAGGTGCCTCTAGGAAGCCACAAACAAGATGACTGCAGCAGCACCATCCTGCCTGTGTTCCACCGCACCCAATATAAAGGCATGCTCCTCTGATACTAGAGAGAATAGGTATGCAGCAACATCAGCACTTGCTTGAACAGTACCTGCACCATGCTTGAATATCTAGTAGAACAGAAGAGTGCCCTGGACAAGGTGGTCTTGTTGGTCAACCTTGTGTAGTGGGAGAGACCATTCAGGAACAAGGCGTGGCTGACTTCTAGACAATGGAGGTCCTTAAGCCTTTTAATGAGTTCACTAACATGCTCTTGGCTGACCAGTGGCAATTGGTTTGTCTTGGTTTGTGATGGGCTTGCTGCATTGGCCCATGGTTGTGCTGGGATTCTCTGATTTGCATTGCCTGTGTTGGGCTCGTTGGTTCTCTTTCCATTTAGAGGCTTTTGGCCAGGGGTTGCTCTTGTATGTTTGGCTACTGGCTTCTTTACCCTGGAAAAAGCATAGATTTTCCCCATAGGAAACAATGGAGATGAATAGGATGGCTGGGGGCACCTTCTTCACGGGACTCCTTGATGCAATTCACTTGAAGCTTCAGAAGTGAGACAGGTGGCAACTGGAGACAGGTTTTATTTCAGTAGTGGTATCTCACTTGTGCAATGCCTTCCCCCTCAAGGTTTACCTGGTGCCTACATTGCTTTCTTATAGGTGCCAGGTCAAAATGTTTCTGTTCACTTGGGCTTTTAATTAAGGACTTGATTTCCTACTCTCTTTTTTTTTAGTCTGGAAACTCCTGTTTTGAGCTGTCAGTTCTTATGGTCTATGTTTTATGCTGAGCTGGGGCTTTTGTAATGCTGGATTTTAATTAATATTATTTAATGTTTGTTTGTACCTACATGTTTGAGAGCCAGCATGGTGTAGTGGTTAAGAGCGCTGGTTTGGAGCAGTGGACTCTGAACTAATATCAATCAACTGGGAACTGGGTTTGATTCCCCACTCCTACACATGGAGCCATCTGGGTGACCTTGGGCTAGTCACACTCTCTCAGTCTCTCCTACCTCATAGGGTGTCTGTTGTAGGGAAGGGAAGGTCATTGTAAGGTCATTCTTCCTTAAGTGGTAGAGAAAATCAGCATATAAAAACCAACTCTACTTCATCATCATCTTCATCTTCATTTTCTTCTTCATTAATTTCATTTTGTAAACCACCTCAGGCAGGTTCCTGGAGAGGCAGCCTAAAAATATTCTAAATAAATAATACCACTGAGTGGGGACAACAAATAGATATTTATTATTATCCCCATCACCAAGAAGTATAAATTTTACTTCCTGAACATCAACTTTGTTATAGTGAGTTGGTGTTATTTTACAGTAATCCCCCTATGACTGATTTTATGATTGTGAAGCCTCTTCCTATTTAATCATCCCTCATACCTATGCCAAACTGTGGAATAGATATTTCAACAAAATATTGGTGCTTACTTGAATTTTATTTCAATACAGTCTTTTAAATAGCTTTGTTACTGTGTGCTATAATGTATACACATATGCATATAGATAAAGAAACATATAAATAGCTATCTCTTGATATGACAGTTCTGCCCTTTTTACTTTGCACTTTACTTTTTACTGTCAAGAGATATACCAGTGCCTTTGTCCTATTCTTTAGAATCCTTGGAATAAATTGAAACATTATACAATACAACGTCAGCAACCACAGTCCCTCAAAGATCTGTGTCATTATTCTTTCAAGGGGTTTGGAAAAGAACTGATGCAAAATGACTTTTTTTGAACGTTTAAATTACAAATTATACGTTAACATTTTGACAGAACAGTATATTATAGTTGATTCATTTAACAAATAGGTATGTTTTCTCAAGCTAATACTAAAAATAACTCTGCCTTGGAAGAATATTTGCTTCTTCAACAGTTATTAAGTTCTATAAATATTTACATTTTTGTCATAAGAATCAACCATCTTTTGAAATTGTTCAATCAGATGCGCTTTCATAATCCTCCTTAGGGCTAGGCTGTCTTTCTCTATCCCAGATATTTATGCTTTAAATTTATGCTTCCTCTATCCCAAATATTTATGCTTTAAATTCTTTGCTCCTGGCTTTTTGTAATTCAATAATCATTATCAGAATAATAAATTACTGACAAGTTCCACTGTTTTCGTATAAAAGGGGCTTGTTAGTCAGAATCAGTCACTGCCGTATGGCCAGAAATGGTACAAGCAAAGCTAACAATTGGAGAGTTTAATAAAAAAGTGGAATAAATTTTTAACTAGGAGAAAGTTTTATTTATTTATTTATACCCTGCGTTTCTCCCCAATGAAAAGCAAAAGTGGCATACATCATTCTCATCTCCTCACAACAACCCTGTGAGGTAGGCTAGGATGAGACTGTGTGACTGAACCAAGGTCATCCATCAAGCTTCCATGGCAGAGGGCAGATTCAAACATGGCTCTCCCAGATCTTAGTCTATCACTGTATTCCACGCTGGTTAGAGATCGAAGTACAAAACAGAAGCTACAAAGTATCTAACTTAACCAGGCCCACACAACCTTTGGCCCACAAAGCTGAACACAACCGGCCAGTCATGTATGTATCAGAGGGCCAAAGCCTCCTGTATGTCATTCCTAGCTGTGTCAAATCAGTGCTTCAGGTATGGGGTTGCCATGTCCCTCTTCACCACTGGTGGGAGGTTTTTGGGGCAGAGCCTGAGGAGGGTGGCATTTGGGGAGGAGAGGGACTTCAGTGCCATATAATCCAATTGCCAAAGTGGCCATTTTCTCCAGGTGGACTGATCTCTATCAGCTGGAGATCATTTGTAATAGCAGGAGATCTCCAGCTAGTACCTGGCGCTTGGCAACCCTATTCAGGTGGGGAAGAGCTACCATTGGCTCAGCCCTGGTAAACCTGCTTGCTTATGGTCTTCTAACTGCATGGTGGTGAATGGAAAAAAAAACAGGGTTTTAATTTGTGTTATGGTGAAGGTTTTTGGGGGTGTGGGAGTAAGACAAGGATTTGTATTGATTTATTTATTACATAAAATATATGAAGGTATAATCATTTTCCTACTTGAAAACTTCCTCTTAATAGAGTATTTCTTTGAGTGTATGAATTCAATAAGAGCTTCTGGAGAGTCAAATGATGACCATGTATTCTGTCTACTTGTTATCCTGTTAATTCAGAAATATTTTGTGTGTGACTTCTTATAATTCACAGCATGTAGCTGCGTTTAACTAGTTTTCTGAAATGAGTTTATTAGGGAGGAAGTTCCGTAATATTTTTTTCACTGATCAGGTTTTTTAAATTATCTAAGTGTTGTTAGAAGCTTATGGTGACAATGGAATTATTCCAGCTTTTCATAGAACCATGCCATGTGTTAATCATTTATTTAATTGTATGCCTATTTTCAACTCATCTAAGGTTATGATCCTAAGAACACTTCCCATAGTAAATGCATAGTAAGTACACTTAGTGCACTGCCATAGAAACTGGTGGAACTTATTTTTAAATAAAAGTTTTCAAAAAACATCATAAAGGTACATTTGTAAGAAAAGTATTTGAAAGCAATGGCCGGAGTGTTCAGGACTGTTGAGTGAGAGCCCCACTGAGTAGCCCCCACCAACAGCTTCTCCCCTACCACTGGACAAATTCCCCTTGTTCTGTTTTCCAAGGCTTTTATTCTGTCCTTGCTGTAGCTGAGCCATTGTGTTTTGTCCAGCACAATAGTTTGATTGTTAGGTACCTGCAGCATAATTATTTGTCTGTACCTGACAATGTGAGAGCACTAGGATTCATTGTTGGTGCCAGACAAAGTGTTGACAGTGGCTATTCACTGGCTAACCAAGACCATTGCAGGATTTGTATAAAAGATTGTACAAAAAGAACACACAAGCACCAGAGACAAAGAGGAATGATGAGTTGGGTATGAGGGTTGCTCGCCATTTCCTTATCATGCCAAGGAGATCTACTAAGGGAATATTGCAATTATAGCAAGCTTTTGACTTAAACAAACAAACGAACAGGGTTCTGGAAGTCCAAAGGGGATTAAAAATCTTTAGCAATTCAATATGCATAGTATTATTAATTATTGATGCTGAATAGCATGCTCCAAATATTTTACAGATGGTAGAAAAATGTGAACATATTCAGAGGAGAACAGACAACCAAATTATTTTGAAATATTTTGATGTAGATGTCAGTTACAACTCTTCTACAAACAGATTCAGAGAAAACAACCAGTGTTCTTTATATTATATATCCCAATAATTTACAAATATAACAAAGGTCATTTTAACCTACTTATTAAATGAACGACAAATTATTTCAGAATGTGCTAAGGTAAGGTGGCTTAAAATAAGTCAGACCCAACGGTCATGACAATAATAACAGCAATAATACTAATGTATCACTCTTTTTCATAGGCAGAAGTTCTTAAAGAACTTTGGACACGGGGAAAGGCAATGCTGAACAGATGGCCTTACTCAGCTTCCTTCCCAATTAGAACACACACTCTCCTCTTAAATAGGGTTGCCAGCTTTGGGATGGGAAATACCTGGAGATTTTTGGGGCAGAGCCTGCAGAGGGCAGGGTTTGGGGAGGGGAGAGACTTCAATGCCGTAGAGTCCAGTTGCCAAAGCAGCCATTTTCTCCAGGTGAACTGATCTCTATTGGCTGGAGTTCGGTTGTAGTAGCAGGAGATCTCCAACTAGTACCTGGAGGTTGCCAACCCTACCTCTTAAAGCATACTCCAAGGCAGAAGCTCATATATCCCATCAATACACTAAGCCTTCCAAGTGCAGCAAACAGCAGTTCCTTGGGGCTGTTTCAAGTCAGGAAAATGTAATTGGGGGAGAGGAAGAAGAGCTGGTTTTTATGTGCCGACTTCCTCTACGATTTAAGGAATAATGGAACCGGCTTACAATCACCTTCCCTTCCCCTCCCCACAACAGACACCCTGTGAGGTAGGTGGGGCTGAGAGAGCTCTAAGAGAGCGGTGACAAGCCCAAGGTCATCCAGCTGGCTTCATGTGTAGGAGTGGGGAAACCAACCCATTTTACCAGATTAGCATCCGCCACTCATGTGGAAGAGTGAGGAATCAAACCCGGCTCTCCAAATTAGAGTCCACAGCTCCAAACTACTGCTCTTAACCACTGCACCATGCTGACAACCCCTCTCTCCTCATGCCTGTGGTCCAAATCCCAACCAGCTGGTCCCAGGGAGGATGTAATGTATAGTTAGGCCCCATGCATAGGGGTGGGTTCAGCAGAGCAAATAGCCTTGGATGGACACAATGCGTCCCCTGGAATTAGGCGCATAGACCTAAGCAGTAGTTCTTATAGTGTTGCGGGCATAGGAGGGAAAGCCTGAGCCTTCACGTGGCTAAAGGACACCATTTCCTCTAGAAACAGAAAAGTTAATTAAATTAAACTCAAAATCCCTAATATTGTACTAGTATTTATATGTTCCCTGTCTATATGTTCATATCTTGTAACCCACACTGACAACATATTGCAATCTTTTCTGTTGAATTTTTCGAATATATTTTAAACCTTTTTATTTCCCCCAGGAGATGTGTAATAACCTTCACATCCAACTAGGGATTAGTACTTGATGAGTCAGTCTTACATTGCCTTCCCCTGCCCCAGTAGTTAAGGATTCACCCTCCCCCCCCCTTTGGCACAATATGAACTTTATACAGTGTGATTCAGATACTACTATTTCTTAGATCTTCATTAATACCTGTGTCTTGAATTAATTAGCCACTGACTGAAACATTTTCCTCTGAGTTCTGGATGAATCTGCATTCCTGAATTATTTAGCATAGTTCACTAATATCTGTTAACTGTTAGAATAGATTAGAATAGATAGTTATCCTGAATAATAGAAGGGGATTCAACAAAGGCTTTATCTAGTCAGTAAGGAACTGGAAATGCACCTTCTGGCCATAGCACTAAGGGAGGAGTTAACGCTTTTTGCCAGTTTGTTCCATAATTGCTTGTAATGAAGCCTGAGCCATTGACTCTAGGCCTCATCTTTAAAAGATGATTGTCTAGTGATTTGGCTAGTGATTGTTGAAACATATTGACCTTGAGTTAGAATGGGCTGGGTTTTTCAACGATCGAGCTGTTTTTCCAGAACTCTGAAAGATACAGTCTTGGGGAGCTAAGGGAACTCCTTTCCACCACCTACAGCCTTCTCATCTGCCAATTTTTCTTTCTCCCAGTTCCCTAAACTTTTACAATATTGTCAGGCCAAGGATAGTAAACAACAGCCAGGATAGAAAGCCAAGTACTTTTTCTAATTGTCATGGCTCTCTTCAATATAATCTTTTAGGCATGTAAATGCCAACAAGCATCCTGGTAATTAGGGGCAGGCGTCCCCAGCATGGTGCCAAGACTTTTTCTGTTGTTCGCCAAGTGTTTTAAGAAGTAGGGGGGCAGTTTGGGCTTTTGCCCAACAAAGGTTCTGATTGACTATTGGATACTTGATTGGCAGAGCCACTCTGAGCTGGACCTAGTCTGGAAAAGCGGCCTAAAAATCCAGTAAAATAAAAATAAAATAAATTCATTGGCAGTGCAGATTTTTAAAAAAATGTTTCTTTGGCAGCAGATGCCACCACAGCACAAGGATCTGCATTGTGTGACTGAACGTAAGCTGTGGCAATTGTTTTGTGGCTGGCTCTGCCTTTTCTGGCAGCCATTTTATGGCTGTGCCCACCATGCTGTGTCAGAATTCACAGTCTCAAAAAGGGACCCCTGCTATAGGGTTTTTGATGATGGTGTTTCTCTTGGTCAAGGACCCAACTTTTCTTGGCCCTCTTGGCTACCATTTTCTCATGTTCACACCTCCACTATTTGGGAAAGTGAGATAAAGGTAGAAAAAGTCTGGTGAGAGTGGACAAGGTTGGTGTTGGTGGAGGCCTGATGCTAGACTATTACACGGACAATTGAAGTTTGAAGGGAGGTTGGCCTGACTTGTAATGGCTCAGATATTTCCCTCTTTGGAGAGTTTGTTTCAGAACATTCCATCACCTCATTTGAAAATTTACTACTATCACTGGTGTTTCCTTCGTCCTCTATATTCTCCCATCTAGAAATATTTTCAGGGCACAAAACTTTCCATAATTCTTTTTCCACTCATTCAGGAAGTATGCATACCTGCTTTTATCACTAAAATTAATCAATATGTGTAAAAAATGCACATTGATATACAGGACTCTTAAGCTAGTTAATCAGTAATGAGAGTTACCCATATTTTCCATATGATTTTTCTTTTATTCCCTCTCTTTTTCTTCAGTTCTTTCTTTTTAGATTGAGACATAGGAATAGAGTTCCCCAATGTTACAATGCCCAATCCATGAAAACTGATGACATTATTGTTTATTATTATTAAACAATATAAAACAATATTATTATGTATTATTAATGGTACACTCTGCTTTGGGGGGGAAGCTATTGTGATTGTTGTGATGTCCTAAATTGAAGACTAATGTTATTTATCAGAATGGTAAAAGTAGACATTAGGAAGTCAAGAACACTGAAAGAAATTCAGAGACAGGAATAATAATAAACTTGTGGCACTGTTAATTTGTTTCTAACCTTTCTATATTCGATTGCTATAAGATGATACAAATATATGCTTTTACTTTCTAACTGCTATTGTAAAAAACCCTTGCCTCCCTTAAATACCTATATGGGCTTTTTAAAAATAAGTTTACAAAAGCCAGCAAAAGTTTTCAAGTTATGCATTTGAACAGCTGCTATTTTGACATAATTCTTGTATCTTCTCACAGAGTCATAGAAATGGGTAAGGATTCAACATGTTTGGAGGTTTTTACACATCACTTTCTCAACCTGTACATGGGTTTATTTCTGTTCCAGGTGGGACAGCATCCAGACAGAAAGGATTTCTGGGCTGTATTCGTTCTTTGCAGCTAAATGGAGGAGCACTTGACTTGGAAGAGAGAGCAAAGATAACCCCAGGTGTAGAGCCAGGTTGCCCTGGACATTGTAGCAGCTATGGTAGCTTATGCCACAACGGAGGAAAATGCAAAGAGAGATACAGTGGATTCTCTTGTGACTGCACTTTGTCTGCCTATGTGGGGCCATTCTGTAAGAAAGGCAAGCATGAACTATACATTTATTTAGTTAAAATGTCAATCTAATCATGTCAATTGCTTTGCATGATTTAGTTCAAATTTTAATTTTCTTAAATTGTTACTAATTTATACTACATCCTGTGGTGTTATTTCTCTTTTCAAAATTTGTGCTCCTGTATTCTGAAGAGCAGTTTCCTGGCGATTTTTTCCTCCATCTTTATCTAACATCAGTGCCTCTGGAGGTGGTAGCTATCTTGTTGCCCAGCAGATAAGCTTCTTATATGGGTCTTCCACAGGATAGTGCTTTTAAAAGCTGACAGCTACAGTAATCTGTAGCATCAGAGTTCCCTGTATGATGCAGCTCTACTACTATTTAGGACATGTTTCTAAAACCGCTGCAAGCTGGTATATGCGGAGTAGTCCTATTGACATTAATGAACCTGAGTGACTTCCGGGCTCTGTCTGAACTGTCTTTAAGAGTATTTTAAAACTGTTACCCTCTTATCTATCTAGACTTACTCCACTCAAAGATTATTCTTATGTGTCAGTGATTCACTTCTTTTAGGAGCACTTTTCAAAAACATTTACAGCTGTTGCTCTAACTAACCCTAATTGGTTTTTCAGCAGGTCAGACATTTTCACCATATTTTAGGTTTGAAGAGATTAGGTGTGAAGAGATGGTTTTATTTGTGTTTACTGAAATTTTCATTTTATTTTTGCTTAATGAAATATAAATGAAACTGTGTCCTAAACTTAAAGGTGATAAAACATTTAAAGCTCAATATTAAATAGTCAATTCAACTGTCTGCCACTATAGGCAAACTGTGAAGGCCCCAGCATCTCTTTCTGTGCTCAGTCAACAGATGAGGCAAAGCAGGGATCAAGCTGAAGGGCTTTGTGTTGGGAGGAGATGGCCATGAGGTGAAGAAGCCAAACTGAGGTATTTCCCAGAAAAGCAGTCTGGGGAATAGGTAGCCAAGCTTGCAGTACGGGGGATCAAAAAAATATTCAGCTAAACACAAGCAAGACGGAGAGCTTTTTAAATTTTTCAGTGCTAAGGATGTCTGTGATTTGAATGGACTTAGGCACCAAGCCAATTCCAGAAGATTCATTGTTCTATCATTGTCCAGCAAGCTTGATATGTATCAAAATGCAAACACTCAGTGAAAACCATTACTTACTTTGTTACACTCTAAGTGTAACTATGTCTCAGATATTAAACTAACAAGCTCTACCAGATCGCCACTGCTGAATGGCAACTTAGGGGAGAAGAGTGCTCTGCAGTAGCAGAAGCACAGGGGCACCTTGATCACCCTGAAGGTACATGGTTGATGTTTTGTTAACCAGTCTACAGTTTCAGGAAAAGAACACATATGCTTCCTATTTTTAGAGTATGTCCAAATTAAAAATAAATTGAAAAGACACGTTTTTCTCTTCCACATGGGGGACAGGATTTCGTGGTTTCCCCATTGCTTGTACAGCTGCAAATGAAGTACTGCAACCATAGGGCCTCAACATGGCACATTTCCCTGAAGTTTCTTTGCCCTAACCACCTGGAAGTGGCCACCCCCCTCCCCCTGGGCTACTAGGACTTCTGCACACAATTTTTTTTAAAATGGCGTTAGGATATTATTATATTGATATAGCATTGTAAAATAGATGTAGCATGTTTTCTGAATTCCCAGTTTTCTTTTCTTTTTTTAAAGCAAACCTTTATCCCTTACCTGGATAGCCCAAGCTATCCCAATTTAGTCATATTTTGGAAGCTAAGCTGGGTTGGCTTTGGTCAGTATTTGGATGGGAGACCAAGGTATACCAGGGTTGTAATGTAGAGACAGGTAATGGCAGCCCACCTCTGATTGTCTCTTGCCTTGAAAACCTCATGAGGGGTCGCCATAGGTCAGCTGTAGCTTGATGGCAAAAAAGAAAAAAATCTCTAGCCTCTTCCATTGTGAAGATATGCCTTTTTCCTTATATCTCCTTATATACAATATTCCAATACCGATTTCTTTAAAAATAAAAAGCCCTCTGCTGGCAGGGGGTGGAAATGCTTGTCATGGGGACAGGGTCAGGGCAAATGGCTGCCATGTGGTCCAGAAAATCCAAATTTACCTACCCACACAGCTGCCATCTAGGCTTTACTTTCCCAAACTTCAGAGCAAAGCAGGCTTGATAAAACCTGGGGATACCTCCGGAGGTGTATGAATGCACCATGATACTGTGAGGAAGCAGGGGAAAAAACCCTGCTTTCTAAAAGCATTTAACTCAGGGCAAGTAACCAGTGTGGAAGAACCCTTTGAGAAGCCTAGCTTCTTGCCTTCAGAGGGATGTGTGCATGAGACTGGTACAGGGAGGGTGGAAAGCAAAGGGATAGGGGTAGTCTCAGAGCTGGGTTATCTCAACCTGCACTGTCCAGCCAGTGCAAAAGTCCAGCTATTTGTTCCATTCCAGGGATGTCTATATAAAGGCCTATTCCAGAGGGAGGCAACCAAGCAGCCTCCCTCCAATCATATATGGTTATCAAATTTGAGGTAAGCAGTGGGGTATGTTTTAGTTACCCTTCTCTGATTATAATATAGTACTAATATGGCTGGAAATTGGCCTCATCTTAGAATTTCCCTATACCCATCAACAACGAGTGGCTCCTAAAAATAAGCACAGATAAATCAGGGCTAATTTCTCAACTATGTGCTGATCAGAAGTGCTAAATAGAAATTCTAAGCATTTGGTGTTGTCTTATTTTATTTTTTTAAAAATGTTTGTTTCATGACTATATTAACAATATAAAACTGAAATTGTTTCAGAGATCTCTGCGTATTTTAGAGCTGGCTCTTCGGTAACATACAATTTTCAAGAGTCATATACCTTGGCTAAGAACTCAAGTTCTCATGCGGCTTCATTCCATCCTGATATGCCACTAACTAGAGAAGCTATCTCATTTACCTTTCGAACCACATGGGGTCCAAGCTTACTTCTTTATGTAAGCTCCTTCTATAAGGAGTATCTTTCAATTATTCTTGCCAAAAATGGTGAGTATGTAATTTGTAAGGATTTATCAAAGGTACCATTGCGATCAATGTTAATGTTTATAATACTTTCAATTAGCAAGCTACTTTCCAATCCTTATCTTGTTTATTTTATTGTTAAATTCCCTTGTTATCAAAAGAGAAACTAGCTTAAGAATTGCTTCTTACAGTACAGCTTCATACATTCAGGTCTGTGGGGTGTATGAAGATGAGTATTCATAATATGGAAATGGCCTCATTAGTTTCTTTAAAGCAGGTGAATGCTATGTATATTGGTGAAAAAGCAAGACTGAAGCATAATTATTTTCATGTCCAGAAACCTGCAAATCTTACAGAGTGGCACCTCCAACTTGCTGAAGTCTAGGAAGAGGCCTGCTTCATGCCCCTTCATTTGCCCCCCAAAACACCCTGGGAATGCCCCCTGGGATGCCGGAATGCCCCCCAGAATGCCAGTGCGGGGTTTTGTGCTGGTGTGATGCTGGTGGAAGGCCCAGCTGGTGTCCCTGGATGGCCCTGCCATGGCAGTGCTGGGAGACTGGCATCCAGGCCTCCCCGCCGTCGTTGGGGCACTCACGGTGGCATAAGTAGCCTGGGCGCCAGCATGGGGGGGCCCAATGCCGGCACAGCCCCTTCATGGCTCCTGAGGACTTTCGTCCTTGGAAGTCAGGAATGGGTTGTTAGTGAGAATTCATGTGTGACAGACAAAGAATCCTGAATGCCCAACTAGAGCCATGGTGCAAACGTTCAAGTAGAGAAACTTCGTAATCAACTATCTGAATCACTCCAATGTTGTATTTAAGCAATGAATAACAGTTAAGTCCTTGTTTAACCCTGTGGACTGCATATGTATGGTTTCAAGAAAAGAAACACACAAGCATGCATATTTAAGATCTTGGTATATATGGATGTGAATAAATGGTGGCAGTGTGTGACTGAAGAAGTATTGGAGTCCCGGCATTGGAGTTTGTGAGAGGTGATTGGTAAAGGGGATTGGGCTACTCTGTCTGGTGGCGGCTGTATGAATGGGAGAGAGGACCTGGTAAGTAAAAGGTTGGGGTTTTCTATATATTTAAAAGAGACAAGATGGGTGGCAAACTGTGACTGCCTAACCTACCTGTAGCCCTGAACCTGTGTGATAGTGATTGTGGAGGCTGGTAGGGTCTGTGAGTAGGGAGTCACAGCATGGTTTAGTTTAACTGTGGTTAGTTTGTGAAACCAGGATTTAGTTTGCAAATGATCACTCAAACACCAGTTTGTCTCAATAAATGCTGGTTTCATTGCCTTTGCTCTGTAGCTGGGAGGATAGTGTCGGGACAGAAGCCAGGATGTAAAACCATAGCTAAGACTAACTGTGATTAATAAACCAACTTCAAACCATGATTCTCATTCTGGTTTGATAGACCTAAACTAACAGTAGTTAATGGAGTGGCTAGTGTTCAGATTAACCACATATAGTTTAATTAAACAATGTTTTTTCTTGGTATCTATGACTGAGCCTGTAAGCATTTGATGAAGAGTTCACAAATATAGATTAGATTCTGTTGTTGTGCCCCAGCACACATCTCTGCCTAGCAGTCTCCCTATCTGAGCTGACTGAATTGATCATGGCATTGGTGTCGGAGGTCCTCAGATTTCAGAGGATTTCAATATACGCTCCTTGGTCTAATGAATTCAGAATGTTATAGTCTACATGATGAACATAAGATTGTCTCAATTTATTTCCAAACAAACAGACAGGAAGAAATGCTATTTGTAGAGATAATACCCCCCCTTGGATGGCACTGGGGGTGGGGTGGGGTGGGGCGGGAGGGCCTGGGAGGCCGGCGGGAGGGCGACCTGGGGCAGGGGCCCTGCGCTCTAAAATGGCGGCCGCCATTTTAGAGCGCAGCATTGCCGGTAAAGGGAATTTCTTATTGACCCTCGGCTTATACGCGGGTCAATAAGAAATTCTCTTTTCTGGCCTCAAATCTGGGGGGTCGACTTATACTCGGGTCGGCTTATACCCGAGTATATACGGTATTTGAAATTGGGCTGCTGCCTGGTACAACTGAACAATTGTAATAGTTTTCTTCCTTTATTTTATTTTATGATAGTGTTCCCATCTCTTCTGTGATTTTAAGATGTTCTTTTAGAAAAATGAAATGCCATTCTCCAATAGCATTTTGAATGTATTTCAGAAAACAAAAATATTATATAGCTATTGTATGTGCAACTGTCTTGAAACTAAAATATCATTTTCTCGATTCCTTCAGGAAGTTTACAGATCAGGTACAAGCTAGATAGTCATCAAGATCCTGAAGTCTTTACCATTAATTTTAAAAGCTTGGCCGATGGGCAGCTTCACCGTGTGAAGATTAACAGACAGGAAGAAATGCTATTTGTGGAGGTAATGCAAAAAACTTAGATTGTCCTCAAAGAGGACAAGCCCCAAAGCAAACTAAAATAAATACATGCAATATACCATGGGCTCGTGCATATATTTCTTTTTAAACAACAACAGCAAAACACACCAGGCTCCCACTGTGCAGGAAGAATCTTGTTTAAGTGGAGTCTTTGAAGTTCACCTTTTCCCATTTAAACAGGTCAAATTCTCTTTCACATTTCTTTATAGGTAAAGGTCCCCTGTGCAAACAGCAGGTCATTCCTGACCCATGGGGTGACGTCACATCTTGATGTTTCCTTGGCAAACTTTGTTTGCGGGGTGGTTTGCCGGTACCTTCCCCAGTCATCTTCCCTTTACCCCCAGCAAGCTGGGTACTCATTTTACCGACCTCGGAAGGATGGAAGGCTGAGTCAACCTCGATCTGGCTACCTGAAACCGACTTCTGTAGGGATCAAACTCAGGTCGTGAGCAGAGTTTGGACTGCAGTACTGCAGCTTAACACTCTGTGCCATGGGGCTCTTACATTTCTTTATAAAAACAGCAAAATAATTCCAGTTTTTGTCAGCCTACTAACAAATATCTATGACGATGAACAGACAATAGTAAAACAGTGGGGTATATAGCAGTATGAGTTAGTTTCCAGCATTGAGAACTGAAAATCAGTCAAAGAAGGGGAAAGACTCACTGTGGAGGGGGGAAAGTTATTTTGCTCTATTTTCATAATGTTACGTTTCCTTTATAGTCAAGGTGAACATGCTCTTAAACTATTATTTCAGGATTGTAATGAAGAGGCCAGTTAGGGAAAGCAACACTTTTTATAAGCAGTAATATGATGCTCCCTTTCTCCTTCTTTGTGCCTTTCTAAAGGTTACAGTTACGTTATATAAATGATATGTATGCCTGTGCATACATGTTGGTTATTTTCTCTCTCTTGTACTTAGCAATTCCTGGGCAAAATAATTGGACAAGTCAAAAAATAGGGTATTCTGATTTTTAAAATTTGAATTGAATTAGCAATTAATGGATATGTGCCAATGCAGCAGCTATCTGCTTTAGCACTTGCACTGAGGAATTAAAGATGTGTAGGTACAATATCAGCACATAACTTTGCAATGTTATCAGTTTAAATTATGACCAGAAGACCATTTTAAGGGGCAAGAAATTTTCTCTTGAAATAAGCTGGCTAAATTTATATATCTCATTCATTCATTCATTCATTCATTCATTCATTCTTTCATTCATTCATTCATTTTGATGGCATACCAATTCTGCATCTGCCCCTGAAAGTAGACTGAAACACACTAGTCCTTTATTGTCGAAGGCTAGTCCTTTCCTTGTGGTATTTAGTATGCTTTGGCACACAGTTTGGTACATGAAATTTTAGGGATTTTTTGTTCTAGTTAATTTCACTCCTGAGGATTTTTTTTTTAATGGTATTTGACAGTTTTAGTAAGTGAGGACAGAATGTTGTTCAAAGAAAAAGAGATTTTTAAAATTATATTAAATGACAAACTACCTGTGCAGATCAGGTAGTGTTAGCATTCCACTGTCGACATTTGGGTGATTCTGTAAAACTAACTCCACATCTCTGAAGATAATTCACAGTGGGTAGCCATGTAAGTTTCACATGTGCACCAAATCCTATTATGTGCACTTAGCTGTTTTTTATTACAGTGCATTCCTGAGCTTGTGGTGTGAGGGGACGGTGGGGAGGAGGTGCCGCTGCAGGGCCTCCTAAGCAGTTCCCCACATGCTGAAAACATTTTAAAAGCCTTTTTGTAGCTTTTTAAGTTTTAAATGGGGTTTTTCGCCCCATAGAGTATAGCAAGCTGTGCCTGCTAAAAAGCAGGCTCAGCAACGCCATTCTCGGCACCAGCGTCCGGGCCTGAAAGGGGACAAGAGGCTGCCTAATGGCAGTCCCGCCCATCGGAATGGCTCCCGGGACGCCTTAACACCCCCTGGAATGCCAACATGGGCCTTTACGCCAGTGGAATATTGGCAGAAGGCCCCATTGGCATTCTGGGGCAGTGCTGCCATAGCGGCATCCAGAGACTGGTGTCCGAGCCTCCACACCGGTGCTGGGGCCACTAACACTGGCATAAGTAGCCCAGACGCCGGCATGGAGGGCCCCAATGTCAGCACAGTGCCTTCCTGGCTTCCTAAGGGTTTTCGCCCTTAAAGGTCAGGAATGCTCTATTAGAGTTGGAGAGTGTATATGTACATTTTATGACATTTATTATGAAAGAAAATATAGATTGATTGTACCTGGTTTTTAAATGTATTACTACTTCTACTTACTCAAGAGGAATTTGCACTTCTACTAGGATTAATGAAAAGATACCCAGAAAATGCTTTTATGCCACCTTGTTACACAGTTTTCTGAAGAGACTACATATCTAAATGCTGTAGCATTGAAAAGATAATATTGTACAAATGCCACAATCGAAAAATATATAGAGCCATGAGCTGATGATGCACGTATATATACTGTCATCAACGTTTGAAGGCAAGCAATGTATGTAATGACACAAGACTCTTGTAGCATAATATTTGTTTTAATTTTAAGGTTCATTCTGAGATAATTGAGATCTTTTATTAAAACATTTCATGTGGCTTGCAATTATACTGTACTTACAAATGAATAAAAAGGATCTATCTGCACAGATTATGATAAGAACTATTTATTGCTTAAACACAGAATTGAGGTATGTACTAAGTGGTTTGTAAAACAGGTATCTGTATTTTAACCAATGGCACAATATTTGTGCTGCTTTCTTAAATAGTATGATGCTATTAAGTAGGTTTTTCTTGTTGTTCCCCTGCCTCTATTTGACCTTTTCCTTATGCTACACATTCCCACTGAACTTTCTCCTATTATTCTACTTTTTGTGTCTTGCTGAACAATTGTGAAGGTTAACCAGAATGAAAGGATGAGATTCAGATTGTCTTCAGATACACAGTTCAATGCAATCAAATCTCTCATACTTGGCAAGATCTTAGGTAAGTACAGTTCTGCACTTTCCCCCTCAAAACATGAATCATAAATGTCATCTCATCATGTAAAAAATAACCTAATCTTGTTGAAAAATATTTCTTTTTAGCATTTGATTAGGCAGTGAATGACAATCAAGGTGTAAGCTTCATTCTTGTCAGAGTGCATTGATAATCACTGGTAAGTGCTTCTAGCAAGATGAGCAAGTGGATTCCATTAAAAATAATTTCATACTTATCTTTTCCGTTTGGCAATCAGACATAATGAAACATGGCATTTTCAATAAAATCGAACAAAGGAAAGGCTAAATCACACTCAAATCATAGGTAAAGACAATGAATTAGTTACTAATCAGTTGCCTAAACTGCAAATGTTCCTTCTTTTTAAACAATGCAGAATTGAGAATGTCGTCACAGATGTTTGGTGTTCAAATGGATTAATCTGTTGATGGTGATCAAGGATTTGATTCAACAGGATCCATCACAATCATATCACATTAGTGTGATGTTCTCTTGCAATAAGAACAGTCAAAGTGCATCATGGCTCCTCCTAATGCATATGCATTGGGAAAGGATGGATTTGTCTCTGACACATGCTATAGACCATAAATACAAATGAGTTTGTACTAAGTTTATAAACTGTGATGCAACTTTAATGTTCTTCACTTAATATTATCTAGAGTTCCCTAATGATCAACTAAGAATCAAAGTATGTTATGACAGTGGGAGAATGAATGGTAAGATGATTGGCTTGATATAAATTGATGCAGTAACCTTGTTCTGGATGATGCTGGTCAGGCCTCTATCAGATACAGGTGTACACTTAAGAAACCCTAGTCATCTAGTTAGCTTACCTATACCAGATCATTTAACTCCTAGCCAGAGGTACACCTCAGTCATGCTATAAATTCATTCTGGGTATAGTACAAAAGTACTATAGTACAAAAAGTACTATAGTACAAAAGTACTATTGGAGAATCTCTGCTTCCATTCTAAGATTTTTATTAAACATAAATATTATGTTCTTTAGACTAAATCCACAAAGCACTATACCATCCATCAATCATTGTTACATAGATAATTAAAGGAGAGCAATTACATGAGTCCATAGAATTTTCTTACCCCAAAAATAAGCAGGTCACAGGTAAGGAACCCTTGATCAGTACAACTCTTGATCAGTACAACTTCCCATATTTATAGGATTTTAAAAGCATCTCCTAACAATAGCTAAGGGTGAAAACGCATGGTCACTTTAGCCTCCTTTACTCCCTGGGTGAATCCTGGCTGAAACAGGGAATAAAGGAGGCTAAAGCGACCGTGCATTTTCGCCCCAACTGTCCCACTTGATAAGGGCCACATTCTTGGCTAACTCTTTATCTTATAACTTCAAACACCAGACAAGGTTATTTATACTTAAAATGTCTTCTGAAAATGTATAAACTATGTTAGTTCATTCTCACTACTTTTCATCTTAAAGTCTAATTAAAAGTAATGATTACATGTTTCTCATACATATGAATATCTTTTGGGCTTTAACCAATGCTCCCATCCTTGAATCGTATCTTCATTTCTGCAAAATTGGACATTCTTGCAATTCTCAGTTGCTTCTACACCTGGGCCACAACAAATTGTATCTATTGATAATGTGTTACACAATGTGTAATCTACACAAGGCCATATAATTGTTACCACTTCATATACTTCTTACTGATTTTTAAGCCTATTCTATTCTCGGTCTTTGGGGCCCTTTCTTGGCATGCTTCCCTGAGAAGCCAGGTTTCTTATGTTTATATGTGCTGCAACATCCTCTACGATCTGTTTGGTCAAGTCCAGCAACTGTTCCTCTATAGTTCTGGCCATATCTGTAACAACCTGCCAGAAGCTTCATTGACTTATACTTGAGACATGCTACAAAATTTTCCATGGGATGAAAAACCAATGAATTGGATATTGTGAAAGTTACTGGTACTTAAATGAAGTAGCTTTTTGTTGTTGTTATTCTCCTTTCTAAATATAGATTCTGATAGCAGTTTTGGTCTGTGTATCCTCTGTCAAACTACCAAAATTCAGCATGAAGTGACTAGGCCATCTTGAGTGGACAGCTACTCATTTCAATAATATTGGCAGTCCTCTTGTGCTTGGTCCTGCATTGGTACTTCTCCACTTGATCAAAATTTAATATGGGAGTATCAAAAATGTCTTTTATGTATAGCCATTAGTAGATAACATACACATTCGATCCATACGCAAAAACATAAGCAAAAACTCAGACAACATTGATTTGAGGCATTATGATGCGTATGAAATTCTCTTCGGGTGAATTCTTTTAAAATCTGTGGGTTCTAAGTTGCCTGATCTAATTTTTGAAGTGACACTGATGCTGTAGGGGTCTGAAATTTTCCTTTTGTAAATTTCATGTTTTGTTCAAATTGCTGGGCATTCATAGTTTCCCACAGTTTTCAGTTTGCAGCTTGTTTTGTTTCTTTGTAGATTACTGATGAGCACGCACCCCTGAATACATGCATATTCATTCTGTCACATCAATGAATAACAAGTCAATAGACAATTCAATTTATCAAAATTTTCAGTGCTTGCTTCCTAAGGGCCAAAACCTGGTCCACAGCACCCAGATCCACACTCACAGGCACATGCAAACAAAATCTGACTCTGGATCTGTAACCACAGCTCTGTGTTCTAGCAACCCATCAGCAAATGTGGCAATATGGACTATGGATGGAGTACAAAACTTTCCTTATTCTATCTACTCTTTTGCAGTTCATCTTCTAGAGCCCTCTGTTTATAGTAAACATTAGGATTGTAAGAGCGCAATCCTAAGGGAGGGCTGAATTGGCTTAGGAGCCGACATGACTCTGCACCAGTATAAGTGGCCATTTATCCCATGATAATGGGCACTTACACTGGCATGGTGGGCATTTCCGCCAGTGTCTGGGTGCCATGGAGCTTCACCGGCCTCCCCTGCCAGCGAAGCCTCCCACCAGCATCTAGGGCTGTCAAAAAAAAAAAAAAATTTTGGTACAGTTCGGATTCGGCCGAATTTTGCCCTTGTGGGTTCGGTACGTGCTGAAGTCCGAACTCCCCCACTTCGGATCCGTTCAATTCGGCAGGAATTCAAAGTTCGGGAAAAAAATCGGCCGAATAAAGCCATTAAAAACACAATCGCGCCTTTCCGCGGCTCTGGGGGCGGCATTTTTTAAGGTGGAGGTCCCAAACTTTCAGGGTAGCTTGGAGGGACCCTCCTTGCAAGAACCCCCAAGTTTGGTTAAGATTGGACCAGGGGGTCCGGAGTTATGGGGCCCGAAAGGGGTCCCCCCATCCACCCATAGGAAAGAACAGAAGCTGGCTGCTATTCATGCAATGGGCGGGGGGGACCCCTTCCGGGCCCCATAACTCCGGACCCCCTGACCCAATTCTCACCAAACTTGGGGGTTATTGCAAGAAGAGTCCCCCCAAGCTACCCTGAAAGTTTGGGACCCCCACCTCAAAAAATGCCCCCTCCAGAGCCGTGGGAAAAACGTCCCTATGCCTGCTGGTGCTGAGAGATTTCTCATGAAGCTTGTTTCCTATGCGGTTAACCACAGACGCCCAAAGTGTTAACCCCTCATGGGAAGTAGGTTAATGAGAAATCTCCCAGCATAGGCAGGCATAGGGAGGTTTTTCCCACGGCTCTGGGGGAGGGCATTTTTTGAGGTGGGGGTCCCAAACTTTCAGGTTAGCTTGGTGGGACACTCCTTGCAAGAACCCCCGTGTTTGGTGAGGATTGGGTTGGAGGGGGCTGGAAGGGGGCTTGCCCCCTTCTCCATAAAAACCAATGCAAAACTTTTGACTTAGGGCTTAGGGCTATCCATGGCTACTAGTCAAAGTGAATACTAGTCATGATGCATATCTATAATCTCCAGGGTCAGAGAGGTTTTGCCTTGGATTTGCCACTCTCTAGATGCACATTCCCCCCAGCCAAATTCTCAAAACTCAACAATAAGCCCCCATGCAGATTTTGGAGAATCTGGCTGGGAAAATGTGCACCTGGAGAGTGGCAAATCCAAGGCAAAACCTCCCCTGCTTAAATGACCAAGAGGTTTACCTCCCTCACCCAAGCCTGGGTGCTACCCTACCTAATAACTAGTGCACCCTTAAACAAAGTTAACAACCAACATCAGAATTCACAAACAAGGCAGCTACCTTGAAGCAGATGGATCTCCCCTGCAAGCAGGAATCACACAGGTGAGGCGGCGCAACACTCTAGGAACCCAAGCTAACTTCAACCAAAGTACACTGGATCCCCCCCCCCGCGGGCAGAGACTCACACTGACCCACTTAACTCCAGCCAAAGTTGGCAACCACAAACAACAGCAGGAATAACACTCCCACAAAGGCAAGCCCACCCCAACCAGAACAGGTAATCCCCCCCAACCAGAAATCACAGCGTACACACACAGATCAACAACCCAAACATCAAATTTAACATAAAGAGCCCCAAACCAGGCCAAGCTTAACAGAGACTCAGTCAGTAAAAGCCTATGCCAACTCCAGGCCACAGCAGGAATTAGAAAGCCAAACTTGGGAACAGTAGCACAGGCCAGAAATCACAGCCCGCACACACAGAGCAACAAACCAAACACCAAATTTAAAATAAAGAGACCCAGGCAGAAGCCTGGGGCTTGCCCCAAATAAATACAGCAGAATCTGCTCCCCTACCCCAAGTTATAAAGAAAAGCCCCAAATTAAGTAAAATGATAGGGTCAAACTGTGGATGTCTTCTTCTCTTCTCTTCCACGTCCAGGGACCACCACGAAGCAGGCAGGCACAGTCAGGGAATTATAATCCAGTTAGATAGATCCAATTCCAGCAGGCAGGTTCACCTCAGGATCCCAAGAGGAGCACTCACAGCAGCCAGCACCAGCTGGATAGAGGTCTATAAAATTGTGCATGGTGCAGGGAGAGTGGACAGGGAAAAGTTTTTCTCCCTCTCTCATAAAAACTAGGACATGGGGTCATCCGCTGAAGCTGGAGGCTGAGAGATTCAAAATTGATAAAAGGAAGTATTTCTTCACACAGTGCACAGTTAAATTATGAAACTCCCTGCCACAAGCTGTGGTGATGGCTGCCAACTTGGAAGGCTTTAAGAGTGGAGTGAACATGTTCATGGAGGAGAGGAATATTCATGTCTACTAGTCAAAATGGATTCTAGTCATGCTTCCTAGAGGCATGAATATACACTGTGCAAGAACTGAAGGAGATCCTTCCAGATCCATTGCAGTCAATGTAGGATCGATTTTGAAGCTCGCTTAAACCACTCTTTTTTAAAAAACAACAACAACTTTTAAAACCTTTAAAATGACTATTCACTGTCCTGATGCAAAAGGAGAAATTCCCACCCCACTGCACTCGCCTGCTCATTGTTTGCATGTGTGTGTTAAGTGCCGTCAAGTTGCTTCCGACTCATGGCGACCCTATGGCCATTTATTCATGGAAAGTTTTGCATTGGAGTTGTCACTCTCTAGATGCACATTTTCCCCATCTGAATTCTCAAAACTCTGCACGGCGGCTTATTGTTGAGTTTGGAGAATATGGATGGGGGGGAAAGTGCATCTAAAGAGTGGCAACTCTGATGCAAAACCTTCCATGAATGAAAGTCCTCCAAAATGTCCCATCTTTGACAGCCCTGCTCAGATCTTGCAAACGGAGGGCCGTGGCTTCTGTGGCCCCCGCAGGCGGCAGGATCGCTCGGGAGATTGGAGGGGGGATTGGAAGAGGGAAGGGCAGGCGATCCTCCTGGCCCCAGCTGACAGGATCACCCGGGAGATTGGAGGGGGGATTGGAGGGGGGGTAGGGCAGGCGATCCTCCTGGCCCCAGCTGACAGGATCACCCGGGAGATTGGAGGGGGGATTGCAGGGGGGGGAAGGGCAGGTGAGGCGATCCTCCTGCCCCCAGCTGACAGGATCACTTGGGAGATTGGAGGGGGGGATTGGAGGGGGGAAGGGCAGGTGATCCTCCTGGCCCCAGCTGACAGGATCACCCGGGAGATTGGAGGGGGGATTGCAGGGGGGGAAGGGCAGGCGATCCACTGCAGATCCCTCGCCTGTCTTCCCGGGACTCCCAGGAAGGCAAGCGGGGGGTTGGCAAGCTCCTCTGCTCTGCCTGGACAGGCAAAGCAGAGGGGTTTAAAGACCCCTCGCCTGTCTTCTCGGGACTCCCAGGAAGGCGAGCGGGGGGTTGGCAAGCTCCTCTGCTCTGCCTGGACAGGCAAAGCAGAGGGGTTTAAAGACCCCTCGCCTGTCTTCTCGGGACTCCCAGGAAGGCGAGCGGGGGGTTGGCAAGCTCCTCTGCTCTGCCTGGACAGGCAAAGCAGAGGGGTTTAAAGACCCCTCGCCTGTCTTCCCGGGACTCCCAGGAAGGCGAGCGGGGGGTTGGCAAGCTCCTCTGCTCTGCCTGGACAGGCAAAGCAGAGGGGTTTAAAGACCCCACGACTGTCTTCCCGGGACTCCCTTTAAACAGGGACTCCCGGGGCCCTTTAAACAGATCTGCGCCTCCCAGCTGGGAGGCGCAGATCTGTTTAAAGGGGTATGAGGAACAGATATGTGCCTCCCCGGTGGGAGGCACAGACCTGTTTAAAGCCCCCCCTGCCTTCATGGAAGCCCCATGAAGGCACCAGGGTGGCGGCGGCAGGGCCGAATCTGCTGAATTTATTCACCGAACCCCCGAATTCGGCGAATTCGGCTCCCCGGTTTCCTGCCTTTTTTGAGTTCAGTTCGTCCGAACGGAAAAACAGCCGAATCAGGGGAAATTCGGCTGATTTTCAGTTCGGGCCGAACCGAATTGACAGCCCTACCAGCATCCACCTGGCGCATATCCCTGCACCGGCGTTCCGGGAGGCATTCCCCGGGCAGTTCTGGGGGCAGAGTGCCATGGCAGCTTCCTAACCCCTTTCAGGCCAGGAACACCCCCTTTGCCCTTACTGTGAGCTACACCACTTTTTTAGGTGGCATAGCCCCATGAAATGCTATGGAACAGTTCCACAGGGCTCGCCAGTCAGGGCAGCATTCTGGCTTTGGTGGAGGAGCTGGATCCTGCTATGGAGGTGGGCTGTAACACATGCTGTTTCTGACTTTTGAAAGAGTTTGTGACAAAGATATGTTACCACTTTAATGTTAGCAAGCATTCAAAATCTTTGTGTGGAGGAGAACTGTACTAATCACTTGAACAAGGTGCAAGGTGGGAGCTATAGTTGGATAGGGGAAAGTCATTTATGAAAGAACAGATAAAACTATTCTAATTAGAACAGATTATATTATTAATATTGCACCAAGCATATATAATCTTAACACATTATTTGATGGAAATAAAAGACTTGAACAATAATATGAATTTCCATGGAATGGAATAAGCTAAAAGTAGATTGAACCAAAACATAGATATAATGCGTCACATGTTTGATACATACAGTCACATTGCATTTTACATTTCTGTTCTAGAATTTACTTATCTGAAATTTGGCACAGACTTCCAAAATAAGCTTCTCTGATCACTTGGATCATTGAAATATGAAGGCACAGGAGTATGAATAATCTGAAAGAGTCTTCCATAGCAAAGATGGCATCATATTGGTTACTCAGTGACACATGAGAAATACTTGTTTTCTCTTGCAAAACTAAAAGAGAAATACTCCTAATATCAGTTTGAATAACTGTTTACTATTGGTTTGAAATGAAGCCATTATTCATGAATAAGCATATATTTCACAATGGCATTGTCATAGTGCTATTTTTGTTGGGGTAACTTAACAATCACTTAACTGTTGTATTATTATTGTCATTATATAATTACATTTCATATATTTCTTTTTGGACAATATTGTCTTGACTAAAGACTATGTTGAGTAAACTATAAAACGTTTATTCAATGCTGAGCCATTCTGGTTGTTCAAAGTACATACTGGATCCAGACTGAACAGGGAATTCAAGGGAAGTAATTAAATTCAATTTTATATCCCTATCTGTTCAATCTGTATGCAGAGCAGTCATAAAGAAAACAGGATTAGATATAATGAAGGAGGAGTGAAAATTGGTAGAAGGAAAATTAACAATTTGAGATATGCAGATGACACCACATTACTAACAGAAAATAGTGAAAACTTGAAACGACTCCTGATGAAGATAACAGCTAAGATTGAGAAGACAAAAGTAATGACTACAGGGGAATTATACAACTTTTAAGGTTGACGATGAATAAATTGAAATTGTTCAAGATTTTCTGTTCCTTAATCATCAGGTGACAGAGAACTTAAGTCTCAGTATATGAATGAATATGAACTTCTATCAGTGTTATTCATATACATGATCTCAGCAAAACTGAAAAGGGCATTCAAACAAAATGGATCAGTGTAAAAGCAGCTTTTAGACTGCAGAGGTGACCCAACTGAGCTACATACAATAATTTTCAGAAGTCTAGGAGCCAGAACACCTGCGTGTTACGCATGCAAGCAAAAATAAAGGCATATTTGGGTTCCCTCTTTCAGATGCCCGACTAGTATCTGCACAGATTGTTCGCATCTCTCCTACTCTACAGTAGGTAGGTAAACTGCTGTTAGTCCCCACAGAGGAAAAAAGACACACATTATACAGATAGCTGTATTAGATAATAGCAGCTTCAGATAAATGCTAAGATCAGAGTTAGCAATTTATATTGAAACCTCTTCAGCTCCCCCATAAAGACTATTAAATGAAATCAAAAGACACTGGGAGATCCAATGATAGATTTTTCCATATCACAATAGTTTGGCTTTTAGCAATCCTGTGTGTGTGTGTACACTTCAGTTGTAATGATAAAAATGAAAATTTCTTCTTCCAAAGTGCTCATCCTAAACATATAACTAATGTGCTGTGTCCCACGCTTCATGGCACAGCATTAAATGCCCTTTACTGAAACACAAGGTTGACATATGGCAGTACAGTAGACCAAAGATTTTTCCGTTACAGCCCATTCCTGAGGGGAAGGGCTAAGCCGATGGCTGGAGGCGCCTCCACCTCCAAAGCAGGATTCACTGAAGCCAAAATGCTGCCCTCACCATCGAGCCCTGTGGAACTGCTCCATAGGGTTCCATGGGAATACTCCACCTAAAAAGGTGGCGTACATCAAGGTGCGGGCAAAGGAAGCATTCCCAGCCTTAAAGGGCTTAGGAAAACTCCTAAAGGCAGCTCCTCTCCTGGACCGCTCCATGAACGCCCCCTGGGAAGACAGCGCACAGACATGAACCATCAGGATGCCGGCAGGAGGTTGAGCCGGCATCCCAGGGCTGCACTGCCATGGCAGCGCAGGGAGGGCGGCATGAGAGGACTGACGCTGGTGTCCACACCAGTCTTGCCAATGCAAGAGGCACAAACACCAACGCAGGCCCCTACAGTCCTCCTAAGGACTTTTACCCCTCAAGGTCAGGAATGGGCTGTTAGTGTGACAGGTGTCAGCAACTCTCAAAAACAGCCATCAATAGTTACATGTTCCCCAGTTGAACAATCCCTTTGCATAGTAAACATATGGCACACTGGAGGTATGATGTCACCTATGGCATCTGTAATGCCAGAAGCTTGCTGAAGTCTGTCCAGCAGTTGGATTCGGAGGCTTATGGAGGCTGTTGGAGTATTAAATATTCCAGCAGTAAGATACATGCATTGGTGAAAGCCCCCTTTTGAACCTGAAGCCATTTAGGCACAATCATCTGAAAATTAAAACATACAAAATAACAAAATGATGCCTTTTGTTATCTTGCAAGGAAATGTGCCTCCCGCAGGCTTATCTTTTGTGCAGTGAATATTACATGCATTATACTTCACAAGCTAGAGTAACTTTAGCCACATGACAGGAATTGTACCTAATTCTTATCTGAATCTTTTTATAAAGATACAATGTCAATTAACTACTCCATGAAAAAATTGCATCCAAACAAAATTTGTATCATTATTGAGAAAGTAGTATTTATTTTTTATCATTCATCTTTCTTTTTACTGATTGGTGTTCCAAAGGGTATGTAATTATATAGAACCTATAACTGTCTCACCAGCATCCAACATAATGCAGATGTTTGTTTTGAATCATGCAAAGACTTACTGATAAAAAAATGAATCTGACATTTCACCATAACCTAGCATAATCCGTACCTGACAAGTTAAAATAGAGCTCTGTGTGCCATTATCCTGTAGATATGAACAAATTAGCATACAGCTGTTTACTAAAACAATAGCAGTGATTATCATTACCAGGAAGGCATTGGCTCAAATATATTCTAGAATATTTGCTAGTCCAGATATAGTGATAGATTGTATGCTAAGAAATGGATTTGACTTTATGAAATAATGCTTTTTGTTATCTTGCTAGGAAATGTGCCTCCCGCAGGCTTATCTTTTGTGCAGTGAATATTACATGCCTTATACCTCACAAGCTAGAGTAACTTTAGCCACATGATTTTCTCACAGTTCAAAATGGGGGAAATACCCCCTTATTGAATGGTTTCATGTGAAGAGTATACATTTGATTGAAAAAAATCAGATCTAGAAATCTATACAAGTAAAATCATTTTTTCATTGTGAAATCAGAAGAGATTTGGAGTAGATGGAGATAATATTCGTAGCTTTTGTACACTCTATGGTAGTTAATGTATTCACGATTAGGATTATTTTCCATGAAAATCTGATCATTATTACAGGATATGTAGTAGTTTGAGTTTTATATTTTTGCTTTGAAATTTGCTGTAGTTTAAAAAAATGCATCCCTCAGTAGGCTAGCAGCTGTCATTCATAATATATTTTACAAAAATATGGAATAGATTTGACTATATTTTCATTAAAGGCAGACAAAAATGGAATATAGCAAATTTGCACATGTTGCCAGAGCACATACTCTGAGGAATACAGGTTAATTATTCAATTATTCTTCTGTCTCTTTGTTTTGTACATTTGCTCGATGATTAATTGTGTTCTGTTTCTTTTGATTAGTGGAGAATAGCGATGTAGACCCAGATACTCTGAAGGCGGGCTCCCAGGGATTTATTGGATGTCTTTCTTCGGTGCAATTCAACCATATTGCTCCTTTGAAGGCTGCACTGTACGATTCCAGCTCAGCTCCAGTTACTGTAAAGGGACATTTCACTGAATCCAAGTGTGGCACTTTAACAAGTGTTGACTCGACAGCAAGTGAAACAACTCATTCATTTGCAGGTAGCCAGCATATGGGTGTCATTTGTTCTACTGTCTGTGATAGAATGCACAAAAAGGCTCACGATGTCAGCATTGTAATGTTACCTAGCAGGGTCAAGGATAGTATGCAGAGGTATTGGGTTCTTCTAACATGCCCCCCAAAAAACCTTTGCCTTTTCCCCTCTAAATGTTTTCTGTGTCTTATTAAGTAACACACTGTGCAATTATTAAAAAAAAAACCTTTGACCTAGATAGCATTGCATGGACAATATTCTTTATGTATCTTTATTTATGACTGCGTACAGTAAAAAACTTTGCTGTTCAGCACTCTTGAGGATGGAGGCTGACTGTCAGAAATGCATGTACTACCCTAAGATGCAGGAGTATTGTGACTGAGGGGGTGGAGCTTGCCCCTGGGTGATGCTGGTTAACTGAACATCCTGGATAATCAAGTGCCTTATAACAAATCTTGTACTGTAATAACACACAATATGTTGTCCTTAACCATGTATGTGCATTTCTTGAGAACTCTTGTGTCTGCTTGTCTTTTTTGTTTCTGCTACAGATCATTCAGGACCAATAGATGAGGGGAAACCTTTAGCTAATGCACTAACGAATGACTCTGCAATTATTGGAGGTAATTGGGACTATAACAGCCCTGCTGGTACTATTTTAAAATAGATTTTAATCTTGAAGCAAAGTGAATGGGTGCAAAAGCACCAGTATACACAACTATATTTTAGGAACAAATGCAATTTTTTCAATAATCATTGCCACCAGCATTTTCCCCCCCAAAAAAATGAAACTGAGACTGCTAAAATAATGTTAGGCAATTTTAATTGTGTAATGCAACAAAATTTAAAATCTTACCAGATTTCTTAGGGAATGCAGGAAGTCTTGAAGAAAGAAAATGTCTTGTCTCATTAGTCCTAAAACTTTTCCATAACATGGAGCATGTCTGAGAAAGGTCCAGGAATGCTTTATACCATACAAGGAAGTGAGCATGTGTTAGTGAGTTCAGGAAGTGTTTTTGTGCTTCCAGGTACTTTACTGGATCCAATAAAAGGATCATGTATCTTCCGAGTTTTAGTCTTCTTCCAGGCATCCTTTCTGACCTGGGAAAGTGTATTCCTGGAGACACAGGACCCATAGGGGTAATAGTAGGATTGCCAGGTCCCTCTTTGCCACTGGTGGGAGGTTTTTGGGGTGGAGCCTGAAGAGGGTGGGGTTTGGGGAGGGAAGGGACTTCAATGCCATAGAGTCCAATTGCCAAAGTGGCCATTTTCTCCAGGTGAACCGATCTCTATTGACTGGAGATCAGTTGTAATAGCAGGAGATCTCCAGCTATTACCTGGAGGTTGGAAACCTAGGTAATTGTCACATGGGTCAGAAGGCTGCATTGAGAAGGATCTGCAATTGCTCCCTTCTTCCTCTTCCTTCTAGGGCTGTCGATTCGGTTTGTCCTGAACCGAAAAACACCCGAATTTCCCCCAATTCGGCAGTTTTTAGTTCGGGACGAACCGAACTCAAAAAAAGGTGGGAAATGAATTCGCCGACTTTGGGGTGTTTGGTGAATAAATTCGGCAGATTCGGGGTTCGCCCCCCCGCGCCTTCATGGGGCTTCCCTGAAGGTGCGCGGGGGGGCCTTTAAACAGATCTGCGCCTTCCAGCTGTCTCTCCTTCAGTGTTACTCCTCTGAAGATGCCTGCCACAGCTGCTGGCGAAACGTCAGGAAAGAAAATACCAAGACCACGGTCACACAGCCCGGATAACCTACAAGAACCAATGAACTCTGACCATGAAAACCTTCGACGATAGGGTAGATAATTCGGTAAATTTCAGGTTTGGGTGTATTGAGCCCGATTTATTTATTTATGTAAACTCATAATAAGCTGAATACCCATACTGGCAAATAGGGGTATTCCGCTTATTTCCAGGTTTACCAAAAAAAACTTCGGGCCCATTATAGACTATGGGGATTTTTCCCCCGAAGCTCCCGTGGTGGCATTTTTGGAGGTAGAGTCACCAAATTTGCAGCATGGCTGCAAGGGACTCTCCTTAGATGGTCACCCAGGTTTGGTGAACTTTGGGACAGGGGTCAGCAAAGGGGTCACCCTCATCCTCCAGGCATTTGGATGCCAAGCTGTCCATTGGTTTTCAGGTTCAGAAGTTCAGCCTTGCTGAGGACTAGCGGAAAGAGCTGATTGCCAGGCTGGTGCCTCAAAGTCTGGGGGCTCCCTTCATATATGGGGCACATAGCATGATGTCCTTGCAAATTAGCTTCCAAACAGAGGGAAAAGGCTTAAATGGCACAGAAAACATTTCTTTTGGTGGCAAATGACACCCTGTGAACAGTTTTTTATTATAGTCATCAAAAATCTGATTTCAAGAGATGGTCACAGTGCAGGGAAATGAAGCCACTACTCGGGGTGACCTTCAGTTTGAGAGCAGGTTTTTTTTTGGGGGGGGGTGATATTGGAGCCAGCTGAACTCATGATCAAGGCAGCTCTTGTGAAGAAGATTACTCATCCGTGTGGGTGAGAGGAGTCTTCAGAAGCCTAGTTAGCAGCTGTAGAAGCTGGCCTTTTTTAGTTGGAGGGTATACCCCTCCAGACAGGACTGAGTGAGCCCTGTCTTTTAAATATGCTGGATGGAGATCATCCCACCACATAGCTGGTCAGACTAAGTTGGCTCCGATTACATGATCACTACCAACTATGGGGCCCTAACAAAACCAGTCAAAAGATAGAAAAATGGGAGAAAGCACAGAGCCATGCATCTGAGCAAAGGAGAGTAGCTGAACCCGAAAAAGCAAAATATCTAGTGATAAACTAGAAGTATAGTCATGGATATGAGATGCTTGAACAAGATTGGGAAGACTGGTCAGATTCCATTTATTCCCACTTTTAAGAACCATTGTTTTAAGGCAATTCAGAATGAATGACGAGAAGTCAAGTATATATGGGAACTCAGCGTTCTCAAGAGGATTGTAGTTTCTGTGACTAGCATACATGCCAGTATAAATCTGTAAGCTTCAGTGATTATTTTAAGGAGTTGTTCCATGAGACCCAGGTTTCCTGATGGCATTGTTTTCCCTTGGGAACAAGGGTGGAGAAAAATCATTCTTCTCCACTACAAATAGTTTTTCTACACTATAATTTATCCATCTAATTTCCATTGATTTTTTTAAGAAAGAAAAGAAGCCAGATGTATCCTTGATAACCTCTAGTTAACTTCTGAATAGGTTTCTTTTGTAAGGCCACTAGAGACTGCACAGATAAGTGACGAACAAAGGAATTTAGTGGAATCAAACTACCAATTCCCACTGTGGGCTCAGCACTTAGAATTGAAAAAGGTTAAAAGAATGTTGTGCTCAAATAGGAACATGTGCTCACCTACACAGCTGCTGTTGCTGCTGAAATAATAGTATCTTCCACTCATCAGGCACCTCATTAAGGGCTTATTATCTTCATTAATAACTATCTTAACTCAGCCTGAACAACAGTTGATCAAAACTGTTCTTTGTGTTTAACTAGTAGGCCATTCCTTGCATTTACATGACTGACAACCCAATCCTAGAACCCCAGGACTCTTAGTCAGCATCCTTTGCTCACTCTGCAGAGATGAGAAAAGTACGGTATATAAATGCTCTTATGCCAAATTGCAAGGGCCATAGCAATTGTACTGAAGTCTTTCCATCTAAGTGTGTATGAAATTTTACGGATCTACCTGCATGGAGGTTTAGTCACCCCCATTTGGAATTGCACTGGCCATCTCAAATACTTTCTTATAAAATAGTCATGAGAAAACAAAAAGAGCCTTCATAACGGAGATAAAAGAGTATATCTATAAAGACTTCTATTATAAAGACTTCTATGAGGCAAGGGCCTATGTATTAATTATATAGTTCTCAGCAGACTCTTTGAGAAAAGCTAAAAATATTAGATGACTTAGATGGTATATAATATGACACCTGTCATATTGTGTAACAATTTTGGAACAACACTTTCAACTACTTCAGATGTTAGTCAGCTCGCAAACTTTTGCTCTGTATGGTACAGATACCCTTTGGGACAAATATATTGGACTCAAGTACCTTAAGTGATATATCCAATGACAGGGGTTAAGCTGAAATTTGATATGTTAATGTTAGTTTTAAATTGCATTGACAATAATGTCGAAAGGCTTATTGCAAAATCTTTTCTCCACAGAAAAAAATGTTTTAGCAAGACATTGAAAATCTACTTTATGTCCCAGGAGAATGGGATGTCTATTGAAAGTTCTTGAGATTGCAGAAAAGGAAAGGCTAACAGATATAGTGCATTGAACAGTTGAAAAGCTAGTTTCCATTTGACTGGAGAAAAAATTGAACGTTTTATTATATCCTGAAATTTGCACTGTATTGCTGTTGTATTTAACAGTCATATGTTTGTATAAAAATGCCATAAAGTATTGGGCAAAAATGGGATCACAAGAGACAGCCCTGCTAGATCAGTCCAAGTCTCAATTTAGTACAGCAACCAGTTTCCAACAGTGGCCAGATGCTAGAAACGCCAGTGGAATGCATGAGAACCACAGCCCTCTCCACTACAGCTGGAGTATTCAGAAATAAAACGTCCACATGCAGATTCCACTACAGTATAAGTAGCTGTTGATAGAGCAATCTTCCTTTTTCCAGCCATCTGAAACACTACTTCTTGCTACTCCGTCCTGTAGTAATGAAATCTGTAAGGCTATGTATTGTGAAAATAATTATTTTTTCTTGAATCTGCTACTGTACCTATCAACTTCATAGAGGGAGAAAAGAGGGAGAAAAATGTTCTACCTAGCCACGTACTTTCTCCACACCATACATAATTTCTTATCATTTTCCCAATTAGATTGTTAATGAACAAAGACCCAAACACTTTAGCCTCCAAAGAAGTGGTTTCCAAGCACTGACCATTCTAGTTATCCTCCTCTGCCACACTTTCAACTCTGCAATGTTACTTTTAATGACCAAAGCTCTGTACACTGGGCTGGATTCTATGAAACACTAATGGGAGATGCTGGTGGAGGTGGATTTTTCCTGTCTACCTGTTCTCACAGCACCCTCTCCCTACTTCCATAAGTGGAGTCCTCATAATGCCATTGGCAGATCAGGTGGAAGAGACCATTTTGCCCAGTCCAGCCTCAGGGGCAATCACCAACCCTTTGCATCACTCTGTAATGGCTCACTGACAGCTGACGAGGGAAGGGGGAGATGGGAAATCCACTTCTAACAGAACGTTTTGCTGACGCTCCAAATAATCCAGCCCAGATCAAGGGTACCATTTAGGATTAAATTAAGGGTCACCTCCACTCTTAATTGGCTCCATGAATTACTGCTCAAAGTCACTGTCTCTGGATATTTTGTTTCTTTAATAGAATTTGAATGTTCATTCACACAGTTAATGTGCAAATTGTGGAGTCATCATTACAATTTTATGCTTTCGCTGTCTCTGATCTCTTGCTTTGTCAAGCTCACCACCAGAATTGGGACAGAGAGGTTACAGCTTCCCTGTCCTAAATTGTTTTAAGAGCCTTGCATTTCAACCCAGAGTGTTTCTATGGAAATGGTATAAGCCTCACTAATAATACACAAGTAATACAAATTTCCACTCCTTGTAGTGCCCAGATATTTTAGGGATTAATTATGAATTAATGACCTCCAAAAGCTGTTATCATTAACAGCCTTGTTCAGGTCTTGCAATCTCAGGGCCGTGGCTTCTTTGATTGAGTCAATCATCTCATGTTGGGTCTTCCTCTTTTCCTGCTGCCTTCAACTTTCCCTAGCATTATTGTCTTTTCCAGTGACTCTTGACTTCTCATAATGTGATCAAAGAAAAATCGTCTCAGTTTAGTCGTTTTAGCTTCTAGGGTTAGTTCAGGTTTGATTTGATCTAGGAGCAAACGTACATATTTTTTTAAGTCTATTGAAGTCAATGGACTTAGAATTGTGTAATTCTGTTTGTGATTGCACTGTTAATTGGATGGCTTCTGTTAAAAAAAAAGATGTCATTTACAGAAGTCGATGTACCATGATTCTGCTCAAAGACCAGAGTGATTAATAACAGCAGTGCAAACTCATGTACATCGGGGCAGCACATGCATCTTGTAAATATTCAGCCTTTACATAAGCAAATGAAGGGGCTAAAAGCAATGCCTTATCTGATGATTTTTGTTTCAAATCCCTCCTCAACAATATCTGTCAGCTAACTGCAAATTTCAATGACAAAACAATCAACTATTCAGTACCCTTGCTTTGAATTGTTTTCATTCCAGTCCTGCCCAGGTCCTGTGATTCCTACCTTGCAGGGAGCTGGTAAAATCAAGTTGTTGCTTTTGTTTCTGGGAGAAAGACTGGGAGGAAACTGCAGTAGTTGAGCCTGGGTAGCAGGTACTATTCTCCATCAGTTATTACTAACCACTTCAAAAATTACATGCTTCCACCACTGGAGCTGTTACAATCTCATCCTCACCTATGACAGAACCTATGCTTCTGGGTGGTAAATTATACATAGTATTAGCATGGGCAAGCAGCTAGTTATGGTGCATGGTACCATGACACAAACACATACGCATACGCATGCATGAACAACTGTTTCCAAGCAGGGGTGCAAGAATGTGTATGTGCAAATTATTTGCAATCTCATAACATTTGCTGAACTTTTATTCAGTTTTCCATGGTATCAATAGCAATTTGCAAGCAAATTACAGTTTGAACAAATCACTAGCCTGAAATATTCTAATCTTGGGGCTTTCTGCTTTCTCTGACATATATTGCAACTTCTAGCCAAAATCCACCCTTTCCTGCTCTTCCTATAGCTTTTGTATAAAGACTTTTCACTTGACTTTATTGTTCCATCACTTTGTCAGTAGTACTTCTGTTATTATCATGGAGAAGAGACACATGGAATTCCTACTATAAATCCTTTTGTTGTTGTTGTTGTTCTTCCTAGGGCTCTGATCTCTTCAGTCTCTCTTGTTTGTTTCTGAATGTTCACTGCCAATGCCAAGTTCTACCCTATACCCACTTTTAGAATCTGAAACGTTTTGCACCATAATCCATAAGGGGAAAGTCATTCCCAAATAAAATGTTTCCCTAGTTCCTCTCAGCTTTCTCCTATATGTCAGTTTAAAAGATGCATTTCAATCTTTTTAGTATTAAGCAGCAGCCCATCCATCAGTTTATACTGATCTTCAAGTGGAACCAGTCCTTTTGTAACGTGCAAGCAACTCAACACCCGCCTCTTATGTCCTAATTCTCAGATCTCCCACTATTATATGATATTGGACTTCCTCCCCCCTCCTCCACTGCCATTCCTCGGGATGTATCTATGGCATGGAAAAGTATCACTCTTTTCTCTCAGTGTGACTTTAATTTTTTGTGAAACATTCTTTTCTGGCAATTGTTCAGTCATTATAGGAGAAGTATGATTCAGGTGACATAGCAAAATTGGAAAGTGAGAAGCCCTGATTGAAATTCACTGTATGGCCTTGGACACATTTACTTTTTCATCAAGTTCACAGGGTTGTGTGAATAAAAGAATTCTGAAGCATGTTGTGTACTGTTATTATTGGTGTGACAGAACTGCTCACTTTCTAATCTTCTCTCTCCCTCAGGTGTCATAGCCGTTGTGATATTCATTCTGCTTTGCATTGCTGCCATAGCTGTACGGATTTATAGAAAGAAAAATGTCTATAAAAAAAAGGAGGCGAAAGGATCAGAAAATGAGGACTGTGCTGAGACGGCCCTGAAAAGTGAGCTCAGCGTGCAAAATACCGTTAATGAAAATCAAAAGGAGTACTTCTTCTGATTTACTTTTGGGCTTTGTTTAATAATAATGTGACAGTCTGACTCTCTTGCTAAGCCTGGGGCTCTTGATGGACAAAAAACGAACCAGTAAAAGCCGTTGCACTTGAAGAACACACAAAATGGATTTGAAACCTGTTTAAACTGCATACATTTGGTCTTGTTGATTGCTATAGGAGGCCTCTTTAAATGACATGCATTTCTTAGCTATTATAACATAAATGCATTTTATGTATCAGTGACTTAGATATTGTAACCAATTTCATTGTTGGTAGTTTCCGATTGTTCTGCTGTGACTTTCTAAGGTGGAAGTTTAATGTGCAAACTGAACATGGGTTCTGATGGGGGGGTGGAATCATAACGCAGTGGCTGTTCTGGCCAATTCCCCTTTCAGTTGTTCTCTTTAGAGATCTATCCAGGAATGTGGTTCAAGATAAATGGTGGGTTGTAATGCTATGCTCTTAACACTTGAAAGATGATCCAATACACCATTAAGCATGCTTTAAAAAATTGAAATCAAGAGATTTCGGAATGCTTACTTATACTGAACTGGGGCCCTGTGATGTTCCTAGGTAATCTGTTCAGATAATTGATGCTGAAATTTTTATTTTCATTCACTGTTGGGCAGTTTTAGTGCTTAGAGCTAAAACAAAAAAAAATCAACTTGATAAACAATTATTTCTTTTTATAACTTTTCTCTAAAAGATAGTCCACCTGTATTTCTATGTGATGCCTATTTAAGCCGATGCACCACACGAGTTGTTCTATAGGCTTGTTCCCTGCCAGACTAGCTCTAAATGACAGTTTTGCTGTGTTGATTGATGGTACAGTAACTTGTCTGTACCACCTCCTGTACAACATAACTACAGGCATATGAAATTTGCATGTATATTTCTGTGCACAGAGACCAAAAGCACAAAAGGCAAAGATTTAAATATAACTGAAATACCCCCCCACACACTATCTGACCACCATGTAGGAAGGATGCCAGGCTGTTCATACACCAAGTCTAGTTGCACAATGCACTGGCAATGTTGGAACTCCTCCCTGGGATAAGATCTTCACACTGCTGCAATGACTGCCTGGATACAGATACCATCCTGTGGCCTTTCCGTCATTCCTCCCATCCAAGGACAACTTGGTGGGAGGGACCTGTGCAGTTGGCTGCACTCATATGGTGTGAGTATTCAGGAGTATATGCCATTGATATGAGCTCTCACTGTTGAAAAGGGGAAGCAACTCCTGTACCACTAGAGATAAATACAAATGGTCCCCCTGGAAAAAGATGAAAAGGAAATAGATGGATGGCAAAATTTATTGGATGGTTTAAGCTTTTGTAGCAGCCAAAGTAGCATGTTTGCTATCCTTTCTCACCATCCTTCCCCATCTCCAACTACTTGCACTAGTAGTCTGGGCTAAAACAATACCAGAGGCCTGGACTTTCCCTTCAGTCTAGCTTCTTTTTTTCCTAAAGCAAGTCATAGGCATATGGATTCCAGCTCTACAGTAAACTTTTCCAAAGTTACTGCAGGTATTGCCATGAGCAACATTTCTCAATGTTAAACAATCACTTTGGATTTTGGATGGGTAAGTATATCTGTTTCTTGACAACCTGTGTGCTGTTTTCCCTATCTTCATATAATATCTTGAATCCTGCATCTAAAGCTTTGTCCATTTAGTTGAAATAAATACATAAACTACAGTCCCTTGATGCAACTTCCTTGGTTGACATATTCTGAAGCTCTTGTAATTGTCCAGTGCATTCTTGCTCACAGCACCTGCTTTCTCTTTTTCCCGTTATGTGGTTATTCCCCCTCTTATTTCCTTATCAGTTTTCTTCAGCTCTGTGCTCCCCCCCATTCTGGTTTCTGATGGCCACTCCCCGCCACCCACCTTTTCAGGCCCTACTTCTCAGCCTTCTGTGCATTCCTGTCTCCCGCTCCCACCTTCCCTTCTTCTGCACTTTCATTCCTTCAGGGCCTTTTCACCACTCAGTTCCTGACGCACATCTTTCTTGCTTGATCAGCACTCCTGCCTATATCTACATTTTCTGAGTGTTGCACAATTCTCCTCTAGCTGCTATACCCTACATAAAGATTTATCTCCCAGCCAAACCAATTTTTCACTAACTTTACAGAAGCTTCTCCGATTCTCAGTGCCATATCACTGACAGAATATTTGTGATGTTTTGATATCACAGCAACTCAGCCAAGAGAGGGGGGAGTTCATAGCCAACAGGCTTACAATAGCCAGTTTATACTGTAATAAATATGTTACTGTGCTTTCCTATGCATGTTTATTCAGAAGCCCCACTTTATTTAATAGGACATATTGCCAGATAAGTGTGCATAGGACTGCAGCCTGAGTTGTTTGGCTGGCGCAAGACCTTTTGTTGTTTGTGATCTATAAGACGTAATGTGGCTAGCGCTCTACATATGAAAGCTGGAGTTCCTGCTAAAATGTATTGGCTACAGAAGAAGCAAATAGCGTTCTCAATAATTATCAAATTATAAATTCATAACCAATACCCGGGTTTATTTTTTAGAAATTTTAGTAATTCTACCTTTTCGTTATGAAATCTGATATCTTTGATTAAGAACCTGCTGCACTGCTTTCAGTTTCATTTGATCACGTAAAGTGCTTTTTATCTGATCTAATTCTTTCCCCATATGCTAACAAACTCAAAAACACTGAAAGCACTGTGCCAGTCCCATTTATTTAAATGAATTGTTTTCCTCTCAGCATCTCCTAAAGCCTAATAATTCACTTTTACTTTATTGTATTGTACTAAATCAATACCAGCTCTGTATCTAGGTGGGGGATGCATCTATCAAAAGAACAAATGACATGGGTGCTCATTAGGAACCTGACTAATTGCCTTTTCCATAATATTGTTATCAAATCATACCCAATTGATACAACCGTAAACTGGGGCAAGCTGGACATCTATCATTGATTTGTTATATTTCCCCTTCTATTTACTAATGTTCGTGACATCTCATGCCAATTTTTGTTTTACTTTTTTTAATCAATTTTGTATGTCCCAAGGAATGATGAAGTGTCTTCTGAGTGCTTTTCAAACCATCTAAAAGAATAAAGTAATTCAGGAGGGTCCTTCATGCATTTTATATTCTATATTTGAAAAAAAAAGGAATAATTACATCACACATCTGGGGTGAGGCCTTTATAGTTTTACTGGAAGGAATTTAGAAGATATTGTTTGGTTAAAAGGTTATTTGTCTATAGATGTATAGTGTAAAATAACTGAATTTCTTACAGGGAGCTGATGCCCATTTTTAATTTGGAACAGGAGTCCATAAACACATAAACATACATATGTATGCATACGTAAGAAACCAGTCCTCAAATATGGACACATTTAGTTGGGCCCAAGCAAGTCTAGAAGTGCCTGTTTCTTTGGGCATATATTAATGCAAAGACTGTAAATAATGTTGTTCTCCATTGACCCAGGGAAACTCACTACACGCCTGACAGGGCCATTCTATAAGTATCCTGTCAAATGGTGAAATCTGTCACAAACACTAGTTTGTCTTATTCATTTGTCTTGGTTTTTGTTTTGTTGGAAAAGTGTCAGTTCCACATTTGCCCACTTGTAAGATGAGCTCAATTTGTTATAAGTTTGTAAGACACATTCAAATGCAGAAGCAGCAAAGCAGTATTTGTTCCTGTTTGCTGCTTCCTTTGCGGCCTAGATCTAACTCAGCTAGTAAACCCGTGTCTGGGCCATTCTACTTCCTATTGCATTTGGAATGGAGGGGTGCAGCTCACATGATTGAGAGCTCCTCTGTGCAAAGAAAACTGGAATGTCATAAATCAGGATTCTAGCTTAGCCCTTTCTTTGATATGCCAGTTCTCCAAGTGGAGAGAACTGTTTTGTAAGGATACAAATTCAGTTATATGAGTTCTCATTTGTTGTCTGAAGTGGTTGTGAATGAGATTTGCCCAGTGCTGTTTCATGTTGCAAGTACTCCTTCATTTCAGTTTAACTAAGGATATTTGTTTAAAAAATCCAAGAATTTAACATTTATCCTTTTTTCTTCAATGTAATCATATGTGCACACGTGCACTGATAAAACCAAAAGCAGTCTTGACATGGTTATATACACCTTTATATATGAGCACATTACTTTGTTGTATCCTTTTATCCAAGTGCATTTGCACATTGGTAATGCAGAAGAGTGGGAGAGATACAGCAAAGCACACATGTGCAGCATGCTGTACACACACTTCAAAAATAAAACCCCAACCAAGGGTTTGCAAAAGTTCCAATTTGGAAATAAGGCTTGGTAATTTAGATCTCCAAAATCCAGTGATATATTTGCATAAGAAGTTCAAAAGCATCTCCAGAAATGGCACAGATCACATACAGGTTTACCACCTCTGGGAACTGGCCCTATGATATGGTAGTCTCAAATTGTACTGACCCATCATATGTCATTGCTGTCCTTCCCTGGATCCTTTTGTTCCAGTTTGTAACCTATCACCTCCCTGTTAATAAACAATCAATTTTTAAAATAATGTAGGAAATGTATTTTTTAATGTATTAAAATATGGGAACAATATGATATTTTTTCTCAAACAGTAAAAATTTTTTAGAAGACTACATGATGTACTGGTAAGTGTTGTACTTTCTAAACTTGAGCCAGTAAAACTGAATTAGTATGATTTTACAAAATCAAAAATATTGTGACACATTTTAATGCTTGAGACATAAGGAAGAGATTGATAGATTTCCCCAATCAAACTGGAAACCAAGGAGCCCAATCAATTTGTAAGTGGTTTTGGAAAATGTGAACTTTTTAAAAAGGGCTCTGGTTAAACTGTATTTACTAGGATTCCTAGTATTTTGAATGCTGCCAGGTCTGGATGCTTTGAATGCCAGGGGTCATGGTGGGAGGGATGATGAGTTCTTCTTTAGCATGGATTACAATCAGAACTGGAAAACAATCAGCTGTTACATGTGTAATCTCCTCTGGTTATGCCATCGGTCTTTCTTTTTCGTTCCACAACAGATTTTCACCTGGCAGGTCTAAGTTCAGTGTTTGTTTGTGGTATCGCCGCATTTTCTCCGAGTGCTTATACAGCGAAGTTCTTTTTAACCCTCTTGTGTGTCGGCTTCATGTGTAAAATCCTGTCTCTGATTTTTTTTATTGCCTAAAAAACACACACCCTTTAAATTTTATTACCACTCCTCCTTCCTTCCCACCTTTTCCCTCTTCCCTCCCTTTCCTCTGCCCCAGTGCTCTGGAAAACCTTTTTTTAACGATGACAAAACTAGCAATATTGCACTAATGAATTGATGCAGCACCTGGGATTAGGGAGACACTAGCACTCCTGAAGCCAAGAGGGGTTTGATTTATTGGACAGATCTGAGCCCTGGCACCTCTTGGCTGGGCAAATGAATGACCACTTCAAACAGGTTTTGGTGGGGCTGCTAGATCCTGCTCTTGAGGAGATAAATTGCTTAGGGGAGTCCTCTGTTGGGGGAGACTGGGACCCTGTTACTTAAAAGGCCATTGATTGCATTGATTGGAATTGTTACTTCCCTGTTACTTAAAAGGCCATTGATTGCAAAGGTTAGGAACAGCTCTTCACAGCCTGAGACATTGGAGGACCATTGGAGTAGATGATACTGGGCTAAGTGGACCCATGGTTTGAAATGGAATAAGGCAGCTTCATGCATTCAATATTACTTTCATTCTAATAAATAATTGATCAGAAAATATAAGTTTGCTTGTTTGTTTAGAGGGTTATTAGCTTAATGTTAAAAAAAGCTCAAACTGCTTGCAAGTAGAAAAATCAGAATTAAAACATTAAAAGAATATAATAAAGCATGCATTTGTTACAAGTCATGGGCACAGCTGTATCCAGTCTCCCTGCTGGATTTTTTTTAAATTGTGAGTGATGATGCACGTATGGGATGCTTAGAATTGATTCCAGATACAAGATTATAATAATATGTATTTATTTAGTATATTTCCATGCCACCTCTTCAGAGTCTGGTTTGAGGTGGTAGCTTACAATTAAAAACCATTGTATAAAATCCACGGCATTAAAAACACAAGGGATTAGGCTTTCATGGCATGAAAACTGTCCATAAAATAGAGAAGATCATTTAAAAGCTGATAAGATAAATCCCTAATTAAAAGCCTGGGTAAAAAGATGTGTTTTAGCCTGGCACCTAAAAGAAAGTAAAATAGGTGCCAGGTGAGATAGGAAAGGCTAAGAATGTGTGACTGGCCCAATGTTAGCCAGGAAGCTTCCATGGAATAGTGAAGTTTTGGACCTGGGTCTCCTAGTTTGACACTATCCATTACACCACATTGCGTCTATAGCATGGATCCCCTACCTTCAGCAGTGTTTGGGTGCCCAACCCCAATAGCTCTGTGCAGTGTCTGATTGAGGGGTGATTATTGAACGGTACTGAGCTACCCTGTCTGTTGATGTCTCGGCGAGTAATAGGACACAGCATGTGAAAGGGTCACACCTCTCTCTATATTTTAAAAGAGGCAAGTAATGACTGCCCGATCTACCCATAACCCTGAATCTGTGGGAGAGAGGTTGTGGAGGTTAGTTGGCACTCTGTGTGAGTGTGAAAGGCTGTCATACTCCTCTATTGCTTTAAATAAAGAAACTCTTGGGGAAAAGAACATCCTACATGCAATGGAGCTTCCATGCCCAGATAACTGGATTAGAGTGCAAAAGCAGAGCCTCAGAGACTCATGATATGTTCAAAACCGAAATACAGTGAAAAGTATTAACCAGACAAATGCTATATGAAAATAGCAATATATGAAGTTGTGCATAAGTCACATAGCTCTAAATATTAATTCACTGGGGCACAGATAAAGCTGCATAAGCACTGCAATTTGGTGATTTGAAAATGATGCTGGATACCAATAAATGGAACTGCACAAACCTGTCACACTAAATACTGATGATGGCATTCACCATACATTGTGCGTGTGTGTGTGATAGAATTATAGTGCTGCAAAACTGCAAAAGGAGGAAAGTCTTTCTTGTTAAAGCATATTTCATCTTCTCTACACTACAGTACTTCAGCATGCAGGCAAAGTCCCATTTAATTGAACTGTTCAGTATTTTTATTAAAGCCTTAATTTTGCAGAAACAAGCACAAATGAATCCCTGGTGTTTCTGATCACTTAATGAGATTGAGCATTATCAGGCACAAGATCTAAAAAAGTTGAAAACCATCAAAATTAGTATTAAATAAAAGGATAAATGGTATGATGGCTCTGCAGAGCTCTCAGAGGTCCCCCCTCCCCAGTTTCTTTGGCATTTTATACACATGATTTAATAAGAACTAATAATGCAGAGGGCAAGAGGTGAAGAGAATAGGTCAATTAAATTCTTTTTAACTTGTCCCTGAGAGGATCATTTATTTAATAATGTATTTCCTTTTCATAAATGGCTATCATGACCAATGTGTCACAGCAGCAAATACTTCTATCATTGTGGATGTTAATGGAACAAACATTATTTCCTTACTAGATGAAGAAATGTTACAAAGGAAGGTTGGGTAATGGTGCAGCCACACATCTTAGTCACAGGCTATTCCTAAATTCTAAATATAAGTACAGACAAATAAATGTTTCTGTACTTGAGAGTGTATGTTTCCCTGATGACCAGCAGAGACTAAGGCATGTACATCCAATGTTACTACTGAGTCCTAGACAGCCGAAGGGATTTGGTCTCACCTGTCTTTTGGCTCTATCATTTCATACTGATGATAGGAATATAACATCATCAAGTACTTGTCCACCCTCTCACACAGTGGCTAACCAGTTCCTCTAGAGGTCCAACAACAGGGCACAGAGACCGAGGCCTTCCCTGATGTTGCCTCCTGGCACTAGTATTCAGAGGTTTACTGCCACTGTATGTGGAGATTCCCTTTAGTTACCCTGGCTAGTAGCCACTGATAGACCATTCTCCCATGCCTAATTATCATTTAAAGCTGTCTATGACTGTGGGCATCACTACATCCTCTGGCAGCAAATTTGCCATCTTAATCACTTGTGTAAAGAAGTATTTCCTTTTGTCCATCCTGAATCTACTGCTCATCAATTTCATTGGATGTCCCTGAGTTCTAGTATTCTAGTAGTATTGCAGGCCTAATAGTTCTATTATATAACAGACCAAAGAGTTTTCGATTTGAAGGCATCATCCAACTGCAGAATGCTTTTCTTTGTTAGATAAAAAAGGATAGGAACTGCATGTAATGGTGTTTAATCCTCCTATCCCATAGCACTGTTCCAAACAACCATTTTAGAGTTGACAGAAATTGAAGTAGAAACAATCCAAAAAGCTTATTGTTCTCTGAACCAAGAAGAAAGATTGTGAATAGGAAGCTCAAGACAGTCTGAGCATTGATGGCTTCCAAGTGTTTTAAGTAACTACCGTGCCTTTTGAAGAGCACTTTGTACTTTGGAGTATTTATCTTCCCCATGTATTCTCTTGCAATCTGGATACAGCTATTTACCTTTCAACTCTATCCTTTCCAATCCTTATAAATGACATGAAGAATAATACTTACAATTTGTGACATTTAATGAATTATTTCACTTTGTAGTTCAAAGCCTATATATCAATGCTAAACAGTATTACAATAGCATACTGTATCAATCTTCTACACAATATTACTATGAATATGTGAGGGTCACTTCTAACATCATAAATATTCTACCAGCACTTTTGAGTAAGGAAAAGCATGCAAATATTATGTAGGATGTTACGTGGACTAGTGCTCTGTATGTATACTTACTGGGAAGCCACAATTAACCATGCGTTACAAGTATGTGTACATTAGTGGTAAGTGGTTCCCCCCCCCCCATTGTTATCATGGTAGTCAACCAAAAATCCAGGGGCTGTAGAGAATACTTGAACTAGAGGCTCACAGTGTACCCTTCCTTGCTGGTTCTCTCCCTTCTTGAGTAACAACTTTGATTTTACAAGAGGGGAAGTAACTAGCAATGGATGAAATGTTAAATTTTCAGTTCTGAGTCAAATCTTCCCATGTCCATATTGCTTGGAAGCAATAAAAACCAGTTCCCTTAGACTTCTGAAATGAATTGAGGTCCCCAGCCACCTACAATTCCATCAACATTTGCAAGAAGTTCTAGTTGGTGAAGATTATGGATGGTGGTAATTGGAAGCCCCATATTATAACACTAAAGCACTCCTCTTTGTCATGAAACAGTCCCTAGATTTCTGCAATAGCCACTTTAGAGACAAGAGGAAACACCCAGGAAATTCTGCAGTATCCAAAACTCCCTTTAAAAAACCCCTGATGTGGAACTACTTGGAAACCTCTGTGAAGCAGAAGAAAGGTTGTCAGCCACTGAACTTTGGATTGTTAATTGAAATTCTTCAGGTAAAGACACACACACACACACACACACTCACACAAACCCCTCTGTCACATTAGCTTACCAAATATATGGCATGTCCAGATGAGGTGTTAGCGTCACAAGGTGAGTCTACAGTGCCAACTCAGCACTGCATTATTTGCATAATCAGTTTAGGGGAGGGTTATCAGATAATCATCAGTTCTATTTTGAGTATATAAGGGCCAATTTGAGATCTAGGCTTGATCAAGGCAACACTGCTACAGTAAGAACTGGAGCTGCCCAGGTGCTGAAATCCTGCAACCTAACTCTATTAGTACTTGTCTTGAATCTTACATCCTTTATCAACAGAGTTCATCCTGATCTACAATTATTCCCCTTCCCACATTGCCCAGTCCTCCCTGGTATACCTCTTCCTTCCTGCCAACACAGTACCACTTGTACTTCATATGGGGAAATTTTGCTGCAAGGAAACACAAAATTGTGCAGAAACAAAGAAACACAGGTTCACATAAGGGAGAAGTGGAAACAAAATGGAAATTTCAGGATCTAAACAGCAGAGATGAAGTCTGAAGCCACCACCATCCTGTCTCTTGTTGACACTTTCTAGCACTCTTTTCCTTCTTTCCACATAAAATAGACCTACTTCCAGCTTAACAGCCCATTCCTGAGCTGAGGCATACAGGGACCCAATCCCTGTATGCCGTTAAACAAAAAAAAGTTGTTTCATGGCTTTTTTGTGTTTAACCAGGGTTTTTTGCCCCATAGGGAATAGCGAGACTGCACTTGTAAAAAGCAGGGGCAGCACCGCCATTCCTGGCACTGGCAGAAGTGGCTGAAAAAGGATAGGGAGCCGCCAAACCGGCAGCTCCTCCCCCCAGCCTGCCCTAGAACACCCCTTTGTGCCAGTGTGGCCTCTCCACTCCGTTGCCGGAGCCACGGAGAGGCCGCGCCGGCGGAAGGGGGAGGCACGGTCCCACGGTGCTCTGCTGCCAGCAGGACCGGCCTTGCTGCCAGCATAAGTGCGTGTAAACACACATTTACACGCAGTTAATGCTGGCAGCGAGGTCACACCGCCTCCACAAAACGTTTGGCCCAATTCTCAGGAATGGGCGGTAAATGCTGTAAAATTTCTTCAAATCACTAATCAGATATTTCTCTGATAAGCTGTGTCTTCCCTTCATTCTCTGTCTGCCCAGTGGTTCTATCATGGCCAAACACTGGAAAAGAAGTCCAGGCCTGGGTTAACAGGCTCAGTACAGTGGAACCCCAGAAGACCATTTAGTGCATCGTCTAAAATTACCTAACTGTACTGAGTTTTCCCCAAGCCTTTTTTGTCTACCTATCATTAATCTGAGTTTTTCTTTCTCAGCCCATTGCCTGCTAAATACTGCTTCCGGAGTTTCCTTGCTTTTGGTGTCCCAATGCCTTAGCTGTTTTTGTTCATAACCACCCCTAAGTAATGTTTTCATCCAAGTCAAACTGACAACTTTCTGTTCACTCATAATTTGAACTGCAAATAATTTAGTCCCTGAGCAATAGAACCTTCTGTGGCACCATACCATTTAGATACTTAGTATTAGAGGCTTCCCAGCCGCAAGTACAATGCAGTACAGGCAGGATTCTACATATGGACTGTTCAGCATGAAGGATTTCCCATTGCTCCAATTTCAACTGAATTTGTTATGCATATTAGAAAATTAAAGATGTGCTGTAATGTAGAATGGAATTTTGATCACCACAATGTGTCATTGTATAAACAGATGCTCCACAAGGACAACAATAACAGTAGCGTTGCTATTATGTGCCTCATTTCTGGTTTAAGATGGACCATTTTAGCCATTACAAGCTGGTCAATAGTCAGCATTTATTAAAGCTCCAATAGTTAATTCTAACTAAATAGGTTTGTAAGCAACTATGAAACAAATGTGTTGAAGCAGCACACAGATATCTGAAATGCACTATACAAAGGACCACACCAATTGTTGTAGGCTTTCATGAAAGGGACATTTACAGTAAATTATATCCTATCTTCTGATGAAAGTAAGAAAGAATTAATCCTGAATGCAAATACATTTATTTGCAAATTGCTATTTATTATGTATCAGATGGTTCAGAATCTTGTAGGTAGAGACCAAAAGCTTGAACGGTCAACCAGTTTTGGGCAAACCAACCATGGTTCCAAAAACAACTGTCACTAGCACTGGCTTTGTCTAGCCTCACCTGCATGTAAAATAGCATCCTTTGATGGATCAGGGCACTTGCCAAATGTATACCTATACCAGTGTTGGCGAACCTATGGCACGCGTGCCAGAAAGGGCACTCAGAGCCCTCTCTGTGGGCATGCGCGCCATCACCCCAGCACAGAGTTAGCCTGAGTTCGTTACTAGAAAGCCAGAGGGACAAGGGGCCGGGCTACTCCCCTCTCCACGTGCGCCTGAGGGCAGAGGGCACCCGCCCCTCTGCCAAGCAGCCCAATGGGAGCGCTTCCTCCCTCCCCTGTCTGGGGTAAGGCGTGTCAAGGAAATGGGACACCCCCCCCCCAATTCCTTGTTGCTGAAAAATCTTTGGTCAAGGCCTTTGGCCTGGCTGGGGAAATCAAACTGCAAGATATTCCAGGATGCGGCTCAATTAACATTGGTAAAAAATGCAATTGCTTCCCCCATCCGCCGGACCACCTGTTGTCATAATAACAAATGGTCCTACAATTAACTCTTATCCTGCCTCAGGGAACCCCAGGTGATCTGCTCTGTAAGCATTTGTCACTTTGGTGTTTTCTGTTGCAAGCCGGATGTCATCAATCTTCGGTTAATTGGCATCTCCGGAATCTCAGTGAGGTTTGAACTCCCCACCCCCGAGATCCTGGAAAATAAAAGAGGAACACACACAATTGTGAGAGTGGTGGTCTGGACATGCGGACAGCATGTCGGATACCATCAATCCATCTGATTCCTAGGGCAGGAATATGCCAAAAGGAACTCTTGGAACATTTATTGAATGCTGAACTGATGTGCACCATCGCTTTTGGAATGGGTAACGTTTTTGTAACTTGCTATGATTTTGCCAAACTCTTGAACCTAAGAATCCTACTGTGTAGCCAGAAAAGACACTGCTGGGGTGCGGAGGACCAGTTACTCTCCCTCTGCTCAATAAAAGAGGAACACCCACTTACCCAACATGTAATTAACCTGTGGAACTCCTTGCCACAGGATGTGGTGATGGCATCTAGCCTACATGCCTTTAAGAGGGGATTGGACTAATTTCTGGAGGAAAAGTCCATCACGGGTTACTAGCCCTGATGGGTATGTGCTATCTCCTTATTATAGATGTGGGCCACTGTGAGATACAGGAGCTGGACTAGATAGTTCAAAAGCATGCCAAATGCAAACTTTTGCCTTTCCATAAAAAGTTGTTTGTATCATTGAAAGCTCTGTTATTGTATTTTTCTTTTAAGACAAAAGATGTTAATGTATGAGTTGTTGTTTTTTAAACTAAAACCTCAGTAATCAGGTTAAAATGCCATGTTGGCACTTGGTGATAAATAAGTGGGTTTTGGGTTGCAGTTTGGGCACTCGGTCTCTAAAAGGTTCGCCATCACTGACCTATACTGTAGTAACTCACACTATTTCTGCCAAAACCAGGAGTGGCCTAACCAATCAAAAGATCAGTCCTAATTAAAGAATGCCACAACTCCCCCTTCCCAGTCAATTTGAAGGAGGCCTCAAAATTCCTGCTCATTGTACTGTGACTTAAATGATAAAGGTTCTGTGAAGCAAGGGCTAAACAAATTCCTTCTTTATCCATTCTATTTTAGTGAGCAGCATGTTTGAAAAGCCTGTGTGATCTGATTTCTCAGCAATTCATTTCTCTGGGCAAAGTATCATAATTACAACCTGGCAATTCTAAGAAGCACAGTTGCTCTTATGTCCCACAACAATCTTTATTAAAACCAATTTTCCATCATTTCTTTAAAATGCTTTGCTTCCCTACTGCTTTTTGAAAGAGCGACACAGATGGAAGAGAAGCGTATTCACCATAGGGGAAATGAGAAAAAGACAAAATGAAGCTTCCTGTCAAATGAACAGGGAGTAAAAAAAGGCCTCTTCATCTTTTTTTACTAATTGCTTTCAAAAATAATAATAGATTTAGGTAACTCCTGCAACAATCTGACTGAAGTGACATTCAGACTCAAACTGGTTTTTATTTGATATTGTATTAATTTTAATGCAAAGGTGGCAATCAATAAAATATGTTTGAAATAGTCATCTTCCTTCACTTCTGTTTAATTCCCCTGACCTATCCTTTCTCTTCCCTTCATTTTGTTCTTAGAATTTCAACTGCTTTTCTTTTCTTCTTACTCTTACTTTCTTTCTTTCCCCCTGTTCTTAGACTGAGGTCTTGAACAATAAAACCGTAAAACTTAAATACGACCCATCTCTAAAAACACCTCCCTTTGTCTCTTCTCTGCAGCCTCCAAAATACGCGCAACAAAATAAGTACACTGAGGGTCAGAGTTCTCTAAGAGGAACTGGACCTTTTGCTCCAAGGTTGCTCGAGAAGATGTGGACCATTTGTTAAAACATGGTATTATCCATTTTAGCCTAAGTTGGTATTCTTAAGGACAGTGCAAAAGGATATGTACCAAGGAGTCTGCTGACTGAAGAGGGCAGGGACATTTCTTCTTACTATTGAAAACTGCTGCTTTTCTGCAATCCCTGTTTTCTCCAGGTGTTGCACCATTGGTGGTGGCAGCCACTGCATCCAAGCAGTGTGTGGGAAGGAGGTCTTGAACTCCTCCTCTCTCTCTTTCTCCTCCCTGGTGCTTTGTACTCTGGTCGGCAGCATCAAGACACTAGGGAGACTGGGAAACATAGCTTTTCCCCTGTTCTCCAGGGTAGCTAATAACCTACACATAAGCCACCTTGAAAAGGGAAGACTACATTTTCCAGACTCTGTAGCAAGTTGAATATATATTTATGAAAAGAGCCAAAGGAGAAGAAGAATGAAGAAGGAAACCACACTCTCTCCATAGCACTGCTGCTCAGCAGCTTTTCAGGGAAAGAGAAAGAGGAGCAGAATTTCATGTCTCCATTTGTTTGTTTGTGTGCTTGTTTATTTGGAAAATATATATGCCACTTCTCCAGAGACCTGCTCAAGGCAACTTACAACTACAACAATAGAACAAAGCAATTTCAACACAGCCATTAAAAATAAAACATAATCCTTTAAAGCAAGCCACTAAAAACAATACATAAAATAGCATAAAACAAACACGGAGCAGCCTATAATGTTATCGCTAAAACTGTTGTCAACTCTAGAACATACAATAAAATGGCTAAAAGACATAAAATCCCTTCATTAAAATCCTGGGTAAAATGGAACATGTAGCAGCTGTAATGGCACAGACTAGCCTGATAGCATCAGAGTTCAGAAGGTAAGCAGGGTTAGTAATTGGATGGGAGACCACCAAGACAGACTGGGGCTGCTATGCAGAGAAAGGCAATAACCACCTTTGCTGTGAAAACCCCATGAGGCGGATCTTCATGGGGTCTCCATGAGTCAGTTGTGACTAGATGGCACACTTCACCTTAAAAAAAAATAAGAATGTATTGACCTGGCACCTAAAGAAAAGTAAGGGTAGGCACCAGGTGAGCCTAAAGAGGGGGGGCATTCCAAATGTGAGGCACTACTGGGGAAAAAAACCTGTCACTACACATCTCACCTGTTTAGGTGGGGACACAGACAGCACAACTTTAATAGAGGATCTTAGCTAGTTTGCTGGACAATATGAGCAGAGGTGCTCACTGTTGCTATTAAGTTGTCAACTGCCACCAATGCAGCAGCTGAAGCAGCAGCCAAAATACATGCCAAAAGTAAGACAGTCTAGGGAATGATGTGGAAAGAGTTGTGAAGCTCATAGGTAGGAAACTGGAAGACAATTGAAGAATAATGGAGAAACTCCAATGTTACCTGATGTTGATGGATTTTGGTTTTGTTCCCTCCCCCCCACCCCCACCCCCCCGCAGTTGGCCACAGTGGCAGCAGCGTTATATTTACCAGTGAACTACTCAATGAACACTGCTCCTTAGGTCTGTGCATATTGGTAAACCCAAACCAAAAACTAAATCTGAAAATAGCCATTTTGGGTTTTTTTCAGGTTTAATTTTGGCCAAATACTAAAAACTGGGAAGCTGAAAAAAGCCGGATAGGTGGTTCCCGAATAGCTGACTAGATATCCAGCTTTTTTGGGTTTTGGCTGTTTGCCTTTGCTCAGATGCATGGCTCTGTGCCTTCTCCCATTGACTAGTTTTGTTTGGAAGAAGACACTGTCCCGGGACCCCATAGTTGGGGATCTTTTGAGGTAGGGGTTGTGTAATCAGAGCCAACTTGGTCTGACCAACTATCACCCAAGGGTCATTTAAAATATGAGGGCTCACCCAGTCCTGTCCGGAAGTATACATTCTTTACCTAAAAGCACCAGCTTCAACCACTGCTCATCAGGCTTCTGAAGAAGACTCCCTTACCCATGCAGATGAGCAATCTTCTTCATATGAGCTGATTTGGTCAAGATTTTGGCTGGCTCTGATGTCACCCCCCATTAAAACCTGCTCTCAAACTGAAGGTCACCCTGAGTAGTGACTTTGTTTACCCACACCGTGACCATCTATGATGGATAAGGGGTTAATCTACAGCAAGAGCTGACAGACCAAGAGTGGGCGGAGCCAGAGAGCTGACACTCTGAGCTCTGAGAGACAAAAAAGCATTCGAAGCTTGGGACCCAGCCTGAGAGAAGGCTGTGAAAGGAGTCCTAAGACTGGAACCAGCCTGAGAAGGCTGTGATAGATTCTGAGCTTGGTAGCAAAACTAAGCAGAAGCCAGACTGTACTCTATGAACCTGAGGGGTTCTGTTAAAGCCAAAGCTATTGAAACACACAACCTGTGGGAGTGACAGGAGTGAGAACTGGGTTAGAGAGGGCCCATTCTCAGGTCACAAAGGGGAACTAGTCTCTGAGGTAGAGCTATTCCAGTAGCAGGGAGGTGTGGAGGATTACAGCCACTGAAGTGGGGTAGTCAGAACTGGGAGAGGGATTTTGGATATTTCCCCAAACTTCTGTGAGTTCTCTGAGGAGAGAGAGGAACTAAACTTCCTTCACTCCTGTGAGCTAGGCTGGGAACAGAGTCAGAGAAACTGAATCTGAATAACAGTTCTGAGGGACAGAACTAAGCATGAAGCTGAAGCTGAGCAACAGTTCTGAGGGAGAGAACTAAGCGTAAAACTAAGAATGGAAGGAACTTGATTGAAGAAAACACCTAAGCTATCTCTCTGAAGTAATCTTGTGTATATAAATCCAACTCTGAGTTTTCCCTCTAATTCTGCCTTTTCCTTGAAAATCAATCTCTCTGAGATCAGTTCAATAAACTTCCCTGTTTTGTCTGTTTAAGTTAAAAAGCCTCTTCTGTCATATTTCTCTCTGAGGTAAATACTGGTGTGGAGGAGAAGGAAAATAATCTCCTCACAAATACACTCAGGCTAACGCTTTTCCCTCAGCATATACAGTCGGGCTGAGAGAGTGGGATATTGAAGTGATTGAAGGGGGGGGTGTGTGCATCATATAATCTCTTGAAATCAGATTTTTGATGATTGCATTAAAGGACTGCCACCAAAAGAAATGTTTATTGTGCCTTATTTTTCTTGCATTTAAGACATTTTCCTCAATTTGGAAGCTAATTTGCATGGACATCATGCAAAGTGACCCAGATACGAATGGAGCCCCCAGACCCAGAGGCACCAGCCTGCCAGTCAGCTGTTTCTGCCAGTCCTTGGAAATGCTGACCTTCTGAACCTGAAAATCAATTGACAGCTCAACTCTCACAAATGCCTGGAAGATGGGGGCCACCCCTTTGCTTGCCCATAAAATTGGGACACCCTGTCCCAAACTTCACCAAACTTTGGTGTCCATCTAGGGAGAGTCCCTTGCAGCTATGCTGTGAATATGGTGACTCTAACTCAATTCCCCCCCCCCCAGCAGAGCCTCAAAAATAATTTCAATAGATTATAATGGACCCAAATTTTTTTGGGAAACCAGGAAATAAAGCTGAGCACACATTTACCAGTATGGGTGTTTGGCTTATTTTGGTCATCCCCCCCTCAAAAAACAACAACAAAGCCAGTAAACCCAACCCCCAAATTTACCTGATTTTTGTTTTGTTTTGGCACATCCCTAAAGGTAAAGGTAAAGGTCCCCTGTGCAAGCACCAGGTCATTCCTGACCCATGGGGTGACGTCACATCCCAGTGTTTCCAAGGCAGACTTTGTTTGTGGGGTGGTTTGCCAGACACTTCCCCAGTCATCTTCCCTTTACCCCCAGCAAGCTGGGTACTAATTTTCCCGACCTCGGAAGGATGGAAGTCTGAGTCAACCTTGAGCCAGCTACCTGCAACTGACTTCTGTAAGGATCAAACTCAGGTCGTGAGCAGAGCTTTTGACTACAGTACTGCAGCTTACCGCTCTGCGCCACGGGGCCCCTACTGCACATCCCTACTGCTCCTCTTAGTTGCAAGTGCTGTATAGGCAATTCCTCTGATTTACTGCAGTATATGGTGTAACTACAGAGCTACCATCAACTGAACAAACATGGAACTGAAGGCTGAGTAATGATCAAAGTCAAAGGAATTTTACTTTTGAAATAATTTCCTTCCTTTCATTCTTGAATCTTTGATATGTGGAAACTTTTAGACAGCACATAAAATTGGCCCTAAGGGGTAATAAAAATGGGACAAAGCTGTCATGTGCCAAGTAAGTACCAAAGGTAACAAAGAATTATTTTAACAGCCAGTGAAGCATGCAGTTGCTTCATTTTGTTCAGAAAAGCTAGTAAGATACCAATGGGGTAGAGAGCAAAAGAGTCAGGTGACACTGATGATGGCCTTCTTTGTGTCCAGTGATAAGGCTGCTTCTAATATTGCCTTCTTTCCAGCCCATTTTATTAGACCCACAAGGAGTCTTACATGGTCCTCTTTGCCTGTGGGGTATTTTTCACGGTGGATTTTGCTTCGGTTTCGAATCGGAACAAACAATAAACCGATTTAAATAGCTTTTTCATGGCAGCACAGATTCTTCCCCCATCCCGAGGCATTTTCAATTTTTCACGGGAGAAACAGCACACTTCTCTGCGCTGCTTACGTCTGCTGCCGCTCATGACTCACCGCTCCAAATCCACCTAATCCCGCCCACTCTTCCCATGATCCTGTGTGTGTGTGTTGGGGGGGCATCCTGAGAGCGGCAAATCCAAGCCAAAACTCCCATCACCCTTCTGAAGAGAGGCAGCCAGTCTGCTCTGGGTCTCCCTCCAGCTGGTGTGATCCTATGTGTGTGTGTGTTGGGGGGGGTATCCTGAGAGCAGCAAATCCAAGCCAAAACCCCCATCACCCTTCTGAAGAGGGGCAGCCAGTCTGCTCTGGGTCTCCCTCCAGCCGGTGCGATCCTGTGTGTGTGTGTGTGTTGGGGGGGCATCCTGAGAGTGGCAAATCCAAGCCAAAACTCCCATCACCCTTCTGGAGAGGGGCAGCCAGTCTGCTCTGGGTCTCCCTCCAGCCGGTGAGATCCTATGTGTGTGTGTGTTGGGGGGGGGCATCCTGAAAGTGGCAAATCCAAGCCAAAACCGCCATCACCCTTCTGAAGAGGGGCAGCCAGTCTGCTTTGGGTCTCCCTCCTGCCGGTGCGATGCTGTTAGAGTGGCAACTCCCCCAGCCAATCACCGTTTTTGGGGGAGGAGAAAGGAGACGTCCCGGGGAGCGAAGCAAACATTTTTTTCATGGGCATCCGAGCAACAAAACGCTCTTCTACTGGAAAGTACGGCTCAAAAATGGTTTGGATTGCCTCTCTTTTAACCCGGCTTATTTTGCTCAGTGGGGGAAAACACGGATCTGCAGTGAATAACCAAAATTTGCCTCCGACGCAAATCAGCATCGAAACAGCAGCAAATCTCTGTGAAGAATACCCCTGTGAGAAACAAACCCTGCATAGTTAGCATGCATTAGAGATGGAGAAACACGTTTTTCAATTTTCTAGCCAACATTGCAAAGAATATTTTATTATCACTATTGAGAAGTGAAATAGGCCTATAATCATTGTTATATTACTATATTACACACTGGTTCTTTATGTCAACACTGCCTTTTTCATTTCAGAAGACAATACATTACATAATTATGCGTGCAGTGTTTTGCAGCATCTTTCAGGTTGCTTTAAGTCACAGCTTGATCTGATTACATTATGAAGGAATCAGTTTGATAAAACATGCCCACAGGAAAAAGAAAGGGCACATTAATGGTTTTAATGCATTGTATTATATGGATTTTCACTGCTAAATGTAGTCCCAGTAGATTTCACTATTTGATTAATGTAAGTGAAGATACACACTAAGCAAGCCTCAAGTTGGGCACAAAACAGGTGTATTTTACTGGGTCCAGGAATCCAGAGAGCCCTTATTATGATACAGACTATTTAATATTTATATTGAGTGATGTTAAAACAGAAATGTTTCTTTCATTACTAATAAGATGGTTCATGTGGCATCTAGGGTAGGCAAGTTATAAGCTGGTGCTAGGCACAGAAAAATGACACTGTGCATTCCTGAAGAGGGTGATGAGTCACCTTAGGAGCTGACATGACCCTGCGGTGACAGTGCCCAGTTATCCTGGGATGATAGGCACTTAACGCCACTGTGGAGGGCATCCCCGCTGGCCCCGGGGTGCCATGCCCCAGCACAGGACTTGGGTGCCAGCGGGGTCTCTCCTGGAGTTCTCCCGGTGTAAATCCCTGTGCCGGCATCCCGGGAGGCATTCCTGGGGCATCCCGGGGGGCTGCCTCAGGAATTACCCCTGGGAACACCTCTCAGGATGCCAGTGATCCTGAGCCACCTTTTTAGGTGGTGCAGGCCCACTTTCCCCTATGGGGGGAAAAAGCCTTTTTTCCTGATTTTATTTTGGACAAAAAGCTTTCCCCCCCTCCTTTGGCAGCTGGGAAGCCTCTGAGGAGGCTTCTCAACTGTGCCATCCTGGCCGCCACGCCCCCCCCCCCCGGAATGGGCTCTTAGAGTGCAAGCCTAAGTACACATTACTGGGAGTACGCTCCATCAAACAGACCTAAGTAAGATTCTGAATAGACATTCCAGAATCCTGAGAATTATTTGTGTGTCATATAATCCACATGTCACAATCTGTAGTTACTTTAGAGAATTTTCTGTGTGTGTGTGTGTGTGTGTGTGTGTGTGTGTTTAATACAGAGAAGTAGGGAAAGAATTGATTCTGAAGGTGAAAAAGATGGAACATGAAGATTACAGAAACAGAACACTGCAAGATGAAAGAATAAAAATAAGCATCCCCTCTCTATCAAAGGCATTAAATGAATTTTAGTTGTAATTAGAGATGCTCAAGTACCTGGCAGTACCCTTTTTCCAGTGGTGATCAGGCAACTGATCGATGGACTGTTTGGCTGTTTGCAACCTTTTTGTTCATGTTTGCAGGAACAGACTAGTTACAGCCATCACTAGCTGACTTCCACCTGATGACGGATCAGCTTGGAGTTGGCCTCTGATCTTCTGCTGGGAAAATTTTTGCTCTGCATCCAGCAATGTGTTTATTTTTGGGAGGGAAAATCAGAAGCTGACTCCCAGCTTAAAGTTGGGTTCTTCTGATCTCCCTTCCTGGAATTGTTGCTGCCTTCCAGGCTTGCTGTTATGTAGAAAATTTAGTATTGGGGGGATGAGAAGTCCGGCTGATTTCCCTTCTCCCCACATAAAGCTGTCAGCTTGGGCTGCAAATAAAAGGAAAGAAATTAACTCTTTCTCCTCTCCCTTTTGCAATGCAAAGACTGAAAAAAATGTGTTGGAGCCAGCCTACATTTCCACTGGTGAAAAGGGAAAAGGAGACTCTTTTGATACCTGGAATAGATATGCTGGGAATTATGGGACCTGCATGGATATAAGCTATGTGAGATAGGAGCTGTAGTAAGGAGAAGAACTGGGGGAAACTGAACAAAAAAGCTGGCTGGATCCAACCCAGCCAGGTGGTTTTAAATAGCTCCCAAACATCCTGAATGGATATGACTCTCTTGTTTCTCCCTTTGAGCATCTTTGTGACTGGTATTGTCACACTGATAAATTGGTATTGTCACATTCCTTGATTTTGACATAAGGATAGATAGAATGTATGCCTCAAATTAGTAAAGATACCACCATGTCTAGCAGGTTACCTGCATGGTTAATGACCAAAGCCAAAGATAAAAGAAAAAGATAAAAGCCAAAAAGGATTAAAAAACAACCATCTGGAATGTTTACCCAAATTAGGTGAACAAAAAAGAGGACAGGTTCTGGTAAATGTATTTTGACAGAAAGGGAAGCTATAAGAGAATCTGAGGAGCACGTTGTTAAAACATTAGAACAAAAAATAAGATTTCTTCAAATATATAATGAGCAGATCAGGCATTTGAATAACAAAGGAATTAAAGGAAGATGGGAAGCAGCTTGTTGGAGAATAAACAGCATGCATGGCCACAGAAGGATGTCTAGGGCCTCCCAGTGGATGTGTGACAGATCCTCTGGGATGTTCCACTGATTCAGTCAGGGGCCTCCGGGGGGGGGTCTGTGGTACTGGTGCTACCAGCCCCTTCCCCTCTGGCCGCACCAATGCAATGTTGGGGCCCCTGACTCCCTCCTGGTGATGCGAATGCCAGTGCTTGTTGACGGGGAGGGCGGAGGACAGTGCTCCTCTGAAACAAAATGTGTGTGAGTTGTCTTTGGGGATACATAGACCTTTGAGTGTTGAGTAACTGCTCTTGACCCCAACACCCTCCCTCCATGACCACCAGGAGTGGCTCATTACCATGGGGATGGGAAACAGTTGCACATCTGACTCAGCCCCCCCTTGTGTCCTCATCCCAGAACATCACACCCCCTTGTTGGTGGGGCAAGGGTGTGAGGGCCACATGAGAGCCCCACAGATTTTGCCATTGCCTGGAACTGATGAACACATGAGCTGCCTGGCCTGAGAGGGCTGCTGACCCTGGGAGAGTGGAAGGGGAAAAGGTGATTTGGGAGTGCATTGCCCAGCTTACCTGTAATTGTGTGAGTGCCCCATCATTTGTTGTATCTGAAATGTGCTTCTGTTGTATCTGAAATGGAACTCAAGTGGGAGAGCTCAGCCACAGAGAGTGTGGATTTTGCTCTCCCCGGTGGGTCTTTTGCACAGTGCCAGCCCTGTCTGGCAAAGTGTTCTCCTTGTGCCATTTCCACCACCATGAGTGGGGAGATGTTCACTTTAAGTCCCCACAGTGGGGAGCTGAAAGACAGCATCTCAAGCCACGTGCACCTTACCTTCCAGAAGGTGTGTGCAGGAAGACCGGTGCTTATGAAGGGGGTCAGGCTCCGCTATTGGGTGCCACTGTGGGGGTGTCTCTGCCCATTGGCTGGCCACTTTACCGACATCCTCAGCTGTCTGGGCCCTGAGGCATGGCTGCATTAAGGGGGGGGGGCAAACTGTTAAACTCCTATAATGGAGCTCTATGGGCTATGCCACAATTTTAGCTGGTGTAATTTTCCACCAGGAAATATGGGTGTGCATAGCTTGAAAGCCCTTAGGAAGCTGACTAATGTTGGCCATGCCCTTGGGAATACCTCCTTTCATGCCGACATGGGCCCCTGCACTGGAGATACACCACTGTGGCAGCTGGGCTGGCACACACAACTTGAGATATGTTTGTCTTGTCTTATAGCAATTACTCCTGCATTTGCTAGTAATCCTGGGATTCTAGGCAGAGAAAAACTGTAGTCAAATGACCTCTACCATTAATAACATGTTTCCTGTGATACAATATGTTACTTCTAGAGATCATTCGTATGCTAATACGTTGTAGAGAAGTGCTGTACAAGTTGACAGAAACATTTGAAATTTCCTTGACGTGTGGCCCAGCTACTTAATGTAGGATTTATATATCTACAAAGATATTCAATTTGTTTTAAAAATAGTGTTTGATAAACCTTTCATTGCCTTCACAGGTCATGAATAAAGATCAGGATGAGACAAGATACCTTGTTACAGCGAAAACTATGTTTTAGTTTAATCTAATAAATTTAACAGGAGCACAGTACTGCTCATCTCTGACAAGATTCCCACTTTTCTCTCAGTAAATTGCTAATGTAATGTACCAATGTACTTGGACTTTGTAATTAAAAAAATTCTCTGCAGGTATACAACCACCACCACCACCACAACAATGACAAAAAACAGTTGTGGCAAACTCATGGACTTTAAGAAATTTCTGTTTAAAGTTAATACCATCTCTCTCTCTCTCTCTCTCTCTCTCTCGTTTTGGGTTACAAATAGGTCAGAAGGTCACATTCACCACCCTTCTTGTCTCTTAAAATGTATAGAGCGTTTTGACCATTTCCCCTCTCAGGTCCTCTCTCTTACTCCCAGAGACAACTGCAGGCAGGGTAGCTCAGCCCTCTTTAATAACAGGCCCTCACTCATTCACACTTGCCACCATTTATACATATTTATATTCATATATATAAGGATATGAATAAATTGTGGCAGGTGTGCATGGAACACACACACTGAGATATTGTGTGTATTTCTTTCCCTTAGACATGCAGCCCATAGGATTAAAAAAAAAACAAGAAGTTAACTTTTATTTATAGTATTAACATATGTAGCAATCACAACATTTTGCTTCCATTGAACTTTTCAACTGTGGTCCTGTTCCTGCAACTGGGATCCTTTGGTTACAAATTGATGATTTTCAGCCCATTATAACCAGCTCTTCTGCATAATTTCACTCAGTCTTGGTATTTTCTTTCCTGACGTTTCGCCTGCAGCTGTGGCAGGCATCTTCAGAGGAGTAACACTGAAGGACAGCGTCTCTCAGTGTCAAGTGTGTAGGAAGAGTAATATATAGTCAGAAAGGGGTTGGGTTTGAGCTGAATCATTGTCCTGCAAAAAGTATCAAAGGTAATGTGCTAATCATTGTCCTGTAAGTATAAATATAATGTGCTAATGAGGGTGTGGTATGTTAATATGGAACCATTGTATCCTGAAGTGATCTGTTAATGTGTGAAATCCAAGGCTAATCTGCATGGCTAATATTGTTCCATATTAACATGAAGATGCCTGCCACAGCTGCTGACGAAACATCAGGAAAGAAAATACCAAGACCACGGTCACACAGCCCGGATAACCTACAAGAACCAATGGATATGGTAATGCTTTATTTGCTTTTTTTTTTACATGGGGAATCATAAAAATGTGTCTTTTTCCAGCTGCCATCTGAAGTAGTATAACCCATTTTGCCACCTTTGGTTTGTACTACCTCATTTTATTGCATGAGTAGATCAGGCCATACACAGAGATATATGCATGTGCATCATGTCAAAGGATATAGTATGGGGAAAGCTTCAGTAAATTTTTTTTGGGTAAAAACTCAATCTGAATGTGTTCATTTCACCCTTGGGCAGTGAGTTCTCTGTACAGTTCTGTATCTAATAATTTTGCAGTTGTCTTCATTTTTATTGCCTCCACATATCTTCCCAGGAGATACCTAAGCAACAGATTAATCTGTTCTTCATTTAAATACATCACAGGTAGCTGCCTTTTGCAGTCTTCAAAGACAGGGAAGGGAAGGAAGACTAGAAAGATCAGGTGTCATTGAATTGTTAGAATATGCTTGCTCTCTGTACTACCTTACCAAAGAGATCTGAAATTATGATGTACTCCATTGCCTATATCAAACTGCAATGTCAAATCTGATATTCCCTCCACATGTTAATACTTCTCTGATTTAAGGATCAATGGAATATGAGAGGTAGTAGCTACATAAAGTGTGTGTGTTACAGGTCCCAAAACAGGAGCAGAAAGATAAAGGCCTGCATTTATTGTGAATGATTGCTGCTCAAGGTGGCCATTGCAAGGTTATACCCTATATCTAAATAGGATGAACAAAAAATAATAATAATGAAACATTGATCTTTTCTGTTTTTCTATGTCTACTTAACATTTAACACCCCCTGCAATGTTTTAAGAATTGTGCATTTGGGGTACTGAATTGTAGGCTATTTTGAACATCCCAATGTGTCAAGTGAGCAGTACATATATATTTAAATAAATAAAATGAATTAGTCGAAGCAGAAGGAAACTGAGAAAATCCTAGAATGTCAAGAACAGAAATGGCTTAGAAAAGTGTTGAGGGGAGATACTCAGAAATGGGAATGAGATACTTCAGTAAGTTGTGCCAAACTGACATTGAAATGGATGGTACATGTACAACAGCAACCCATGTCCTCTGCATTAATCAGTCCAGAATAACTATAATCCATCATGGCAATGTAGTCGAATCAACCTGGTATTTACTACTGCAGATTACTATCAACCACAAATGTACATTGAAAATGGACAGACACCACGATTTCCAGCATTCCTGCATGTTCCACTCAGTATGTGTTGTCCTATGAAATAAGCAATATAAGGTTCATGTAGGTGCATTCAAGGTTTTGACCCCCCCCCAAAAAAAATTGTTTTAATTGTAATCATTTCAGAATTACTAATTTTTTGCCCCTTAACTCAATTGTAAAATAGATAACATTGCATTAAATTGGGACAGCACAGCACCGTATTCTGATACTAACCAATTAGTCCTACAGTATCTCAAATATAGTAGTTGTGATACTAATATGCTGTATAGCATGATACATGATGCTGAGAAAGCCAAAAAAAAAAACCATCGAAATGCTCACCTATATTGTCAGCTAGGATTAACGGATAAGTATAATTGGCTTACATTGGATAAAAGTTATTGTTTTCTGCATGCTATATTGAGGCTGCCACTGAAATGGCCTGCCAGTCATAGAAGATGAGATGACACATGTTCACAGATAGCTGTAAGAATATTTCGAATTGACAGCAGAATCTTGTACTGTGAATATGGAAGCAATATAGTTCCTTCTCTTGCCTGGGAATCCTGTCAGGGTTTTTTTTTTTTTTTTTAGTAAATGAAAAATAGGAGATCCTGACTTGTCAGAAGTGCTGATAACTGCCATACAGGAAATGGAACAATGGTTGTCAGGTGAGCATCTTCAGATCTAACTACAACTTTTGTTACTAGCAGTTTTGAATAATTTTAAAGTGTTACTTGAAGAAAACAAGGCTGAAAAGGGACACTGGACTTCCACTCCTTATTCACAAACTTGCTCCTTAAAAACGCATTACTGAAGGCAGCTAGTATTAACAAGGGAAAACAATATCAAGGTGATGGGCCAGAAGATATCAAATGATTCAAAATGGTGAATCAAATTGTGACACCTGTCATTAGACCATTTGAACAGAGTGTTGTTGTTGTTTTGGAAGGGGGGGAATAAAGAATGGTGAACTGATAATAAATACTGGCACAGAGTTACAACTGTATCTATCAATCGGATTTTTATCCTGTGTTCAAGGGGCTCAGGCTGGGTGCTCAGTTCTCTGTTCTTCCATATTATCCTCATAACTATCCTATGTGGTAGGTTAGACCAAGAGAAAGAGGCCGACCCTAGATCAGCCAATGAGCTTTGTGAATGAAGGGGAATTTAAACCCAGTTCTCCCTAGTCTTAATATCTAGAGCACAGTGGACAGTATTGGCACAATGCAACCACTAAAATTAGTTTCATATCATGATCAAGTCACTCACATCCTATTTAGGGCCCTTAAAGATAATTTCTAGATAGAGATGAAGTAGATTTCCTTGTCAATGTAGTTCCATTCTCCTTACCAATCTCTTTTGTGCAGCTTTCTAAATTTTAGATTTTCAAATAAGGGATCTATATTGGATTTCCAATTAAGGGACCTAGATTTCAAAATAAGGGACCAATGTCATAGTCACAGTTGCTGGATGCCAGCTGTTAAGTTTAAAATCTCTTTGATTCTCCAGCATTTTTTTACTGTGTAAGTAAGAGGCTATACAGTAGTTCAATGAAAACTGCATCTAATACCCTAGAGCCAGCTTACCTATTGTGACCACCACTATGCAAGCACTTTGCATCTCTCCACGTGGTGGCTTGTTATCATGGAGTGAACTGTCTCTGTGCAGTGGCTCATATATCAGTGAAGAACATAAGAAGAGCCCTGCTAGTTCGGATCAAAGGCTCTTCTAATTAAGTATTCTCTTTCTAACAGTGGCCAGCAAGAAAAGTCTTAGAAGCTGACAGGCAGGACACTCTGTCTTCTTATTACCTCTGGCTCTCTTAGTGAAGGCTAAGTGCATTGTGTTAAGCTTTGGCAGAGGCTGGCAGGGAAAACATTTTTTTGACAGGAAGGAAATGAATCAATGATCACTGAATCCTATTGACTCCAGAATTATTTAACACCATTAGGAAGGGAGAGTAGGGTGCCTTGCAGCAAGCAGGGCTGCTGTGTCTGATACCAGTTATTAAAATCGAAATAACTATCCTAACAAACAGTGTAATCCAAAGCAGAGTTACATCCATTGATTTAGAATGTAACTCTGCTTCAGTTTGCACTACCAATCCCTGATGCAGGGGCCTTTTATGTGCATGCCTACGCACAGGACATTTTTCATCACTCGACATATTTCTTTGTTTTATCGTGTTTTCACTGGAAACCAGAAGATTGATTTGTTTGTAGGCGTAGCATACCTCAATTTTAAAAAGTACAAATGCCAGCTATCATGCCTAAGATCACACAAAATGCCAGGCATCATGCCCTAAGATCACACAAAATGAGCAGGCTGGCTTATAGTACTGAGATATGGGGTTGGACAGAAAAAAATCTCATTTCCATGTGAGATTTTTGGTCCCACCGCAATGGGAAGAGATGGAGGAGAAGTAGAGTGTTACATCCCATTTGCAGCTCTGTGAAGATAGACCTACTCAGAAAAGCAATAAAAAGTTGCTCTAAAATCTAGAGCAGAGTATGGGCTCTCATTGATCAAACCAGAGGTTGTAACTCAAGTAACTTATTTATAAACTGTTCTGTTATTGGCTTTCTTCTTAAAAGCCACAAGGCAATATGGACAGTTGTCATGATACCTGAACAATATTGAAGAAAGTCTTGGAGAAAAATGATCCAAGATATGAAGAAATTGCCTTTTCAGCAGCAGCATTTGAGGACCCTTTGTTGAGAATGCTTAAAAGGTACATAGTGATTAAGGTACATGGTCTGGTATTGCGGGAATTTTCCACTCTGCACTTGTCATTAACCATTATTTGGTGAGATTTAGACTTGCAGATAATCAGAATATCCACAGGGGTGGGGGTACAATTAGGATGGTCTGTTTCAGGAGGTTGGATCCAGAGGGGTTCCTGATGTCTCGTGGGGATTTTGCAGTCAGCAAGGTTGGTGCTCCTGTTGTAGCCCTGGTGGATTTACAGTATACAGACTTGATCTAGGCAGTGCACATGATTGCCCCTGAAAGTCCTCCCTCCTTCCATAGAGTACAGAATGGCCCTTGGTTTACTAAGGAGCTACAGATGGTGAAATGGTTGGGCAGAAAGTTAGACTGCAGGTGCAGAAAAATTTTAAGCAAATGCAACCAAACACTGGTGAGAGCACATTATTGTGTCTACTGTGTGGCAGTGATGGCCATGAAGTGAGCACACTTTTCAGCCATCATTGCCTCTGTACAATACTACCTAACAGAGCTTTTGTGGGTTCTGAAGGCGCTTTTATCTCAAGTCCCAGAAGATGTTGACCTGGAAACACATAAGCCGATGATGTTTCCTTTGCAATGCATTCTGCAGATATTGTTGCTTGCATTTGCCATGACTTAGACACCACAGTTGAACTGGTTCAACCTCAGGATGTTGTTGGAGCATAGTCTGGCCTTAGTTGCATGGATGACTTTCAGTTCATGAGGACTGATTAAGTGGACAAGGTGCTTTGAAGTTTGCAGCCCACTACACCCAGTCTTGACCCATCCCCTTAAGCTGATAGTGTCATTCAGGGCTGGGTTGGTTGACTGGGTCCAGGAGGTAATAAATACTATTCTGCAGAAGAGAGTAATTCCAATTGCTTTGTAAGAGGCGGTTGAGAGTCGTCTCTTGAGGAAGGCATCCCGGGACACAAATGACTGAAATTACTCCCCACTGTGTAATATTCCAGTCAAGTTCAAGGTGCTTGAGAGGGTGGTGGCTACACAGCTTCAGGTGATCTTGGAGGAGATGAATCGTCTACACCCATTTGAATATGGATTCAGTCCTGGCTTTGGGATGGAAATGGCCTTGGTTGCCCTGATGTTTGCCAGGATAGTGATGGGGGAACACAGCCCTGTTGATTGTCCTGGACCTCCCAGCATCTTTCAATACCTTTGACTATGTTATCCTTTTGGAGAGGCTGGCTATGCTGGGAGTAGGAAGCGTCATGCTTTGGTTGGTTCCACTCTCACTTGACCAACAAATTCCAGAAGGTGGTGCTAGGGGACTGCTGCTCTGCCCTGTCCTATGAAGTCCCACTGGGTTCCATCTTATCCTCCATGCTATTTAACATCTACATGACATCGCTGGAAGAGGTCATCTGGGGATTTGGAGAAAGGTGCCACAAGTATGTGGAAGATACCCAGCTCTATTTCTACTTAACAGCTGAGCAGGGTGGGTCTGTGGAAGTCCTGAATAAGTTTCTGGAGATGGTGATGGGATGGATGATGGCTAATAAATTGAAGCTCAATCCAAACAGGACTGAGGTGCTGTTGGTCAATGAAGAAGCTGCTTGGGGATTATGGAAGCAGGCTGTCCTGGCAGGGGTTGCACTCCCCCTGAAGGAGCAGGCTCATTTGGGGGTTCTACTGGACCCTGCCCTATGGTTGGAGGCTTAGATCTTCCCTGTGCCATGTAGAATCTTTTATCAGCTCCAGCTGGTTCACCAGCTAAGCCATTCCTTGAAAAGCAAGATTTGGCGCCAGAGATCCATGCTATGATCACATTCAAGTCAGATTAATGTGCTCTACATGGGGCTGGCTTTGAAAATGGTTCAGAAATTTCAATTGGTCCAAAATGTGGTGGCCTGACTACTGTCAGGGGCTGGTTACAGGGATCATATTGCCGCTGTGCTGAGAGATCTGCACTGATTACCTAGCTGTTTCTGGGCACAGTTCAAAGTGCTAGTTCTTACCTTTAAAGCCCTAAATGGCTTGGTCCCAGGATACCTGAAGGTTTGTATCCGCCCACAATATCCAGCTTGCCAGTTAAGATCTGCCTCTCAAATTCTGCTCTCTGTGCCCCTTCTTTGCACCTAGAGATAAGACATTTTTTTGTGGTGGCACTTCACCTTTGGAATGTCCTCCCCTGTGAAGTTCACCTGCTTCCCACTTTGCTTTATTTTAGGTACCAGGCTAAAGCATATCTTTTTACCCAGGCTTTTAATTAGGGGGTTTATCTTATCAGCTTTTTAATTACCTGCTTCTGTTTTATGGATAGTGTTAAAGCTGCTTATGTCCAATGGCTTGTGTTTTAATGGCTTGTGTTTTAATATTGTGTTTTTTTAATTATAAACTTTAATTGCAGGCAGGTGAAATTATGACTGATTTATATGATTTGTGCCTGACTGTTGTCTATTTAAATTACCTGTTTGACTTAAACAGCTATGCAGCAAGGATGGGGGTGTCCTAGAACTCAGGCTGTGCGAGAACAAACATGCACAAAAAGTCAATTGTACTGTACAGCCTGGTTAGGAATCAATACAGTGAAGGTACCTGCTGAACAGCCACAAATGGGCGGACAGTCAAACCAATCATGGAAAAATCAGCTCCCTTTTTGTGAACAACAAACTGGGCATGAGCAGAAATGGCAAGTCTTGAGCATCCTTAGTAATGTAATTTTGTATAACAATAATCATGTAGGTCATTAAAAAGAATTAATTAAACAAAGGGCTTTCCCCTGGATGTTGGGTTGTTGTTGTTGTTTGCATCTGTACTCTTCACCCTGTTCTTTTTACATCTTGATCATGTAGCTCTTCCTATTTTCTTCATAGTTACATTGATTTATTCGAGCTTCCTGATTTGTTACTGTTAACTAATTAACTGTTCTACTGATGATTTGTTAAGTTTAAAATTAATTACTGTAATTTTACAATTCATTTGAGCTGAAAGATAGGATATTTCTTTTTTTAAAAAAATAAAAAAGCTAAAAGTATACTTAAATGCACTGCTTGATAGAAAATCTACTTTTGCTTTCAGCATAGTAAAGAAATAAATCTTTATGTACAGTGACACAGAATGTACTTTCATCTTTGTATTCTGCTCTTTCTACCAGGCACTCAGGGTGGCACGCATTATTTTTCTGTCCTGCGTGTTATCTGTCCAAGGGCCACATGAGGTAGACTAGGTGGACAGCTAATGATCAGTCAAGGTCAACTGATGAGCTCAACAGCAGAATGGAGATTTGAACATGGCTCTGACTGGTCTATTTTGACACTTTGTCAACCATAGCACAGGTATATGATAGGATCTTTCCTCATGTTGGTGGCACCTGCTGAAAATAAATCAAAAGATGTGGTAAAGCAAGGAACTGGATAGTTTGGCTCACCTCCTTTTCAAACAGGTAAATAGAAGAAATAGTTCATCTTATTTTTCAAGGGAATTACAAGTCACTGAGAAAGTCAGATGTCATAAACGGTAAAAAATAAAAAAATTAAAAGACCGTACATTTGTCACTAGTTATTTGTTTTATTACTATTATTTCATTGTATGGTATAGCTGGGTACTGTCTGTGAAATGAAGTCTTGTATTAAAAATCCTTGTCTGTATAAAAGTGAACAGTCACTGGCCCTGGGCAGTTTCTCACAGTAAGTTTGTTTGTTTGTTTGTTTATAGTCTGCCTTTTCTTGCTAAGGTTCAAGCTGCAGGTTCACAATTGCAAATTTCCAGTTCCTCTCAAAAAGACATCTGCTCAGAAACATCTCAGAAAGACTTTGTAAGATCAGGGAAAGATACCTCTCTCTAGACTGGGATTAATGGAAACCTTCCAGAGGCTGTAGAAGTTTTCTTTAAAAAGGACACAGTAGGAGAAAAAGGAATAGTACCGGTCTAGCCTGAAAAGGAAGGGTGCAAGAGTGCTTGGAGAAGCGGCGGATCCCGCTGGAGGGGGTCCGGGTTTGCGGGCCCGCGGGGGGGGTGAGGGTTGGGGGGAGCGCGGGGGGTATAGGGGGGGACGGCGCTCACTCACCGCAGCTGCGGCCGTTCCTGGCGGCGGCGATGCTCCGGGTGGCCCGGGGGCCAGAGGGGAGCCCTGCCCGGCCCCCGGGAGTGGAAGGAGGCGCGGGGGTCCTGCGTGCGGCGGCCAAGTGGAGCTATGGCGGCTGCCGGCTCCCAGCCGCCCCCGTGGCCGGACTGCCCCCTTCGCCAGGTTTGGTGGGCTCCACCGGGGTCACGGGGCCCACCACGGCCCAATCGGGGGCGCGCCGGCCAGCATGCTGGGTGGGGGTGATATAAGGCAACCCCTCCCCCAGCCACGGGCCATCCTCTCCTCTCCTCCCCACGCCACGCCGCTCGCCCCACCCACCCTCCCTCGGGGCATGGGGTTTGCTGCGCATCTGTCACAACTAGTGGTGGCGGTTTGGGCATGGGGCCAGATCCAGTTTGGGGGAAAGATGGCCTGCGTGCCCTGCTTCCCATTCTGGGGACCCTAATAAGGGATTTTGGGGGGAGGCCAGGAAGGGTTAAGCCTGTCTCGGGGGCTGCGGTTTGGCCTCCTCCCAAGTGGCAGGGGACCACACGGTTGGCTGCCGCCACGTGGGTCCCGGCATACTGCCATCTCAGGCTGCGCCCAGCAGTCAGGTTGGGCGCAGGGGTGATCAGCTGGCAGTCGGGTCAGCTGATCCCTGGATCCCACCCTCCATGCTTGCCAATGCCTAACGCTGTAATCAATAAAGTTGTGGCCTGTTTACTCCAGTCATTGAGTACTCGTCTTCTTGGTAAGATCACACGGTCCATCACCAGGATGGGTTACCACGGGACTGCCGTTAACCGCTCCCCCCGCCCTGACCCCCCCCCATGGGGCTGGGGCCGCAAATCTTGGAGGAGTCTTGATGGCATTGATAGTTGGAGGCTGAAAATGAAAGGAAGAGCAGAGGAGAGCTTGTCCCCCATTACAGTCCCCATTTTCTGGAACTGCTGTAGGAATGTGTATGAACCATTCAAGATGCGGGCAGGCCAGCCTTTTTGACCCATAAATATCCCTGAGTAGGTTTTGCCACCAACTATTATTACATAGTTAACCAGCTGCTGCAGGTCAGCCAATAATTATACTCTTGAATGTAGTGTGTGTCAAGCCTGAGGTCCTCTCCAGGAACCCCCAGGACTTCTTGTAATGTAACCGAGGTTAGGTCAGTCCACTCAATGAAATACCACAGCTTTTAAAAGGAAAGCTGAAAAGGTTTTATTTACAAGAAAACACAAATTAAAATACAAGTTACAGATAATGCACACTGGCAATAAAACAAAAACAGGCTATCTAATCAGAATGCTCACTAACTGACACTTAGCAGAAATTCTTACTTACAGCTCTGAGTCAATCCTGGTCACAGCCTCACAGCTGGGCATAAATCTTGTGTAACAAAGTTGCAGAGTAATGAAGTTCCAAGCAAATAAAGCATAGAGGTAGCAAGGCATCAGAATAAAGAATAAAAGGAAGAAGAGGTAGCCACCATAATACCTAACTGTAATTATGGATCTCTAGGCTGGGATCAGATGATCCCTCTGGGCCAATCAGGGCCCTGACTCGGGATAACCCTCTAATCGGATCTAACCAGTTCTAACCAGTATTCTTCACACACCGGAGAATGTTCTCATCCCCTCTCCCAATATCTCACAGCTGCATTGTTTTACCCAATTAATCTGAAAGTAAAGGTCCTTGAACAACTACCTCATTGGCCTAATAAGCAACAGGTGCAGGCAGTTAAGTCTCTGAAAACCGACTTTGGAAAATGACTGCAGCTAACACTTAGCATCTTTAGATGGAAAACTAAACTTTGGTCAAAAAAGAAAAAGAATGAACCCCTCTGGCTTGACAGTGTGCATGTGTGATGTAGGAACCGACCTCCCTTTTCTCCCTTAGTTGACAATGTGTGCTTGAGCAGCAGGCTCATGAGGGAAAATAATCCAAAAAGCCAACCACCATCAAAGAACAAGCTGGTAAAAATGGTTCTATTCTGTGTGCAAATAATGGGCAAGCAGAAGAGGTGAAAAATACAGAATACACAAAGTAAAAAATAAAACACAATTTCTTGTTGCCTAAAACTTACAATACTTCAAACATCTGCTTGGAGATGAATCACCTTTCCCACAGTATGCATCTGGAAAAGGACTTATCAAAAGAGTGACAAAAGCTTGCTCATTGCTACTCCCTCTTTCAAATAGTCCTTCAGAAGCAGTTCTGGCCCAATCAGATAGAGTGGGGATATAAGAAATTGCTGCTAGGCCGATTGCTGTTATTGTGATTGTCTTATTAGACAGTTTATATACTTCATTGAAGAAGCTAGCCAAAAAACAAACTGCAGGATGCATCTGAGTGCAGGCTATGGTTCTGTACTCACCAAGAATTGTGTGAAGGGCTCACAAACAGAAGGAGTTGTTGTTTCCAGGACAGATTAGAACTCTGGAATTACTTGTTCTAGAAATTAAGTACAGTGTGTATGACTTCGGCTCCAATATTTGTGGTCTTTTAAATGATGCTGAAACAAGTCTAAAAATAGCCCCCAAAAGTATCTTCTAAAACAAGGTCAGGTCACAACGTTCTCAGTGTTGAATTGCAGTTTTTGGATTACACCTCCATTAACCTTTCTTTAGAGAACTAATCAGTTTCACACTATAACGTTCCTAGGTATTCCTCTACGGAGAATGCAGCCCCTAAAGAGTTCCAAGTGTGTAGAGAAACTTAAAATGGCAAAATATCTCTAATGAGACCTCTTGTAACAAACTTTAATTACTAATTGGGTCGCTAAACAGTCTTTTATATGCAGAGGACCTTGAGATAATGGACCTAGATTGATAGGTTTATAAGAAAGATAAATATAAATTACCCATAAAACAGATTATTGTTACTTGTATAAAGAGCAAAGTGAATGTTAAAACTGAACAGCTCTGTTCAATGTCAAGTATATATAATTCTTTTCAAAATAAAAGAACTGGCAGTGCATCAGCCTTCTGCATATTGTAAAATGACAAGGCCCTCCTGTCTTAAAGGAAAGCCTTTTCCCCTGGTGATGCTTTGTGGCAGGTTTGAGAGTGGGAAATTGGACAAGACCCAAACTTCTGCCTCAGTCCTCCTCCATTTCCATTTTTTATGTCCATTTCACACAAATGGTTTCTCATCTTTGATAACTTTGTAAAGAACTGTAAAGATAACTTTGTCTGTAAAGAACTGGTACCCATCGTGGTTGTGGTGGTAGTGATATCCTCCTAACAATGATTCTGTTCCTAATTCACTACAGTGGGCTAAGTATGTCTCACAATGGGCATCACAAAGAAGGGAGGTATTCAGTATTTAGTTTTGCTTTTGCTTTGATGGCATGCTTCTCCATATCATACGGAGAACATTGTTTTATTTGTTGGATATAAAATGTTACCTTGGGTTTCTATTAATCAAGGTATCTTATTTATGTATACACTAACATATTCCAGAATTTTATGGGTATAAGGGTGTAGCAAAATTCAGCTTTCTAATCCATGTGGAAGTATTGTTTGATCTCCTTTCCCTATGACTCAGTGAAGTCCAAGCAGAAAAGAGAGAGATTCATATTGGTATCTTGTGATGCTAGAGAGAGGGGGGGGGGAAGAGAGATGCAAAGATGCATAGATATCATATAGAAAAATATACAGATATATAGTTTGGGAACTGAAGTTGTATGATTTCATTAAACTAAGAAGTTGTCATATAACTTTCTACTGGGGGGATTTCAAAAAGGTTTTGGTACATCTCTTCTGTGGAGGATTAACTTTGATCTTTTCAGTTTCTAAGAGAATCCTTTTCACAGCTTTAAAGGGTTCAATATACTGTGTTACCTTTTATGAGCTTCCTTGAAGTATATCTCCTTAGAAAGTGGGCTCAAAGAAATAACAAGTACTCATGGCATCCTGTCTCTGTATTCTTCTGTTGGAAATACCATTAAAAGAAGAAAAAAAGTTGTGTTTTGGCCTCTTGATTTTGCTCTCAGTTCTCTGAATGCCACACAATTAACACTAGCTGTACTGTTCTCTGAGGGATGGCTGAAATTCTTTCCACAGTTACAGCATGCAAACCCCATTATTTCAAAGTTTATCTTGGAAGAAAGGACTATAGGTCATACCCATAGCTAGTGTGGGTGGTCCTCTCAAGGTTTTCCATTTGTGGATCATTCCTTCTGCTCAGAATCTCCCACCATAGGAAGCCTGACTTCTCCAAATGACTCTAGCCATCATGCAAATAGTCCTCAGTGCATGCCCACCCTTGTGCTAATCAAGCCACAGACCATAGCTCTACTGAGAAAACACGTGGCCTGTACAAACACATAGTGACCCTCCTTTTGCACTGATCATCTCAAAAGTGTGAGGGAAACTTTTTTTCTAGACCTTTGATTAGGCCATGAATTTATTTGTTCTCAGTGAAATTCATGAATATTAAAGTAGTATGGATGATCCAAGTATCGGGGGTCTTTGAAAGCAGTTGGATCTCAACAGTTGCTAATGGCTGAGGCTGTTCCTAACACCTGTTGCCTCCACTTGAAGCAGCTAATGTTCCTACCCCAGCTTTGTTAAACACAGGTCTTTTATGCATGGCTGTTTCACTTGCCACCACCCCTCCGAAGACTTTTGGTCCTTGTGTTCATTATGCATTCTGTTTCTGACTGTCAGAAGTTGCCCCTCATTCTCCCTCAAATTTGAGATAAAACAGGTCCCTCAAAATGTGGGCAAAATGCAGAGAAACGCAGTGGAAGAATGAGGCAACCTCTGATGGTCGGAAACAGCATGCATAATCAACACAAAGAACTGAAGTCATCGGAGGGGTGATACCAAGTGATACAGCCATGCATAAAAGACCACAGTGTCGCAAGCTGTGCATGCTCAGTAGAGATTCTAAGCTCTTGTGCAAATCTTGCAAAATTTGGGAAGCCATGTACAACTTGCCATACTGTGTTTAAAGACATCTGGAGGAGAAAAGAAGTGTTTGGTGCTCTAGCTTCCAGGTGGGGGTGGCAAGGACAAGGTGTGGCAGTAGTGAATGAAAAGGGGCCAAGGTGGTGGTGGAAGTGGAGGCAGAAGCTGCCACTATCCAAAACTCATCCCCTAAGGCCACTGTCTCATTTCACCTCATTACAGAGCCAGTCCTGTTTGTAAGTATATTCTCTTGCATTCCTTTGATAGCTGGGCCACCTCCATGCAGTTATATCCTTTGACAAGCTATGGAGGAACTAATTAAGCTAAAAACTCTAGCATGAGAAACCCACTGAGGAGATAATTCTCAGAATATCATATGTCAGGAAAACTCAAATCAAATGCTGTTTGGTTGAAATAAAAGGAAGGAATCAGTGCAAGGGATGCTGGAAGTTAGTGTAGAATAGACACAAACAGCCCATCTATTAATCGGCTGGCTGACCACTGATGAACAGCAAGTAAGCCAAACTGGCAAGTGCTTGAACATCTCTGCTTAGTTGGAAAATGTACATTAATAGAAGAAATAGCTTAATGTGAAAGGAAAAGCCACCTTTAACAGTCCTTTAGGATTATCTAACAGCAGATGTGCCACATATATTTTTACCACTTTTATAAATTATATCTCCTTAGCTTCCTCCTGGTCCTCTTTTCTGTTGTACTCAAATGATTTTCTCTTTATTTTAAAATTATTATTTCCTGGAAATTTGGGAGTGGGAGGGAAATTAGCAAAATTATTATAACTGTCACCACATTTAAATGCATAAACTATGAGCTTTTTAAAAAAGTGTGAAACTATGGATTGAAACAAGAGATAGGAAGAATGCACAAAGACTATTCCTGTAGCCAGAAGAAATGAAAAAGACTCAATGGATGTCAAAAAACTCTTAAAATTGCTGAAGAGATGAGAAACATAAGTAAAAGTTGACAGAAACAGAATCAAAAGTCTAAATGCAGTGTTCCAGTAACTTGCACATAGAGAGAAAGAGAACTATTATAATAACCAGTGTAAAGAAATAGACGAGGACAACAAAAAGGGTAGAATAGGTAGGGTTGCCAACCTCCAGGTACTAGATGGAGATCTCCTGCTATTACAACTGATCTCCAGCCAATAGAGATCAATTCATCTGGAGAAAATGGCCACATTGGCAATTGGGCTCTATGACATTGAAGTCCCTCCTCTCCCCAAACCCTACCCTCCTTAGGCTCCACCCCAAAAATCTCCTGCCAGTGGTAAAGAGGGACCTGGCAATCCTAATCCACAAACTATATAAGTAATCATTCTCCTGAAGGGAAGGGAAGTGTGTAGATCAGCATATATTGGAGATGAATACCATCTTCTAAACAAGTCATGACATGCATGCTGTTCAGTCCATACACCTGAACGTCAGTTGGTCAGTTGGGGCAGAAGAAGGGGAAAGAGGGGTTCTTTGCCAGGCATAATTTTAATTTATTTGTATCCCACCAGCCCTAAAATTCAAGGTGACTTCCACAAAAAGCCCCAAAGCACAATGGCTAGTTCAGATCAACATGTGAAGTCCAAAACCCACTGCCTAGATAGCCTTATTGCACAAAAAAGACATTAATGGTATATATTTGTTGCTGAGAAAAAAAACATTCTTCACCTCTATTATATAATTCCACCTTCTGAATTTCAGAATTTCCAACAGTATGTGTGTGTGTGTGCAAATGCACTATGAGAAAGGTAAGAATACTGAAAGAAAAGAGAAATAAATTTCCATTGTTATACAAGGGCCTATTGGTCACACAGGTACCATATTAACATCTTTCCATTAACCTCGACCTTGACCCAGAGAGTGTTCTCTGTAATCAGCATAGCTTAATTATGGACCTTCAGTAAATAATACCCACAGGAAATTATGTCAAAGGGCATATACTTCTATTACAAAATAGCCCCTTGGGTGGTTACCAAAACCAGATTATTTCATTTTTGGATCCATCCATGAATTTGCCAAGCAGTTATATCAAAGTAACTGTAATAAAAATAGAATAGTGGTGTTTAGTATTTTCCAGTAAAAATTTCCCTGTGAAGTGACACCTTTCTTTTGAGGCCTAATAGGAATATCTCAGGAAACTTTGTAAAACCACAGGTACATCAATTGAACATCTTCTAGATAGCTAATTATTGTTTACAGCTCACTTGGGAGGAATATTATTCGGGGAGCTGCTCAAGTGGAAATATTTATGCTAATTGGCTTCTATTCATATAGTCCCCAAGGATTTAAAAGGCTTTAGTTTAGGCATCTATATATATTTAGGTATTTATATGGTTCTTATCAGAAGTATTTCTCAAAATACTTTCTTTAAATGTAATACAGGAAATGCCATGCAATGAAATTTTTCTGAATTGTAGATATAGTTATCAGCCCTGACCTGGATGGCCCAGGCTAGCCTGATCTCGTCACATCTCAGAAGCTAAGCAGGGTCAGCCCTGGTTAGTATTTGGATGGGAGACCACCAAGGAATACCAGGGTTGCTGTGCAGAGGAAGGCACTGGCAAACCACCTCTATTAGTTTCTTGCCATGAAAACCCCAAAAGGGGTCGCCATAAGTCGTCTGCAACTTGATGACACTTTACACACACACACACACACACACACACACACACACACACACACACACAGGTATAGTTGTCAAGGCATAATATGAGCTAAAAAAATTTTGCACGGTTTTTTTTTTAATCTCAAGGCACAGTCATAAAATATTACAAGTTTTAAGAAAGAAAGCCACTTTATTTTTACATGCATATAATTACAGTAATAGTAGTATCAGTCCTTCATCCATTTCAAAGAAGGGCTGTTGAGAGAGACTAGGGGGAAATTGCCAGGAATCTTGGTCACCTTTGGGGGCCCATGGAAACATCCAAGTCATGGGATTGTTTTCACATGATGTTTGGATTGGGTTTGGGTGCGGAAAAGGGAATCTGTCTTTGGGACCCATCATGAGTCTCAGCAGCCCAGATTGGAGTAACTCAGTAGAGAAAGATGTTTTTCAACTTCTGCAGCCTGAGGTCTTTTAATTGGAGATGCCAGTTATCAGAATTCTTTTGAAAACAACCTTGTGCCATAGCACCTCTGTTTTTATTTATTTATTTAAAATATTTTACCCTCACCTGCTTTACCATCTTCTAGACAGTTTACAGCAACATAAAAAATAGAACAATTAAAAATACTATAAAAATTACATGCATTATCTACCAAAAAGGATCCTACATACTTAGAAGGAAAACATCCCTGATTATACTGACTGACATCACTATGTAGAATGACATTCCTTGGAAACACTGAGAAGACCCAGTGTTGTGTTACAATACATTAAATAGCAGGAAGCTCATATGGAAAGAAGTTGACCTTAAGGTATAGGGGTTTAAGCAGTTAAGAATTTTAAAGGTCAAAATCAGCACTTTGAATTGGCTTGTCCCTGTTAATCATGAAACTGAATCTGGATCATTTGGTGGAAACTTTTCAAATGAGAGCCCTCATACATTGCTGTAGTCTGGAAATAACCAGGGGTGTATGTAGGAAAGCCTGGGGGTCAGGAATACTGGGAAGTGGCTGTTGGGATGAAACCTGATATCACTTCTGGGAAACTCTAGAAGTGATGTCATACCCCTCTAGGAATAGCCAGAATTTATCTGGTAAAACCATATGGTAAAACCAGAGAGCTTCCAGTGATTCCTAGGGAGGCAATGACACCACTTCTGGGTTTTCCTGGAAGAGATGTCACATACCACCACCACCACCACCACCACCATCATCATCACCATCACCATCACCATCCTAATAGCCACTTCTTAATTTTAGGGTTTTTTTTTCCTGCCACCAGTCTGAATGTTAGTGGGAAAGTGGAGCTGGGGGTACGAAATTCCCTGCCCTGACTGGGGGACTGGCAACCCTAGGTGTGTGAGGGTGGCTAGGAACTTCTTGTTGAAGAAATTATAGAATATATGAACCAACTTTAGTTTGTAACAAAAACGCACCCCTGACCACTGCCATCCACTGCCAAATAAATGCCATCCAGGTGCAGCACTACATTGAGGAGAACACCCAAACTGTAGATCTGAGTATTAAAGGGAAGGGAAGCCTTTTCAAAGCAGGCTGATCATCTATTCCTAGGTTTGACCAAGAGTGACTTTACCTTGTCTGAATTACCTTTCAGCTTGTTCATTCCTAATCCTAAACTTTCATTCAATACCATTCCATTTTTCGTCTTGAAGGATAAGGTTTTCCTAGAGCTCATCAGAAACTGCTTACCTGGTTTCTGATTAAGTTTTTTTTTTTTAGAGCTAAAAACCATCTCTCAGTTCTGACACTTTGCAAACACATTTGTTAGGTTGTTCTTTCTGTGCCATTTTCCTCTTCCTTCTTTGTTAAGTTGCTCCTTTTATCTACACTGCTAGCTAGCCTTATTGGCTGCAATAAATCATGTGATTTTGTCAATAGTAGACCTAATGTGAGGACATCAAGGATGTAACTGAAGTCACATTGAGTTAGAACAGCTAAGAAGAATAAGGAAAGTGATGCTGGATAGAGGCAGCAAACAGGGGTACAAAACAGAGAAACAATCTGAAAATTTACAGAAGGAATAATTGAGCTCAGTTATTACAGCTACTTTCGAAATAAATGCAAAAATAAGAAAATATAAGCAAGAGACCTGCAAAGACGTGGGGGGGTCATCTCAACCCCACATTTCATCTTTCCCTTCCTTGAAAGCCCCTGTAGTGTCTCCTCTTTTCCTTCCTCTTTCTCTCCTTCCCACCAGCCAACCTACTTTACCACCACCACCCCCCACACACACACATCTTCAGTTTTATGTATCCATATATTTGACCATGGTGTGAATTAGCTATGTTGATGTGGTGCAACTCTTAATCACATGGCTACAATCCTCTTTGTTGAAATACTGCAAAATGATAGCTTGTTTTCATTGCAGCTTAGATTTCATTCCCTTGCTGCCTTATTAGTGGAAGTTTTCAAAATCTGCACCCAGAGTCTTAATTTTAACTGGTTAAAAATAATGCTAATAAGAGAAAGGGAAAGAGTGGAGAAGATGGAACTTAATGAATGGAGAAGGGTTGACAACAAGAGCTATGGCCAGAGCCATAGGAATAAATCTCTATTAGTGTCAAGCCATATGTTTTCACCACTGAGACTAAAGACAGAAGAGAAGGAAAATTAATCCGAATTTAGCATAAAAATAAAATTTAATTGGAATCATCTTTTTATAAATGTATTATATGAGGCATTAAAGATGAGTACAGAACTAATACAGTGAAGGGGGAAACTCAGGACAGACTGAAAGGGAAAACTTAACTTGAATTGTTAATGCATTTTAGATGGACTTTGAGAAGATCTCCTGAGGAAATACTTTAGAGAAACAAAATAATGTTGTTAGACTTTCACTATAGAAAAGCACAGTTTTTTTATGGCAAATAGTAAGGATGCTGGAGCTTCCGACATGTTACTTATGGTTTTCACTGGAAGTGACGTAAGTGTGCTGGCTTGACACCGGCACACCAGGACCCATAGCCCATTTCCTCCAACTATGGCCTGACACCCCATTTAAACATTGTTTGATTCTGAGGGGAAAAAAATAAAAACCCAACCATTAGATATGAGCTGGCTGTTACAGCAGAATATCTCAAACACTTTAAGCTGGCACTATGAGGGGTGGGTGGGTCTGAAAATATAGGGAAAACTAGCCACTGATATGGCAGTCATCGAAGTAGAAATATCAGAGGAGAGGGTATGCAATTTAGACAGACAATAAGAGGTTCCTATTTATTTGGCATTATAATGAGCAATTCAGGAGTTCTTTTTTTTAGTTTTTTTAGTTTTCTTTTCTTTTTTTAGGAGTTCTTTAGCATTACAGCTATTGATATGGAAATAATTGTTGAAAGGTAGCTAACACTAATTCTAGAAAAAATGAACTGATTCACACACGTATGTATAAAACACTTCCTGCCACAAAAGATAGCGGGTGAACTACCACCATTAAAATGTGTTCTGGAGTGAGGTGATGGGAAAGCTTTGTGTTCGAACTGAAGAGGCAATTTCATATATGCAGTTCATCACTTTATATCACAGCCGAGGGACAAACATGCATGTGAAATCTTTCCTTCACTATGAATAGCAAAATGCCCAGAGGTCCCTTTGTTGTGGTTTGAGGTTTTATAGACCTTGTTTGTCAGATTATTAAATTGACTGAGAGCCTAACTAGATGTTACAAACTGCATGAGTTCACCACTGGGTTGTTGTGCAGCTATACTGTAGCTGCGAGTTCCCAGTGGCAGTAAACATGCACTCCGTGCATGTACTGATTCCCAATGGAGCAAATAACACTCTCCCTCGTGACTTCTGGTATTTTTCAGCCACCAAAAACAGCACAGGAGAGAAGGGAGGAATTCCTCCTTCTGCTGTGGGGTGGTCTTGATCCAAATTGGCCTGTGCTGCATGTTTATGCACAAGTTATCACCAGGAGCTAACAGCTACAGTGTAGCTGTTAGTCTCCGTGGCAAACTCGTGCAGTTTGTAATGTCTGGTTTGGCTCTGAGAGAAGGTGAGACGTTGTACAGTAAATGTTAAAATCTGGCAAATGCTAGCAATTAACAGTAAAGCTTAGAAGTTTGATGAAGCAAGTGGGGACAGTTCTGCATCTGAAATTCATTGACTGAGCTGAAAGGAGAGTGATTTTCGCAAAAAATTTCCTTTTTATTGAAAGGCATGCCTAAATTTCAGGGATTTCTTTGCCAGGGGCTGAAACTGTTTGCCTCTTCAGGAAGCTCCATTTACTCCCACTGATGCCATCTCATGTTCTCTTATTGGCTAGGAAATTTCTCTGTGAAAGAAAAATAAGCCATAAAGGGGGTGGGGGATGATGATGAAGCGGCAATAGGTATGGGGGGAAATGATGGTGAGTTCGATTTAAGAAAGGTTTTTTTTTTTTTTCTTGATGCAGCAGAAGTACTGTACACTGAAATGAGTGGGGCTTCAGGAAGGTTTGGACAAAAATGCTGGATACACTTGCTAAACGTGTGTGTGTGTGTACACACACAAACTCACACAATAAAAAGAAAAATCCCCTGTCCCTTTTATAGAGGCTTATGTATAGAAATGAGTCTTTGAATGGCATGGCAGTAAAATAAGATCCTATTAAGCCTCTATATTAGAGACATTTTTCTCCAGGCAGTTGGCAACTCTAACCAGGATCTACCCATCCCAAGTCTGACATGCTACCCACTACTATGCTACATCCCCCCCCCCCATTTAATATATACAAATATATACAGGAATGTCTGGGTTTAAAATGGTTGTGCACCAGGTAGAAATCCAACAGGCAAAACTAATAAGTTACATTTTTAAATACTATTTTATAGCTTCTGGAAAGCAAAACCACTGAGTTCCTGATCATACTATGGTCTCCAAGGGACAAGTAATAAAAGGAAGACATATATTTAAGTGTTGCCCATGTTTTGCACAGCTGCTGGTTCAAGCCAGTGTCTCTCAAAACTCTTTCAGTTCATCCACCACCACCTCCTGACGGCGCAAGCCAAAAATGTTATTTCTCCCAAACCTTGTGAAACTGCTCCATACAGTTTCACGGGGCTACACCACCATTGTTGCATGTGTAAGTTCACGCTTGCAAAAGGGGGAGGTCCTGGGGTGAAAGGACTCAGGGAGTTGACTAAAGTCAGCACACACGTGTGGTGCTGTCGCGTGGCTCCCCAGCACCAGTGTATGTGGCCCTGTGCCAGCATTAGTGCCCATTTAGCCAGCAGAAGTGGCATTGATGCCGGCACAGGGGTCATGCCAGCTCCTAAGGCCATTCGCCCCCTCCTCCTTGGATTGCTCTGTTAGTGTTGTAGTTCCAAGAAGTGTTACTGGTCACAGAAATTGCACTAGAGATGTACACAGAATCCTATCCAGGTAGTTTTCATTTCATTGAATTCTTAAATACTTTAAAATTAATTTTCCTTATTGTAACTGTTGTTTGGTTTTCTTCTTCTATTTTTATTCATTTCTATGGGTTTTAATGGGAAACAAAATTCTGGTTGTAACTTTTTGTTTTCCACCAACTGTGGAATGTTCCTCTGCTGTGATGTTCCTTTTTGCCTGAAAATCAGTACCAGGCTACTCACTTAGATTCCTGGTCTTAGGTTTACATGGCAGATATGTTCAAAAAAAAAAAACATGTATTTATTAACAAGAACATACAGGACTCATGCAAACTACATTTCTAACTAACAAACAGAACTAAGGAGCAGGGAGGGAGTCCACCCCATGAGACTAAACCAATACACAAAAATATTAGAGGGGAAAACACACGGTTCCATTACACCCCCCATGAGTAGGGTTGCCAACCTCCATGTGGTAGCTGGAGATCTCCTGCTATTACAACTGACAGAGATCAGTTCACCTGGAGAAAATGGCCGCTTTGGTAATTGTACTCTATGGCATTGATGTCCCTCCTCTCTCCAACCCCCGCCTTCCTCAGGCTCTGCCCCCCAAATCTCCTGGTATTTCCCAATCCACAGGTGGCAACCCTGCCCATGAGACTAAACCAACACATCAAAATATCAGAGGGTGGAACATACCATTCCATTAAAATGTATATAATAAATATATCACAAAAGCAAAGTGTTTGTATCTGATGCAGGGGCTCTCTTACAGGTGTGCAAAATCTGGACTTCTGCTTTTATCCCCCTCCTTCCTAGATGATCCGTTTCTCACAGGGAAAGGAGGAAATATAAGCTTCTATCTTGATTCCCCTACTGTAGTCTATATAACTTGTCTGAGTGTTAGTGATTATAAATGTCAGATTAATGTCAGACACTGTGATTAAAAAAAAACTATTGCAAACATACAAACAGGACAGCTTTCCTCACTGAGTTTCTTTCCTGTGTGTTTATGCTTCCCCCCCCCCCCCATATTTTCTGTTACAACTTTTGGCTCCTTTCCTCTTGTTTTGGTCCTAGTAGAGGTTCACATTTCATGACAATAAGCAAAGCTATACTCCCGTGGGTACAGATCTAGGTACTGAAACTGTTCACACAACAGATCCTGTGGTTAGAGTCAGAAACCCCTCCGGAAAGTGTATTGCAAATGCAATGGAAAGTGGAAATGTATTGGGGGAAAGTGGAAATGTTGTGCACATAAATATATATTGGGATGACTATGTTTATCTGGACATAGGTAAAATATTCTGGTTAGATGATATCTCATATTAGTCATACATCTGTTGTTATTTTCTACTAGCATTGCCCTTCCCTCTGGCCAGGAAACAGAAAACCCCACACTGAGATGCCAGAATAATGGCTAGGTCTGAATAGTTTGAATCTTAATTTGTTATAGAATTTCAGAAGTTATTAGTCGATATATTTTAACTGTATTAAACATGGATATAATATTGATCAGACCTTTTTCATTATTACCTAAGTTAATATCTCTAATAATGCTATACTAAGCAGAGTTATGCCCTTCTAAGACTCTTGACTTCTAAGGTCTTAGATGTGTATAAATCTGTTTAGGATTGTACCGTAAATTGCAATGTTGTGTATACAGCACTGCAGAAGGCATTTGTCCACAAAATTGGCACTTGTGGCCTCTACTAGCAAGTGTGAACCTCAACTCAGCCGTTGTTGTTGTTTTTTAAATAGTTCCAAATCAGGTAAAAAAAAGTTCTAAGAAATTCAGAAATATTTCCATTTTCCTAATAATATCTCTGGGTTTAGTTCCCCATTGTTAACTGTATTAAATATTGTTTAATCTGTTTTCCTAATAAGCGATCATATTTAATTCCAGGCAATTTAAGGCTTGAATTTAATATCGCTGAAGATCACTTTAAAAGCCTATTTCAGTTAAGTAGTTAAGTTACTATTAACAAGTAATTCATAAAGAATTTCTGAACATTCCAATCTGTAGATGTTTTGTTAAGCTATTTCTGTCTGTTAGGAACCCGTATGAAAACTAGTTATAGGAAAAAAGAAGTGCTTGAAATGGGACATACCACATTGGTAAAAAAGAACATTATGCCTGATCTGCAGTTACATTGTGGTGGTATTGTAGAAATACATCCATATAAATATAAAGTATATGTTTATGTACATTTTATGTACTTTTACAGCAATGAAGGTTATACCAGGATGCACTGCAATGACCAATAGTCACACAAAAGTGCCTTGGAAATAATACCAGTGGAATCTAGGCTGACTCTGACACTCATTAGTGGAACAACAGAATAATAAAGCAAGCTGTGTCTATAACCCTGTGTAGCCAAGATACATGTATTAAGGTTCAGAACTGTTAATTTATGGTGGGTTTTGCTGAGCTTTGTTGTTGTTGCTGTTGTTGTTAACCATTATGTTCCAGAAGCAGGTCAAAATAGCACATTCTGTGTGAAGTTCTGACAGGGGTTTAATATGCCAGAATACAATCTTTATTACTATAAAATAGGCTGCTTGGTGGTTTTTTAAAAACAGATTTTATATTCCAACCCAAGCTCTTTCTTTCTTTCTTTCTTTCTTTCTTTCTTTCTTTCTTTCTTTCTTTCGCTCGCTCGCTCGCTCGCTCGCTCGCTCGCTCACTCACTCACTCGCTATTAGTAAGACTACAGTTATAACTAGATTCCCCTAATTCACTGTTGGCCTATGAAGTCCACCGAAATAAAACATGGTCATATTCTGTCTGCAGAGGCATACCTCAATGAAGACTACATCATAAAAATAGAAGTCCAAAGACAGGTTTAAAAATTGCATCTATCTCATGCATATTTTAACAAAGGTCGCATTAGCTGAAGTCCAAACTTGAGGAAAAATAATACACTCCAGTTCACAATAGATCTTGCCTTCCATGCCATATGTAATAACAGTTATCCCAAACTGAACACATGAGCACAGAATGACCAATGGAAGTGAATGTAAACAAGCTGATCTTGTTGCAGTATAGTAACCATACTAAACTCATATGAGTAATTTACTAAGGGACATCTCAGCTAGCTAAATTGGGTAATTCTAGCTGCTACTACCTGAATTGCACCCTGAATAAATTTGACTCATACTAATCGGTACTGATGGGAGATGTTTCCTAGGCAACAAAACGAGTTCTGAGTTGTTTCTGGCTTATGTAAAATGTCAACATTTGTGAGGATCTGGAATAAATCCCATAACCTTAAAATGTTTATGGGCAGAAAAACTATCCTTTCTCAAAGGTCATTAGACAGTGTCCTCATCTATTCCTGTGTCTAAAAGACAGCACATTTTAGATCTTCCCGATTTGCTGGCCACCCAACATGCATTTTAAAGTAGACATCCATCAACCTGCTTGAAGAAGTCGCTATTGGGTGACACACTTTCAGTAAGGAGTTAAACAGTGGGATTGTGGCTTTAAATGTTGCTATGCTGATGCTTTGCTATCCCACTCCATGGTCTCTCATAAATTGAGGCATTGTTTGATCATTTTACATTGAATATATAACTAAAAATGAAATCCAATGTATACTTTGTTAAAACTAAGTTTCATCTTATTGTATTTCCTTTCAGAAAATGTACATAATTAAATCAAGCAGATTCAAGAAAATTACTAGCTTTTTACATTTCAAAACAGCAAGTTATGACTAAATGAATTATCCAAGATTGAAATGCATTGTTACCAATTTCAGACCATTCAGAGTTGCAAATGCTCAACAGAAATGGCCAGGACATGTGCAAAAATGCTAGTCACTTCCACATATTTAGTGAGAAAATCTTTTTTACCCATTCAACCTTTTGGCTCTTTGTTGTTTTTATGTCATGTAATTACATAGGTGACAGAACAACCTACAACAATGTTAGTAGTTGCATCAAAGTGGAATAAGATTTTGATTACAACTCTACAAGGAACATTGCCCCAGTACCCAATAAAGACATGAGACCACAGCATGGGTTTAACTAGTTTGTTTAAAATAGCTGATCGATGACATCAATTAACTATGATAATATTTAATTGAGGGTGGGCTGCGCTAGGCAAACTAGTTATGGCCTAAACAAACTAAACAGTCAATTACCAGGCCTAGTTAAGCTATTAATAATTGCCCAACCTGTACATCATGAAGCAGGTGAAAAAAGCCTCCCCCAAAAGCCAATCAGGGAAGAAGCCCAAAAATTCCTGCTTGGCCCCAATGGTGACCAGCTAATCCCGTGGGTGAAGAGCCCCGTGGTGCAGAGTGGTAAGCTGCAGTACTTGCAGTCAAAAAGCTCTGCTCATGACCTCAGTTTGATCCCGACAGAAGTTGATTTCAGCTAGCCGGCTCAAGGTTGACTCAGCCTTCCATCCTGCCGAGGTCGGTAAAATGAGTACCCAGCTTGCTGGGGGTAAAGTGTAGATGACTGGGGAAGGCAATGGCAAACCACCCTGTATACATAGTCTGCCTAGTAAATGTCGGGATGTGACCTCACCCCATGGGTCAAGAATGACCCAGTGCTTGCACAGGAGACTACCTTTACCCTAATCCCATGGGTAGGGTGGCTGGGTAGGTCGGCAACAGGCTGCAAAAGCTGCCTCACGAGGGAGAAACAACAATAAAGCTTCTCCTTCTAGCCTTCGCATTGGATGACAGCTTTTGCCTTGTAGCCAATCTGGCCTCGTGTTTGATTCACATTGGACTGAGGCAAATCAATCCCTGGTTTACCAGCCAGGAATGCCTCTTCTATTTATTCACAAAGGCAGCAATTCTAAGGAATCTTTCTTGGAGTAAGCCCCACTGAACAACATCAGACTTCCTTCTGTTTGATGGCTTTCTTTAGACTTCCTCTCAAAGTAAGGTCATTTATGCATGGGAGTTTTACCTAAGGTTCGTTGCTCGCTGGACCCACACTTTCCTGCTGGGAATCTATGCATCAGCAGTCTCCATGCTCAAATCAAGTCCCGCCCCTTTAAATGCTGCTTTTAAATTGGCTTATTTGTAATGCTTACTGTGGGAGAAAATGCCCCCCAACCTAATTGCCACATAAAAAAGCATTTTAAGAACAAAAAAACAAAAACAAAACAACAACAAACAGAGCAATCAGGGGGGAATACAAGCCTCGGTTTTAAGAAGCCTTTCTTGTGCTCAGAAAGAGCTCCCAGGAAGCAGGAAGTATTTGAATCCCCACCTTTGGACATGCTGCTTTGTAATAGGCTGTGAGCAAAACCAAGCTTGGGTGTCCCGCAGTTTGCCTTCTGCATGGGGATTTCACCTGAGCTTTGCTCAGGGAAGATGGAAGAGTTGGGTTAACAGAGGAATGGGAAGACCCAGACATTGTGAGGGCCTGCAGCGAGGTCATCACTAATGGATGGAAAACTCATGCATAATTCCAAGGAATAACCAAGACAGACCAGTGGCGAATGTGAGTGAAACTATACATGCATAAACGACCGAAGAATATCATATTTCCCCCTTTCCTTTGTCCCAGAAACCTGAAGAAGAAGGTCCTGAGTGCATCAGTTTGAAACATTTCCCACCACCAATGTGTTGTTAATATAAATTGAGTGAAATTATTGGTTCACTGATGAGGATACTTAGGGTTGCCAGGTCCCTCTTTGCCACCAGCGGGAGGTTTTTGGGGCAGAGCCTGAGGAGGGTGGGGTTTTGGGAGGGGCTTCAATGTCATAGAGTCCAATTGCCAAAGCGGCCATTTTCTCCAGGTGAACTGATCTCTATCGGCTGGAGAACACTTATAATAGCAGGAGATCTGCAGCTAGTACCTGGAGGTTAGCAACCCTAAGGGTACTATAGTATCAAAGCTGCACTGAGGGTTTAGTCACAGAACCAAAGTATGACCCTCAGTGTCAGCGATGGTGGGGCAAGTGAATGAGTACTTATGCTAACTGCAATATAGTCACTTTAAAAAAAAATCAAGAACCCAGATCTTTGTTCAATACATGATGAGGTGATCAAGTATATAGGATGATACATCTTATTGTACATAAACTCACTTTCCCCAAGATTGTTTTAGCCAGCGGAAAAAGTTATGGCATTTGAGAGAGAGAGAGAATTGTGCTGTTGTGTGTTCTTCTGAAAGTTAAAAGAGAAAGTGTCAAAGCAGGACTACAGCTGAACATCAAGAAAACAAAAGTAATGACTACAGGAGAATTACACAACTTTAAGGTTGACAATGAGGAAATTGAAATTGTTCAAGACTTTCTATTCCTTTGCTCCACCATCAACCAAAAGGGAGACTGCAGCCAAGAAATCAGAAGGAGATTGAGACTAGGAAGGGCAGCCATGAAGGAGCTAGAAAAGATTTTGAAATGTAAGGATGTGTCACTGGCCACCAAGACTAGATTAATTCATGCCATCGTATTTCTTATTACTATGTATGGGTGTGAAAGCTGGACAGTGAAGAAAGCTGATAGGAAGAAAATGATTACTTTGAAATGTGGTGTTGGAGGAGAGTGTTACAGATACCGTGGACTGCCAAAAAAAATAAATCAGTGGGTTATAGATCAAATCAAGTCTGAACTGATCCTAGAAGCTAAAATGACTAAACTGAGGCTATCGTATTTTGGTCACATCATGAGATGACAAGAGTCACTGGAAAAGACAGTCATGCTAGGAAAAGTTGAGGGCAGCAGGAAAAGAGGAAGACCCAACAAGAGATGGACTGACTCAATAAAGGAAGCCACAGCCCTCAATTTGCAAGACCTGAGCAAGGCTGTCAAAGATAGGACATTTTGGAGGAAATTGATTCACAGGGTTGCCATGAGACAGAAGTGACTTGACGGCACTTAACACACACACACACACAAACATGTTCTTCTATTCCCAGTTGTGAGTGATAACTCTATCACCATCAGAAGCTCCAACGTCCATCTGTGAAGGAAAGGGGAAAAGGTCAGGCTGGCAAAACTACATCTTCTGTGATTGGCCTATCCTCCCCAACTCAAATGGTGGCCATTAATTTTTTAACAGATATGTCTTTTTAAATTTAGATTTCTATTCATCTCTTTTCCCCCTTTCCAGGCATTCTGCTTATATTAGAGACCAACTGGGATTTGTTTTATTTCCCCTTTTTCTTAGGCCCCTAAGACTTTGGGACATGGAGACATAAACACAAATGGTTGCCTGGCTCAGTCTGCCTCTACACATTTGTTTAGCATCCTTCATGCAATCCAGCTTCATTATATCTGAGAATAAGACCCATGCTGTGTCTTTAAGTTGATCCAATCGACCTTTCTGTACCAATGTTGTTATTGTTATAACACCTTATAGAAGCAACATCTAAGCAGGACTTACAAATATTTTTCATACTTGGTGATGGAGCAGGAGTTACATTTTTTTTATTATGAACAACAAAATCTTTTTTAAAAGTGCTCAATGAATGGCTCATTACATCCTGTCGAATCAATACTTCTAAGGCATATCCATTTGCAAGGTTTGACTCAAAACAACTTTCATTATGGTTTTACCCTTGGCAAAGAGATTCTAGCAGTCAACACTTGTCTGATTCATCTCTGTTTACATCACGCACATGCAGCTTATACAACATGCTGTTCTTAAATAAATGAGGACAGGAGTGATGAAGCTATACAGAATATTATTATAATTTAATAGGAAAAACTGCAGTGAAGATGCTATACTGTTAAGTGTAGCCTCTTCATCATTATAACTGTCACAGTTTGCTTCAGCCCATAAGCACCACTCAACAGGTCAATTCTTTGTTCCCTGTGGAGGAGAATTAAATTGTAATTTGAACTTCATTCAAAAACCAGAAATTATTGATTGAACACCTGAAACAGGACATGTTGACCTGGCATTGATCTGATTTTTCTCCCCACATAGCAAAATACATGTGTGTTAATTTTATTCTAGGGGAGACATGATAGACGCTATCATGTTTCGCTTACATAATTTTATGTAAGGGGAGACATGATAGAGGTCTATAAAATTATGCATAGTTTGGAGAGAGTAGACAGGGAGAAGTTTTTCTCCCTCTCCCATAATACTAGAACATGGGGTCATCTGATAAAGCTGGAGAGCGAGAGATTCAAAACAGATAAAAGGAAGTATTTTTTCACACAACGCATAGTTTAATTGTGGAACTCCCTGCCCCAGGATGTGGTGATGGCTGCCAGCTTGGATAGCTTTAAGAGGGGAGTGGACATATTCATGGAGGAGAGGGGTATTCATGGCTATTAGTTAGAATGGATACTGGTCATACTGCATACCTATTCTCTCTAGAATCAGAGGAGCATGCCTATTATTTTGGGTGCGGTGGAACACAGGCAGGATGGTGCTGCTGCAGTCGTCTTGTTTGTGGCTTCGGTTGGCCACTGTGTGAACAAACTGCTGGACTTGATGGGCCTTGGTCTGATCCAGCAGGGCCTTTCTTATGTTCTTATGTTCTTTCTTATGTTCTTATGTAATGAAAGAGAGTTTAGGTAAGACCAATGGGGGATCTGCAACCACATGCAGGCAGATTCTCATTTCCCCCTCCCCCACTATTACCTCTTTCCCTTCCCTGTAAGCCCCCAGAGCCTCTCCCTTTTCCCTGCTTCCTTATCTCCTTCCCATCCAATAGCCAACCTTATTTTATCTGTCCCCTGTCTTCAGCTTTCCCTCTCCAAACAGCCTCTACCCAGGAAAAGTATGGTCCTGTTGTGTGGTGCTGACCACCAGGCCACACCCAGTTGCATCATGGGAACCCACAAGAACTTGCAGCTGGGCACCTAAATTCCCCCACATTCTCTACCCCAGACCTTTCCTTCCTCTTAGCACCCCCATAACTTCACCTTTACCTGCTTCCTTCTCTCCTTCCCACCCACCTACCAACCTACCATTTATCTCCTCCCCATCTTGGGTTATGTTTATTATTTATTTATTTCATTTCCCACACCTTTGTTTACAATGAGGACCCAAAGACCTTAGACCACTCTTTTCTTCTCCATTTCATCCTCACAACACTATGAGGCAGGTTAAGTTGAGAACATGTAACTGGCCCAAAGTGACCTGATGAGCTTCCATTGAGAGTGGGGAATCAAACCTGAATCTTCCAGATCCTAGTCTGAAACTCTAATCACTACACCACACTTTTGTGGGATGAAAAGAATCTAATGGTAATAACTGTTTCATAGTTCATGACCTTAACCATTACATTACATATAGGGGTGTGCATTTGGATACACCCGGGTAGAACATATACCAGAAAAATACTGTATTAGTATTTTTGCGTATATTTGGCATCCAAATAGATCCAGGAAATTTTCAGGATACTGAAAAAAAATGGTCCCGAAAAATCCTGGAAATATTTGGGATTTATTGGGAAGATCAGGAGCCAGTGTTCACAGGCTCCCAGGAACTGCTTTTTCTTTCTCTTTTTTCTGTTTTCTGTGTCTAGGGTGTTCCTTTGGGCTTGCTAGGCTGCTTGTGTCAGTTTCAAGTGTGTTTGACAGTTTCTTGGATTTGCTCAGTGATTCTCTGGTTTGACAGTCCTGTTGAGCTTGCGCTGCCACAAGGGCCCTGGGTTCTGCTGGGCATCTGTAAATTGCCATTTGTTCTGTTGGGCTTGCAACCCCCTCCTTGCTTGGAATTGTTCCGCTGTGTTCTTCTGGTTTGACACTAGTCCTGTTGGGCTTGCACTGCCACAGTGGCCCTGGGTTCTGCTGGGCTTCTGCACATTGCAATTGGTTCTTCTGGCCTTGCAAATTTGCCCCCCCCCCCTTCAGTTTCTACTGTGAAGATGCTCTGGATTGATTTTGGTTCTATTTAGTTTGGCACATTGGCTTGTGGTTATACTGGGATTACTGGGTTCTTCAATGGTTCCGTTGGGCTTGTTGTTGGTTCTTCCATGGGAGATGTTTGACTGGTGATTGCTGCTTGCAAGCACAGTTTTTGCCCTGGGTGCAGCTTGGAGGGCCCCCCTCTCCTTAGGAAATCATTAAGGATGGATAGGGGTACCCTATTAAGGGCCCACAGAATCGGATCCCTTGGACTAATATACTTGAAATTTGGGGGTTATTTAAAGGACCTAGGTTATTTAAAGGACAGGCACCAGCAGTTCCACTGCAATTTTGTATAATTGCACCTCCCTAGCCACCCAGAAATTTTACCCTTAGGGAATAATGGACCCCAAAAAATTGGAAACTTGAAAAAATCCCAAATCTGAGTCCTATACTGGTATTTGGGAACATCAGAAATACCAATATTTTTCAGGCCCAATACACCTGAAGCTGAAAAATACCTTTTATTTTTATTTTTTTATTTTTTGCAGACAAGTCACAGCTGAGCCTGTAAGGTTTTGAAGAAAAAAGATGTTCAGCAGTTGTTTGCCCTTGGCTGCCTCTGCATCATGACTCTGGTATTCCTTGGAGGTTTCCAATCTAAATACTAGCCAGGGTCATGGCTGAGAGTGTGTGACTGGCCCAAGGTCACCCAGCAGGCTTCCACGACATGAGTGAGGATTTGAACCTGGATTTCCCAGGTTCGGCAAGACTCCTTCGGCAAGACTCCTAGTGAATGGATGTTTTTTTCTGAGAGAATATATATTAAGAGAAGCACCAGAGAAGGTTATTCTTTATCCTCTTTTTTTTTTTTTTTTAGCCCTTTGCTATTGCTATTAGAAACATTAGTAACATTAAAGGTGTGCAGTTTGGTATCAATATTTTAAAAATAACATTGTACAAATATATATATGTCTGCTTTGGAAACATTGAAACACAGAGCTGGAAGGGACTTCAAGGGTCATCTAATCCAACACTGGTGGAAAACTTATAGAGGAATTCACAACTGCCTCCCACCCCACTCCCCCAGTAAGTCAGCCATGTTATCAGATGAAGAAGACCAAGGAGACCAAAGAGTTATTCAAACCCTTCAAATGTTAAAAAAATAGTAGGTTATAAAATAATTTTTCAAAGATCTGGAGGGACTGGCTTTAATTTATCATCTCAGTTAGCCAAACTGCCTGCTGTATTACATTTTTAATCAAATACAACACCTATTAAATATCTAGGCAACTGCATCCCCCAAGATTTTGGAAAAAAAAAAGGTCAGATTGTAACCATGTTAAAATGCAGTGTCAGATTCTTGATAATCTATTTCATGGTTAGGCAAAATAAGTATCATAATAATTGTTTTATTACCTGTCTTATTTTATTTTAAACATTCCTCTTTATGTGAAGACTGATATTTTAAATAAGCAGCAAGAAATTATTTTAAATGTTATACAGTCAGGACAACCTGCCAAAGTAGATGCAAACATTATGTTAAATCTGAAATCTTTAAAAACAAACACACACACAAAAACACACTGGGCAGGTTTAAAAAATGCAAAAAAGATAAAAGGAGCACCTGTAGCTTTAAGCAACAGGTTCCTTCAGTGTTCCAAGGCTTGGTTCTGTCAGGAAAAGCAGGGGGGAGGGCCCTTTCCAGACCTATTTTGGCCTTTGAGGGAGGACTCACTGGGGCCAAGCCTAGGATTGTCAGCTTCAGGTTGGAAATTTCTGGACATTTTGTGGTGAAGTCTGAGAAGGGCAGGATTTGGGGAGGGAAGAGGCCTCAGCCGGATATAATGCCATAGAGTGCACCCTCCAAAGGGGCCATTTTCTCCATGGAGGCAGATCTCTGTTGTCTAGAGTTCAGTTGTAATTCCAGGGATCTCCAGGTTCCAGCTGGAGATTGGTAAGCCTAGGCCTGGAGGCAACCTCTGGGTGACTTGATACCACCTGATTTGCATAACTCAACTAGTTCTGGCTGCTTGCTACTGTTCAACAGCAGCCACCCTATGAAAGCCAGTGTGGTGTAGTGGTTAGGGCTTCAGAGCACGTCTGTGAGACCCAGGTGCAAATCCCCATCTTGCTGTGGAAGCTCATGGGTTATTTTGGACCAATCACATACTTTCAGCCTAACCTATCTCAAAGGGCTGTTGTGCAGGCAGAAAGGAGGAGTGGAGAATAATGTAAGCTGCTTTGGTCCCCAGTGTGGAGAAAGGTGGAGTTTCAAAGTGGTAAATACATACTAAATATAGCTGAAGATGAGAGACAGATGGAAGTTAAGTTGGTGAATGGCTGAGAAGGAGAGAATGAGGCAGGGAAAGAAGAGAGGATATGGGGATTGTCAGGAGGAGTGAAACATGAAATAGTGTGGGAGGGGGATACAGGGGAAATGACGTGCCCCCCAAGTCCTCGAGAGTTTCCTACTATGCAAGAAGGCCTGACCCAGTGGCCGGCACCACCGTTTTCCTAGGTAGAGGCTGCCAGGGGGCGGGGAGAGGGAAAGGCAGAGGGGCAGATAAAGGTAGGTTTGGCTGGAAGGAAAGAAGGAAGGAAGCAGGAAAAGGGGAGAGGCTATGGGGGCTTTCAGGAAAGAGAAAGGAGAAATAGTGGAGGAGGGGGTGGAAATGCTTCCTGCAAGTCCTTGCGGGTTCTCACTTGTCAATCCCTTATTCAGGACCCTTCCTTGGCCACTCAATGAGCTCATTTTCCATCTACTACAGTTATTTTGCCCTGATCTGGATGGCCCAGGCTAGCCTGATCTCGTCAGATCTCAGAAGCTAAGCAGGGTCAGCCCTGGTAAATATTTGGATGGGAGACCACCAAGAAATACCAGGGTTGCTGTGCAGAGGAAGGCACTGGCAAACCACCTCTGTTAGTCTCTTGCCATGAAAACCCCAAAAGGGGTCGACACATACACACATACAGGTAGTTATTTTACCCAGTAGATGGGTCCTTCTCCCTTTCCTTAATTTACTCTATTTCTAAGTTAGAGTGTTTCCCTAAAATGTGCTGACTCCACTTATTTTTCAACTGTCGGAGGTGTAGTACTGCTTTCTGAGTTTATTAGCTGGTAATTCCCGTAAGGAATGAAATCACTTGTTTGGTGGTCTGAGACAAGCAGTTCTCAAGGACAGAAACATCCATCACAAATTAAGCAACTATGTTCATAATTTATGAAGTAATAGTGGTTTCCTAGATACACAACTGGAAGATAAATCACCTGTGCTTTGGAAACCAGGAACTCTTCTGTTCTTGATTGTTTTAACACTTGTGAAGCTGTTCCAGTGTCACGTTAACTTGCCTACAGGTGAACCATGGGTGGCATATTTAATGACATACTAGAAGAAAAATATTCTCACAGAAACAATTATTGCTAAATACCTCACATCTTTCTAATATAAAAAAGCAGTTTTAAGAGCAATAATTTATGTACGAGTTAAATTAACAATATGAAAGGACAATGGTCTACTGATGCTATAATTTTTTATGCAGTGTTTATTTCAATGAAGGCAACATTGATCCAGAGCTGAAGAAAATGAATTATCATTATTTCCCTTCTTTATTCCAGGACTGGTAAAACAGTTGCAATTATTGCATCAAATGACTGCAGTCAAAGGACAATTTTTTACACAAATGCTGAACCCTTATGTTTCAATGGCTTGGTTATTTAATATTGTGGTTTTTAACTGTAAGCCTCCTTGAGCAGGACTTTGAACAGATGACATAGAAATTTTCTAAATAAATTCTTAAGCAGAAGCCTGAATAGCCCTGAATAGCTGGATCTCATCACAGCTTGGAAGCTAAGCAGGGTCAGCCACAGTTGGTACTTAGGTGGAGACCACCAAGGAAGACGGAGGTTGCTATGCAGAGGAAGGCAATGGCAAGCTATCTCTGCTCATCTCTTGCCTTGAAAACCCCATGGTCCTGGGGTTGCCAAGAGTCAGTTGCAACTTGACAGCACAGAATTATTACTATTGTTGTTGTTGTTGTTCATCAGGGCTGAGCCAAAAATGCATGGGGAACTTTTCATAAAACAATTAATTCCTCGTCGAAGGCTTTCACGGTCAGAGTTCATTGGTTCTTGTAGGTTATCCGGGCTGTGTAACCGTGGTCTTGGTATTTTCTTTCCTGACGTTTCGCCACCAGCTGTGGCCGGCATCTTCAGAGGAGTAACACTGAAGGACAGTGTCTCTCAGCTGTCCTTCAGTGTTACTCCTCTGAAGATGCCGGCCACAGCTGCTGGCGAAACGTCAGGAAAGAAAATACCAAGACCACGGTTACACAGCCCAGATAACCTACAAGAACCAATTAATTCCTCCTTCAAAAGGGGCAATCCTTTGAGAAGCAAACAGATGTGAACATATTTAGTAATGACATCATGTGCTGCAGTGGTCTCCTTTCTTGCCCAGCAACAGTGGGAAGGTCAGGTTCTGTAAATTCCTGAAGAAGACAATGGAAATGAAGTAGTCTACAAGTATATTTGGACCTGATCCTTTCCCTCTCATTCCCAGAGAAGAGTAGGATCTTACTTGTATAATACTATGAAGTCCCTCTTTTAATATGGCAGGTATTCAAAGAGTAAATTGGCACTGGATCCTATTTTTTAATATATATATATATATACCGTATCTGAAAAGGAAAAAAAAAAGGAAAAAAATTGTTCCTAGGCCACTGCACTCAATTACATTGAATGGATGGCTAAAATGTATAGGTAAGTTTTTGAAGCCTCTAGCTGTTGAAGTGTATGACAAATTCAACCTCAAGTGAACTGCTAGTACCAGATACTGAACTGGAAAATATATTATAAAATGTAACTGAATTCTTCACATTTAAGTTCTGCTCTTAATTATGGTAAAGCACAGTAAATCTCTTGGGCGAGTGGAGATGGAGACCAAGTAGTTCAGTTTAAAATGGATGAAATATTATTTTCAATTAAGTTTTACTGGTCAACTCCCATTCAACTTTCTCTTTTATAGAATATTATGAATACTTTAATTATCAGCAGATTGCAATTACTATTTTAATTTCAAAATGAATAAACTCTATTACTGAAACTCTTTCATTGGCAATATTAAGGGACACCAAATTCGATAACATTTTTGTGCTTAAATAATGGTCTGTGTAATTATCTTTCAGGAGCAGCAAATAGTGGAGCATTTTGTAATAAAGAAAGGTGAGCTATTTCAAACAGCCATTTAAAGGGCAAATAAAATATATTGACATATGCTTGTTTCTAACAGAGACAAACCTATTGTGCATTATTATGGGTCTATTAAATGCATTTAAATGATTAATGCACTTCATTCTTGTGTATCATCTGTGAATGATTTTACAGTTGTCAACATTGTTAAAAGCCTGTGAGCACATCTTCTACATTTGAATGGGCAATAGTTGCTATAAAAAATGTGGTGTCCTTGTGTTATTTAACTTTTCCATAGCATTTTGATAGGTATGGCAGACAAATTGCACAGGAGTAGGGTATGTTCGAAGAACTATGTGTTAGTAAAAAAGTGACCCTTAAGCAGCTGCAGGTAGTTTAGGCCATCTTAAATTTGCCTGTAGGGTGGTAGCACCAGACAGGGCTTTCCTGTGGTGTATGGCCAATTGAACCAAGAAAGTTAAACAGGCTCACTATAAGATTAGGGTGTTAGGGAAGATAAAAGCAGATGTGCACATTTGGTTGGAATTTTCAGAGGACTTCAACAGGATGTCATTCTGGAGACAGTCTTTGCTCACAGGACATGATTTTCAAGTCCAATCCGATACAGTGGGAACACAGGGTTTGGGTATTTATTTTCTAGGCAACTGGTGCGCTCAGTGTTGGCTGGAAGGTTGGGAGCAAGAAGGGACATATCAGGACCTCACTTTTAAAGAATTTTTTAGAAGACTGCTTGAGGAACAGGTTTCACTTTACTTTCTTGCAAAACAGCCTGGCCTGCTTTCCGTAAGAGTCGATGGGACTCCAAATTTTAGGAACGATTCCAAATAGCCAACACTATAAAATTCAGATTCAGAAATATTCATATATTCCAAATATAGTATTATTCGGTGACTAAATATTTCTGACTCCTAATTGCACATTCCTAGGATCATTGCCCCTGCTTTGATTAATTATCTTTTCCCCGTCCACCCAAAGAACCTGAATTAATATACAAAGTCAGCAATGCTGATTCTGTGACCTTAGGCAGATGATGAGAGGGAAGGCATCTTGGCCATCTTCTGGTCACTGGGAGTGTGGGGTGGGGAGGTAGTTGTGAATGTCCTGCATTGTGCAGGGGGTTGGACTAGATAACCCTGGTGGTCCCTTCCAACTCTATAATTCTATGATTCTTACAAATCATTTAAAATCTAAATGAGTACCTAGAAGACTGATCTTTAGACATCATCCTAAACATTAAAATATCACTGGAATGCACTACCACATGCTATTCCATTTCATACGTTGACTGAAAATGTTAAATCAGTAATTTAGGAATGGTTTCACTAACTTTAAGAGAACTACTATAATGAAAGTTATTTGGACAGAGTAATATTTGCGGTTCATGCTTATGCTTCTGGTAAATTTCATCGTTATCCCCATACAATTTATCTTGCCTCATCTAATCTTTCACTTTTTTATCAAATGTATTTTTAAGATCTCCAAGGTTTCTTGAATTATATGGTTGTCCTGCTTGGTGTCTACAGCTTTCTTAATTTAGTATCATCTAGAATCATGCTGCTTACTCCTCTTTCACAGTATTAATGAAGACATTAAATAAGAACTGAAGGCAAGCTGCCATCTTGAATAACATGTAAGTTGCTTCTTTTTGATATAGAGGTGTTTATTCTAATTTCTTCAGAATGGCTTCTGTGCCAATTCTTCAGGCATTTCTAGTCCATAGATCAGACACTCCTGATGGGGAAAAATTTGTATATATATTTTATAGGAGACAGCAAATTTGTGTGGACCAGCCAAGCAGTTCCCAGTAGCTACAGCATTCCTATATTGAAGAATGGCATGCATTGGGAATAAAATTTATGTGAAAGGAACAGAATATTAACTTGAAACAGGATTAAGAAATATGCATGCATATTCAGTTCCTTGGATTGTATATTTAGTTCTGCACTCATGCTAGCCCCATCAATCTTCAGAAGCATTGGATAGGGAGATGGAAATTGACTGGTACAAGGCAACATCCTTGCTGGGAAGGGGGGAACAATCATGCTTATAATACCACTCTTTCATTAGGAAAGATAAATTTATTTATCTAGAGTGCTTAATATGCTATTTTTCCAGTTGATGAACATTTCCAGTAAGCAATACATAAATACAAAGAAAGCCAGAAAGCTCCATCATCTTTTGTCTTTAAATGCATTTTATTTTATTTTGTCCCTTACTAGCTCAGTCCTTATCTTCAAGCATTTCCACTGGATATGAGCACGTGATAGCCTCAGAACAGATACAATTCTAGATCCCCTGAACATGGACTTTGTAATGACAAATCTAACCAATATCTCCAGTCCCCCAGTATCTAAATCTGTTGGGGAACACAACTTTTCTGACAGTATCTACACACAAGTGCAGATTGTTTAAAAAGCTACATCATGTTTATATGCTTCAGGGTTCAATTTGTTTCTGGAAATTAAAAGTGCTTCAGTGCTAATTGCATTTTCATTCATTTATTAAGTGGTATCATTTTCATGGTTTAAATTTAGAAGTAGATAATCCAGTAACAAAAATTCCATATACAATTCTTAGTTTGTTATTATGTGTCTGTAGTAAAAACTACTAGAACAACTTCTTATTTTTATTTGACTTACCATGAAGTAAGAAGCTTGCCAACAGAGTAGATCTTCTGAAAATAAAAGCATAAGACCCTGCTGTTATGCATAGCAGCTCCATTGCTAGCATGACAGGCAGCTATTGATCCAATGTATTGACTTTTCTAATGTTTACAGCAATACTTCTGCACTATAGTCTTTAGGCAGGGAAGTCTCTGTGCATTAAAATCTGGTGGCTAATTCACTCCACTATTTTACTTGACTCTTTGACACTGTAAAAAGACCCTGCCTTCCTAGTTTTCTGTTCTTAGGTCTTATGGCATAGGAATTTAGCCAAAGCTGTCAACAAAATAAAATTATACTATTTCTGATAATAACATGACAGCAAAACTACCATGGACTAGTTATGGACAGATTGTTATCTTCTGATGAAATATTTGAATTGCCTGCAGTGATGCCATGGGTCTTCTTGACAAATACAACTACAATTGGTTCTCGTAGGTTGTGTTACCGTGGTCTTGGTATTTTCTTTCCTGATGTTTCACCAGCAGCTGTGGCCGGCATCTTCAGAGGAGTAACATTGAAGGACAGGAGAGACACTGTCCTTCAGTGTTACTCCTCTGAAGATGCCGGCCACAGCTGCTGGCGAAACGTCAGGAAAGAAAATACCAAGACCACGGTTACACAGCCCGGATAACCTACGATAACCAATTAACTCTGACCGTGAAAGCCTTCGACAATACAACTACAATTATCCATGCTCTGATTGTGTGCAGACTTGATGATCACAGTTCAGTGTACCAGGTGCTATAACAGTGTAGAAAATTCAATTGGAGCAGAACACAGCAGTATGGTTGCTGAATCGTGTGCATGTGTGGGAACACATCTCATCAGTCTTGAAAGAGCTCCTGTGGCTGCCAATTTGGCTGTACAATTCAAACATGTTGGGCCTTACCTTTTGTTTATGTCTTTTGGAGTTCTTTGCATTAGTGTTTACCATTGCTGGGTTTTTTTAAAAATTCATTTAATTGATTTTAGTGGTTTTCTGTACCTTTTATTCCTGTTCTATACATTTTATTCCTGTTCAGTGATTTTCTGTACATTTTATTCCTGTTGAGAATCTTATGGCTATTAGGCAATACAGCAGTTGCTCAAATAAACACATAATGTGAGGTATGAAAAAGAAAAAACATATTTTAAGATAGACTTTCACTGAGCAACTGCTTCACACACTTGAATCTAATGGTACAATTCAAAAGGGGATGTGGAATGTCTGCTTTCTGTGGATTTCCCCTTGCTACTATGTCCATTTCATATTCAATATAATTTTCAAGGTTCACCAATTCTCAGGAGATTTTCAGGGGTGTAATAGGGACATGACCCCCGTGGCGCAGAGTGTTAAGCTGCAGTACTGCAGTCAAAAGCTCTGCTCACGGGCTTCCGGTGGTGCCGTTGGAGAGAGCACTCCATTTCCCCAGGTTGTCCTGGGAGAAATCCAAGTTTCCGTTATTTTTGGGGTACATAGATACCCCAATCCGACCCTTGCAAGTGGGTTGGAAAGCAGGAACTCCCTGCAGCCCGCAAACGCGGTTTGACCTCCTAGGTACTCTGAGGGGGCTTTTTTAAGCCCCTCGGAGTCCTAGACGCCGGTCCTGCGAGGGCACTAGGGAAGGACATCGCCAAAACGCAACTTTGGCAGCAAGCTCTACCCTCCACCGCCTTAATACCAACATAAGGACTACATAAAGAAAAGAACCTCACCTCTTGACACCCAAGTGAGTACAAAAGAACTCTTCGTCTACTTACTAGAAACTTGAACAGACGGGAGGCTGATAAGAATATTTCTGGGACCCCCACCCCTCCATAATCCGAACTGAAAAAGTTTGATCTGAGTTAGTCATCGGGATTAGCGACAGGAGCCTTATCGGATCGATCAGCCTAAACCATAACAAAGAGTCGGAAGGATACCTTTTAGACTGACAAGAATTATCACCAATGAGAGGTCCGAAGGAAGGGGAGGGTGATTTCTCTTCCTGATTTTCCGGCGAATTCCTGCCACGTTTGCAGTAAGGGAGTGCCTGGAACGGAAGACTCTCTATAACACCCTCTCTATCATTGGAACTAAAACAACAGGAAGTAGCCGCGGGACTGAATATCCGTCGCACTCGAGTTACTTTCAAATCATTCCTGAAGGAATAACCATCGAGAAGAGGCGATAGAAGGTCTGCAGCACTAGTAACTTCCTGTTTACTTCCTGATTAATCCGATCTAGAGCGACCGAAAAAACTCACTGGTATTTTAAAACTTTAAAATGCAATTTTAAAGCCAATTTCGACTCTTTTCAACCCGAAAAAATTACTAGGCTGATCTTTGAACTATCATCTTTTAACCAGCACCTTAAAGGCCCTGTCGGTGGACATGTATTTTACCAGCTTTTTTTGAATGTAAATGTCTCGACCCCGCTCTGGCTCACTACATAGCCCTGCCTATACTAAACTAAGGGACTCTTTACAAACCTCGACCATGGAAAAAAAGTTACAGGATATGCTAACTAAACAAACTGAGGCAACAAATAAACAGTTTGAACAGATGTCTGCACAGATGGCACAGTTGACTTCTATGATGACAAATCTTGGTCAAGCATCCCAAGCTATTAATCAGAAGTTGGATGTGGTCACTGGAGACTTGAAAGAAGTAAAAACTCAAATGATTGTTATGAAGACAGATATGCAAGCGATGGATGTATCAATTAAGAAAGTGATGGATGAGCACAAGGACACAAAGAAAAAATTAACAAGCCAAGAAAAACAGATTGAAACAATACAAGCGGATCAGATGGCGGCAAAAAATCAAATGGCAATGATGGAGATGAGAGTGAAAGAGACCAACCTTCGTATACGCAATTTTCCAGATATGATGGGAGATAATAAAGAATCTGCAATACCAAATTTGGCCTACTTATTTCAGATAGATGAACAAGAATTAAAACAAGCCATTAATAGAATATACAGGATACCACTACCTGCTAGAATGAGAAGATCTAAGCCAAGAGATTTGATGATAGTGTTCTATGACACCAGAGTTAAAGACAAGATTATGAAGATTCATTATGAAAATCCAGTGTCAGCAGGAGACTCCTCTCTTATACTACTGAAGGATATTCCAAGGCATCTACTTTCACAGAGGAATAACTACAAAGACTTTGTGTCTATATTGAAAGCTAATGGCATCAAATATCGTTGGATTATGCCACAAGGTTTGGCTTTCACCTATAAGGAAGTGAAAACGACAATTCTATCCCAAGCAGATGTGGGGAAATTTTTGAGAAAATATAAAATGGACCTTAAAGAATTACCTGGAGAGAAGGAGGAAGAAGAAGAGGAAGAAGAAGAGGTACAGGGTGCAGAAGGTGGTACTAAATTATAGACTTTTTATTTTGCTAAAAAATACTACATTATGGCAAAAGCAATTTCTTGGAATGTAAATGGACTGAATGAGAAAACTAAAAGGGCCAGAATCTTCAAATATCTACAGAAATATAAATACTCCCTAATTTGCCTACAAGAAACCCATATAGCTTCAAAGCATAAAAAATACTTGGAGAAACAGATGCTTGGACAAGCATTTATTGCTTCTGCTAAAACTAAAACAAAGGGAGTGGTAATCTATGCCCACCCCAGTCTCTGTCCAGAACTAGTATATAAAGATAATGAAGGAAGAATTGTAATTATCAGAACTAAAATATTGGGACAAAGGACAATAGTGGTTGGAATCTATGCACCCAATGAAGGGAAAAAATCCTTCTATGAAAAATTACATGACCTGATAACCCAGTACGCACAAGACCAAATTTTATTGATGGGCGACTTCAATGGAATTATTCTCCCATCTCTGGACAAAAAATCAAAAGCAAAAGATATCAATGATGGATGCTTGCCTAAAACTTTCTTTGCCATGGCTTCAGAATTAGAATTACAAGACATTTGGAGAACAATGAATACAACAGCTAAAGAATACACCTTTTATTCAGCAAGACACGATTCACACTCCAGAATCGATATGATATGGGCCAGTAAATCAATTTTCACGCAACTACGTAAAATTCATATTTTACCTAGAACTTTTTCTGATCACAATCCTGTTACCTTTGATTGGAACAATAAACAAGCATTTAGATGGCGAATGAACGATAAACTTTTAAAAGACAACAAGATACAAAAGGAATTACAGGTTTTAATGAAAGACTTTTTTGAAATTAACCTTAATGGGGAAACTTCTTTAAATACAGTTTGGGACGCATTCAAAGCTGTTCTGAGAGGTTTTATGATACAGAAACACTCGGCCTGGAAGAAGATTCAATTGCAATTTACAAACAACATACTTTGGAATTTACAAAATTTGGAGCAGAAATTGGTAATGGTAACACAGGAAGAGGAGAGAAGAGAAATTCAAATACAGATTTCTGCATCTAAACACCAATTAAATTTGGTAATAATGGAGGAAATGAATAAAAATCTGAAACTTGCTAAACAAAAGTATTTTGAATATGCAAATAAACCAGGAAAATTTTTAGCAACACAACTGAAGGACTCATTTCAAAAGAAGATTATAACAAAAATCCAAACTGCTAAAGGACCAGTTTATTCAACTTCAGAAATTCAGAAAGAATTTGTTTCATTTTACTCTAAGTTATATCAGAAAGAAAATACTCCAAAACAGAAAATAGACAAATTTCTAAACTCAATACAGATGAAAGCTCTGTCAATGACCCAGAGAGAATGTATTGAAGCTCCAGTAACAAGGGAAGAAATACAAGAAGCAATACTGAGACAAAAAACGGATAAAACACCTGGACCAGATGGAATTACTGCACTATTTTATAGAACTTTTAGTGACAATTTAGTTGGATTTTTTGGTTCACTTTACAATGAAATTTTGGACGAGGGAACATCCCCGGAGACTTGGTCACACGCATTTATATCACTGATACCCAAAGAAGGAAGAGATCCAGAAAAAACATCTAATTACAGGCCTATATCGCTCTTAAATGTGGATTACAAAATTTTTGTTTCTGTTTTGGCATGTAGGATAAAGCAATTTATTAAGGATCTTATACATGAGGACCAAGCAGGTTTTATACCAGGAAGGCAAATTAAAGACAATGTAAGAATTTTACTAGATTCACTGGAATATTATGACCATAATATTCAACAAACTGCGGCTTTTGTATTTTTGGATGCAGAAAAAGCCTTTGATATGGTCTCTTGGAACTTTTTGAAACGGATTTTGGATAAATTGAATTTTGGAGATCGTTTTCAGAAAGGTATATCGGCTATTTATACCTCCCAACAAGCTAAAATTTTGGTTAATGAATCAATGTCAGATAACTGCCAAATCACGAAAGGGACTAGACAGGGATGTCCCTTGTCTCCACTTTTATTTTTGTTGGTGTTGGAACCGCTATGTGTGAAACTAAGAAGTATGGAGGACATCCGCGGGCTAAGAATTAAAAAACATGAATTTAAGTTGAGAGCATTCGCGGATGACCTACTGCTAATTTTGGAAAACCCAACACAGTCAATGAATATACTTCAGGAGACTTTGGATGATTTTGGAAAAGTATCAGGCTTTAAAGTGAATCAAGAAAAAACAAAGATAATATTTAAAAATTTATCGGAAATACAACAACAGGAATTTATATCATATACTGGCTGGGAGAAAGCTAACAAAGTTAAATACCTGGGAATTTGGATCACTGCAAAGAATAAAGATCTGTTAACCAACAATTACCTCAAGTTATGGGGTAAGATTAAAACTGATATGATTATATGGTCAAACAAAAAATTGTCATTAATGGGACGTATCTCAACGATCCAAATGAATGTCTTACCGAGGATGCTCTTCTTATTCCAAAATTTACCAATAATATCACAAACAAAATATTTTGAAACTTGGAGGAAAGACATTTCAAACTTCATCTGGCAAGGAAAAAAACCAAGGACTGCTTATAAATACTTGGTGGATCTAAAAACTAGAGGAGGTTTAGCACTGCCTAACTTTCAACTCTATGCTGAAGCGGTAGCTTTAGTATGGCTAAAAGACTGGATGAATTTGTCAAATGTACGTTTGCTAGACTTGGAAGGTTATAATAACTTAAGTGGATGGCATGGTTATTTGTGGTATGATAAAATTAAATTACAAGCAACATTCCGTAATCATATAATCAGGTCCTCTCTACTTCGTATTTGGATGAGATATAAACACATTTTGGAACCAGAAACACCGATGTGGATATCGCCCCAAGAAATGCTAACTTTGCGCCCACTTAGACCAGACAAATTTATTACTTATCAAGATCTAACTAATTGGGAAGGAAAGAAATGCTCACTAAAAGACTTTCAACTGCTTAAGGATGATTTACAATGGCTTCAATATTACCAAATCAAATCAGTTTTTGTACAAGATGCAAAAAAAGGTTTCTCTAAAGAAAAATCTCCTTTTCAAAGGATTCTACTAGACAATAATACAAAGCTGATTTCTAAAATGTATAATCTCCTTTTAACAATATACTGTGAGCAGGACACGATTAAACCAACTATGATCGATTGGGCTCAAAATGTGGGACATGATATTGTTTTAAATAAATGGGAAAGATTATGGTCTAAAGATTTAAAAGGAATAAAAGCACAGTCAGTGCGAGAAAACATCTATAAAATGATGTATAGATGGTATCTAACACCCAAGAAAATTGCAAAGATTTATAAAACGATGTCCCCTACTTGTTGGAAATGTAACAAAGAAATTGGTTCCTTTTATCACATGTGGTGGACCTGTGACAAAGCCAAAGACTTCTGGGACATGATTTATAACGAACTGAGATTAATACTACAAAAGAATATATCCAAAACACCAGAAATGATGTTATTGAGTATGATTCCAGACGACTTAGCAACACAAAGAACCTTTTTGATATATGCCACAACAGCTGCGAGACTGCTTTATGCAGCGAAATGGAAAGGGCTAGAAACTCCAGAGAAAAAAGACTGGATTGTTAAAATGTTTGAAGTGGCAGAAATGGCAAAACTCACAGCTATTCTAAATGAAGAAAATGACGTTCGGTTTTTGGGGGAATGGGGGGCGTGGATGCATTATTGTGAATATGAGTTAAAATTGGGAAGAATGGAAGAATATTTTCTAATCTGATCCAGAGGATTATTTTTGATTTTTTTTTATAATGAATAAGCATAATTATATTTACTAACAGATTATGGTTTTTTATATATGGTATTGATATTTTATCAAGATTAGATTACCTATGACGGGAGGAACTTTTTATTAAGAGGCAGATAGAGGTGATGGGGAAGTCAAAAAAATTTCCATTTCTTTTTTTCTTTTTTCTTTTCTCTTTTTTATTATATGATATGGAATTATAACAACTTTAGGTTAGAATTGAAATTCGATATTGTTATAGATGTTGTTTAATGCAATGGAAAATTTCTATCATAAAACCCAATAAAATTTATATATAAAAAAAAAAAAAGCTCTGCTCACGACCTGAGTTCGATCCCAACAGAAGTGGGTTTCAGGTAGCCGGCTCAAGGTTGACTCAGCCTTCCATCCTTTTGAGGTCAGTGAAATGAGTACCCAGCTTGCTGGGGGTAAAGGGAAGATGACTGGGGAAGGCACTGGCAAACCACCCCGCAAAACAAAGTCTGCCTAGAAAACGTCGGGATGTGACGTCACCCCATGGGTCAGGAATGACCCGGTGCTTGCACAGGGGACCTTTACCTTACTTAATAGGGACTGAACAGATGAGAAAGCCCTGTTTCCCATTGACAGAACACCATTATATCCAGACCATAGACACTGATTTAATTTTTTAAAAATAGTTCCTATGTATCTTTCAACTTTGATTTCTAAAAGCACTGTTTTTATAACATTAAAAGCACTGTTTTTATAACTTTGCTTTGTATTAATTGAGAGCCAGAGTGGTGTGGTTAAGAGCAGTAGACTCTAATCTGGTGAACCGGGTTTGTTTCCCCACGCCTCCACATGCAGTCTGCTGGGTGACCTTGGGCTAGTCAAAGTTCTCTCAGAACTCTTTCAGCCCCACCTACCTCACAAGGTATCTATTGTGGGGAGAGGAAGGGAAGGTGATTGTAAGCCAATCTGAGACTCCTTAAAGGTAGAGAAAAGCGGGGTATAAAAACCAACTCTTCTTCTACTACGTGGAGATATGAACACTTTTTAAAGCTTCATGAGGGTAATTTCCAAAAATCCTACGGTAATGTGGTTAAGAAGTGAGTTTTAATCTGTTTCCTTTGAAGTCAATAGAAGATATAATTATAATTATGAAAACCATATCTTGCTCCAGGTGAAACTGTGTCAAAATGGTAATAAAATAATGAGACTAAATCTAGCCATTATTAAACTTATTGAAAAGTATTTTTCAGGTAATTAATAAAGACAATAATGGACGATAACATTAACAGAGAATGGAAGTATCATTACTCAGCTGCACTGGGAAATAAAAACAATCGCCTAAGCTCTACATTATAAAGCACCATATGTGATATATTTGAATATACTTTCTGTTGAGTAATGTGATACTCACAGCCCATTCCTAAAGAGGGGGCAGTTAGGCAGTGGCCAGGAGCAGCACAGCCATGCTGCCTCCACAGAGGCTTCAGGGCCGCTAAAAATAAAAGCAATTTAAAATGTAAAAGAAGGACAATGCCCCCATTGAAAACAGTGAGGCTATGACACCCCCCAAAAAATGTACCTATGCTGCTGCAGGAAGGAGCGTTCCCAGGGCAAAGGGGGTTTGGAAGCTGCCATAAGGCAGCTTCACCCCCAAGAATGCCCCGGGAACACCTCCCAGGATGCCAGCGTGGGATAGATTAAATCATAGATTAAATGGGCACTTACTCCAGTGCAGGGTCACACCGGCTCCTAAGGAGCTTCGCCCCCCTTTCCAGGATTTCAGCCTTAACCATAAATATTTTAAAGTCAATTAAATAGATCAATAGCTACAGCTTATCACAAGGCCATCTCATAGTACCCCACCTTGATCAGTTTCTCATGACACAAAACAGCAACTGTGGCAGAGTATAACATTCTATAAACCCCCTCCCAAATTATTAGACTGTTTTTGTTCTCTGTGTAATCTTATGATATTTAAAAACAATAGTATTGAGATTATTTGCCATTAGGACATTGTAGGAAAATAATGCCATGTGATGTAGGTTTCTCCCATGTTTGATTCATCTGTCACTGTCAAGGGGCAATTTCAGATGTGCCAAATCCATACCCATGCTCTTCACATCTTGAAAAATCTGAATATGCTTAGAAATCAAGGAGAAGTATTGCTTGCTAATTTTTTATATTGGTTTATACAGCCAACATTTAATGTTTCCATTTTCCACTGTTGGTATTTTAGATTAATTTGTTTTGTGTATTCATGTTTCACATTTTATATGCAGTTGATATGGTATGAATAAGCACAATGTATGTCATTTGTATATAAGGTATAATGCTGATTTATTGAAGCACAAATACTATACCTGAAAAAAAATGTTAAGGAAACAAGCAGCACAAAAAGAGTGTGATTTACAGAAGGGATACATTACATCACAAAGGGGGTTTTCAGACTGAAATAGATGGAATGAGTTGTTCAAAGTCTTCCCTCCAATAATTATTTTTCCAACCTGACCTGCCTAGGAGTTGAATCCTAAACACTTTCCTAGTTATTATTTATTTATCTAATTCATTTATAACCCACCTTTTTCTCCAATGGGGACCCCAAGTGATTTACATCACACCTTTCCTCCATGCTCCTTTCCTCCATTTTATCCTTTTCTTTCCTGGGAGTACATTGGATTCTGAGTATACAAGCTTAGGTTTATGCTCTGATGAGCTGTTTTATACAGTTCTCCATTTTAAAATATTTATGGTATTTCTATTTTTTTTTAAAAAAACCTGATTTTAAGAGAAAAAATCATATTTGCTGTTTAATATTTTGTTTGTATTACTTTTATGATTTTTTATTTTTTTCTTGTTCTAGTGTACTGTTGTGTAACTTCTTTGTATATTGTTCCAAGAACATATATGGTAAAGTAGCTGAATATAGATATTTAAAATTTATAAGTAAGAAAAGAATGGGAACTTCAAATAAAATTGACAAAGGATTTCTTAAACCCTTGGACAACTTCATCTTCAAAACAGTGGGTGCAATCCTAAGAACACAGTGCAATCCTAAAAACACTTTCCTGGCAGCAAGCCCCATTGAATAGACTTAATGAGGATTCAGAGTAGACCTGCTTAAGATTGTTCTACTTGTGTATTAGTATTTGCACATTAGTTGTAATAAAGCACAAATTGGAGCCTAGAAAATCTGAATGGGGGTGACAGAGGAAGTGAAAACAGGTAGTACTGGGAAAGGCAAGACTTAAAGGTAATATTGGTATTAATGAGAGTGCTTTTAAGAAATATGATTCCAGGTAACTATTCTGTCAGGTCATCAAAGTCAGGAGTATCTCTGATAGAAAGTTTTCATGTTTACAGTCTAATTTTATGAATGTTGAAGTAGTAGAAAGTTGAATACATTTAATGGAAATCGCTCCCAAAGTAGGGTATAAAGGAGGTTTCATGAGTCTCTGTGGAAAAAGCAACTTAATTTATCTGCAGCCCACCAGCTGGGATATAAAATAGTACCATGCAGAAGATAATGTGGTAAAACAGGCCAAGAAAAATGAGCAGGACTATTTAAAAAGTAATGATTTTTCATAGAGGGTTTATCACATGGACACATGCCATTGTAGTAAGCATTAGATTTGCTGTCAACAAGTATTTGAGCACTGCAGGCTTTGTTCCTTTTGTTGCACTTGACTGTCTTAACTTGTTCAGCATATCGACCACACAGAGTCAGTTCAGATACTGGGGGAAAGAATGTTAGTGCTGTTCAATTTCCACATTTATTAAGCATTTTTAACACAGACAAATCAGTCCCAAATAATATAAATCAGTCAGAAATATTTGCTGAAAAATCCTATGCTTTGGTATTTGACTTATTGGTCCCTAGGGATGTTAATGGCTGCCAATCACTTTGACTCAGCGGTGTCTTTGGGCAAATTTCTGATGCAAATTTCTTTGGCAGGTTTAAGTGGCTGTTTGGCAATAACTGAACAGACTGGGACACTGGTTCTTGTCTGATCAGTACCTTCAGATATGTTAAGTTCAACTGTCAAACACATTTGTGGTGAAATTTGCAACATTCCTAGCACCTGCTGAGTTCCATCTGGGATAAGTTTGTCTTCCATTCCTTGCAGGTAACTATAAAGCTTGGGCATGACTGGCGGCGTGAAGGAAGGCAGCGTGGTATAGCTCAATCTCATCAGATCTCGGAAGCTAAGGAGGTTCGGTACTTGGAAGAGGGACCTCCAAGGAAGACTCTGAAGAAGAAGGCAATGGCAAACTACTTCTGCTTTTCACTTGCCTTGAAAGCCTCATGCTGGGTCACCATATGTTTGCTGCAACTTGACGGCACTTTACAAACACACACACACGACTAAAGGCAGTCCCTGGCCGGGGGAAAGTGAGGTAAACCTTCCTGGCAGCAGTATCGCAGCAGCTGAGTTCTATCTGGGCTGTCTATCTCTCCTTGCAGATGCTATAAATGTTGGGAATGGTACAAGGCACAAACCCTTGGGCATGACCCAAAGGCCTTTGGCTCTTAGTCTATAATTTCCAGCTATTGAATGAACCAGCTATTGAATCCTGACCCACCCAAGATATACTGTTGCTTTCTTTGATTGGTTTATTTATTTTGTGTTTTCTTTGTGTTGTTGTGAGCCTTTCAGGTCCCATTGGGGGGGAAATTGGATTTAAAAAATAAGTCAATAAATAGAATACAATCATTTGGGTGAGTTAGGCTGTCAAAATTGACCAGTCTAGAATACCAGAAAGACAAGCTCCTCGCCCTCACTTGCAAGTTTGAGACAACAAAGGAAAATGCTTCTTTTGTAACTTTAAATATTTGTATTTTGAGGTGGAGTTGGAAGACAGCAGCCAGGGGAGGGGATAGTTGTGAGAAAGCAATGCAAGAATGCATATGTGCAAACCATTTGCTTATATATTTCAGAACAGGTCTAAGTGCTTGATAAAAAGCCAATGTTATATGGGTGTTCCGGGGTGCCACTCTCAATTTTTTCTCTGATTGTGTTTTGAACAGAGTAGTGATTGCACATCACTGTGTTCCATTGAAGTGAACAGAGAAGCCCTTCCACAAAATAACACTTTGTCAGGAAAGAAAAGCAGGGAAAATTAATCTACCTCTCAACAACTCACTGATTTTTTAAAAGGACTGTTTGTACACAACTTGTGGCAAATGGGAGAGAAATTGCAATTCAAGTACAAACTCATTCACATAATTCCTCACCCAGCTACAGAAAGATCACACAAGATTTGGTAGGAAGTGCCAGAAGCAACAATGTGCAAACACCCTCCATACATGCACAATGTTAAAATTTAAAAAAATGAGGTCCCAGTACAATGCACAATTCTTATAATTAAAGGTAGGCTTGCTACTGACTTCAGTAGCATATGTATTGCATCTGACATCAGTAAGAGTAAAACAAAAACAAAAAACCTCCCACCCTCCTAGGGACACTCATGTTTTAAGTTTCCTTGTAAAAAGGTGGATTTTATGAACTTAATGAAAAGGTTAAGTGGTCATTATTATAAAGTTTTGATAATAGACATTCAATGCCTCATTTTCAGGCTCAATGACCTTTCATAAGTTCCATTTCACATCATTTATGCAGTTGTCTGGAGGCTCTCTTTAAGATTTATTCTTAAAAAAAAAAAAAATCTCCTGCACCCTGAAGCTGTGAGATTCAAGAAGAGTAGTTGCATTCTCCTGTCCTATGTAATGGGCCTTGAAATTAAAACATACATAGATTTTACAGTATAATAAACAATTCAGTCTCCAGATATTAATGCTCTCTGTTTAAAAGATGCCATGTAGAAAAAAATGTTTTTTGTGTACACAGAAGATTATTTATAAGTGCAAATGTATGACATTTATGAACCTTATGGAATTTGGGCTTCCATTAAAAGAGGTGTTAATGGATTATTATTATTTTTGTTACTAGGTTTGCTGTTGTTACTGTAACTACCTGAGACACAAGTCTAGCAAGCAATTGGCACTGCCTGTGTCTGAAAGCACAACTATGTCAAGTAATTACTTCCAGAAGAGTTTCCTCCACTCAAGTAACATGATTGTCCATAATATAAAAGATTAACTGAAAGGAATAGACAATGTACACTGAATTTGTACACAAATGTGGGGCAAATGACCTCATTAGATTGCTCTGTGTGTGCTATAAGATTCCACATGCTGAGAACTTCCTGATTCGGAAATGAATGGAGTTTTATGTCTGGAGCTCTATGGGGATATTGTGGTCTTTACACACACAGAGAAGTCACTGTACCACAGCTCTAATTAGGATTGCCAGCCAGTGGCTGACAACTTACAAGAATCGGGGGGAGGATCATTAAGAATAATTGTGTTACATCACTTCCTGGGAAAACCTGGATGTGGTGTCACTTTGATCTCAGGATGACTGGAAACATTATGGTAGAACAATACTGTAGCTGGTGATTCCTAGAGGGGAATAATATCACGTCCATTAATGTAACATCATCACAACATTGGTGATATTTTTTTTTTGCTGTTTAAATTTAAATTTTAACATTGTACAAAATAATTATCCAACAAATAACCAGAGAAAATAACACATTAAACTTGTCTATGGCCCTTTCAGAGTAACATTCTAATTTAAATTTACAGTTCTATAGCACTACACTTAGAATATTAAAAAAGCTGAAAAAGAACACACCGCAGAAAAAGGCGGCGGCGGAGGGAGGGTGCAGTCCTTTCAAAAGGGCTCCAGACATTTTAAATGGCATACTGCAGTGATTCAAAAGTGCAAGAAAGAACTGAAATCAGGAGAAAGCAGTTTTCATTTAAAAAATGGCTGAGCCCTGAGATGCCAACGGGACACAAGCAGTTTGTCTAAAAAGGTAAAAGAAATCAGTTAGCAGCCAGGAGCCAAAACGATTGTGTCTGAAATGACACAAAAAAATCAGTTAGCAACCAGCTGCGCAAATGGATTATAAGGACAGTTTGAAAGGGGTCTAGGTGTACTATCAAACAAAATACAACTAGCTACCTCTAATCCTTTTGTATCTCTTTTTAAATCTTAGATATCACATCATCCCATTGTTTAGTTGTTGTTGTTTTTTCCTACCAGCTCTCACATCAACAATATAAGAAACTATGAAATAAAACCCCTACTAAATCATTCTAGACCAGCTGCATGTTTCTCTCAGATGTCCACAGACAGGACAGTAAGATACTGTCCCAAAGAATTCAAACTATTTAGTTGGTGAACGCTTTTATTTTGAATTTCAATCTAATATCTTTTATGTTCTGAAACATAGGGCTAAAACATTTGGCCAGCTAATTAACTAGACTGAGGGAAAAGGATTGATTTGCGCATTGCCCAAAATACAAATAGCAGATTTTTTAAAATAACTTGGTAATTTAAATGTATGAATTTTTTAGATGCTGACTCGAGTGCCATCAATGTCCTCCAAAATGTCCTATCGTTAACAGCCTTGCTCAAGTATTGCAGACTGAGGGCCATGGCTTCCTTAATAGAGTCAGTCCATCTCATGCTGGGTCTTCCTCTGTTTTGCTGCCTTTTCCTAGCATTATTGTCTTTCCCAGTGACTCTTGTCTTTTCATAATGTGACCAAAGTATGATGGCCTCAGTTAACTCGTTTTAGCTTTAACTCGTTTAACTCGTTTTAACTCGTTCAGGCTTGATTTGATATAGAACATACAGATTTGTCTTTTTGGCAGTCCATGGTATCTCTCCTCCAGGAAACCCTATCTCTTGCACAACCCTAGCAGTGACACATCATTACTTAAGAATCTTTTCTAGCTCCTTCATGGCTTCCCTTCTCAGACTCAATCTCCTTGTGATTCAAGGTTTCAGTCTCCTTTTTGGTTGATGATGGAGACAAGGAACAGAAAATCTTGAACAATTTCCATTTCCTCATTGTCATCCTTAAAACTGAGTAATTCCCCAGTACTCATTACTTTTGCCTTCTCGATGTTCAGCTGTAGTCCTGCTTTGACACTTTATGTTTTCACAATTCAAGTTTTCACAATTTTCTGCCAGTAAAGTGGTGTTCCTTCCACCAATTTTCACTCCACTTTAATCTAAACCTAATCCAATTTTTCTTAGGATATGTTCAGCATATAGATTGAAGAGATAGGGAGATATTATACATCCTTGTCTGACCCCTTTACCAATTGGAAACCATTCGGTTTCTCCTTATTCTGTCCTAACAGTAGTCTTTTACCCAGAGCACAAATTGCGCATCAAAACAAGTTGCTCATCAGATGCTTGCTTCCTTTAAAACCAGCCATAGCTTTTCATAATCCACACAGTGAAAAGCTTTGCTGTAATCTATGAAACACAAACTGATTTTCTTCTGAAATTCTCTCCTATGCTCCAGTAACCAATGCAAATTTGCAATATGATCTCTAGTGCCTCTTCCTTTTCTGAATCCAGCTTGAACAACAGGCATTTCTCATTCCATATATGGTAACAGTCTTTATTGTAAGACTTTGAGCATAGCTTTATTTGCATAAGAAATTAATGCCTCTTTTACTTATTTAATTAAGTGGAAGCCTTATTTTTTTTTTAAAAAAAAAAAGTGACAGCGATATGATGGATTAGAATTTGGGCAGATATGCAATTTTAGCACAGTCATCATCATGGCAGGTTTTAGATTCCTGGTAATTATGTGCACATCTGGAACAGGTTGCAATGTTAGCCTCATTTTGTGACCAGGCTTTTCAATAACAATGGGAATATTTACGACTTGCCATACTTATAAATAATACTCGCAATTTTTCTAAGGCATTTTCTGGAGAATTTGGGTGGGGGGCGTTGCATGATTACTCTGCATAACAATTATTGTGTGATACATCACATGCTCGCTTCACAGATTTTTCCAGGTAGTTAATTACTTCTTCAATTGTTTCTCTGAGCATTTCCTACTGCTTGTGGTATCCCAAACAGCCAGTAGACCTTTCCTGAAAAGGAAGCCAGCCTGCTTCTACTTTCTAAGCGATAGATTATGGAGAACATTTACCACAATTACCTCCTGTGTGATTAATGATTCCTATCCACAGATTGTCCTTCCTTAATAAATAATAAGTAACAATGAAGCATTGTAAGTGTAATATAAAATGGATTCTACAATTAGAAAACATTGAATGTATTGGTGATAATGTTTAAATGAAGTATATGCTGATAGCTGTAAATAGAAAAATAGTATTTATAAGCTCATAAGGTATTTGTCCTTAATACACATGAAGCTGCCTTATCAGACTGGGATTCATATTGTTTATTCTGGCAGCAGCTCACCAGGATCTCAGGTAGTGGTCACTTTACCTGATCCTTTAAACTGGAGAAAGTGGAGATTGAACTTAGGTCCTTTTGCATGCAAAGCAAATGCTCTACTGCTGAGCCACAGCCATACCACATGGCTCTTTATTAGTAAAAGTTGTAGTGATTAATAATGCAACCTTAGGATACTACTTAGGATACTAACTAAGCCCTGTGTTGGCATACCTTGAATATATTCCGGCACATCAATGTAGAGCCTTGTCAATGTCTCTGAGGATCATGACTGCAAAATTCTAATGTGTTGTTTACATTCTGGTCTGACACATGCACAGGCAGACTTGTGCATAATCTCCACCCCCCCTGCTTCTGTTGGATGACAAACAAACAAGAATCTTGACACAGAAGGATCTTAGTTTATCTGAATTTTCTCACTAGTTACCTTACTCAGCATATATGTGTTTGTTTAAGTGTTATCTCCACTAGCCAAAAGCTGCATGCTACCTATTGCAAGTTGTTAGGGGAAGGAGAATAAAGCACTTGGGGATTGCTCTTGGGATCTTTAGCTGCCTTCTTCCGGGGGAATGGCAGTCATTCTCATGACCATGGGAAGGGGCTATGGCTCAGTGGTAGAGCATCTGCTTGACATGCAGAAGGTCTAAAGTTCAATCCCCAGCATCTCCAGCTAAAAAGATTAGGGGCTAGGTGACGTGAAAGACCTCTTCCTGAGAACCTAGAGAGCTGCTACCAGTCTGAGTAGACTGTACTGACTTAATGGACCAATGGTCTGATTCAGAAAAACACAGCTTTATGTGACCAATGCAAGGCATGTTTTTGCCTCCTCCACCAAATTTGTCAAGGCCAAAACTCTTGCCTCTATCCAATTGCTTTCCTCCCTTCTTCCTGCAGGTACAGATAAAACATTTGCCATTCTTGCAGCTATTAATGCCTAATAGCTGGAAAAGATCTAGCAAGGAGGACCACCCTGCTTATACAGAGTGAAGCCATCCTTAAGCCATCAAGCCAGCAATGTTATTTGGGGAATCAATGCCAGTTAGGGAAATGATGTGTTATACAAATATGGGCTAAGTAGCTTGGTTGTGCACCAAGGCTATCAGGCACATATCTACTATCTCCCCTTATTGCTTATCCCTCATCACTCCAGGAAATGGAGCCTTAAACATAGTAAAGGGTAATAGAAACTGAAAGCATAATGATGCCCCTGACTTCACACCACTACCAGAAAAGCAGCCAGATCTGGTCTGCTTAGTCTGCAACTTAAGGTCACAGCAAAATTTACAGAGATTAGTTACTGTCCTAAGATTAATGAACAAGGCATGTTTGGACTTTATTATTATTATTATTATTACTATTAGTTACATTTTGAATATACATCCTTCATGGCCACAACATGTTCCCATTTGAGTGGAATTTCAATTGTAACAACTGGGATTTAGCACATGTGAAGCACATTTAGCACATGTGAAACACTTTCTCCCTCCTTGTGACACACACCTATTACAGATCAGGGGAAGAAGTAGCATCAAAGAGATAGCAAATTAAACATGAAACACTAGACAAGAAGGGCATAAATTTTGCAGCCCACCCCCTTTCACTCCTTTTTTAGTGGGTGAAAAATCAGTGCAACTCTAGTAATAATAATCTGAATGTAGCTGAAAGTCACTCATTTGTCAAAACCAGATGGGAAAGAAATTAAATATTTGAATGAACCTCCAGGAAGCAAACCCACCATGTTTTAATAGCCTGCATTTATCTCTATATGTCACTGTGTGTACTATCATTTGGATATGGACAGCCTAGTGATTATTTTCTCATGTTGCTGTTTTATTAAAACACATTAGCTCGTGTAACTTTATTAATGTCAATTGCAATCTGATGTTTAGGGGTTACCTAACAGCAGGTAAGGCTCTGATTTCTTTGTTAGAAAGAAAAGTCCAGTGGCAATAAATAAATAGCAGCATGTTGTAGCAGGGATTTTTTGTCTTAGCTGGAGTAAATTCAATTGCCATGGCAGAGAAAAATTGTTGACTAAGGCTGAGGCTGGGGAAATTGACTAATCAGATAAAGTGGAACAGCAAGCCTATCTTACTTGTGAACACCCTGACAAGCAGGAAGGGAAATAGTAGCTCCTCAGAGGCATCTCAAATTAATTAATTTATTTCTCCACCAGCCACAATTCTGTAGTATGCCTCTGACATCTTTATTGATAGTGAACAGTCCACACACTTTCAGTTTTTATAACATTATGTAGAACCAGAAATAAAAGATTTTTACTTAAAATATGAACTGGAACTATCTTGGGGCTCTTACAAAAAAAAAAAAATAGCCTAGCTATTGATAATATTGAAGGAAATGTCTATAAACCCCATACTGGGGGAGTGAAAATATATTACCATTGTGAGATGTGGACTATAAGATTGGTTATCCAGCACTGGCTAATAGATTATGTTTTATGAAATTCTTCATTAAATGCTTATATGATTACTCCTCAGCTTGCAATGCAAAGAAAACCAGGAAACTTGGAAACTCCAACTGTTCCTGCAATATCCTGTGCACCATTTGGGGGGTATTTTTCAAGTTTATTAGACCCAGAATATTTTGGAAAATCCATGGAAAGCCAAAAACTTATTTCGGCTTTTCCTGAAAAATTGAAGAAAAATTGGGTTAATAAACCCGAACCCGAAAAATATGAGGTGCAGAGCTGAAGGCTGGGCTCGGAGTGAGCCCAGCCTTGAATTCTGTGCCCTACCACAGCCAAACTCCATGTGGAGTTCAGCTGCGGCAGGGAAGAACTGAAGGCTGTGCTCCCTCCCAGCTGGGAGCGAGCGCAGGCTTCAGTTAAGCATCACCGCAGGTTCTGAAGTCCTGGACTTCGAGTGGGTGGCAACACTAAACTGAAGGTTGGGCTTGGAATGAGCACAGTCTTCAGTTTTGCATCCTGCCAGCTCTGAAGCTGGTGGTGGACCCAGCCAGCAGCAGCTAAGGAAGGAAGGAGGGAGATTTTAAAAATGGCAATGGGGCCAAAGCGATCCCAAATAATGCTGAATAAATTTGCATTATTCGAAGATCTGTTCTTCAGCTCCCTTTAATTGGCACAATTTTTGGTACAAAAAACTCCCAAATAGGTATTTTTTGGGGGGTGGGAGTTGGTTTGGCATATTGTTACATACACCTCTAATATCCTGTGCATTCAGCAACTTTAGCATGAAATCTCCTGTGTGGTCAACATCCGTACTTACGATTTCTTAAACTGTGTTTATAAATAGCGTATGCTTGCAAGAATGTGTGAAAATATACAGTAGGCCAAAGATAAAGGACACCACACTCTGGCTCTAGAACAGCTTGTTCCACTCCAATATGACAGACATGATGTGCTTGAACCTCTCCAGCCTCTTCCTTCCTTCTACCCCAGTCATCACAGCAAGATAACATGAAGCAACTCTGAAATAGCAGAGATGGATACAGCCAGTGAGCTTGTCAAAGGCAACAAAGATGGCAAGAAGGAATGTCTGGTACCAAGCCAGAACTGGGAGCATCTGAATTTTGAAGGCTAAGGAGGTGAAGAAGTGAAGAAAGAGCAGAGAAGGGCCAGAGGGACCAAGATCCCTAGAAAGGAGGTGGCCAAAACAAGCCAGAGCAGAGTTCTACTTGCCATCATCATTGGAGCTCCCCTGCTTGAGCAGGCTGTGTACACAGCTAGGTTCTGGCAACCTAACCTTGTTTGATTGTGAAGTACAAATGAGCCTAGTCTAGGATGCATAAGTGATTCTTGCCTCAGACTCTCTACCTGTTCTCTACCTGTTCACTGTTGGGTATGGCTTAATAGGCCCCAGCCTGGTTTGGGGGTCTGATCAATCCTGGGTTAAAGGGAAAAGGGGCCACAGGTGCAATTTTGTACATGGCACCATCTTCCTGTTGGATATTCCCCAGATTCCAGAGTAGATTTACATGGTTTCTACAGCTTTTAATATAGTTTTAACGTCAAAATTTAGACTGAAAAAAAACCCCTCTTTCTTGGGAGTAAGAGCTATTGAATTAAGTGGAACTTAGCTCTGAGTAGACCAGCTTGGGCTTGCTTTCTAAATCAGTTAAATATTGGGTTGCGACCAGCCATTCCACTCAGCAAAGTTTAAACCATCTTCCATACTCAGTAGGGTCCCCCAACGTCTGGTAAAAAAACTGCAAGTTGGAGAAAAGCTTTAAACTTTATTGTCGAAGGCTTTCATGGTCAGAGTTCATTGGTTCTTGTAGGTTATCCGGGCTGTGTAACCGTGGTCTTGGAATTTTCTTTCCTGACGTTTCGCCAGCAACTGTGGCAGGCATCTTCAGAGGAGTAACACTGAAGGACAGTGTCTCTCAGTGTCAAGGGTGAAGGAAGAGTAATATATAGTCAGAAAGGGGTTGGGTTTGAGCTGAGTATTGTCCTGCAAAAGTAATGTGCTAATCATTGTCCTGTAAGTATCAAGATAATGTGCTAATGATGGTATGGTATGTTAATATGAAAACATTGTATCCTGAAGTGATCTGTTAATGTGTGTAATCCAAAGCTAATCTGCATGGCTATTGTTGAATGTTGTCTTTGTTAGTCTGGAGGTTTTTTAGAACAGGAAGCCAAGCCTTATTCATTCTTAAACTCTCCTCTTTTCTGTTAAAGTTGTGCTGATGTTTATGAATTTTAATGGCTTCTCTGTGCAATCTGACAAAATAGTTGGTAGAATTGTTCAGTCTTTCAGTGTCTTGGAATAAGACCCTGTGCCCTGTTTGTGTCAGTCCATGTTCAGCCACTGCTGATTTCTCAGGTTGGCCAAGTCTGCAGTATCTTTCATGTTCTTTTATCCTTGTTTGTATGCTGCGTTTTGTGGTCCCGATGTAAACTTGTCCACAGCTGCAAGGTATACGATATACTCCTGCAAACTTTGTTGAGCTGAGCAACTAGATCCACCCCATTAGGATTATGGTTATGAAAGGCTCTACATATGTAACAAACATTGTCAAGCAGTCCAATATTCATACTTTTTTTCTTTTTATATTTCATCTTTTGCTTTGTTTGTCTATTGTGTAGCATTATTTATAATCTGCCTTTGACTATATACTTTAGTCTGAGTCTCAAGGCAGATTGCACAGTGTAAGTCAATATGATTAACAGGATGGGACATCCAGTAAACAATGCAATAGGGTTTGGAGTGCAGAACTCTGAAAGCAAGCAGGTCTGAAGCATAGCTGAAACAATACTAAAACAAAGCATAAACTTTTAAACGTGACATGTCAAATGATGCAGAAGTTACATAGTAGGTGCATACATAAAGCAACAGTCAGTGCAGTCGACAATCCATATTCCTTTGCCAAAGCATTTTTCTGAACCATTTCATTACAGTACTGCCGTATTACCTCTGTAAAAAAGCCTCCTGAATAATTCAGTTTTGCATAGCTTGTGGAAAGAGCAGGAACCTTTCAAACTTCATCAGGCAGGCCATTACATAAGGTGGGGGCATAAACAGAATGCATGTTTATTGGCCATTGTTGATTTTGTTCATATAAAGAACTCTATGGCTTCCTGTTCTTCTGCCTTTTCTTGGCCTCCTCTGGCCAAATTGGCTCATTTCAAGTTTCTGCTGTAGAAAGAACTGTGCTAGGCAGGACTGGCTATAACACATCAACAGAAGTATAGTGTCCAGATCACGCAAAGTGATGGTATCGCTTTACTCTCCTCTGGTTAGACCTCAGCTAGAGTAGTGTGTTCAGTTTGGGGCACCACAATTTAAGAAAGATGTAGACAAGCTGGAACGTGTCTAGAGAAGGGCAACAAAGAAGGTGAGGGGTCTGGAGACCAAGTCCTATGAGGAAAGGTTGAAGGAGCTGGGTTTGTTTAGCCTGAAGAGGAGAAGACTGAGAGGGGCTATGATAACCATGTTCAAGTACTTGAAGGGCTGTCATATAGAGGAGGGTGCCGAGTTGTTTTCTGTTGCTCAAGAAGGTTGGACCAGAATCAACGGGTTGAAATTAAATCAATAGAGTTTCCGTCTAGACATTAGGAAGAATTTTCTAACAGAGCGGTTCCTCAGTGGAACAGGCTTCCTCGGGAGGTGGTAAGCTCTCCTTCCCTGGAGGTTTTTAAGAAGAGGTTAGATGGCCATCTGTCAGCAGTGCTGTTTCTGTGACCTTAGACAGATGATGAGAGGGAGGGCATCTTGGCCATCTTCTGGTCACTAGGGGTGTGGAAGGGGGGAGGTAGTTGTGAATTTCCTGCATTGTGCAGGGGGTTGAACTTGATGGCCCTGGTGGTCCCTTCCAACTCTATGATTCTATGATTCTGTGATTCTAGTTATCTTTCAAATTCTTTGAAGAAATGAATTCTAGATGCAGTATCTATCTTATTAAAATACCCTGTTCCTGTTTAGAAATTGTAGTGCCTATGTGCCCAAGCACATGGGTGAATAAAAAAACAAGTCCCAAATTATTAAATATTTCAAAAGTTCACTCCTGGGGTTTAGATGATACATACAAGTTCCTAATTTTAAGAGCAGAAAGGATAGGTTTAACTACAGAGAGTGTAACTCCCTTATTGCTACCAGCCAAGAGAAATAAAAGATGGAAATCATGTGAGTAGATGGGAATCTTACCAAAAAGAGGTGTTATAAAGCAATCCCTTTAAGTGGAATATAAACCACAACTAAAAGAAAAATTGGTTAATGATTCAATGTCTGCTCTTCTGTATGGACAGGATCTCTGGGCTAGAGGGACTCCAGCACAATGGTCCACAGTTTCTTCCAAAAGTGGTGCATTTACCCAGGCTAAAAAGAAGAGCCGATGATATATTGGGACTGTATGGAAGTTAAAATATTATTGCTGGATAGTAAATAAAGGGCTTGAAAAGCCCCAATGAACTGCAGAACAAACTCTTTTAGCATCCTGGTTAATTCAATCCTGATCATACTTCTTTAACAATTCAAAAGTTCTCCACCTAATGCTTGGGATATCCAAGGAAGAGGATGGTAAAGCCCCTCTAATGTTTCTTAACAGGCAGCCCATTCCTGAAGGGGGGGTGAAGCTCCTTTGGAACCGGCGTGACCCCATTCCAGTGCAGGTGCCACCTTATCACTGAATAAGGTGGCCCTTACATTGGTGCAGGGGCAAACATGCTGGCATCCAGGAACTGGTGAGGGGGAGCATTCCCAGAGCATTCCTGGGGTGGAGCTGCCTTTAGGCAGCTTCCATAGCCCTTTCACTCCAGGAATGCCCACTTGAGCAGCAGCAGGGCTGTGCCACCTTTTTTGGTGGTGCAGCTTCACTGTTTTCAATGGGGCATTTCCTCCCCTTTTCCCTTTTTTAATTAAAAAACTGCTTACCCCCCCCCCATGGCAGTGGGAGGCCTCTGAGGAGGTGATGTGGCTCCATTGCTCCCAGCCACCATGGATCTACCCCCCTTCAGGATTGCACTAAGATGCTCCAAGATGACACGTGGGAATGCTACTTTGACCACCGTAGTAAAACTGGCAAAGAACCATGATCTAAAAACAACAACCCTAAACCTAACTGCATCAGTCCAAGCGTTGAATGAAATGGAACTACAGCCTGCTTCCAAAAGCAAATTGGAATTTGAAACACATTTTGGGGTTTGCAATAGGGCTTGAAGAAAGAAAGCCTGAGCTGATTCCACTTTAGCAGAAATTGTGGATACCCATAAAGGACCTCAATAGAGCAGAAGAAAAAGATCTTAGCACAGTACACTGCAAGAGCCATAGGACTATGCTGGCCACCAACTTGATGGGAAAACCTTAAAACTGCAGACAGGTGAATTTTAATTTTCTCAAGCATGTAATTACAATGTGCAGCCCATTTATTAGATGACAGAAAATGGTATTACAAATTTAAAAAAAGAATGTACCTACTTGATAAGGTGACCATTTAGAATCCAAATGAATTTGAAACTTTTACAAGGACCAGACTTCTGAAATATCAAAATCTTAGAAGTAAAATAATTAATTACAAGATGGTTCTCTTTACAGAAGTCTGCCACAGTGAGAAGTGTGTGCTTTAGTCCCACTCTGGTGAAGGACAAAACTAGAGTGTCATCTTCATAAAGCAGAACCGAAATGTGATACAAGTTCAGTCTATGACGATGATATTCACTACGAGTTAATCTATGAGGCAAGTCATATAGATATAGATTAAAGAGCTCCAGTTCTAAAACACAAGCCTATCAAACACCTTTTATCACAAAGATACGGTTCAAATAATTTCCACAAACAAGACATCCAACCTTCACCAAGGAAGCAGAATACAACATTTTAATGAGAAACATCAATTTATCAGGGATATTAAAACATTTCAATTTAATCCATAGATGAGAATGAGAGATTGAATCAAAAGCAGCATGTAAATTGATAAATGCTGAATATAGCATATTGGACGGGAAGAGTATAAGCATGGTGAATAGTAGATGTTCTGGACCAATAACAAAAAAAAATTCCATCCATTGTCATAACTTTGTTGGTAGGTATGCTGCATACAATTTACCAGGAATTGATAATAAATGAATGGTGTGGTAATTGGAGGGCAGGTCTTAAGAGCCCTTTTAATGTATTGGAACAATTATGGCTTCAAGTCATGCATCCAGAATTTTGCCCAATGCATTGATGACAGTAAATAATGTAGCCAAGTCCAGAGCCCACCAATTTTTATCCAATTTAAAAAGCTCCCCTGGAACCCAATCTGTACCCGGAGCTTTATTAGCATTTAATGTATCTAAAAATGAGCAAATTTCCTCAGAGTTAACTGATCCAATTTGACCATATTCTCCTCCTTTATACCCAAGGCAGGAAAGTCATGTTAAACAGGTTTCGTCATTGAAGACTGAGCTATAATACTTTTCCCATTCAATCAAAGGGATCTGAACAGAGGACTTCTTTGAAAAGGGTTTGTAATTTGTATTTACTATGTGCTAAAATTTACATGTGTCTTGTCAGAAAGAAGTGTGGATAAGCTTTAACCAGCACTTCTTTTAGTAAAACCTTTTCTTTAAAGCACTATATCTTTTAACATAATGTTTAATATTTAAATACCTAATAAGGGAGGTAGATTAATTGTTCCTCTGCAGCTTAGAAAGCAGCTGGGATTTCTGCTTCTTCATCTTTCTACATATTGTATCATGCCATGGTATGATCTTCTAGGAAAAGATTTAGAAGTAGTATTAAAAGGTAATAATATTCCAGCAACTGGAGAAAATCAGTCACAGTGTTTTCACATTTTACACAGTATTTTCTCATTCTACAGTTTCTTAAACTCTTCTTAACTGGCTTAGTACAATGATTTATGCCAAGGTCATTTCTAATTGAAGTGGCACATCGTCGTTATCATAAGGGTTTCCCAAAGAAAACAAATTTATTCTACCTGATATAGAAAACAAAAAACATAATCTATTATGCTATATTCCCTTACAGATAAATAGGTAGAATCACTCGCTATATCAAATTGCCATTGCCCACAATCAGACCAAACTGGGCTATAAATTTTATTAAGAAGTGACCACTAGATTTTAAAGTACCATCTTTAGAGGTTTATTGGCCTAATGAACACTCAGGAAGTGGAATATTTATTGGGTGGGAAGCTGAAGCCCGAAAGGCCTCAATAGAAGCTTCAACACACACATATAATTGGTCCTCACCAATTATAATTGGAATACCTGAACAACCAAATCAATATTTTGTCAAAACTTTGTAAGTTTGTCTCAATAATTTTTAGTTGCCACCAAACTAAATTGAAGAGGGAGATAAACATTTATTATAATTAACTGAAATGAACCAACAGAAATTAAAAAGGCTTGAGCTACTGATGAATCAGCCGGTATGGGTTTTGAATTTATTATAGTCTTCTCTGAAAGCAAACTAACTAGACCTTTCTTTGGCCTGCCTCTAAGATTTGTCTTGACAGCCCATACTGAGTATGATTGATACCCAGGAAGGGTTATTATCCTAAGAATACCCAATTTCCCCATGCCTTTAGAAGGCACAGTAAGATTATGTACAGTACAGTCCTCCCAAGTAAGAATAATAATGTATTTTAATTTTAAGTGTTTGGATTAAGGATATTGTAAATTTCACAGCAAATATGGCAATTGAACAAACTTCCAGTGTGCGAGAGTCACAAAGGATTGAGCCAAGCCTTGGATAGCCTCCCCTTAACCATTCAACTTGAGCAGCTGCTGGACAGTTTTTCAGCTGTGCAGTAACTGTGGTGGCCGTATTCAATTTCTTCATGATTTGACTGGGTGACAGTTTTTGACCCTGACTGGGATGCTTGCTTTTTAAAATGCCTTTCCCCTTGTTTGTGTCATTGTTGTCGTGCTCAATTTTTAATTTTTAAATAGCTAGCCACTAAAAATATAATCTTTTAAAATATATGCTGGGGTGCTAGTGATGGTGCAATACTCAACTGTCATCAGGCTTTGCAAAAAAATTCACATGTGCAACATGCTGCTGATCCAGAAAAATTGGCAGCTATTAATATTGCTATGTATAGAGAAGCAGCCCAAAAACCTGGCAAAGTACTGCTGAGGTGGAGGGGGCATTGCCAGGCTGGAAGAGGTTAGAAAGCTGCCTACTGGCAGCTCCACACACCCCAGAATGCCCCCACAATGCCTCATGGGATTACAGCACAAGCACTTGCACCATTGGAATGCTGGCAGGAGGCCGAGCTGGCGTCCCAGGGCTGCACTGCTGCACCAGTCCACCGAGGCCAATGTGAGCACCCCCATGCCAGTGCCCATGCCATTCTGGGCAGCACAAGTGGACCGGGTGCTGGTGCAAGTGGCTCAGAAGCCGGCGCTGCCACTTGCATGCCTCCTATGGACTTTCAGCCCCAGGGCTCAGGAATGAGCTGTTACAGCGCAATCCTGAAGAGGGGGCAGATCCATGGTAGCCGGGAACAGCAGAGTTGCACAGCCTCCTCAGAGGCTTCCCAGCTGCCATGGAGCCTAAAAAGGTTTTTTTTTTTTTTTTTAAATAATAATAAAATTTAAAAATAGACAGAAAGAAAGAAGGGGGAAATGCCCCACTGGGTTCGAGTTTATGAAACCTGAAAATTTTCAGAAAAAACCCAAACCCAAAAAATTGCCAAAAAAATTAGTACAGATTGGAAGGAAGGTGGGGAGCATTGCCTTCACAACTGCCAGCAGCAAAAGGAACACTCCCCTGCCTTCTTATTCGAGAAGTTTGCCCCTTGGGCCTCCATGAATATGCACAGCCCTAGTAAGCAGTGCTTCTATAATTTACCTCATCCACACCTACCAAATTTTTGAATTCTAAATCACCTTGTTTTGTACCTGAAGTGAAATTTATGTATTGTTTTGTGTTTCATTTGTAGATTGTGAGCTGAGCACTGGGCATGCATGCTTTGTACTAGCTTTGTACATACAGTTATATGAAGATCCTGCATCAATACTTAGATGTACATATCAACAAAATGCTGCAATTTACATACAAATTTCTTCTTCCAGATTTTTAAACATCCAAAAACACCAGTTCTTACGTGGTCCTTTGTGTATTTGTAAGATAGAGACAGGAGAAATATGCAAATAAATGGAAATAACTGAAAGTTGCATCTGTACTAATTTCTAAATTAATTTTAGAAACCCCCCCGCCCAATTAAACTAGAACATATAAGTATGCTGCAAAGAATGAACTTCTGGAATAATGAAGGTATAGAAATTGGAAAAGGCACTCAATTCTAATTTTTATTCTTGTAGCATAATAAAATGGAAAATCTCCAAAGGAAAAGGTCCTTCCCAGCCCCTTTTCCTTTGGTCACTTTGGGTCAAGATAGACAGTCCTTGAGGCCTCCACAGTGCAGCCATTTCAGCTCTTGAAATTGGTGCAAGGGGGGACAGGAACCTTCATCCTCTTGTGCCACAGTCCCCAGAATGATCAGGCCCTGGTGGTATTGCAGGGGGGGGGGAAACAAACTCTAAAACTGTGCTCTGTCCCTATGGTGAACTGGGGGACATGGAATCATCAGGTTGATTCTTACATTGGCCATTGTCAGCAGATCTACTCAGAATCCCATTCAAGACAATTTTCTCCCAGGAAAGTATTCTTAAAATTGCACAGTTAATCTGAGATGTCAGGGGTTGCTCTTGAGGTTTTCGGCAGGTGAAGTATGTGTTCTACTAGTGAGCTATTGCCACTTCCCTATTTCTCCTGAATTATACATACAAATATGCCCACAAAGCTGGAAAAAAATGTCCTGAATGATAAAAACCATTGGCAACATTTCCCCCTTTATATTTATAAAATTTGTTCTTCTTTCCAATTTATTTAATTCTCAATGGACCTCTGCAAAAAGTCAGAAAAGTAAAATTGCTAGAAGATTTGCTGTGACTATTAAACAAGGAATATAGTCATCTTTGTTTTAGCAAATTCACCATTTCTATACGTACTGAAAAATTAATCCAAGAACATCATAGGAGTCTTTTTCAGGGAAAGACCAAGAGATTACAATAATTAACATACACATCTTCCTAAATTTGAATTGCTGGCTAATTATAGTTTATTATCTGGCAATAGAGGGAACATACCATGCAAAATACAAAAATGACTATTTTTGGCTTCATAAAACACAGCTCTAAGATCCATACAATGAATTAAGTTTGAATTCTCTGGTGTTATTCATCTCAAGTATAGAAGACATAGATTTTAATTATAATTCATACTTTTTATTTATACTTGCGTAATTCAAAAAGTATCTGGAAAGATTTGGATGAAGAGTAAAGAAAATTCTTTCAATAAAATCAAAAATCATTGGGACTAGAAATCTTCCTTGGTGGTCTCTGGGATGGACAGGAAGCTGTCCTGCACCTGAAAGGAAAAACAACCACTTAGATGAGCCTATAGGAGTGTTACTCCAGCATCCCATCACCTTTGAGAAGGGGGATGGAATATTGGAGGAAAGCATAGGATGGGGGAGTTGAGGTCTGCCTCAGAGAGAGAAGTGACAGGTCAGGTCTGGCTCAGGAAAAAGAGCAGACAGAGTGAAGCATGGCTTTGCCTGGTAGTGTAGCAGAGTGGTTTAGTTCTAACTCTGGGACAGAATAGAGTACCCAGTTCTTAGCCTTGTCTCTGGTAATGAGCAGACTTTGTACCATTTAGTTTGACTCTTGGGAAAGAGAAGACTGGTGTGGGTGGAATCCTGAGTGTGTGAGAGGATCCAACCTAGTGGCTAGTCAGTAAACACCTGTTTGTGCCTGAAAGTATTATAGAAAAGTCTAACTACTCTCTGAAGCCATAACTAGTTTAAATTTATGTCCCTCAGCCAGGTTTCTCCTTTGTCTACTTGGAGACCTGTGCTGCTGATCTGTTCCTTCAAACCAACCTGTAAATAAATAAATCTTCTTAGTTGTTTATAGACGAATCCTGCCTCAGTGATTTCAATCATCTCCTTGTGACCACAAAACATACCTCACAGCAGCGAACCCAAAGTTTATCACTTGCTACTTTTAGAACACCTGGTAACCAAGAGAAAGGTTTATAGTTATACAAACCTAGATCCCCCCAAACCATAGGAGGCTGTGTGGATCCTGTAAGTGAGGAAGAAGAGGCACGTCACAGTCTCCCATCCAAATACCAACCCTGCTTAGCTTCCACAAGCTGATGATATTGGGCAATACTATACTATATTCCACATCGCATATGCATATGTACATATATGTATAAACACACACATATATATGTGTGACAGACCACTCTTTACTCAAGGCAAGGCTAAACATGGCCCTGACTGGCTGCAGGAAAAGGGGCCCTATTAAAATGGTCTGCACACAGAAGCTCATGAATCCTACTGGATTCCAGAATGCTCTGGGGGATTTTAGTATTTCAGACACGTGATCTCTTGAGGCATTTGTGGGAGCATGGCATATGAAGCTCCTTGAAGCTATTAACAAGTTTGTCCTTCATTTGACAGAACATACTATAGAACCCATTCGAACACCTATGAAGTGATGATGACAGCAGCAAAGAAATGCTCCTTCTCTGCTACCACTGCATCAGCTATTTCATGACCATCCCAGTTGTTTAAGGTATCTTGACATCTGCAGACTCCTAAACCTAAGCTTTTCTTACCTCAGGAACAAACAATTGTGGTACTTTTGTGAATTGTCTGCTCATTGCAAATATGTCTGCTCTGGATGCCGGTTGTAACATAGGTCAGTCAAAAGACATGTATAATGTATCATCTGGTCTATTTATGGACCATTTTGACCAAATTACCATGAAGGATGCTGACAGGATCCTGGGATTTATGAAGGTCACTTCTTATGCCCTGGATCCTTGCCCATTCTGCTAAAATCATGCAAGGACACATCAATTAGCTGTTGGTGTCTATCATATATCAATATCTCAGACCACCTTCTCTTGGCTATTCAGAGAAATCTTTTCAATCCCCTACTTATAAAACCCATCCCTACAGAAAAGTGACACAGCCAATTATCACCCAGTCTCTAAACTACCCTTTCAGGCTAAAGTGATTGAGAGTGCAGTAGCTGTCCCAACTCCAGCTCTTCTTGAAAAACCCATCTGCGCTGAAACCATTGGCTGTCAGTCAGTTATCTGGTTCGATTCAAGGTATTGGCTATCACATACAAAGCCCTTCATGGCCCTGGACTCTCATGTCTGCAAGACCATCTCTCGCCCTATGCTCTGCCATCACTTATCTGAGCAGAGCCTTCTGCAAGTACCATACCGATATGGGTTTTTTCCAGGGGGGTTTCCAGGAATTCAAAAAAATACAACTTCGACACCAATAATGAATTACAATCAGAATTTCCCAAGGAAAATAACAGGTTTAATATCAGTGTTTAGCTCTTGGATAAAAAATAAGGAAGTATTTTTATATGTGACAGATATCATTGAATGAAAGACTGTTGGTTCTTTTTTATGTCCTCATTTTGCTCTCAAAGTTTGTTTTATGGTTAAGTACCGAAAATCCTGGCCGGGCTCCAAAAGCTACTCAGCTTGTTCCATATACTCAGGGGTGCTTTGGACTTGTGTTTATAGAACAGCAGACCCCTGCTGTGTTGCAAACAACCTTTGAAACAGGAGGGAGTTGCAAAAGTATTTTGTGATATGGCCTTGGGGATCTGCTCTGCAAAGAAAACAGGCAAAATCCCCACTGGGCTAACACAAGCCCTCAGGCTAACCTAAAGAAGTACTTTGGATTGATGCCACTTACATGTAAAATGACACATCCAAAAAAATAAAAAGACAGAAATGTTTCTGTATGCTATTTTAGGATTCAGTAAATAAGAAAAGGTACTGCTAAATAATAATAAAAAAACACCCTGTGTTTGATTTATTTATTTTAAGCATTGATCCCATTTTGAGATCTGATTGGCCAATTACAAGCAGATAATTGCTGATAGTTATGGGACATTACACCATAACACAAGATGTTAAAATAGAGAGGAGGAGAGTGTTGTAAGCCACTTTTTATCCCCAGTGGGAATAAAAGTACAGTATAAATGAAGTAAATAAATACATGGAATCTAAACATTTATTTATTTTATTTTATTTTTAAAAATGTCTAACCCACCCTCCCTAGCCAAGAGTGGGCTCAGAGCGGGTAACAGCATTAAAACCACAAATAACCACACATGAACACATGAAGCTGCCTTCTACTGAATCAGACACTTGGTCCATCAAAGTCAGTATTGTCTACTCAGACTGGCAGCGGCTCTCCAGGGTCTCAGGCAGAGAGAGGTCTTTCACATCACCTACTCGCCTAGTCCCTTGAACTGGAGATGTCGGGGATTGAACCTGGGACCTTCTGCATGCCAAGCAGATGCTCTACAAAGTGAGCAACAGCCCCCACCATATAATAATACACCTAAAACCATAAATACAATATTACAGATTGTTTAAAAAGATGACCGCCAATTAATTCAATGCCCACTGTGGGATAATAGATGCTGAAAACAAGTCAGCAACCTAACCCCTATAACAACAGCTGTAAAAACAGGGGGGCAGGGAGTCCAGCATTAATATCACCTATTAAAGATAATCAGTTTGGCAGTTGACCACATGAGACTGCAAATTCCTGGCTTGACTGACAGGTCAGGAACTAGCCAGTGTGTGAATTTTGTAGAGAAGCCTATATATGTACCTTTCCCCTAAATTTTAACATATTGGCAACCATCATAATCTTTGTCTTTTGTTATGAATGTGACACATCGCTGCACTTGGCTGGAGCTTTTGGCACCGTATGCCTGTGGCAGGGCCAAGAAAGCAAGCCGAAGTTCCCAATTCCCAGATTTCTTTTCTATTTACCTAATACCACTAAGTATATGTAATATCCTGGGCAGCACAGATAACAGTCATCTTCTGCCACCAGCTCCTCCTTTAATTAGTGTTGTAAAGCTCTGACAGATCATTAAAGTTAATGAGTCAGAAGGAGACAAGAAACTGAAAGACTGTGTTGTAGTTATAGCACGCGGATTGCAGCCCAGAAAAGCAGAAGCCTGCCTGCAGGTCAGCCAACCACCTCCCATGTGATGGTAGGCAAGGCTATTGTAATGATCCTAGAGAAAGACATAAATCAGGATAAGTTACAAGCTCATTGGTGGGATTTCCTAATTTTGTGGCACACACTGCTATTCAAAGGCATTATGTGGAAATGTTACCAGTATGAAGTTCCAAGATGTTGTTCAATAATAGGATTTTCTACTTGGGTATCATGTGTCAAAACATTCTGTTGACAATCAAATTGACTGGGAAATAAATTATCTTAAAATATTAGAATGATGGGACAGCCAAAGTAGGGGAGGGACCTTGGGACTACAGGAGCTAGACTACTCAGAGTGAGAATCACATTGGTTGGGGTCACCCAAATGGCCAGCACAGAACACATTGTGATACCTCTCAATTGGCTTTATTTGCCTACTGTTACATTGCAATCAACCAAATCTGATTGACTGCTTAGTATGTGGTGCCATTATATTTATCATGATCTTGAATGGCTGGGATAAGGTAGTGAATAGGGTTGTGCAAAAAAAATGATAAATTTTGAATTCAGGTTTATTGGGCCCAATTTTTTTCGTAAACCCGGAATAAGCCAAATACCCATACAGGTAAATATCGGTATTTGGCTTATTACCGGGTTTACCAAAAAATTCAGGTCCGTTATAGTCTATGGGATTTTTTTCAAAGCTCCTGTGGGGACATTTTTGGTATTAAAGCAAAATTAGAATGGGAAAATAATAGGAGCAAACTGGTGCAAAATAAAATTTTGTCAAAGGCAAGTGATGGTAGTAGTGGATCAGGCCTCCTAAATTCCTTTTCTGACTCCAAACCCAAAATGGGTGGAACTAATAGCATAATCAATAGCCTAGGAAAAAATAAGGTAATGTGAACTAACACAAGAAGCTCCTTAATATAAATGCATTCAAATTGAATTAAAACAATGTTACATTTCAGACCAGATTCCCCTTATGGACTCACTAGCATGGGTTTCCCTCACAGGTTCCTCATCAGCCAGCATCAACAAAGCTTATCTTTAATTTCAGTCCACACCAGCGCACCCCAGACAGTCTCAAGTCCTACCTGCACCCTTCTCTCCCCTTTCTTTATGCTCCCCTTGGCTATAAGGTCCACGGGAAACTGGCCTGGCTTGTCCCTTCTGCATCCATGTGCTCTCTGCAGCTTTCTTCTCTAAGCTCCCTTGCCGCCTGCTCTCTGGGCTTTCGCCCCCAGCTGTTACTTTCCACAGCTGTGCATCGTCTCTGGCCGGGGAGTTGGCCACAGCCCTCACATTCCTTCCCTCAGCAGCTGCCTCTGAAGTCTCAGGATAATCCTTCTCTGTTCCTGTGTGGGAGACTTTAGCTTCTCTCACAGCCTCTTCTCTCCCCTTCTTTCCTGATGTGCCTTCTGTACCTGCAGTCTTGCCTTCCTTCTTCAAAGCCCCCTGCCCCTTTCTCCCATTCTCTTTTTAAACTCTCCACTTGCCTGTGCTCTTTCCCTCTTCCTTTCCTCAGTCAGCTCCCTCTTCTGGCCTCACCTTGTTTACTCCTGACTCAGCTGTCTGCGTCTGTCAAATGCTGGTCAAAGCTTGCAGGGGAGAGCTGTCTGCTACACACTCCTTCCCTTAAGTCCCCTCTAGGGCTGTTGAAAAAAAAATCGGTAAAATTTGGATTCGGCAAAATTCGGCCCGTTTTTATTTGGGAAATGCCAAAGTCCGAACTCCCCCACTTTGGGTCCGTGCAATTCGGCATGAGATCTGGAGTTCGGGGAAAAATTTGGCCGAATAAAGCCATTAAAAACACAGTTGCGCCTTTCCGTGGCTCAGGGGGGGCATTTTTGGGGGTAGAGGTCCAAAACGAAAGGGGTCTCCCCTCCTTAATGTGCATCTCTGACAATGGGGGTTTGCAATTAGCAGAGCTTGCCACCCACTCCCGAAGCTCCCAGCCCTGACAAAAAGCTGAGCTGCGGGGAGCAAGGGCGGGGTAGGTGCGAAGAAGTTTGCAAACCATGCAAAGCAACATGCTTGTAACCATGCAAAGCAACACGTGACGCCTGGGAGTTTGCAAACCATGGAAAGGGACAGAGGCATGCTAAAGGAGCAGGAGGGGTGGAATTTCCCCTTTTGCATCAAATCGGGAGCAGGCAAATGCATTCTTTAAGTCACAATTTGAAAACCAGTTTTGAGCAAGCATCAAAATAGACCTAACCGATCTTATGAATGAGGGAAAACCTGAGGACACACAACTGAAGCCCCCCCTCAAACCAGGGAGAGAAAGACTCGAGGGGGCACACACACCCCAGGCAGAACGAGCGAAAGCCCCCTTTGGCTTCCCCCCCACCCGCAGAAACTGCTCCCTCCCCCCACACACACAGACTCTGCTTCCCCCCCACACACACACACACGAGAAAAATTATAGAGAAAGCCCCCAAACAGGTCTTACTGTGGATGTCTTCTGTTCCATCTTCTTCGCACCTGCCCTGCCCTTGCTCCCCGCAGCTCAGCTGTTTGTCGGGGCTGGGAGCTTTGGGTGTGGGCAGCAAGCTCTGCTAATTGCAAACCCCCATTGTCAGAGATGCACATTAAGGAGGGGGGACCCCTTTCGGGGCCCATATCTCAGAGCCCCCCCCCGACCCAATCTTTACAAAACTTGGGGGTTCTTTCAAGAAGGGTCCTCTGAAGCTATGCTGAACATTTGGGACCTCTACCCCCAAAAATGCACCCCCTGCAGCCACAGAATGGTGCGAATGTGTGCTGTAAATGGAATAAAAATGCATATTAAGAGGGGGACCCCTTCCGGGGGCCATATTTCACCCCCCGATCCAATCTTTACAAAAAGTGGGGGTTCTTGCAAGAAGGGTCTGTCACACCTCCCGGGCGCCGCCGTCGCCTTCGGGGTCTCTGCCCTGGGGAAAGGCCCGGCCAGAGGAGCCTCCTCGGCTTCGGACCAGTCCGAGGGGGAATCTGAGCTGGTCTCCCCCTCGGAAACAGCCAGGATGACGGGAGACAGCTCCCTCTCTCCCAACCTCCTCCTGCTGTCCTCTCAACGAGGCTCCCCTCTGGCCTTATATCTCCTTCAGGCCAGAGAGGTCCCGCCCCTTCCTCCCCCAGACCCGCCCCCGGAAGTCCCCTATAAGGGCAGCGGTTGGGTCACGTGGCCGCCGGTGAGGCCTCGGGTCGGCATGCTCTCTCCTGCCCCACCCGCGCTCGCCCGACGCCCAGCGCGCACCCGTCGCGCCGCGTCCGGTGCTGGGGCCAAGCGCACGAGGCTGCCGGCTCCTGGGGGCTGCGCTTCCGCCTTGCCTTGTTCAGACCCTGGGGAGGAAGACAGGGTTGAGAAGCCGGCAACGGGTCTGTCCCCCAAGGGCCTGGCTTCCTCGCCGCCCGGCTCCCCCCCCCCCCAAGGTGAGTGGCCTTTGCTCCTCCAGATGGGTGGAAGGCTGGCTACGGCCCGGGCAGCCCTGAGACGGGCTCATCCTGGGACAGGTCCTCTGAAGCTATGCTGAAAGTTTGGGGGCTCTACCCCCAAAAATGTGCCCCCTGCAGCCACGGAATGGCTCGAATATGCACACGCACCCCCCCAAGGGGGATCTCTCTCACACACAAACAGATACTCTCTCTTTCTCTCCCCGGGCCGCGCAGAAGCTGGGATCATGCACTCAATCGCGACTGATTGTCCAGAAGAAGACCCAGCTTGGCCACCGATTGGCTGCGGGAGAATGCTGCTTACTAACTGATGGTTATGCTGCTGCGCCAAACCCTGAATTTACTGAATTTATTCACCGAACACCCTGAACTTGCTGAATTCGGCTGCCCGTTTTCCTGCCTTTTTGAGTTCGGTTCCATCCGAACTAAAAACCGCCGAATCAGGGGAAATTCAGCTGTTTTTCGGTTCGGGACAAACCAAATTGACAGCCCTAGTCCCCTCTGCTACAAACAAGAAAAGCCTGTTAGAAAAACAGTGTGAATGAAATGGAAGCCTTTTTCTATGAGATCTGTGAAGATGTGCATTGTAATATTCCATTATTAGTATGCAAAGTAAGTTATTATTCGTATCAGTAAGTAAAGCCAAGTATTCTAAAACACAATGCAAAATATATTCAATGCATAAATAAATTAGTTATTTTAATCAAATTCTGTGTAGAGATGAGCTCTCGGATATATCCAGGCCAAATATATACCAGGAAAATACCTTATCGGTGTATTCCAGATATATTTGGGTTTCCAGATAGAATCTGGGATTTTTCAGGATACCAAGAAATAGTGTCCTGAAAAATCTTGGAAATATTCAAGAATAACTAGACATATCAGGAGCTAGCATTGTAAGGCTCCCAGGACTAGTTTTTCTTTTCTTTTTTGTTCTGGTGTGTCTGTGTCTTCAGGGGCTTGGTATCAGCTTGCTGTGTTGGTTTCACTTTGATTCTGTCCTTTTAAATTGGTAGCTTCATGTTGCATTTCCTTTTGCAGTGGATTCTTGAGTTTGACGTGGCCTTTGATTCTCAGGTTGTATATTGGCTCAGATTCTCTAACTTTACATTTGCTGGCTTTGCAACAGCAGACCTATTCTGTTTGGTGTGCATGATTTTCCTGTTTGCCATTAGGTTGGATTCTCATGTTATACATTTGTTGTGTTAGGCTTGTCACATTGTCCCATGGTTCTGCCATGATTACTCTAATTTGCATTGGTTCTTTGAGCTTGTTGATTCATTTGGACAGGGGTTGCTTTGCTTTCTCTTACAATGTTGGCTATTCTTTATCCTGGAGAAAGCATGGATGGAGGATCCATCCTCCAGCAAACAATGGAGGATGGATGAAGACACCTTATTCAGAGGCCCATTGAACCAAGAGGTCTAACTCACTTGAAGTTTGGGGGTTATTTAAAGGACAGACACCAGCAGCTCTGAAGGGGAAAGGGGTGAAATGTGAGCCATAGTTTAGCCATGTCAGTGAACTCCAAGTAAAGAATTGAGGGGAGCATTTGACCTAGTGAACTCTAATCTGGAGAGCTGGGTTTGATTCCCCACTCCTCCACATGAGAAGCGGATGCTATTCTAGTGAACTGGGTTGGTTTCCCCACTCCTACACATGAAGCCAGCTGGGTGACCTTGGGCTAGTCACAGCTCTCTTAGAGCTCTTTCAGTCCCACCTAACCTCACAGGTTGTCTATTGTGGGGAGCAGAAAGGACGGTGATTGTCAGCCAGTTTGTTTCTTCCTTAAATGGTAGAGAATGTCGGCATATAAAAACCAACTCTTCTTCTAGTGCTGATCCAGCACTGTTATCTGTGCTTTTAATTGAATTGTGCAGTCCTGAAGGGGGAGTCAGAGCCGTATAGGAGCTGGCATGAACCCCGCACCGGCATCTGTGCCACTCTGGACCACCCAGAGTGGCATGGATGCCGGTGCAGGGTGACTTACACTGGTGCTGGGGAGCAGTGCAGCAGTAAGAGCACCGTGGGATGTCGTTACCTCCCTGGCATTCCTACGGTGTCCAGTTATGCCTGCAAAATAACTGGCATAATCCCATGAAACTCAATAGGTGAGTTTCATAGGGTTTTATTTTAAATGCTGTTTTAATTTCAATTTTCTGGCTGGGAAGCCTCTCAGGAGGCGGTGTGGCTGTACAATTCCTTGGCACAGCCTAACTACCCTCCCCTTCCAGAATGGGCTATCTGTCTCCCAAAGACTGCCTTCCTCACCTCAAACTATCCTTTAATGCATAAACGGTTTTCTTAAACATTGCAGTCAGTGATTCTTCTTATGCTATTGGAGTGAGATAGATAAGGCAGTAGTTTTCTTTAAAGTATGTTAAGAAGGAAGTATAGATTGCTTTTCCATTAGTTACAATTTGATGCAGTATGGGGTTGTCATTGTGTAATTGGTGTAAAAGTTCTGCAAGATCCTGATGTCAATTTGCCTATATATGTTTATACTTTTGTCTGTAAAGTTGTCAGCGTCTTGAACTTTCTTAGGAATAGATGCTCACCTTGGTCATGAGTTTCTAGTTCCGTTGTTAGTGATTTGGACCCCTTCTTTGAACCCAGCTAAAATGTGTAATTTCCCTGTAAACTCCATGGCAGTTTTGGTGAAATTTGCTCAACAAACAACCTCTCCAACCCTCCAGAAAGATTCTCCATACAGAATAACAGAAACAAATAATATTGGAATCCCAGGGGGGAAAAACTGGATCCAAATATCAAACCAGTTAGTTAGTTTTATTGCTACGGTCATAGAACAGCACAAATACCAAACCAGTATTTGGAACCCAGTTGGGTATACATTGATCAAATGTGAGATGCAGCCAACAACACTCCTATGTGGATACATAGTGCTCTGTAATGGATTGCAGAGAGATGTCAGATCCTGAATTCAACAGTTCTCTCACACATAGAGAGCTCAATTGATTTTTAGTTTCTCATGACTACTTCCTCATCTCTTTAATTTGGCATTTGTGCTACTTTCAGAAGTTATATAAAAAAAATTCTTTAGGTCTCCTCATGCTCTTCCCTTCCTTATTTTCAATGCTTTTTTCTCTCGGTCCTTCTATTAATCAAAAGCTAATCTTTTAATGAAACTTTGTTCCCTTGTGCTATTTTTCAATATATCCATCCTTTTTCTCTTAGCCAATCTGTGGTATTCTTTCTCTTTATGTATAGCTCAGGCTTCATCTTTAACCACCTTTTAAAATCATTAGAAGCCATATTTTTCCTCTTGTGCTTTCCTCTTGATGATTATCTCTTTTGATTCCTTTGATTCTTTGAATAAATTCTTAGGTCAATTATTATATATATTTCACAATAATTCCTTTTTCTTCCTTTCAGAGTCAAACTAGACAAAAATCATGCATCTTTATGTGCATCTTTAAAAAAAAAACATTTTCAGAGATGAGATTGGTTCTGCCAAACAGCTGCTTGGGGTTTTTTTTCTCCCTTTAAATTTTAAAGAGCCATTTTCCCTATGAGTAGATAGGGCCTCTCTAGTACTCATCAGAAATAATGGCTTCATTATTTCCTGTTGGTGGTAGACCTAGCCTCGGAGGCCAGGTCTACCCAATCAGCTGTCAGCTTCTCTAGTCTTTGTGTAGGCCAGGTCTTTCCATAGAAAATAATGGCCCTTTAAATTTCAAAGAAGGCTTTCTTAATTATGTAATATATAAGCATAATTGTGTCCTATTTGCTGGGATTCTATTGTCTATTCTGTTCAGCTGCTGCATTTATTTGCCTTCTAGAGCAGAAAAGATGAAAACATAGGCTTCATGTCGTACCCTGTTCCATAACTAATTTAGAAGGGAGAAAAGCAAACATTTTTGTTGTATCTTCTGGAAAACAGACACTGCCAGGAGATAAGCAAAGGATACATGGCATCCAGATTTCAGCATGTTTAAAAAAGAAGGAATCAAACCTTTTGCTCATACTCATACTGACCTGCTGGATTACAACCTGCTGCTTGGATTGGATTCCTTCCTGCCTGTTGCCTGGAGGAGAAGACATTGAAGGGTTTGAAATACCATTTTCCTTTTAAACAACTTATTGTATTTGGGGCTTATTTTCTAAATTTTGCTAGAAGACATAGACTAGAATGGGCCTGAATTTTTTCAGTAAACCCCAAAATTTGCCAAATACCCATATTTACTGGTATGAGTATTTGGCTTATTTCGAGTTTACTGGAAAAAAATTGGCCTCAATAAACCTGAACCTGAAATTTACCATTTTTTTTTTGCACAACCCTATTAACCAGCATCAAGAGGTATCTCAATGTTAGATGTACTCCAGACAAAGGGTGAAATCTAGACTAAAGAATCTTTCTTGATGCCTAATGGCCGGCATTGACATGATTCTAGCTGATCAATCAAACACCTGAAGTGATGTAACTTGACCATCAACTGTGTTGCTATCCAGGTGACTCAACCAATCAGACAGGCTGCCCTAATGAGACCATATATTCTGCAGCTATGTAGGGTTCAACTAAGCAAGCACCTTTATCTGGTCCATAAGTCTCTGTTCTAACCAGATGGAATGCCCTCCGAGATTCTTTTGCCCTTGAAACTGCAAGGCCTAATGGTCTGCCCAGCACCTGTGACAGCCTCCCATCTCCTTATCTCAGTCTTTGAAGCTACAGTCTGTTAGCCAAATTGCCCTTTAACTTGGGGAATTAGCCGGCAAGATGGCAAATTACAATATTTATTTTTATAGCGGTATTGCAACCTTTGTCTACCAGAGTCCATAACTGTGACCTTAAAATAAAGACAGAAGCACTGGATTTCCAATTAAAAGGTGTTTAGGTCTTATTCAATTAGTGGTGCACACAAACATACAGAGGGTCTAGGAATATCAAGAGAGGAGTATAAGCACAGATGCCAACATGGCAGGAGGTCGTTGGTGGGATTAAATTTACCTTCCAGATGAGGTGGTGTCCAAGCTCAGGCAGACTAAAACAGATTGAAAGTTAAAACCGAGATGGGGCAGGAGTTCCCGTATGCTTAACCAGCAAGGCGGGAGGGAGCGAGGTAAGGCTGCGCAAGCCAAACCAACAGAGTAATGGCAAAGGTGCCAGGAAAGACCTAAGTCTTGAGAGAGTGATATAGGATTTGAGCGAGCGACGTAAGTTTCGAGAGAGATCCAAGAGAGAGCTAAATGGGATGGGGGCACCCCAGTTATACTGTTTTTCTGGGGGCGGGGAGAGGGGTTTCACCCCTCCTAGGTTCCCAGGTTGCAAAAAGGTGACAAAAGACTAAGCTGTGGCTACCGGGGTGGGGTAGTGAGAATTTGGAAATCTATTCTGATTCCGATGACTTTTGCAACCTGTGATGAACTGGAAACTCTCTGCTGACAAGATTAACATACTGGAACAATTGGTGTGATCTGTGCAAACGTCCTAGGATCGCTTGGGCATGGCAAGAGGAACGACTCATCTTGATATCTGGATTGCTGCTGACGGCCCATTAAGCGGTGGATGTTGCAAGAGGAGGGGGAGTGTTTGACATCGACTACGTGACTGTCTGCTTTCTATGACATGGCTGCGGCTGGAACAGAGTCTGTACAGGAACATGGCTTCTCTCAGGTTCACCGGAGGCTGCCCCTGTATCTGCTTCCTGGCTGCTAACTGCCCGGCACTCGCAGGAGCGGCCAAGTCCGTGACAACGGAGCGTGCAGCAACCGTCCCGTAGCATTTGGGGCGGGCACGCGGCCAGCACAGTAGTCGAGTGTCTGCATAGCGGGCTGCCAGCTCCAGTCCGGGAGGTTTAGGCAGGCCCGTTTGCTATCAAGTCAGCTTGACCTTGGTTGTCAGAGAGAGAAAAGCTTCTCTGATTTTTGCTTAGGCCTCAGCCTAAACCATTGTTTGAATTGACAAAAGACTGCAAAAAGGGACCAGTCTTTTGACAAGGATATGCTATAATATAACATCAGGCAGCCTTTCCAAACCTTGAGATGTGAAATAATAGTTGAAAAGCAGAAATTAGGGATGTTAAAAATATATTATGTTTGTTGGTGTAAGTTGAACTTGGATAATGTAGGTGGAAATTCAGACTCAGATTTGATGGCCACACTGCATATATGAGGGACATACTTTGCACAATTTTAATGAATGAATATAAAAGATGGCCAGTTATTTCAATATGTATGCTAATGGGAATCTGTGGAAGGTAGTGTGATCACTATCCTCTATATAGAATTAGGTAAGCAATAATCTCAGAGGTCAAAATTGAAGTTTTCAGCAAGATACTCAGCATTTTTTGCTCAAGTCACACTTTAATTATTGACTCTAAAATGATTTCTTCTCCCTGATTTTGAATGGTTTCAGGCTAAAACTCATATAATGTCAGCCTATTAACCATTCCAGCAAAGATTATTGCATCATTTTATGGAACAGGATAGCATTTAGTTTTGGATAGGAGAACATAAGAAAGTTTTAACTGGAGTTCTAGAACGTCAAGGAAACAGTGGGAGGTTGATCTTTTCAGTCAAGACACATTTGCCTTTTCCCTCCTAAAGAAGCCAGCTTACTTGCAAAGCTAAAATCTATTCTGACAGATAAGATAAATCCCAGCACAGTACCAAACATGCATGATGAGGCAGTTATTAATAGAGGCAACAATGATCAACATCAAGGCACACTGAAGTTCCCAAGAAAATGCAGAGGTAAGTAAGTATCATAATTCCTTATCTCTGTTGTTCAGCATGTTTCCTGCAGTGCTAACACAAGAGAAAGCTATTGTTTAAATTCTTCATCATAGTCAAGAAACAGTGGAAGTCAAAGAAACAAGCACATGGTCCAAAACATCCCACCCACTGGGATTCTTAAACATGCTAATTATTAGGTAGAATGATCGCTTTTTTATTTAAATAAATACAGACAACTATTCCTAAGATGAGAAAAGTCAAGACAGACACAAAATGATTCATGACTGGATAATGACACTAAAGATTTGTTCAATAATAAAATTTGTGAAGCATGTTAATTTAATGTTTAGTGCAAAGTTTAGTTATCAAGATTTATAGCATTCTTTAGTGAATCTAGCAAACAAATACCAGATGCTAAAACGTCTTCATTAAATGCTATTAGGTTAAATGTCTCTTGGAATTATTTGTAAGCTTTCAGCTGAAAAACAGTAGGTTGGAGACAAGTGGATGAAAAAAATTATTACTTCATAAGAAAGGAAATTGCTTTAACCAGGGCAAAATATACACTGGAAAGAGAAGGCAGTAAAACTGATAAACAAAGATGATAATGTTAAATGATAGTTTAAAAAGGTAAGTCTAACTTTGATCTGTATCCTCTTTTTGAAATGTTAATTCGGATGCAATGCCATTTATTAAGCAGAAGGCTTCAGACTCTTCCCTGCCTTCAGATGTATGCAATTATATTCAGGTTGCTCCAGTACCATGGTGAGACCTAGTGATCTTTCTGGAATATTATCTCTATAAAAGATGAAGACAATAAACAGAAAATTAATGACAAAGCCTATTCATAGAATGTCCCTTTTAATAAGATGGGGGGAGTGCTTAATAATCTGATATTCATATTAACATTGTTAATAGTTACTTTTCACACAGCATTTATTTCATTCTCAAACCCATAACTGTCCTCAAGACCCAGCATAGTTCCTCAAGATGCAGTGATCGTAAAATTAATCTTAAAATATGTATGCATGTGTGTATGGGAGGAGGGAATCTGAGTCAAGAAACGCAGCTTTTCAGATAATTATTAGTACAAGAAATCACTGTGATGGTGAAGATTTCATTTGTTTAACTGGCTGTCCTTGCCATTAGAAATCAAGAATGAATGAACAATGACAACGACAACAACAACACCACAAACCCTTAGTCCAAACTTGCTGTGATTTCAAGCCCACCATAAGCATTTTTTCATTTTCATTGCTCTTTTGGTCAACACAAGTGGCAGATAATGTAAGTTTATGAATCATAAAAGTATGGTTTATTGGGCATTTGACATTTGTTTGATTTACCATGATCAAAGTTTGGTCTCTCCATCAAAGGGAAGAAAGATATATAACCATGGTCTGCTTAATTCAAGCCTTACCAGAAGATGATGGTGCAGATTCATGCCAAACTGCTTTATTTTATTTGTCCTATATACCCAGTGATATTGTGATTTTATATGCTTCTGCAAATAATGTATATCACATATAGCCAATCACGCTTTCCCTGAGGAGGTTAAGAAGGTCCCAGTGAAAGGGGGTTTAGGACAGCAGTTTACTATCTAACTGCTACCAAAGCCAGGCACTGACCATCAGTGTTCAGAAACTATTATTTTAATAAAAAACTTTCATTGTTGACAAATGTCCATTATTCTGTCATGCTGGTGACTCAGAAGGAGGGATGATATTTACTCAATAATTGTAAAGTAGAAGATGACCTTAAGGCTACATTCTACAATATGAAAATGTTGGATTTAAAAGAAAGAATGCAAAAACTTGCAAAGAATTTTGCAGCCCATTAGACTTTTCACCTTCATTTATCTCCCAAAGAATTTCATCATTGTTTAATTATGCAAGGGTTCATGAAATTTACAAACACCAAGAGAGATTACAATCAATTGGAAAAGTGTTAAATGCTAAAAAAAAAAGCCGACAGGTGTAAAACTATCAAAAAGCCTTCAGCCCCCCAAAAATCTGAACATATATATTTGGGGAAAAAACATTTTTTTTGGGGGGGGGGGAGTTGTATTCCTGAAACATTGAGAACCCTCAGGAGAACTGAAAATTTGCAGGTTTATACATCTTTATTCACCATCAGTGAAAGAAAAGAAACTCAAAGTGGTCAGGTAAGGGAGCTTCCTAAATAGCCTGACATCTGCTCTGCGTAGGAAGAGGGCTGTTTCACTCTCATTAAACAGTCACAGGTAAACCAAAGCTACTTAATGAAATAGGATTTTTGTTTTGGGTTATTTCCCCTCCCAAAGAAAACAGACTCATAGCTACATCCAACTCTTGGTCAGATTAAGCCAATGGTAACTGATAGTCTCTCTTGAAGTTATTACCTGTCTAAAGATGGTCTTTGCATCAGTAGCAATTCACCAAGATAAGAACAAAGTGTCTAAGTGGGTTTTCATTTCCCCACATTGATCATCTTCCTGCCTGATGTCTTATAAAGGTGACTGCTTTAACCCTTTTCCCAGTCTGTCTGCATCATGGTCTCATAAGGCTGTGGTTCACAAGTGGTGTGAATTTCTGATAAATAATCCTACTTGCACTCAAAGCTGTATAAGACCCTTAAAAAGACACATAGTAAAATGGATAGAGAATGAAACAAAGAATTAAGCCATCTACTTTCTATGTCTACTGAGAACAGTAAAGGACTATTAAAAAGTATCTGTGTATCATATCATTATTTTATAAGCTTCTCGACAGAGTGTGCTACTGTTAGGTTTGTGTGTTTTAAATGTTCATTTCCATAATTCAATAAGCAGTTTATTGTGCTTATTGTGTGCCAGAAAAAGTCTTGTATGCAATGTTCTTAATCAATGTGTTTTACTATATTACTTTCTTTTATGATCCTATCACAGCATGTAGAGCACTTAATCAATGGAAGAATAGACAAAATGTGTAAACTTTCGCTGACCTGTGCTTGTGTCTAGACAATAGCGTTAATAATTCACAGTGAATTACAGGATATGCATCTATTAATACTTCTAACACTACAGGAGGTAACTGGTTTCATTCCCCTACAAGCAGCATCATTAATTTAAATATGAGATTTCAGCAGGAAATAACATAACTTATAAACTGTACAGCAAAACCATTAAAATCTCTCTTAAATATAAATACAATGGGGAAGATATATTAATACAATTTGCTTATAGGAATATTCTAATAATTTCACAAGTGTGCATTTGTTAGTACCCCACTCCAAAATCACCCTAAGAGGGTATGCAAGTTGAGTATTTCTATTGTCAGCATGTTTCTCTCAGAACTCTCTTAGCCCACTCAGAGGCAAGCAATGCCAAACCCCCTCTGAATGTCTCTTGCCTTAAAAACTTACAGGGTCGTCATAATTCAGCTGTGACTTGATGGTACACACACAGAGACACAAATCACATGGGATATTGCTTAAACAGTTTCCAAATTAAGGCTCAACTCCTTGAAAAGAACATAAAATGAGCCTGCTGAATGAGACCAGTGGTCCAGCATCCTGTCTCACACAGTGGCTAACCAGTTCATCTGGAGGTCCAACCACAGGGCAGAGAGGCTGAGGCCTTCCCCTGATGTTGCCTCCTGGCACTGAGATTCAGAAGTTTACTGCCTTTGAATGTAGAGGTTCCCTTCAGTCACCATAGCTAGCAGCCACTGATAGACCTATCCTCCATGAATCTATCTAATCCCTTTTTAAAGGCATTTATGCCTGTGGCCATCAGTACATACCCTGACAGTAAATTTCACATTGTAATCACTTGTGCTGCAAAAAAAAAATTCCTTTTGTCCACCCTGAATCTACTGCCCATCAGCTTCACTGGATGTCTTGAGTTCTAATATTTTGCATTCTGATATTCTAATAATAATTCTAATAATATTCTAGTATTTTGTCAACCATCTTCACCCTATGCATAATTTTATAAACCTGCACTGTGTCCCCACTTAGTTGTCTCTTTCCTAAACTGAAAAGTCCCAGACTCTTCAGCATGTCCTCATAGTGAAGGTGCTCCAATCCTATAATCATCTTGGTTGCCCTCTTCTGTACTTTTTCCAGCTCTGCAGTGTCCCTTTTGAGATATGGTGACCAGAACTGCACACAATATTCCAAATGAGGCCACGCCATAGTTCTATACAAGGGCATTATAATAGTGGTTGTTTTATTTTTCAATCCCTTTCCAAATAATCCACAACATAGAGTCTGCATTTTCATTGCTGCGGCACATTCGGTTGACAGTTTCATTGAGCTATCTTCTACAACCACAAGATCTTTCCCCTTCTCAGTCTAATTAAGTTCAGACTCCATTAGCATATACTTGCAGTTGGGATTTTTTTGTTCCAATGTATATCACCTTACACTTAGTAACACTGAACTTTATTTGTCACATTGTTGCCCACTCACCAAACGTCTGGAGATCCCCCTGGCACTTTCCCCCCTGGCATTTATTGACTCCCTTTAGAAAGCACTGAATTCACAGAAAATATGCATAGAAATCTTTCAGATTCAAATTTGTTTGCATTTTATCAGTGAACATGTCTAGTTAGGCGTAATCATTACTTCCAATTTCTGTGCCACTCTTATTGCCATATTTTCTCTTCCAATATACAATAGGTAGTCAATGTATAATTAGCAATACATACAAGAGAACATTCAGCACATACATTTATAAGCTAAAATTATCTTCCATTGTACGTCTCGGTAATCAGCAGGTAGCAGTTATCATTTAATGTGTGAGGTAGTTTTTTCTGCATCTTTTGTTCTTCATCCAGCTAACATAAATGTTAAGGATGATATCTATCTATATCTGACAGCCAGCATGGTGTAGTGGTTAAGGCGTTGGACTAGGATTTGGGAAACCCAGGTTCAAATCCCCACTCACCTCATGGCAGCTTGCTGGGTGACATTGGACCAGTCACACGCTCTCAGCTTTGACCCTTGGCTAGTATTTGGATGGGAGTCTTCCAAGGAATACCAGGGTTGTGTCACAGAGGTAGGCAATGGCAAATGGCCTCTGAGTGTCTCTTGCTTTGAAAACCCCACAGTGTTGCCATAAATTAGCTATGACTTGTGGGCAAAAAAATTAATCTCTCTCTCTCTCTCTCTCTCTGACATCCAGTCACAGCTGATTTATGATGACCCCATGGGGTTTTCAAGGCAAGAGATGTTCAGAAATAGTTTGCCATTGCCTGCCTCTGCATCACAACCTTGGACTTTTTTGGTGGTCATCCATCCAAATACTAACCAAAGTAGACCCTGCCTAGCTTCTGAGATCTGACAAGATTGGGCTATCCAGATCAAGGCCTTATTAATGTCTTTTTTAAAATGTCTTTTTAAAAGATGTATTTATTTTTTATGCAGCAATGAGTATCAACTTCATGAGATTCCTATTTTGTTTTCCATGATTGTTCAACTACAAAGGTAAAGGTCCCCTGTGCGAGCACCGGGTCATTCCTGACCCATGGGGTGATGTCACATCCCAACGTTTCCAAGGCAGACTTTGTTGGCAGGGTGGTTTGCCAGTGCCTTCCCCAGTAATCTTCCCTTTACCCCCAGCAAGCTGGGTACTCATTTCACCGACCTCAGCAGGATGGAAGGCTGAGTCAACCTTGAGCCGGCTACTTGAAACCGACTTCAATGCAAACAGTAAAACATAGAAGGAACTTAAAAAAAACCCAAATATTGAGGGAGAGTGGGAAATGAATAGGTATAAAATAGGGGTTGTTTGAATAACAGTAATTGTTGTTGATTATGAATATTTCAAGACAATTATAAATCTTTATTTGATTTTGTTATAAAAGTGCTCTGAGCAGAAGACTTGGATTGGGTCCACAGCCAGAGAAATTAATCATTTATCCCTACAGTAGGCTTCTAATATACAATAGCAATTGTAAGGGTATGCACTTCAAAAAATTTCATAGCTTTCATTTTTAAGTCTTTAATCCTTTCTGTTGCTGTGATATCTCCATAAGGGAAAGAGATAGAGATGTCATTTTTAAAAAACATTAATGAACTCCAGGGATTTAGAGAACCTGGTATGCATATTACTGTACTGTTATATCAGTATTACACTACTGAATTGCCAATTTTTTTAAAAAATCATAGTGCTCCCCATGTCAGGGGAGGAAATGACCGCTTTGACTGACAAGCTTGGTGGGCATCCAGAAGCCAGTCAGCCCACACCCCACACCCATTTTCTGGCAGAGGGCGTGCACTCTTCTCCCTCTGATGCTTAGCAAAGGGATGAATCCCCCAGTGGAGAAAATGCCAGCATGATAAATATGGAGCTAGTTTGGTCCTTTTTCTTTTAAAATGTAAAAGGTGATGAATGGAGGCCACGTCTACCTGACCATCAGCTGTTAGTTGGTATCTCTCGCCCCATGGATGGAAAGAGATGCTGACTAACAGCTGTTTCTCATCCTAGCTTCCTTTCTTTTCCTCCCCAAATTCCTGAAACACTCTCAAAACTAAGAGATAAATTTTCATTACTCCTAGAAATTCAGGAGAGAGTGTGATATTTTGGGTTTCCCCAAGCTTACCTGAAACAGATAATTTTGGGTATAATTCCTGGTTAGGTATGTCAGAATGCACACCCTGAATCCCCCCCCCCAAGTTATCATAAATTGTGGTAAGGGGACAGGGAAAGAACAATACAGGTGCCCAAGCTATAATAGCAGATTGAGGTAAGAATAGCACTGGTAAAATGGTATGTAGGGAAATAGTCCACCCTCCTTCAGCTGCATCATGATGACAATGCAAATTGAGATTCTGTGGCCACCCATCAGAAAAAGACTGCATCATATGAATGCATCCATGTATCCTCCATACCTCATAGAAAGGCAGAACAGAACCTTTGGGTTCAACCCTCTGATCCCTGCAAGCATATGATTTTCTTACAATGTGTTTGGTAAATTGTACTTTACTACTAACAGCTCTGTGAAATTGAACAAATGTAATCCCACACAGAATTATTACTAAGATTAAGTTATATGCAGGAACTATCATTTGAGTCATAAGAACAGGGAAGGCTGTAACAAATTAATTTAACATTGAAGTTAACTATTTATTGCTGGTGTTCTCAGTTCTCTTCCTGATATATTTGGCATTATTTTCCTTTGTTAAAGAAAATCCATTGTTTTCTACTTTTAAAACAGGAAACAGTCTGTGACAACTGAGCTGTAAACAGGCAATGTCAATGTTTCTACTTTTGCAGAGACAAATACATAATCAGAGATATTTTCACTGAAATTATTTGATTTATTATTGTAGATGGTCTTAAAACCTTGCTGGAACATTTCGATAAAACACAATGGCATAGGTTAAAGTGTCCCTGACCATGTGGCACTGAAGTGTAGGACCTCAGATATAACTAGGGCCGCTCTTCTCTTCAATGACTGATAGTAAACTGAAGGCAGTATCAGAAGGCATGCACTGCAGTAAAATCCTCAAATAAAATACTACCTCGAACTCTGTCAGATCACAATCCGTTAGTAATAAAATGGCACAATCAGAAGAAGAAAATATTCAGATGGAGACTAAACAATGCGTTACTCAATAAGGAAAAAGATCTCAACACAGGCCGTGAAGAACTTAAGGAATTCTTACTGAGAAATGAAACACAAGGAATGAGTCAAGCAACAATCTGGGACTGTTCGAAGGCCTACATGAGAGGCATCTTTATTTCACTAAACTCAAAAAACAAAAAAGATCGGGAAAAACGTTTGACAGATCTTCAAACCAACCTGGCACAGTTAGAAAAAACTCATCAACGAACAAATAGCAAAAAAGCCCTGAAAGAGCTCAAAAAGGTTAGACATGAAATTGACCTATTCTATACAGATGAAATGGCAAAAAAGCTAAAATTTATAAAACAGAGACACTTTGCATACGCAAACAAGCCGGGCAAGTACTTGGCATCGATGATCAAAACAGAAAAACAGAAAAGAACAATACTTGCAACAAAAATAAAAGGACAGATAACATATAAAGAAGATGAAATAACACAGTGTTTCCTAGAATATTTCGATGATTTGTACAAAAAGAAAAAACAAAATGAATCACCGGAGGAGATAAAAACCTATATACAACAGAATCATCTGAACTATCTTTCCAAAGAAGATATAACTTGTTTAAACCAAGAAATCACTATTGAAGAAGTAAAACAAGCAATTAAGAAATTAAAGAGTGGAAAGACGCCAGGGCCAGATGGTTTTACAGCCATATATTATAAATCGTTTATGGAAGAAGTAGCCCCAACGTTAGTGAAAGTGATGAATGAAATATATAAGAAAAAGAAGGTGCCAGATTCTTGGAAAGAAGCATATATAACGCTTATTCCTAAAGAAGGAACAGATCTAACGCTACCCTCCTCATATAGGCCAATATCCTTGCTTAACACAGATTATAAAATATTCACTACAATAATTGCACAAAGATTGTTAGCTCATGTAGAAACACTGATTAATCCAGATCAGACAGGCTTTATTCCCAAACGTCAAATGGCAGACAATATTAGGTTCCTGATCAATGCGCGAGAGCTTGTAAAATACAGAAAAGAAAAAATAGCCTTTATTTTCGTGGACGCGGAAAAAGCTTTCGACAACATTTCATGGAATTTTATAAAACAGGTGGTCTATAGTATAAGCAATGACGGCAACTTATTTCATTGGATATCTAGTATATATACGGATCAGCAAGCGAAACTTTTAATAAATGGCACCCTGACTAAAGATATCATTATTGAAAAAGGAACCAGACAAGGTTGCCCTTTATCACCTTTGTTATTCAACCTAACACTAGAAGTATTGGCAAATAAAATTAGATCAAACCAGAGAATAACGGGCCTAAGTGTACAAGGAGAAGAATTTAAAATCAGAGCATATGCCGATGATGTTTTGTTAACAATTTCACAACCAAAGTCTAGCATTAAAGAACTCATGAATGACATTCAGGTCTATGGACAACTGGCGGGTTATAAACTTAATAATACCAAAACAAAAATCTTTCTAGAACATCTAACAAAGGAAGAGGAATTAGAAGTAACAAATATCTCAGGATTCACAATATCAACCAAACCAATAAAATATCTGGGAATAACTTTTCCAAAAAAATCCCAAGATTTATATAATCACAATTATCAAACGGTCTGGAACAAAATCGAATGTGAACTCCAAATTTGGTCTAAGCTAAAAGTTTCTTGGTTGGGCAGAATATCTTTAATTAAAATGAATATACTTCCAAGACTTAATTTTTTGTTTCATATGATCCCCATCAAAATTCAAGACAAGGTCTTAAAATCTTGGCAACGTAAAATTAACAGATTTGTCTGGGACAAAAAACGTCCACGAATAAAATTCAAAATTATGACGGACGAAAAGAAAAGAGGAGGCATGTCTCTTCCAAATCTAACAATGTACCATCAAGCGGCGACCTTGGTATGGATTAAAGACTGGATCATGCAAACTAACGAAAGGACTACCAAATTAGAGTTGGCAAGTTTGCAAGGTGGAGTACATCATCTATTATGGGGAAAGAACTGGAAGAAGAGCCTAGAAGCAATGGGAGGCCACCCAATTGTAGAAAATATGATGGCAGTGTGGCGAAAATTGAAACCCAGATTAAGTTTTGAAAAATCACTACTGATGGCGCCCTTTAACGTCTACGGCTTAGTAGCTGATAGGAAAACATATGGGAAAATACAATATCAGAGTCTGGTAAAAACAGATGGTTCCATCAAGACACTAATAGAATTACAAACTGACTATCCACAGATGTCTTGGCTGATATATCATCAATTAATTTCAAGATTTAAAGAGGACTGCTGGATTCGGGGAGTTCTAAAAGGTAAAACAGATTTTGAACAGCTGATAAGCAAGCCAACAGATCATCTTTTAGGTAAAATTTATCGGCTGCTGTTGACATATGATACGGAAGATGAACAAATAAAATCATGCCAAATCAAATGGATGGAAAATTTCAACGAGATCATAACAACGGAGGAATGGGAACAACTATTTCGTGGTAATCTCAAATTTACTCTATGTCAAGGAATTCAAGAAAATTGGCTGAAAATGTTGCACAGGTGGTACATTACGCCAAGCGATATCCAGAACATAAACAGCTCGACATCTGGCCTGTGCTGGAAGTGTGGTAAAGCCAGAGGCACTTTCTATCACTGTTGGTGGACATGTACACTTGTCCAAAAATTCTGGAAGAAAATTCATAGGAACATAGAAACTATAGTCGGTCAACCCATTGCATACGACCCCAAACTTTTTCTCCTGAGTAAAATACCAGACGCATGTACTAAAGACCAACAGATCATACTAAAATATCTAATAACAGCGGCAAGAATAGTCCTAGCTTCACTGTGGAAAACAGAAAAAATACCTAAAATTGAACTCTGGATTGATAAAGCATATGAATTTATATCAATGGCACACCTAACAGAACTATTACAAACAGACACTCAAAATTCAAAAAAAGACAAATGGCACACCTTCTATGAATTTATTAAAACCAAAAAACAACAATAAATTTGATAAATGTAATGAAACTAAAGTTGATGAAGTAACACAACATGTTAAAAAATGATGACAATTGTAACCTTGTTAAGGGGGTAAAAATATGACTGTTTCTTTTGTTCATGTTTTCCCTTACCCTTTTTCCTTTCCTGTATTCCCATTCAATACTAGAAATTAATAAAAATATTTATAAAAAAATAAAAATAAAATAAAATGTTGCCAGTAAATTTTACTTCACTAACTATCCTTTCCTTGGGGTCTTTCAGGAAGAGCTGTAAAAATGTTTCATACTGTCAAGTGCTACCTTGTCAGAAGTTTTTCATAGTTTGCCTATAGTTTTAAGTGCCCACTATCGCTTTGCTTTTTACCTCAGGTGCATTTATCTCAGTTCAATATGCATGAATGTCCTGTAAAGAGTAAAATACACGAATATGTAAAATTATCCACGTGTCTCTTTAAAAAGCTTTGAAAGCGGCTGGAAATTAAAAGACTGTGGTGCCATTTTTAAAAGGTTTTTAAAGGGACACAAATGTAATCCTAAACATGAGACATGACTTCCATGGAATTTTTAGACTTACATGGAATATTTATTTATTTATTTATTTAGCAGTCAATAAATTTTGAGATAGGGTTCTCTTCCATTGCAGGGGTTTTTATTAGAAGTGTGGTAGGCTGGGAGGTGACGGAAGATACCTGCAGAAATGAAATATTCTCTTTGACATCAAAAATGGTTGTCTTGAAAATGTCAGGTACACACCACATCAGTTATATACTACATCATGTTCTCCTTCTGTTGAGATGAACAGACAGCTCAGGGAATAATTGTTTTCTGGTTACCTGCCACGCCAATTTCTACTGGCAAGTTCTCTGAGGCACTGCTGAAGCCTTTAGTGGAATAGTCTCACTAGACTACTGTAAATTGCCAAAAATGTATTTAAAAAACCAAAAAAAAACCCTGAATCATAATTTAATCAGAGCCATTTCAACACTGATCACTCAAGATCAATTTTTTTTCACATATCAAAGGTAAGAAGGCAATAAAATAATGGTGGTGAAATAATCTAGACCCTTTTTATTTCTCCCCAAACTTTCCAAATAACTACATTTAGATATTGCAGTGACAAGAAATCCTTCTAGGCAGTAAGATTTTTTTTTGAGTTTATTTTTTAATTGAAATTAAGAACACACTCTGTTCTGCTTAATCATTTAATTTCAACAGAGTGGCTGCCAGTACCATAGGCATGGCCTATAAAAGTCAGGGTACTTTCCCCCCACTCCTCCACAGGGACACTAAATAATCAGCAATGTAGATTGTGTAGCCTGCATAGGCCCCATAGGCATAACATCAGTCCTGTTTCTCAGCAGGGAGAGGAGATGCACTCCATAAAGACATCTGATTGCCAAATCAAGTACTGTGCACACATGGATTTATTGCCTACACCAGCCATTTGTGGAATTCCTGAGTGTCAATGGGTCAGTTAGATGCTTATTCTTCAAAACTGGTATTAAACTGAATACCATAGAAAGAATGCACTAAATACAACAAAAAGAAAAATGATAGCAGAACAGAAAACATTTATTTCTGCAAGCTTAAAGACATGTTTTAATAGTCACCACTCTTGGAAATTCTGCACAGATGTAGGTTATTACCTTCCATTATAGGCTTCAATATTCATGGCTTTTATTATTTTTTCTGTCGCTAATAACACAGCCTAAAAATGCCACTGTATCACCATTAAAAATCACATTGTTGCATATCTAATTTCTTAGTATTTCACTGGCACAATACGTAATAATGCACAGTGTATTTGTGGCATAAACAGTATTGATAGTGGCTCAATAGCAATAAGTTGTGTAATAATTGCTGGCTAATTTGATTTTCAGGGAGGGAAAAGTTCTTTGTTCTCCAAATCAGATGTAATCCTCAATCACTGAAGTCTAGATAGCCTACTATTGAATTTTTTTTAGCACCTAATTAAAGGTGCACCTGAATTATTCATATATTATGGCATTTCATGAATAATTTATTCCTTGGTTTCATTGGCAAAACTTAATTTTGAAACTCAATAAAACTTTGAACTTCAATATACTTTTCAAGGTCTTCAGAAATAATTTCTTTTATGACCTTTTATAAATATTGTTTATTAATATTGCCAAAAAAAAACCAACCCAACAACAACAGCAAAACAGGTAAAGAAGGTCAACTGAAAATTACATCCAGCTTTTCTAATATTGCCCTGCCTTGGAAGGTTGTATTGTTTCATTCATTCATTCATTTACTCCACTTATAGCCCTCCTTTCTCATGGAGACTCAAAGTGGAATACAAAATATTTTGATTAACATATATTTTTGAATCATCTAATGTAGAAGATACAACCTTATCAGACCAATGCAACTGGGAAATTTTTGACTTAGCAATATTATTTTTGACATAGTATTTTCACATACATTTTGAAAACACAAGCAGATAAACTACCAAAAATGGCATGAGAATTATCATACAGATGCACTCATCAAAGAGACAACAATGATTCTGTCTCCCTGTAATTTTAGTGGCAAAGCTGGGTTTGCTCATTTGTAATGTGTGAAAAGAAGTTGTCAAACTTGGGAACTCTGGATCATTTTCCACATTGATCAGCTGGCAGTATAATTCCTGAATTTCATCAAGGAATCCATGTGTGTCATAGAGAATTCCAGGCTGAATTCAAATTTTTCAAAGGTCCTAATGATACCATAACACATAGTCAACTGTCCCTTTCAGGTGTACATTGTAATGATACATGGTCAGTGATGAATAGCAGTCTTTATGGCAGCTCATTCATTATTACTAATCTTCTCATTACCAGATTACCAGGGAATCCTTTGCAGCTGTGTGGGCTTCCCAGCGCACTCCCTCCTGGCCTGATCAATCAGGCTCTGCCTTGTGGGCAGGGTGTAGGCTAGTGAACCACAGTGAGGGAATTCTCCCTCTGGTCTGCTGGCCTGGGATTTTAAGGGGCTGTTGTGCTGCCAAGATCATCCAGACTCGAGTCTTTGTACCACCCATCCCACCCTTCATTGCATTGTTACAGGTCATGTTGAGTTCACCGGTTTTTTCACAACCTGTTGGAGGTGTCAGCGTGGAGCTTGATCAGTTTTGGGGAAAACTGGCCTGCATGCCCCTTTTCCCTAGCTTTGGGGATCCCCTTAAGGGATTTGGGGTTGAATACTTGCAAGAGACATGTCCAGCTTGGGGTCTATCAGGGCACCTTCACACCAAGAGACAGAAGGAAACACGCAGTGGCCTATGTCCATGTGGAATCCCACATGCTGCTATCCCAGGGTTCTCTGGGGGTTGGCAGTCTGCACATGGGCTGGCTGGCAGGTTGGTCAATACCTGGATCAATTGCCTCTATGCTGTGCCAAGGCTCTGTCAGCTGTAACCAATAAAGTTGTGGCCAGTTTCACCCCAACAATGTGTCAGCTGTCTTTTTTGCATGCCTGCTAGTACTCTGTGTATTTGTATGGGGGGGGGGCTTCACCATCCTCCAGTTCACCTTAGATGCTGGGTCTACAACAGGAAGCTCCAGGGGCTGTTGGCCAAAGGTCATGGCATCACACAAAAAAGGCAGTCTAAAACAGGCCCAAGATGAGATGGTACTTGAATGAGATGATGCTTGAATGAGACGATGCTTGGTGTTCAAGCATTTATAGTGGAACAGGTCACGGAGAAGTAATGAGCTGTTTAGGAAACAGAATATAGTTTACCCTTTTCTTCTGTCCTGCACCCTTCACTGGCACACCCTGAGAATCACCAGTGTGCAGACTGGAAGGTTTCTTGTTCAAGTTTTGATTGGTCCAGACATTCCTCAGGACAATTAGGAAAGCAAGGAACCCTACTGTTTTTTAGACAAGAATGGATATGTTTTAATGTGTGTTTTCAAATATTAACCTGTTGATACGTTACCACACCCCTACAAACACATGAGATGGGGAATTAGCTTGCCTATTTGTTCAGGGAGTGGAAAACCAGGATCTTTTACCTTAACAGAGTAGTAAGTTTCTGGGAGTAGTAAGTTTCAGAAGGAAAAGGATGGCGGTAAACAGATTTAAAGGGAGTGTATTAAGGAATTTGATAGTATAGTGTGGGTGTGGGAATTATCCTGAGCAATTACTTACAATACTAAATCAAAGATAAATAGCACATTCCTTATCCAAACTAACAATATAACAACAATAAACAAAAATGAAACACAGCCACTCCAGTTAAGAGCAGGAGTTACCTTTTAAGCTAAAGGTATAAATGTGGGGGAATGGGGAACAGGACAGAGGAGATGTGGACTCTGTTGGCACAGAGATGTCCAGTCTTCCAGATGTGAGGCCTAAATAGCAGAGAGGAGCAAAGTGCCAGCTCTCTGTGTGCTGCAGCATAGTTTGGGAAAGGAAGGGAAACAGATTAAGATGGGGAGCAAAGATATACCGTACCTGTTGTGGTCTATGTAGAAATCAGATGAAAGAAGGGAGGATCTGGTGATTTCGGAGTCTGAGTTGCAGTCCATGTTGTAGCCCAGGTAAGACTCAAATTACTTGCTCTAAAGCCAGGCCAGTTATACTGTTTTAGGCCCATAGGATAATGTGGCAACTTTACAGGAGAACAAAAATTACAACAGAGGATAAAGGAAATCTTGGGAGTTCGGCAATTAATCAGGAGAAAAGTATAGAGCTGACTAAATTACAGGGGATGGGCAGCTGAAAGGGAAGTTATTGATTGAATTATAATTCAGGATTACAAGTCAGGAGACATAACTTGCTTGTGCTTAAAGTTATTTTTATTTATATCTGGCTTTTGTCCCTGACTGGGGACTCAAAGTGGCTTTTCACATCTTCCCCCGCCTCCTCACAACAACTACCTTGTGAGGGTAGGTTAGGCTGAGAGATTATGATAGGCCCTAGGTCACCTGGCAGGCATCCATGGTCAAGAAAGGGATTCAAACCTGGTCATCCGAGGTCCTAGTCCAATGCTCTAACAACTACACCACACCAGCCCTCAATGGTGTGACACTGACTCATATATTTGGCAGGAACTTTGGGACAATGGGAAGATTTGAATCAGAGGTTCCAGGCTGTCACAGGGAACTTCTGAACTGCATTAATGGTCAGTGATTGCATACTGTATAGCATGGGGGAGAGGCATTCTTACACTTCCTGACTACTCCCAAAAGGGCTTCCTTGAAAGGTGACATTGCTGCAAGATTCATTGTGAGAGACAAAACATGGAGATTGTCCCCAATGCTCTGTGCTTGCCTTACTGGGGCTAGGACTTGCACACAGAGTTACACACGAAGCACATACATTCTGGCTGGGAAGGACGGGTATGCAAGTGGAAGTGGTGGGTTGCCAACAACTACAGTTGTGGTGTTGGTACTGGATGGATAAGGTTGCCAGCTCCAGGTTGGGAAACACCTGCAGATTTTGGGAGCAGAGCCTGAGGAGGGTGGGGTTTGGAGAGGGGAGGGACTTCAATGCCATAGAGTCCAATTGCCAAAGTGGCCATTTTCTCCAGGGGAACTGATCTCTATTGCCTGGAGATCAGCTGCAATAGTGGGAGATCTCCAGCCACCACCTGGAGGCTGGCAACCCTATGGATGGAGGAAAAGCGTTTCCAACCTAAGAACTTTCCACCTTGTTCTGGATTATCTGATGCTGACACAACTATAAGCACATGGTGTGAAGGATGGACTTGAGTCTTATAATTTTCTGTCTGGAAACAGTGTTAGTTTTGCTTTCTGCTCAATAGACTAACTGGCCTGTTCAAGGAGTTTGGTACCTAGTTACATTGGCTTGTTGTTGTGACACTAGGCTATTTTGTTCTCTTTTCTCTACCCTCTCCTTTGGCACCATACATTTTGGCTTATGTAGTTCAGTCTTTGTGATTTGATTGCTTGGCATGAGTGTAATAGAAATTCAGATAATTAATGTTATTTTTTTTAATTTGATAACTGAGCCATAAGAAACTTCCATTAAAATTGGCTCGCTATAGTTCACAAAGAACGTTCCTCCACTGTTCTTGTTTAACTATGATTCATTTATCAAAAGTTGCAGATTTCTTTCAAAAGTAAGCCTATGTTAGTTTTCAGAATTACTTATTACTGCAGATGTGCAGTAATTGCAAAAAATTGATAGTAGCATTGGTAATTAGACTGTCAGGATTATGGAATTGCTGCTTAAAACAATGTGTGAGAGCAGCCACATTTGTAGGAGGCAAAACATTTTTCACTCACTGCAGTTTTAGCATTCGTTAATCTCAGAGTTGTATATCACAGTGTAGACAAGCAAGCAGAAGATCCCTGCTGAATTGCAAGCTGATGCACTGGAATCTTATCAGCACAGATCAAAAACACTCATCATCACATCAGGAAAGTTAAAGTAGGTGGAACTGTGGTCCAATGAATAGTATGTCTTTTGTTATAAAAATAGCAGAAGTTAAAAGCTACACAATACACCATCAGAGACCAATCTGATGAAGCCAGAAACCTCCCCCGCATTCTCTCTCTCTCTCTCTCTCTCTCTCTCTCTCTCTCTGTATGTTTGTGTGTGTGTGTGTGTGTGTGTGTAAGTTTCAATAAGCCAGCACTGCTGGAGAGACCTAGTGTGAAGCCATAGCTACCTCCTTAGCTAGCCTGTTCACAACCAAGAATCAGAATCCCCCCTCTTTCTCTTCCCCCTCAAATATAGAAGGAAGTCATGGGGAAAACAGAAAAAAAATTAAATAGACAAAGTGGAAATCTGGGGAACTTTGTGGATACTGAAAAAAAGCCTCCTGCAAAATATTTTTTTTAATGAATAAAATGCTTTTTAAGACAAGGTTTTCCTTATTTAGTTTGATAAAAAGCTAGAATTGCATAGTTTCCAATTTCTCCCAAATTTTCCATTTTCTGCCCCTATTCCCACCCCACCCCCAGATGCCCTGACCTGGATGGCCTATGCTAGTCCAATCTTATCAGATATCCGAAGCTAAGCAGGATCAGCTATGGAATGGGAGACCACCAAGGAAATCTAACACAAACAAATATACACAGCTTTCTTTACAGCATCTGGGCAGAAAATAACACATATTACATTTGAAATTCAAACCAACCCATCTTTCTCTGATACTATCATCAAGATGCCATTTCATTTTGTAGGAAAAAGAAAGAGGTTTCTCATTTATACAGCCAATCACAACTAATCAACAAAGCAGAGCTTTTCACAATAATAAAAATAAAACAAGAACTCCAGCGGGAGGGGGGAGCCTTTAAAAGACAACTCAGGAATAAACCATCTGTATGATTATAGCAAACGATTGTCAGCAATTTTGAAAAAAGGTCCAAGTCTGCATGCAGATAATCTACACACTCCAAAAGTGAAATTAATTCTATAAATTACTAGTTGCATTTTTTTACACATTATTTCTACTAATCCTGCATTTGAGGATGGGGGAATGAGTCAATTACTTTTTTTTATTTTCACTACCTGTTTTGACGAGATGCACAGTTCCCTGGTGGAAGTACTGAGTCGGTGCCCTCTGTGGTCCTTGAAATTGATAAGAATTTGATTCTTATCAGTACCACTTGTAGTTTGGCCTGGAGAGTAATGGGAGTCAGCATTTTCCTTCACCTTGTGTTGTTCTGAAAAATTTTATGCAAACAAGAAATAGAATGCTAGAAGCCTTTTTCTCAAGGACGAAAATACCTTGCTCCACTTTTATGTGTAGGCTGATTACTATTACATTCATATATTTTATAGTTTCTTACTTAAATTGCTTTTTTCCCCAAGACTACATAACTGCAGGCTTTTTTTTATGTTGCCAGCTAAGCATAAATTGGATTGCAGCCTTATTAATACTGGACTTAATGAGAATGATAAACGAGAACAGAATCTGTGACTGCTGTAGGCTGAGATCTAAATACAGATCTCACCATTATTTACATCAGTATGTAAGCAGCCATGATCTGGCCATGTATGTGCTGGTATATTTCGTACTACATGTAATAGTTTGCCAGATACTTAAATAGACACACACTATTTCAGACAGGTGAACAATTATTACATATACAATAGTTCACACAATGATATTCTCTACATCAGGGGTTCTCCAACCATGGCACCCACTAGCACTTTTCCTGGTGCCCGCCAAGTGTTTTAGAAAATGGGCAGGGCTGGGTGCGGCTTTTGCCTAACAGTTCTTCTGATTGGCTGTGCAGATCTTTAAAAAGTGGCTTCAGCAACAGCTGCCACCACAGCATAAGACTCTTCCCTGTGCTACTGTGTGGGCATATAAGAAAATATTTTTAAACATTATGTTCATTTTAAAAGGCAACCTGTTAAGCAGGGCTTCTGCCTGAAATTTTAAAGAGTTATAAGTAACCTCACTGACTGACATTTCGTAGTTGGCTCTGTCTCCTGAAGCAGCCATTTTGTGATTGTGCCCATCACCCTATGTCAGAATTCTAAAGATGTCTATAAGCTTGAAAAGGCTGGGGACCCCACTGTACATCCAAGAAAAAAACCCAATAAGTAAAATAAAAACTCTGGTTTGTTAACCTTTTAGCTCTATCTCGTGACGAAGCTTTGATCACGGGCTTAAGCAAATTCCAGTGGGCTAGTTGGTTGTAGCAAAACCAAGGAGGATTTTTTTGACACCATGAATAAATTTCATGAGCTGACAAAGGGGCATCTAAGCTGAAACTTCAGTCAACGATTAGTCTTTTTTTAACCTTAATTTTTAGGAAAATATATCATGAGGGAAAATATGAAATACAAAGGAAATAGATACCAAGTAGAATTTCCGGTTGTAAACTCATAGAGACAATCCAAAATGAAAAAAAGAGAGATAGCTGGAAGACAGATGTTGGACAGCTCTCAGTCAACTCAGGTCTTACAAACCGACGACCGTGGCTTCCTTGATTGAGTCAATCAATCTCATATTGGATCTTCCTCATTTCCTGCTGCCCTTGACTTTTCCTAGCATTATAGTCTTTTCCAGTGACTCTTGTCTTCTCATAATGTTACCAAGTGCAATAGCCTCAGTTTAATCATTTTATCTTCTAGGGTTCAGGCTTGACCACTTATTTGTCTTTTGGGTAAAACTCTCCTCCAACACCACAATTCATGAATCAACTTTCTTCTTGTCAGCTTTCTTCACTGTCCAACGTTCACACCCATACATAGTTATGGGGAATAATACTATGGTATGACTTACCTTGTTCTTGGTCGCGAGCAACACATCCTTACACTTAAGAATCTTTTCTAGTGAAAGTTGATTCATTTGAAATATAGTGTTGGATGAGAGTTTTACGGATACCATGAACTGCTAAAAAGACAAATAAGTGGGTTCTATATCAATTGGACAGAAATTCTACTTGGTATTTTCCCTAATATTTTCCTAATAAATTTAAGGATAATGCTGTTTTATAGGCACTGTTTACACATTACAGAAGCAGAATGGGGCCTGTTGTTTGGAGACTTCATTCCATGGCATTGCTGTAAAATTTAGGGTCAGCACCACATATTTCAGTCTTTTCCAATAAGCATGTGGCTTCAACTGTGTTATTCAAATATCACCTACACAAAAGAAGAATCATTAAGCTTTTTCTCATCTTTGTGTTAACTGCAACCATAGCAAAACTTCACTGTAGAAATCACAGTCATAAATTCCTCAAACAATATGTGAGGGGAGGGGAGACATGCTTAGATTTAGCAATTCACAATATTATTAGACAGTGTAACAAACAGAATAGCAGACACAACCTGAAGGAAAGACAGTCGAAAAAGGGAAAGAAAATCATTATTTTTTTCTTTTTGGTTTTCTAAAACCAGCCTTATGCAAGATGATACTCAATCATATAATATATGCTTGATTAATTGAGCAACTATATTTTACCCTTTCACCTTTACCTTTTTATCTTTATGAAAGTACAAAATATGTGTATGAATTTTTCATTTTTAACCCATTTAATCAATAAAGTTTTCATATATCATTTAATATATCAGTTCTATTTTTCATTCAATACATCATCTTCTAGTCTTAAAAAGCTCTGTGAGTACGAAATCTATTTAGATTGGAGGAGGACAAATGTACCTATATGCTTCTAAATAACTTCCATTGAAGGTTAAATCTATTCACACAATAATAGAACTGATGCATTCTGTCAGGGGCATGATGCTTCAAAGTTTAACGCCCTGCCTTGAAAGGAGGAGGAGGAGAAGCAGGAGGAGGAAGAGGAGGAGGAGGAGAAGTAGTAGTAGTAGTAGTAGTAGTAGTGTTGGTTTTTACAAGATATTCCATACATGAATTTCCTGTGGATTCATGCATATGACTGCTTCCTACATTTGTTTCCATGGATGAATTAGTGTTGCAGGATTAGAATTCATGTCTTTCACTCCTCCCCCCAATCTGTTTATTGCAAGTGGATTCCTATGTCAAAAACAACCACAGAAAGGCCAGCTCCAGTCAGAAAGTGGAATACATGGCATTAATGCTGGGGATTGGGCGTGAGGCATAATTGGGTGGCTATATTTGCAGCAGCCAATGGGGAGAGAGGGCTTGGCTGCATATATTAGCCAGTTGCCTTCAGGGCCAAGCAGGATTTTTTGGGATTTCCTTTCATTGGCTATAAAGGGATTTTTTTTTTGCCTGCTTCATGATGTCATAATGGAGATGATTAAATAAGCCTGATCTTTGGACTCCGTAGGCCATAACTAATTTGGCAGGGACAGGGTGGGCTGATCATGATAGGTAGGAATGATTGGCAAGCACCTTGATGCACCAGCAGTGATGGAGGGCATGTCTGGTGTCTCTGTGGCTGTTGAGAAGATGCTCTTTGCTGGACAGAAAGTATGCTTTCCCAACTGAGAAGGAAACACACTAGCCCTTTGATGTGTTAGCACCTCTTGATTGGAAAGTCCAGGTTTGGTGGGATTGAGCCTCAAGAGCTGGCACCCAGATTGGCTGAAGGCCCTGGAGCACATGTATGTAGGATGGTGTTTGAAAAGGGGAGCTGTTCCATTGTTTGGGAGTCTGTTTTGGGTGTGCATTTTGGAGTGTGTACTGTCTCTCTTGTGTGTTTTGCCATGAAGGGTGACAGAGGGGGATGATGCTAAAGAGGGTTGCAGATGCACCAGGGTCAGGGGCATCCTGCAACCAACAACGACCAGATATACCATGGATTGTATGTACCCAGTTAGTAACTTTCCTTTTATTCATTTCACTTAGTTCTGACCTTGTTTAATTTGCACCTATCAGTCCTTGTAGTACCCTGAGTTTGTGCCTGGTAGAAAAGAGGTTGTTTAATTAGAGGAAATCTGCAAAGTCCTTACCTACCTGCCTTGACTCCTTGGCATGCTATAGCAATATACCCCTGTGAAGTCAGCCTCAGGCAACCCACAGAGAGAGGGGGAACTGGATTTTTCCAGAGGTGATGGCAGTGACAGTGAAAGGGAGGGGGCAAGACAGTGGCTAGTCTTGCCCCACAACATGACAGAGACCATGACATGGATAGCTCTGGTTGTTTCATTTACTATATTTTAAATCCTATGCTTCCTCAATTATTTCAGGGTGATATACGTACAGCCTTCTCTCCCATTTATCCTCACATTAACCACACCAAGAGAGACTGACTAGCCAAAGGTCATCCGGTAAGCATCATGGAAGGGTGCAAATTTGAATGTGAGTCTCCCCAGTTCTACTTTGATGCTTTAATTTACCACACTCACTTTCTGGTTAACATGTTGTATCCAGTGTATATGTTGGAAAATTTGAGAAGTTCCTTAACTTATTAACTGATATAGGAAATACCTAAGGAACTGAATAATAACACAATTATTTTAAGAATCTGGACATAAAGATACTGCAATGATTGTATTATAAAGAAAATATCTTGCAATAAATTAGTGTCTTTGGTAACTCTAAATTGGGTGGAAATGTGACCTGGCACTGGCCCTCTACCAGACCAATTGGTGGCCAAGCTGGGTCTTCTTCTGGCCAATCAGTCAGGATTGAGTACTGGAGGAATCAGCTGATGTGCGGCCCGGCCGGGGAGAGAGAGGGAAATCCTCGTGTGTGTGTGGGGGTGTGTGCTTGTGCACATTCGCTCCTTTCTGTGGCTGCAGGGGGCATATTTTGGGGGGTATAGACCCCAAAATTTCAGCAGAGATTCAGAAAAGCCTTCTTAAGAGACCACCCAAGTTTTGTAAACATTGGGTCAGGGGGTCCCGAGATATGGGTTCCCCCCTTTTTTCTTTCCATGGCTGCAGGGGGCACATTTTTGGGGTACAGACCCCAAACTTTCAGTGGAGCTTCAGATGAGCCTTCTTAAGATACCCCCCAGGTTTTGTAAACATTGGGTCAGGGGGTTCTCGAGATATGGGCTCCAACCCTTTTCCCTCCCCCTTTTCCATTTCCGTGGCTGCAGGGGGTGCTTTTTGGGGGATACAGCCCCCAAACTTTCACCATAACTTCAGACAATCCTTCTTAAGATACCACCCAAGGTTTATAAAGATGGGTTCAGTGGGGGCAGAAATATCGGCTCCCCCCCTTTTCTCTTTCTGTGGCTGCAGGGGGCACATTTTTGGGGGTGCAGATCCCAAACCTTGAGCGAAGCTTCAGACAAGCCTTCTTAAGAGACCACCCAAGTTTTGTAAACATTGGGTCAGGGGGTCCCGAGATATGGGCTTTCCCCTTTTCCCTATTGGGATGAATGGGATCCTGTATGCATCTCCAGAGCAAAACGTCCCGTGCCTAAATGGAATCGTCTTGGATTACCCAGTCCTCCTCCCAGCCCCTCATAATGGAACAGAAGACAGCCACAGTAAGACCCCTTTGGGGGCTTTAATCTATAATTTTTCTCCTGTGTGTGTGGGGGGGAAGCAGAGTCTGCGTGTGTGTGGGGAGGGAGCAGTTTCTGTGGGTGGGGGGGAGGAAGCCAAAGGGGGCTTTTGCCAGTTCTGCCAGGAGTGTGTGTTCCCCCTCGAGTCTCTCTCTCCCTGGTTTGAGGGGGGGTTTCAGTTGTGTGTCTTCAGGTTTTCCCTCATTCATAAGAGCGGTTAGGTCTATTTGGATGCTTGCTCAAAACTGGTTTTCAAATGGTGACTTAAAGAATGCATTTGGAGTCACATGCAAAAGGGGAAATTCCACCCCTCCTGCTCATTATGCATAGCTAGCTGCCTGTGTCTCTTTCCATGGTTTGCAAACACCCAGGTGTCAGGTGTTGCTTTGCACAGTTGCAAAGGTGTTGCTGTCATGTTGCTTTGCAGTTGTGCCCTTTCGGGGCCCATATCTCAGCCCCCCCTGACCCAATCTTTACAAAACTTGGGGGGTCTTTCAATAAACGTCCTTTGAAGCTCTGCTGAAAGTTTGGGACTTCTACCCCCAAACATGCTCCCCCCAGAGCCGCGGAAATGCGCGGTTGTGTTTTTAATGGCTTTATTCGGCCGAATTTTTTTCCCGAACTTTGAATTCCCGCTGAATTGCACGGACCCGAAGCGGGGGAGTTTGGACTTCGGCATATCCCGAATCTAAATGGGCCGAATTCAGCCGAATCTGAACTATACTGAATTTTTTTTTATTCAACAGCCCTACCCGGACGTCTCCGCTACTGGATCAGGTGTAGTATTACCCCTCTTCAAATGGGAAAACTGGCCACATTGGCAAACATCTCTACTCTACCACCTTTGATTCTCTAGGATCTGTGTGTGCTTTGTAAGAATCTGTTTTGTTTGTGTGTGAACATATACTCAAGTAACCACCTTTTAATTCCATTGCTTCTGCCTTATTCTTTGAACCACGGAATGGACTCTGGTAGACACAGGCTTACATCCTGCAGTTATGCCCATTGCCGGTTATTGATTTGCTAATTCCCCCTTATAAATATTCATAAACGAGCATTTTGGCTAACAGAAAGGCAGCATACATATGATAACGAAGAGGGCAAGAAAAATGATTAAGTGAACACCTTTCCTATGAGGAATGGTTCCTATGAGTCTGGAACTTTTCAGTTTAGAAAAAAGGTGACTGAGGGAGGCTGATAGAAGTTTATGCATGGGTAGAGAAAAGTATGAGAGAGAGCTTTTTCTCCCTACTAGAACGCTGGGACACCCAGTGACATAGATGAGCCATAGGTCCTCGATAAACAAACAAAATACTTCTTGAATAAATGAGCAATGAAATTGTGGAATTCACCTCCAGAGCGCATAGTGATGGTCACTAATACAGAGGGCTTAGATGGAAGAGATGATACACGAACATTTTCTCATCTCTCTAGGTTGATTTGAAAATCAACCTAGAAGAACAGCCGAGGGGAGGGCATCAAAACGTGCTCTTGAGAATGCCCATCTCAATTGGGGTGAAGTAATATTAAAGAGGTATGGGGCCACCTGATAAATTCTTATACACCCCAGAAAGTTGTGCAATCTCCGACTGGAGCTCCATATCACGCAGCCGTTGATGGACCGTAGGTTTTGCTCTATCCAGCCCTAGGTCCATCAAACATACAGGGTCAATGCCCATTGAGGCAACTTTTTGAATTATCTTAGTTAACCATTGTGGATATGGAGTAGCTGATAGAAAATAGCTTAATAGACCAGTTGAATTAAGGTGCACTTTCAGCCAATAACTAATGGTAATAAGGCATATCTTTGTTTCTACTTTAGGAAGTCCCACCTCCAATCTGAGTACAACATTCGGTACACAGTTAGGTGCATTAAAAACAGCCCCAAGATAGATAGTTTAACTCTTTCTAAGATGGTAAATTTATTATAAAAACCAAATTGTGCTCCGTAGCAAAGCTGGGATAGGGATTTGGCACTAAATACCTTAATGCCCGCAGGTATACATCCCCCACACCTTGTCCTGACGAACCTTAAAATAGCATTAGTGCTCCTTTGTGCTGATGTGATCACAGATTGGGAAGAGATGATACATTTTTGCAGAAGACTATCAAAGCCAAAGACAATAAATTAAAATAAATTAAAGGGGAGGGGACTAATTCCACCTCCACTCCAATCATGCACAGCTGAATTCAGTCAAGAAACATATGAAAAGAAACAAATTTAACAGCCCATTCCTGAGCTCCGCCTCCAGGCATGGCCCCCCGGGATGCCTCACAGGGCTTTGCACTGGTGGGACTTCGGTGGAAGGTGCAGCCGGCCTCTTTGGGTGGCGCTGCTGTGGCAGCACCAGGAGAATAGTGTCCAGGTCCCCCTTCCGGGGTCCGTGCTACCCTGGATGGCATAAGTGGCATGGGCAGGGGGCATGAAAGCCGGCAAAGCCCCTTCCTGGCTTCCTAAGGACTTTTGTCCTTTAGGCTCAAGAATGGGTTGTAAAAGAACTGCAATCCAATAAAAGGAAATTAAAAAGCAGCTTAAAACCAAATAAAAATACATTCCACAGAGTGGAGAACAACCAGAATGCTACTTCCAGCCCAGCTGGAACCGAAACTAGGAGTGTGGAGGTCCAATTTTATTGTCCTGTCCACTTTTTCCTCAGTTTGGGGGCCAATAAAATTGGACTCCCGATCCAATCTTTACTAAACTCAGGGGTTTGTATAAGGTGAGTCATCAGCAGCTATGTTGCAAATTTGGTGCCTCTCTCTTTAAAAAAAAAAAAAAAGCCCCCCTCAGAGCCCCAGAAAGATTCCCCATAGAGTATAATGGAGCCAAAAAAATTTGGGATTCATGCGAAAAGCTGGAAAAACCCCATACTGGTATGGAGATTCAGCTTTTTTTCAGGAGACACTAAAACATTTTGGGTCTAACATACCCAGATCCAAAAAATACTGATATTTTTTGTGCACACTCCTAACCAGAACCAAATCAGGTAGCTGCATGGATCCAACCCACCTTCTCTCCAGAGAAGTCTAACAATAGTACTAAGCATGGTGAGTAAAGGGAACTTTTATAAACAGAAGCAGCAAATCTCTTAATACCTATACTAGAAGGTTAATGGTTTTGCCTGTTGGATGAAACAGATTGCTGGCCTCGATAGACGACAGGTTTGATCCAGCAGAGCTCTTCCTATGTTCTTATGACAAGGAGCTAGACTTATTTGCAAACAAGCAATTCAGGCACAGTATGTTCAAATGCTGATTACATCCATATTAAAGTGCACAGCATCCCTGTCTATCTAATTGTCAGGAAAGCACTTACAGATATTTATGCTAAGGGGTACACATTTATACATATGAAGCTTCTGGGATTCAAAGACACTACAAGTCTTGCTTTACTGAATATTGCTAGATGTTTTCAATGTAATACCTCTGGTTTCACTCCATTTAGGAATTTTTTGACAGTGTCAATTTTGGAGATAAGCTGCTTGCATCATTTCAACATGATAAAATCTGATAGCTAGGTGGAATTATCTATTAACCGGAATGTTAAAAATTTATTGACTTGAAGTATAGCATCTTTATTATGTATCATAATAAACTCCTACTTGTAATTTGCCTTGAGACATTTTCTTTTCAAATGGCTACATTAATGCAAGTCATTATTTTCCAATTTCATTCTAAACGAAAATTATTTTCTGCCAATACAAAGGCTATTTACCAGTAGGCAGTTATTTTTCATTCTAATAGAAAGTATGGGAACATAATTTGATTCATACTTTTTGACTCACATGTTTGATTCTACCTCACAGGTTTCAACCAGGTTTTCCTGAATAAAATTAGTTGTCTTGAAACTTATCAGTTTAGCTTCAAACATGGATTTGAGGCAGAAATAACCTTGGTTGCCCTCATAGAGTACCTATATCAGGAAACTGAGGAGGAAAGTGCAATCCTGTTATTCTCATGAACCTCTAAGTCATGTTTGATGGTATGTTGCTGCAGTACTTTGATTGATGTACTTTGAGTGCTGCAATACTTCACAGGCTCAAATCATTTCTTGAAGTCACTTCTAGAAGTTGGTGCTGAAGAACTGATGCTCCACCCTGTGACCTGTGGTGTTTGTACTGGGGGTGTGTGCTTAGGAATCCATCTTGTGCCCTATTTTATTTAATACCTACATTAAACTACTGGGTAGACAAATCTGCAGATGATATGAAACTCTATCTTACTTTTCTGCCAAATTCTTATGTGGATGTGGAAGTTATGAACTAGTTTTTGAGAACAGTAAAATAGGTTATGGTGAACATGCTCTAACCTAAACTGCATAAAACAGAGGTTCTGTTAGTTAATGATACACTGATTTGGGTGGATTGGATATAACTAGGGCTGTGCATATCAATAAACCCAAGCTAAAATAAACCCAAAAAAGATTTTTTTGACTTCTTTCAGATTTAATTAAAGCTGAATATTAAAACTCAAAATCAAGCCTAAGCTGGATAGCTGATCGCTTCAGCTTTCCCCAGGCTTTTTCCTATGGCAATTTTTTAATGAGCTCTGGGGGAGGCATTTTTCGAGGTAGAGTCACCAAATTTGCAGCATAGCTGCAAGAGACTCTCCTTACAGGAACCCAATGTTTGGTAATGTTTGGGACAGGGGGTGCAATTTTATGGGCCCCCAAAGGGGTCACCCCCCCATTCTCCATAGGAAAACATGGTAAAGTTTACAATGCTTTTCTATGTAGGAGGGGGGCAACCTTTACAGGACCCCATAAAATTGGACCCCCTATGCCAAACTTTGCCAAACTTTGGGGATCATGCATGGAAGGTTCCTTGCAGCTACGCTGCAAATTTGGTGTATCTACCTTGAAAAATGTCCTTCCAGGAGAATTTTAAATATACTTACTTTTTACAGTCTGTAATGGCCGCATCCGCATGTAAGAATTGTGGGAAAATTCAGTTTCCCATGAATTGGATCCCTTGTCCCAAACTTTACTAAACTTTGGGGTTCATGCAAGGAGAGTCCCTTGCAGCTACCCTGAAAATTTGGTGACTCAACCTTGAAAAATACCCACAGAGCTCCTCAAAAAAATTCCATATATACTATAATGGGCCCAATTTGGAGGGTGGGGGCTAGATATAGAGCCGAAATACAGAATTACCAGTATGGGTATTCAACTAATTTCAGATTTCTCAAAACAATTGGGTTCAATAAGCCCAAACCCAAAATTTACTGGAATTTATTTATTTTTTTGCACAGCTGTTTTGGATGCATTGGCATACCCTATCATCCTTAATCACTTGTGTCTTGGAATAAACCTGTATCTGCTGTGGCCACTGGATGCTCAGATTTTGATGGCAGCCAGGAGTATCATTTATCAACTTAGACTGCTGTGTCTGCTGCACCATTTCACAGAAAAGGCTGATTTAGCTACAGCTATCCATATTCTAGTAACAAATTTAATATTGTGATATGTTCTATGTAGAGTGGTCATTGAAGAACATAGAAAACTCTAATTCGTTCAATTATATTTCTAGGACTACAATACTCCAAGGTCCTTCCTGGGAGTAAGTCCCACTGAATAACATGAAGCTTACTTTCAAGTAGACCATCTGAAGCACAGCAAGTTGAAACATCATTTCTGTGATGACACCACATATGCTGAATGTGCTCCCTGGGGAAATATTTTCATCCCTATGACATATTTGCAGTAAAAACCTGATTGTTTAGGAAGGCTCCTGAAGATCGTTGAACATTTTTGTAGGCAGGTTGATTTGATTTTTACCTCCCTCCTTTCCTCCTCTGTGATTCGAACATCTGTTCTGATTCTTACACACACTTGACTGTTGTGGCTTTTACCAGGTTTAATTTAATTGTTACTTATTTGTTTTGGATGTTTATTTTTTAAAATCCTAATTCCTTAGCCAGTTTGGTGATTGTTTTAAAAATGGCAACATACCAAATTTTTAAAAAGAAATGGTACTAACAGTTTATACCCAGGAACAAGTTATGCTAGCATAAACCCTTCAGCATCAAAGTGGCACCTACAGGCAGAGTAAGATCCATAACTTAGCGGTAAATCACATACCATGCATGTAGAAGGTCCCAGGTTCAATTTCTTCATTTTAAAATAACAGCATAAGGAGGGGAAATCATCTGTAACTTTGCTGGGTACCAGCCTTGCCCGGACACAAAGATCTTTTCAGGAGTGGAGATCAGAAACCCAATCTTAGCTGATTCTCTGACGAGATGGGAGTCAGCTTCTGATCCCCCCCCCCCCAAAAAAAAATTGTCACTGTCTCCATGCAAGGCTGGCAGAAACCAAATATCAGAAGGTGACTCTGATCAAGTGATCATCTCAGTGTCAGCTTCTGGGATCCAGCAAAATTTCAGAAATCGAATTCCAGCTGATCTTTTGACCAGCTGGAAATCAGCTTCTGAACAATCCTGTTCAGCTCATGAGCAGATAATGTGTGGCAAACATGGCACAGTATCCCTACATGAGATGGCTGCTGCCAGTCAAAGTAGACAATACTAAGCTCTATTGCCTAATGACCTTACAAAGTATAAGGCAGTTTCATAAACTCAGTAGGATCTCAGCAAGGACATCCTTTGCCTGTAAACATTGGGATGACTGTCTTACATGTTTTTAACAATAAAGCACACACAATCGATTTTCTAAGGCAAATAAACTTATCATATTAAAAATACTCATAAATCTGCATCTACAAAAACACTTCACAAGCAAATTAAAGCTTGGAAGTGTATAATCTACAACAGAGGACCTCCACAAATAAACTTTAAAATGCTCCATTAAATATGCTGTTTTTCCCCCAAAGATGATCCAACTCAGAAACAACATTCAAGGTGAAAATCTAGGAGCTTATTTAGACAAACTGAAGGCCATTATAATATTTTCTGTTTTGTTCACTGAACACCACCAATCCCTAGACTGATCCCCAGGGCATTCAGCTATTAACCTCTTTTCACACTGTGAATTGGCTATTTATTCCTTCACTTAATGTCCTATCTCTTAAACACGTTTTAATTCATAACAGGATTTTACTTCTGACACTGTGCTTGTTGCCAAATTTTCCTAATGACCTCTTCTGTGAGACTTTATCAGGCAACCTTTAGAAGTTTAAGTAAATTAAATCCATGTGTTTCCCCCCTCATGTATTTATTCTCCCTGTTAGCTCTTTCAAAGCTTTCTAACACATTATCCCCTTTAGAAGCTGGATAAGCATTAAATCCATTAGATTTCTTCTTTCATTTAGTTATTCTCTATGGTTGTACTAGCATGGATGCATTAGAGTTGTTTATTTCTTATTCAGCAGCTTTGACACAGAACTCGCAAACTATAAAGAGCATCCATTGTCCCTTCAGTAAAGTATGTGACCTGTAAGCTCTGGCCCTTGGAATAAGAAGCTAATACTTAGATGGTGCTATACACAGGCAAATGCCAGTTCCCTGAAAGTGAAGGATGTGAGGTGAAGGAGAAGAGACCTAGACAGGTTCCTGCCAGACTGCCTAGTGTGGCCTTGCTAATCAGAAGAGGTTACTAGTAGGATCTTTAGAAGGCAGCAAGCCTTCCTTCCTGTCAGTCTCTAGTAGTGTTGCAAGGCAGAAGGGATGCACTTGGCTTGCCAGGGTTATTTATTCCCCAAGGCTCTCTTGGGCATTTTAGGTATCATTTAGAAATAGCTACATTTCCAAGATGCTTTTGCATCTGCACTGTCAACAGACTTAACAGTGGTATTCAGTGTGTTGGTGCATGCTCAGAACTTATTGGATTGAAGAATGATTCCCTATGTTAGTGCATGTAAAGTCTGGAATACTAGAGGGACAAGCCATACAACATCTGGGGGATGTTGTGTGGCTTGTCTCTCTAGTACTCCAGACTTTACACCCAACACAGCAGCAGCCTTCCCCAAAGAGAATTTCTTTTGGACAGGGGCTTTTTCTATGCCAATAGCTTATGATTTAGTGGCCAAGACATGGCGGTTGCTAATTCATCCCAATCTTGTTTTCAGAGTTAAGAGAAGTGGAATTCCCAAAATTAAAGCCAGGGAGATAGATCACGATGAGTAGCCATGTTTGTCTGTAGCAGTAGAAAAGAGCAAGAGTCCAGTAGCACTTTAAAGACTAACAAAATTTCTGGCAGGGTATGAGGTTTCGTGAGTCACAACTCACTTCTACAGATACTCAAGACACTGGCTGAGTTTGGAGTCAGAGTGGGTCTGCCCAACAAAGGCAGTTATGGTCAGGCAGGCTGCCTAGAACAGCCCACCTATTTAAATATGTTAGCATATGGCATAGATCATTTTATTTAAATAAACTAATTAAACCCAAGCTGCTGTCTCATGTATTCATTTGTGGGGTGCCTGCGGCAGTAGGTAGACTGAATTCCTAAATTCAAAAGTGGTTTGACTCTATCTGAAAAGTACTATTTAATAAATGCTTAGTGTTGCAAGTTAGGTAGCTTCACTTACTGAAGAGCAAGATCACTTGGAGAATATTATTGTTCCTTTCAGTGAAGGATCCTTCTGTTGATTTCTTGGTGCTGTGCTAGGCATTTTTTCTTTTTAGTTAATTTGGGTATTTTTTTAAAAGTATAAGATCTGGGCTGGAAAAGATGCCAAACGGGTTCAATCCTCCAGAAACTCCATTGCCTAACTTTGGGGAAATTAGGCTCCTTCACTGGGGAAAGCATTAGAGTAGGTACCAGGAAAATAACTGAAGCTGAGGACCTATTTAATCCAAGTCATTTCTCACATTGCTTGATTCCTGGATCCAGAAGTAGAAATTACTTATGTATTTATTTTGATATTTATACCTTGATTTTTTCCCCAAAGGGGACTCACAGTGGCTTACAACATTGTCCTCCCCTCCTCTGTTTTATCCTTACAACACCAAATCTGTGAGGTGAACAAGCTGAGAGAGTCTGAGAGGCCTAAGTTCACCCTGCAAGCTTCCATGGCAGAATGGGGATTTGAACCTGCATTTCCCGGGACCCAGTCTGACACTACACCACGCTGCCTCTCTCAGAGAATTTCATTAGCAAGTCCATAGGGCTCTGTCATTTGGTTTCACATTGTATCTAGAGCAGAAAGAGATTTGTGACCTTCATCTCAAGGTCTATTTTTAGGCTGTCTATAAGAGATGTGATGTGGACAAAAAGTACTGTTTATTCTGAAAATGTGTCTTTAATTGAGGAATGCAGCATGTCATAGTCTGTGAAAATAAATAGGCTGCGCAGAAAAGCACAGAGTATGATGAACTGTGAAATGAAGTTTTGACAAGCTGCATACTCTACACTTTAGCTGCAATCAATTGCTACAAAATGACATAATCTTCAGAATGTTGCTGCAGAGGCTGAAATTAACTAGTCAAATCCATAATGAAGTACAGTATTAAGTACCAGCTGAGCAATAGGTATCTTTTAAGGGGGAAAAGAAGCCTGCAGCATATTAGGAAATAGGTAGAAATAGCAAATGGGTTAGCATAAAGGCATGACAGTACAATATATTTTCATCATCTTTAAGAATGTTTTGATACTAGCATGACTTTGCACATGCAGATAGTAGTAGATAGGCCTTCTGTGATGGTTTTTAGTGCCCTGTGGGATATATGATATTGTATTCCACCATCCAGGGAGCCAGTGTGGTGTAGTGGTTAAGAGCAGTGGACTCTAATCTGGAGAACGGGTTCAATTCCCCACTCCCCCATGTGATGCCTGATGGATGATTCTGGACCAGTCACAGTTCTCTTAGAACTCTCTCAGCCCATGTAGAGGCAGACAATGGCAAACCATCTCCAAATGTCTCTTGCCTTGAAAACCCTACAGGTTCACCATAAGCCAACTGTAACTCGATGACATACACACACACACACACTCACATTCCACCATCCACTTGTATATTTATTTATGGTAATTATAAAATAATTCCCATAAAGTGCTCAAGGTCATACCACCGTCTGTAAAATCATGATGAATTCACACATTTTTTTGACTTATTTATCACATTTATATCTCACCTTTCCATGTAAAAATAATTAAGTTTGGCTAGTGTTAAATTAGACAAGGGGAGGAGATGGGGCTCCGAGATAAAGCATCTGCCTGGCATGCACAAGGTCCCAGTTTCAATCCCCAACATCACCAGGTTTTTTGTTTTTTTTAAAGGATTGGTTTGTAGGTGATGTGAAAGAGCTCTTCCTGAGACCCTGGAGAGTTGATGCCATTCTGAGTATGCAATACTGACTGTGATGGACCAGTGGTATGATTCTGTATAAGGCAGCTTTATGTGTCCATGTGTAATTTGCACAAGGATGCAATGTAAGCTTCACAACTGATATGAATGCAATGATTAAAAGCTTAGAGACCTTTTACTTTGCAGTCATGCAAAAATTAGCCAGTTTGAAATGGAAAAGATGCAGTTATGCACTTCTGTTTAAATGGCAAAATTCCCTACACTATAACACTAACTAGTAATGGCAGTTGGGGTATTTGCTTCCCAAACACATATGGTCTCTGAGTAGGTACCCATCAGCATGATGGAAGACACCCTTATATAAAAAAATAACTCCTAACAGCATGTAAGAATCTGTTCCAAAATTGCCTTATACCTGAATAACTAATACTACAAAATGCTGTGTCTAGCATCACAGAACATGACCTGACTCAAGCTTTTGTTACATTTCAGCAGAGAAGAAACTCCATCACTGTGGACCAGCTACTGAATATGCCTCTTATGTTCTTTCCATGGTTGTTCAATATGAAGAGGTAGCTTTTGACTGATCCTGATGAGGCAGTTGTACAGAAGACCCAAGGGTTTAAAGCTTGAGTAACAATCTACTTGGAAAGTTGCTGGAAGTCAGTGCAAATCCTGGAGTATTTGTATAATTACATTCGCAGCAGCTCATATCTTTCATCAGTAGGCTATGTTCTGCATTAGCTCAGCTGCCAAGCAGTTATCAAGACTACCCCACTGAGATAACATTTAGAGATGCTGCCTAGTGCAGAACAGTGCTAGGAACATAAGAGCCAGCAAAGGAACATAGTCTAATACTGACAGCAGCTGTCCAATTGTAATAGGGGAATCACAGCCACTCTCTCTGCATTGAACTGCTGTTCCTTTCTCATTCCTAAGCGTCTGAACTTAAATTATCCAATCAGTCAACCTTGAATGCATACTATGTTAAAATTATGAAAGCATGCACGACAGTTTCAGATCCAGCCCACTTGTTTTTCAAAGATCTTGAGAAAAACTGAACTGCATAGCTGTTGGCTCAAAAACTAATGTTTGGAAAACAGCATTATGAAATATATGATAATTCCAATAAAATATAATAATATTAGATGACAATTCAGGTAATTAACTTTCCCCAGCTTTTCCACATATCAGTTGCAAAGGATAATAGCAAACAAATAAAATGAGATTTTAAATAATCCTGTTTTTAATAAGCACTTTCTCCAGACTGTATTTTATTTATTTACTCCATTTATACTCTACTCTTCTCCCCAATGGGGACTCGAAGTGGCTTACATGGCTCTCATCTCCTCCATTTTATCCTCAACAATATTGTGAGGTAGGTTAGTCCTCACCAGTGGTGCATGGCCTAAGGTCACCCATCAACCTTCCATTGCAGAGTGGGGATTTGAACCCAAATCTCCCAGATCTTAGTGGGACACTCTTACTGTTACATCACACAGGTTTATACACTGTTTTGGCATAACCTCCAATAATTATTATTTGGCTCACCTCCCTGCCTGTGTTATGCGTTTGTGTTTTTAAAATATTTTTATTGAATTGTTCAAATATTTATATATACTTTATTTTAGATGCTGTTTTAATGACATAAATGATTTCATATTGACATGATTTAATGTTTTGATATTTACCACCTTGGGGACCGTATTTGGCGGGAAAGGTGTCATACAAATGTTATAAATAAATAAAATATAAGCATGATGGTACTGTAATTTTATAAATATTCATATCAACAATTCAAGCTCTCAAGGCATAGTAATATCTTGGAAGGCAAACAAATTATGATCGGATATTAGTCTTAATTATGGAACTTAATGGAATATAGGCAAAGTATTAGTTACAGCTATCTTGCTGAAGTTTGCAGATGGTACATCTAAATTGATCCAATAGATCCAGGATTGGTTTCTACAACCTCCTGGAAAAAAAGTAATTCAAATTAATCTTAGTTTTCAAAAGGAGCACTGCATGGCCACTGTTTTACAAAAATAGATGGCTACTGCTTATTTAATTATTGAAAAAGCAGGGAAGGAAGTAGAGCAATTTCATATTAATCCTAGTCATTAATCCTAATGGAGGAGTGCAGAAGTATGAAGAAGGAAGGAATTACAGTGTGACATGTAGGTATCCTATTTTCTGTTTAAGGAAAGATGGAAACAGGAAGGTCAAGGAGAGAAATTTGATACAGAAGATTTACTAGTTATGAGCCTTGAGTAAACCCCAAAGACAGAGACATTTGAGAAGTCATTGAATTTGAAAGACAGAGGTGCCACATTCTCACCAGATTATAGTTTGTCCATTTGGTATTATTTTAAGGTCTATAACCTGGAGAATCTCTGCATCTGAATGCTAGACATCCAACAGTAAAAATATAAAAAAGAAGAAAAGGAGATTGTCAGAGATTAATAGTTTACATTGCCATGCAGTTTTGTTTAGGATAGCACAGCAGAAAGAAAATTATTCCCAGGGACTTCTAGAGGGCACATCATTTAGCTGTCCGCCTAAATATATATACCAGTTAATACGTTTTTTATTTTCTATGCCAGATATTAAAATGATTACAATAATTCTACCTAGTTAAAGACACTGTGCACTGATCTCAATACCTTTCTTTGTACAGTTATTTTGCAAATAGAGTAGCTACCACTTTCATTAATGCTTTCTCTTAATTATAGCTTTCCTGCTTTTTGTTCTCTCTCTCTGTCCCTGAAGTCTAAAAAATCATGCAAACATTAAACTGTGGAATCATACTTTTTGTTTCAGTTGCTGTCATTAATGCATTAAGATAAAAGGGCCATTTTATTACCACAAAGTATCAACATGTTGCTTTTTTATTTGGAGTTTATGATAATAGGCAAAAGAGATTGTTATGTTGCCAGAGAAAGCGTTACAGATTTTTTAACTATTATTATATTGCATATGACTTAATGCTACTTTGTACAACTGCTGTAATATTCAAACCATTATTGACTACTAAAATCAGAACATTTGTTTAAAAAGAAAGATACCTACAGTAACAACAACAATAACAGCCCATTCCTGAGCTTTGTGGCCCCCAGGGACAGTGTGGCTGGGGCGCCACCATGGCGCCTCCAAAGAAGTTTGGAGGCTGCCTCGGGCAGGAAAATGGGCTGTTTTATAGGTGAAAATAAAAATAGGGGTGGGAAAAAGCCCCATCGACTAAAGAGATGTTGCACCAGCAAAACCTCGCACAGCACTGCCAAGGCAGAGTGGGGCATTCCCAGGCTGGAAGGGGTTAGGGAGCTGCTTACTGGCAGCTCTGCCCCCAGAACACCCCGGGAGGATGGTGCGAGCACTTGCACCATTGGGATGCGGAAGGTCAGCTGGCATTCCAGGGCCATGCTGCTGTGGCAGTCCAGCATGCACAGCCCAGCACCAGCATCCATGCCAGTCTTGCTGGCGCAAGTAGCATGGGCACCAGCACAAGGAGCACAGGTGCCAACACGGCCATAGTGCACCTCCTGAGCTCTTTCAGCCTCCGAGCTCTGGAATGCGCTCTAACAATAGTAAACCACGGTTGGATACTTCCACAATTTCAAGCAATTATGCCTTTTCTGCTACTTATTGCCAAAGTTTTCAGAATATGTTTAAAATATGCAGGTAACTTATTGCACATAAAAGATAATTATTGCCTACTTGTAACAGATATGCACAGAACTATGCATGTATGAAGGGCCACTGTGGCCAGCAGAGATGCAATTGTGCATCCAGCTTTCTTGTAATGATTCAATTAACTCATCCAGAGTGAGGCAGAATATCTGGCAACTCAGATTGCATTCATCTTAAAAAAATAATAACTACAAAGAACTTCATCTTACACTTGTTTCCAATCAGTGACTTAATAACAAGAGCAGCAATAGAAGACGGAAATGTTAAAAGGATTATCTATTAAAAAGGAGACGTGCTCTGAAACTAGAAATGAAATGTCAATGAGGTGGAGATATCTTGAGGGGGACTGGTCCAGATGGCAAGATCTAAAGAATCTGCAATTGCTCCAAAAGTGTCAAGCCATGTAATTAGATAGCAATGCCAAATAACAAACAGAATAAGAGAAGCCATATATAAATTTAAAAATGTGAAATTATTTGGAGTAAATTCACAGTTTCCTTTTCAGTGAAAAGCTGGTTGAATGGAGTGGGGGGGGGGGGTTCTGATACTGTTCTTTTATCTTAAGAGATACAGTATGGCCTTCAAACAATAAATGAACTAGTATTTTTAATTGATGCAGGCCAGCAGTTGTCGTGTTGGCTGACATTTCATTGTTGGCTTTCAACCCAAGCTTAAAATTAAAACTCTACTTGTGGCTTCATTCAAATCAATTTCAGTAAAAGGCCAAATGCATTCTGCAGAACCTCTTATATTTCTCTGCTTCCTTAAAGAGTACTGATCACAAGAGCAGGATATGACTGCAAAATCCAGTACAGGCATTCAACACTCTAGGGATTTCCATTAATTTCCAAATAAATTGGAAAAAATGAACCCCAAACCACATCTATTCTGTTTCGGTCACAAAGACAAATTGAAAAATGACAAAGGAAAGCATACCTTTACTGATTTTTGTCCTCATTTTCCCCTTTCCTCCTGGTCCTTCTCCTCTACCACCATCCTCCTCTTCCTCTACCCCCTGCAATAGTGCTTAAAGGGAAGCCTCAACTATGACCTCTGCTGCCTCTACAGCGTCTCCAGAATGGGGTGACTAGGCCATTCATTCAAAAGTCAGAAAAACCTTTCTCTTCCTTGAGGGCTTCAACTGTCACTTCAGGTGCATCTGACAAGCTATGCCTGCTAAATTCATAGAAACATTACCCTCAAGATTTTGAAATTATATTAGGCAGGCATCTGAAGGGCTCCATCTGCGAGAATGTAGTAGGTGGATGCATTAGAAATGTCCTGGAAGAATTTTGAGGCAGATAGATCCCACTTTTTTGGCTGTTGGTTTGTTGGTGCATGGGGAGTGGGGGTGGGGGTGGGGGTGGACTGGATACACGAATGACCAAACTTTTTTCCTTTGATTCAGAGGTAGCAGCTTTCATTCATAATCTCTAGGCTAGATAGTGATCATAGGTGTTGACTTTGGCTCAGTGGTACAGCTTCTGCTTTGTATGCAAAACGTTCCAGGTTCAATACTGAACATCTCCAGACAGAAATGATGAAGAAGTAGGTGATATGAAAGACCTCTGCCTGAGACTCTGGAAAGCTGCTGTTGGAGTGCACAATACTGATATTGATAGACAGTTGGTTTGACTCCACTATAAGGCAGCTTTTTGTGTCCATGAGGCCTTTGTGATAGGAACTTGGGGTCGTAGCTTTGCAATGACAGTTTTCCATTGCTACATTGGCTCTTTTTAACTTATAGTTGCCATTCAAACTCTGAATTAGACTTAAACCTGAAATAGAGAGGGCTCATCATATCTTGAAGGTCACTGCCTTCTTCATGTTGAAGGTCACTGTCACAAAACCTTTATGATAACTTAAAAGTGCATTAAGTCCAGTGATCATTTAGCTGGGCCTTCAGTTGTTCCCCCCACAGTAGAAGTATATTCACGCAGGCATGTTCATTATTTAATGACTGCAACATCAAGTGAAGGTTCACATATGAAAACAGATGAAACAAAGGTGTGCTCCTTCAGTCACCCTGGAGAGGGTAAATGGATATCCTGTAGGGTTGTGCATATTGATAAACCTGAAGTGAAAATAAACCAAAAATTAGCCGTTTTTGGCAATATTTGGGCTTTGTAAACTGTTCCATATTTCTCTATGGAGGAGGGGCACCCCTTCTAGACCCCTTAAAATTGGACCCCCTGACCCAATCTTAACCAAACTTTGGGATTCATGCAAGTGGAGTCCCTTCAAGCTACCCGGAAAATTTGGGAACTCTACCTCCATAAACGCCCCCACAGGAGTTTAAAAAATAAATCCCCACACAACCATAATATCCTGTAGTTGGCGGTGAAGGGGTGGGCTTCTGGTTCCTCATCTGCCTTCTCCTCCAGGGTGAGCAATAGCCAGGAGCTTCAGAGGGCACCCATTCCTTGGAACCAGCCCTGCCTTACAGATTTACAATCTTCATCATGTGAAACCTCCATCACAAACAACACAAACAGGTTTGTTTAACCTTTTATTACATCAAATGGCAAACTTAATGGAAATTGCATTAAGGTCAGCTACAAGTGATATCAACAGGTTGTATACACAGTTATGTGAATTAAGTTTATCAATACTTAGGACAATCAGAATCCAAGCCTCCCTTTCAGAAGCCTTGTTAATTTGTCCTCGGTTTTGGTGGTCAGGGTTCAACTATTACTGGGAATCGATATTTGCAACATGCACTCAACAGAATGAAAACAAGAATCCAAATATTGAATAATTTATAGTAAGGAGATGGAAAAATTCTTACAAATTGTCCTTTATTCATTTTATTGTAATATAATATTTAAGATAATAAAAGTAAGCATCAAGGAAGCAGAACTATTTTAAAATGGTATTTAATGATAGACAAACTTAGGTAAAGTGCTATGCAAAACTGTCAAAATAATGATGAAAGCTCACTGCTACATGAATTAGGTACATGTTTTATTTATCTGTATCTTTAATTGGTATTTTCTCGATCCTACTATAATCCTCTTTATTTTTAAGGATCACTCAACCTACATGTCCAAACGAACAAGTAAGCAGCTTATAATTTGAATTATAAAACTGACAGCAAAGGTCCTCAAAAATGTCATTAGAAGGTCCTCAAAAATGTCATTAGAAGTCCTCAAAAATGTCAAAAATGTCACTCAGGACAACCTGTTACATGTTTATGGTTTTTGATGTCATCATTCTCTTCAGAGAATGCTGCACACTCACAGTAGACAGTTATCTGTGTCATGTAACCTTACCACACAGAACAAAGTATCCTATAGAAACAGAGACTTGTATGTGAATGTCAGAATGCAACAGACAATGCATGCTTCTCTGATTAATGAATTTAGGCTCAGTTTTTTCCAGTAATTACTCTATACTTTTTAGACATAGGGGTCTGTCAGTTTCTTTAACCCACTTTTGCTTCTGAAGCCAAACATTTTTTTTAAGGTTCACATATGTTAATGGTAAATCCCTGTTCTGATGCAGTTAATGAAACCTTAATCTGGATTTTTCAAAACCTAATTTGTTCCAAAGTTTGGTTGTTCTGCTACCATAGATTGTTAATTGAAAGGTCTGCCATGTTCAAAGGTGGAGAGCTGAGTTCACAGGAGGGAATGGTACTGACCAGTTATTATTAAAATGGCATATCGATATACTGCAAAAGTCTTTTAAAAAAGAAAAAAGTGGTGCACAGTGCAAGAAACTGTGCTGCAGTCTGAAAAAGAAATAACAATTTGCAGCTATTTACAAAACAGATTTAAATGCTGTTTGAAACCACCAATAATCTACTCAATAGATTTTATCTACAAATAACTTCAGAACATCCAGATTTATCTTTTTCTTTTATTATTATTACTAAGCCTAACAATTATTCCATGGGAGTTTTAAGAACTACGGTATTCCTGTAGGCTCATGCACTGCTGTATTTATTGGAGGCGAGATTAGCAATGGCACAATTCTCTTCACCATGACAAAACTTCTCAACTCAGCTGTAAACCTCATTTATAATGAAAGAATCACAACCAGACCTCATAAATCCTGGAAACATTTGTGTCTCATTGCAAATAAACTGTTCCCCATAGACTAGGCCCATTTATTTTTTTGTCAAGTCAGTCTTGCAGATTCATCACTAATGTAGAAAAAGGAAGAGTTATACAATAAAGATCTGTTTCATTATATACCCACATTGGCGGGAACACAAAGATCTGTTCAAGGGACAAAATTACAAAGCCTTGAGGCATCCTAAAGACAAAAGAATATATTATGGCATATGTTTCAGGATCCACATCCTACTTTGTCAGATGCAGGAAGTCTTACACTCAGTTATGGGGTGGTCTGTGTAAATTACATTGCAAATACTAGTGAAAACCAGACCTAGTTGAAATAGTAAGCAACACAATTAGAGCAGGTATTGACAGTACCTAAATATGAGTTTATAGCAACACTATTTAGGTATTTAAGGCTCAAAAGCAGCAATTTTTAATGCACCCTGAAAAAAAAATTGGGAGCCAATGGTATAAAACTGCATATACAGTGTAGTTTATGATCAGTTGACAAGAGTGTGATATCTATGCTGAATGATTATCCCAAAAAAGATGATCAATATTTTACTCCCTGACCTGCCTTGTATTGTATGTCTGTGTCCAATTCCTTAGAGGATGAATGAGTCATGAGACAGAGGCACACTCTTAAGCTGGCTGCACTCCCTTTTCTCAATGAATGCTTTCTGAGGTGTGCAGGAAGCAGAAGTGAGGGACCTGGTTTGTCAGCTACAGAATGGTCTGGGACAGAGGAGAGGTTCTGTGGCAGAAGAAAGACAGATTATTCATTATATAAGCAAAACAAAAGATTATGACAATTGGCTTGTGCTGATGATGTTCAATGCCTAGATGCAATGTTAGCTCCCTACCTTACCCAAGCATTTAAAATCAAAGCATGTGAACATACTTCGGTCTCTCTTTTTGAAGTATGTGTGACTACAGTGTACCAATGCATTGATATGCTACAGACACACTTCTCCACTGGCTGACCTCTCAGTCAATGATATCTCCATCTCCACCAATTTATCTCCTTTTGTTGGGGAATGAAACTCCTAGCTGTCATTTTCCTGAGACTGATGGAATTTGAACCTCTTTTACCTCAGGTGACTGTGGGGCCTTTGCTTTTCCATCATCATCAGCAGCAGAAGGATGAGGCAGAAGCAACAGTAAGTGGAGTGGAATGGAAAGGAAAACCTCTGCAGGGAAACAGGGCCAAAAAAAAAAAGCCACTCAGCTGCAAGAGGGCCATCTTTCCTTGCTGGCTCACCTGTTCTCTTGGTGCAACATCCTTCAATCGAAGGTAAGTGTCCATGCGGCATTTCATTCTTCAATGCAGGGAGAGGGAAGGAGAGCCAACAATGATGTCAGCTGGGAAGTAGGTATCATTAGTGATGTCAGTTGGAAAGTTACCAGCTTTGGCACCCAGGATGCCATGATGCCTGCTGATGTGTTTCCTGATGTCTACTTGTTTCTTGAGTGTTGATGATAAATCCAGAGCTTGTTCAATGAAGCATTAAAAAGCTAGGCAGCCTTGTACCACTCCAAACCAGGTGACAGGCAAAGCACTGAGCTCATTACAGTTGTACACCATCATCTGGGCCATAGGTACAGAGTTTCTTATGTCTCTGGACTTAGAATACCTCTCCCTGTGGCTGTGCAGTGCCCCACTCCCTCTTCTTTGGAAATGGAAACCAAATAGTGCCTCTCCCCAAGGAAAAGAGCCAATCCCAGCATTCCTCTGTCATAAGTGAAGCAATGCTTCAGACAAGTGCAGGAGATATTGCCTTTGCTTCATCAGAGAGTGCCCATTCAGAAGCAGCTGCTTCCATCACAGGGGAATGTTTGGTTTGTAGTCTCTCAATGTTTTGTGATTGACCCCACCCCATTTTATAAAAGTACCCACTAACCCTTTTCAAAATTATGCAAGTGTTTAACAAGTTTGGAGATCCAATCAGAAAATCAGACACTGGTCTGATACAGTCACACATTAATTAAAATAAACATGCAAAGTGGTGTCTGTCTCTATTTAATATATGCCTTTGCTTTACACTCTATTGTTATTTTAAAACTGCTTCCCAACAGAAAACAGCAAGGACACTTGTCTGTCAGTGAAGGTCTTTACGATCTGTGCTACCCTTCCACGGAAAATAATACTGTCTTTTATTTGAAAGCCCTTATTATTCCTTACAGATAGGAGTTTGAAAGATACAAGTTGTGGCCTATCAACAAGCACTGTGCTCCACAGATAAAATCAATGCCAGATTATTTTCCAAGCCAGACTTCTCTACCTGAGAAGGATTTAGTCTCAACCTACTCTCAGATAACCCTGAGAAAAAACCAACATGTATTTTTCTAGCCCCCAAGTATCTCTGCTGGAAAAAAAAGAAGAACCATGGTTAGGTATGTACAAGTACCACCTGTCCCTTTATTTCTCTGGAGTTTTCTGCTTTCCTTCTCCACAACTCTCGATATCCATGGATAGTCCTCTTGGATATTCTTATTTTTACTAAGTAATGTCTGCTCAAGCAGTGTTCATATTTTCTCCCTGAAAGAGCAACAGCATAAATATATGCACATTTTAGCAGTGGGTAAGTTAATGTGCGGTGACTAGTTGCACAAGCTATAGATGCAGATCTCATTGAGAATAATAGGAGACTAATGGACATCTGCACTCAGATGCACATTCCAATCTGATGCCAATGGGCATTTCCATAGCCACAGCCTGCTTTTCTTCCTCTTTACAGAGCTTACGCAAGAGTGTGTGCAACCAACTGCCAATTATTTTATTTTTCCAGTAAAAAAGTAAATTGGGTAGAATTGGACATAAAACATGTTTGGGATAACTGTCCATGCCAATAGGATGACAATGTCTGCATCCAAAATTCAACCTGGCTGTTATGTCCAGGAAATGCCACCAACACCACCATTTTATGCCAAAGTAGCCTTAAAATAATCTGTAATTTGTTTTAGCTGTTCAGAGTTTGGATTTCTATATTAAACAGAAATAAGTTTTATATTTATGTTCATATTCTGCCCCCGCCCCAGCTTCCTTTCAGTGAAGAGAAGTCAAGTTGATGGATCCAAGTTCACAAAAATATAATGTTCTAAATTAAAAATGAAAACATAAGGATTAATAACATGATTGTATGGATGCTCTCCTCTATGTTATACTTTATCATTCTATGATCAATTTGTTAACACTAAAAATAGGTTAAAGTTATACAAGAAAAACAAACAGGATGTCTGGACAGATGGGTATCATTTTATTAGAAGTATAGCTCCAGCCTTGAGCTGGACTATCATTTGTCCCGGGGGGGGGGGGAGAGAAGGATGACTTTGGGCAATTGGGCCTAGCACTGACTGTCAGCCAGACAGCTCTCAAGTAGCTTCCTGCAGCCCTTCCTCAGAGGGTGGGGCATGCAGCTGCAGGGTTTTTTGGTCCATGGCTCAGATTAAAAGGAGCAGGCTGAAGAGTCACTGGGCATTCAGCACTGAGTAGATGGGTGTCATTTTATTAAATCTTCCTCTGAATGGTTTCATGAATGGCTCCCCTCCCCAGTGCCATTAAGAAAGCCATACAGCCTAATATATTGTCCAAGAAGCATAGTTTCAAGTCCAAGAAAATATATTCTTTCCCCATATACTTGTTTTCAGCAAATTGGGTTCATTTCATCATCCTTACCAAGAGAGAGTAATTTAAATAGTATTGATTCACACCTGCCTTCACAACTTGAAAAGCTTGGAAATATTTCCTTCCACCAGCAGATGGTAGATGTGGTAGCTGGAGTAAAGAAGGAGAGCTGATGATACTATTAAAATGGCTGATATCAATTATTAATTATTTAATGAGCAACTGATGGGGAGCTCAGCGCTGCATACAGCATGGGGACACAGAGGACGATGCTACTCTGAAAGCCAAGTAACCAGATGGGAGGCCACACCTAAGGTTCTTAATTACTCCTTTTGTTTAAAACCATAGTCAGAAAGGCTGCATTGTTCTGTGGATTCATGTTCTTTTTCACTATGGGATTACTACTCACTCACTAAAGCTTAACTGTGAAGAGTGTCCTTGTTATGTACAAAATGTGCATTGGAATTTAACTTAAAAAAACTTGTTTGAACGATAAACTAAAACTGAGGGAAATTATTGTTTAGCTTTTCAAGATGTATATTTTATTTTGAATTGAATTTAGAGGAATGATGAAAATGTCCATAGAAGACAAGAACATATTTTCCATAGGCTTGGACACAATTTCTATTGGGAGACTATGGACTAGCTTGGATGAAAGCTCTTTAGCAAAGTTTGTGCTAAGTAATGCTGAGTAATGTGTACAGAAAACAGCAATACCATGGGGCTGTTACAATACACCCAGTGAGACTCTTGGGCACACTAAAAGGTCCCCCCCACCCGGAATCCCATCCAATCCAATGCATCAGGATATGATGCCAACACTGTCGTGATTGTCCCAAATGGTGCACCAGGCAAGAAGCAGCTCTGTCTCTATTTGTTTAACTCTCGAATAGCTTATTTTTATTGCCTTTGTAGCCCATTTAACAACTCAGATACATTGTTTACATGCATGCTGTATCCTTGGCATATAAAATGACGGATTTGAATGCCAGCTCCAGGTTGGGAAATTCCTGGAGATTTTGTGGTTGAGTCTGAAGAGGACAGGGTTTGTGAAAGGAAGAGGTGTCATCTGATATAATGCCATAGAGTCCACCCCACAGAGCAGCCATTTTCTACAGGGGCACAGATTTCTGATCTGGAGTTCAGTTGTAATTCTGGGGGATCTCTGGGTTCCACCTGGAGGTTGGCAACCCTAGGCCTGGCAGCAACCTCTGAGTGACTTGATATTACTCAACTTGCATGACTCAACTAGGCCTGGCTGCTTGCTACTGTTCAACAGAAGCCACCCTAAGAAGGCTAGTGTGGTATAGTGGCTAGAGTGTCAAGGTAGAGTCTTGGAGACACAGGTTCAAATTCCCATCTTACTGTGGAAACTCACTGGTTGATTTTAGACCGGTCGGATACTAAAATCCGACTAACCAACCTCATGGAGTTGCGGTGCAGATAACAAGTAGGAAAGAAGAATAACATAAACTTCTTTGGTCCCCACTATGAAGAAAAGTGGGGTAAAAATAAAATAAATGAATAATAAATATGAATAAGATGGGTAGTAAATAGAAGGTAGGTTGATGAATAAATAAGATGGATGGTAGACAGAAGGTTGGTTGATGAATGGCTGAAAATGAGAGAATGAGGCAAGGGAAGGGAAAGAGGAAATAGTGTGGTGAGGGGGATAGAGAGGAAAGTAAGATGCCACCCCACAAGTCCTTGAGGGTTCCCTACCAAGAAAGTGGGCCTGGCCCAGTGGCTGGCACCACAAAACTGGGCCACAGTTTTCCTAGGTAGAGGCAGCTAAAAGGGCGGGGGGAGAAAGCTTAAGACAGAGGGTCAGATACATGTAGGTTGGCTGTTGGATGGGAAGGAGATAGTGTTAGCAACTGCAGGTTAGGAAATACCTGGAGATTGGGGGGAAGTCTGGGGAGAGTGGGGTTTGTGGAGGGAGGGACATTAGAAGGGCATAATGCCATAGATTCCACCCTACAAAGCAGCCATTTACTCCAGGGAAACTAGGGTTGCCAACCTCCAGGTGGGGGCTGGAGATCACTCAGAATTACAACTGCTCTCCCGATGACAGAGATCAGATCTCCTGGAGAAAATGCCTGCTTTGGAGGATGGACTGTATGGCGTTATATCCTGCTAGGCCCCTTCCCTCCCCAAACCTTGCTTCCCAAGGCTCCACCACCAAATCTCCAGGAATTCCCTAACCTAGAGCTGGCAACCCTAACAAGGAAGCAGGAAAAGGGGAGATGCTACAGGGGCTTTCAGGAAAGGGGAAGAGGAAATAGTGGAGGAGAGAGAAATCAGATGTCTCCTAAAAGTCCTTGCAGGTTTCCCCTTGTACATATCTAACATTAGCTACCAATATTCTGTCTCACACTACTGAACATTCCATATCTGTATAAGCTGGATCTAGGTACAATGCAGCATGAGAAGATGTACCAATGTAGACCTCAAGTGAAATACCACATTTTTAAATTCTCTGGATGTGGAAAATAGTTCAGCAAGGATATGCTGGATTTTAATCTCTCTTCTATAGTATTTTTTATTTGTGTGGAGTTTTTTATACAGAGGAATCATTAAAAATGGCACATGCCATCTACAGTCAAAGTGATACAATCCACACTGCCATATCAGGATTGTGATTCTTTGGTGTGCATAGATGGGGCTCCCAAAAGAAACCTTCAACAACATTTTCCTCTCCACTCATATTTAGAAGAACATTCATAAAATTCTTGATTAAAATTAGTACACTGCTAATTGCTCCAGGTTCTATGTGACTCTCTGTGCTAATGCCCTGTACAAATTGTATATACATTCCCTGCAACTTGTGAAATGGACTCCTGTAAACCTGTGGACAGATCAGGCCTAGCAAAAAAAAAAAAGAACATGAATGAGTAAAAATAGAACAGAAGACAGGATTACACAGACAGAAAGCTGGCATTTTTTTTTTATAGGACCGGGTAAACAACTGCAATCTCTGTTAGAGCGGAGGGAAAGCAAACCACATTTCTCCCTCTAGACACTGAAATCATGAGGAGGAAAGGCAAAGGGCGAAAACGCACAGTCGGTTTAGCCTCCTTTCTTCCCTGTTCCAGCCAGGATTCAGCCAGGATCGAACGCACATTCCCTGGCTGGAACAGGGAAGAAAGGAGGCTAAACCGACCGTGCGTTTTCGCCCCAAGTGTGAAAACCTTATCTTCACATACCTGGTATAACGTGGGACATCTCTTGTGTATTTTTAAGCCTGCCCGGAAACGCAGGGTGAGGTGACTCACATTGACCTCAAAATACTTAGACTGGAGTAACTCCTCATAGGATTGCACTGGAAATACTGGGATCTGCCTCACATTTTACATGTGAGTTGATTCTTTCTCATTCTTAACTATTCCAGCAGCTAATTGGCAGCCCACTACTAATTGGCTACACAAAGCCAAAAGGCCAGCTGGCTCCCCTTTGCAGTTTGCTCTCTCCCTGGGTTTATGGATGAATTTGAGCTAAGGTGGGAATAAGTGTTTTACAGCAGCAATTAGTTTATTCCTGGGGCAAACTACAAATAGAAGTGGGTATGTATATACAGCAAGAACCTTGTTTTCCATTCCCCTGTGACTAAGAGAATGACATTGAGCTGGCGGAGGGCCATGAAAATCCAAAATGCCAGCTGGAGACTGTCAGGTTATGGGGGGTTTTAGCTTCATGGCTGGAGGTTTATGTGTTGGATAGCAAACGGAATAATTTATTAACTGCGTGCTAAATAGCATATTCATTGATGTTTAAACTGTCAGTAGCTGACAGCTAGAAATTCAAGCTGCTAAGAACTGCAGCCCTTTGTTTCTGGTATTACTATTCCTTCCTGGTCTATCAAGAACACAGGTTATTTACTGAGAACTAACAACACATGATACTTATATGATATATTGTTTTCTGGGGATTGTTTTCTCCAGAAGAATGAACTGAGCATTTTCCAGGAATCAAAAATGAATTTAGGTGAAAGTTTAAATGGATAAGGAAAGGTTAAACAACAGCAAGGAGATAAAAGCTAGAAAACAAATACAGGCACTTGGAAAATATCTAAACAAATAAGAAAATGCCATTCAGCTGAATAAAAGGATTATTCTTCAAGGTAAATAATGTATTTAAAGAGCTGTTATTTCAGTGTTAACAGGACTTGCTGACCTAGGGTTAATTGGGTAAGGAATGCCGACGCTCTTTATAAAGTTAAAGACACTTTCATAGTTAACAATTTTATTATAACACAACTTTATTAAATAACTTTATTAAATAACAATATTATTAATATTTAACTGTAATAATTGGAATGAGATGGAATAAATTGGGCCACAACTTGGAATTGGCAAACAGCTGCGACCCATGACGTAGCACCTGCCCACAGCGCTCGTGCTGGGAGCAACCGGGATGGCAGTACCAGGATGACACCAGGACGAACGCCACTGGGTGTTATCCCCCACCACATGGGAAGAGGCGGACAACCTGCCCTGCCGCAAGGGCACATCCTGGAAGCCTCTCCCAAAACCCCAAACTGGGATTCCCGAAACTGGGAAGCAACCCTATTTCCATGCACTTCCTCCAGAGTGACACATCTCCATGCCAAACTGCCCCAAGTTGTGATTATAAGTAAGGTAAACCAAGAGTAGGGTGGGCAGGTGGGCTCACAAGAAAAACGGAGTGAGCTGTGAGCGGGCCCCGCTCCCCCTTATATGCTTTTGGGGCGGGACAAGCCATGTCCTAGCCCAGCTCCCTCCCTAAGCCCTCATTGGTTCAGAGCCTCCCGGATCCAACCAATGAGGAGACTATCACCAGGCAGACCGGGCCAGGCACTAGCCTTACACGCACGTGCAAACGCACATGTTGGCCGGCCAGCCTGATCTCCCTCCCCCCTTCACTTTCGGCCTTTCCTCCTCCACCTGGGGAAGCAAAATGGCTCCTGTTTAGGCGGGAACCCGTGCTTGTAGACACTGACCTAAGTTTATAGTTTTTGTTTTTAATTTTTGGTATCCCATACTTTTGTGCTTCTATAGAAGAAGCATAGTATCTATTGACAAAAACACGCCTGGGACTCGTAATTCAGATAACTTCACTGGAAAGACAGTTTGGAATAAATTTAAGGAACAGTTGGAAAAGGAAAATCCAGTCAAATTTGATTTGACACTTTTAAATCTAAGAAACAGCTCAGTATTTACTTTAAATGTATGAAAAAGGGTCAAACTGATCCCATTATCATTTCTGCATTTCAGTGATCTAGAATGTTCTGCCTTTCTGAGTATCTGTTGAAAAGGCAGCTCAAAATTTCAGCCATTCAATGATAATTGTTTCTGTTATACAGACCTGCCAATTAGCCATAAAGCTTCTCAAGTGAATCCTGATGTACAAGTCTGAATTAATATCTTATCCTTCCACTTTAGCCTCAAATAAATTAATATTTGCATAGCTCTGCAAACATCAATTTCATCCTCCCTTAGCATTTTATGTTACTAGTTTTATTCAGCATTGGACGCACAATTGTCTATTTTAATATCATTGCTGTCCCTGATCTTGAATATGCAACTTTTATTTGCACCCCATTCCCAAAATAAAGATGCCGCACACGTTTCATGAGTTCAACTGGGATTTATTTATTGAACTGATCTAAGCCTTTTTTATACCCAACCTTCAGTGCAAGCACCTTACCTACTGGGCTGCAAGGGGCATGCCAGTGTTGAGGGCAATCCCACCCTAGCTATAGGTTCAAGGTAGCCATAATCTACCAAACACTTTCCCTGGCCTGGATCCCAAACATATGCTGATAGTAGCTGTTAGTCCACCACTCTCCCCCTTGCAAGTGATCCCGAAGGTTCAAACTGGCGAAGCCCCAGCCCCAAGGAGGCCCACTCACCAATTTTTAGGATTACCATTTGCTTGGTGGTAGAAGGAAATTCCCAGCCCTCAATCCCTCACCTGCACTAATTTTAGTGGTGGGAGAAAAAATGGGTGGGAATGGTGATAGAACAAGCTTCTCCATAGGGTTGCCAAGTCCCCGGTGGTGGCGGGTAAAATCCCGCCAATCCATTGGGCTGCCTATTGACCAGCTGAGGGCTGGCAGGCACTGCGTGCCTGTGCGCGCATCACTTTCATGTTTACCCGGAAGCAACACGTACGCTCTGGCCACCTCAGCTAAAACTCTATGGAAACCATAGAGTTTCAGCTGAGATCGCTAGACCAGTCTTTATGGCCAGTCTTTATGCAGTCTTTGTGGTCTTTTCCAGTCTTTATGGTCTTTACCATAGAGATTGGGGAATTCCTAGAGCACTACTGGAAGTGACTTCTTTTCCAAGTGGATGAGTCACTTGCCATGATGTCACATATGGGTGAGGCTCAAGGAATTCTTCCAATCTCTATGGTGAAGACCAAAGAGATAAAGACTGGGCGAATTCCTAGAGGTGAAGAAAGTGATGTCACCCACAAACTACATCTTCCACTGGTACTACCCCAAAAATCACTCAGCATTTGAGGGAGCAGGGCTTGCAATCCTGACTGGTAAGTCACAAGAAGCCATTTTTGGAAGCCTACCCTTCATAAGATGCCTCATAAATCAAAGCCTGCAGTGTTCCAGTTAATCCCAGTAGGGCCTAACTAGTCTTAACCAGGACTAGTTAGAATGATAAAATAAAAGTCCGGTGGCATCTTAAATTCTAACAACAATAATTTCAGTATGAGCTCTTTTGAGTCCCAACTAACTTTTTCAAAACAACTCCCTGGGGAAGTGTAAAGCCCCACCATCACACCCTAGTCTGTGGGAGTGCCTGCCGTGGTGCCCAACACTGCACTATCACTGAAGGCCTCAGATGGGGGGGGGGCTTGCACCGTATTCCTTTGTTCCCTGTACTTTACCAGACTTCGCAGCCTCATGTCTGAGAGCAGTCCTCCTCATTGGTCCATTTGGGATCCCTTTTATTTCCTTCTTCCTCCCCTTGTCCCACCTCCCTTTTCCCTCAGTAGGGTTTCAGCCAGCTTTCCCATAGGCTTCCACATCCGTCACTCAATCTCCTGCCAAACCTGGGTTGGGCTGCCTCCAGCTGACCTTGATCAGTGAGCTCCAGCTTTGCAGGTCTTCCCCCCACCCGCACCCCCACCCCCACACACACCCTTTCCCCCAGCTGGGCTGAATCCATGCTCTGCCAGCTCCTATGAGGCAAGGCTTGATCTGCCTCTTGCTGCTCTACTGGCTGCACCGCCCAACCTCCTCTAAGATGTTGAGTGCTGCTGGGCCTGCTGCTGAGAGGAGGCTGGGCTTCTTCAAGCTGGCCAACCCCTGAGTAGGATCTGCCAATGCCAGGCCCTGCAGCAATCTTACAGGCACCTGCACCTTCCCCAGCTGTGGGGCTTGCTGGCACAGCATGCTTTGGGTGGGGTATGCAGTCTCCTGAGTTAAGTGGAGGGGTGGAAGTATCACCCCTGGATATGAACAGGCAAAAAAGAACCTGTTCTCAGTCAATATGAAAGAGTTCTTGCCTCTTATATAATCAACCAACTACACACACTTTACTAAGTGCTAGGATGGGTGGCAATAGAACTCCAAACAGCAAGTGCTTATTGCTTGCTCCTCACCCTTGAATGGCAAGGATCTCAGCCTCCTACCACATGTCTCTTGAGAAAGCTCGGTGCCTTCCTTTTTTGGAAAGGATGGGTGGCAAAACCCATGCAACCCATGAGAGGTGGGAGCTGGACTTTCCCAACCAAACATCTGTTATACCCACAATGGTTACGAATGACCATTTTGCCACACATTTTATTTCACAGTATACCATAACCTGCTTGAGGTGTTTGGTAAAGTTCTTCTTAGCAGTTAATGGGATTATACATAGGGTTGCCAACCTCCAGGTACTACCTGGAGATCTCCTGGTATTACAACTGATCTCCAGTCAATAGAGATCAGATCACCTGGAGAAAATGGCCGCTTTGGCTATTGGACTCTATGGCATTGAAGTCCTTCCCATCCCCAAATCCCACCCTCCTCAGGCTCCGCCCTAAAAATCTCCAGATATTTCCCAACCTGGAGCTGTCAACCCTAATTATACAGGTGACCAAGCTACCCCAGAATACACTAGTCACCTTTATAGGCTGCCACTTAGGCTCCTAAGAGTTTTGTCTTGATCAGACTGCTCCAGAAAACTGAATGCTGAACTAAGCACAAATCTTGGCATTCTATTTTATTTAATAAGAAATAAATACCTGTGATATTTCAAAGGGGAAGGGATTGAAAGTGTAAGGAGTCTTTTCACCTTCTGATAGCAAACTTCATGGCCAAATGCTTATCATGATAACTGCAAAAGGGACAACACACATATACATAATTTGGACTTCTACATATTCTGAGGAACATCCTAGGTAAGCAGAAAAAATCATCTGCAAATAAAAATTGCCCTTCTCAGCAAACATGCAGGTGAGTACTGAACATCTTCATTACCCTGGACTTTTTGTTCAGGGGAAATTTCCAATAGTTTGCTCCTCCATTCCACAAAGAATCTCAGTCTGTCCCTTCTATTACTGTATAGTTATATCATTTCCTCATAAAAGATGGTTCAAATTGCTTTTCCCACTTATAACACAGAAAATAATATGTAAGACTGAAAGCTATAGCACCAGCAGTTTTACTTATTATACTGTGACTAGCAACACAAGAAAAAGCACCACATTTCAAAACTCTGATCCCATTATGTAGATTTAAAAAACAACAACGTGCATTTGATGCAAAAAAATTGTGGAGATGATATTATACACATCTGATCATAGTACAACAAGCTGTTTGCAGACTATTGTCATTTCTGTGTCTGACAAAAAATGTAAAACATTTCCCTCTCTATGGTTGAAATAATAGGGTTGACTTACAATAACACTCCTTTGACTGATAATCTTGTGTGGAATGCAGCCACATTTTATTTTAAATATCATGCTTCAGTAAGGTTTTTTAAGGTAGATAGTGAAGGAATTCCATAAATGAAATGATTGTCTCTATAAAGACAAAGGATTACAGCAACACCTTCAAAATATTAACACAGTCATAGGGGTCGAGGCACCTTAGCATGATTCCTTGGTGTCTCCCTAGAGTAATGAACAGATCAATATGAATGGTCAAAGGGAACAACAGCAAGAGAAGGTTAGAACACTTAACTAAATTTGGCATTCATATTCATGGTTGCTTGATAGTTGCTCTGTCTTATTTACTAATGTTTCATTTTTTCCAACTCTGTACATCAGTACAGCCCATTGTTCTGTTAATGTGAATGCAGTAGTTGCTAGCAGTTTGTCTTGTCTTGTCTTTACAGGTGAACATACTTAACGTTATAGTAGATAAGCTCATTTTACACATGCTAAGAACTGTACACCTTTGATGAGTAATTCCAAAAGAATTTAACAATGAACTTGAATGACTCTCTCCTTCCTTAATGCAATTTAATTTCATCTTATTTATTTACTATTCCAAAATGTATTTCAGTTTGAAAAAAAATATTGAATGCTCTTCTTAATTGAATTGCAGCACAACAAACTGCATGCTGTTCAAACAGGAAGAAAGGTGCACATGAAGTGCTAGTACCGTCAATCAGAGTCCCAGAAGAGCAGAACAAATAGGGTTAGACAAAATAATTTTATAGTGATTTCATTTTTGACACATCTTTTTCTTCAAATACACCAAAAGGTATTGACAATTTCCTGTGTATACAACTTTTATGAGATTAAAAAATGCTGCACCATCCACAGTTTTTTATAGGATGCCTTTGAACACTGATGGGGGAAAGCATTTTACTGTGAGTGATGAACAGCCTACAATGCAGAGCAGGTTTATGGGGTCATAACACTAAGAACAGTGATTGGATGAGGAGGTCGCATAGCAGTAAAACTTAGCCGTCACATGGTCTGTTCTTGAATTTGTTCATGGGTGCAACAAAGGCTTATTGTGCAGAATGCAGAATTGATTTGTTGACTAATGTTAACACCAGGGGCATTTTTTTTTTTTGTAACTAGTAGTTGATAATTTGGGTTTTATTATTCTCTTAGAGAAAGAATGAAATGTCCTGTTACAATGGAGGATGGGGAAGAGAATGAGCTTGTAACTTTTCTGTAAAGTATAAGGGAAGCTGTTTCTGGGTAGAGGGGGGAAGACACTGCAGAACTATGAATGTGCCCACATCATCTGGTGTGAATGTACAGAAAAGGGCAAAATATAGGTGACCTGCTAATAGATCATTTCAGAAAGCAGCCCAGACTAAAAAAGGGAAGCCCACATAGTAGAAACCTCCCACCAGCCATTCATCAACCCATTATCAGAAGAAAAAAAAACATCTGAAAGAGTTATGACAGAACTTTTCAACCAACTGAAGAGACCAGGTTTATTTTAAAATGGAAACCTTCCCCTCAGTTACAAGATGTTCTTAGCAGAAAATAGCAAGAGTCCTGTAGCACCTTAAAGACTAACAAAAATTCTGGCAGGGTATGAGCTTTCTGAAGAAGTAAGCTGTGGCTCATGAAAGCGCACACTCTGCCAGAAATTTTACTAGTCTTTAAGGTGCTACTAGACTCTTGCTCTTTTCTACTGATATTGACAGACTAACATGGCTACCCATCATAATCAATCTTCATGGAAGATGTTCTTATGGTAGCAAGTGTAAAGGCTTTGGGTATGTTTTGTGTCGAGTGAGAAGAACACAAAGATAACTGAGGCAAGAGTTATACGCAAATAACAACGATTTATTTATTTATGGGTTGGTTTTCAAGACCAGATCAGCAGCACAAGTCCGGATAGTCAGAGGAGAAACCTGGCTGAGGCACATAAATTTAAATAAAGTTATGGCTTCAGAGTGTGGTTGAATTCTTTTTAATATTTTCATGTGCAAACAGGCTTTTTACTAACTAACCACTGGGTTGGATCTTTTTGTGCTAACGGGATTCCACCCACACCAGCCTGCTCTTTCCCAAGAGTCAGTCTAAATGGTACAAGGTCTAATCATTACCAGAGATAGGCCTAACGATGGGGGACTCTACTCTCTCCCAGAGGTAGAGTTAAATCAGTCAGAGCTACCTTTCTAACGGTCTGGTTTTTTATTGCAGATATTGCAATAAATTGCAGATTTGCAGAATTGCAGATATTCTAGGCAATTCAGTGAATTTTTGAAAAGCATACAAATAGGATCTGAACTGGATGGCTAGCCCTTCAGATTCTTGTTTTCCTTTTCTTGCTGAATATCTATGAAGAAACCCTAAACTAGGCAGGAACACAAAATGGATACTTAGGGAAGGAGTCCCACTTCCTCCGAAATTTCAGTTCCAGTTAGAATTGCTAACTCTGGATTGGGTAGTTTCGGGACGTTTTGTGGTGAATCATGTGGAGGGGAGGGTTTGGGAAGGGGAGGGACCTCAGCATGGTATAATGCCATAAAATCCACCCTTCAAAGGTGACATTGTCTACAGGATAATTGAACTCTGTAGTCTGGGGGTCAGTAGTAATTCTGGGAGAGGTTCAGGCCCACCTGGAAGTTGGCAGTGTGTTGTTCCCTGCCTTCCCACTCCCAGGAGCTAGCCCAATGTTGGATGACTACAAAGGGAAATATTCAAAAACAACATCCTAAATGCTTATTCAGGCTCAGCTGAAATGCATGTGCATTGAAGCAGTAGGGAAAAAATCCAATAAAGGAGGAATTGTGTGTAATTTATTGGAGGCTGAACTACAGTAAAGCAGCTTACCAATGCAGGATTTGACTGCTAGAGATATGAAGCACCAGTATGTCACATGTTATTTTCAGTGCAAAGAAGGAAGCAACAGGCTGCTGACTTCAGAGTGTAACAAAGAGATAAGAGGCTTTCCCCACGTGTATGCTGAATTTGTTGGGGGTGGGGAACAGTACAGCAGAGGCTTCTGAGACTTACAGCTGTGTGTGGAAAGTGTCATCCACTGAGAGTACTGATGAATTAGACCACAGTACGACAAAGACCAGACTTTCCAAAATCCTGAATAAACATTTGCTATAAAAGCTTTTCATAGTCTGACAGTTCATTAAAATGCCAGGCTTTATTTATTTTAATCAATCAGTTCGAGGTTTTAGCCTCCTCCTTGAGATCTGCAGAACAATGAATTAGTCTCAGGTGAGAAGTCAGGAGCAAGGTAGCAAGTTTTTTTCCACAGGGCCTGTGTGAGCCTTTTCCCTGATCTAAAGCTTTTTTTGTTTGTTTATTGTTGTTTTCCTATTTCTGCATTTTTTTCTGTTTCTGTAAGAAGAATAAATTGACAGAGGAACACCAATGCAGTATAAATACATGTATAACAAAAACACATAGGAAAGAAACGTTCCTGTACTAAAGACTACTTGGATATGGTTGAGATATCTTAAACAATTAAACACACAGGAGGTTCTTTGATAATATCATGACTGCCATAAATTCAGGGGTCAGGGCCACATCTACCTAATATAATATTTGCTCAGTAAACATCATATAGCATTCAGATTAGTGTTGTATCAGTGTATTTCATTTGAGCCACATGAAGAAGAGATATAAGTCCATGTGGATGATCCTAGATGTTCATTAAGTATTACTCAAATCAATATAGACCTGTAATGAACAAGTACTGCAGTCTTGCCTTGTGGTTGGTTATTCTGCTGTTGGCTGTAGAAATGTCTGAGAGTCTGTATCAGTCAAAGATCATTCACATGGTCATTTCTGATGTGGCTACTTCACAGTGAGATCATTTTTATGTCAGTACTCATGTGTAGAAGTCGTCTTGTGGAAGCTAGCCTTTGAGTCCTAAGATTTAGGGTGGGGGAGTATTGGAAAACAGAAAAGATGATGAGCAAAGCATGGTGACCACTGCATTGGAGACTTTGAGGTGAACTTGTAAGGATGCTATTTCATGACTATGAAGGGTGAAGGGGAGGTGAACAACTTTCCTCTGCTTGAACCAGAATAGTTCCTCTCTCTCCCCCACCCCCCGCCCGAGCTGGCCAGAGGCCTCTGGAAAGCAACAGGTCCTGGATTTTCATTGGAAACAGAGCCACCTTTAGTTGATGTTTTCCTTCCCTTATTCCAGTGGAGGCTGAATTTAATCAAGACTGTAAGTAAATCTAGTAATCTGATTGATATATAGACTCTCAAAAATATGAATATATAAACAAATTAATGTAAAAATATTTGATTAATGAATATGCTTGATCTATAACGATTTGAATATCGACTATGCTTTTGAATTTATGCCAAACTAGTGTTTTTTTTATATTGCACACCTTTTCCCCTTTCCCTGTTTTTTCCTTCTGTATTCCCCCAACTAAAATAAAATAAAATAATTAAAAAAAAATACTGTAAGTAAATCATATGCTAGTTTTTGTGGGAAGAGACATTTGTAGCAAAAAGAGGCCAAGCCATGACATTAGGGCTGTAATTTTAACCATGTTTGTTTTGAAGCAAGTCCGACTAAAATCAATGGAATTTATATTCCAGAAACATGGATGGGCCCGGACTGTATGAGAAAACAGTCAGGTGCTACCACCAGCATGAAGTGATGAGGAATTCTTGGATGGGTGCACAAAGATCCCCATGATTGATCATACATGTTCTAAGAGTGGAGTGTACTAACTCTCAAGACTGGGCTAGCAATCATAGTTTTCTACTTTACTAAATTTCCTACATTTTAACTGAGGTGAGAACCGCCATCTGGCAATTGCCAGTTTGGTTGCAGTGCTATGTCTATATTCACTTCTTATGATGACAACTAATTGTACCTTGTGTTTTTCTCCCACCTGATGTTTAGAGCTTGAGTGTTTTTCTAATTTCATACAGCATAAGTCTTGATGCATATAATGTTCAGCAGGTGGTAGAAAGCATATACACCATAAATGTTACTGAGCTATCAAATCAGGAAGCCTGTTTGAACAGATAAGGATGGTTTGAGGAAAAAAATATGTCATAAAAGTGAAAAAAAATGCTGAGGCAGAAAACAAAATAAACATTTTTTTCCAGTTCCCCACAAGAACAAGGAAGAAAACGCATTTAGTATATTATATGAAGTGATAAAATATCAGAACAAACACAGCTTGCAAATGTTTGACCTATCAACATTACATTGTATAAGATTTCATAATGCATTATACTTTAAAGTCTTCAAAAGCTTTTTGCTAGCAAAACCTCACCTTGCACTTGTGTGAAACAGAGAAAATTATATTCAGGATCGTTTGAAGCACCTTGTAAAGTATGCTTTCCCTCATACACATCATCACCACTTGAGATAACAAGAGGATGTTCTTTTCAAGAGGGAAAAATAAGATTACTATTGTGCACAATTGTACTGATAAAGTAGAGTAACACTTTAGTTATTTAAAGTGACATTTCCCCCCAGTAATCCTAAAGTAGTAATAAAGCATTAGAAATAGCAGCGGAGTAATTGCAGAAAATCAAATGTTCACAGTAAAGCCCATGATTCCATTTACATTTAAATGGCTCACATACATGACTTCTGGTTTTGCTGTGTAATATTACTCTAGCAATATTGGAAGGCAAGTATGGGACTGTGATTACACAAAAAGAAGGACAACTGGTACTGTGTCAACTTTATATAGAAGCAGTAAAAAGATGGTGGAAACACTTTTAGTGTAGTTTTATATTTAATTCCACATGTCTGAATAATGAAAATCCTACATGTTCAGCATAATCTATGTACGGTCCAAGAATACATGATACAGCATCCTTAATGAAACTAAGTAGCTAGGTTCTGTTTAGTGCCTGACTGGGAGATCTTCTGGGAACCCTTTGTACACCATCTTGAATTCCATTATAGAAGGATTAAACATTATTTTTTAAAATGAAACACATTTCCCAATTTCTGAGTTTAATCCACAACCACGAATCATCTCCAGTATTACAGCACATTTTGCTAAGACATCTACCACAAAGTATACCTTTTCTTAAAAGGAATCCATAGGCATAGAAAGGTCCGGAAGTTGGTGTTATAGAGGTTATAGACACACATTGCCTAGGAAAAAGGGCAGGAAGTCATGGCCAGTGAAAAGATAATCTGTGCACATGAGACAACTATCTCTCATTACCCATCAAGTCAGTTTATGCTGTTAGAAGGCAAAGTAATTTTTCTTCACAGCAGTATATTTTATCTCGTCAATGTTTTGATATAAACTAGAAAGGAAAATTACTGGGTTTCTCCCTTAGCAATTGAAATTTTAGGTTTAAAAGAGAGCTCTCTTTTGACCTGGAAATTAGTGATGGTTGCAATTAATCTGACAAATGCACTATGAGCAACTTCATGTATAGCAGTTCTTGTGAGCTCAATTATATTAGGGCATCGATTTGCCATGAAGTCATACACTCAAATATCAGGCTAATTGTAGTGATAGACCTGTGAGCAAGGACAAGCAGATTTCCTCAAATAAGTCCCTTTATTGCTCCAGAGAGTCCTCTTGGATTGTATTCAACACCTCCTTAATTATGTTTTAACCGGGAGAATTTCTAAAATACATGCACAGTTCTTTCAAATTATTTCCTTTCTGTTGTGTGTGCAATGTGTATATCAATGTGGATGCAGATATGGAAAAAAACATTGGGAAAAGCAATCCTAGTAAGATGTGATTGTTTCATTTTTTTGCGTGGAGTTTTGTTGATGCACACAGATATTAAAATATGATATGAAAAGAGTCTTGATAAACCATAGCGTGATCAAATGAAGACTGATTTTGTTTCTATGTTTTCTCAATGTATAAATGCTGTTAATGTAAACAGGAGGAAAATACAAATGAAATAAAGGAGCTAACACCAACAGCAATCGGCAAACCTATAACACTTTGTACAAAATTTAAATATACACATTGAAAACCTAAAGGTTCCTAATGCATTTGTTTTATTTCAGGAGAAAACTAGATAATTCAGAATTCTAAAACTTACAGCGCATTCTTGACCTTTAAGGGCGAAAGCCCTTAGGAGGCCAGGAAGGTGCTGCGCCGGCATTGGGGCCCTCCATGCTGGCTTCCGTGTTACTTATGCCACCGTAAGTGGCTCCAACGCCGGGAGGGCTGGGCACTGGGTACCGCCATGGCATCACCACCCTGGGATGACGGTGGGACTTCCGCCGGCATAAAGGCCTGTGCCGGTGTCCCAAGAGGCATTCCTTGTCCCTGTTTGCCCCGGGTACGCCAGTGGCGAGAGGAGCAAGGCTGCGCCAGCTTTTTTTGCTGGAGTAGCCTAGCTTTTCTCAATGGGGCAAAAAGGCCCCATTTGACAAAAAAACAAAACAAAAAAACCTCTAAAAGGCTTTTTGTTTTGTCTTTCGGTGGCCATGGAACAGCTTACAAGGCGACGTGGTGACACCTCCTCCCCACCATCCCTGGCTGCCCCCAGCTCAGGAATGGGCTGTTAGAATTCAGATGAGGAGAATTTTGGAAGTATCACTGCTGGTGAAGACAGGTCAGTCTTTTGACCTATTGCAAAAGTCATTGAAAAAGAGGAGCATATAAATCAGAATAAGTACATTCCAATGAATATCTATCAAGATGTGGCAGAAATTCAAGATGTGATACCCTTAGTAAATCACTTCCCACTTTTTTCTGTATCTATGGAAGTCAATGAGTAGAAACTTATAACTGTTGAGGAGTGCAATGTAAATTACTTGTATTGAACTGAACAGTGTTGAGAATTCTGTGTCCCAGGCTTCTTAACAGCAATTTTATGAATACTGGCAAGAAACTAACAGTATCAATATCTTAAACATAAGGGTTTGCAAGCTGATGGAAGCCTATTGCAGCAGCCTTCGCTGGTAGTGTCCCCCATTGCTAGAGTATGTTTCAGGAAAGGACAGGCTAATAGGGAAGACTCTGGTGCCTAGGAGTGCTTTTTTACCAGCTTTGACTGGCTAGCCAGCTACAGCCTTTCCTGAGTGGTAAAGATCTAGTCGCAGTGATATACTTCCTGGTTACATCTAGATTAGATTTCTGCAGTATGCTCTATGTGGGGCTGACCTTGAAAAGTGTTAGGAAACTTCAGTTGGTCAGAATGCTGAAGCCAGGATATTGGGTTGTTGGGATCATATCATTCCAAACTTGGCTCATCTACGCTGGCTTTCAGTGTGTTTCTGGGCACAATTCCAGGTGCTGCTGCTGACATTTAAAGCCCTGTGTGGTTTGAGACCAACACACCTGAAGGACTTACTGTTCTTTTATGAACCTACTTGGTGACTGCAGTCATCTTTAGAGGCCCAGTTTTGGGTGCCCCCACCTTCTGAGATTAGGTGGGTGGAAACCCCAGAGAGGGCCTTCCCAGTAGTGGCAACAAAACTCTGGAACTCGCTCCCTAGGGAGATTTGCCTGCCCCTTTCTGTTGCTGCCTTCCACCAGTGAGTGAAGACTTTTTCCCCCACTTGGTGTTCCCTCAGTGATCTCTCTTTCCTCCCCAATGCTGAACTGTTGTTTTGTCTTTTGTATTTATTTTAAGCTCTGTTTTAAATTGTTTTAGTGATGTGTTTGTGTGTTGGTTTTAATGGATTTTAAGATGAGGTTTTAATTTGTATGTTTTCATTTGTTGGTCCTATAAGAGTAGAAAGGCAGGGTAAAAATCCTGTTAAATAAAATAAAAATAAAAATTGCAGAGAAAAGAGAGCTCTATCCCCACAAAGCAGGAAGGAAGAAGGAACAACCCAGAAGGACAGCTCAGCCAGGCCCTACCTTCCCCAAGCCACTGCCTGGAAAATTCAGATCAAAGAAAAACAAGATGCCTGTTGCTGCTGCCGATAAGCACCAGAACACGAAAACCTACACAGATTTTTCAGGGTGGTGCTTTCTTGTAATGCCTAAGCATCTCAGATTTGTGTAACCATTCTGGAAAATCATAGTAATGCACACCCCTAATTGTGAGGAATTGTGTGCCATATTTTGAAATGGAAAAGTTGCCAGTCATCTGCCCAGGGGTTTTGTGGGGCTTATATAGATGGTTTTGGGTTTTTGTTTGTTTTGTTTTTGTTTTCAATGTCCTGGCTCCAGTAATTCTGGTGAATACACCCAGCTTATGGGCATTTTCAAGGAACTTTCCAAGGAGCTTGGAATTTCTTTGGAAGTTCACGAGTGGAAGGCCGAATGCAGGGCCTTGTTTCCTTGGGTGTCAAAATTAATGCTAGGTCTGAGACTTGTGGGTTGCCCCAGGATAAATCAGAGAAATGTAATGGTTTATTGATAGAGTTGTGTTCCAACAGAAGGGTTCCTCTTAAACAGATGCAAGTTGCGTTATGGCATTTAAATTTTGCCTTCCAGGTTGTAGCGCCTAGGACTGGAGAACCTTTCTTAGATATATGTCTGATTCCACCAGGAATATTAGGCAAGTACACCTCAAAATAAAGGTTACTGGATAGATAAGGGAAATGCTTATGTTTAATATAGCAAAAATACTCTGAGATGTGCTATAGAAATTGATAATATTTACACAAATAAAATCGGTTCTTAAAACAATCTTAAATGTGAGTACTCTTCCACAAATAGACTAACCTTTATTGCCATCCCAATTGACAATTGATTTCAATGGAAGTGGGGCTTGTGGAGACATTATGCAACACAACAGGTGCTTTGTGTGTGTTGAAAACACCATCTAATTTTGCTTCCCCAACCACCACTCAAGCATTTGAACAAAATCAATAGTTTCATAGAGTGCCTTTTCTACATGAACAATGGAAGTACTTTAGCTGGACATACTTGGGTTGCCTATTAAAATTAGAGGTTTGCCACTAGAAATCCGAAGTTTTTTCTTTTTTCTTTTCTTTTCTTTTCTTTCTTTTCTTTTTTTTTTAAATTACAGGCATATTTTCTTGGCTGGCTTGCCACTGTGTGTTAGTGTAGAAGCTAACATAAAAAAATATTGTAATTAATCCTTCGTTAAGCTTGCAAACTATAACTACTTTTTGAAAACCAAAGGTAAACAAAGAAGCATCTTTGTTAAACAATTATAATAATTTTTTTGACCTAAAGGTCACTCACAATTAAAGGTGATAGTTGCTGTGTTTGTTTGTTTTTTGACAGATTTCAGGTTTAAATAAGGAAATATTTCCCAGTGTATGAAACACCCTGCTGTTTCTACTCTAGCTGTGGCAGCATTATGAAGCAGGACATGCTGAACCTTAAATTAAATGTCAACTATAATATGGTGCTGAAAACGTTAGACAATCCAGCAATTCTTAAAGAAAAGCCAGTTACAGTTTAGGAAGTTATTACAAGTCAAAGTAGTTCTAGGAAAAGGAGATGTGGTGAAGATATAAAAAGATACATTTTTTAAACGTGAAAAGGATTTGAGCTGAATTATCCAAGTGGTGGCCATCTTGGCGCAATGCTTTATAATGCCTGCATAGCATGTACAAAACCAAGAGATTTTGAATGCAGAGATCTAGTATAGACTTGAAGATTCAAACCACTTAATAATGTTGTTATAGAATTCCAACTTTTCCAAGGAAAAGGAAATTCAATGGGGTCTATTATCTAGGTTGTTTTCCTTTGGATCAGAGCATGGAGACCTTTAGTGCCTTGGTACGTTGACTTTCTTCATAAATATACAAGTAGAACATAAGCAAAGAAGCACTCCTACAAGACAAGAGATCTGCTACCCACAAGAGATACCCATAAACCTATCTGGTGCATTTTCCTGTAAATCTGTCAAGTACATCTAAGAACTCAGGATGGTATGCATGACTCTCTGTTCCTGTAGTATATATCACAAAGATTTTATGAGGTAGCTTCAATTGAGAGTGACATCTTCCAGCTATGCAGCTATTTCTAATTATCAGAGACAAAGAAACTCTGCACCACCAAAGTGTTTCAGGCAGGTAGATTGTAAAACGTTTTAAAAGGAATTTTCAGCACCACATATAGCATTCTATAACCATTATATTGTACTTACAACTGTGAAATTTCCTTTCCCTTTGAAATACAGATTTTACAGAGGATATGAAAAAGTTAAGCAAGATGACAGAGTTTAAAAGTAGCACAAGTTTATTTCATATAGTAATAGTTACTGATTTACTTGCAAATTAATGTATGGTCAGGTTTTGCTACTTAAGTGTCAGGGCAGCCATACTTGCCTTGTTCCTACACAGAGCATTGCACATTGGTCATTTTATGAAATGTTACTAGTTAAAGATGAAAGTATAAATTGTTAAATGCATTAATATCTTCTCACAAAGCGTATTCCCTCAATTTAGATTATTTAGAAACAAAAGTGGCTTTGAAAAGAGCAATCATTATCTGTTTGACCCCTTCATTAACCTCAAAGATAGCAAATATATAAAATGATACTGGAGTATCTGATCTCACAGTCATTAATGAGTACAATGTCAAATGGCATACAAATCATCTTTATGGAAGAGGGTTTTCAGTATATCTTTGCGTGATGAGCATAGCATTCTGAGATTATTCCAATAGTTGTCCTGATCTGATTGAAAATGATGTCAATTTAATTTCAGATCACTGTTTATTAAATTCTAAAATCATTAGGTTACAGTATCTGGATATGATTCAGGAGTCAACTGGTTGTCATAAACTGTGCTACATTGCAGGAATCTTACCATGATGGCCTTAAGATTATGAACTGCTATTATGCATCAGGTCAAGTTTCTAGGGAAATATAAAGTTACTGGCAAAGCAAATTCTGTATTGCACAAAATACATGGTGAGGAATGTTAACCACTAAAAATAAGTGGACTCTAAGTAGCATTACAGGTTGCAAGTTTAAATTCAATAAAATAGCAACTAGTCTGCAATGGATATTCCTTCAACTGTACTGGCAGGTCAACTTCCTACCAGGTTGGGCATCATCACCATTGCAAGTTTGGTCAGCAGCCAGTTCAGCCAGCACAGAAGGCATGGAGAAAAGGAAGAGGAGGAGGGAGACCGTATTCCTGTAATGGGAATAAAAATCATGACAAAGAACACAAGTAAGAAATATCTGAATGGAAAAGAATTAAATAATTGAAACAAATGTGAACCCCTTTTCAAAAATGATGCACAACAGAATATAAATGAAAAATTCTTGACTAGTTATACAGTAGCATCCCTTCTGTCTTCAAAGAACTGGGCTTGTGTGGCAGCGATGGTCAATGTCTACCCTGCCCAGAACACTTTATTTTTTATGAAGGCTGAAGATTTCATTAAATTAGTTGAAATTTGTTGGCCTAACATCCCTGCTGGAAACTCTGCTTATGTAAGAACTGCAGAGACTATGCTAAAGGAAGCTAGCATTCAAATTAATTAGAATGCCATCTAGTAGAATCTTATGAAACAGTCGGGCTTTGCATTTTCCCTCCAAACAACACTCCTGTACACTCATCTCAGTTCTTTATTCTTAATAACAACTCTGAAACATAGATTCCAACCTAAACTTTGTTTCTGAAGTTGCATTACACATAATACACAAAATCAGTCAGATCCCTAGGAACTATATAAGCATATAGTCAATGGTATTAGGTTTCTAGAGGTAAGCTACAGAGCTGTAACTATGATGCCACAGACTTCACAAATAATGTGTTTAGTTATTGAAATTACCTTGCTCACGTTGCCTGTGTTATCTTGAGTAAAGCACCCCATATGCTCAAATGGATGATTTGTTCACAGTTTAAAACAAGCTGTATTTTGAGTGTTTCTGCAGTGCATCTGTGCACTCAACGACATCCAGAACAGCAGCTGGCCAGATATCAGCTGTTGGCACAGGCTCAGAATTTACTGGATTGCCAGGATTATAAGCGCTCAGGGCCATCACCAGCTCCACAAATCATTTGAAATTAGCTATGTTTGGGGGGTAAGTTCTTGCAGGCAATGATATTTATCATGTTGATGCATGCAGAGAACTTACTGAGCACAAACAGATAATCCATTTAAAATCAGCCACACTTTGAGTGCATGCACGGCTTTTGTGCCTGCACAGGTAACAGCATTCACTAGTCAACAACATTTATCATGGCAGCATATGGTCAGAATGTAATAATCAAATTGACAGCTCCCAGCCAGCAGTATGAGACTGTGGCACATCATTGGTGATCCAATTTAGACTTGGAACACTTGACATTCAGAGTCTGGTAGGCAAAAATGGGCTAGACTGAAACACTAGAGAGGCAAACCATGCTGGTTTCCTGTACATACATATGCACATGCCATAAACTCAGCAAGACAGCGACAACCAAGGATGGTAGCTCTTTTGTAGTGTAATATTTTTTTCTGCCAGGTGGAACGTGTGAATGACAGGTGGGGGCGTCTGAAAATGGGCACGCATAAAATACTTGAAATACCTTTTAGAACAATTTTCCATTACTTTCAGATAAGGACAGCAGACACCGGAATGTGAGATAACTAGTATATATATCTCAGTTAAATATACCCAAATTAGTATGAGTTGGTGCTGACAAGCATCCTACTGCAGCTGCCAGCATTTTGGGGAAGACCACTATGACTCCTAATGTAGCCAGTATTTCCACTGGCTTTGTTTATCCTCTTTATTTATGTATTTATTTGCTTGGATTGCTTTATTTATAGCCTGCCTTTCTTGCCAGTGGGGACCCAAAACATCTTACACTGTTCTCTTCCATGTTATCCTCACAACAACCCTGCAATATAGGTTGAGAGTGTATGACTGGCCCAAGGAACTCAACAAGCTTCCATGGCAGAATGAGGATTTCAACCTGGCTTTCCCACATCCTAGTCAGACATTCTAACCACTACTTTCTCAAGTCAATGATGGGCTAGCCTGAGACCCTCCCCCCATTCTTAGATTGTTCAGAATGCTTGCCAGCTAGGCCTAACTATACTGTAGCAACAATTAGGGTTGCCAACTCAGGGCTGGAAAACTCCTGGAGATTTGGGGGTATAGCCTGTGGAGTACCCCCAGGTACTAGCTGGAGATCTCCTGCTATTACAGCTGACCTCCAGCCAGTAGAGATCAGTTCACCTGGAGAAAATGGCTGCTTTGGCAATTGAACTCTATGACATTGAAGTTCCTACCTTCCCCAAACCCCACCCTCCTCAGGCTCTGCCCCAAAAACCTCCTGCCAGTGACGAAGAGGGACCTGACAACCCTACTTGGGAGGGTGGGGTTTGGTTAAGGTAGGGGAGGAGTGCTTATAACCAGCTATTTGATAAGATTTGCTTTTTAGTGCATAGAAGACTTTTATAGAGTGGAGACTGTACTAAGGAAAGTCTGAGTCACCTTTAGATTTGAGTCCTGACCTATTACACAGTCTGGTGTTTACTTAATCAGGTCATCTGGTAAAAGTGTTATTTTCTAGCACAATGGGTGCTGGTAAAAGGGTCAGTAAAAGGGCTTGTGACTCAGAAGGATACCCTCCAAAGCACCCATTTCCCCAGGGGTACTTTTCTCTGTAATCCGGAATTCAGTTGAAATCAGTTGAACTCCAGGAGATCTTTAGGCTCCACCTGGAGTTTGGCAACACTATGGCAACTTACACTCTTCCTGCCAAAACTAGTTATGGCCTAACCAGTCAAAATACCAGGACTTACAGAATACCACCACTCCCCAGGACACTGGGGAGAAGGCAAAATAGACCTCCTTCCCAGTCAATTTGAAGGAGCCAAATCCCTGTTTGGCTCTTCAAAAGAAGCCAGCAATTCCCACAGTATCCATAGGGAGTATGGGTGGCCAAGGTTGCAGAAAAGCCTGCCGTAGAGAGCAGGGCAGAGCACAATATCTTCTCCAAGACTATTCAGATTGTCTGCTGTGCACAAGACACCAAATGGCTCATTAAGAGACAATGGTGGTCTCATGCTTTGTTTAAAACTGGGACTGGCACGAAGTAGTACCCAAGGCCTGTAGGCATGGAACTAAATGCTTAGTCCTAGGTTAATATATATATTCATATGTTCAACAGTGTAGTTTGCCATTTTCAATCAAATTGTTAACACATTAATTGCTGTAACCTAAATATTATTCATTCCTCCTCCAAAAGACATCTGCATTCCAGGAAAATTCTTTGGTTACCCAACATTTTTCTTTTCTGTAGTCAGGCAGGCAAATGTGACAGTCCTCTGGCTTTTCATACAGACAGCAATTAACTCATTGGTTCTTGTAGGTTATCCGGGCTGTGTAACCGTGGTCTTGGAATTTTCTTTCCTGACGTTTCGCCAGCAACTGTGGCAGGCATCTTCAGAGTAGTAACACTGAAGGACACTGTCCTTCAGTGTTACTACTCTGAAGATGCCTGCCACAGTTGCTGGCGAAACGTCAGGAAAGAAAATTCCAAGACCACGGTTACACAGCCCGGATAACCTACAAGAACCAATGAACTCTGACCGTGAAAGCCTTCAGCAATTAACTCCTTCAAAATACTGATCAGTGGTTCTCTCTGTTTTTGAGCTATCCACAATGCAATGCTGGTCAGAGTTGCTCTCTTCTAAAGCCATTGACTTCAATGGACTTAGAACTCTGCAACTCTGCTTAGCATCACACTGCAAAACGACTACCTGGCTCTGAATAGCTACAGTGTTCAATTTGTTTGTGATGCAGTATCTACTGCAGATACAGTTGCACTGCTACATTGTACTAAAGTTCCTCTGGTGTGAGTTTCAACTTAGACTGCCAAGCTGCAGTGTGCTCAGTAAAGTCTTCATGCAACTATTGCTTATAATAACTACTTACATTAGGCAAATATTAATACCAACTTCATAAATAAATACCAACCTCATCTAAGATCTAAAGTGAAGCTTTCAAATGATTATAGTATTGACATTTAATTCAATATGGAATTAAAAAGGCAACACGGCAGGCAAACCACCCAGCAAACAAAGTCTGCCTTGGAAACGTCGGGATGTGACATCACCCCATGGGTCAGGAATGACCCTGTGCTTGCACAGGGGACCTTTACCTTTATCTGTTCTCTGAGTTGCATCATTTTCTTGGAAAGAGGAATGCATCAGGTTTCTGCAGATGTGGCTATCTGGTTGACATGCTTTAATTTGATTTATGTAAATTATTGTGGCAAGATTGAAAACTGCCATTATTTGCAATCAAGCAAAATTCCATTTTTTTTAGAGACTGGCCTGGCCTCAGACCGGGGGGATCCCCTATGAGTTACCAGCAGGGGTCACCCTCCTGTGTTCTGCCTCAGCCACCAGTACCTCTTACATCCTCCTTCATACAGCCTACACCCAATAGCCTGCCCTTCCCTCAAATGAGTCCCAGTCAATTGTCTTTCAGTCCTTCTCTTTAGACCATTGTCTTTGGGCTGTAGGGAACTCTGGGAGTTGGCCTGGCCCTTCCCTGCTGGCATGTACCTGGCCAGCCTCCAGCATGGCTCCTGCTGCCTGGCTGCAACCAACTTCTCGCTGACCCCATGGCCTCCACTACCGCCTTCCCCACAGATGAGTCCCCTCCTGCAGCGTGTGGGTCTTGAGACTCTTGCTGGCTCCACCACCAACCTCCCTAAGCCTTGCTGGCTTGAGTCCCGATAGGGCATTCCCTGCAGCTCTCTCCTCCAGCATGATCCTGCTTTCCTCAGCATCTCCAAACTCTTATGTCACCACTTCCTTCCCTGTGCACTCCCCTCCCAGTGCCAGCCTCCTCATTAAATCTTGCAGCCAACTGTATGGTCCCCACCCACTCACGGGGATCAGAGAGCCACTCCTGGCTGCCTGTACACCCAACTGGGCCACCGGAGGCCCACACACGCTGGCCAGGGCTTGAGGAACCAGGCTGCCACACAGACATATACTGTATACTGATAATGAAGAGGACTGTAAAACTGAGACCCCTGCTGACTCAGTAATTGCACTCATATTCTTTTGTTTTGGTATGCATGTCTTTACATTAAAAGGTTGCATTTTCTTGGAACATTCAACTGGTCTTAAGACCAGTTCCAGCATGAATGCCAGTTATCATGTAATCTCTGAAAAAAACAAAGTCCAGAAGAGTTCCCAATTAATATTATTTAGCCATTACATAATTGCATGGTTAATTTTTTTTTAAAGTCATACAACTAACCCGGTATAATAATCAAGCAATTAAATTATTCCATGAAAATGTTATCAAGGAGATTAAAAACACAATCATCTGATTAATTCATTACAAGCAATATTGTTTACTATAGGCCATATTATGCATTACACTGGCAACTGGTGATCAGCATTTTCAGCAGCTTTTTAACCCTACAAAGTAATCCCAGAGTAAAATAAGAAACCCTAGGTGATCTGATCACAGACATCAAGTGTAATGTACTGTGTAGCCTTTATGTTTCTACCATAGGCAACGATCCAGTCTTAATCAAAGCACAGGCTCTGAGAAGTCTGCACACACCAAAGACCACAGGGGTTGTCAGGTATGCTTTTCTTCTCGTATCCACTTTAAGCCTTCTGAAGCAGTGCATGGGTGGGACAACACTGTAGCTGTTGGTGGACTCCCTATAGTCTTGTGACAGCATACCATTTCCTCCCAAGGAAAACTGCACATATAATTTCTAGGTTCAATTCTCCCCCTCGTGCGCAGCCATGAACATCTGCACTAGCTCTTCTGTGCTGCTTCAGCATAGACCCTACCCATGTCTTTGTAGATTTAGGATTCTGTGAGTTCCAACCAAGTCATTCACCATAACATATTTGTACTTCCTTTCAATTATGATGTTTATATATTGAGCCATCTAATATGCAGTTTCCCCCCGATTCATATTTAAATATTGAATATGTGGTAGAATCATTTAAATGTAAATGTAGTGGACTCATTTTAGATGCCTCCATCTGAATCTTAATCAAAATAAGCAGGAAGAGACTGAACGGACAGGTGTGATCTGTCCAGTTCAGTAAATATTTGATGTAACATTTGGCATTTGAATTGATTGAATTATGGAACACTGTTCTGTCTGGAAAGCAACAGTGGATTAGTTCCTTTGAAGGGTTTTTTTTTCTATCAGGTTGTTAAATATTTGATTAAAAAGGACCATAATTGCTTACTTACACAGTAGTTCTTGGAAATGTGTAAAGAGTCTTTCTATACTGATGACTGAATAAACTATGACTTTTTGCAAGGTTGTAATTGCATTTTAGTCTGCTATAACTCACAAGTTATTACAAAATTATTTTGTAGAAATAGCTGCCATTTTGGCTTTTTTATTATAAAATTAAAATTTCTCTCCACTCACTTAAATACCTAAACAAAATTATTTCCCAAAGTACTTTATATGGAGTTATTTGATTAAAACATTTTAATCCACTGAAATTCAAATTCAAATATAGGCAGTAATTCCAGGCTTGGTTTGAAATTTCACCATGTTAACACCATTTTTAAAGATAGCTGTATATTAAAGATAGCTGTAAATATTGAGATTGGGCTCCCCCCCTTCCAAATGCTAGAATGTGTATCAGTAATTTTTAAATATAATTTAAAATATAATTTGTGGCCAACAGCAGTGCTATGTCAGGTCACTGTGTGGCAAGAACACTATAGCATTGGATACGACCTTCAAAAAGCATGGAAAAGCTGGTTAAAATATAATTTATTCAATTCAAATATCTGATTTTCTTTAGCTGCTGACAAAATGGGGTCCTCACCTTATTTTGGATTTCTTCACTATGTTTATTTTTTTTTAATGTAATTGCTATGATTTAATCATTCTTGGGTAACTAACAGTTGTTTTCCCCCCTCTATATTTTAAAAGCATTTCTATCCTGTCCTTCATACTATGTAGGGACTTGAAGCAGCTTCCAAAACTAAATGACAAAACATATAAAACACATAAAATATTGCCATCAGAACTAAAATTACTAAACATTAAAATATCAAAATCATAACCCCCCCAAAAAAGCCATCTCTCTGTGAAAATAATCTATACATTTTTATCCCACTCTTTCTTCAAGGAGCTCACGGCAGTATACATCATTTGACACCTATTTTGCCTTCACACCACCCCTGTGAGATAGGTTCATCTGAAAGTGACTCACCCAAGGTCACCCTCACTAGCTCCATGGATGAATGGGTCATTTAAACACAGGTCTCCCAACTCCTAGTCTGGCATGTCAATCACTGGCTCTCATCTCTGATACCAATGTAACATGCTCCTAATTTCTGAGAGGTGAGCGTTCCTGTGGGAACACTATCTGATTTACCTTCTTTTATATGAGAGGACAGCAACATAGAATTATGGTGTTTCTGTAATATTTTCTTTACTGGCACATACACAAGCAAGTCTAAGTAAATAGACTTTTCAGATCAAGTGAGAGAGAGAGAGAGCGAGCATACCCTAGTACCCCTAGGTGTTTCACCTACAGCATACTTACAGCTCTCTGTGTGACTGTCACCCAAATTCAAACTGCCAAATTGCCTTCTTTTCTTATTGCCACCGCCATCTGCAGAACACTTATTTCAGCTTTAATCCCTGCAGGTAAAGAGAGGGGGGGAGGGAAGGAGAGAGATCTGCAGCCATTAAGAAACATTAATGGTTTTGTCAAGTTCCTGACCACTAATTCATAGTGATGAATCTCACAACATTTTCAATAGATATTTTGCTTCATAATATTTCTTCGCAATAGTTAATGCACCATTTTGGATATTTTTCCCTGTTGGTTATTTGGAAAATGGAAAGTAGTTTTCAGACAGAAACAATGCTTCAAAGTATGATGTCAAACAGGATAAAATTCTTAGTAGCCGCCAATCATTTTCAGTTATCTCACTTATATGAAATATCACAAAGAAACTAAATTCTTAACAGAGATTAGCATATCAAACCACCTTGAAAATTGAGGAATTTCCCCCATATTTTTCTTGTCTGTGCTCTTCCAGCCTGATATCACCCGCCCTCCTGCTGCATGCTGATGCCCCAGATGAGCCCCTTACCGCATTATTTTGCACTCTATCATGCCTACCATTGCTGAATTGAGAAAGAGCATGCATCCAACTGCTATGCTACTCCAATTCATTTATCTTCTTAGAAACAGCTGCAGCAAAGAAACAGACAGAAGTGCAATTTGGCTCTCAGTTGCTACCCATACCAACAAAGCAGGTGTCTGGCGAAGGCATACCTATTGCAGAGGATGTCAGTAGTCATCAGGGTCCATAGTTATATACATCATAGATACTGACATGTATTTTTCCACCCTGCTCAGGAAAGTCTGAAGCCTTCTGACAGTCTAAGGAGCCTTTCTCCAACAAATGCTGGCAAAACAGCTGCTTTTGTTGGAGAAAGGCTCCTTAGAGCCCATTCCTGACTTCTGAGGACGAAAGTCCTCAGGAGGCCATGAAGGGGCTGCACCAGCATTGGGGCCCCCTGCGCTGGTGCCTGAGATGCTTACACTGCCGTGAGTGGCCTGAACGGCAGCGGGGAAGCCCGGATGCTGGTCTCCTGGTGCTGGGCCTTCCACCGGCATCCCACCAGTGCAAATCCCCGCACCGGCACTCCAGAGGGTGCGTCGGCATCCTGGGAGGCATTCCTGGGGCATGCGTGTCCCTTTTTGCCCTAGGTAAGCCACTGGGATGAACAGCAAGGCTGCACCTGTTTTTTTTAGCAGGCGCAGCCTCGCTGCTTTCAGTAGGGCAAAAAGCCCCATTTAAAAAACAAAAAACCTCTAAAAGGCTTTTTTCAACATTTCGGCAGCTGGGAAATGGCTTTGGAGGCAGCGCCTCGTCCATGCCGTCCCCAGCTGCCAAAATTTCAGGAATAGTCTGTTTGACTGGAAAACTTCAAACTTCCCTAAGCAGAGTTGTCACGTGCATGTCAGGGTATTTTAATAGATATGATTATTTTGGTAAAAACAACAACAAAAACCTAGCTCATGCATACAACAGAGAAGGATGAAATGGATAATGTTACCTAGGACATGGAAACTATGAATTAGGCTCTGAATTATATCCCTGAGATGGTAATGCAGCGGAGTCCAGACTTTAGCTAAGGCTCAAGTTTAGGATTACCAGAGACCAGCTCTTCAAGTGAAATTGCAGAGTATAGGGGAGTTACAGGGAAAAGGTGAAATGCTGTCTTGAAGCTTTACGATGTCATACTGTTGAATAGTCTGAGAATGTGCCCTTTGCCTCAGGTTCTGTGGCCCCCTCAGTCAAAAAACCACTTTGGTTCATTGATCCACCTTGGATGCTGAGCACAGACTCTTAGCTCACTTGACCAGCAGACCTCACTGTTGCATTTCAGATTATCTTTTAAATAGTTTTAAATAATACAAAATATTAAGTACTATCTATTTAAAATGCTTAACTTGAACTAGATACAATCAATTAGGTACCAGGGAATTTCTTTTGAAAACTATGTTGATCAAGCACAAGCTAGAAAAGCTTCCAGCTCACATTCTGTCAGATTCTGATCCCCAACGCCACTGTAATGAATTGGAATCTCTCCATTAACTTCAGTGGGGTTGGCGGAGTTCTCAAAGGTTGACTGTACTGTGGTGACAAACCAAAGAGAGCATTTTATTTTCTCTTTAATCACAAAATCAAGGCCGAGCCTGGAAGTAGACCAGTTGATTAAAGATGTGCTGTTTCTAATAGAGTCAAGTCTTTAAAAGTATAACTACGCTCTCATGATTGTTCTAGTGTTGACTTAGTTTATCATTGTAGTGTCTCTTTTTTCTTAAGACCTCACCTCAAGGTTTTCTTAAAACCTTTCAGTAATTAAATAAAAAATACATATATAAAACTGCAGGTCAAATGAAAGGTTAGAAGTGAAATAGATACTGCTTTAAGATCATCTTATTTTATGAAATGATTATATAATTCTCTCTTTTTTTTGTCTCACATCTTTAGAATTTGGGACAAGTGTATTTTGTTTTCAGTTACTGGCATCTGCAATAGTCCAGCATCTGTACATTCACTATTCAATAGGCCAAGAACCCAAACCTAAATGTACAGACTTTCAAGTTAGACAGACAGGTCACTCCTGAGCACTGCAGTGGCTGGCGATGGCATGGCCATGGCGCTGCCACGGCACCTGCAAGGAGGTTTCATGGCCACTGCAGGGGGGGAAAAGGGGTATTTTTTAACTAAAAAATTAAAAGGGGGGGGGGAGCCCAAAGAGAAAAGTGATGCTGCACCAGCAAAAACCTGGTACAGCACCACTGAAGCGTAAGGGGACATTCCCAGCCTGAAATGGGTTAGGAGTCTGCCTACCGACAGCTCCACCCCCCCAGAACACCCGGGACTTCGGTGCAAGGACTCGTGCTGACAGGATGCCAGCGGGAAGCTAAGGCAGCGTCCAAGGGCCATGCTGCTGTGGCAGTCCTGAGGGCCAGTACAAGTGGCACTAAGCTGGCATCCATGCCAGTTTGCACAGCACAAGTGGCATGGACGCCAGCATTGTGGTCCGGGCACCTCCTGGGCCCATTCAACCCCCAGGCTCAGAAATGCACTGAGAGGTTCTATATATGAATACCTTAGACTTGATGAAAATCTCACCGTGAAGCATGGTGAACAGGGTTGTGCAATAATAATAATAATAATAATAATAATAATAATAATAATAATAATAATAATAATAATAATAATAATAATAATAATATTTTTGCTTGTCTCTGGCTTTTCCCCTTGTGGGAATCAAACCAGAATCCTTAGCCATGCTATCATCATATCTGTCTTTGAAGTGTTCTCTTCCTGGTCCCATGTGGCTGGTGGTGATGCCAGAGCTGCAGTGGAGAGCCTACTCTCTGCTTTCTTGGCCCAGTGGTTAGGATGCTAGTCCAGGGATTCAGATCTTTGGGCTTGAGCCTGGCCTCTATTCTGAGAAGGGTGTGTGGAGCTTTGAGAAAGGATTGTTGCATGTGGGAAGCCCTTTTGCTGCTGGTCAGACCCTTGAAGGGTGGGGTGGGTGTCCTGTCCTCTGCATGGGTGGCCTTCTCCGAGGAGTAGGGGGGGGCACTCAGGCCATTTGCCTTTGTTTGGGTTGCACTGTCACTAGGTCAGGGTCTCTCCCCCCCCCCGTTCGCCTTTATAAAATATGTGCATGGAGGCAAGGAATGAATTTTTTTTCTCAGTCCCTTTCCACTGCTGGGATCATGATACAGATGGGGGAAGGGCTGTCTGTTTGTTTTTGAACAGGAACAGAAAGGACATTTCACACACAAATATGAACCAAGGGCTGAGTTTGGTTCACATTTGTGTATGAAATGTCCTTTCTGTTCCTGTTCAAAAACAAACAAACAGCCCTTCCCCATCTGTATCATGATCCCAGCAGTGGAAAGGGACTGAGAAAAAAAATTCATTCCTTGCCTCCATGCACATATGTGTATCAAGGTGCTGGAGGCTTTAGCTCCCTTTACCCTTTGCCCCATTTTGTTTTTAAAAAACCCAACAACAATCTCAATTCTACTTTACATGTGGGTCCCACTCAGAGGCTTGGTAAACCAATCTAGAACAGCACTGTTGAAGACATTCTTCTGATTCAAACATATCTGCTGACTCCCCCTACCCATCATGAAATTGCCCGGCAAACTTAAACAGCATTAATGAGAGAGACTCCAGAGCACTGAGGACTTCTGAGCTTCCCTAAATGCTTCCAAATACCATAAGTAACTTGCTTAAATTAATTACTTTCCAGGGTTAATGATAGGGGTACATTTGGGTCAGATTATATGTTCCAAATGCACATCCATAATTTAGAATCAGTGTGATAGGAATTGTATTAAACACAGAAATCAGCAGGTGCTGGAGAAGTCATACCATTTACAATAGGCTCATTACAGAGATGTGAGACAGGCTAAGGAGTGCAATACAATTTAAAAAACACACAATTTTTATAAAACATTTCTATGCCACCTTTCTACCCAATTCAGGGTCCCCATGGCAGCAAACATTAAAACCAAACATTAATGGATTTGAGACATTAAAAAGCACTTCAAATCCAAATACATATAATATATTTAAAGCAATTAAAAAAAAAACAATATAAACACACACACAAATAGTTAGATAAAACAGGTTAGTAGAACCTGAACATACTGGTACATTGGGCAGTATCTAATTATTGATAGTGAAGAGAAAATGACATGTTAAATTTGATGTTTATAACTGAACATAGAGGACCCGGAATCCAGATGCTGATTCCATAAGGAACCACCAGCTGCGTTGGAGTTGCTTGCTCTTTCCAGTGATGGTTTTGTAGTTCTAGCAATTTGCAGTCTGCACGCCAGTGTTCCTATTTAAGGCAAATTGAAACAATTTGTTGGGTGAGCTTTTGTTATATACTGTATGAATTGATTTTTTTAAAATAAATCAATATCATATTACCTTCCTTTCATCTTCTAGCTCTTAAATCTGGTTGTTTTTTTTAAAATCAAATTTGGGAAGGTGTACTGGTATGGTAATGAATGAATTCATGGCTCCTTCCAGCACTGCTTTTGTTATACAAATATTTGGTGTTTTAAATATGGAAAGTACTCAAAATATTAGTTACCAGATATTTATTTATAGAAATATTTTGAATGAAAAAATGCTCCAGTTGGTGCACAGTCATACTGCAAACAATGGTAAGTGAATTAAAGTCAGCATGCAATAATAATATACACAATGATATAGGACTGAAAAATCTAATCGTATAACAAACATTCTTTGGAACAAACCACCTTTGCCTGGCATAAAAAGACAAACAAGGATAGGGTGAAGCAGTAATTTCTGGGCATGTCTGGTGCCACTATTATGAAGGTCTGCCTTAAGTACCTATCCATAACATCTCAGAAAATATTGAAACATGTAGCATACAAATATATTATGTTTCTATAAAGGATGGGTAGGTTTACACAGTCGGTGATCTTTGAAGTATCTAACTGGGCCCAGGCCATTTAATGCCAGCACACTTTTTGGAAACAGAAACCAACAAGAAGTCAGTGAAAACGTAAAACTGGCATTACATACTTTCTGCAACTCATTCCAGTCAATAATGAGGCAGTGACATTTTGAATCAGCTGCACTTTTCATATGCAGCCTGATCTATGGTACATTACAATCATGCCTAAAGTAACTCTCTAGATTATGATCTGTATCAGTTATTGGTAGCAAAAATCATTTTGCATTATTTTTCTAAGCCACTGCAGTTTAGGCAAAACAAAGCTTACAAGAATAATTTCACTGTAGCAGCTTGCAGAGGAGAGCAGCTGAAGCATGTCATTAAAATTAGCTTATATTTCATACCATGATATTATATACACTCTCTCCTGCTTCCACCATCACCAAACATATCTACTTTAGGAAAATCAATTTATTCTCAGAAAAACCAAAAACCATTAGCAAAAAAAACATTTCAATAATTGGAAAACGTTTTTCATGTCTTTTCTGCAAAATGCCTTTGATTAGAACCGGATAAGTTACAAATGGGCAGAAAAAAAGGTTTTCACAATAGAAGTCATTAAGGTTGTGTTGAACCAAAGAATGAAACATGGGCTAAGTCTTATTAATGAAGGTAAATGAAAAAGTTGTTTGAAGATCTTGCTGGGGGAAAAAACCTGAGAAAAAAAACCTCCCCAAGGTGGAATATGCCTAAAGAAATATTTTTGTTAACAACAACAAAACCCTCCTTTTTATATATTGAAATACTGGGTTGCACAACTTATGTGTGTGTAAAGTGCCATCAAGTTGCAGCCGACTTATGGTGACCCCTTCTGGGGTTTTCATGGCAAGAGACTAACAGAGGTGGTTTGCCAGTGCCTTCCTCTGCACAGCAACCCTGGTATACCTTGGTGGTCCCCCATCCAAATACTAACCAGGGCTGACCCTGCTTAGCTTCTGAGATCTGATGAGATCAGGCTAGCCTGGGCTATCCAGGTCAGGGCGAGAACGTAAGTATAGTTTAATGAAAGGGAGAGACAACGATATTTCTTGGGATGAAAGTCTGAAATATATTATGTCTCTTATCTCATTTTCTCATTAACATTTCCTCCATATTTATTCCAACCAACAATCCTTACCAGGAACTATAAAACAAAATATAGCCTTCACTTAATGGTCCCTTGTGTTACCATATAAACCATTCTCATTTGAACTGAGCAATCCACGTGCCCTTAACAGTTAAATTAATTAACTTAATTATCTTGATACAGGAAAATAGTATCCTAATTTCATGCAAGAGAAGTATTCTAATTTTACATATAACAAACATTTGAATTGCCAGTCAACATTATGTATCAACACATATTTCCTGTTCTGTTTCTTTTTATATTTGTTTTTAGTCTGTCAATTATTTCAGTTATGTTCAGTGATTTCTAAGTTTTCTCTCCTTCTCTTTTGCTTTCTTTCTCAGAAATAGTCCTATGAGACATCAGAGGGCCAAAGGGATCCTGAATGTCAGGAGCTAAGAATAATTCTGTGAGATAACTTCACTCTTGCACAGTGAGCTATTACAGGAACAGTAGTGCCAGTGTGCTCATGGAACTTACACATAAATGGAAGCTCCTATCTCTTTTACATTTCTATGAAAACAGCAAACCCATGTACCAATAGAATGTGTGTGCAGATTTCCTGTTTCCATTGGAATGATTGGGATAGCTCAGCTTTTTAAAGTTCTGTGAGTAGGCTGCCCCGTGGCACAGAGTGGTAAGCTGCAGGACTGCAGTCAAAAGCTCTGCTCACGACCTGAGTTCGATCCTGACGGAAGTCGGTTTCTGGTAGCCGGCTCGAGGTTGACTCAGCCTTCCATCCTTCCGAGGTCGGTCAAATGAGTACCCAGCTTGCTGGGGGTAAAGGGAAGATGACTGGGGAAGGCACTGGCAAACCACCCCATAAACAAAGTCTGCCTAGTAAACGTCGGGATGTGACATCACCCCATGGGTCAGGAATGACCCGGTGCTTGCACAAGAGACCTTTACCTTTTAGGCTGGGGAATGTATGCAGCTCTATACCAGGGCCAAATACATTATTTTGGGGACAGGACATTTCCACCAATGGTTTTTCATCTTTATAGGTAATATGTAGCTAGGCTAAGGTTGACTCAACTGGAAATATTGCTTATTGTATAGGTCTTTGGCCTTTACTATACTCTGTAATGTGAGAGTAGTTTCTCATAACTATTTTTTTCAATGGCAATTGACATTTTTAGTTACCAGATGGTGAGAATCAAGGAGAAGGGGATTGTTGGAAGGATAAAATGAACAACAAACTCCATGGCAACCCTGCTTTGGACAAGCAAGCATTGTGCAGAGGATTAAACTGTGTAAATATCAGGTACCTTAATTTTAACTACCCATCTTCATTAGAGAAATCTCAGAGATGGAAACATTGACCTATAAGATCCTGCAATCAAAGATGTGAATTCATTATTATGCCTATTGTTTACCTACACCCTGATCCAGAGCAGAATGAGCTCTCTGATCTCAATATCAAACATTTATCTATAAAATGATATTTAGTTTTATTTGCTTAAAACTATTATTACGTGAAGAGGTGCCCAAGTGATTTTTGCTCATGAATTTTATAATTGATCCAACTTTTTTTGTTAAGCCTGTAAAAATCACAAGTGCATCTGTGACACAGGATAGTAAATTTAAAATGGTAGCTCATCAATACACAACTGTGTAAATTTAAGGGAACATACTGATATTGATACTCATGATATTTAATTAATTCTTTTTATTATCATACTTGTCTAATCAATTATGAAGGTTTATAAAAGTGTCAGAATCTAGCATTTAATAGATCAGAATAAATCTGAACTTTTATATGTGAAGTATAAATAGACATATGAACATTAATTTTATTTTAGGCACCATTCCCATTGCTTGAAGAGATAACTGGAGATATGTGGTAGAGGATATATATGACCTCTCCCCCAAAATAGACTGTTGCTGATATACATGTGTGATGGACTAAGGGTTATTATCTGTCAGTGACTGTAAGTGGGCGGAGCTTAAGGGAAGAGACTCTTAGCTGCTGGTAGAGAAGAGGTATTTTACTCTGGATTCTGGTGTGATAGGTTGTGCCTAGTGTGACTGGGAAAAAACCTGAAGGGTGATGAAAGAAAGAGTTTGGGGAGAAAGATCCCTACTCTAGTCACTGAGGGGAACAATAGTCTCTGAGGAAGGAGGTATTCCTGGCCCAAGCATTGTGTGAAAATTACTTTAAGTGCTGTGAAGTAATTCCACAGAGAGATAAAGGAAAGGAGAAGGGAGAATCTCCACATTTCCTAGTTTTAGGCAGCGGAGTATACACATGAACCCCTGTATCCAGGTTATGGGACTAAGCTACCTTAAAGTGTTGGAAACCTAAGTTAGAGAAAATATCATCTGTGCTGTATGTGTTGAGCAACTCATTATATATACACATACATATAAACTTTGTACCTTCCCTTAATACTAGTTTTCCCTCCCATACCTTTCCCTGTGAAATATAATAAAATTCTGTTATTTTATTGTTGAATTGACTAAAGCCTCTGGTGCCTCAATTGTCTGAGGTAAAACAAAGTAGGTGACTTGGGAGAGATCCCCCCCATCACAACATGATATAAATTGCCTACATGGTTAGAAAGAGGTTTATATACCCAAAACATAATGGGGCATAGCAGTTTTCATATATTCTGTTTACTATTTTATCTACACACGCAAGGCATGATTCATCTCCTGGATGCATGGGAAGGGATTGCAAAAGAATCACATCACAAACCCACTCCTACTCTGTGTCTACTTTTCATCCTTAGGAGAACCCTGTATTACTGCTAAAAGGTATAATTTATTAATTATATTTTGGTGGCATCCCTAATATTTTTTCTCATTCTGAAACATAAACAATACTGTTTTTACATTCAAATAAAAAAAAAATACACAGTGCTATTTAAAAGTTTGAAGCGACAGCAGTAATAGGAAAAGTTACTCTACAAGTTGTCAGAACTATGTGCTGTATTCAGTTCTGTAATTCATATATTTTTGTGCACATAGATCTTAGTGGACAAACCATAAAATCCTGCAGTTACCCCTTTCTAAGGTTGTTGAAGTCAATGCACTTAGAAGGAGTAAGTATGCTTTAAAATGTGCTGTTTTTCTCAACTTTGCACATATACGATCCCAATTAATCAAGGGGTATTGCACATACAGCTCCAGGTCCTAGATTCATAGATCCAGCAGGATATTGCATTGCTCTGTTTGCAGCTGAGTGGCAAAGGAGGGAAAGAGGGTGATGGGAAGAATAATGAAACCTTGTTAACTTGGTGAGAAAATGGCCACAACCTTTGTTAAGTACAGTCAGAGGAGCACTGGCACAGCATAGGGCAGGATCCATAGTTGGACAACTTGCCTGTTTGTTGTGGGTCAGCCTGCAGAGACGTCCTTGGTAGGGTTGTGCATATTGATAAACCCGAATAGAAAATAAACCCAAAATTAGCTGTCTCTGCAATATTTGGGTTTCAGTTTTACTGAATACCAAAACCTGGGAATAAAGACAAAGCTGGATAGCCGATCACCAAATCAGCCGAATAGGTATTTGGCTTTTTTCGGCTTCAGCTTTCCCCAGGCTTTTCTTTATGGGAATTTTTAAATAAGCTCTGAGGGAGCTATTTTTGGAAGTAGAGAATTGTAAAAAGACAGTCTGTAATGCCACTTCCTCTTCAAAGAGTTATGGGAAAACTCAGTTTCCCATGAATGCTTGCAATGGGCCTTTTTCTAGGTAGAGTCACCAAATTTGCAGCATAGCTTCAAGCGACTCTCCTTGCATGAACTCCAATGTTTGGTAAAGTTTGGGACAGGGGGTCTGATTTTATGGGGTCCAGAAGGGGTCACCCCTTTTCCATAGAGAACTATGGCAAAATTTACAATGCTTCTCTATGGAGGAGGGGGTGACTCCTTCTTGACTCCATAAGATCAGACCCCCTGATCTGATCTTCACCACACTTTGGGGTTTGTGCAAGAAAAGTCCCTTGAAGCTAAAAAATTCCCATAGACTATAATGGACCCGGATTTTTTCAGTAAACCTGGAAATAAAGCTGAAATATACCTTTACCGTTATGGGTATTCGGGTTTTTTCCAGGTTTACCAAAAAAAATTGGGCATAATAAACCCAAACCTGAAATTAACCGTTTTTTTTTTTTTTTTTGCACATCCCTAGTCCTCGGACAAGGAAGAGTGGGAGGCAGAAAGTGGGGTGAGAACAGAGGAGCAGCAGCAGACTGCAGAGCAGCCACAAGCAGAAGAACAGCCCCCAGCAGTAGTGACCTCACTGTGTTCCCAGCCTCCTGGCTCTGGGGACTCAGCTGTGCCCAAGGCCCAGACACAGACAGCACCACCATTGGACAAGTCAAGCAGGTCATCAAAGCCTCTGCAGCAAAGGTGGCAAAGACTTACTGGCCATGCAAGTTTGGAGACAAAATAAGCAATTAATGAGCCAAGGTACAACATTAGCCATTGGTGCTCTACTGGGATTTCTTAATGAACAGCTGGCCTGCTGCCTGAACAGGATTTAAGCAGGCAACGGAAGGAACTCAGCACGGGAGCAACTTGTTCATTACCTTGTCTTGTACCAAGTGCTTTGTTGAAGTCCTGAACCTTTCTGGATAATCTTTGTTGGGTTGAAGTGCACATTTCTGTACATCTGCAAAAACTAGATGAGTCTACTTTTATTCATGTCCCACTCTATGTTTGAGGGCTCCAACCAAACTTAAATTAACTGTGATCATACTTAGGAAGCAACAGGCCTTGAGTTAATTATGGAGATGGGTGAACTTCCCCCAGATTTTCCTTGAACTGAAGTTCAAACTGTCCAAGCTCTCTTTTGATAAACTACTAATAGATCCTGCTAACTTATTGTATTGAATTCATTGGTGTAGGAATACAAGTCTATACATACTTACCTGGAAGTAAGTCCTATTGATCACATTGTGGAGATGTAAGGGGGGGGGGAAGCTGGGAATTCAGAGAACCAGATACACAGTTTGTTTGTTTGTTTGTTTGTTTGTTTAAAACATTTTATGCCACCTTCCCAGGCAATCAAGGTCCCCAAGGTTGTGTACATAAAAATATTAAAACATTTGCACAATTAAAAGCATTTAAAATTATAAAACAATTCAATAAAAAACATACAAGCACTACCAGAACCAGGGAGTAGGGCCAGTAACAGTTATTGGTCTGCCTAATGAAACAAAGAAGTCTCCACCCACTGGTGAAAGACACTGCTAGAGGAACACAGATGAATCTCCCTGGGGACAGTTTTGGTGCCACAACCACAAAAGCGGGTTTCCACCCATGTAACTTCAGATGGCGGGGCAACTGAAGCAGGGCCTCCAAGGATGGCAGGTGTGAACAAGTAGGTTCATTATAACATTTAATGATATAACAATATTCAATTGCTGGTTGGAAAAAAAACTTCCTAATAGTGGGAGCAATTAGAGAAAAGCTAGGGAAAAACCCCAGGAAGTACATGAATGTACCATGATGCTGTGAGGAAGGAGGGGAAAAAATCAGGTCCCCAACAGCCTTGAACCCACAGACAATAATGCTGTGGGTGTGAGTGAAGAAAGTAGCAAGATGACTAAGAAATATCTTAACTAGTCAGAGAATGCATCCTTCCAGTTTTCCTTCCAAACTTGAAAAACATAATTTAATTGGGACTGCCCTATGGAGAAATATTAATTGTTGATTGGGACAATATGAAATTTGTTTTCAAGAATTTTCATATATTGTAAAAACACCATGTAAGCTAATCAGTGATGGTCTAGACATTCCTTTATAGATTGATCAAACAGTCTCTCTCAAATAACAGAATTTTTAAAAAAATTTAAAAAAACATGCAGCATGCAAAAAACACTCTAAGGACAGAACCACTGTAGTATAGATGAGGATCTGGGAGATCTAGTTTCAAACTCCCACTTTGCCATGGAAGCTGGCTGGGTGACTCTGGGCCAGTCATACACAGTCAGCCCAATCTATGGATGTGCATTCGGATATGCCGAACTGAAAAAGGCACCATTTGACTGGAGACAAAAAAAGCCTTATTTGAAAAAGCTGAAAATTTTCTGTTTTTTACAACTTTTTTGGCTCCTGTCAAAGGGCTCCTGAAAGCTCTTTATGTTTTAAAGAGCTGCCAAACCCACCACCACCTGATTTGCACCGGGTGGCAGGTTTGGCAGCTCTTTACAATTTAAAGAGCATGGCTTCATTGAAGCCTGTTGGGAAACTTTGTGAGGCTCTTTGTGGTGGCTTTTGTTGTTCTTTTAGATAGAATTTACAGCATAGCTTCTGGTGGCTCTCCTTACAAAATCCCCCAAGTTTGGTAAAGATTGGGATAGGGGGTCCAATTTTATTGGCCACCCAAAAGGAGGAAAAATGGAGGCCAATAAAATTGGATTCCCTGAAACAATCATTACCAAACTTGGGGTTGCATGTAAAGAGAGTCATCAGCAGCTACACTGCAAATTTGATACTTCTAACTTTAAAAAACCACCCCCCAGAGCCCAGCAAAGATTCCCCATAGAATTTAAAGATTTTCCAATACCCTGTTCATTACCCACTAGGGTGGAAAATCTTTTCTCACATCATTCTCCGGTCTCACATAGATTCATTGAAACCCATAGGGAATCTTTGCGGGCCTCTGGAGGTGCTGGTTTTTTTTAAGGTAGAGCCCTGCAAATATTCCCCATAGAGTATAATACCGTATATACTCAGGTATAAGCCGATCCGAGTATAAGCCAACCCCCCCAAATTTGAAGCCAGAAAAGGAAATTTCTTATTGACCCGCGTATAAGCCGAGGGTCAATAAGAAATTGCCTTTACTGGTAATGCTGCGCTCTAAAATGGCGGCCGCCATTTTAGAGCGCAGGGATGATCTCGCCCCTGCCCCAGGTTGCCCTCCCGCCGGCCTCCTGGACCCTCCCGACCCACCCCGACCCCAGTGCCATCCAAGGGGGGGAGGGGGAAGAGCCCCTGAACCCCCTACTCACCAGGAGAGGCGGTGAATCAGAGGCGGCGGCGCGGCCTTCCAGGGCCTGCAGGAGGCCCCTGCAGGCCGCTGCCGGCCAGAGGAAGCCTCGCGGGCCCGGCGCCGATGGGGGCGGTGACGACTGTAAGTTCCCCCTCCCTCCTCCCTCCTCCCTCCCTTCTCCCTTCTCCCCCTCCCCCCTCTACCATATTGACCCACGTATAAGCCGAGTTCGGCTTTTTCAGCCCTTTGTTTGGGCTGAAAAACCCGGCTTAGACGCGAGTATATACGGTATACCCCCAAATTTTCAGATATTAAAAAAGCCAAGTCAGGAATGGGCAGTTTATGTCTATAAATGAAGTAAATAAAATTCTCATACTGGGGCACATATTTTTGAGCTTCCAATGGTATAACTACAACGATACATAACAGCTTTTCCTAATATATCTGTAGCAGCACCCTGCAGTTGTCATTTATTGTTTTACAATACTTCTGCAAGTCCTGATTTTAAATAAAAAATCATATCCAAGTATTGTCTTTTCTTGTCTGATTTTATCCTTTTATCACATATGAGTTTCTCCTCTTCAACTGATGTTACATCATTCACCTGAAATATTTCCTTGGCTTGCCAAATTATGTTTGAAATTACCCAGGCCAGAGGGTAGGTCTTTACTAAAGCCCTTGACCCTCATCATTCTAATATGCACATATACTGTATTTTATTTTATACAATTCACCAGCTGAAAATGGAAAGATTTCTACAATGAAGACTTTACTGCATGTGTACAAGCTATACAACCCAGGGAGGCTGAGGTGATAAATTATAACCAAAGAATGACCCAAGTTCCAAATTTCTTTAATAACATATTACATTAAGTTAGTTTTGTAGTTGACATGAGACTATGTTTTATGTTTTATCATTTGACTTTTGCTGACTGTAATATTTCTCATCTAATTTTTAGGAGGAAGTTGGACTCATCTGCATATAAAGTAGCAGTTACTGATTGAAAATGTAAAATGAAACACTAAATTATGTCTGTACAATATTATGTTATCTCATCATTTAGGCTGTGTAGATTTTTAGACTATTGCTTTGATCTAGAAATTTCCTGTGGACATGGGTTGATGGACATATCACTCAAACGGATGCAGTACATGATACCAGCAGTATAGGCCTATGTTAGCTCTGAATTACTTGTGGCTCATTAAACCAAACACAGTCCACAGACTATGTATGGTGGGCCAAGGATCTCAATAAGCTTTCTACTTGGGATTGCAGAATCAATGATCAGCATGGAAACACATTAACTGAACAGGACAAAATAAAGACAAAGTTGGAATAATACACTGAAGAATTATACAGAAGAGATGAAAGGATAACAGATTCCTTCCAAGAAGAATATTTTGAAAAAGAACCTACCGTTTTAGAAAGTGAAGTGAAAGCTGCACTGAGAGCAATTGGGAGAAACAAATCACCAGTAACAGATGGGATATCAATAAAGCTATTCCAAGCCACAGAAATAGAGTCCATCAAAATCTTGACAAGAATATGCCAACAGATATAGAAAAACAAAACAATGGCCCACAGACTGGAAACAATCCATTTACATTCTAATTCCCAAGAAAGGAGACATCAAAGATTGCAGCAACTATTGAACCATCGCATTAATTTCTCACGCAAGTAAAGTGATGCTCAAAATCTTACAGCAAAGGCTTTTACCATATATGGAACAAGAAAAGCCTGATGTTCAAGCTGGATTCAGAAAAGTAAGAAGCACTAGAGATCATATTGCAAATATACGTTGGTTACTGGAGCATACAAGAGAATTTCAGAAGAAAATCAGCTTGTGTTTCATAGATTACAGCAAGGCTTTTGACTGTGTGGATCATGAAAAGCTATGGCTGGTTTTAAAGGAAATGGGTGTGCCACTACATCTGATCGTTTTGATGCGCAACCTGTGCTCTGGACAAGAGGCTACAGTTTGAACAGAATATGGAGAAACGGAATGGTTTCCAATTGGCAAAGGTGTTAGACAAGTATGTATTTTATCTCCCTATCTCTTCAATCTATATGCAGAACATATAATTAGGAAAGCTGGATTAGATTTAGATGAAGGTGGAGTGAAAATTGGAGGGAGGCACATTAACATGACTTGAAGACTTGAAACAACTACTGCTGAAAGTTAAAAGAGAAAGTGCCAAAAAAAAAAGTTAAAAGAGTTAAAAGAGAAAGTTCCAAAGCATGACTACAGCTGAACATCAAGAAGACAAAAGTAATGACTACAGGGGAATTACACAACTTTAAGGTTGACAATGAGGAAATTGAAATTGTTGAAGATTTTGTATTACTTGGCTCCATCATCAACCAAAAGGGAGACTGCAGCCAAGAAATCAGAAGGAGATTGAGACTGGGAAGGGCAGTCATGAAGGAGCTAGAAAAGATTCTTAAGTGTAAGGATGTGTCACTGTCAACCAAGATCAAGTTAATTCATGCCATAATATTCCCAATTACTAAGTATGGGTGTGAAAGCTGGACAATGAAGAAAGCTGATAGGAAGATTCCTTTGAAATGTGGTGCTGGAGGAGAGTAGTATGGATACCGTGGGCTGCCAAAAAAACAAATTAGTGGGCTATAGATCAAATCAAGCCTGAACTGACCCTCGCAGCTAAAATGACTAAACTGAGGCTATTGTAGGTTATCCATGGTCTTGGTATTTTCTTTCCTGACGTTTCGCCAGCAGCTGTGGCAGGCATCTTCAGATCAGTAACACTGAAGGACACAGAGACACTGTCCTTCAGTGTTACTCCTCTGAAGATGCCTGTCACAGCTGCTGGCGAAATGTCAGGAAAGAAAATACCAAGACCATGGTTACACAGCCCGGATAACCTACAAGAACCAATGAACTCTGACCGTGAAAGCCTTCGACAATATTTTGAGGTTATTGTATTTTGGTCATATTATGAGAAGACAAAGAGTCACTGGAAAAGACTGTCATGCTAGGAAAAGTTGAGGGCAACAGAAAAAGAGGAAGACCCAACATGAGATGATTGACTCAATAAAGGAAGCCATAGCCCTCAATGTGCAAGATCTGAGCAAGGCTGTCCAAGATAGGATATTTTGGAGGACTTTGATTGATAGGGCCACTATGAGTCAGAAGCGACTTGACAGCACTTAACACACACACACTTATCCAAAAGACGGTAACACCTGTGGTGTTATTCTTGGACTTCTCACTACTCAAGAGAAGCAGTGGCAATGAAAAATTCTTCATAGACATGAGCAAAGGGGGTACATGCATGATCCTGATGTGTACACCATATTACATCAACATAAGCTTTATGCCTGACTAAACCATTGTATTGTACTATGCGGTTGTGGTATTACAACTCACAACATAGCAAAACAAATTGTTTTGCAGAGGATGTGGTTTTGACAGCAGTAGTGCAAGCTATGAATATGTCAAATACTTCATGTGGTCTGTTCAAATACAAATATATAATAAATATCAGGCAATATAATCCCAGTGAATGTCTATTTAGAAAATACTGGTATTTGAGGTAAATGTGCACTTATAATATTTTTAATCAAGTTAGGAAACTAACAGTTTAATCTGAAAGGAACTTCCCTGGGAGTAAACCCGATTGAATAGATTTAAGTAGGTTTGGGATGGTACTGTAAAGGATTAGTCTGCAGTGTTTAAAGTCCACTCCTGAAGGGGGAGATTAAAAGTGGCACCTATGCCGTTGCGGGGGCAAACATGCTGGTGTCTGGGCACCACTGGCCTTTGCTGCCAGCACAGCCACGCCAGCAGGGTTTCCTGGAAGGGAAAGGGGTGCCAGTGTGCCAGTGTATGTGTGTTCGTGTGTGTGTGTGTTCCCAGGGCATCCCTGGTGGAGGAGCTGATGTTAGGCAGCTTCTTCACCCCTTTCGCCCCAGGAATGTGCCTTTGCACTGCGGCTGTTCTGCGCCACAGGAAAGACTGCTCAGGTTCGTGTGTGTGTGTGTGTGTGTGGGTGGAGTGTTTCGAGGGCATTCGTAGTTGAGGAGCTGCCGTCAGACAGCTTCTTCACTCCTTTCTCCCCAGGAACACGCCTTTGCACTGCCTTTTTTTGGTGGTGCAGCCCCATTGTAGGCAATAGGGAATTTCCCCCCTTTTCTGTATTTTTATGTTTTAAAATGTCTTCCCTTTGCCTCTGTGGATCTGCCCCCCCCCTTCAGGATTGGACTGCCCATTTTCCCCTTTCTAACACATGACACCAAAAATTATGCAAGCATGTTCTACTGGTGTAGTGTGTTTAGAAAATAAATGTACAGTTTCTTTAAAAAATTACAGTTCAATAATTAAAAAGCTGTAGTTAAAGAAGACTGATTTTGCAAAATATTGTACAGGCTGTTATTTGCTGACACAGTCTCGCACCATACATAATGTGGGGGAAATTTCATTGTGAATCAAATACATGCAGACTGAGCATTTTTTAAATTAAATTTTCCATAAGCTTTAACCAATTAAAAAAAATAAAGTGACAAAATCACCTGAATAAAAACTTCACTGTATTTTTACTTTTTTTGCATTTTTAAGCCAAACTCTTGTCACTTACATTCCTTTTACACCTGGAATGTGGAAATATATTTGTACAAATGGGAACCCTCAAGGTCTTGAGGGAGGCATCTCATTTCCCCCTCCCACTATTTCCTCTTCCCCTTTCCTGAAAGCTCCCATAACCTCTCCATTTTTCCTATTTCCTTCTCGCCTTCTAGGGTTGCTAACCTTCAGGTGAGGCCTGGAAATCTCCTGAAATCACAACAGTTCTCCCAGTTTCAGAGATCAGTTCCCCTTTAGGGTTGCCATCTCCAGGTTTGAAAATTCCTGGAGATTTACGGGTGGCAACATTTGGAGAGGGAAGGGACCGGGACCTCAGCATGGCATAATGCAATAGAGTCTCCTCTCCAAAGCAGCTATTTTCTCCAGGGGAACTGATCCCTGTCATATTCAGCTGTAATTCCAGGTGATCTCCAGCCCCCACCTCAGGGTTACCAACCTCCAAGAACTAGCTGGAGATCTCCTGCCATTACAACTGATCTCCAGCCAACAGAGATCAGTTTACCTGGAGAAAATGGCCACTTTGGCAATTGGACTCTATGGCATTGGATTCCCTCCCCTCCCCCAAACTCCGCCCTGAAAACCCCTAGCTGGTGGTGATGAGGGACCTAGCAACCCTACCCCATCTGGAGGCTGGCAACCCTAGTGACAGGAAGTGATACCCAGCATTCAGTCCAAACTCTATAGTTTAACTATTTTTTTTCTTTATATATAAAAGTTTTGTGGGTAGAAGATGCTGACTATACACTAACATGATGCATGTGTATAAGGCTGGCCCAGCCACTAGTCAAACTCGGGGATCACCTAGAGTGTCAGATTTTGAGGAGTGTCTAAAAGGTGAGATAAGCCTCCTCTACTGGCTTGAATGGAAGCTGGCATTGACTGGCTTCTAGATGCTCAATATCTGTTGATTCTTGTTTTCTATAGTTGCCATGATGGATTATGGAGGGCTTTTGAAGAGTTTGTCTATTTTATTTTTACATTGTTTGGTTTTGAATGCCCAGTAAGGATAACGTTAATTCTAGACTTCCCACTTTTTCCCTGAATTGGGGGGGGGTATTATAGTCCTCCTAAGGGCACCAAAAAAATCTTGGGCTGGACCTGAATTACTGTTGCTAAGGGAAGATTAAAAGGTCACTGAGAAGAGATTTCGAACTCAAAATAGGGTTTCAATTAGAAAGGACAACATACTTGAGAATGCAGGGAGCAATCACAACAAGTGTCAGCAGTTGATTGGTTGGACCTTGCTGAGCAAGGTGTATAAGGACAGTACTTCAAGGAGAAGGCAACTGGAACACATAAGATCTACAGAAAGAAGAAATGAATTATCTGCCAAGGTCCTTCAAGAGACAGAGGCTGAAAACAAGTAGTATTCCCTGTCGATGAAAAGACATGAGAAGGAACATGGTTCCCTAAGAAGGTGCTAGAAGGTGTGTAGCTGAGCTTATTTAAGGGGATATGTAGAATGCCTCAGTAGGACCACAGGGAAGACTGCAAAGCAGTGTGAGTCAACAATCAACAAGCCATACAACTTCACAGGTTGCAAGACTAACCTGGGCATCTTTAGGTGATATACTGATATACTGGCTAGGGTAGAAGAATAGGGAAATATGACTCTGTGTTTCAGTAGGGCTAATGAATCCAAAGAGACACAACCAACATGAATCAATACTGACTCCTGCATCAGCCCTATATGGAAGCAACCAACTAATAGATGCTAATACTGGCATGCCCTGAAGTGCCATCCTTTGCCTACATGAAGAGAACACAACAAAGGAAGGAGATTAGTTTCTCTGTTTAAACAGCACAGGATAGTGACTAGCTGTGCCAGTCCATGCCAGTGTCAGAGATGCACCTAGGGTTGCCAACCCCCAGGTACTAGCTGGAGATCTCCTGCTATTACAACTGATCTCCAGCCAATAGAGATCAGTTCACCTGGAGAAAATGGCCGCTTTGGCAATTGGACTCTATGCATTGAAGTCCCTCCACTCCCCAAACCCTGCCCTCCTCAGGCTCCGCCCCCAAAACCTCCCGCCGGTGGCAAAGAGGGACCTGGCAACCCTAGATGTACCAGTGGATAAATACACATTGGATGAGGCTGAATCCAAGGTCAACAAAGTACCACAGAGATAAATGCTGTAAGGTGTAAGGCATTTTTATTTTATGTGCATGTTATTTTCATGATCCAATAAAATGGGTATTTTCAATATAAGGAAAATTTTTGGATGAATCATTATTAATAAGATTCCTTTGAAGCATCAGAGAAAATATTTTAATGTGTTTTCCAATAAGCTCCCAGGTTGCTGAGTCACCTAAACTGCACAAATTATTTATGTGGGTTGCATTAGAACAGCTTAGTTGGAAAGAAATGTTTAAGATGTGCACCTTGATTTATTGATGGGGAAATCTTATTAAATGGTGAAACAGAAAATGATAATACAATATGATTTTTGAACTGAAAATTATTTCGGGAGATGATCTGCACAAACAGGTCAACATGCAGTTTACTATCCCCATTTCCATAGCTGAGGAATCCTTATAGACAAAAAAAAAGTTGTTAACATTTTGTTGCAATTTCTGTTTATGGAATTCAGTGTGTGCTCATTGCTTTTAACATGGTCTACTGCTGTTTATAGTTGTAATGGCTGTTAAATATCTTAAACTGACATTTGAAAAGCTACATTTGCAAGGATTCCTTATCACCTAGACTTATAAGTCCATCAATCTTCAAAGATATCTGCCAAAATACTAATATGGCCTTGGCATATAAGGTTATATACTTAAGACTTGCTTTCTCCTTCGCAAAGGTAGGAACACACCTACATATTCTGAACAGAATAACAATGTTAATCTATGACTTTTCTAGTCTATGCACCTGGTTAAAGTCAGACACTGACAAAAAAAAAGTTAAGACATGACAAAAGAGGAGCTTTGGTGGCATCATGGTAGGATTATTTATGAATCAATGTAGTTACATATAAATAAAAGGATTAGAATTTCTGGGTTATGAAATCACACAAGACTCCATGTCAGTACTGTATTTTGAATAGGAACATCAATGTTCTTGAATAGAGATATTACCATTTTGTCATGAGTCTACCCTGAAGTGGAGTTTCAGGGACAACAATATAAAAAATGTGAAAGTTGAGTAAGGACAGCAGCACTACAGGTAGATACAGAGAGGTTATGGAAGAGTGTGCAGTGGAAGATGCAACAGGGAGGTGATTGAGAGTTATAGTGCCATCCTAAGCAGAGTTACACTTTTGAAAGCTCATTGGCTTCAGTGAACTTGAAAGAGCATAACTGTGCCTCAATTGCACTTCTAGTTTGTAACTAGAAACCAAACAGGAAATGGGGGAATGTAAAACATAAATGAATTTCGTGTTTAGACTTGGGTCTCATCCCCAACATACCTCATTATGTATATGCAAATATTCCAAAATCTGAAAATATTCAAATATTCCAAAATCTGGAAATATTAAAAAACACTTCTGGTCCCAAGCATTTTAGATAAGGGATACTCAATCTGTACTTTAGGAAATTCCTTTGTTATAAAATGGTATATGACCTATTGACCAAAACTGCTTTGCATCACTGGAATATCTATTGTTCACTGTCTGATAATTTCCTGCAATCACGCTGAAAACAGCCAAACTAAATCCAAGTGTGATCTTTGTAGTTCTGTTTTAGATGGGGCCTTGGATACTGGAGACTACCTTAAACATACAACATAGTTTTCTTCAAGATAGACATAATCACATTTTGACTAGGTCAATTTATAATTCCTCTAGATAATGAATATACCATCATTTCCTTTTAAGAATTGTAGAGGAGACGAAAAGGTGACTGATAGTTTCAGTTCTAGAAAGGAAACCAAGTGTATCACATAGTTACCTGTCTTCTGTTCTGTTATTCATTAGGCTTCAGGCCAACACCAGGTTGCTCTGAGACTGGACTTTCACTCTATGTTCGATATGTGATGGGCCAAAGTAATTATTGAAAACATCATACTGCTGGGAAAAAAGCCAGAAATGTGACAGATTGCATTAAGCTCTCTCGCAATGACAAAGAACTAGTTGAGCTTCATTTTCCGACGTAAGACTGATTATATTCTGCTTTCATTATGTAGTTTGTTGAATTTCAACTTTCCAAAAAGAAAAAGAAAAAGACAAAGTAGTTGAAGGAGTAACAGAACAAAAGTTTAAGCTGTTCAGGCAAGTGTATTAGGAAGTTTTTTTGAAATGTGTCTCAGATATGCTCAGCAGAATATCAGATGCCTTTAGATGCCTGGAGACAAGTGATCAGCATTTTATATGCTTTAGACAATATCCATATGTTCAGGGACAGTACGTGATGCAATCCTTGCATGGCTGCCCTACCTCAGCTTGCGCTGGGAGACACGGTTGTTTAACATCATTCCCATTCAAAAATCTTTTTGCATGTACTAAGTTATAAAGAAAGATGGCTAGGAGTCTACTTCCTTATGTGTAAATGTTCTACAAGCTGTGGTGTGGGAGCTTTTCCAAAACAAGAAATTGACTACTTGCATTGTTTTCCACAGAAATTAACAATCAAACAACTGCATCAAATATGTCTGAACATCCAGGTCAACTGCAGTAGACTTGTAGTATATAGTGGTGGAAAGTGCCGTCAAGTCATAGCTGACTTATGGCAACCCCGTAGGGTTTTCAAGGCAAGAGATGTTCAGAGGTGGTTTGCCATCACTTGCCATGTGGGTTGAGAGAGCTCTGAGAAAACTATGACTGGCCCAAGGTCACCCAGCAGGCTTCATGTGGAGGAGTGGGGAATTGAACCCAGTTCTTCAGATGAGAGTCTGCCGCTCTTAACCACTGTACAACTCTGGCTCTCAGACTTGTAGTATAGAAAGATCTTATTAATATAGGCCATAGTAAGCTTTCTGGATTTAAACTTGGAAGCTTCTAGTGTAGTTGTTAGAAAAGATAGACGTCTTAAAGACTAACAAAACTTTATTCCAGCATAAGCTTTCATGGACTAGAGCCCATGGTCCATTCTTCTAGGCAGCTGAAGAACTACAAAAGCTTAAACTGGAATAAAACTTACTTCAGCTTTAAGGTGTCACAAGACTCCTGTTTTGTTTTGCTGCAAGACTGACATGGTCGAATTACAGTCATGGAAGTCTGTGTGCTAGTGCCTTGCTGTGAATAATTCAAGGCTGCAGAATAGATAGGTACTGGGTGGTATTATTATCTCCAGCACGACTGTATTCTTAAGCAATTCATTGGTTGGCCTTATCCTGCCCTACTTATAAATACTTCCAGCTCTGACCTGGGTCTTTGTGGCAGTGCCTCAAGTAAGCTTGTTGTAGTTGTTTTTCCTTTATACAGCAGCATTGTGCCTGACTGTTTCTGCCTGTTGGCAATTTTGCAACATCTCAGTCCTCCAAACAGTTACATGTAAAAACATAATCGATAGTGCTGTGAGAGGATCCTTAAATTAGAAAGAATGCTGAATTGTGAAATGATTTAGCATTGTAGAACATAACAAAATATTACTCCAAAAGCTGTTATTATACAGCCTATTCAAACAAATCAAATAAGTAAATCATTTTATTTCTGTGTTGGCTAAATAGGATGTTTTCAATAGTAACTAGAGGTGTTATTCTATCAGTGAAAGTCATAGTAGCGAAGGAACAATTATGTTAATTCATTTTTTTCCCTTTGACAGTGATGAAAAACTTACTTGTAAATTTTTCCTTGTGTTGTATCAACAAACAAATAATTCCCTACAGTATCAAAGTGGTAATGATGCCTGTGGGCATAATGGGACAGAGTAAACATCAAGAAAGAAACTAACAGCAGCATGACAGAATCTCCACTGATGATGGAGATCATCTACTTTTGTCAAACAAAAGGGGGGAACGGTCAAAATGACTCAATACCTTCCCTCAACCAACAGGAGCTGACAGTTGTACATGTATTTGGTCCTCATGCAACCAGGCTATAAGAGAAGCAAGATTGTCTCTAGAGGACAGCAAAGATATTATTTTATGGGAATGGTACCAGAAGAGAGATATTGGACAACAACTTCCAGTTATTATGACAAGTGGATTTACTTCAAAAATCTAAGACTGTACATATTTGTAAGCACTGTACATATTTGTAAAATATTTTGCCAGTGCAGGGCAATTACTGAGAAGATTGCTACCTTAAGATCCTAAAACTTAATATAACAAAGAACAACACAACACAGATAACTTGGAAGAAAATTGTTTGTGGAGGTAATGGCCACAACCTTTTATTCAAATTCCACTAACAGCTGTAAGCATTGGCACAGCATCTGGGCAGGATCCAACACATCTGCTGACCCTAATGCGGCCTGATGTTGAACCTACTCCAGCAGTCCCGTTGAAGTAGCTGGGGATGGCAGAGAAGGGGGAAACCAGGGAGTAAGCCACTAGGTAAATTCTACTGCCACCTAGGGAGAGGCCTTTACAGCCGCCCCATCGCTGGCTTGCCTTACCACTGTGCCTCTCCCCAAACCCCTTATTGGGATTCCCCACAACAGAGGAAAAGGGGTTCGCAGAACGCTTAAACCCCTAAATGGATCCTGCCCAATGCACACCCTGCCAAATAGCAGGGTGGTTCCCATGGATCCGCTCTGCTTCTGCCAATGCCTTACAGCTGTAACCATTCACCCAGGCCGTACTGAATAACCATACATCCATCCCCCATTCTGAAAGATGGACCCCATCCTCTTGAAACATGGCAGGCTGATGGAATCTTATGTCCTAGTGCTGAAAAACCATACCCTCGAGTGCCAATATCTCCCGCCCAATGGTGTTAGTATCCTTGCGTCTAGCAATGTCTACCTTCCCTGGGCTGGCTGCACCTCTCCAGTAGTGCCTTTTTAGCATGTCCGACCAATCCAGGATACTCCCAAACCATTGGGCCGCAATAGCCCGAAGCGTTGAACATGCCACTTCCTTAAGATCTTTTCCTTTTTGGGAAGTCAGGTCATTCTCCCCCAGCTGGATTATTAACACATCTGGAGGACCATGCTTCTGTGCCATTCTAACCAAGGTTGATTCCAATGTGTCCCAACGCATGCCGCCACAGCCCATCCAGAATATCCATACTCGGTCTACGAGGCCCTATGCTTGCCCCATCCAGACGCCACAGCATACACACCGGCCTTGTGAATGGTGCTGTGGCCACATATCCACACACGTTGCCGCTGCATAACTGTAACTTAAAACACAGTATTAACAAATCTTGAGGTGGGGTCTGATGTATCCCTGGTAGGCATCTGATCTCCATCGACCAATGCCCCAGATCTGATCATCCTGTAGTCCCAACCCGGCAGTGGCAGTAGCAGCCCCAATGCGGAAGGAGTGGGCCCCAAAATCCTGTGCAGGTAGCCCGATCTCTGCCAACCCCAACCTGAAAACCTGAGCAAACTGAAAACAGGTCAAAGCTTTGTCATTTTCATGGTAGTCAAAAAAGCTCCCCCTTTTAGGAAACCTCCCACTCTTCAATTGATGTATTCTCCCCCGTTACGACCAGTGGCCTTTTCCATAAGGCGAGAGGCCTGTAAGTGACCAGCTCTCCCTATAACGGCCCACGGTCCTAAGCCGCCCAGGGAAACCCCCCAGTGCCATCCCTGATGCTTCGATGCTGCTCTTTTGCCTTGCTGCCTCATTCTCCAATCGCCGTTTCTCTCCCAGATCCATCCTGGATGAAAGCCAGTAAAAGACTGAGCTCTCCGGCAGCCGGCTCCCCTTTTTATACTCAGTAGATGGACCTGAGTGGAGACTGCCTCCGGTCTGTCAAAGTTAGCTCCACCTGTGCACAAGGCCAACAGCTCTCATTGGCCCCTTTTAACTCAAGGGGAGAGAGCTGATTGGTTGTGATGCAGCCATTGCCCAAACAGCCTGGTAGGGGGTGAAGCAGCGAGGTGGCGAACATTGCAGCCGTCTTCCTCTGCTCACCACTTACCTGCTGCGCCCTCCTCTGCCCTGGCACTGGCAAAATAGGATTCAGTTGAGGCTGGAACCCATTAGCTTATTCTATACATAAAACAGAGAATGAAGTAAAAAAAAAGAACTTTGTCAAAAATCTCAAAAAGTAAGGAAAATCAGAAATTACAGAACTATCAAAGAAAAGAATAAACACATTAAAGAATCTGAAATGGGCTTTAATCATAAGAAGCACCCATCAGTTAATGATGACTGGTCTTTCATATGTATATTTGAAAAGGTATTTCTCCAGATGTATGATAGAGGCACCACATAGATGTTACATCATCTGAAATGGCATATTAATTATACTTCAAAACAATGGGATTTTATTGTTATTATTTTTACTCGGACCTTAAAATGCTCAACCTGCAGTCAAAACAGGGCGACAAGACTCCAAGTAGAATGTTTTGATTCTATTCAGTTCCCCCAGAGTGCCCTCTGACCATTGCCATACTACGTTTCCTGAGCCTCCCAGGTTTCCTAGAGAACCTCTTTTAAGTCCAGCTGTTCTCAATTACTGCATTACAGCAGGCACAGTTCTGAAGCAGATGATGCTGAACAACCAAAGTTCATTATTTAACAGCTATAAGGGCAGCCATACACTCTCACCTAACTATTGTCAGATAATAAACAGTGGGATGAAGGTATGCTTTGTTCTTGTTCATCCCATTAAAATCAATTGACTTTCTGCTTTTCACAGATAAAAATGGTGGCATCAAAATACCCAACTGCTTGTTTCAGTAAGTGCCAAAGCAAATGGAAAATAAAATGGGTGAATCTGCATTAGCTGCATAAAGAAACAAGACTATGCAGTTGACTGGATTGACTTCACAGTTGCAAACTTTACAATGATTCTCTATGATTCTCTGGGTGGGGGGTGACCTGGACCCCATAAAATCGGACCTCCTGACCCAATCTTCACTAAACTTGGGGTTCGTGCAAGGAGAGTCACTTGAAGCTACACTATGAATTTGGGAGCTCTACCTCAAAAAATGACCCCCCCCCCCAGGGCTGAACTTTTTCAGGAAACCCCAAAATAAGCCGAATTCCCATATTTACTGGTATGGGTATTCGGCTTATTTCCAGTTTACCGAAAAAATCGGACCCAATAAACCCAAACCTGAAAATTACTGAATTGGGGTTATTTTGCGCACCCCTAACAGAAAGAAAGAGAAATCAGTGTGTGTGCAATACAGGAACACTGGAGGACAAGAGAGTATGTGAGTGTGTTTTTCTGGAGGCACAGGCTGATGTACTGGTTTTACATTCTTCAAAGTAACACAGTATATTCTTTTACTGTTTGGTCAAGTGCTGTTTCACATGGATTTGGTCTGTTACTGTTCATGCTTGCCAAGGATTTTACCATAACACCACCAGAGTGTGATGGGGTAAAGCTGTTTTTGATGTCACTTTAAAGGAAAGGCTCATCCTGGTTTATACTTTCAGTGAGGAGAATAGATTTTAAAACTGACTAATACTTTATTCTTCTGGAGGGACATGTAGTTTATTTCCCAGAGTGTTCCATTGTTATCACTGTGCACTCTTATAACAACAGCACTAGAATTAAAAATCATTGCAGTCGAAGACTGACATAATACACATGCAAAAGAGATTAAAATTGCTTCAAAGGCTGAAACCTTGGTATTTTTTACTATTTAAATTTCTAAAACTTTTGTATTTCCTTCATGAAGTGCTCTCATTCTGACATCAGAAAGAACGTGAACAGAAAGCTGTAACCAAAATAACTGCCAATACTGATTCGATGTCTTTTAAATGTGAAACCCAGACTTTTTGCACTAGGAAGAACATACTAAAACTAAAACAAAACAAAACAAAACAAAAAACTACAGAGGCATGCAGTTAAAAAAGATTGGCTAGTTACCGAAGTTAATATGTAAATTTGACCCACCTTCACCTTTGCAGCTACTGACTGTTGTGAATTTCTCCTTTCATCAGTTCCTTCTTCTGATTCTGCTTTCGACTCTTCCCTCAGGTCTTCCCTTATGGTTACCAGCTGGCAATAAAAGGAAAAACTCACCTGTTTATGGGGGCCTTCATTGGTGACGCTGTGACATTTATTTATTATTTTATTAAATTTCTACCCTGTCCTCTTCAGCAAAAGCCGGACATGACTCGGAAGTGAAATAATCTCATTGCCAGCAATGTTGTAGAATTTTGTCACAACTCTATGGTTTAATCATAGAGTTTGAGGCAATTGCTACAATGTTGCCTGACTTGATGATGTCACTTCTGGGGCATGCTGGAAGTAGGGTTGCCAACCTCCACGTGGTAGCTGGAGATCTCCTGCTATTACAACTTATCTCCAGCCAATAGAGAAAATGGCTGCTTTCGTAATTGGACTCTATGGCATTGAAGCCCCTCCCCTCTCCAAACCCCGCCCTCCTCAGGCTCTGCCCCAAAATTTCCAGGTATTTCCCAAACCGGAGCTGGCAACCCTAGCTGGAAGTGATGCCATGGCATTGATGGAGATGCTGATCATGCCTCCATTTCCGCCTGCAGTTCTCCCTATCTGAGAAGAGGCAGGTAGGGTCAGTGAGGGTGTATCTTCCCTCATATGTTTGGACTAGTTCCTGTTTCAACCCTGTTTTGCTTGCCTTCTTAAGCCTTTGGCCTACTTAGGCCTCCCTGCTTTTCTTGGTCACTTTGCCTGCCCTGTCCCTTGCCAGACAATGACCCTTGTCTTATGGTACTTTGACCAGTCACTCTAGAGGCTTCACTAACAACACCACAATCATAAAACAAAATTCTTAGTGAATTAGGGTTGCCAACTCCAGGTTGGGAAATTCCTGGAAATTTGGGGGCAGTGCCTAGGGAGGATGAAGGTTGGGGAGGGAAGGAAGCTGAGTGTGGCTGTGATGCCATACTCTCTATCCTCAAAACCTGCCCTTTCTCCAGGGGAACTGATCTCTGTAGTCTAGAGACCAATTGTCATTCCAGGAGAAATCCAGGCCCCACCATGAAGTTGATAACCCTATAAGGCTTTATAGTATGGATTTTATTTAGCTATCAAAGATCAATGGAAAGATGAATATAGTAGCCTTATGTGAAGACAACAGAGTAGATTCTGGTGGCATTTTAGAGATAATTTATGGTGTTCATCCCTGTATAAATGACATTGTGTGATTGTATTCTTTTTACTTATTTATTCAGTACAGTAAACAAAACAATGAAACTAGTTTAGGTTTATTATAGACACATTTTAAAATGGATATAAATGTTATGTGGCATTTTTGTGGAGAATTAATTACTGATTTTTAAAATGATGAGATAAATTGATCTGTTAATAGTTCCCCATAGCCCACTACCCAGAGAAAATGTCAAAGCAATATTGAGGAATACTGGCACCTTCATTAAAGACTGGAAATTTTTTTTGTTCATAACTCACTGAAGGAAAAATGACAGTATTTTTGAATTTAATCATTGTCAGTGTTTTGGAATTTGGTCCAGCCAGCTACATAACAATACTGAAAACAGTCCTTAATATTTATGATAACTTGGACCAATAAAAGCTCAAGAACAACCACTATGTCGTGGGTCAGCCTTCTGAATCTTCTGCCAAGGATTAGTCTGCTGAGGCTTCCTCGAAGAAGATCTGGAAACTGCTGCCAGTGACAGGGAGGAACCACAGCAGGCAGAGCAGGCACAGGCAGATGACTGTGCCCAATGCCTTCAACCACCCAGGGCAGAGGACTCACCTGGGCCCTACAGCAACCCCCCACCACCACTGCAGCAACAACTCCAAAGGTGCAGAACCTTCCTCCTCCATCGTAGGAGAAATGGTAGATTGCAAGCACTTCAGAGAGCCCTGCTGGCTGACAACAATGAGGACAATGAGCTCCCTCAGGCAAGGACTGCTGAGTCAGAGGGACCAGCAACAGGAAAGGTAGAGATTCAACCTCTCTTCCCTAGAGAATATAGAAGTATGGTGATTTCTTCTCAAATCGCTCTTCCTGTTCTCACTATAGAACTACCCCTCTCCAGTGGCAGTAATCCATTAACAAAACTCTGCATCTGGAATATCTCCTTCCCAGAGCCTATTCCCTTCCAGTGACCTAAGAAAGGGCCCTTTTCTTCCCAATCTCTACCTGTCACTCCACAGGATTTGTTTTACACCAGCTTAGGCAAATCTGAACCCTCAGGTTCTCAGAGTCAAACACATTTTCTGATCACGCAGGTTACCAAGATCAATACAATTCCTTACTTCAGATCAGAGAGAATTCCTTAGCTCTGCCCACTCCCTTTCTCTGAGCTTCTCTCAAAGATTAACTCTTTGTTTGTCATACTGTGTTACCCGTGAGTAATCTACTTAGAACCCTTTGTGTATCTTTGACTTTGGACTGGATTTTGATTATTCTCTTGCACTCCATTTACCTGTTTCTGACCCTCAGCTTACCTTGGAACTCAGATCAGACTTGGACCATGCTCTTGTATTATGTTTTGGCTATCTGTACCTGGACTCTCACAATACCTTGGCTATGAACTCGGACTGCTCTTGACTATGTGCCTCTGGCCCCAGGAACTGACACACTGTTTAGTTCTGCTAATTCCTAAATATCCTCCGCAAAGTACATCATGAACCAATGTTATCCATTTCATTCTGTACTTCTTAGGAAAGGCAAGCTGTTTAACTGGTTTTCAAGATACCTCTCTGTCCTGTGGCATCCACATATGGTTATCAAGTCTAAAGTGTGGGCCCAGCTTTGTTTTCCACTGCCACTCTGAGTGGAAGCGGGAGAATTTTTGAAAAAATGGCCACTGGCTGAACAGCATGACATCACTTCAGGGGAAATACAGAAGTAATATAAGTACACTCTTGGAATCATAGAAAACTATAACTATAGAGTTTCTGGTGATTCCTAGAAAGGACTGATGCCATTTCCAGGTTTTCCCTGGAAGCAACATCATGACATCTCTGATGACTGCTTCCCGTGTCCCTGTCTCCCATCTCCTGGCTATTGCATGTGTCTAGATCATGGTTTCAAGTATGTGAAGAATGTCTAGAATAGTTTTTTTGTCCTCTAGATATATAACCATTCAACGGTAAAAAAATGAATAATTTGCATTGTTTCTCCTGACTTAGATACTGCAAACCACAAGGGACATTTTTTTTTGCTGTAGGATGCAGCCCTTTAGAAATGGAAATGAAATTGTGTGCCTATATAAATGTGAGAAAATGCACATAGCAGGAAACCTGTTATTCCTTTCAAAACAGTGACTTATTTCAACCTCCTTGTAAGGAAAGTAGAGCAGCATAAGTGTTTCCTGTGGATATGCTGAAGCCCCATATTTGCTGAAAGAAGTCATGAACAAAAACAACCCTCAGAGAATAGCAAAACATAATTCTAAAAAGTTTCACTAGGTTCAATACATTTTCTTTACTTCAAGTTCAGACTGTATTTAACAACACTTTGTTAAATGTCTCTTTCATGAAGATACTTTAAAGATAGTGAAGTGCACCCACAAAGTTTTTTTCTCTCTCTGAAGAACATGTTTTATCTTATTGTTAGCATAAATACAGTCCACCTTGTTTTGACACTTGAATTCCACAATAGCTGTTGTGGTATTTTCACTGAGAACATTCAAAGATGCACAACACTACCAAGCTGTCTTTATCAGGACTATGGCGATCTTCATCGCAAATTGCTACTTATCTTCTGCAAGGTGACTCAGGAAGAACTGGAGTTTTCTTTCTGGGTTATCTCCTCTGGAATCATAATATCAGTTCTGTGGAATGAAATAGTACAAGGGACTAAGCTTCTCTCCTTCCCTACATGGATCAATAAAGAATTTAGGTAGAGTACTCCAGGGGGGGCAGGGAGTATTTGCTGTGGGGAAAAATTAGCATTGCATCAAGATTGGATGATATTCATTTTTAATATTAAAATTTCTATCCCAGGTTGTTCTCAAAGAGACCTATATGCTGTGAGCCATGTTCCTCAGAGCTGTTTAAGCTCTCAGGCCTCTATGCAGCCAGAGGCACAAAGATACTCCACCTTGTATCAATACAGTGAACTATGTTCGGGCCTACATGCTGTAAAGGAGACCCAGTTGCTGCTGCCACTGGAACTTGCTTGGAGGGTTGGAGGGCAAGCGTTACTTTTAACAAAACATGGAAAAGAGCATCCACTCTGCTCAAAGGTAGCCTGCCACCAGCTCTTGTTAGGGCTCAACCCAGGCAGAGGCCAAGAGCAACCCCTGACAGCCCTTAATAGTTACCAAGCCAAACACCAACCCTGCAGGGTTGCACTTCTGTGAGGTTGGGTTTCACACAAAAGGTTCTAAATTGGTAAGTGTGCCACCTTTAAACCAAGGCCACTACATTTAGAACTTTAAGCCAGCAAAGTCAAAAGGAGCCACAAAAGTAAGTTTAAAAGGTTTATTTAAAGATTGTGCTAGTTACCGTTTACAAGAACATATGTGAGCAGGAACAAGGCAAAATAACAAAGCTTATAGCAAATATCCTCCCCCACCATGACACCATCCTACCTCCCTACTTCTCATCTGCAACAACTGCTTCCTTGCATCCCTTTCTCTCTGTGTGCCTTTCTCTTTTGGAGACCTCACAAATACATCCATCATGGATGGGCTCCATTTTTGGACTACCCCATGTATTGGGGCCCTGACCTGGATGGCCCAGGCTAGCCTGATCTCATCAGATCTCAGAAGCTAAGCAGGGTCGGCCCTGGTTAGTATTTGGATGGGAGACCACCAAGGAATACCAGGGTTGCTATGCAGAGGAAGGCACTGGCAAACCACCTCTGTTAGTCTCTTGCCATGAAAACCCCCAAAAGGGGTTGCCATAAGTCGGCTGTGACTTGAAGGCACTTTACACACACACACATGTATTGGGTTGCCACTGGCGGGAGCTTCGTTCTGGTGGGGTTTGGGGGTGATCATAGCAACAACGTCATTTCTGGGTTTACCCCGGAAGTGGCGGGGATGCTCTCCTCCAAAACGTCTATGGTTTCCATGGTAAACCCAGAAGTGATGTTAATCCCCCCTTCAGCTGGCCTGCTTCCACCCACCGGCCAGCTGAGGGGCAGCGGGCAGCCCCCTTAATTGCCCGCCATTACCTGGTATCTGGCAATCCTACTCATGTATATTCATATTTATATGTGTATCTGAACATGCAACTCAGAAGAGAAGTAATGCAATACAGATGGATAGCATTCACACAGAAGGGGACTGTGTTACTTCCAACTTCATGAGTATCCCAGCCCCAGCCCAAATTTAGTCAACTACCCTTAGCTGGAGTAGAGAGTACTGGACTGGTTGTCTCAGCAAGAAGGATGGACACATTTCCTTTCCATGCTCTCAGCCAGCCTTCTTTTGAACAGTTTCACCTCTTTTCTGAAACAGACACACAGTGCCATCTTAATCACTGTGGCCTCCTTTTAAGTTTGTTGAATTCAATGGGCTTAGAAGGATATAACTCTGCTTAGGGTAGATCTGACAATATTCTAATGTTGAATAATTTTGTGATTGATTAGTGAAATACAAGATTAAATGAAGTCATTTAAAAACATGTTGGCCTACATAATATGAGCTACAATGAATTATACCTGCCAACCTTGGACATAGCGTTGTAATTTATATGTACATTGGATGGCAAATAAATATTGGTGATTTCTTAACTCATGGATTCATAGGGTTTTAATATCTTACAGAAAGTTGAATATAAGAACAGAGTGATTTAGGGCTTTAATATAAAATGCTGAGCCACAGACACAAATTGATACAGCAACATAGCCCTGGACTAAGCATCTTATAGGCAGGACCCTAGATACAAGATGTAAACAAGATTAGATGAAATATTGATCTCTTAAGAAGAGAAACAAATCTGATAAGTGTTTTCTCACCCATTACTGTTTTTCTTTTATGTACATTTATGTAACATTTGAGAGGCTATATATGATGCTGATCATGAACAGAATTGGGATGCCTAAGTTATTTCTGTAATGGGCAGAGGACCACTCTTAATGAGCAGCTCTTTTTTAAAAAAATCTTTAGATCCAAGAGATCTTGCCAACTACCACCCTGTTTCAAATCTTTCGTACCTGGGTAAGGTAGTTGAGAGATTGCCAAGCAGCTGCAGAAGTTTCTGGATGATACATTGGCTTTAGACCCATTCCAGTCGGGCTTCCGCCCCGGCCATGGGATGGAGATGGCTCTGCTCGCCTTCACAGATGATCTCCGTTAACAGCTGGATTGAGGTGAGTCAGGGCTTCTGATTCTCTTAGCTCTTTCAGCAGCCTTTGACATGGCTGACCATGATCTTCTTGATCACCACCTTGCTGATATTGGTGGTTGTGCTCCTTCCTACAAGGCTGGGGACAAAGGGTGGCACTGAGGGAGGAAATCTATATACAAAAATAAATCCAGTTCAATTCAAAACCAGCATTCTCTGACATTAAAATCTAATTGATGCTGATTCATCAGAACACAGGTCCACAGCCTGCCCAGGGAAGAGCAGTCAGGGTCCCCAGTTAAATCAGCTAAGATGTAGTGAAAGGAAGGGGAAGGGAGGCTGTCCCAGGCAATTACATATGAACAGGATTTCTCTTAGCTCTTAGCTCCATTAGGCTTCATAAGGACAGAAATGTGTTAAAAAGATGTTGTGTTACTTTATTGCAAAGTGTATAGTATACCTTTGACTGTATAAGCTCAAGGCTTACTTGCTATGCTGTAGAATCCAAACCCAGATTCTGCTGCTATAGTCAATGTTCTTGTATGCATAGAGCTGTCACAGTTGAAGGTCACAGCTAAAGGTGTGCTCATCTGATTAAGCAAAACATACTGCTTGACGAGGAATGATAGACAAGGTCATATCTACTGACTACTGCAGATGGCAGTCAATTACATAGTACTGCTTATGAATAAGGCCTACTGACTAACTACTGACTAAGTACTGCTGTTTATCTACAAAATGCTTTTTCCAAAGGTGACTGGAAATATACAAGCTTCTAGCTTAATTCCAGCACATCTCCAAAATAGAAGCTCTGAAAAGATATGAATAGAGACCTTTCTCTGACTACAGGTTAGAGAAGTTCCTGATGGTCTAAACCTATTGACCTATGGACTTCCTCCATCTTCCAAAGATGTAAAACCTTGGCAGTCTAATTCTTGTGTGAATTAGGAACCTGATTCTTGCATGAATTAGGAACAATCATTTATATCTGTCTCTAAGTCTGGAGAACTCTCACAGAGAGAGATATTATACCACACACTCTGTCTTTCAGAGACTGATTGTCTGGAATAACTGTCTGTACAATGCTTCATCCTAAATATGTGATGAAGGCCATTAATCTAAGGATTATAATGGTATGGATCTTATCATACTTGAGGGTGTCACTGAGAACTTATAGAAGCCATTGGCCAAATATAAGTCCTCACAAGATCTATCTTATGTATAGACTTCCTAGTTCTGACAGACAAGATGTAAATGCAGCTTTAAGAAGCCTACTACCAGAGCATATTCCAGGGGTTTCTCTAAACAAGGAGGAAGCACTGAATATGCTCTGCAGTCAGTTCTAAGACTAAGGTCTCACACAGAACTGTCTGACATACATATGCATACAAACATGCATCACAGCCAACAATGGCTAACACATAGAATTACTCCAATTGGAATACATATAATTGGAATACATGGATGAAGATCCATGGAGCCTTAAGCTGAACTATACTCAGTACTCTCTAAAGATTGGCACTGCCAGAGAGATTGTAGAATAGAGTTTATACTCTACACATAATGTTAAGCTTTACACATAGCTTCAAATACTGATTAATTACAGTATAGCCAAAGCCTTATAGGTGGCCCTTAGCTATACAGCAATGCTTACAGCAAAGCATACTCAAAGATGGCTTTCATATAGCCTTTTCTAATCTGAACATGGGATTCAGACCCATAAACCTCAAACATATAGAGACTCTATGGCCTCATGCCTTCAGTCACAAACAGACTGCTGGGAGAGCTATAGTATCAGCTCTAACATGAATCTATGGAACCAAAGAGATCTCTCCTACCTTTACAACTACTAAAGGCATTGAAATAACAGAGTAATACTTAGAGAATACCTGAAGGAAATCTAACTATTCTAAGTGAACTTATAGAAACCTTACAGAAGCTCAGCAACGACATGACTAGGCAAAGTATGTCTTATATTTGAATAAATTGAAGTGAAATACTTATTCAATGCACTAACCATTATTTTACAAGATTTCTGTAAACAGTATTATTTCCTTGAATGAAATATATATTTGGGAAACTCTCATATAGAGTCATAGAGATTGTTGATATTGCTAATATTGCTTGCATACATAAGATAGCATTTATAAGCATGCCTATATACTATTGAACTAAACAATATAGTTTTTTATTTCTGTAACCATTTACATGCATATATTTTGTGTGAAATAAATAGTATTTTACTCATATATTCTTTTCATATTTTTACTGGAGCATTTCAAGAGAAAGTCTATCTCAAAAGAGGTGGAAAGCATTGATTCCTGCCTAGTGGGTAACTGGCTGAATAAGATAACATATCCCTTTTCAGGAAGGGGTCGATTCTAAGAGTTTAGTTAATTGAACGGCATGAACCGTGACAAGGCCAGCTATGGAATATTACAGTTCTGCCCTCAACCATTGGCCTGGTGGAACATCTTGGTCTTACAAGCCCTGTGGAACTGCACCAGATCCCACAGGACCCTGGTCTCACTAGAGAGATAGTTCCACCAGGCCAGGCCAGGGGCTGTCCTCAACCAGGGCCAGGGCTTTTTTTTGGCTTTTTTGGCCCTGGCCCTGGCTGAAAACAGTCGGACACTTTTTGGGCCGGGGATAACAAGCAGATTAACATTTGTTGAGAGTAATGCTCTTTGGGGAGCGTACCAGGAGAGACAGTCCTGTACTCATTAAAATAACAATTGTTTTAGTAAAAATAGCCTACTTTTGAGAGAGTGAATGGAGTAATGCATGCTATTCTTGGTCTTGACTTGCACACATTGTTTTATGGTTTAATAGGGCTCAGTCTCCACACTGTTGAGAACCCTGAAAAAACTGTTTGCTTGATCATGCAGCAAGCACCATACATGAGTGTAGCCATACATACCTGGCTATGTCCCAGTCTTCAAGTGACTATAAGACATGTACGTGAACCCAGCCTCTCTCATCCATGCATTCAGAACCTAATACATAAAAAATGAAGATCCTTGTATGTAATATGTATGTATTTAAAATGTAGCAAGAAAGCTTCTTTTTTTAGAAATTTATGTTCTTATTGGATTACCTAGGAATGATGATGGGCAGTTAATGAAAAGAGTTTGGAGCTTGATCTGAGAAACAGGGATCCAAGAAGTTGAACCCTACAACTTATTTTAGGACTAATGAACCATGTAAAATAAGTGAACATTGTCACATATAAAGAAACAGGAACTCTCATGTCATGGAGAGTTTTCCTTCTGGATTTTGGGATCTCTGATGTTCTTTAATATATAACAAATGTGACTGGAAAACAAACAATCCAGCAAAGTTTTTTAAAAAGCTTTCTTTAACCTATTGCCTTCAGTGAATAGATCAAGTATGCATTAAGACCCCCACCCCCATAGAAATTCAGTGAGGCCAAAAATGCTTAAACTTGGCAGTATTATGCTCAAAACATCTAATTTCTTGAAAACTCAGCAACATCATTATAAAATAATTGAACTCATGCCAATAGAGAAATCAATGCCTTGCTAACTGTAAATACTGTTTAACAGTTAACACTGATTTAGCATCACATATTTATGGCCAACCCTTATGAACACAGCACAAAGTAACACTGGTTTTTATACATGCAGTTTAAGTCACTGTTGAGTTCTATTTTTTTAAATTTGCTATTTGAAGCTTCAGATTATGATTGATGTAGCCTGTAACATAATTCTTGGAGGTTTATTGGAATCACATATTGTACAAGCAGTATGGGATTATATAAAAAATTACCTTGTGATAGCTTTATATGATCAGGGCTGCAATCCTATGCAGTCTTTTTTGGGAGTGCAATAGGATTCACTTACAACTGATTGCAATAGGACTCATTTCTGTTAAGCATGCATAGGGCTGAGTTTTGTGAAGTGGTCCCATGTAGGTTAAGGGCTACAACGAAAAAGTTCATTTTGCTTCATATTCATGCTTGCAAAAATGTGATTCTTTTACATGAAAGCAGTCACACAAAGAACTCCAAGGATGTTCTTATATTATATTTATAGGTTATCTCCTGTGTTTCACAGTATGGATGTGATAGATTCCAGATCAATTAAACAAAGGCAATGGAAAGCCAAAAAGTATGGCTTTGAAGAATATTGGATGTGATAAGAGAAACAAAATAGCCTGATCATCCCACTACTTATAAAATGCAAATAGAATAATCACAAGTTTGCCTGTCAAACTCCCTGTTGTGTCTCTTCTGTCCTTTATAGCTTTAAGCACATAAATTCATTTTCAAACTAGACCTCATTATACAGTTCAAGAAATGTGTGCTTCACTGTGGGATACCGTATTGAAGAAGCATTTTAAAAATAATTGGCATGTGTTTTATGTATTTGAAGTGGAGTCAGGGCTTATCCTTGGCTAAAATCTGAAGATAGGAGGACAGAATTTCAGTACCACTAAAGTAAAGCAACCTCAAATAATCAGAATAAAAAGTAAACACCAACTGTTTCCCCTTTCAATAGTACTGTACAATAGACTTTCAAAGACTCAAACACATACAACCTGGAAGGTGGGGGGGGGGTCATCTCATTTCCCCCCTCTCTTACAACATGAGTCAGCAATGTGATGCGGTAGCTAAAAAGGCAAATGGGATCCTGGGCTGTATCAACAGTGTTCAGATCCCGTGAAGGGATCCTTGCTTTCACTGAAAGGCTTGCTTTAGTTTATCAGTTTATCAGTTACTTGTTCAGATTTCACTCGAGTTTACTTAAAACACAAGGTTGCTTCAGTTTTCTGGAGTAAGGAACTACACGAATTACTTCAGCAGTTTAATCCTTAAAATGCACTGGATTCACTCTGGACTCCTCAACCTTTTAGGGATCCCTCAATACACTTGAGATGACTTCCCTCTCCCTTGTTTTGAGAACTCTTTCCCTCAGAGCTATCTCCCAATTTCAATACCAAGATGCACACTGTACACTCAGAGTTAACGTCCTTATGAACCAGTTGCTGACCCTGTCTTGGTCAAACAGCTTCAATAGTGTTCCTTTCATTTTAACTCCTGAGGACAAATCCTCCTCAGACAGCCCACAGTTCTCACTAGCTGCTTAGGGCTCTGTCCGTACTGAACTCCAGTGCTGAACTGACTCTCTCTTTCCCTGAGTTCTGAATGTTACCATTTCATTGGCCACTCCCAGAATTCCTGAACTGTCAACCAACTAGCTCCCCACACTGTTTCCTCTTCCCCTTCCCCGTCTCCTTCTCCGCCATTTACCAACATACCTTTTATCTACTACCCATCTTCAAGTATATGTATTGTTCATTTACTTCACTTTTACCCCATCTTTCTTCACAGTGGGGACCAAAGCAGCTTACATTATTCTCCTCTCCTCCTTTTTATCTGCACAACAAACCTGTGAAGTCTGTTAGGCTGAGAGTATATGACTGGTCCAAAATCACCCAGTGAGCTTCTACAGCAAGATGGGGATTCAAACGTGAGTCTTGCTGACCCTACTCTGAAGCTCTAACCACTATACCACACTGGCTTTCAAAGGGTGGCTGCTTTTGAACAGTAGCAAGCAGCCAGGCCTAGTTGAGTCATGCAAATTGGGTGGTATCAAGTCACCCAGTCGTTGCTGCCAGGTGTGACGGAAACAGGCTTAAATGTCAGCACTGAGACTAAGGAGTTCTGTCAGCCAATGCCAGCAGGCAGTGGGCAGAGTCTGGTGAGCTGACAGGGGTCTTCTTGGAGGGAGAGAGAAGTTCTTGGTTTTTTAGCTCTGAGCTCCTGAACTGTGCGGTTGTGTGTAGATATATAAGCACATGACACTAACTGTGAGCTTTGTTCATGAACTGAGATCTTATCGACAATGAACCCACAATCTGAGAACATCTGGAAACTTGAACAGGTATTAATTTAACCACAGAAGAGGAATTTAAATATGGGAGAGAAAAGTTGTATGCATTCTAAAAAATAAATCTGAAGATGGAATAGGTTAACAATCTCTATTAAAGTATGTGGTACTATACAAGGGAATAATAAAAGCATTTCGGAAACAGCAAAGATATTTCTACCTCGTTGTATTCCTGGTTATTACAAACCACCAAATTGTTAGCTATATTTTTGGAATGTAGTCAAAGTACTTTTGGCAGTCATGTAGGAACTCGATCCAACTTCTATCTCTCCCGACAGTATGTAATCTCACCCAGTTTCTACCAGTGCTTTTGAAGTCAAATCTCTTCCTGCTTGTTGGGATTTTTTGACTATATCCTACACCTTTGATTTTCCATTATTCACATTTATTGCTTTGTGGCTTCAACAGTGGCTCTGTGCTTCTGCCTCTAGTATATATCACCTATACTCTTGGCCTCTGACACTCTGGCAAAGACAAGGTACAAGGTACCCATTTCACAGCTAGATTTTGCCTTCATACCTTGAAATCCAGGATTTTGTCTATATTTTTGTAAATCAGTAAGCATGCTGATTGGCACCTATGCACTTGACCTCTGATTTCTAAAAAGAATCTAAAAATACTATTTTTATTTTGGCTACTAAATCCGCTTCTTAGCATCTAATGCCATGAACACTGCAGAGATCCCACATCTCCAAAGATTCTCTAGATTGGGTCTTGTAGGTTATCCGGCTGTGTAACCGAGGTCTTGGTATTTTCTTTCCTGATGTTTCGCCAGCAGCTGTGGCAGGCATCTTCAGAGGAGTAACACTGAAGAGACACTGTCCTTCAGTGTTACTCCTCTGAAGATGCCTGCCACAGCTGCTGGCGAAACATCAGGAAAGAAAATACCAAGACCACAGTTACACAGCCCGGATAACAATATTCTCTAGGTTCTCAATTGTGAAAGAAAACTTAGCTGAGCACATCTCAATTCCAACCACTTCATCCAAGAAACAGTTATAAGTATGCTTGCTATGAAGAAATCATTGTCCTGCAATCATTGTTCAGCTCAACCCAACCCCTTTCTGACTTTTTTTTACTCTTCCTACACACTTGACACTGAGAGACACTGTCCTTCAGTGTTACTCCTGTGAAGATGCCTGCCACAGCTGCTGGCGAAACGTCAGGGGAAAAAATACCAAGACCATGGTTACACAGCCCAGATAACCTACAAGAACCAATGAACTCTGACCGTGAAAGCCTTCGACGATGGTTGATTTGTTTATGGAATATTCCATTCCCTTGTACACGGTCATTAAGAGTCACCATAAGATTCCATACAAAGATTCCCTTTGGGCCCAACTCACACCACACAAAACCAACTTAAACTCTGGAATTTTGTCCTTCTAGTTCTTGGCATCACAGCCCATGTGACCAATGTGGATTAGCACCGGTGTGTGATTTAAGTGATTATTACTATTACTATTACTATTATTATTATTATTATTATTACTATTATTATTATTATTATCAATGTGCAATTAAACTGAAGAGTATTCCGCCTAAAATAGTTTATCTGGTGGACTGAAGTTTTTCTCATGATGTAACAGATATCACAGAAAAAAATATCTGTAACCTTGTATCTAGAAGGCATTAGGATAAAAAATGAATAACTCCTCTAATTACAGACAACCTGAATATGGCTTACTTCACTAGACCTTTGTTGAAAGCAATATATTCTTTGTTAATGGGAAACAGTGTGAGACAGGGGCATCCCTTTGTGTAAGCTACAAGAAGGAGATGCAGAGAAGCTCCATCTGGGATAAGTTTAATAAGGATCTTATACTCCACTTCTATTTTTTTTCCTGTCTTTCCCCAACCAGAATCAACCTCCAACAAAGCAAAGCACTCAATTAAGTAGTTGAGTTAACATCCAGATTTTGTCCTCATGTCTTGAAACTCAGGATTTTGTTTGCATCAATCAAACTCAGGATTGTGTTTGTGGGGGAGGGCAGTGACAGGCATACTGATTGATACCTGGTAAACTAGCACAAAGCAGGATTATATTTAGTCTGCTTTTTACATTCTTTCTTCCCTAAGCCAAAGGAACTGCAATCTATTTGGAGCAGCCATTTAGAGTACCCACTCAAAACTTTTTTTCATGTTGACCCCTCCTTTGAGATTAGATGGTAATAAGCAAGTTGAGCAAATGCAGCAACAAAATGAAAAGAAACCCCACTTTTCCATTACATGTACAACTTTGCCAGGGAAAAACACTCAGCATAAATAAGGCATAAAATACACCACCACTCCACAAAGGAAATGCATTAGGTCTTGTGGTGAACAGCAAGTTTTATTCCCTCATTAGGCTGACCCAATTCCTGACCTGTGGCTCTGCTTCATTCTGAAACTAATGAGGAATGCAAAAGTCATCTTAACTCATGAAAATAACATATGTCTTAAACCCCAAGGTGCTGTGGAATTTCTTTTTCTGAGACAAGGCACTCCAACTTTGTTGTGTACTCTTTTTTCTCCTTTTGCTAAACTAGCGTAGAGACGGAGGAATTGAATGAAAATTTCCTCCAGTGTTTTTAAGCAAGGAAGTAAAGAAGAATGCATTACACTTGATATTGTAGAGTGGAATCGGCTCACCACCCTGCTTTTTAACAAAGCAAAGCACATTTGCTGCCTGCCTTCATTGCAAAGTTTGTCAAAATCCACCCTGGAGGATCTTCCCTAATCCATGGCTCCTCTTTTCCTGATACTTGATCTTCTGGGGTTCGAAACAGGGCTTTTTCCAGCAATGAAAAATTCACTTTGTGGACCGCACCATTTGCCAGAAATGTTCCCATGGCTTCCTCTTTTGTCCTATGTCATTAGGCTAAATCCATTTTTTTTAAATTGTGGATCACATTTCTTTCTGCTTATTAACTGAATGTGACATCTTCTGATGGCGGTTTATTTTGATGGTCTTACTATTGCTTTCATATGTGCTTTTTGGGCAATTTTATCTTAAATATTTTTGAACAAAGTACTCATAAGCTTATATTAAAATGAATACCTTTATTAAAATCGCAGGATTTCATTATTATACTGCACAGTAAATATCATACTTTAGAGTGTTTGTTTTTCCTAATTAACACAATGCAAATTGAATAGTGGTGGAGTGTCTGTATAAGCACACAGGGGAAATAAAATATATTCTTAATACACAGAGACAGCTATTAAGACAGGAGAGAAATAAATCCATCATATAACCCTTTAGAGCCAGCTATCCCAGGCTTGGCATCAGAGTACATACTTCAGGAAATGAAAAGGGGTTTGTGTGGATCAGGATACCAGAAAAGTCATGCAATGATTTCTCCCCAGTATCAGAAGAAAAGAGCAAGAGTCCAGTAGCACATTAAAGACTAACAACATTTCTGGCAGGGTATGAGCTTTCGTTATCCACTGCTCACTTCTTCAGATACAGCTAGAATGTGATTCCATCTATCCTTAAGTAGAGAAGAGTGAATTGGAGTCCATAATCAACAGCACAACAGCAGCAGGGGTAGCCTATGCACTGGGAGCCCCAGGAAATTGCCTAGGGTGCCTGCCATTGAGGGGCACCAAATAAACTAGCTGTCCTGTCTGGTTGTCCTTCAGCCCAACCAGTATTTCCCAACCCGGAGCTGGCAACCCTAGGTGAACAGCCGTATTTATGCTCTCCTTTTTGCCATCCCACACAGCTCCTCCCAATAATGGCCTTGTGCTTCATTTGATTTCAAAGTAGATGGTACAACAGCATCCCTAAGGTCCATGAATGAACTTACTTTAAAACCCATTCAATCACAACCACCCCATTGTAAACTCTTGCAGTATTTTTTGGATCCTGTAAGAGCCTATTGTTTTAGATGTATTTCTTATTTCTATAGTGTGTGTGTGCGTGCAGGGGGACATTTTCAGTGTTTCAGTAAAAAGTCACCATCACCCCTCTATGCCACCATTCATGATCAATGGATTGCTTGAACTAAATGACCCATTGTGATTTAGAACATGTGACTGGCTTTGCTCACTGTCTCTCCTACACACTCTTGCTATACCTCTTTAAGGATTCTGCAAGGGGTACCTGGTATATGACAATGAAAAATACATTCATATAGAATCAATCTTTAAAACTAATTTAAAGAATAAAATGATTTCTAAGTGGATAAATGCATTTATATTTCCCGGTATCACTGAAATCCATTAAGATCAGAGAAAGTTTATTTTCATTTTGCTACTATCCATTTATTTTTCAAAGAGCTGTTCTTTCTTTTCTTTTTGTTATGGTAAAACAGTCCCTTAAACACTGCTATGCCTGAAATCCCTCAAATAATAAATAGGTTTTATGAATGAGAAAATGACTGCCCATACAATCACTTTATTTACTTAAGTTGCATATCTACTCTCAATTTATCTTCTTAGTCTCATATACAAAACCTATTTCATCATGTACCTGATGGTGATTTTAGCATTATCTTGAGAGTAAAGTTTAAAAAGAGAGAGGAGAGAGAACCAACAGGTTAATATTTTCTGCCACTATATCATTGTCAGACACTGTGAAAGAAGAAAAAGCAAAAATCAATATATAAAATACTAAATTAAATATATTGAATAAAAGCTCAGTAATGCAGAGATATGCGGCACTTGAGATGAAATAGTTTTTCTGTGCATCTTTACTAGGTGAAACGAACAGTTTATGAAGATCTGAAATAAATATGACCTTCCAAAACAGTGGAAGCGTCATCACACAGTAAAGGAAAGCAATCCAACTATCTATCTATCTATCTATCTATCTATCTATCTATCTATCTATCTGTCTGTCTGTCTGTCTGTCTGTCTGTCTGTCTGTCTGTCTGTCTGTCTGTCTGTCTATATATATAGCCACTATAACAAGACCACAAGCCTTCATTGTCAACATGCACACACAGAAAGAAATCACCTGAAAAGCATTTATCTTTTTTAAGCTCCTATGGATTTAGAACTAATATACCAAGATAAGAAGCTAAAACCACACTCTTATATGTTAACTGGAAGTATTAAAACAAAAGGGTATAACTTTAGGCCTACTTCTGTGCATGTGGAAAATAGAAAAACTTTCAAATGTTGCCTACAGCATGAGGTGGCTCATAAACTGATAAGTAGCCATTTGCCAAAAGCTGTTTCTAGCACATGGAAGAAGGCACATGACAGGCTCACCACATCCTGAGAGTGGGTATGAGTAAGCAACAGGGTTGCCAGGTCCCTCTTCACCACAAGCAGGAGGTTTTGGGGGCAGAGCCTGAGGAGGGGCTTCAATGCCATAGAGTCCAATTGCTGAAGCGGCCATTTTCTCCAGGTGAACTGATCTCTGTTGGCTGGAGATCAGTTGTAATAGCAGGAGATCTCCAGCTAGTACCTGGAGGTTGGCAACCCTAGTCAGCAAGCTAATTAAGATGGTATAGGATTGCCATATTGCCTGACTGGTAAAGTTCTACCCAGCATCAAGGAATTTTCTCCACGTTGCCCTGGATTACCAGTTTCTGGGTTTGTTTGTTTTTAAAGCAAGAACCTACATTAGGGTTGCCAACTGCCAGGTAGTAGCAGGAGGTCTCCTGATAATTCAACTGATTTCCAGCCGATAGAGATCAGTTCCCCTGGAGGAAAATGGCCGCTTTGGCAATTGAACTCTATGGCATTGAAGTCCCTCCCCTCCCCAAACCCCGCCTGCTTCAGGCTCCGCCCCAAAAATCTGCCACCGGTGGCGAAGAGGGACCTGGCAACCCTAACCTAAATCTTTTAGATCTAGAGAGAGAAGACAAAATAGTGTTCTGCCTAATTTATTTGGCCGAAACAGGCCCATTACACATTCTTTTTGCTCTAGCCCGTGATAGAAGTCATGACTTTGACTGACAGGTATGGGAAGCAAAAGCTTAAGCTGATTCTTCGGAGATTGCCTCAGTTGAGGGCCTATAGCATCAACTGCTAACTCCAGTTATTTTCTGCTTTTTAGCCTGTAACTGACTTAGGGTTACCAGCCCCAGTCTTAGAAATTCGTGGAAATTTGGGAGTGGGGTGTGGGAAGGGCAGGATTTGGGGAAGGGGAGGACCCTAATGCCATAGAATCCACTCTCCAAACAAGCTATTTTGTCATTTGAAGATCAATTGTAATTGTAAATACCGAAATTTCAGTATGGGTATTCAGTTTACCGAAAAAAATTGGGCCCAATAAACCCAAACCCAAAATTTATATAAAAAAGAATTTTTTGCACAACTCTACATACACATAACACATCAGTCCTTACCCCAGACTTATGTGAAAGGTTGAGAGCAGTAGGAAAACAACACAGTCTTTACAGTTTTGAAACTGTAAAATAGATGATACACTAGCAAGTCCAGATTAGGTGCCATAGCCTAGTACAGTGATGGCGAACCTTTTAGAGACCGAGTGCCCAAACTGCAACCCAAAACCCACTTATTCATCGTAGAGTGCCAACACGGCAATTTAACCTGAATACTGAAGTTTTAGTTTAGAAAAAACAACTCATACGTTAACATCTTATGCTCACAAGCATAAAATGATCCAAACAAAGTAAGGAAAGCAATCCCAAGTGCTTTCATTGATTTAAAATTATTTGGCAGAGAATTCCACACTTTAAGGATTTCATTTTCAGAACTAACTGTACTATCCTTGGTCATCCATAAAATTAAATCATGGCAATGACTGACAAACACCATGTTCCCCATCTGCATTCTCAAAACTCTGCAGGGGGGCTTATTGTTGAGTTGTGCATCTGAGTGGCAAGTCCAAGGCAAAACCTCCCATTCACAAATGGACAACAACCACCCCCCCAATGCAGTTTTGAGAATCTGGATGGGGGAAATGTGCGTCTCAGTGGCAAGTCCAAGACTAAACCTCCCATACACAAATAGACAACAACCCCCCCCCCCAATGCAGTTTTGAGAATCTGGATGGGGGAAATGTGCATCTCAGTGGCAATCCAAGGCTAAACCTCTCCTACACAAATAGACAACAACCCCCCATGCAGTTTTGAGAATCTGGATGGGGGAAATGTTCACCTCAGTGGCATGTCCAAGGCTAAACCTCCCATACACAAATAGACAACAACCCCCCCATGCAGTTTTGAGAATCTGGATGGGGGAAATGTGCATCTCAGTGGCAATCCAAGGCTAAACCTCCCATACACAAATAGACAACAACCCCCCCCCCATGCAGTTTTGAGAATCTGGATGGGGGAAATGTGCATCTCAGTGGCAATCCAAGGCTAAACCTCCCATACACAAATAGACAACAACCCCCCATGCAGTTTTGAGAATCTGGATGGGGGAAATGTTCACCTCAGTGGCAAGTCCAAGGCTAAACCTCCCATACACAAATAGACAACAACCCCCCCCCATGCAGTTTTCAGAATCTGGATGGGGGAAATGTGCATCTCAGTGGCAATCCAAGGCTAAACCTCCCATACACAAATAGACAACAACCCCCCCCCTCATGCAGTTTTGAGAATCTGGATGGGGGAAATGTTCACCTCAGTGGCAAGTCCAAGGCTAAACCTCCCATACACAAATGGACAACAACCCCCCCCCCATGCAGTTTTGAGAATCTGGATGGGGGAAATGTTCATCTCAGTGGCAATCCAAGGCTAAACCTCCCATACACAAATGGACAACAACCCCCCCCCCATGCAGTTTTGAGAATCTGGATGGGGGAAATGTTCATCTCAGTGGCAATCCAAGGCTAAACCTCCCATACACAAATAGACAACAACCCCCCCCCATGCAGTTTTGAGAATCTGGATGGGGGAAATGTTCACCTCAGTGGCAAGTCCAAGCGAAAGAGCCGCCCGCCGCAAGCCTCCCGCCTCCCCGCTCCACCTCAGCAGCAGCGCAGCCGCCCCACCCAGGCGCCGCTCCGGACCCGCCGCCGCCGCCGCCCATGCTCAGCCCCGAGGGCTGCCCTGCCGGCCGCACCGCTACGCCCACCGAGTCGCCCCCGCCCCTCGACAAAGTTGGCTGCGGCGTGGCGGAAACGTGCGCCGAGGCCGCGAGGAGGGGGACGGGCAGCCAAGGGGGCGGCGGAGGAGGGGGCGGGGGCGACTCGGCGGGCGTAGCGGTACGGCCAGCAGGGCAGCCCTCGGGGCCGAGCATGAGCGGGCGGCGGCGGGTCTGGAGCAGCACCTTGGTGGGGCGGCGGCGCTCCTGCTGCTGCTAAGGCGGAGCAGGGCAACGGAGGCAGATGGCGTCGAGGCCGCGAGGAGGGGGCAGGTGACGGGCAGGCGCGGCGGCGGCTCCACACGTGCCCATAGAAAGGGCTCGGCGTGCCGCTTATGGCACGCGTGCCATAGGTTCGCCAACTCGGGCCTAGTAGATCAGGGTGTCTGCTGCTCCCTAGCCTTTCTAGGGAGTTTACTGGGATGCCTCCCAATGCAGGCCTCTGCGGTCCTACATTCCCCAGCCTTACCAGGTTGTTAGGGGGAGCCTCTGGGATGTGGTCCAACATGGGCCTTCACGTCATGACACCCCCCAGCCTTGTTGGGTTGTGAAGGGGAGGAAGCCACCAAAATGGCTCCCGATGCAGGACTTCATTGCCTAGCACAGTTCAGGCTTACTGGAGGGGGGAACCAAAAGGCACCTCAGGAGCCAGCTTAAACCTGCAGCAGGGGAGATGGGCCTGCCTACTGCCCTGCCTACTGACTGATTATGACCCTGGCCTTAACCCGAGTCTCAGCGACAAGAGGCAAGATCTCAAAGGGGTGGAGGAAAGGGGATGAGCCAGAGAAGGCTTTCTGGGTAGGTAGAGATCACCAGGGGAGAAGTAGCAGGTGGGCACAGCTCAGATAGGGAGAGGTGTCTGGAAAGGGGGTGGAATCAACCCTTTTAAAAACAGTGCATCCCAATGGCCAGGGAGGAAGAGGGCTGGATAGTTTCACTTTGGCAGAACCACATAGCCAGGGGGGAAAGAAGCCTATTTAAGACATGCCTGACCCTGTTCTGAGACCTCGGGAAAACAGCTGTTGGGGTAGGAGCCATGGCAGAGGGACAGAGGGTGGGGGAGGCACAGAACATGCCTCACAGAGGGACATATAATTAGTGCAGTCTTTCAGAGATTTCAAACAATATCCTTTATGCCCACAAACAGTTCAAGGGAAAATGTCACTTTCTAATTTTCAAGTGACCAGAGGTAATCCTGGGCCTCCGCCCTTTTCCTACTCTTGGATTTTGGATCAGATATGAACATGGTTACAGGTTGAGTATCCCTTATCCAAAATGCTTGGGACCAGAAGTGTTTCAGATTTTGGAATATTTGCAAATATTCCTGCCTTGATCTGTACCTTAGCCTGAGGCAGAGAGTGAAGCGCTGCAAGAACTTCCAGCCCATGCCTTTTAGGGGCGGGGGAGATATGGCTAACACCAAACTTACAGGGCTGCTGCTGAGCCTGAGGTAGAGCACGAAGTACAAAAACGAGCTTCTTGCCCATGCCTTGTAGGGGTGGGAAGACATGGCTATCACCAAACTTATGGAGCTGCTGCTGAGGCAGGCAGGGCATTGCAGATGCAGGAGGCTTGGTGCAGTGCTGAGAGCTGGGGCCAGAGGCCTGTGAGTAATGCATGTGACTAATGCCTGCAGTTTGAGGTATGGCATCATGTTGGCTCAAAAACGTTCAGAGCATTTCAGTTTTTGTTTTTTCAGATAAGGGATACTAAACATGTATAAGGATAAATTTGGGTGCAATTTTTGTGAAGAAAGAGTGTTATATCTGTTAGCTGAGGATCATCTGTATATTTATCTGTGCCACATGATTTGATTGGATATTCCAAACCAAGCATGTTGTGTTTCTGCAAACCTAGATGGGAGTTCTATGGCAGTATAGCTACCTGTTGGCAAGAAATTTATGACAGCGGTTCTTTAGGTTCAGTTAACTGGCTAAAGTTATAGACTAATATAATACGTTTGAGTCTTGTAGTCAGTTTCTTAATTGTTTATTCAAAGAAACTGACAGGTACAATATTTCTGTGTGCTGGGAGTAGATTTAAGATGTTTAAGATTACAATACTATGCATACTAGTTTGGAAATTGGCCCCATTTAAATGGATAGGATTTACTTCTTAGTAAATAACTTTAAGGCTGTGGTCATATTCATGCTTCATCAACTGTATGTTTCAGGAAGATCAATAAACATTATTGGAATTGAGGTAGGTGTACACAGAACAGCAACACAAATCTTACTTTAGCTGACCATCAGGTCATTCTGTTTTTACTAATTAAAGCTAAATGCTCAGGTATGTGTATGCTTTAGTATATTAACTGCCAGTGGTTCAAGACTTAGGGGGGGAAACAACAAAAACCTCTTCCATGGGAATTTCTACTTGCACATTAACTGAACAGAGCCAAATACCACTAGAGCAAAAAGATGAATTAATTAAAAAACAAAACCAGACCATAGTACACAGTGCCTTTCTTCAACTTCAGTTGCTTCCACATGAGACAATTTCCCGGTTTGATCTCCTTGCTATTGCAAATGCAAATTACCCAGATTGTTTTTAAATGGGTTAAAACCATTTTGGTATCTGATAAAGAACAGGGTGCTTTTGTTTTCTTTAATTGTTTATTTATTGCATTCCAGAGAGGCAGGCTCTTTAAACCATTTCCAATTCTGATGGCAAACAGTTTGTTTTTCCATTTCAGACATCTTACAAGGCAAGCACTGGTGTCTCTTTTTTTTTTAATGAAGGTTTGCTCCATTTTGGGGATGGGGAGGACCACTTTTCTGCAGGTCTTGTTGTATGGCTGCATTCCTTAGTCACAGGATGCTATCTAAATTGTTCGTAGCACTTCATAACGACCCCCCCACACACACACACACACACTAATATCAATATATGGATATAGCACAAAACAGAGAGAGAAGAACAAAAATGAATGGTTGGCGCTTCAGGAAAAACAGCACCATCTGTAATTCAAAATCCAATACGAATGTGCTGAGCGTACAGTTTAGAGAGCCAATCTGAAAGGGCTCTCTTTTTAAACACCTTCCTTTTACAACATTCAGAAATGAACCTGATTCAAAATGGGATAATGTCTTCATATGAAAGTACCCCCATCCTTTCCCTTCATAGCCACCATTCTCCACTGCCTCTCGTTTTATCTTTCTTTACCTTTAAAAAAATAGCATTTATGTGTCAATGTTGTGTTTTAACACTGTAGTTAAGTAGCAACAACAAATAAATTTGAAAGCCTCCAAAAAGCCCTCCAGCCATGTGTGTGTGTGAGGGGTGGTGGTGGTGGTATGGTCCTCTCTTCCCTCTTTTTAGGAATTTAGAATCAGTTTCTACTAATCAATTCCATTTTGACCTAAGAGAAATTTGAAGATGGGAAAGGCAGGTGGGGGAGGGCTTGCAAAATTTCTGAATTCCACTCTGTAGATGCTCAGAGGAAGACAATATCTTCCCAAATCTTTCTATCCTGCTACTAAAGCACCCCCCTGTGGTGTGTAACATAAAACTGCAAGGGCTGAAGTTACAAAAGAGTGCACTGATTTATCTTGAAAGAGAAATCCCTCTCTTTTAAGAGAAAAAAATGAGAATAAGAGGAATCAATGAGTATATTTTAAAAAATAAATTTCAGAAAAAAGAAATTCCCTTCCCCATAACAACCCTAGAACTAAAGCAAATTTTGCAAGATCTACAATGGAACCAGGAAAGATTCATAAGGGGGACAATGAGATGAGAATGTTATGCAGAAATCCCAAAAGAACTGCTGCAGTTTACAAGGCAAAATGAAGCAAGATGATCTATGGCCATTTATGCATAGCTGTTTCCTCACGGTCACCCCGACGACTACTTCGGGGCTTTGCTTTGATTATGCCTGCTTTTTCTGACCATCAGAGGTCGCCAAAGTAATCGGCAAGGTGACCACGAGGAAACAGCTATGCATACACGGCCCAGACAATCTTTGCTATTGGTAGAGAAGAGAGCTTGAACAAATCCTGGCATGAGCTAAGGATCAGGTAAAGATTTTCTATTACTTTTTTGTAGTAATTCACAACAGAAAATATATAACAACGAGTTGATAGTATACCAGTTAATCTGCTTCTTTTGTATAATTACCAAGTAAGTTGATGGTGATATAGAGGAGACTCCACGATGGTGCTGGCTGCATAGTTGCCCTCTGCAACATTTTCTGCTAAATGTGGTAAAACCGCCTTTTAACTTTTAAATTTAAACTTTAACTTTTACTAATTGTTTAGACTCTCAATTGATAAGAAATTGATCAGAAGTAGTTTTTGGAAGCCTGCTCTTCCCTTTTTTAAGCAGCAAGCAGGTTGTGTCCCCCTCCTGAGGGTGTGAACAGGACCTGATTAACAAGAAGAAGGAAGAGGACAGGAAGCCTGAGACTCTCATTTCTTTTACGGTTCCATCCACGTACAAAAAACACGAGCAGGGAACTAGTCCAGATTATGACACTCATTACCATGTAAAATACAATCCCGTTACCTCACTCTTCTCAGAGAATAACACAACATCTACATCTCCCCTCAAGTCTTTTTATAATGGTATCTTATTCATACAAAATGATTCTTGTATTCAATCATAATAATTGGAAAAACCAAAAAAAAAAAAAACTGAACAAACCTCCCTAGGCTGCTGCTTGTCAGGAATCATAAAACAGAAAGACGTATCTTAGTTATTTTTAACTTGCATACAGCAATCAGATCTTATTTTGGCAGGAGCTAACTGTGCTCATATATAACATTATGAACATTATTCAGAAAAATGCATGATTAGAGTAATGCGTGCCAAAAGGGATTTAATAGATTTTTTTTCTTGAGAATGAGCCCGTGCCTTCTCTTTGCTTCTTTTCATCACTATTTAGAAAACTTCCAAAGCACTTTGCAGAGTGACACAGGGGAAGGAGTGAGGGGCAATTCTTCTTCAGAAACAAACAGGACTAAACATCTATAGTATGCATATGGATATATGTTCCCATGCCAAAAATAAATTGCTGGTTTTGGCTTATGTGGCTTGTATGTCCCTTCCCTCACCTTAGGGTTGCCAGGTACCCTGTGGTGTCAGGCAAATCCTCACCAATCCATCTTCTACCCGCCAGCCAGCTGAGGGCCTGTGGGCAAATGTGCATGCGCGCCTACACAGCACGGCACGTAACTTCCGGTTTACACCCGGAAGTGACACATCGCAAGGAGCCTTTGAGTGGTAAAAGGCCTCTTGCAATGTGGTTACACCCAGAAGTGTCGCGTCGCAAGGGGCACTTTACCACTCAGTCTGGGAGTTTGAGTGGTAAAAGGCCCCTCGTGATGCGGCACTTCCAGGTGTAAACTGGAAGTGATGTGCACACATGTCAGCGCAGCTGTGCATGCATGATCCCCTTAGCTCAGCCCCAAAAACCTCCTTCCAGAGGAGAGGGGGGACCTGGCAACCCTACCTCACCTTCACTTATTTTCATATCCCAGTTCTTTATATCAATCAGATTTGTATTGAGTTCAGAATATTCAGTTTCTTCTCTCAACCTCCTGTAGGCTTGTCAAACTTCCCACTATGGCAGAAGGCCTCCTGCTGGCAAGCCCTGTTGCCTGCCACCACCCAGAGCAGTGGTGAGAGAAAAGTAAAACAAACAATTGCAGTGTAAAACCCAGAAGTGACATAGGGTAGTTCTAAGAATCACCAGAAACTCTATGGTTTTACCTGGTAAAAAAACAGAAGTGATGTAGCGATGTGGGAAATGACACTGACATCACACACATGCCTCTTGTCTACTCTCCAATCCCTCCAGCCATTTGCCAGGCTTGGCTTGGCAACCCTAAGTAAGGTTGCCAACTCCAGCTTGGGAAATTCCTGGAGAGTTGGAGGTGGAACCTGGAGAGGGTGGGGTTTGAAGAGGGGAGGGACCTCAGCAGGGTATAATGTCACCCTCCATAGAGTCCACCCTCCAAAATGGCTATTTTCTCTAGGAGAGCTGATCTCTATGATCTGGCAATCAGTTGTAATTCTGGGAGATCTCTAGGCCTCACCTGGAGGTTGGCAACCCTGCACTGGCAACTCCTTAAAACTGCATCCTTCCAATATCACTTTTCCATCTTACAATAGGTGTGAAACTACTCTGAGATGCCTTCATGGCCATGATTGGAGGGACCAGAAATCTATAATTCAGATACAAAGCATGATATACCTAATGGCATGAAATTTAGGAATCCCTTTAACACATCCAGTGTATCTCTACACATCTTTGTGCCCTTTCACAAACACAAAAAAGCCACCATGAAAACACAAAGAAGAGTGAAGCCAATCTACTGAAGTACTGATATCTTTGTAGGATGAGTAGACTACTGATTCGGAATTTGCCCACAGCAGTGAACAAAGTTCCTGCTACTCTTTCATGTGAAGATGGCATCTGTTCCCTTTCTTTGATTGGTGAGTAATTTATAGATACACAGACAGTAGTACAGGAACATAAGCACATTGAATTAGTTATTGAGCAGAAAAGCAGGAACCCAATTTGGCTGGCAAAATATTTCGTAATATATATCTGATATTATAGTTATGTCCACTCTTACTGCAAATAGCTACTATTAAATGCTTTTTTATTACAGTCCTAGGAATGGGAAGCATTAAACAGTGATTTTAAAAGCCTGGCAGATAGCCATTAGCCCTCTCACCTGAGATTTAACAAATTCGTCCGGGTATGTAGCTTGCCAGATGCACTGCCATATGAACAAATTGTGCATCCAGGCAGAAGAGCTGATGCATTTTTATAACATTTGCAAGGCTGATTTGAATGTTGTCAGTTGTAAATGCTACTGTTAGCTATCACAAAGGAATAAATTGTGAAGTCTCCAAATAAACTGGTCATTATCTATATTGTATTGCACTCTCAAGAAAGGAGCCTATCCATGAGCAATACATGCAGCAGGAAAGAAGGTAAGAGAGAGCAGAGAGATTAATGCTTCCTGAGCACTCACTTCCTTCTTGAGGTCACACCATTTTAAAGCAGATCATCTTTACTGCTCTCATGTAAGCGCTCTCCCATAAGCATTTCAGTCTCAGCAGAGGTGCTTTTCTGCCCAGCCCAAAGATAAAGAGCCATAGCCCTGCCCTCCCTTCAAGGCCATATCTTCATTTTATGAAAAGCAACTGCAAGTGGGGAGAAAACAGGTGGATGAAAAACTGGTTGTGAACTGGTTTGCTGTAGGGGTTGTGTTCTTGATTCAAAATGCTGATTCTAAGCGTGTGGGTTGGGCAAAAACTGCATTTGTTAAGTAGTGAAGGGAATGTATTCTGTGTATGCTCTGAGGCACTTTTCTTTGCATATTATAGAGGTGTTCCTAGTACTGAAAACAAATTCCACCCAGGGGTTATTTCTGGTGAGCCACAGCCCTGTGGAGAGCCCATTTCCCATTGAGTTTTGAGAAATTTTTTGCAGCAGGAACCAAAGGAGAGCCTCTGTCTTAAAGAAAAGAGAATCATATGCAAGAAACTTGTCTCCTGGGGACAGGAAAAAATATCAGATATTGATGATCTGTGGAACAATGTGGACTAGAGAATCTGAGCCTTTGAAAGAAGGAATCAAGATGTTGATAGGAATTTGGAGCTGAATTTTATAATTTATTTGTTTGTTCCATTTTTATCCCACTTTTCTCAGACAAGTCGGGCTCAGAACAGCTAACAATATTCCATGTCATAACAAACATACAAGCAAAATAATCAAGAAATATAAGCAATTAATCATGTAGCCAAAAACCATTGGTGCCCCAATTGTTCAAATCAAAAAATCTACAAGGGGAGTCATACAGGACAAATGTTTATAGAAAAAGATAAAAACAAACGGAGTGTATGTGTTTAAGAAAAAAATGATACCTGTATGCATGAAGCCATAACAGAGAAAAAACTGACATTCGGGTGGTATTTTGAGTTGCTGTAGTAACCATTTATGCACCCCATTTATGCATCCTGCAATTTGAGAAAAAAACTACTGTATTGGATTCCCAGTAAAGATAATATTGTGCAAAGGATTTTTTTAAAAAAAATATGTAATTTACTTAGTCTTTGAAGTTCTTTTAACTAAGCAAATGATATTGTTGAAAATGTATGGAATAATGTCAAATTATTTTATAGCATTTTTAAGCAGAAGACTTCTCTTCAGACTAAGCCCAACATAATTTCTGCAAAGAACAAAAGTCTGCATGCATGAAGTTCCTTTCTTCCACTTCAGTGCTTATGGCAATGTCACAGTACATACAGTAGACTGCACTACAGATTTCAATCCCCTAAGCAACAGTAAAGGCTGTACAATAATCCATTAAAACAGGGTGAATGGTGTATTTTATTATTACAAAGGTTCAGAACATGTTAAGCTCATCAATGGGCTACAGGAAAAAATATCAATCACAGTGTTATCTGCAATTGCTATTCCCCCCACCCCAAATCATGTATAACCTTGTTAGAGAAACTCTACACCAATGAAATAAATCTTGGAACAAATGAACATTTCCAGTTTTTCACAATACATTTGTATAAAGAATATCAGTATTTACATGCATTGAGAATATAAATTGTTCATTTTAAGCACAGATTCCTGGAACTTACCAAGAGTCCACTTTGCTGCCCGGCTGGGGGAGGCAGCAGACGGAGGCATGGGCCGGGCAGCGTCTCAGGTGGCAGCTGGTGCAAGCGGGAGCAGTGAGTGAGCCTTTGTCCCTTTGCTCGCACATGACATCCCTGCTGCCTCGAACAAGTGGCTGCCCATTTTGGTTCAAGTTGAACCTAATGGGAGCCTTGGTCTGGGGGAGGCAGCTGAGCGGGCAGATGCTGGAGTCACAGGTCACTCTGGTCAGCTTGCTCTGCCTAACAAAAGGGGCTCGCCCAGCTGGAGATTCAGTTGTCTCCAGCTTTGTTTCCACCCTCCCTGTTCTTGGGTTTGTTTATCATTTTTGTCATGACTTAGGCGGTGTAAACATGAGGATGGATTAGTTTTGGGGAAAAGCGGCCTGTGTGCCCCTTTCTAACTCATGGGGGATCCCACTAAGGGATTTTGGGAGAGGCTTTGGGATGGACATGCCCAGCTCGGGGGGATGTTCGGGCAGCCTCCTCCCAAGTGGCAGGGGAACATCAAGTGGCTCATGCCCAGGTGAATTCCCAGTACTGCCATCCCTGCTACTCCCAGTGGGCTCGCTGGGGGTAGGATGTACACATCAGCCGCGTGGGGTTGGCCAATGTTCCTGATCCAGCCCACATGCTGCGCCAATGCAATTCCAACAATTGCCAATTTAAGTTATGGCCATTTAATTCCAATAAAATGTTTCTCTTATTCTGTTGTTAAGTAGCATGGTTATTGTTGGTTATTGTTGAGTTCACTGCCTCATTCCACAATTTAGCCCTGGGTCAGCAAGAGACATATCCCTCATGTATATTCACTTACAATAGTTGCCTGTTTTCAGTCATCAGATATTCTTCAAGGATAATATATGAAATTAAAATGCAAGTGTGGGTAATTAAATTCATTTAAAGGGTTGTGGTTAATGTACATAACATTTAGATGTATTTAAGAGTCATATGGCTAATTTCCTTATTTGTTTCCTGGAAGTTATCCTCATACAAAGCAATGTTCACTGGTTGGGGTGTCGCGGGTGGTAAATAATGCTTTCTCTATCCAGGTTAAAGCTTATCTGTAGAGCAACAAGATTTTTCATCTTTGATCCTATGAAACCAAATACTATACAGCAGAAAGTAAATTGCTTAAAACTTTGGTTGATATCACCTATCGAAATGCCTTCTGAAGGGAGATACTGTGCCAGAATGAGTCAGATGTGATAGGTATTTGTCATAACTAGTACATCAGGCATATACCTGCATACTGTACTCATTCTCTATTCTACATGCATGTAGAAATGCCAGTAAAGTTTGCATTGGGTAGCAAATAACTTAGCTTGTGGGGAAAAACAAAAGAATGATATCTGGTGGCTGCCTACCACTGACCCCTCCTGACTCTCAGTTAATGCAAAAGTAGGAAATAAAAGTTCACAGCTGTCAGAAAAGAGGGATTGTGCTTTGACAATTGAATTCTTTTTCCCAAAATTGAATTCAGTGTTTGTGAAAGGTGGTAGATTGACAACCCTTGAGGCTGAAATTCTTTCTCCAGAGGTGTAGTCTTAAGCTTTTACAACCCACTGTATTTGTGATGTGCAGCAACCTCTAAAGGTGATAGGATCATTAAGTTTATGTACTAAATCACTCCTTGGTTTCCACTGGGACAGCAAAAATAAATTGCCAAGAACCATGTCAATTAATACAGGTTCTTCTGGCAGGTTCCTGTGTGTGAACACCTATTTAGAAATGGTGGACTAAGATCCTTAGCTTTCAAGCCAATATATCCGAGTTGGCGAACCTATGGCACGCGTGCCACAAGCGGCACGTCGAGCCCTTTCTATGGGCACGCGTGGAGCCGCCGCCGCGCCTGCCCGTCACCTGCCCCCTCCTCGCGGCCTCGATGCCATCTGCCTCCGTTGCCCCGCTCCGCCTTAGCAGCAGCAGGAGCGCCGCCGCCCCACCCAGGTGCTGCTCCAGACCCGCCGCCGCCCGCTCATGCTCGGCCCCGAGGGCTGCCCTGCTGGCCGTACCGCTACGCCCGCCGAGTCGCCCCCGCCCCCTCCTCCTCCGCCCCCTTGGCTGCCCGTCCCCCTCCTCGCGGCCTCGGCGCACGTTTCCGCCACGCCGCAGCCAACTTTGTCGAGGGGCGGGGGCGACTCGGTGGGCGTAGCGGTGCGGCCGGCAGGGCAGCCCTCGGGGCTGAGCATGAGCGGCGGCGGCGGCAAGTCCGGAGCGGCGCCTGGGTGGGGCGGCGGCGCTGCTGCTGAGGTGGAGCGGGGAGGCGGGAGGCTTGCGGTGGGCGGCTCTTTCGCTTGGACTTGCCACTGAGGTGAACATTTCCCCCATCCAGATTCTCAAAACTGCATGGGGGGGGTTGTTGTCTATTTGTGTATGGGAGGTTTAGCCTTGGATTGCCACTGAGATGCACATTTCCCCCATCCAGATTCTCAAAACTGCATGGGGGGGGGGTTGTTGTCTATTTGTGTATGGGAGGTTTAGCCTTGGACTTGCCACTGAGATGAACATTTCCCCCATCCAGAATCTCAAAACTGCATGGGGGGGGGTGTTGTCTATTTGTGTATGGGAGGTTTAGCCTTGGACTTGCCACTGAGATGAACATTTCCCCCATCCAGATTCTCAAAACTGCATGGGGGGTTGTTGTCTATTTGTGTATGAGAGGTTTAGCCTTGGATTGCCACTGAGATGCACATTTTCCCCATCCAGATTCTCAAAACTGCATTGGGGGGGGGGTTGTCTATTTGTGTATGGGAGGTTTAGTCTTGGACTTGCCACTGAGACGCACATTTCCCCCATCCAGATTCTCAAAACTGCATTGGGGGGGGGGGTTGTTGTCCATTTGTGAATGGGAGGTTTTGCCTTGGACTTGCCACTCAGATGCACAACTCAACAATAAGCCCCCCTGCAGAGTTTTGAGAATGCAGATGGGGAACATGGTGTTTGTCAGTCATTGCCATGATTTAATTTTATGGATGACAAAGGATAGTACAGTTAGTTCTGAAAATGAAATCCTTAAAGTGTGGAATTCTCTGCCAAATAATTTTAAATCAATGAAAGCACTTGGGATTGCTTTCCTTACTTTGTTTGGATCATTTTATGCTTGTGAGCATAAGATGTTAACGTATGAGTTGTTTTTTCTAAACTAAAACTTCAGTATATTGTCGAAGGCTTTCACGGTCAGAGTTCATTGGTTCTTGTAGGTTATCCGGGCTGTGTAACCGTGGTCTTGGAATTTTCTTTCCTGACGTTTCGCCAGCAACTGTGGCAGGCATCTTCAGAGTAGTAACACTGAAGGACAGTGTCTCTCAGTGTCAAGGGTGTAGGAAGAGTAATATATAGTCAGAAAGGGGTTGGGTTTGAGCTGAGTATTGTCCTGCAAAAGTAATGTGCTAATCATTGTTCTGTAAGTATCTTGATACTTACAGAACAATGATTAGCACATTACTTTTGCAGGACAATACTCAGCTCAAACCCAACCCCTTTCTGACTATATATTACTCTTGCTACACCCTTGACACTGAGAGACACTGTCCTTCAGTGTTACTACTCTGAAGATGCCTGCCACAGTTGCTGGCGAAACGTCAGGAAAGAAAATTCCAAGACCACGGTTACACAGCCCGGATAACCTACAAGAACCAATAAAACTTCAGTATTCAGGTTAAATTGCCGTGTTGGCGCTCTACGATGAATAAGTGGGTTTTGGGTTGCAGTTTGGGCACTCGGTCTCTAAAAGGTTCGCCATCACTGCAATATATCAATGGTCTCTACATAAGTACAGACCAGTGGTCCAACTACTCCAGCATCCTGTCTCACACACTGGCCCATCAATTTCTCTGGAGGTCCAACAACAAGGCATGGAGGCTGAGGCCTTTCCCTGATGTTGCCTCCTGGCACTGGGATTCAGAAGTTGACTGCCTCTGAACATGGAAGCTCCCTTTGGTCCCTTTGGCTAGTAGCCACTGACAGACCTCTACATAACTGCAAAATTAAGAAGAAGAGCTGGTTTTTATATGCCAACTTTCTCTATCACTTAAGAGAGACTCAAACCGGCTTACAATCATCTTCCCTTCCCCTCCCCACAGCAGACACCCTGTGAGGTAGGTGGGGCTGAGAGAGCTCTAAGAGCTGTAACTTGCCCAAGGTCACCCAGCTGGCTTTTTGTGTAGGAGTGGGGAAACAAATCCATTTCACCAGATTAGCTTCCGCCGCTCATGTGGAGGAGTGGGGAATCAAACCCGGTTCTCCAGATCAGAGTCTACTGCTCCAAAACACTGCTCTTAATCATTATACCAGTCAGTCTAGCTAGGCCTCAATCATTCTCTCCATAACTTTAGTGGCTTTGAATAAACTTTCTGAGCTCAAAACTCTTAATGACAGATTTAAGAATGCACTTTAATGAATCAACCCAACCTATTAAACACATCCTTAATGGGCCACTAGCTCAAATCTCTTCTTCCATCTCCCCAGTCAGGTGTACCTTAAAAATGACACAATGTTATCATTTTTTTTTTGCTCTTCCTTGGGTATCTTGGCTTGTCATTAAAAAACCCAGGAGATATGGATCTGCAGCACCCAAACATCTCCCCACAACATGTAATTTGGGTCCATACTATATGCCTTCTGTACTCCACACAATAATAAAACATTTCCCCCAACCCATCTCAATTTTTAGGGTTGCCAACCTCCAGGTACCAGCTGGAGATCTCCTGTTATTACAACTGATCTCCAGCCGATAGAGGTCAATTCACCTGGAGAAAATGGCCTCCCCAAACCCTGCCCTCCTTAAGCTCTACCCCAAAACCTCCCGCTGGTGGTGAAGAGGGACCTGGCAACCCTATCAATTTTAATGTACTATTTTAAATTATTTATTTTTAAAAACCTCAATGTAAAAAACAATCAACATCATAAACAGCAACTAGTTAAAATAAACCATCATGTAAGATAAATAAATACAGCTAACAACTTCACAGATACCAATGAAAGATAGCTGATGCTAATTATTATTAATGGGTTGGACAAATATGATGGAATTTGCCTCACCTATCAAGGTTGGTACAAGTAGGCACTCAATATCTGAAAGAATTAGGATCCTTGGCACACCTTAGAAAGATACATATGTAAGCCGGAATCTGTTAAGAACAATCCCAAACCGTCTGCCCAAATGGTACTTGCCAGATGCAATTTACCAGGAGTTAATTTTTCAAGTGAATCGCACTAACATAAACAGATGGATTTTTGCTCTTCCAGGAGCCAGCTGTAATAGTCTGTGGCTTTGGAACACAGAGGTCAATTTGTCTTTATATCAAAAGACCGAGTTCAGGATTTGTGCTATTTCTCTACCAAATAAATCTTTCCAGAATATCCTCTAAACTTGTGTGGGAAAAGTGATTTCTCCTTTACTCCTTTGCAAGGTTCCTTTCAATGACATTATGGGTATACAAATACATTTTCATAGCTCTGGAAGAATGCTTGCTTTTGGCAACTGAGACTATTCTTCTGTACTCTGAAATGTGGACCCTGCCGTCTCAAGGTGTGCATGTTCAGTTCTAAAAGAAAAAAAATACTACTTTACCAAGGCATGTTACTTTACCACACATAAGACACTTGTATGAATGGGCCAACATTGTATTGGTTTATTTTAAAGCATTATTTTAATTGATATATAAATGAGAGAAAGTATGGTAAGAATTCTGTCATAATATATTTTCGTGTGTGTGTGTGTGTGTGTGTGTGTGTGTGTTAAGTGCTGTCAAGTCGCTTCCGACTCATGGCGACCCTATGAATGAAAGTCCTCCAAAATGTCCTATCTTTGACAGCCTTGTTCAGATCTTGCAAATTGAAGGATGTGGCTTCCTTTATTGAGTCAATCCATCTCTTGTTGGGTCTTCCTCTTTTCCTGCTGCCCTCAACTTTTCCTAGCATGACTGTCTTTTCCAGTGACTCTTGTCGTCTTGTGACATGACCAAAATACGATAGCCTCAGTTTAGTCATTTTAGCTTCTAGGGTCAGTTCAGGCTTGATTTGATCTATAACCCACTGATTTGGTTTTTTGGCAGTCCACAGAATCCACAGAATCCGTAACACTCTCCTCCAACACAACATTTCAAAGGAATCTATTTTCTTCCTATCAGCTTTCTTCACTGTCCAGCTTTCACACCCATACATAGGGAATACGATGGCATGAATTAATATATTTTCATACCCATCCTCTTTTTAACACAAACTCAATAAAGAGGGTTCCCAGACCCAGCCAGGCATCGACTACAGTCATTTCAGGTGACCAGAGGTAATTTCCAGTTGTTGTTTTTTTTAAAAACCCAACAACACAGAAAGAACTGTTCCTCATGCCTGTCTATGCCAGGGCCACAAAAACAGTTGCACACTTGGTGTGGACTTGGAGTAGAACTCTGTAATTAGATTTAATAGAACAAAGCAATTTGATGGCACTTTATGCACACATGCACAGGACAAAAATTGACACTTTAGTGATAACATTTAGCATTTCTATAGAGAACAATTTTTCTCTCTCTCTCTCTCTATAGAGAACATGCATTATCCACTTCTTTAAAAAGAGGCATCCAAAATTCTAAAATAGTATATCTGAAATTGCTGCTCCTTTCTTTTATGTGAACACATTTATTCATCTTTTATGCATTTTCCCCCCCCAAAAAAATATTTGCTGATGATTTCTTAATGCATTTCTAGTCAGTGCGTGAGTCTGGAGAGTCATCTAAAAATCTTGTTTTCATGGTTTATATTTAAATTTAAATGAATTCCTTCATGTATGTGTGTGGGGAGGGGTCGGGAATTTGTCGCATTGTTTGTCATGTCTAGTCCTAGTATTCATCTTCCTTGTAATTTCTTTTGGCTTTTCAGATTTCAACTTTTCAGCTTCATCCAGATAGCCAGGTTTTTTTGGATCAGCATATCCAAATGCACACCCATAGTTGACACTGTTCTGTGCTATCTTCGTTGGTGTCAGTGAAAGATATTACATGGCTTTTTATTACTTAGATTTGGACTAACATGGTTATTCACAACCTTTTATGGTTATAAGTGATTTTGAAACTGAATGAGGCAGATTAGAAAACTGCCCCATAGACTACAACCATCATGCAATGATCTCCCATCTAGTTTCCGTCTGTGATGATAACACTCTTTAGTTTGCTATTGACATATACTGCATTACAGAGCATGGCTTTACAGCGCAAGGCAATCACTTTTTTCAATATCAGCCATACAAGAAAAGTACAAAGTAAAGGGGGTCAGTGGCACTCAGAAATGGGTGGCTGAAAATCTCTTTAAATTGCCACATCAATTCAAATATCAGTTTAGTAATTTTCTTATTCCCAGCCTTGGTGGGTGAGCGATTTTCTATGTCACCTCTGTATAAAAGCTGGGCCAAACTGATCATATTTGCTTTCACAAAAATTCATGAAAGTAAAATATATTCACAAAATAGGTCCCAGATTTGATAGAAGGAATAATGTGCTTCTAACTGTATATAATAGAACTGTAATTCCATCAGATGATACCAAAGACTGATGATGCACCTGAGTGTTGAAGCTCAGGTGGCATTTTCATGTTATCAGGACTAGAAGATGGAATTACTACCTTTTTAAAGTGCACTAGAAAGATTCATTATAGCATTATAATAGTCCCTAATGATAAATATTTTAAAACATGCTAAAGAGGTCTTTTAATAGAGCCCAGAAAGCACCAAACACCAGAGCGAGACTTTCTGAACAATAGGTGAACTATTTGTAGAAATATTGTCGAAGGCTTTCACGGTCAGAGTTCATTGGTTCTTGTAGGTTATCCGGGCTGTGTAACTGTGGTCTTGGAATTTTCTTTCCTGACGTTTCGCCAGCAACTGTGGCAGGCATCTTCAGAGTAGTAACACTGAAGGACAGTGTCTCTCAGTGTCAAGGGTGTAGGAAGAGTAATATATAGTCAGAAAGGGGTTGGGTTTGAGCTGAGTATTGTCCTGCAAAAGTAATGTGCTAATCATTGTCCTGTAAGTATCCAGATAATGTGCTAATGAGGATATGGTATGTTAATATGGAACCATTGTATCCTGAAGTGATCTGATAATGTGTGTAATCCAAAGCTAATCTGCATGGCTATTGTTGAATGTTGTCTTTGTTAGTCTGGAGGTTTTTTAGAACAGGAAGCCAAGCCTTATTCATTCTTAAACTCTCCTCTTTTCTGTTAAAGTTGTGCTGATGTTTATGAATTTCAATGGCTTCTCTGTGCAATCTGACAAAATAGTTGGTAGAATTGTCCAGTCTTTCAGTGTCTTGGAATAAGACCCTGTGTCCTGTTTGTGTCAGTCCATGTTCAGCCACTGCTGATTTCTCAGGTTGGCCAAGTCTGCAGTATCTTTCATGTTCTTTTATCCTTGTTTGTATGCTGCGTTTTGTGGTCCCGATGTAAACTTCTCCACAGCTGCAAGGTATAAGATATACTCCTGCAGAGGTGAGGGGATCTCTTTTGTCTTTTGCTGATCGTAGCATTTGTTGTATTTTTTTGGTGGGTTTAAACACTGTTTGTAGGTTATGTTTTTTCAAAAGTTTCTCCATCCTATCAGTGACTCCTTTAATAAATGGCAAGAATACCTTTCCTATGGGAGACTGTTTTTCCTGAGTTTTTTTATTTTTGTTTGGTTTAATGGCCCTTCTGATTTCATTCTTGGAGTAGCCGTTTGCTAGCAGTGCGTGATTTAGATGATTAGTTTCTTCCTTGAGAAACTGTGGTTCACAGATCCGTCTTGCACGGTCCATTAATGTTTTGATTATTCCTCTTTTCTGTCGGGGGTGGTGGTTGGAGTTTTTGTGTAAGTAGCGATCTGTGTGAGTTGGTTTCCGGTAGACCTTGTGACCTAACTGAAAGTTTGTTTTACGGATGACAAGGGTATCAAGAAATGGGAGTTTACCCTCAATTTCCTTTTCCATGGTAAACTGAATGTTTGGATGGATATTATTAAGATGGTTTAGAAAGTCCATTAATTTTTCTTCATCATTAGCTTCGGATTACACACATTAACAGATCACTTCAGGATACAATGGTTCCATATTAACATACCATATCCTCATTAGCACATTATCTGGATACTTACAGGACAATGATTAGCACATTACTTTTGCAGGACAATACTCAGCTCAAACCCAACCCCTTTCTGACTATATATTACTCTTCCTACACCCTTGACACTGAGAGACACTGTCCTTCAGTGTTACTACTCTGAAGATGCCTGCCACAGTTGCTGGCGAAACGTCAGGAAAGAAAATTCCAAGACCACGGTTACACAGCCCGGATAACCTACAAGAACTATATGTAGAAATGTTAAGACATCTGATGAAAAATACCCCACATTGGTAGTGTAGATTGGTAGTGTAGATAAGTAAAGAGTGGAAGGCAGGAAATTCAAAGCTGGGGTTGCAAAAGTAAGGTTGCAAAAGTAAGGTTAAGATATTAGAATGAAATAAACCACACCCTACTTACCTAATACTTATTCATGCATCCTGATCCTTCTGGGGCTATACTATAGTTACATGTTGTTGTTTCTTGCTTGTGACAGAGTTCACAGGTAAGTTCATCTCTCTGTCTCTCCCAAATGTTTAAAAATTTCTCAACATGCTAACATAAATAATTGTTCCCATTTTAATCTTGTTTTTAATAGCAGCTTCAAAGGCTAATAGGCAATCCAGTTTCCTTACACACAGAGATAATTAATTATCCCAGTATCAGTGCAGAGAAAGTAACCATGCATCTTTTAGGGTGTTGGAAACTAACCGAGATGTACAATAGGTTATAGTTAAAGACTTGGATCCAGCCAGGCACAAGCAGAAACATAAACAGACTTGGTACAGTTCCACTTGCTCACGATCTTGTACAATACTCAGCACTTTTCCTGTCTATATATTTATAGGGCCAGGAAAATGGTTATACAAGATCCCATGCTAACAGAAACACAAGTGGGAATACAGTAAGTCTGAATTCATGAAAGTATTGCATTGTCTTTTTCTTGAGTTTCCACTTGTGCAAAAGCTCTAGCACAAGGGGAAATCTTGTACTAGATCCAACCTAAAAACTGACATGGCTTCACTTATACTGATGTGCAAAGAAAAAGAAGTTAGATTACAGTAGTTTGTAAGGATTAGTAAATGTCCCTGATATCATTTCTTCTTATATTTCTTTTTATTTGTCAAGGTTCTCCATTTTTCATTGTTGGTTTTGGAGACTTGTTTGTGTTGTGTACGCATACAGTAAATTTTTATTGCACAATTTATACAGTATTTAAAATTGTAAATGTAATATTAACCAAATGTGAAATGATTTATTGATTCACAAATAATTTGGTGCAAGGAAAGAAACTGGCACAAAATTAAGAAGCATGGGTATGATTCATGCAAGACACAAGCAAAATTGAAACAGTTATTTTGAGGCTGAAAGAGCAAGCATGAGGAATCTGAAGCAATCCCTAGTTTTTTATTATTTTAAAAACTTGAGTGTGTCAAAACTAAAGCTGGTCATATGAAATCAAGCTGATTGTCATTTCCATCTGTTTCAAAGGAAAACACAACTCCTCATCTAAGTGAGATGAAAATAGGCAGATGATCTGATCCTTAGAACATAAGAAAGGCCATGCTGAATCAGACCAAGGTCCATCAAGTCCAGCAGTCTGTTCACACAGTGGCCAACAAGGTGCCTCTAGGACGCCCACAAACAAGACAACCGCAGCAGCATTGTCCTGCCTGTGTTCCAAAGCACCTAATATAATAGGTATGTATGATGACCCCTCTCCTTCCTACTGTCTCCTAGCTCCTAGTAATCAGATTTTGGTGCTGAGGGAGAGAGAGAGAGAGGGATCGCTTACTTGCCAGAGTGTGTTATGTGGAGATTATTTTTCTCCTTTTCCAGTCCCCGCCTTATTTTACCTCAGAGAGAAATACGACACAAGAGTCTTATTAAAGTTAATAAAGAAAACAGAGAAGTGTATTAACTAGTATTCACAAGATGGATTTTGAGGGGAAACTGTATTGGAGGGAAAGCACAAAACCAGATACACACACAATTCACTTCAGAGAGAGCTTAGTTCATATTTGGCTTAGATGTTACACAAGTTACGTTCCTTCAGTTCTTAGTTCACAAACTTAGTTCTGTTCCCCAGAACTTCTATAGTTGTTGTTTCATAGACTCTGCCATCTAGCTACCATGGAAGGAAGAGACCTTTCAATCTCTATTCCCTAGAGAAATGCAGACGTATGGAGATTTACTAAAATCTCTCTTCCCATTCTCATTACTGGACTACCCCACACCAGTGGCAGTAATCCCTTCACACTCCCCTGTAACTGGAATAGCTCCTTCCCAGACACTAATCCCTCTTTGTGAACTGAAAAAGGGCCCTTTCTTTCCCAATCTCAATCCTGTCACTCCACAGGTTTTGTGTTTCACTAGCTTAGGCCAAACTGAACCCTTAGGTTCACAGAGTCATTCCCAGCTTCTTCACTCGCAGGTTACCAATCTTCAATCCCTTTGTTTCCCTCAGAGCTCAGAGAGTGAGCCTTCTTGGCTCCACCCACTCCTTGTCTCTCAGCTTCTACTGAAGATTAACCCTTCATCCATCACAGCATGCTCATCTGATCCTGGAGAGAACAGGTATGCATCATGACTAGTATCCAGTTTTACTAGTAGCCATGATTAGCCCTCTCCTCCATGAACATGCCCACTCCCCTCTTAAAGCCTTCCAAGTTGGCAGACATCATCACATCCTGGGGCAGGGAGTTCCACAATTTAACTATGCATTGTGTGAAGAAATACTTCATTTTATCTGTTTTGAATCTCTAACCCTCCAGCTTCAGCAATCCTTCATCATTGGTATCTCTTTCATATCTTAAATGTGTTTGCTTTTTCTGTACTATTATGCGGAAACAAAGACGGGGCATCTCCTTCTGCTCCCTTAAACCTTGCTGCATTTACAAGCAAAGCTTTAGACCCTGACTGTAAGGAGGTAAGCACAGCCCAGAGAATGAAACAGGACACCAAAGTGCAGATTATAAGTTTATATGGAATTAAAGATGTAAACATTTTGAAACCATGGGGGGAAATGGAAATTTTAAGAAAAAATGAAATATATGCAATGTTCATTTTCTCATCAACCCTAAACTTATTTTACTGTTCTATGTAAAAGGCATCATGTAGAACTTAAGTTTGCCAAATTGTACAATTTGGTATGCCTATTCTTGCCTATCAGTACAAAGTATAAGTGCCTTACAGTAAATCCTAAACAGGATCTGTTGTTTATTTTGACTTCAATGGACTTAGATAATTCTGTAATTCTGCTTATATGTTTTGTGCAAGTAGAAGAATAATAAAAAGAAGAGAAGTATTTAATACGCCACTTTTCTCTGCCATAAGGAGTCTCAAAGTAGCTTACAATTGCATTCTTTTCCCCTCCCCACAACAGACACCTTGTAAAGTAGGCGGAGTTGTGACAGTTCTGAGAGAACCGTGACTAGCCCAAGGTCACCCAGCAGGCTTCATGTGGAGGAATGGGGAATCAAACCCAGTTCTCCAGATTACAGTCCATTGCTCCTAACCACTACACCATGCTGGTACAAATATAACTGATACAAACCTCTATACTTATGCAACCTTATGCAGCCTTAAGTATACTTATGCAACCTTAAGTATACTTATGCAACCTTAAGCTGCAAACCTCTATACTTATGCAACCTTAACATGTGTGTCTCATAGTTTTGGTATCTAAGAGGTAGGAAAAATGATAACTTAAAATAGAAAATACAGTTTTGTTTATACATATAATTTTTCAGGTACACAAAAGAATGTGCATCATTTAGACAGAAACAATCCCGTAAAACCTCATTAGATCTAGCAGCATATTTAGATATAATGCTAAACCTTATAATGATGAAATTACTGAACTGTAAGAGTACATTATCATTGTAACATTATAGCATGTTCATTATGAACAAAATTAGTCACATTTAAGCAAACATAGTCTTTAAAATATATTTTATATGTCTACAGTATGCACAGGAATTACCACTCTCTAGTGCTATAGATAGTCTTAAATAAAAATCTCTACACTACACATTTTGTATAAGCAAAACACTGTCTTAAAAAGTACCTCACTCATTCTAAAATAGAAAATATATAATTGGGGTTTTTTCCCCCATTAAGTGTTCCCCCAAATTATTTTTCCATTGTATTTTCCCCCAGATCTTTACATTTCTGAAATCAAAAACATTTCTCAAAGTCTGAAACAGTAGCGTGATTGGCAGGAAGTGGAAAGCTATGCACTGAAATGCTAGTTGGGTTGATCAATAACTGTTGTGTTTGGACAACATTGTTGTCATACACAAATATGTTGAGTCATTCTCTCCCTTGGCTGCCCTTCCTGCCTCCTGCTGTCTGGGAAAACAAAACCAGACAGTGACATGCCAGAATAAATGGTTAGATGGGAAGGTTTCACAAAATCATAAATAAATAATTCTGCTTGTATTTGGAGCTTTTACAATATTGACAATGGTTCCAGTCGTCTCTTAATTAATAAATTTCTGACTATACCTCCATATTTATCTCAACCTATTAACATTTGAAGAGAGTAACAGTAAGAATTTGTTATTTTTAAAACTTCTTTCTTTTTGAGTTTAAGTTTACATTTCAGAAAGAACAAAGCATGTTATGTTTGTGGATATTTATTGGAAAGAGATTTAAATAAACGACTCATGGTTAGCAAACTACATATTCTTGATTATCTAACCTATGATTATCTAAATTATTCCTAGAATAAATTTCATGGGAATCAGGATGGCTCTGATATGAAATACCTTTGGGTGTTAAACTGTATCTAAGAAGGAGAAAGATATTGTCGTAGCTTACCAGGTACTCCTAAAGACAGAAGAACAGGAAAGAAGGGGTCACAGTGGGAAAAAGAAGAGAAATAAAAGACTAATTGACTTGGCTAAATAAGGAGGGGAAGGGCAAAAGAGGTAGGTGAAAGGTACCAAGATGTAGAAAAGCAAGAGTTCTGACAGGTTTGATATTCCTCTCTTATTATCTAAAGACCAGGAAAGACCACAGGCCTTCCTAACCCAATGGCAGCTGGTAAATCAGGTAAACTAAGTTGTTAGTTGTTAAGTCCTTGCTGTCGGGCATATTAAAACTGGTTAAATTCTAAGCATACTTACAAGTCATTCCTAAAGGGGGGGTAGATCCATGGGGCCGGGAGTGGCGGAGCCACGCCATTTCCTCGGAGGCTTCCCGGCTGCACCACCAAAAAAGATGGTGCAGCCTTGCCACTGCTCAAGGGGGCTTTTTTGGGCTGAAAGTGCTATGGAAGCTGCCTTAGGCAGCTCCACTCCCGGGAATGCTCTGGGAACTCAGTTGCTCCTGGACACGGGTGTGTATGCCTCCATGCCGGCCAGTGCAGGGTCATGCGAACTTCTATGGAGATCCCCCCCCCCCCCCCCAGGATTGCAACCTTAGTCCTTTCTGGCATGTAATTTGTCCAGTTTGGGGAAGGGGGTTCTTGAAATAAAAAAGTGTACCTCTCCCGGAGAATGCTGTTATTTCTACAACAGGGAATCACAACAGGCTTCCATATAGGAAGCCAAGGCAGATTAAATTGCTTGTGAGAATATGACCTCTGTCAATTATCCAGAGTTCTTCACCCATAAGTTACATTGACATGAGAAACTCTTTGCTGAACAGATGGTTGGCAGTGCGGGCTTTGAAAATGCTGATATTTAAGCATAAGAATACCTGGATTCTGTTCTTTCATCTCTTGATAGTGCTGGCCATCTGTTCGGCAGTATGTGCATGCCCGTGATCCAGTAAAATGCAGCAATGTATATGGTCAGATAGAAGAGGTTCTACATGTGCACCCAGATCTAGAATAAAAGGATGGCCCATTCATGAATGCTTGTGGCTGTTCATGGATCATAACTAAGAATTACAAACCATAATCACATTAAATATATAGCTTAAAATAAAACAATAAATATCTAGCTATCTTTGTGGAAGGGTACAGTTTATTATATTCTTCAGTTGTTTTATTCTTTCTCAGTTAGATGGTCACGTTGCCTGTGAAACTGACATTAATTCAAAGATATTAGACCATGGAAGAAGAATAGCTTTTTTCTTATCTGATTCAATGTCTGGTTTAATTGCATTTGAAAACTTCATGAAAGACATAATTATGAGTGTATCTAGTCAAAAAGTCTTGATTAGTTATAGATACAATCACATAACAAACATATGCCACATGCTCTTAAGTATAAATCTTTAATGAGGTTAACCTTTTTTCCAAAGCTATGATGAATTGAAATGTAAACAGATACTAAAGCTTTAAAAACATCTAATATTTGCATAACATGCACTGGATTGATTTTGTTTCAATTAACACCACTATTTTGATATTAAATATCAGCCGGCAACATTTAGCTGAATTCTGCTTTCATTTATACTGTGGTTCATTTATACTGTGGTTATCCCTATCCTCCCACATGCTTAGCTGGTATAAATGCAAGTCAGAAGAAGCTTTAAAAAATTCTACCACTTTGGAAAATTAAAGAGAAAAGATATTAATTTATTTGACCCCTGCTGGGCTTATTTTGTTTGTTTGTTTTTATGTTATTTACAGTCTTCCTTTCTCACTTGGAGTCAAGATGGATTAAATAAGGTGAGTCAACATAATCAACAGGATAGGACATTCAATAAACAATACAATAGGATTAGGGTTGTTGTAGAGCCAATCAGAAATCTAAAAACAGAACTGATGCAAGGCATAACGATTAACATGATACATTAAATGATGCAAGAAATTATGTAGTATGATACTAGTTTCAGGAAGCTATACACAGTAGTTTAGACCACAGTCCCTAATGATTTATCCAAGTAACTTTGTGAATCATTTTGTACAGTGCAACTGTATTGCCTGTGTGGAAAAGCCCTCTTGAATAATTCAGTTTTGCATAATTTGGGAAAAGCCAGGAGAGAGGGAGCTTTCCTGACCTCCTCAGGCAGGCCATTCCACAAGATGAAGGGGAAGGGCATGGCTCAGTGGTTGAGTATCTGCTTGGCATGCAGAAGGTCCCAGGTTCAATCCCTGGCATCTCCAGTTAAAGGGACTAGGCAAGTAGGTTATGTGAAACACCTCTGCCTGAGACTCTGGAGAGCCACTGCCAGCCTGAGTTGACAATACTGACTTGATGGACCAAGGGTCTGATTCAGTATAAGGCAGCTTCGTGTGTTCATGTGTATGTGGGTCACAACAAAGAAGTCATGTGTTCAGACAGTTGTTGATTTTGCCCTTTTGCCCATTTCTTTTGTGTGTGTTGTATAATCAGTTTGCCATGATGGTCAACTGGCCTTACTATGATTAATGACTACCAGGAATAGATAAAAAATGATGGTTTGTAAACTAGCTCAGCTATGGATTCATGTAGAGTCATAATATCAAAGAATGTTATAGAGTTGGAAGGAATCTTGGAGGTCATCCTGATTTGGGGGCAGTTCCTTGTTAGCACTAACAATAGTTTGCCTGATTTGTAAATCTTGGCACACTGTGGCTATGCAAACCAAGAAAGGGAAGAGAGATAACAGAAGAGGTGGGAAGAGAAAGAGGTGCAGCATCATAGTTTGAAATACAGTGAATATAAACTCAATTCATTCAAAATTTCTCTTGAACTTTTAAATAGAATAATGAAATTTAGTTATAAAACTATTTATGGTCTAAGGTCACACACCAGCTAGGCTCCCACAGCTAGTTTGAAACGGGGCACAGGTAAATATATATTGAGTTGGATCCTCCAAAATGTGAATGGAAGGTACTTATAGGGGTGCCAGCATATCCCCCCAAGACCCCCAGAAGCTGTTGCTGGGGGTTAAGGAAACCTTGTGAACAAAACAGCATGAGGCAATGTGGGCTGCAATTAGGAGGGGAATTTGGGGAAAATAGTTGTTCCCCTCTTGCATGAATTGAAAGTTTGTTCTGTTACGTTACAAGAAGTGGGAATTTTTTTATCTGTCCTCCTTAGCCCCCTCCCCCACCATGGCATTTTGCTCATGAGGCTCCCTAAACTCTAATGATGGATTTTAAGGGTTTGGGGGATTGTTGGTGGGAAGGGGAAGCACCTCGTATGTGTAGTTTGTGGGATCCATCAATTACTATGGAATTGATATTGGGAAGATATTTTGGAAACTGGTATAGCAGAATGAAACAGAGTATATTTTTCTTATATGACATAAATGTTCACTGTAAATCCAAACATCTTCTTGACCCACACCCATTATTAATTAGGAGAGAGTAAGAAATATTTAATGCAATACCTAAAGCAAGATCTTTCAAGTATTATTCTTCAGTAGATGATTAATTTGTTATATTTGTAGCCCTCCATTCCTCTTTTATATACATGAAAACTCAGACAGGTACTGAAATGTCCAAATCCACCCACTGGTCTTGACAACTGAGTGAGGATTTGAACAGTTAAAAACTGAACTAAGTAAAGCCTACCAAAAAGTTTCTGTTTGCTGCAAAAATTTCTGAAATAATTTCTATAGAATAGAATGTAAAGAAGCAAAAGCAGACACACAGGCTTTAAAGCTTGAAATCTCTTCAGCTCTTTCATTATCCTGATCAAAAATGGAGACATAGCTTAACACCCATATTTATTTCAAGGCACCACTAAAACTGATGAGCAAATTTAGGAGGATTAATGTAAATGCTTATCCAAATGTCTTTGATCATAAATTATGCAATACCTTTTGGAGCCTCCAGATATTTTAAAATAATTGAAGTACTTCCTTGTATTGGGAACTTCCTCAGGCCCAAGGATTTCACAGAGTATCAAAGGAGCTTGACAAAGTTAGGTAAATGTGCATTAATCTTCTCAGATACGTGTTTCTGCATAATATTTCTAGCACAGCATCTTACCTGCACTGCATTCTATATGTCCCTAATAGGAAGGTAACCTAGTAAACATGCCCAAAAACTCTTGTTAAAATGAATATTCAGAGGAGAGAGAAAGGGTTTTTTCTTAGAATCATGGGGAAATTATATACATGAGAAAGATAGATTCAGTTTAGATTCAACTGGCATCATTAGCCATGGAAAAATTTCATTATCGTAACAAAAATGAAGGAGAGCTGGTTTAAGTAGGATAATTAGACATTAAAAATGTTGCCGTCCCAAATATTCTACTACTGGAAAAAGAAAGAGATGTTAGCAGACATCATTAGCAGATATCATTAAAATCTGGCACTGCAATACCCTCAAATGTACATCACAAGATGGGAAACAATCAGAGTTCAATTGGCTTGTCAGCCATTAAGGCACCATTACCATAATGAGCCATGGAGAAAGAAAGTGTTAAAGTTCAAGCGGCTTCCTTGTAGAACCACAATATATAAATCTCTATTGTAAGACTTTTCTGCCTCTGCATTTGAAGTACTAGAGGAAGACAATTACCATCTCTTTACCACTGGGCTAAAAATAACACCCTCACATGCACTGTTCATAAAAATGAAACATACTTTTCCCTAATCCAGGCAGATTAATACATAAATTCTACAGATCATGCAGACTAACATCTCTAGATGGCTTTCCTTCCTGATTCTGAAATAATTGATGCTCCCAGCCCTCAGTTATACAGTAAAGATACATTTTATCCATTAAGGTATGTACGTTTCAGGTCCCTGGTTGTTAAAATGACTCAAAATTTTCGATAAGTGTGACAAGAAAAGTCTTCACAAACTGTTGTATATAATCAATGAAGTCTTAAAAAGAATTACCCATAAACCCTTCAAAAGCTATTGTAGATAAGGCAGTGGTAGAGCCCACACTTTGAAAGCCCACACTCTGAATGCAGAAGGCCCGAGGTTAAGACTGCAACCCTCAGAAAATTTTCCTGGGCCTGGGCCCCACTGAATAAGATGTGACTTAACTTGTATGTGCATCTGTGCATCCTTTCCTTTTATTATTAAGCTTGTATGATGAAGGGAAGACACAAGCGCTGTGTCTTGTTTTGTGAGAGATCAACTCTAACTTCTCAGAGTGATCTTCCCAGTTTTATTGTACAGCAAAGTCAATTAATAACAAGATCAAGGAGTAAAGAAGACAATGAAAACATTCCATTCTCAGACCAGAGTTCCTTATGCAAACATTGCCTGTCTGGTAAACAGGTAGATGAGCTTAACAAGCACTAATCCCTTTAGAGCACTGGTTCCCAACCAGGGGTCCATGGACCCCCAGGGGTTCGTGAGAACTAAATTAAGGTCCGCGAAACAAAGTTATAAACCCATAATAAATTAATATTTTCAATTAAAAGTTCTCTATTGTAAAAATATATATTCAAATATTATTCTAAGTTTAATGTTTAACTAACAGTTATGATTACAGTTTATTTTCAAATTATCTGAATTTTTATTTTGAACCTTGGGGTCCCTGCACCGAACAAAAAAGTCCTAGTGGTCCCTGGTCAAAAAAAGGTTGGAAACCACTGCTTTAGAGCATCAGGTGAGTGAGGATCAGTGTGAGGTCAGTATGCAGCTAGTGAACTTTGCACAGTACTACGTGACCAGTATTGAAAGTGGACTTTGGCCGGGAGCTTTCCAGAGACCGGGAGCTTTCCAGAGACCTAGAGCTTTCCAGAGACCTAGAGCCGCATATGGCCCCCGGGCCTGAGGTTCCCCACCCCTGTAGTAAAGTTTGCAACACATTTAAAATAATATGTAACAGTAATATGTAACAAATAATATGTAATGACAGTTTTTCACAAATCAACATTTTAGGGAGTTCACTATTGTCAGATATTTAGCAACAGCTCGGGTTGTTTCTGGATCAAGTTCTGCTAATAATAATGATACCACCCAAGGTTCGAGAGGGAACTGATAACTAGATAAAATAGGAACTGAAATCTACACAAAATCCAGAGAGCTCTGGGGGCAGACCATTGATCATCAAATAGCAAACATAGTCTACAGTCTCTATTGTACCAGATACACAATTACCGATGCATTCTGAAAATGAAGTTTGAGCTAATTGTCCTCTTATTTCTGCAGTCGGCAGGACATTCAATCTGGCAATCATAAAAGCATGTCTATAGCTAGGTGTTGTGAGGAATTTCACATATGAGGGACGGGTCAAAGGGGGAGGAATCCCTAATACAGAAATGGACCACACATCCCTGATCAAAACCAATCACCTTCGTTCTGATCATCCCTGATGCTTCCTGGTAATCCATATTCCTAAACACAACAAAGGAAAGGCCAAGAGACTCAACTCTATTAATTACACACCTTCCCCAAGAACTTCTAAAATTGTCTTCCATCACAAGATATAAAAGCCTCGCCTGGGCATTAGGCATTGGAAAAAAAAAACCTTCAATCTTAGGTTCAAGGCAGCGATCCAAGCCCTGGACTCCAATGAGCACTATGAAAACTCTACTGTAAGGGCAGTTCTTGATACACAGCTAGGCACTCCTGCAATCCTGCTCAGGAACTGAAGAAGTGTATAGTCCAGGGACTCAGAGACTCCATTTATCCAAATCTCTGCTCCAAACAAGATCTGAAGGATTATTTTGGCATTAAAATCCTCGATAGCTGCAGATACATACTGACCTCCTTTTGAATAGAAAAACCTTAAAAGAGTGTCTGTGTTGGTCTTAGCAATTTCAGTAGCTGAGTGAACATGCACTTTCCAAATAAGATTATAGCTAAATGTAACCCCTAGATATTTAAAATGGCCCAGAGACCAGCTGAGAGGACAGTGAGCCAGTCAGGAAGCAGGAGCCTCTGAATCCCTCTGAGTCCCATCCTCTGTTCTGAGTAGGGTTGCCAATCTCCAGGTACTAACTGGTGATTTACTACTACAACTGATCTCCAACCGATAGAGATAGTTCCCCTGGAGAAAATGGCCACTTTGGCAAATTGGACTCTATGGCATCGAAGTCCCTCCTCTCCCCAAAACCTGCCCTTCTTAGGCTCCACCCCAAAAACCTCCTGCCAATGGCGCAGAGGGGCCTGGCAGCCCTAGTTCTGAGAAGTTTTGGAGGGAAAATCTCAGGGAATGTGGGTAAATCTCTGCAAGAGATCAGGTAGCCTTCTGCCTGGTTATGAGCGCTTGGGAAGGAAATGGTGGCAGCTGATTTTGTTGGAAGCTTGATTTTAGAGCTCCGTATCTCTGTTTGTTTTAGATGAGCCTTTGGCCTTTTTACTTTGAGTGATTTTTTTAGAACAGAGCTTTTAAATGTGTTTTCTGTGCTGGCTGTTTCTAATTTTATATGGAAAGACTTTTGGTTTTGAAACCTTGAGAACCAGGTGGATAATTAACCAGAGTAGCTGTGTTGGATGTTGGTCTGCGAATCCTCTACTCTAGGTGGTGCAAGTAACCTTGAAGTGGTGTGTGGAAGAAAGTAAACCCTTGCCTGGAAATATTAATGAACAAAAGAAAGAAATAAGCCTGTATCTGTGTATCTAAATCTCTAGCATCTCCTGTTATTTATTCCATTTTTTAAAATCCATCCCTTCTTCCAATGACCCCAGAGTAGCACACATAGGTTTTTTCTTTCCTCCCCTTTATCCAGACAACAACCATGAGTGTTAGGATAGACTGAAAGAGAATAATTGACCTAATGCAATTGGCTGAGTAGGGATTTGAACCTGGGTGCTTCTACTCCTAGACCAGTGGTTCCCACATTCCCTGAGATTTTCCCTCCAAAACCTCTCAGAACTAGGGCTGCCAGCTCCCTCTTCGCCACTGGCAGGAGGTTTTTGGGGTGGAGCCTAAGAAGGGCAGGGTTTGGGAAGAGGAGGGACTTCGTGGCCATAGGGTCGCACAGTGTTTTCTGTAACCCTTTTGTGTTCTTCCGCAAAGGTTTTCCCCAGAACGTTCCACAACCGCCCAGCTCCTCCTCCGCCCAAAAAACACGGCTGGGCTCTTTTTGATTCACACATACACACCTCCAGCCGAGGTGCCAGGCCGCCCGAAAAGCCCCGCTCTGCTCGCAGCCGCCCTCCCGGCTCGTCCACCGTGCCTGCCCCGGCGCACAAGAAACTCCCGTTCTGCTCTGTTCTGCTGGCGAGCGCGCGCCCGCCCTCACCTCTGACCTCAGGTGATTGATCGTTCTCTTGTTATACGGATGACGCAGGCTGATGGGCTGGATGTTCTAAATTGTGTGTGTGTGTGTTCAGTGCCATCAAGTCATTTCCGACTCATGGCGACCCTATGACTCACAACTTCTTTGGCTACCCTCAGTTGCATCTGCCAAGGTTTCCTCGTGGAAAACTTGACCATTCGATTATTATATAGATATTTTTGCTACCATGAAGCTCTGATACGAACACTTCAGTTGTGATTGAACAATTATAGTAGTCAAGCCACTGTTCAAATTTGACTTCACTGGCCTTGTGTGTGTTAAGTGCCATCAAGCCGCTTCTGACTCATGGCGACCCTATGAATCAATGTCCTCCAAAATGTCTTATCTTTGACAGCCTTGCTCAGGTCTTGCAAATTGAAAGCCGTGGCTTCCTTTATTGAGTCAATCCATCTCTTGCTGGGTCTTTTCCTGCTGCCCTCAGCTTTTCCTAGCATGATTGTCAAAACAAAGGCAAGAAACAGACTAAATGTTGAGGATGACATGAGGTTGGCTATAACAAACACTCAGCCACGAATTTTGAATCTGGTTACCTAGATGCAAGCACAACCATCACATTAAATATTAATTAATTATTTAATGAAATTAGTTAATTAAATATTATGTTGGAATTATATTCTGAAAAATCTATTTTTATTGTGTTTTCTTTAGCCTATTGAAAATCTCATTTTATGGCTTTACGCAAATGTGGCAGGGGTCGCAGGTTACTTGGCAATTGTAAAAGGGGGTCGCGACTCGAAAAAGGTTGGGAACCACTGTCCTAGACTAACATTCAAGGTAGTGGTGGACTAATCTGGAAAATGAGTTGATCCCACACTCCTCCACATGAGGAGTGGGTGACCTTGGGCTAGTCACAGTTTTCTCAGAACTCTCTCAGCCTAGGGTTGCCAACCTCCAGGTGGTAGCTGGAGATCTCCTGCTATTACAACTGATCTCCAGCCACTAGAGATCTGTTCCCTGGAGAAAATGGCCACATTGGCAATTGGACTCTATGGCATTGAAGTTCCTCCTCAAGCTCTGCCCTCCTCAGCTCCCCCCCCCCAAAAAAAAACCCCCACTGGTGGCAAAGAGGGACCTGGCAATCCAATCTCAGTTCCATCTATCTCACAAGGTGTCTTTGTGGGGAGGGAAAGGTGATTGTAAATTGCTTTGAGACTCCTTAAAAGTTAGGAAAAAGTCTGGTAAAAAATCCAACTCTTCTTCTAAATACTGAAACATGCCAGCTCCATATTAGATGCTACTTTGTAGTATGAGCCACCAGTCTGATTCAGCATTAAGCAGCTTCATATATTTTTATGAAGGGGTTTGAAAAATAAGGAAGACAGGAGGGTTATAAAACACTTTGAATCATCCCATAATCTGTCATAATTACCAGATTATATGATGTGAATGGCCTATGTCATTCAAACAAAGAGAGAAATATCACAGCTGCTAGCAGATTAAAAGGATAAAATAAATGTTTCTTTAAAGAGAATAAAATATAACCCTGGTCTTAAACTGAATAAAATCTACTGTTTTTATTGCTTCCCAAGGCTTCAATAATTGGAAATAAAGCTAGAAATATTTGGAGTACCACAGGTTAAGTGCTTACAAAAGCGCATTTTCAAAGTTACATTTTCCCCTAGGATTAAGCTGTAATAGATGTTCAGGCCCATGTGATTCTGTTTTCCATCACTGGATATGTATAATTTCCACTTATGTTGAAAGGATTTAACAGACCTCTAAATTATCACAGAATATCTTTCAAAAATGCTTTTCTCAGCACTTTGTCACTCTTTGCTGCATATTCTTTTACCATCTCTGACAGCACTAAAAATGATATAAGGGAATATGGAAAGAAAAATATTGGATAATCGGGAAAAAATAATTACCACAATGAAGGCCAGTGTTTAAAATGGAAATCTGACTGATTTTACTGTGCTTACTCACAGATGAACCCTTAGACCCCCACATAACTTACTTTATGAATTATACTGTGACTTGGATTCACTTTATAGAACTACAGACTACAAACTATACAAGATGGAGAACACAGATTTTCCAGCATTCTTTAAAGGTGAGCCTCACCTTGATTTGGAACAGGGCTGTACAGGGAGGGTAAAAAGTAAATGCAAAGGTCCCCCGTGCAAGCACCAGGTCATTCCTGACCCATGGGGTGACATCACATCCCGACGTTTACTAGACAGACTTTGTTTATGGGGTGGTTTGCTAGTACCTTCCCCAGTCATTTTCCCTTTACCCCCAGCAAGCTGGGTACTCATTTTACCAACCTCGGAAGGATGGAAGGCTGAGTCAACCTTGAGCCTGCTACCTGAAACCAACTTCTGTTGGGATCGAACTCAGGTCATGAACAGAGCTTGGACTGCAGTACTGCAGTTTACCACTCTGTGCCATGGGGATCCTATAGGGAGGGTAGAGATTTAAAAGTTACACTCCTGAAATGGGGGGGTTGAACCCACCTAGGTCACCATAAGTGGTTGGGCTGAGCCAGTATTGGGTACTTCAGTTAGAAGCATGGTCCAGCCACCAGGAAGGCAACAAATTAGGAGAAGGAGGGAATGGGCTTCAACCCCAGAACACTTATGTTTCCTCATACAACAGCCCCCCCTCCCTGGACTAAGACTAAAGCTATCTCTGCTTTGCAAATGAAGCTCATGGCAAAAATCAATCATGTCATAAACTCTACTCTACCACTCTCAGCCTTCTCTGTCTCATTTTATTCCATGATGGACACATAAAGCAGCCCTCATAAGACCATTGGTCTATCAAGTTCAGAATTGTCTCTATTCTGTAGGCTTGCTTGATCTTCCACTATGGCAGAAGATTTCTAGCTCCTGATTTCTAGTGCCCAGCAGGTAAAATCATAGAGAAAAGAGAGCCTGAGCATTATGATGAATCATAATGAAACTTCTGGTTTACATTACGCATCACATACCACCTAGCTCCACCTCCATGATTTCCCAGGGAATGCCAGTGAGAGCTGGTAACCCTACTGCTCTGAATGCCACTAAACAAAATGTCTTCAATAATATTTGCCATTCATGTTGTTTACATTTTTCTCATGCCTCCCATATTAATAAACCTTTTTAATGGGGAGACTGGTTTTTTATCTTTTCCTGTAAAAAAAAACACATTCTTGTTTCTCAAAGAAGAGATGGAGAATAAAAAGGAACAAAAGAGTGCCTAGGGGGAGGGGGAAGAGAGAGAAAAGGTAGGGGAATAAAAATAAATGAAGGAAAGCCTGAGGGGGTGGAGAGAAAAAACAAGGAAAAAAAATAGAAAGCCTTTGTGAGGAGACAGAAAGAGACAGGGAACCACCTTGGCCCTTTTTGTGTGGTAAACGTTTGCTTTGTGAAGTTTGTACTCCATAGATCGTTACGTATATATGTGAGCTGGATGTGAGATAATAGCATCTCAAGAAGAGGGTTAACTGAACAGGAAAATGACATGAGGAGGGAAGGTTAAAACTTCCTTTCCCTGTACCTTGATCCTATTCAGTTTGGGCCTTACATTCCTGCTAGTTTTCCATTTAAAAGCTGCAGCAGATCCTACTGTGAAACTTCAAATGTCTCATCTAGTTTAGTCCAAAGTGTCTGTTCATGATGGGAGGTGTTCAGATACAATTACTTTTAAAGTTGAATTGAACTGGAGAGACTCCCCCCATGTTTAAAATGTCTCCTGTTACCACAGTAGGTAGACCACCATTTCCAGCTCCTAAAGGGAAGAACGGAAATACTATATTGAGAAAGAGAAGCAACAGCATGAGAGTGACAACTCTAATGATATACTCCAAATCAAATAAATATGTGGTACTGTGGTCACCAATGTATATGTAAGACAGTGATTGCTATTATGTCTCTGTCTTTTGAAATGCTACACAAATGCATCTAGGTAAAAATGATTATGTAGTTTGGAAAGTGTAAAAGAACTTAGAAATATGGTTTCAGCTTTGCAGAGTTTCCTCAGTCTCCAATGCTAACATCAAGCACATTGAAATTGTCCAGTTGAAGCCACCGCTTTGAAATTGTGCGGAGCAATGCACTTTAATTAATATGTCTTAACGCAGCAATCCATAAATATTTTCCTCCAAAGTTACCCCATTAACTTCAATAGATATAGCTTGCAGGCAGTAGCTTGTGGACTGCAGCCTATGTTCTCTGTTTGTTATGTCTCTGTTGGAAACTGCTCAGAAATGCAGCTAGGATAAATATCCCAAGTTAAAACGCTGACCTAGCTTCTCCAAGCATGCTGTGTGTTGAACTAGGAATGCTTAACTGGCACTTCAGTCTAAGAAGGATGAAATCCGTGACTTTCTTAGTTTGAAATCTGTACCAAAGAAGGATTTTAGAAGAACTTAAACTTTTGAAGAGAGAATGAGAAACTAAAAGCAAATGAAAAAAGCATCTCATTGTTATATAAATTCAGTACAAGGAAATGGCATACACTTCAGATAATTGTCCTTGGAGGTGCCAGTTTTCCAAAACAATTGCTGTTTGACAGTGTTGTAATTACAGTGAAATATGTTGCTGAAATGTTAACTCAGCAGGCATTCCAGTATTAGGGCCAGACTGTACACAGCAAATGTGTTTGCTGGTGTTTTGACCACAGTAATAAGCTCCATAAATAGAACTTCAGCATAATTTTCCTTCACAAAGAGCATCCTTGGGAGGCCCCCTCAGATCAGGATCATGGTACAGGGAAGACAGCAAAAATCCATTTTCCAAATGTACTCCATTCATGGATTGCATGGAGTTCATAGATTCTAATATTGGAGTGGATCCAACCTCTGCCCTCCCACACTACAGAGAACAGTTTGAAGCTTTCCTTCCGCTTAAGGAGCCTTTCTCAAACTTAGGCTGGAAGAAGGTTCCTTGGAGGTTAATGGAATCCACCTAGGGTTGCCAAACTCCGGGTACTAACTGGAGATCTCCCGCTATTAGAACTGATCTCCAGGCGACACAGATCAGTTCACCTGGAGGAAATGGCTGCTTTGGCAATTTGGACTCTATGGCATTGAAGTCCCTCCCCTCCCCAAACCCTGCCCTCCTCAGGCTCCACCCCAAAAACCTCCCACTGGTGGCAAAAAGGGACCTGGCAACCCTAAATCCACCCCATAGTGTAGAACTCATTTTAACTCTTTCTTTGAGGCAGAAAACTGCCAAATAAATGAACATATACATGTTTGATAAACTGACATCATCTCTTGCTGAAAGCATTTTCTGACTATATTTCACTTAAATCATAATAATAATAATGAAGAATAAACTATATCACAAAAATAACTTGCCGGCCCCCCTCAACATTAAAGATAACTCAGCTTTTCTCAGTACATTGATTATGAAAGCAAAAATATTGTTGTTTGTACATGTACACATTTTCCCCATGCAGTATAATAGATGACATCTGCTTTGAAAATGGACATTATCTCCATGACAAGCCTCTGAAATGTCCAGCAATGGTACATTAAAAGTCATGAGATTAAAGACAAAGAAATGTGTCAAGGCATTAGATGCTATTACAGTGCCAGAACTGAACACACACAAGCTTGTGAAGCTCTGGAAACCTTCAAGCAAACATAAACAAAGGGGAATTAGAGATTCAAAGGGAACAAACAAAAGTGAGCTAAAAACAGGCCATGGTTACTTTGAGAATAACTAATGGCATGACTGATAACATCCACAGAGCCTAAGAAGCAGGGTGGGGAAAAACCTTTTAATATCACTGACTAGTTTGAGAACCAGTCCAGGAAAGGTTTGATAGATATAAATAAGCACAGCCTTCAATAATGCCAATAAGAAACATTAAAGCAGCCCAACTGCTTTTCTTTGTTACTGGAGAGGGCAGGGAGGATCCAAATCTTTAATAGGAGTCAAGCTATGTTCTCTAGCTGTCAACAAATTTAGTTAGGATTAAAGCCTTTCAAGGGCCATCAGCCTTTATTGTAACAGCTTTGATAACACTTTTTCAGTTACGATATTGAGTTTCTTTCTACTTTGTCCCTTTCTTAGATCAATAATGGTTTGGCTCTTGCTGTCTGGCAGGTACCCTGGTGGTTTGGCATATAATGCCAGCAGAGAATATATTCTGTTGCTTTTCTAGCTGCTTTTAAACCTTTCCTTCAAACTCATCAAACATTAATTTAGAAAAAAACAGGTTACCGTTATCAGCTGCCACCTTGAATAAAGCTACAAAACTAATAGGCCTATACTGATGCCTATGTCCTTTTCTAGAACACAAGAAGAGCCCTGCTGGATCAGACCAGAGCAGTGGTCCATCTAGTCCAGCTTCCAGTCTCAAGTAGTGGCCAACCAGTTACTCCTCACCATAGAGGGTGAAGTCTTCCTCTGATGTTGCCTCCTGGCTTTGGTATTCAGAGGTTAACTGTTTCTGAATGTGGAGGTTCCCTTTACTCACTATAGCTAGTAGTCACTGGTAGATCTATCCATCATGAATCTGTCTAATTTCCTTTTAAAGTCGTATGTCTGTGGCCATCACTCTGGCAGCGAACTTCTCATTTTAATCACTGACGAGTAAAAAAGTATTTCTTTTTGTCCATTCTGAAACTACTGCCCATCAACTTCTTAAAATTTTGTTTTATTGTTTTTATAAAGGAATACAATAAGTGAAAAAAGGGGAAAAGTCAAACCTAGTCTTCTGAGTATTATGCAATCTAAAATATGATCATATCAAAATAACATCATATGTCATGAGCATATAAGCATTATTCTAAGCATTCATTGAATAGTTTCTAAAGTAATTCTCTAAACTGTGTATAACAAGTATTCATAACAGGTGAATAATAATCATATAGAGGTTGCCATTTTGTCAAAAACTCATAGATTGAATTCATTTTTAGCAAGTGAGTTAGTCTGGCCATTAATGCAAAGTCAAAAAGTTTACTGCTCCATTCTGTCATAGCTGGTATTGTGTTAGATTTTCAATATCTTGCGTAGACAATTCTAGCAACAGAAGTTGCATATTGGTAAAGTTTTTTTATTATCAAAGTTCACTTGGAGGGGGGGAGTTATACCCAGAAGCATATATTTAAGCTCTAATTTGAAATTTACTCTCAACATTGTCTGAATTTCTCTGTGAATTTTTCACCAATACTTTTGGCTTTTGGTGCAAGTCCACCACTGATGAAAAAAGGTTCCTACGGTGTCTGAGCACTTCCAACAGTTGGCTTGGTCGACTTTATACATTTTTTGAAGATCTTTTGGAGATAGATACCACCTGAAAAACATCTTATACCAGTTTTCTCTAATGGATTGGGAAAATGAAAATTTTATTTCTTTTGTCCATAATAATCCCCATTGTTTCATCAGTATCATCTCTCCAAAATTTTGCATCCATTTGATCATACATATTTTGACTTGTTCCGTCTCTGTATCATATGTCAAAAGGAGTTGATAAAATTTAGTCAGCAGATGATCTTGTGATTTAGTTATTATTTGTTCAAATTCTGTTAGTTTTCTAGGATTGCCTCCAACAAAACAGTCATTCTTCATCCTGTGAACACTTTGTTGATGCACAAACCAGGAAACATTTTTGTTTTCATTCTGCAAATCCTGAAGTGTCTTCACTTTTCCATTTTGGAATATCAAGTCATGATAAATTATATAATCATTATTCTTTCTAGTAAAAAAGTCTATATAGGCTTCTGTAGGTGACATTATTGTTGGTGAGTGAGGACTGAGATTTAACGTTAATGAGTCCCAGACTTTTAAAAGGTGATTAAAAATATTACAATCATAGTCGGCAGTAGTTACTGTTGTCTTTGTATCTTTCTTTTTCCATAAATAGCAGTGAAAGCATTGTGTAGTCCCGAATCCTTCTGTCTTCGGGTTGGGTGATCCAATCTGAAAGAAGCAGCATGGTAATATAGTTTCAAATTTGGTAGGCCCAGTCCACTTCTTTTTTCTCATGTTGTAAACTTTGACTCTGATTCTTGGCTTCTTGGCTTTCCATACAACTCTATTAATTAGTTGTTGCCATTTCTTAATTGTAGGATCTTTAAGGTGTATAGGAAGTGTCTGAAATAAAAAGTTTATCTTAGGTAGTAAATTCATTTTGATGTTTACGATCCTGCCAAACCAGGAGATCTGAAGTCTATTCCATCTGTCTAGATCAGTGGTGCCCAACCTTTTTGGGCCACTGCCCCCTTGGTTCCACAAACTCAACCCCAGTGCCCCCTACCGTATCCAACAACACAGTTGAAGGGGCCCACCTCTAGTGCCCCCCTGCTGCCCCCTTGCCTCTTAGTGCCCCCCAGGTAATACCACTCCCCAGGGGGTGGTACTGCCCACTTTGGGAACCACTGGCTAGATCCTTTTCGATTTTATCCCATCAGGGTTTGTAGTTCATTTCTTATAGTAAATCCCCTTCAGTTGGTATATAGATTCTGAGATATTTCACATTTTTCTTAGCCAGGGAACATTGTAAAGAGGCCACAACTTCTTCCTTCTCTTGATCTAGCAAGTTGTACAAGATGAGTTTGGTTTTCTGTTTATTGAGTTTGTGAGCTGCCCTGCCTGGGTAGGGCCCATCCACCGGGTAGCGACTGCTGGTGGAGAGGAGAGCTGTGGGGCTTCCTCGGCCTCAGACCATTCCGAGGGGGAATTGGAACTGTCTTCCCCCTCGGATGCAGCCAGTGTCGTGACCCAGCAACTCACACAATAGGGCTGGCTCTGGCTCTCTCCTCCCTGGCCTCGGCCTCCCAGCCTCTTTTATCTCTCCGTTCCTGGCCCCGGCCCCTGCCCCTGCTTCCCATCCTCCCAGAGTCCATATAAGGACGAGAGAGGCTTACGTCAGCCCTCTCCTTTCCCCCCAGCCACCTGTGCCTCGTCCTCCCCGGCCCTGCCCAGGGCGTGCTCGCCCGCTTCCCAGCTGGTCGGCGGGTCTTTGGAGTGGCGATGAAGGGACGCCGCAGCACAGCTGGCTCCCTCCCGGCTCTGGGGAAGCCCTGTTCTGGCTGGCCACCGGTCGAGCCGTCTTTGGGGCATCTGCCCCCCTTCCCTTGGAGACCCTGTAGGGAAACGTTAGGGGGCAGGTGAAGCTCCTGGCCATCTCCGGGGGCAGCATCGGTGTCGCCCCGGCTCCTCGGCTGTACATCTGGCCGCGGAGTCTTGCCGACAAGCGGGGAAGGGAGTGGGAGAGGTAGGCCCTCCTCCTGCCGGCAGGACCCCTTTTCAGCCCCCGTGGACAGGTGGCCACAACTCTGCCGCAGACTGGGAAGTCCCGAGGAGGTCCCTGGAGACCCAGACTTGGGACAGAGTTTATAACCAGAATAATAACTAAAATGATTGATTTGGGATTTACGCCTTGTAAAGAGCTCTGTGGATGTTGACATATTAAAACCACATTGTCTGCGTAGCTCCAAATGTTATATTCTTCTGTACTTTTTCCAGCTCTGTAAAGTCCTTTCCAAGATATGGTGACCACAACTGCACACACGATTCCAAATGAGGCTGCACCATAATACAGGGCATTATGACATTGGCTGTTTTATTTTTAGTCCCTTTCTTCTTAATGGCCCTCTTCAATGGTTGTGTTCATGTGTTTGTATGCTTATATTTTTACTGTATTGTTAAAATTATATATATTATATTACACGCACACACACATATATACAATTATATATATAATTATATATATGTGTATCTATAGAAGAAGAAGAAGAGTTGGTTTTTATATGCCGACTTTCTCTACCACTTAAGGGAGACTCAAACCAGCTTACAATCACCTTCCCTTCCTCTCCCCACAGCAGACACCCTGTGAGGTAAGTGGGGTTGAGAGAGCACTAACAGAGCTGTAACTTGCCCAAGGTCACCCAGCTGGCTTTGTGGTAGGAGTAGGGAAATCATATATAGGGCTGTTAAAAAAAAAATTCTGTAAAGTTCAGCTTCAGCAAAATTCGGCCCTTTTTAATTTGGGACGTGCCGAAGTCCGAAATCCCCCACTTCGGATCCGCGTAATTCGGCGCGATATCTGGAGTTCGGGGGAAAATTCGGTCCCGCTCGCCTTCATGGGACTTCCATGAAGGTGCACGGGGGGCTCTTTAAACAGGTCTGTTTAAAGAGCCCCCCGCGCGCCTTCACGGGGCTTCCATGAAGGCGCTCAGGGGGCTCTTTAAACAGATCTGCGCCTCCCAGCCGGCTGGGAGGTGCAGATCTTTTTAAAGAGCCCCCCGCATGCCTTCATGGAAGCCCTGTGAAGGCAAGCAGGGGGCGAACCCCGAATCTGCTGAATTTATTCACCGAACACCCCGAAGTTGGTGAATTCGGCTCCCCTGTTTCCCGCCTTTTTTTGAGTTCGGTTCGTCCCGAACTAAAAACTGCCAAATCGGGGGAAATTCAGCTGTTTTTCGGTTCGGGACGAACCGAATCGACAGCCCTAATCATATAGATTCACACATATAGGTCACCCAGCTAGCTTTGTGGTAGGAGTGGGGAAATCATATAGATTCACACACACACACTTTTTAAAATGTTATTTTAATGTTTAGATGTTATAATGCCTGATATTTGCCACCTTGGGGACCCTATTTGGATGGGAAAGTGGTGTAAAAAGGATTTGAAGAAATAATTTTCAGCATAGCATTAACCTTTTTCACTGCTGCAGCACGTTAGGTTGATATTTTTATTGAACTATCCAGTACAATCCTTTCTCCCTCTCAGTCTGAGCAAGTTCAGGCCTCATTAACATGTACTTGGTTGGGATCTTTTGTTCCAATGTGACTCCCTTATACTTACCTGCACTGAACTTCATTTGCTACATAGTGGTCACCCAATTTGTGGAGATCCTCCTAGACCTCTTCACAGTCAGTTTTGGTTTTCACCATCCTGAATAATTTTTTGTCATTTGCAAACTTGGCCTCTATGCTGCTCACACCCAGTTTTAGATACTTTATTAACAAATTTAATAGCCCATGCCCCAATATTGATCCTCACGGGACCCCATTGCTTCCTTCCCTCTGTAGGGGAAATATCCAAGCCCCTGCAAATGGTTCAGACTTGCTGGACTCAAATATGAAACTCAGAGAATAGTTTGATATCTAGAAATATAGTTTAGTATAAAAACAATAATATCAATAATAATATCATCTGTGCAGAAGGGAAAAAGAAGGCAGCGCTGACCCCTTGGGCAGATACCAGACTCTCTCCCTTGCTAATTGGTGGGCATCTTAGCAATTATATAGACACATGTAAACAACATTCTAATTCTCAGAAATTGTTACAGAATCTGAAAAGCTAATAACAGAAACATCCGTACTTTCCAAGTTGCTCAGTTTCTGCTTACCAAGGACAGAAATGTCAAGTTGACCTTCTTGGTTATACTAACTACTCATAAGAAGAAGAACCTATTTCCTCCAATTGTTACTAGCTGTAGTTTTTGTACAAGGATATCAGCACAGAGTTTAATTATGTCTGCTATTACGTTGTATAAAGTTCAACTTTATACATTGTATAAAGTTCACTAATGCTTCTAACTAAACTTTGGTTCATGCATAGAATTCTGGGTAAGATGGGCTTCAATGCCACAATTCCTCCTCACCTTCATTGAGAAAACTGTCCATTTATTCCAACTGTCTGCTTCCTTTCATTTAGCCCATTTTTAATCCATAAAAGGGCCTATCCTCTTACCTTATGATTGCTAAGCTTTCTCAGGAGTCTTTGGTGAAGTACCTTGTCAAAAGCCTTTTGAAAGTCCAAGTATATAATGTCTATCAAGTCATTGTTGTCTATATGTTCATCTACTTCCTCAAAGAACTCCAAAAGTTTGGTTAGGCAGGACTTCCCTTTGCAGAAGCCATGCTGATTTCCCCTCAGCAGGCTTTGTTCCTCTATGTGCCTAATAATTCTGTCTTTGATTACAGTTTCTAGTAATTTGCCTGGGGCAGACATTAGGTTAACTGGCCTGTAATTTCCTGGTTCCCCTCTGGACATCTTTTTAGAAGTCAGTGTAATGTTTGCTGCTCTCCCATAGTTAATTTCAGTGATTTCTCTCTCCCTCTTTGCTAGCCTAATCTCAGAAGCTAAGCAGGGTCAGCCCTGGTTAGTATTTGGATGGGAGACCACCAAGGAATACCAGGGTTGCTGTGCAGAGGAAGGCACTGGCAAACTACCTCTGTTAGTCTCTTGCCATGAAAACCCCAAAAGGGATCGCCATAAGTCGGCTGTGACTTGAAGGCACTTTACACACACACACTTTGCTTACAACCTGTTTTACAATTACAGGGGAATTGTCACTTTTGTTATTATTTGCATAATCTAGAAGGAAAGTGCACATTATTAGTTAACAATCATACGCCTGAAATATAATTCACATATGGGATTGGAAGGCAGAGTGTTGGAAAAAATCTACGAAATACATATGCATGATCATGCAATGTGCTTTTAGTAATCAGTCACAAATGAATGGAAAATGGGAAATTAAACAACCTAGGCTTTGTTAGTGATGTGTGATCATTTGTAATACCATGAATAAAACAGTTTATGCAAAATCCCCAACAATGTAATGAAAATAATTGAGGCTGAATTGCAATACTGCACTTTTTTTTTGTTCTGTTGGAAAGCATTTTAATGAGATCAGCATTGCTATTGCACAGAGGGAGTCCAAGTTTTCATATAACCAGAGTAGTTTGACTGTAAAACAGGATTCTGATGACTAAGCAAAGTTGACCAGCAGTAGTCAGGGAAAACAGCCATTCCTAAAACTTCAGGTTATAAAATACATATTCTTAAATATGCAAAGCTAATACCTCAGCTAAACTCTCTTGTTTATTGGAAATTGGAAAGTACAGTTCTCATATGAAGTTTGTGTTGACTTTTTAGAACCCAGCTAGACATCCAGATATTGCCCACTGCATTTTGGTAATTGGTTGATGTAAGAGAGAATGACAGATAAATAACTTAAATCTGAATAGTGCAAATGACCAAGTGTAAATTATATCATCATGTCTCTGTTTGCTAATATACTGTGATTTATCATTGTCCTTGGAGCAATATTTTTTTCTTGTTTTTGTTACTTGAATAAGAAGTGGTTTATTTTGCAAAAGGCAACAATAGAATTTCCTGCCTATGCTCTATATGTTGCAAACTGTATAGTTTCCATGGTTTTAGATCTTAAAGTGTTTTTATTGCTGTTGTAAATGTCTTTGTGAACTTCCATTACGGCATACAACAGCAAGTTTATGATGTAGAAGGAACTGGTTTTACAGCACATGTACTGGCCATCATGCTGTAAATATCACTAGAAGTGATAGTTGTTTCCCCTCCCTTCAGTTGTTATACTTTTTGTGGGTGGTATTGAAATAGATTCAGAAGTACAACATTCATAAATGTCTATAAAGCATCTGTCGGCCTTGGCGACAGCGACCCAGGTCTCTTGCAACACCCCCCTCTGGGGTTGCCAGTTTTGAACCCGCTTCAGTGAGGACCCGACGGCTGGAGCTCCTCTCCTTTAGTGCCCACAGCCCTGGGCTTCCACCTGGCTGCCTTTTCTCTGGCGTGCCAGTAGTTACCTCCTCCTCCTCGGCAGGATGATTGATGCTCCATTTATCTTCCTCCTTCTGGGCTTCCTCCCTTAATTATAGCCCCACCCTTTCCTTCTTCCTCTGTCTATGGCTCCCTCCCCCCATGTCCAGGGTTTCCAATCTCTAGGTAGTAGCTGGAGATCTCCTGCTATTACAACTGATCTCCAGCTGACAGAGAACAGATCACCTGGAGAAAATGGCCACTTTGGCAATTGGACTCTATGGCATTGAAGTCCCTCCCCTCCCCAAACCCTCACATCGGTGGTGAAGAGGGACCTGGCAACCCTACCCAAGTCTGTGGCTTTGTCCTCCCCCTCCTAGGGAGGTGGTGTGTCTTCATTCTTCTTCTTCCTCCCTTCTCCCACTACAGAGAAGGGTCAGGCACCTTGTTTCACCTGGTGATCCTCAGGAGGTGGAAACCGCCACCTCTCCTCCCACTGTCTCTCTGCTCTGGGCGCTCTCCCACTGTTCTGGGCCAGGAGTCAGTGGCCTGTTTACTTGCTGTAGCCCTGATATCCTGGGGCCTGGGGCTGAGGGCTCCCTGTTTGCCATGGCAGGAAAGGGGGTGCATCCCTCCCTTCTGGAGGCCCTCCACCGGAGCCTCCTTCCCCATGACCGCAGCCATCATTAAAGTTAAGGCTCTCTGGCAGGGCTCCAATGGGGTTGGGAAGGCTGGTGTAGTGGCTGGGCCTCCCAGCCTGGCAGATGCGAGCCAGGGAAGGTGAGCTATGCTGGCGAGGGGGCTGGCTACTTGCTTGGTGCCTGTGGGTGCGGGGGGGGGGGAATGGGAATCCTTGCTTTGCTGCCTGAGCTTGGGTGGCATGTCGGCTGGGTGGAGGGGCACTGAGGTTGGCTCTGAAGTCCAAGTCACGGCCATTCCTTCGGCTGGGCCTGGTCAGCATCATAAAAAGAAAATGTCACCTTCCTCATGCTTTTAAGAATGTAGCCTGCATATGATATTTTCTTTGATATCGGACATATACATATGTGATCCTACTAATTTTAATTGCAAAAAATACTGATCCATCAAGATCTATCCAGGGCAAGATCTAGATAAAGCATATTTAGATGATTTACATGTTTGATTCATTCCTGATTGAAATCAATAGCACTTATACATGTGTATGTTTGGTTGAATCTCTATTATGTCTTGCTTCATCAATGTGCCTGCCAGCACAGTGAGTATAGCTACCTGCTCCCCATTTGACTGCTAACTAAAAAATCCATTGCATCACTAATACATAATTGGTGGCCAATGTACTTGCAATACTTCATGTAAATAAGTCATAGATGAAGGAGGGAGGTACATAGAGGCATAAATTGTGCTAACAGTATGCCATTGTTTAGTGGAAGGTACGGCACAGAAGATCAATTGCAGCAATTAATAGTCTTACACTATTTCAGTCTAACATCCCTCTAAGCTGGGAAGAAAACCTATTAATGACAACAAATACTTCATACGGTTGTAACTGACGTATACCTAAACTGTGACTCATACTTTGCTTTCTTTGACAATTTTTTTAAAGATGTCATTGGAGCTTGCATTTTCTGTTTTCAGAATACAAGCTATACCAGTTTGTAATGCTAGCATCAATACACAGGCAAACACTGATGAAATATGAATGATGACAGCACAAGTGATCGTTGGATTCATGGCTGAACTGGAATTTTCTTCCTCTAGAAGTGTAAGAAAGCCAGAAGGATTGGAGAAAGACTCTTTTCAACCCTCCTTTTCCAAATGCAATCTCCTGCATCATCATGATATATTCCCCATTTATCTGGGGAAACATATATTAACAAGAACAAATGGTGACCTCTAGCAGCAGCAGCAGCAGCAGAAGCAGAAGCAGAAGAGTTGGTTTCTATACCCTGATTTTCTCTGCCTTAAAGAGTCTCAAAGCGTCTTACAATCACAATCCCTCCCTCTCCCTACAACAGGCACTTTGTGATGTAGGTGAGGCAGAGAGAACTGGCCCACTGGCCCAAGGTCATCCAGAAAGCTTCATCTGGAGGAGTGGGGAATCAAACTCAGTTCTCCAGATTAGATTCTGCTGCTTTTAACCACTACACCATGCTGCCTCTCAAGGGCAGCAGAAGAGGAGGCAGATGCTTCCACCAGCCAAAGTCCATCGGCTGAAGCCACTGCCTCACTTCACCTCATTATACAGTCAGTCTGCACAGAAAACTAACCTTGCAAAAAAAAAAAAAACACGCTAGTATTAGCTGAACCCCCAGCTAATATTAGGCTTACCTATGTTCTTCTGCATTTGACTGGAGTAATAAATAATTCATTGCTCAGAGTTGCGAAGATAGGAGAGTAGAAATGTCTAAAACAAAAACTGAGAAACAGGTTTTTTTAGAAAATGGTCTCAAGAAGTTGTGATTGTCACTTTGCAAAACTAACATAAAGCTGTAAACAGCTTTAACACTTTTTTAACCCTTTTAATCTATTTCAGATTAAACTGATCCTTCTCTGTTTCAGTTTGGTAGTATTTGTATTCTTTGTTCAAGAGCTGCTACACACATGATTTGCAAATAAGAAAAAAGGTGGCTTGGCTTAAGTCTTATTAATATCCATGGGAATGATGACTAAGTCACACATTCTGTTACCATACTTATTAAAATCTTTTGTGATCCCCCCCCCATTTGTTCAGTACACAAAGAATGTTTTTTATCACAGTAAGCACTACAGCCAATTACAAAGCAGCGTTTTCAAGGGGCGGGGACTCAGACACTTCGGGATTTCTGCTGGTGATTATGCAGTGCTCCTGAGACTCCCAGGACTTTCTCCACAACAAGCAACACCCATGCATAAGGTTTTCAGATCCTGGGATAAAAAAGTATGAGACAAGAGAGGGACAAACCAGGGACATGCTACCAATGCATAAAAGGCCATTGTGTGCTTAGTCCTATCAGGTATATAAAAGAATAATGTGTAGTATAGACACCATGTGTACAACTTCCTAGGACATGAAAGTCTCTATGTTCTGAAACTGTGAACTGAGCCACATGTGTGGAAAGCACAAGAAAAATCTGTAGGGTTATGGGCACCTTTCCTCCCAGGGATATTGCAGTCCTTTGCATAAGAATAAAACTCCTTTTGTGACAAGGAAGCCTGATTAAAGAATTAAACTCACACCCCTCCCATATTTTTTGTCTCTCTGACTGATAACACTAGGAGCTTTAACTAACTGCAGTTGGTCTAACATCAGCACCTCACCATTAACAGATATACGGGTAATGCAGAGTTGGTATGTATAGGGTGAATAAATGAACTAACTGAATGAACTTAGACATACCATGCATTCCTGAAGGGAAGGAACTCCTTAGGAGCTGGTGTGACCTTGCACTGGCATAGGTGTGTCACCTAAACCTAATTACAGAATAAAGTGGCACCTATGGCATCCTGGCGGCAAAAACACTTGCGTTGAGGAACCATGGAGCTACACCAGCCCCCACCACCAGCACAGCCATGCCAGCAGGGAATTCCCAGAAGGGAAAGCCCATGCCAGCGTGGGGGGCATTCCCAGGGCATTCCAAGGTGTGGAGCTGACAGTCAGCTTCCAAACCCCTTTCGCTCTGGGAATACCCCTTGAGCTGTGGCATTTCCCCTATTTTCTGGTCAAGATGCCTGTTATTTTCTTTGCAGCGGCCGGGAAGCCTCTGTGGAGGTGGCGTGGCTGCGCTGCTCCCGGCAGCTGCCTAACTGCCCCCCTCCCTTCAGGAATGGGCTGTTAATTGATCACAGATCTTGCCTCCTCCCACAGAGCCCCATTTCACAGAGCCCCTATACAGGCGGTGTCTTTCTAGAATGACTTGCACAGTATACCGTGTGTCTCCCCTCCGCTGTGTAATTATGCCAAGTGATTTAGTCAGGATGGAAAACTAAATTGTCTGTAGCCACTTGAAAGGAAATGCTTCCAACTTTTGAGTGTGTTTGTCACACTATCTAGGGACATGATCCCTCTTATCCAGACAGCTATCTGACTTACAGCTGGGAGGCATGCCTGCCATTTTGATATGCAACACTGAGAATGCAGAGGGTGGCAGCTGCATGATAGTCGGCTTTCTTAAGTGTCAGGTGGCTGCATTTTTTTCCCTCCTCTAAATATGCCACAAACAAGCGCAAGCCCCTTCCAGATGGTCTCTGTTTACTTAACTGAAAACTATTATTTTCAGTGTCATAGTTTCTCTTGAAAGTTCATTTAGAAAACTTTTTAATTCCATTATTTTAAGACAATCTTGTCAGAGTTTTCTGTGTGCAGCTGGAGTACAGCTTTGCACAGCATATTAAAAGTAAAACTTGTCAGGTATAAAGCTGTACAGTGTGTATCACGCACCATAAAATCTCAGGTGGAAAGATAAGGAAAAGGGTTGTTTTTTCTCCCCAAGAAATGCTGTTTGTCCTAACAGTATATACTGGTGAAGTGATTAAAGCATTATCCAAAATCAGTGTATGAAAAAAAATTAATATTTATGCACACGGATACAAGAATGATATTATACTGTAGAGCAAGCCACTTGTGAAGCAGCTGCAGTAGTGGAATAATAATTCTAAAATAAATTAAAATAAATTAGCAGTGCATTTTGTTTAAGGGACCATTCTCATGGCCATTAGAGTGTGACAGTTGTGAGAAAAGCTTTTGCACAGCATGTGCGTAGCTTCTATTCCATGGCAAAATTTCTGTTTGCATCTAGTGTCATACTTAAGATTCAGCTTTTACATTTGCCACTGTGAATGTTAACAAACTATGGGTCAAACTATTGCAGCAGAGGAGGATTCTAGCCCCTACTACTAAAAGCCACTGTGATGCAATAGCTGGATGATATCAGGAGGTGGTGACAGAACTGTATACTGTACTGTATGGATAGCAGAATCAAGTATAAGATATTAACATTACCTCCTGATGGCTTTTGGTAAGGGCATTGCATCTCCGATCCCCTTCCACAACACTTGGTGAAGAAATCTTTTCTATGACCCACCTTGTGATCCATTCATGAAGTAGACATTAAAGAAATTATAAATCATAGCTCTTAATCTTTAAAAGATAAATTACTGATTTAAAGGAAATTTGGATTAGGGCCACATGGACTGAGTAGAAGGTGTTTGATCTTTCTATGCTACCAAGGTTATAATTATTGAAACTGGGCCACCCCCATGATTGTGTGTGTGAAAAGTTGCATAAAGTTGCAGCCGACTTATGGCAACCTAGTAGGGTTTTCAAGGCAAGAGACTAACTGGGGTGGTTTGCCATTGCCTTCCACTGCATAGCAACTAGGGTTGCCAACCTCCAGGTTGTATCTTATTGTTATCTTGTTGTATATATTGTTCACTTTTGCACCTACTTTCACTTTTTATAAATTAGCACGTTAATATATTGTGTGAGTGCTGTCTGGATTCCTTCCAACCTCCAGGTACTAGCTGGAGATCTCCTGCTATTTCAACTGATCCCCAGCTGATAGAGATCAGTTCATTTGGAGAAAATAGCCACCATGGCAATTGGACTCTATGGCATTAAAGTCCCTCCCCTCCCCAAACCCCACCCTCCTCAGTCTCCGCCTCAAAAACCTTCCACCAGTGGTGAAGAGGGACCTGGCAACCCTAATAGCAACCCTGGTATTCCTTGGTGGTCTCCCACCCAAATACTAGCCAGGGCTGAGCCTGCTTAGCTTCTGAGATTTGGCAAGATTAGGCTAGCCTGGGCCATCTAGGTCAGGGAACCCCTACGATTAGTCTATAAGAAAAAATACAGCCTTTTGTTTGTTTTTGAAAGGGCTGTAGCTGTGAAGGGTGATAATGGTTTTGATTTGTAAAACATATTGCTGATAGCTTTAAGTGATTCTCCCCTCTGCTAATGACAGGGCCCTGTACAGCTATAATTTAAGCTTTAAAAGGAACTGGGACTATCCGATTGCAAATTTCCCAACATCATGTTTGCCTTGATCCTAAGTGACATTTGCAGTGGAATGCCCAAAGTTCAATGCAGACAACTGTTGTTTGCATTGTTTAATTTTTTTGTCTCTGTGGATGAGTACAAGCTCCAGTGCTCTAGAGTATAAGGGAGGGCTAAAGCTAATGAATGGTCCTGATCTTTCCTGAATAGATGATGGAAAACGTTACATACAGTGTCCAGCAAACCATGATGGAAAAAAGGGATGAATGTAAATGAAAAAAACAAATAAAACATTGTGTAATAGGTCTAAAGTGAAGAAAAAAGTCAGGCATATATTGGTAAAAAAAAGATGAAACAAGAATGCGGGTGCAGAAGGCCACTGGGGCTGCTTGTCAGCTCTGCCCTTTGGTTGTCCTGACTGGATTTGAACACGGCTGGGTGGGAAATGACACTGAGCTGCCATGTGCTGGGCAGCCTCCCATCCTTCCAGCCAGGACCCAATAAAAACTTGGGGCTGGTTGAAGAGAAGAGGAAGGAGAAAGAAATACAGAGGGGCAGCACAAGGTCTCTCCTACTGCTGGCCAGGTACCACCGCAAGAACCCTTGAAAGCAATGAAACAACAAGGTCAGGTGCAGGTTACAGCCTAGGGTTGCCAACCTCCAGGTACTAGCTGGAGATCTCCTGCTATTACAATTGATCTCCAGCTGATAGAGATCAGATCACCTGGAGAAAATGGCTGCTTTGGTAATTGGACTCTATGGCATTGAAGTCCCTCCCCTCCCCAAACTCCACCCTCCTCAGGCTCCACCCCAAAAACCTCCTGCTGGTGGCAAAGAGGGACCTGGCTACCCTATTACAGCCCCATGAGGACACTGGGGCAGCAGAGGAGGGCTGTCCCCTGAGGAACGCAGCAGCTGGAGCCTTGGAGCTGTGAGTAGGTGAGATGGAGCATTAGTTCAAGTGGGCTGCAACTTAAGGAACAAACAGAGACAGCAATTAAATCTTCAGAAACCCTTATTGCATAGCCCTAGACAAGAACAATAAAGAGATACTTCCCTGGGCAGATGATGAGGGAGGGTGACTGGGAAACTTTCTACCCTGCCTGGTGAGGCTCAACCTTTATAGAGATAAGATGATGCTGAGAAAGAGCCGTTGATTGTATGGAACTGACCCAGTAACTTAACCAGCTAATGTTTGGAGGAGACATCTAGAACCATGACCACCAGCCCTTGTCAATTAGCAAGTAATATAAGTAGTATAGTCAGTAATGGAGTAAATCAACACACTTTAAATACATTCAGTTAAATATAATTAACCCTTACAACCTTCAGTTTCAAGAGTTAACTTCTGTTTAAAAAACAACAACAGGGAATACTTTCACAATGCTTTTTATTAGTTCAAAAGTAGAGCTTTCAAAAAAGTTTCCTAAAAGTCAAGCATAATTTAATCACTAATTATTTAATATAGAGCCAGAAACATTGCCTATGTTTTCTTTCTTTTCTGAACCAGAAATATGGAAAATTTGGGAATTGTCTGTTATGCACAGGAGGTATCATTTACGATAAACATGATGAACATGTACACTCTAGACAGGACAATAAGATTAGAGGCAATGCTTTGCCACTAGTATTACATTAAGACTCAGAGAAATTTAATTTTAGGTGTGCTCTATTGATGTCAGTCACTCCCAAAGGGCCGCCACAAATTAAGAAAATTGCCAGAAAACAATTGTGAAAGAAGGAAGAACAAAACTAAATAACAATCAGGCTGTTCCTTCATATATGTCAAAAATAAGGCTTATTGGCCATTAGCTAGATAACAGGATACTGACCGATTGTCAGCTTGCAGTTATTGCTATGGACTTTAATGGAAGGAACATCTGAACTGGAGACAAAACTTTGAGCCAGTGAGTAGGCAAAAAAAAAGAAAAGGAAAAAAAGCTTGTAGACTGGCATCATGAATTTCCAAATATTAATTTAATTATTCAATTCTTGAATGTATATGCTAAACACTGGCAGTATCTGATTGTATATAGTTCATTTCAGTTCTATATAAAGAAATATTATTTAGAAAAATATTGGGGCAGCTTTTTAAAAAAAAAATGGGCGTAAACCCATGGTAATTGTGTACATGGGAGTGAAAGCAGCACAGTATAGCCCATCTTGTCAGATCTTGGAAGCTAAGCAGGGCCAGTACTTGGAAGGGAGACTACAAAGGAAGATTTTGCAGAGGAAGACAATGCAAACCACCTCTACTTCTCACTTGACTTGAATGCCCTTTCCTAGGGTCATCATAAGTCAGCTGTGACTTCACAGTACTTTACACACAAAGAGAACTGTGGGCAGCTAGACTTAATTGAAATCAATAAGATTTAGCTTTTTTACCATATGCACAAGACCTACTGAATTCCATTTCTGCTAACTTAAGACTGTGCATTCTCACTCTGATGAAAATATGAGAGATTCAAAATCTACAGGAGTGTATAGGTATGATTTTGAATTTCTCATCTCTGGTGTTCTTACTCTATTTTGTTGTCACTTCATCCCTGAGCAAATCAAATCCATCATTCTTTGTTTTCACACCATTTTTTTCTTATCACTGTATTTTTATCATTAAATGTACTGAGTGATTAAAGAGACATGTATCCTACTTCCAAGCTCAGGTATAAACCGTGTCCACTTTAGTGTGATTTTTCTGGCATTCAGTTTGCTTCAAATAGTACAGGGTATATATGAATAGCTTCAAAAGTTAAGTAAACAGCAATTAGAAGAACAATATACTAATTAGCAAAATCTGAACCCACAGTTTATTTTAAGCCTTGAATAGATATCATTTGGGTTCAAATTCACAACCTATCTACAATATGGATGGTTTAACCATGGGTTGGGGAGCTTAGTTATCCAAAAGCTAGGGTTTTGGTTATAATCGGATCCTGAAAATATGCTTTGGGGGGCAAAAGATAATGTAAAAATCTACAAATATGGAAAGCATTTGAAAATGAGAACTGGAGAGGTAAAATATGTCCATGTTTGTAATCCATTGACTAATGTTGGACAAACTACTAAAATCAGAGTTTCCCATTAAAGCAGGGTGACCTCACCAAAGTAAGTTTTTGGTGAATCCTAGTCTCTGACATCAGCAAATTGTCATTCCAACAATGAATAACTCCTGAAGATTTGAGGGAAGGGATAATATTGAAAGATGTATAGATAAAATATTTCAGCCAGCTGCTTTCTCACTTCTCTGAATGTGAAACTGAATTTCTGTGCTTCTGATCTTTCTCTTGTACAATAGCAAGAAAAACTTTCTTGTAGAAAAACCTTCCCCAGACAAATATAACCATAAAAAAGAAACTGCCACAATCTTTCCACTTTTATGAGTGTCTTTGCACCCATGTTGTAAGGTGTGTGGCCAGAATATGTGACTTGCCCAAGCTTTTATACTCTGGCCACACGGAAGCTTCTACAGCAGAGTGAGGATTTGAACCAGGGTCTCCCAAATCCTAGTCTGATATTCTAACCTGCACACTTTACTAACTCACTGGCAGTAAGCCTTGTACAGTATCAATGTTCCAAGCTGTCTGTGATAGACGGCTAACCCCCTGGATTACAAAAACTTGCAGGCAAAGTCATTTTGAGCAATATTGCAATTTTTCCAGTTAAACTAATAGATTATTTAGCATGTCATAGTTTTTGATTTTGTACATTTTATGTGAATAGTATGTCAGAAAGTTCAAAGGATTTGACATTAAAAATTGGAAGTTAATTCTTTCTAATGTGAAATTAAATCACAAGCCTATACATGATTCAGCTATATCTCAGTAATAGCTGTTGCAGCATTTGCATATTTTAAAAGGTGCTAGAAAAGTGTCTTAATGTGGAAAAAACTAGGACATGAACAATCGCTCAAGTAGTTGTGGATTAGTGGATCATTGAATACATTTTCATCCAACAGTGGTCATTGGGAGTTTTTTTACAGCCTTCAAATTATTAAAGGAATTTCATTCACTATCAGAATATGACTAATGCTTGTGTAAAAGCTAAAGGGATTCAACCAGAGAAATATCTGCAATGGCGGGAGAGCAAAGATTAACTAAGTTGTGTTCCAATGGAATAAACAAATATAATATTTTGACATTTTACAGTTATATAGCATGCTGAGCCTTGAGAATTAACTGGACTATTGTTTTTGTTCCACACCACAGTAAATCAAGACCATTTAGGGTCCAGATGACTGCTTTCCTTATGTCTGTGGAATGTTCCCAAATAGACAACAGTTAACTAAGGTCGCTAACTTGTAAGCAACTAAGGTAGCTAACTTGTGTGGCTGAGAAGGTTCACTACTTAAAGGACCACCTCCTTCCACACTGCCAAGTGTACCAGTTAAGAGCTGTCACCCAAGCCCTGCTCTCTGTGCCCCCACCTGCCAAACTGGATTCCAGCCAAGGCCTTTTCAGTGGTGATACCACACTTCTTGGAATGTTCTTGAGGTACCTACCATACCTGACCTGGATGGCCCAGGCTAGCCTGATCTTGTCTGATCTCAGAAGCTAAGCAGGGTCAGCCCTGGTTAGTATTTGGATGGGAGACCACCAAGGAATACCAGGGTTGCTGTGCAGAGGAAGGCACTGGCAAACCACCTCTGTTAGTTTCTTGCCATGAAAACCCCAAAAAGGGTTGCCATAAGTCAGCTGCGACTTGATGGCACTTTACACACACACACACACACACACCTACCATACAGTCTTTTAGGTACCAGACCAAAATATTTTGCTATACCCTGGCTTTTCATTTAGGGTTTTTTAAATCTTTTTTTAAATGCTGTTTTATGGTCTCCTAGCCTGAGGACTGTTTAAAGATTTTTTTTTTTAGTCTGTTCAGTGGTTGTTTTATGTCCATGGTTTATTTTTAATGGGTTGTTTTTAGTGGCTTCTTTCTAATGATAATAATTTATTTTGTTATTTTATGATTTTATGGTATTATTTTTGCTTGTCAGATGCTTTGAGCAAGTCTCTGGAGGTCCCATAAATAAATAGACAAGTGATCATCTGAAGCTCACTGGTGAACAACTTGCAATCGTTTCTGAGAGAAATTCAACTGTGGGCAGGAAATTTCCAAACCTGGTCAACAAAGCAGGAATTCAGAGCTGTAACTAATTCTATGATAATTATTACTAGGGCTGTGGACCTGTTTTCTGTATTTTTGGGATTTGGGTTTCCTAAACCCAGAAATTTTCAAAAAACCTGGAAAAGCTGAATATAAGGGATTTGGCTTTTTCAAAAAAATGAAAATTTTCAGGTTTAGTAAACCCAAAACCAAAAAAGATATGGTGCAGAGCTGAATGCAGGTATCCGCGGAGCCTAGCCACCTGCTGCTGCCAAAGTCCACATAGATGTCGGAGGTGGCTGCGGCAAGGACTTAGCCAGCAGGTAAGTAAGGAGGAGGGGGAGGGGAAGGAGGAAGGGAAGGGGAAATGGCGGCAGGGCCAAAGTGGTCCTGAATAATGCTGAAAATATTTGGCACTATTTGGGATCCGCTTTTTTGGGTCCCTTTAATTTCCACCATTTTTTTCTGGTAACCCTTCCTGAAAAATACCAAAAAGGTATGGGGGGTGGTGGTTCAGTTTTATCCAAATGCACATCCAGAGTTATGATTAGGGAGAATAATTTCTTGAACTAGGCAAAGAATGCATTAGGGAATATTTGAACAATTATTGTTATGTATGCAACGTTGTTTATTTTGTTGCTTTCCTCAGGCAGGAGCCAGCATGCTTAGCGGTTAAGAACTGTGGTTTGGAGTGATGGACTCTGATCAGGAGAGCCGGGTTTGATTCCCCAATCCTCCGCATGAGCGGCAGAGGCTAATCTGGTGAACTGAATTTGTTTCCCCGCTCCTACACATGAAGCCACCTGGGTGACCTTGGGCTAGTCACACTCTCTCAGCCTGCCTACCTCACAGGGTGTCTGTTGTGGGGAGGGGAAGGGAAGGTTATTTTAAATTGGTTTGATTCTTCCGTCAGTGGGAGAGAAAGTCGGCATATAAAAACCAACTCTTCTTCTTCTTCTTCTTCTTCTCTTCCCTAGTGGTCACCATTTGTTCTTGTTAATATATGTTTCCCCAGATAAATATAAGCTAATGCATATAGGTTGGTTACAGTATCCTGTTGTCAGTGTTTGGGAACCTTGAGAGTGGGGCTTTGCAAAACTAGTTTATGTAGTGCTGAAGCAAAAGTTGATGAATAGGTTCTGCAGGAGAGAGGTACTCTATCTTGAATACTCTTGTCTTGTGCATACCCCCAAAACCTGCTGTTTTGGATTGGAGGATCCTCTGGAACAGCATTGGATGTCCTACAGAGGGGATGCAACTTAAGTGGAAAATCTTCAGAAATTGAAGACCTTGATTAAATGTAAGTGCCTTTGGCTCATACAAGGTCACCTTTAGATTCAGACACATAATTTCAGGTAGAGGTCAAGGTCAGCTAAACAGTCTGGAAGGAGTGGATCCAAAACAAGGTGAGTGGTGATAAGAGTAGCTATTACAAGCCAGTGTGGTGTAGTGGTTAGAGCAGGGGTGTCAAACAGGCGGCCCTTTCAGGAATGGGCTGGAAATATAGAAGCCTGCAATCCTCTTTCCTGGAAGTAAGACTCATTGAATAAAATGGGAATTATTTCTGAGTAAACCAGTTTAAGACTGCTGTCTAAGTCCCCCAGATCTGGAATGACAGCCCCCAGACTAGAATGACATTCCCTGGGATTGGAATGAGTGCTTTTCCAGGGCTGTTTGGCCTTCCAGAACACCCCCTAAGCTGGTCTACTCAGACGCAAGTCTCTTTTTATTGAGCTTACTCCCAGGAAGAAGGATTGCACCCTTGTTCTACTTGCAGATATCATATTATACTAATTCCTATGTTTTTCTTGAGATTTGTTCTTCAGCTTTTATTAGCCAAGTTTTTCATTATAATGTGTAGAAAAGAAAAGTAGAAAATTGAGAGAGAAGGGCTAACTTGGTGGTATTACCTAGAGGTTGAAGTGTTAGTGTCCTGTCCCTTTATTCCAATAAAGGAAGATAGAATTGTGGGTGGGATCTTTCCATGGGAGTTTTGGCCTCCCAGTCCATCTGTAAGCAGATCTACTCAGATGAAGGACTCAGCCTCGTTATATTTACAGATACCATATTAAACCCATTTCCTTGATTTTCCAAATCCATTCTGTTTTTGTGAGTAACTGTAACTGCTACGCTGAGCTCCTTTGCAAAACAGCTAAGTTACAAGCAATAAAACCATGCTGGCTTTACTCAGAATTCATGAATGAGAGCAACAAAGGGTAGAATCTGTTTTACAACTACTTCATTTTGGAAGACAGATTTAAACATGGTGGCAGAGAAAATAATTGTGTCTATGCAGTGGAGACATTGGGATGTCAAAGACAACGTGCATGCCTGAACACAGTTGTGCAGCCACCTTCCACCAGTGAACTCCAGTAAATGGCTCACAAATCAGTCAATAAATCAATGACATATTCATACCTGGTGAATATTAAGCAATCTAAAGTCAGAGGAGGGTTGAGCATCCCTAATCAAGATTTTAATACATCTGATTTCACAATGATGCAAAGGAATTTACTGCTTATTGTAGATTTTAAAAAATCACTCCCAAATCATGTAAATTTGTCGATAATTTTAAAGAGCTTGCTAAATAATCCAAGGTATAATTTTAATTTTTAATTCTTTTCTTATTACTTAGATATGTATTTCATGAGACAAAAGTGAAGTTTACCATGCTCGTAAAGCAGAAGGATAAGAGGAAATAGGGAGAGGAAATGGAAGAGAATGATGGAAAGTAAGACCAAACAAGATGAAACAAAAGTTAGCTTGCTTGTACCTGAGTGATACTTACTTTTAGCATACACCTAAATCATTTGGATTAAGTATACAGGTTGGGGAGGGGCTGTGGCTCAGTGGTAGAGCATCTGCTTGGCATGCAGAAGGTCCCAGGTTCAATCCCCGGCATCTCCAGTTAAAAGGACTAGGCAGGTAGGTGATGTGAAAGACCTCTGCCTGAGACCCTGGAGAGCCGCTGCCAGTCTGAGTAGACAATACTGACTTGGATGGACCAAGGGTCTGATTCAGTATAAGGCAGCTTCATGTGCTCATGTATTTCATGTGCTCATGTGTAACTAAGAAGTTCCACATGCACGATGGGATCCTTTTCACTCCCTTCTACTACAGCTTTGTGTCCTTGTCCTGAAGACTACAGAACCCTCTGACGATTGTGCTGGTGGGGGCGGGGGGTGTTGCAAATGGAAACTACAGCAGTTGGTGGAAATTAAAGATTCTATCCTCCTTGTAGAAGTAAAAGTGTCTGCTGTTTTTTTCTTGGGCTTGTTCGATCCAGTCTTCATCGCGCTTCAAAAAGTAATTTAGAACTAAGGTTTCCAACTCTCATTGGAGAAATTCCTGGAGATTTGCAGGTGGAGCTTGGAAAGGGCAGAGTTTGACAAAGACGGGAGCTCAGCAGGCATGTAATCTTATAGAGCTATGGTGGCCATGTGTCACTGAATCTCCTGCCACCAGCATGCCTTGCCCATGATCACTCCAGTGGCAGGAGAAAGATTTAAAAAAAAAAAAAAACCCACAGTTGGCAGCATTATAATGTCACCTCCAGGAAAACCTGGAAGTTGTGCCATGCCACTCTAGGAACTGCTGAAAACAATGGTAACCATAGATGCCCCCCAATGTCCCAGTCCTAACTACTGCATGTGCCAAATTCTGGGATAATTGGATTGCAGGAAGCAACTTCCTTCAAAAGCCCTAATCCATTTATTAATTGCTGAGAAGCCACTCCTCCTCCCCACAACATCCATATCTAGGAAAGAATCCCTGTGTAGTTACTAAATAGAGTTACTAAATAGAGTTTAAATGGACATTTGGTTTCTTGTGGGGCTGTCGATTCGGTTCGGCCCGAACTGAAAAACAGCCGAATTTCCCCTGATTCGGCGGTTTTTAGTTCGGGACGAACCGAACTCAAAAATGGCGGGAAACCGGGGGAGCCGAATTCAGAGAGTTTGGGAGTTCACGAATAAATTCAGCAAATTTGGGGCGTCAGTAAGCAGCATAACCGTCGGACCCGGGACCAGGCAAATGCATTCTTTAAGTAACCATTTGAAAACCAGTTTTGAGCAAGCATCAAAATAGATCTAACCGATCTTATGAATGAGGGAAAACCTGAGGACACACAACTGAAGCCCCCCCTCAAACCAGGGAGAGAGAGACTCGAGGGGGCACACACACCCCAGGCAGAACGGGCGAAAGCCCCCTTTGGCTTCCCCCCCACCCACAGAAACTGCTCCCTCCCCACACACACACAGGCTCTGCTTCCCCCCCCACACACACACAGCAGAAAAATTATAGATTAAAGCCCCCAAAGGGGTCTTACTGTGGCTGTCTTCTGTTCCATCAGGAGGGGCTGGGAGGACTGGGTAATCCAATATGATTCCATTTAAGCACGGAAGGTTTTGCCGCTCTGGAGATGCATACAGTATCGGGTGATCCATTCATCCCAATAGGGAAAAGGGGAAAGCCCATATCTCGGGACCCCCTGACCCAATATTTACAAAACTTGGGGGGTCTCTTACGAAGGCTTGTCTGAAGCTATGCTGAATGTTTGGGGGCTGCACCCCAAAAAATGCACCCCCTGCAGCCACAGAAAGAGAAAAGGGAGAGCCCATATTTCTGCCCCCACTGAACCCATCTTTACAAAACTTGGGGGGTTTCTTAAGAAGGCTTTCTGAAGCTATGCTGAAAGTTTGGGGGCTGCACCCCCAAAAAAGTGCCCCCTGCAGCCACAGAAATGGAAAAGGGGGGAGGGAAAAGGGTGGAGCCCATATCTCGGGGCCCCCTGACCCAATGTTTACAAAACTTGGGGGGGTCTCTTAAGAAGGCTCGTCTGAAGCTCCGCTGAAAGTTTGGGGTCTCTACCCCCCAAAATGCACCCCCTGCAGCCACAGAAAGGAGCGAATGTGCACAAGCACCCTCCCATGAGGATTTCTCTCACTCTCTCTCTCTCCCCGGCCCGGCCGCGCAGCAGCTGATTCCTCCAGTACTCAATCCTGACTGATTGGCCAGAAGAAGACCTAGCTTGGCCACCGATTGGCCGGGGGAGGAGAATGCTGCTTACTGACGGTTATGCTGCTTACTGACGCCCCGAATTTGCCGAATTTATTCGTGAACTCCCGAACTCTCTGAATTCGGCTCCCCCGGTTTCCGCCATTTTTGAGTTCGGTTCGTCCCAAACTAAAAAATGCCGAATCAGGGGAAATTCGGCTGTTTTTCAGTTCAGGCCGAACCGAATCGACAGCCCTACCGCCTCCTGCTCATTATGCATAGCTAGCTGCCTCTGTCCCTTTCCATGGTTTGCAAACTCCCAGGTGTCAGGTGTTGCTTTGCATGGTTGCAAAGGTGTTGCTTTGCAGTTGTGGGTGTTGCTTTGCAGTTCTGTTGCTTTGCAGTGTTGCTTTGCAGTTCTGTTTCTTTGCAAACTTCTTAGCACCTGCCCCGCCCTTGCTCTCAGCTGTTTGTCGGGGCTGGGAGCTTTGTGCCGATTTCTGCTCAGAGATGCACATTAAGGGTGGGGGGACCCCTTTCGGGGCCCATATCTCAGCCCCCCCGACCCAATCTTTACAAAACTTGGGGGGTCTTGCAAGAAGGGTCCATTGAAGCGCCGCTGAAAGTTTGGGACCTCTACCCCCAAAAATGCCCCCCCTGGAGCCACGGAAAGGCGCAGTTGTGTTTTTAATGGCTTTATTCGGCCAAATTTTTTTCCCGAACTTTGAATTCGTGCCGAATTGCATGGACCCGAAGCGAGGGAGTTCGGACTTCGGCATATCCCAAATCCAGATGGGCTGAATTCGGCCGAATCCGAACTATACCGAATTTTTGTTTTTCAACAGCCTTAGTTTCTTGCACATTGTATATAATTTGGTGTGGTTTGCTTCTTCTTTTTTAAATCTGGGAATACAAAAGGAAAAAACGGGATAGGGAAACACCATTCAATATAGAAAAGCACTATTTTGGTCATATAACCTTAAATACATAGTCAATGTTCAATGTTCATAGTCAATTATTTATCAAGCATATTCAGTCAAATATGTTTACATTTATCTAAGTATATGTTCCTATTTCTAAGAATATATATATCAATCAATTTAGTAACATATGAATATAGGTATAGATACAAAATAATTACCATTTCTTGTTAAACTATTCCTCATAAAAATCATCATGAGAACCATTCTGACCGAACATTTCATTAATCTAATATATTTACTTTTACTTAGATATATGTTCTAGGTTTTTAATGTATTAATCAATCAACCTGCTGACATATAGGTGTAAAATGGTTGCCATCTCTCATTAAACTGTTCTATTGATTCATTATAGGTAGGATTTGTCAAAAAAGCCATTCTGGCCATGTTTGCATAGTCGAGTATTTTGTCTTTCCATTCTTCAATGTTGGATATTACAGTCTGTTTCCAGGTTCTTGCCAGTACTACTCTTGCAGCAGTTGTAGCATATTTAAAGACATCTCTAAATCTCATAGGCAAATCAGGTGGTAATATACTGAGGAGAAAATATTTAGGGTCCAATTTTATTTTTGTTTTGGTTATAGTCTGTAGTTCTTGTTGAATCTTCTTCCAATACGTTTGTATTCTGGGACAGCTCCACCAGACATGAAAGTAAGAACCGTCCGTCTCTTGACATTTCCAGCAGGCACCTTTTTTTCCAGAGGTGGTCATCTGGGAGATCATGTTGGGCATCATATACCATCTATAGAACGTTTTGTACCAATTTTCTTTCACTTCTTGGATCAGGGTATATTTTAATTCAGAGGTACAAAGTTTTTCCCATGTTTCCATCGTGACCATCTCACCAAAATTTTGCATCCATTTAATCTTGTTTATCTTTATTTGTTCCTCTTCTGTGTCATATTTGCTTGAAGACACCCTTTTGGTCTGAATATGTCTTAGAAAAGAAGAGAAAAATAACGTTATGGGGAAATGGTCTTTTGCTTCCTTTTAATACTTCTCCCTTCTTAATTAATCTGTTGAGAAAGCAACATGATAGGAGAGAGCAGACAGCACATAGCTAGGATGCAGGAGGATCAGTTATTTATTTGAAACAATACTCCAAATCCTAATCCAATGCCTAACCCAGTTGCCCACTCCAGTTTGGGAAATTATTGGAGATTAGGGAGCAATGACTACAAAAGCTCAGCAGGAAGTGATGCCACTGAGTTTATCCTCTGATGTCTGCAGACTGGAAAGCATTTGTAATCCCAGGAGATTGCCTGCCTTCACCTTGAAGATGATTGATAACCCTATCAGGAATGTGTATCCAGGAGAGAAAGGAGGTTCCTAAAATTTAGGAAGATGTGGGATTAATATTCCTGAAAGTAGTAATAGAAAGCTTTGCAAACCTACCAAATTTGAGAAATACACAATCACTCTGAAATGGCCCTCACTTTGGTTTCAGGCTCTGTACTTTTCCCACAACATATCAGCTACCTGCTCAAGATCAGATCTGAATATAATATCAGCACTTGATATACTTTCTCTTCCTTAGCATGTTATCTCATTACATGATATCCGGTTAGTAATATCAGATCAAATAAATTAAAAGAATAATGTGCCTCTTTTCAATATGCCCTTAAAAGTAAGCATATCCTCTATTTATTTAAAGTGGAGAGTCATTGTTCGCTCTTGACAGCAGTGGTAATAAAGGGTTTTTATGGAACAAGGGCAGCTGGACCATAATGTGCCAGACACTGGGCTGTTGTTTTTAAAGCTCTTCAGAGCTCTCATGTAACCACATACTTCAGATAATTAACTTTTTGACTGGTTTATGGTTTCTCCTAAGCCATTAATGTCCAATTCTTGTGTATGTATTTATACGAACAATTAAACTGTTTCCTACCCATCCATTTGGCCAACCACAGCTTTTTGGGGACTCAAGTACATTTTCGAATACATTTTCTAGTGCAATTCAAATGTATTTTAAAGGTAATGTTCAATGGTGGACAATAACGACCATCTCTTAAACAAAAAGATTTTGTTTAAGAAACCCATCAGGCTTTCAGGTTTGCATAGGATTGCCAGGTCCCTCTTTGCCACCAGCAGGAGATTTTGGGGATGGAGCCTGAGGAGGGCAGGGTTTGGGGAGGGGAGGGACTTCAATGCCATAAAGTCCAATTGCCAAAGTGGCCATTTTCTCCAGGTGAACTGATAGCTATCGGCTGGAGATCAGTTGTAATATCAGGAGATCGCCAGCCACTACCTGGGTTGCTCATATACTTTGTAACACATTGGGTTGCACTACCTGGAGGTTGGCAACCCTAGGTTTGAAATTTGTTTAATAGTAATGGTTTGCCTTCTTCCATTGTGACTGAATGTGTGTGGATTCTGCAGCCATCTGTGCTGGAAAATACATATGAAAGAAGAGGCATATTTTCTTTATAACTAGTTGAATGAATATATTAATAATGTTTCATTGTATAAATTCACTTTCGTTGTTGACTTGGAGACTTGTAGTTAAGAAGACAATGTTACTGCATAACTATCTAGTGCCAGCTTCTCTTTGGAACACACCGAAGGGTATATAAGTTCAAGACTTCAAGAGAACAGACAGCAATATCACATTAACAACAGTACTGCAAGATTTTTGTAGTACTAACTGCTGACACTGTGGTGAAATCAAGTCCTATCCAACAATAACAGGAAAAAGCCGGCAAGATAGTCCTGATTAAGCCACTGAATTATTGTTATCCACCCTAGAGTTAAGACCATTAAATGCTATTTAGAAGATAAACTGCTTCCATTTTTAATAAAAAATAGGCTTCCGTGTAGTGAATGATACAAAGTTTCTGTACATCTTTGATAACGTGTCCTCAGGGTCTCAAATGGCACTCCCAATGCAATGAATCCAGTGACCTTTTCAAAAAGCTGCCTGTGTATGCCCATGGAGGGGGCCTCAGAGAGCAATAGGAAGTGAATAGGATGGTCAAGAACATTTTGCGGAATCGTATACATGCATTTTATCTATAATACTTAAATGCTGTTCAGTCCGAGGGTGTCTCCATTGATCTGAGATGAGGAAACCACTCAGGTGAATAATAACTTCAGTGGCAGCTGGGTTTTCCTAACATCTTCATTTATTGCATGAATGCATCTTTATATTGAACTTTCCTATCTTCACTTCTCACAAAACACTAAATATCATATACCACCTTTGGGTTAGTGCTTTGGAGGCTAACTTCAGCTAATTCTTATCAGCCAGTATGAACAGACTGAATTCCCATCTAGGCTTTAGAAGCAAGAAAATAGTTATACTTCTTAAGGTCGGTATCCATATCAAATGCAGGTGGTAAGGTGATACACTTGTATATAAATACAATTTTTCCTCAACAATTTCTGGAAATTCCAAATTTTTATAAGGAATATACATGTACATGAAATTGCACTGCAGTGCAGGTTACTACTGTGTGCTGAAAAGTGTTGGTTTGCACATAATCTATTTTGTCAGGATTAAGTTTCAGTTTGTTAGCCCCCCTTCATCCCTAAACTGCCTCCAGACACCTGCTCATGGTTTCACAGCTTCTCTGGGATCTGCTGGAAGCATGACATAAAGCTGAGTGTCAACTGCGTATTGGTGGATATTCATCTTAAATTTCTGGGTGACCTCTCCCAGTGGCTTTATATAGATGATGAAAAGCATGAGGGACAAGATAGAACTTTGTGGGGCCCTGTACAGCAGAGACCAAGGAGTGCACAGCAGTCCCCCAACATCCCTCTCTGAAGTCTGCCTTCAAAGTAAGTCTGAGACCACTGCAGAACAGTGCTTCCCAGTCCCAGAAGTTGGTCCAGAAGGGTACCATGGGATAAATGGTATCAAAAGCCACTAAGAAGTCCAGGAGAATTAACAGGATTTCACTCCCCCTGTCCATCTCCCAGTGCAGGTTATCTACCAGGGTAACCAAGGCCATTTTAGTTCCATGACCAGGCTTGAACCGATCTGGAATGGATTCAAACAATCCAGTCAGGAATCCTTGAAGTTGCTCAGCCACCTTCATTCAATGACCTTACTCAAGAATGGTAATTATTTAATTCCCCTGGGTCTAGAGTGGGTTTCTTCAGGAGTGGACACACCACTGCCTGTTAGAAGGCAGGGGTAACCACTAACTGTCTTAGGGAGGCATTTATTGTGTCCTCAACTCAGTTCACCAGCTCCCTTCACCAGAAGATGTAAGAAGACAGGAGGGGAAAGGGTCATACAAGCAGTGGCAGGTCTCAAACTTCCAAGAATCCTGTCTACATGATTCAGAATGGACAAGCTGAAAGGTATCTCACACAACTGGATAAATTGGCACCCTGGGAGCATCCGATCCTGTCACTGCTAATGTAGAGTCAAAGTTGGAGAGGATATGAGAGATTTTATCTGCAAAGTGTTCATCACAATAGTAGCAGCAGGCTGCAGAGCAGTCCAATTCCTCCTGTAGGATGAAACCTAAAAGGTTCTTGGCCACCCAGAAGAGTTCTACACTGTGTGGATACATTGGCGATGGAGAAATATTATTTCTTTGCCACCATCATAGCCATGGAGTAGGCTTTAAAATGAACTGTAGCCTATGCCTTGTTGGATTCATCCTGACTCTTTATTGCTCTATCCATCTCCCCTGTCTTTTAATCTTCCTCAACCCTTCAGTAAACTAAGGGCCTAGCTGGACAATCAGACTTGACACAGGGTGCCTAGGAGCAATTGTGTGGGTTTTCCAGGGCATTTTTTCATTCCAGATTTCAACCAGGGCTTTGACAGGAGCACTGACCATATCAGCAGGAAAATCCCCTACCACCATCTGAAAACCTGTCAGATCCATCAGGCTATAGGGATGGATAATCTTAACTGATACCCCACTCCTGCAGAGTCTTGATATCCCTGCCAGCTCTTACCTGGATCTGAACAGGACAAAAGTCCAGAGACCAACTTCCACCTGGTTCTGGGCAAGACAGAAACACAAAGATAACCAACTCTCACTTAGTATAACCCAGTCAACCAAATAGTGTATTCCCACCCTCCCTCCTGTACAAAAATTGTAGCCCAAGCTCAGTTGTCTTCAGCCAGCTTGTCTCCACATGTGGGCATTGAGATCATTTTCCAGTCCACTAAAGCTCAGGACACATCCACGGCTTTAGAACCTTGTCAGGCCTCCAGGCTGTGAGCCACAGTCTAACAGCCACAGGCCAAGAGCCCTTTGGCTCTCACCCTTCAGTTCACACCAGTGACATGCATCTCAGCCTGACCCTTGGTTTATATAGTACAGATACAATTATATGGTTTAGAGTTAAAGAGATAGGAGCCCCGTGGCACAGAGTGTTAAGCTGCAGTACTGCAGTCAAAAGCTCTGCCCTCGACCTGAGTTCGATCCCGACGGAAGTCTGTTTCAGGTAGCCGGCTCAAGGTTGACTCAGCCTTCCATCCTTCCGAGGTTGGTAAAATGAGGACCTGGCTCGCTGGGGGTAAAGGGAAGATGACTGGGGATTGGGGAAGGCACTGGCAAACCACCCCGCAAACAAAGTCTGCCTTGGAAACGTCAGGATGTGACGTCATCCCATGGGTCAAGAATGTCCCGGTGCTTGCACATGGGACCTTTACCTTTTACCTTAGAGTTAAAGAAAGAGGGAGGAGACAGTAAAACAATTACAGTGACGTTTACCAGTCAGCAGAGTTAAAGTGCCACCTGAAGCAGTTACACCTTCTATGCCCATTTGACTTCAATAGATTTAGAAGGACACAACTTTGCTTAGGACGGGTATGTTGATTCAAGGTGTGGCAGCAATAAAAAGGAAAATTCTATTATGGTATTTATTAGGGAAAGAACTGAAAATAGAACAGCCAATATTGTAACCTATAGATCTAAGTTGTGGCCTTGTTTTAGATACTGTGTACAGGTCTGGTCACCATATATCAAAAAGAATACTGCAGATCTAGATTATTACAGGCGTGGAGGAAAACACAGCGTATGAACTTTTCAATTTAGAAAAAAAGAAAAAAAGATGACTAACAGCACATTCCCCTTCCCTGTCCCCAGCTGCTGCAGGGCTCAGGAATCAGCGGTTAGTCTCTATCCATAAAAGTTTGCAGCTTATCTGAATACCTTTCCCATTCAGTTTGTCTCTCCATATTATAGATATTAATTCTTATGGGAAACATGAGGAAGCCTTGCCATATTAAAGACTTCAGGTACAATACTATGAATTCTCCACCTTTCTCCACCTTTTGCATTGACTAGTAGACCTTACAATCTTCCCAAATAACAATACTAAGGGCTAGAAGAAACTAACGGACGAACTATCATGAGGCATGTGGTACTGAGATGAAGAGAAGAAATTGGGTAAAATCACATTCAACTCCTCCTCCTTGAGATAGGACAAGTGTGGCAGAGCAAGCTGTCTAATGATGCAAGAGGGAGTATGAACACTTTCCTCCCTCAGGCTTGCCAACTCTTAAATGGTTGTGTTTCTGGCCCTGTGGTCAGCCACATATTCCTTCACTACTGGCAATTATTTAATCAGTAGCATTGCAAAACAAAGACAACAACCATCTCTGGCTCTCTATACCTGTCTCCGCTGCTTCCAACACTGTTATTAGTACAGGACAGGAAATGTGCTCTCAAATGGACACAGCGTGCTAAAATATAACAGTGATTAGAATGGATAACCAAGCACGTAAACCTATCCCTAAAACTTAAAACTGAAGTATATGTCTGCCAAGCTTTCTTTAAACTACTAGATGACTCCATTATCTCAACATTTTTCTAGTGATTTCCCCAACGATTGTGTAGGAGAAAACCATATCCAGTTTCCTTAAGGAATATCATCTTTAGTGCCATTTGAAAGGATTGCAAAGAAGTGAAGCTGTCAGTCCTTAATACTTCACAATGATGATTAACTTTTGGCAATTTTCTTTAAATAATCTAAGGTAAAGGCATTCTAGTGCCATTTCAATAAAAATGAATATTTTGAAGGTCTATTGCCCAGCCTGTACAATATCCTCAAAGTGTTCTTGTATATAACCAGAGAAAGTTATAATATTCATTTTCTATTTTCCGATTCCTCCTTTAAATGGAAGATTGAATCACTTTTCAACACCTTTTTACTTGATGGCCTTGATAATATCATGAAATCTTCTTTGCATGGACTAGTTTCTGTAGATTGTCAGCCCAATGTCAGGGAGGGTGGACATTTGGAGATATGCAAGCAAAATTGGAACCTCTATAGGCATGTGCTGTTCCATTATTACTCTTGGCCTTTTAATCAGTCTAGGTCTAGTGCATGTATAATCAACTAAAACCTCTCTCGTTTAATTGGTGACCTCAGTTCTTTATTTTCCCATATAAAAGTAATACCCGCAACAGACTGATATTAACCCTGTGTTGATGGCATTGTAAGCAGAATGAACACATGGCACAGCTTCAGGGGATGATTTTATTTAAAAAGTTGAATACTCATGAATCTTTTCCACATGTATTCAACAAAGATATATTAATTTGATCATCACCTTCCCATTTTCTTCTCTACTTGTTACCTGGGTATTTGACTTGATCTAAACTGCTTAAATAATTGCTAAACCTTCCTTGCATATTTCTAAATAGCAAGTATCATCCAGTGCCACAGATGAATGTTACTTTTCTATCCTCTTCATTCATAGTTCTTCTGTTACATCAATTTCACATTAAACTTAAGTGACCATATTCCTAATCTGTACGTTTTGAAACTATAAAGGCTATTGCTCCTATTATGTTTTCTTCTTTCATTTTTTATTAAACATAGTAGAATCTATTCAAAGTTGCATTTCTCTAGGCAATAAACTTACTTACTGTCCTTACCAAGAGAGATTGTTGAATTATGGAATACGGTGACAGATCTTTTCTACAATTAAAGCTTTATATCTATCTCACACTCTTCAAAAACCCAGCACTAAAACAGTATTCTGGGATCCATCTATTGACACAAATGTGTCAGGAATGTCATCTGTTGCTATCTCATATGGAATCATCAATTTACCCTTTGATTTATCTCTGCTGCATCAAAATTTGTCTCATTCTAGGGACCTTATTGTTTTATCTAAAAATAAATAAATGATTGAAGTAGATTCAACTTTTGCTGGTGCACTATTATTATTTTTATCCACTATTACTGCAGTGAATAAAAAGCAAAAACATAAACATTACATTGATTTTAATTACAGCAAATTTCCCCATTCAGTAAATCTTACATTTTATACATTTGTCTTATTTGACTTTATTTGCTAAAGGGTCAATATTATTTTTAACTAAATTAATATCACTCATTTTTCTTCTTCTAAATAACAAGTATCATCCAGTGCCACAGATGAATGTTACTCCTCTATCCTCTATTAAGTCATTCATAGTTCTGATTTAATGGATTTAACGACCATGGCTGAGATAACACATTGCTCTGTCAGCAGCCGATGGACTGGTGCTAAACAATGGTAGTAGCAAGCTGCAAACAAGTGGGCCCAAGAAAAAATATATATTTTGCTGTTATTTTGATTTGAAAAGTGTCCTTAAGAACTGAACTCAAAGGTGGCGCCCTGAAGAGACAATTGACTGTTATTTGTATGGGAAAGGTCCCTAACAGTGCATTCCTGAGGTGGGGGCTGAAAGTTCTCTGGAGGCAGCGTGACCCCACCACCAGCGTAAGTGGCCTCTTATCACGGAATAAGAGGCACTGATGCTGTTGGCAGGGGTAGTTCTGTCAGCGCCTGGGCACTATGGAGCTGCACACCGCTTCTCCAATGCCACACTCTCTCCAGGACCTAAATCCCAAAAGAAAAATGTTGCACCGGCATGGGAGGGCATTCCTGGAGGCGGAGATGATGGTAGCTTCCAAAGTCCCTCCAGCCCAGGAAAGCCCCCTCCAGCAACAGCGTTTTTCCTGGTGCAGCATCACTGTTTTCTAAGGGAGAAAAGCCCCATTTTCTTTTGTACACTGTAAAAAAGGCTTTTTAAAGCCTTGCAGCAGCCAGGGAACCGCTTTGAATGCACTGCGGTGACACCTCAGCTATGCTGTCTCCAGCTGCTGCAAGGCTCAGGAATGAGCTGTATATTTCAACCCTAAGAAAATTGTAGATTTCGTTGTAAAGCAGTAATTGTTGATTAACACATGCAAGGAAAGTGTCTCTCCCAAAGACTACAGATATTCAGATCCTTTATATGTGCCCAGTGCTGTATTTTTACTTCATGTAAAATGATGAAAATCTAGCCACTGTCAGATATAGGATAATATATAGACCCTGTCAAAGAGTTATTCTTATGAAATTCCAAACTGTCTCTTCACTTTGACAGGCCATTAAACTCAATGGATGTTAACAGACCATTCATGTGAATGGGACAGATATTCAAGAATTTCCAGGGAGAGAGCAATTCATTCAGTGTGAATGGATAAAACTATACCTTTGAGTAATTCAGTTCTGGAAGGGGAAGGTGCCTTGCTCAGTGAATTGAAGAAAGCCTTGACATCTCACTACAGTTCAGGAAAAGGTCTGAAGAAGGCAGCCTTTAATTGGTGTATTGTCAATCACATTTAGACTTTTTTCAAACAGTAAAAAGTAGGAAGTCCTGCTTTACTCCATGTTTATGGTTAGCTTTCCACATCTTAAAGCAGGAATGACTGATTTAGCTCTCATTTCTACCATCACATTGCAAATGATGAATCAATCTGATAAGAAGATCTCTTGGGCCAAGGAAGGATGTTTGTTGGAGGTTTCCCCCCTTGTTTGATGGCTAGGATGCTGAGAATACACTCTGATCTAGATACTGACTGTAATATAGATCCACTGGAACAACTATCTAATACACTGTTACCCAAATTAGATTGTCTTCCCTATTGGTTGGGGGAATTAGCTGGGAAGACTATATTTTGCGAGAGGCAGGGGTAACCATAATCTTTTACCTTTTGTATTCAGATATTAAATACCTGTGAAAAAAAGTCTTAATAAAGAGATTTGGTTTAAGATTTAGTTTGTATTGTAAAAGCATCTTTAAACACACACAGCAAAGCACACAAAACCCAATACACTCAAGAATTAGGAAATAAAAGGTAGGTGGGGTGGACATAAGGATATGAGGGTCCCAGGGGAATGTATATTTACCTATCAGAGGTGTGATGTCCAAAATGGCAGCTGCAGGAAGGGAAGGAGAAGAAGCCCACAAGCAAGCAAGTGGGGTGTGTGCATGGGGTTCAATACACACCTTATCATTGTGAGAGGGGACATATGTATACACAAAATGTACCCTGGGGCACTATGACTTCACCTGTGACCGAACATTACTAGTGGACAAAGGCTTGATTGCTCCCTGATTAGTTTAGGAGTTTGAGTGAGAAAAGACAAGAGATGGGAACAATACCTAGGTTCTTCTTGATTAAGTTCTGCTACAAATTTTCAGATGAGTGAAGATGTTTTTGGGCAAGGTTTTCAGGAAGGAGAGTATGACTCAGAGGGGTTTGGCTTCTACCTCTATTGTACCATGATGGGCTTAGGAAGGATTCCGGGCTCCCTCAATAGAGTTTGACTAGTCGAATACTTGAGTTTTTGCCATGAGCTATGCAGATGGTCTGCAGGAGAGTGTTAACACACATGCTAAGAAGGCAGTTTCCTTCTCATTGTTCTCCAGATTACACCTGTTGTAAGTCCTGGGGGAGACAGGCAGACAAGCCTGAATTTACCCAGTTGGCTCTGGAGTTTGTCACAAGGATGGCTACCAGAAAACTTCAGTTTTGTCTCCGGCACTGCAACAGTGCCCTACTGCTGGTGCATTTACACCAGTCCTGTACACCTTGTAGGGTGTACCAGGCAGCCTAGGGCACTCTGGTAGGGTAATAACACCACCTGTTTTATTTATGGTCCACTCTGAAGTTTACAAACTCCTGGGATCAGTGAAAGCCACTACTTGCGCCCCAGACCCTTGCCCATCCTGGCTTCTAAAATCATGTAAAGGCCACGTCAATGAATCTTTAGTATCTATTATAAATCAACCACTAATTCAGACCACTCAAAGAGGTGGTTATCTGCTTACTACTTTAAAAAGACCCCATCCCTACAGAATAATGATGTAGCCTATTATCGCCCTGTCTCTAATATGCCTTTCCTAGGCAAAGTGCTTGAGAGAGCAGTAGCAGACCAACTCCAGAGTTTTTTGGATAACTCATCTGACCTAGACCCTTTTCAGTCTGGTTTCAGACTGGGCTATGGGATGGAGACAGCTCTGGTGGCTTTACTTGACAACTTTTGCCTAAATGTAGACAGAAGTCAGGCCTCCTTTTGGTTCATATTGGATTTATCTGCTGTTTTTGACACAGTGGACCATGCTATCTTGTTGAGGCACTTGAAAGCAGAAGTAGGCATCAGGGGTTGTGTGCTTGACTAGTTAAAATCATTCCTCACAGACCAGACCCACAGAAATGCCATTGGAGACCAGTTGTCATCAGTGAGGGACCTATCCTGTGGGGTCCCACAGAGCACACTCCTATCCCCCCATGCTCTTCAATTTCTTTGTATAGCCCTTCGGGCAAATCATTCATAGCGTTGGGGTTGGCTGTCATAAGTATGCAGATGATGCACAGCTATATATATCATCCAAATCTCCTGGTGATCCAGTAGAGGTCCTAAATCGTTGTCTGGCTGCTGTGGTTAAATGGCTAAGAATGAACAAATAGAAATTAGAAACTAGAAAAACAGAAGTAATGCTGGTTGGGAAGATGGCGCTCTTGAAGGACATTATGCCCACCCCCCCATTTTATATGGGATTCAGCTGACTTGCCTGCTCAGTTAAGAGCCTTTGAGTTATACTGGACCCAACATTATTGCTGGAGAAGCAAGTTAAGGCAACTGCAAAAAAGGCTTTCTTCCAACTCATCCTAGCTTGAAAAATTGCCCCTTACTTTGACACAGCTGATCAGGCTATCTGGATCCATGCCATGTCTACATGGAGACTAGACTACTGTAATAAATTGTACATTGGTCTCCCCTCAAAATCAATTGGAAACGCCAGCTGGTGCAGAATGCTGCAGCTTGGCTATTATTGGGAGCTAGATGGGGCATGCATATTACTCCACTAGGTGCCCATCAATTACCAGGCTCAATTTAAGATATTGGCTATCATTTACAAAGCCCTTAAAGGCCTTGGAGTCCCTCATATCTGCAAGACCGTCTATTCCCCTATGCTCTGACAACTTCACTTGTTTGAACATGGCCTCCTGCAGGTACCAACCTGCAAACGGGCAAAATCAACAACTGCCCATACACATGCCTTTTCCATTGCAGCCCCTGCCTTGTGGAATGGTCTACCTGAGGAGGTCAGGAAGGCTCCCCCTCTCCTGCATTTCTACAAACTATGCAGAACTGAATTATTCAAGAAGGCTCTTCAACACTGGCAATAGGATAGCACTGTACAAAATTATTCACAAAGTTACTTGGACATATTATTAGGGACTGTGGTCTATAGTGTGTATAGTTTGCTGTGAATTGGCTCCTACCATGTAATCTTTCATGATTTAAGGTGTCATGTTGACTTATGCTTTGCTTCTTCTTCTTTTTCTTCTTTTTTAGATTTCTAATTGGTTCTACAACCATAATCCTATTGTTTATTGTTTATTGAATCTCCCATCGTGCTGATTATTTTGATTCACTCTGTGTATTACAACATACTTTTTTAGCAGGTCTTTAAGATTGTGTTTATACATGTGAACCACATTAATTCTATGATTTTTTGGAAATTATTCCTCACATTCCTATGGAGGTTTTCATGCTTTTTCACATATAGTGCCAATTTTTATCTACTTCAATGTATGCCAAAGTGCAATTCACCTTTATAAATTATGCTGTATCTGAGAACATTTTTAATAAGTTTGCTCAATTCATCTGATGGATTTCAATATACTAATATGGCCTATTGCTTAATTCATATCTAAAATGCAACCATATATCTAACAGTGATTGGTAGTCCATCTGTGTGTATTAAAATTATTATATATTTCTGTAAACCTGGAGTTATCCATAAATTTGCTAAGAAAATGGAGGTTAAAACCCTCCAAAAATAATGTGCAATGTCTGCGTTTCATTTTAAAATCTACATGAAAGCATAAACCAAAAAAGGGAAAGAATATACCAAGAGAAATAGGAGTAAACCGGCTGAGGGGAGAGGTACAGAGAAAGGGTGATAGGTGGATTGGAGAAGGGGGAGGAAATAAGAGGATGAGTTGGTTACAGAGAAACCTAGATGGTTTTAAAAATGGGTTGGATACAAAACCTCACTTCTACTAAGTATCAATCGTCCTCTTAGAGAAATAGCTCCAGAACTTAGCTAAAAGGAGTATTTGAACTCAAACCAATATTTTGTGCTGATTCACAGATTTCTAAATTGAAAACGAAAAGTAGTAATCGTTCATTGGCAATATTTTCATTGATATCTGTCAGGACTATAAAACTGATCATCAGAAGGAGATATTACCTTTGCATGCATCAATGTAAATAACTTCTAGGAATGACTGTCATCTTGAACACACACACACACACACACACACACACAAATAAACTATGTAAACCTCTAGATCATTAGATTTCTATAGATTACATAGTATAAACAACAGAAAGAATACTTTATGTAAAAAGTAGACAATTAAGGTATAGCTACTTTAATTTTTAATCAATGAATTTGTGAGTTGGTATTGCTGCAAAAGGCTGACTGCAATGATCAATGTTATCCCAAGGCAAGAACCATTTTGAACAGCAGGATAATCCCAAAAGCAGAGTTAATCAATTGGAAACCAGCCATTTTTGTGTCTACTGAATGGTAATAGGGGTTTAATTAAGACAAATACATATGTGGGAGGACATTCCGGATGAGATTTGCTAGTGGGGCAAAATATTGACAGTTGCTATGCATGTTTCCTGAACAATTGCTTTCATCTACATATTCTAATAATGGTTTAGTTTTCTTATGATAGGAGGGACTCAGAAAGTTATGCTGTTTTACATATTAATATTAAATAGTATAATTGCATTTTAAAGGATTATATGGAATGTATAAATTGTGAACTTCAGTTGTTCTAATTTATTTCAGCTAAATATATTCTAAACTTATCACCAAAATGCCATAATGCACCTGAAGTTCATGCATCTGCATCTTTGCCAATTATTTACTATCCTGTATTCATTTCATTGCAAGGTTTAAAGGCATAAAAATTTCTGCATTTTAATTTACAAAGAAGGGGAAAAAGTAGTTGAAATGCATCAACATTTCTGTCCCAAAATTCTCTCTTTGTTATGAAGGTAATTGCTGTCCTTTTCCCAGTCTACCAGTTTTAGCTGAGCCCAGTCCTTTGCGGTAGCTGATGATGAACTTCGGTCAGAAAAGAAGCAGTGCAAAGTACCTGAAAGTTGGCAAAGAGTTTGAGGAACCTGGACATCAGGAAAGTGGGTCATCAGAGGAGATGTCAGTACAGCAACTGATAATCTAAGGGGATAATATACCAGGCAACAAAGGATAAGCTTCATTAGCGAAGTGTTATAGTATCTTTGGCTGTTCCACCCATTCTGCTGTTCTTTGTGGGGCTCTGTGCTGGTTCACCACCTGCCTCCCAAGTAAGGCTATGCAACAGGATGGGCCAAGCTGATAAACATACACTTTGTTATCTGCTCCAGGCTTCTTTATCTCCAGAAATTATTATTTAAGAAAATCATGAGGCTTCTCCTAGGGTTCCTGTCTCATCCCAGTCCTTGAGTGTGGTGAAGTCTGTGGAAGAATCCTCCTCTTTTGAGAAAGCCTCATCCTGTTCTGGAGCCAGACTGGGACAAGTCATGACCATCATTGACATTGCATTGGTAATTATGGAGCTTTCATGTTCACAGGCAGAGAACCTCTGAAAACCAGTTGCAGGGAAAAGTACTATTGCTTTTATGCTCTCGTAAGCTTCCTGGAGGTATCTGTCATTGGGTCCCCAAATGCTAGCCAAGATCGTATGATCCAGCAGGGCACTTTTTACATCAATATATGCATGAAAACTGGTAACAAAAAGGGAGGTAGCAATGCAAACAAATTATGTTAGAAATTCTAGTCAAAGCAGAATTTTGGAGAAATGGAGCATGGTCTGAGTGAACCCCAATCAAAATACTGGAATGAGGGAAATTTGCTCAACCACAGTTAGACTGGCTCTATACATATTAATCATCAAGTCTAAAGTATGTGGCAACAAATGCACATTTGCTACCCCGGGAATACATGGAAAATATATTTAGGCAGGAGGGTTGCGGGAGTGGGGAAATGGGTGTCTGTGACATTGCTGATGTCTCTACATCACTTCCAGGTATAAACATAGAGTTTCTGGTGATTCCTAGAGCTACCCATTGTAACTTCTGGGTTGTCCTCTAGCACAGAGGACACTGGCATTTTTTTTAATTCTCCTGCCACCGTTTGGAGTGGCAGCGGGCACTGCCAGAAATCAGTGGACATCCTCCCAACCCTAGGTAGCAAGTACTTGTTTTCTGCTTTGAAACTTTAAACAGTTAAGTATACATGGAAAACATGTTATTCGAACACATTATAGAATATTTATTTACCCAGATAGAGTTGGAAACTTTTGATATCAATGTTTTTATCTTGCTTGTTATGCTAATAATTGATAATTTATGCCTAGCGGTTGTCTTTCAGAAATGCAAAGCTCACATCAGCATTCAAAGCCATATGTTCTTTAGTCCAACAGACCATCATTTAACTAGCCTTGACAGTTTTTTTTTTTAAAAAAAACCCTTTAAAAATATCAATTCTATATTCCAATCACCCCTCCAATTACATCTTTTGGTCTGCTATTACTCAAAACATTTCTATAACGGCATTTTCCATAGAACTATAACAAGCATGGCATTTCCTGTTATGGGGTAAACAATATTTATCGTCAAGAATACCCTGAAAAATTGGACTATAGTATAGTTAGCAGGATTTAGTTTACAGTTTGGAGCAAGGCAATCATTGTTATAATGCAACATTTGTCATAATGGTGCAATATTCAGATTTTTAGCTGTGGCATTAAAGAGACTAATAGTACAATCCTAAGAACACTTGCTGGGAGTAACCCCCTGTAACAGACACCTTAATACTGATGTGTTGTCTTGGTCTTTGAACTCTTAATTGACAGGGAGTTCAAATAGAATTCAATGATTGGCAGTTGGGAAATGACAGTCTAGAGGTTGAAAGTTAAGGGATGGCAGCTGGAGTGAAAGGATCACAGTGGTGTAGGATCAAGAAGGATCCTGTGTGAGAGAAATGAATTGAGTGTCCTTCCCTGAGGGAAACAGCTCCAAAGGAAAGGGGATGATCCCTAATCAGTTTTAAGGAAGCAATCTGGGAAACTGTGGGCAAAAACACATGGTTGCTTTAGCCTGCTTTATTCCCTGTTTCAGCCAGGATTCAGCCAGGATCGAACACATGTGTTTCGCCGAACGTGCGTTCGATCCTTGCTGAATCCTGGCTGAAACAGGGAATAAAGCAGGCTAAAGTGACCATGCATTTTAGACCTGTGTGTTTTGTTCCTGGCTTAACCAACATTAGAAATATTGTTTCAATGAAGCTTATGTCAGTTCAACTAAGCAGTGACTGCCAAGAGTTCTTTATCTCAATCTATTGCAAAAGTAACAAATACCTGTTTGAAAAAAACATCAGCTACATTCTGACAACAGAATAACAACTGTTTATAAATATCCTAAATTTCCCCTTCCTCTTGCTGTTTTGCCTGCCCAGTTTATTCCTGAAACCACTCTGACAATCTGACTTTATCCTTTCCCCAAATAATAAAAATAAAACAGTTTTATGTTTATAATTCAATAAGCCTCTCATGTGCCAAATGTTTACTTAGACAAATAAAGGTTTTTTGGTGGATTATTCATCTTCCTAAGTGTGGGACAGAAAAACAATGTATGAGACTTTTCATACATCTCTGGAGTGAGGAATAAAACATTAAAGGTTCATCATACCCCCATTGAACAGAGCTGAGTGGGATAATGAGTAGACCTACTTAGGTTGGCCCTCTTAACATTTGAAAATGGAATGCTCCAATCCATCTAGAGGTTATACACATGCAAAAACAGACATTTGTGTGCATACATATCCTTTTCTATTTGGATATGGAGTCCTATAGTTGCTCTGCACATGAGTTTCTGTACACAGTCCAGCCAAGGCTTTCCAATCAGTTGTTCCCTAGTATTCAGAGTATCTGATCCCATCTACACCCATGCAGCTCCACAACAGTTGCATGTGGATTTGGATTGAAACGAAGGTCTATAAGCATATTTTCATATTGTCTCTCAAATCTGTTCTTGCGTATTGTAATGCTTATTCCATTTTTTTCTGCTTCAGAAGTATGTGTGTATGCCCAGAGTGGATTTTAAGTAAAAAATGCTTCATGGTTTAAATTGACAAGTATTGCAACAACACTTCTACATTTAACATACAGCTTCCAAAGGCTACCAATTTTAACATTACAACAGCACCCTTTAATTCTTAAAGTAGCTAGCTTGATAAAGATATTAGTTTTGTTTTGATCAAAAACATTTCTAATCTTTTATGCTCTCTGCTGTTGCCTCCACACTTTCCCAATGCTAACTGCATTCTCTCATATCTTCAATTTACCTTTTTATTGGAAGATAGAAAATAGGATTATTGATACAGCAGCAGCACCATCGTTTTCTGCTCAGCAGGCTGCTTTTGCATTGAAGAGGCTTTTCTAGACTGCTTTGACACAACAAGCAGTCATGAGAATAAACAGGACAGCTGACTTAAGTCTGTTGTCATATAAGCCAATAGTACTGGCCTATTCATACTAAAAAACAGCTAAGCCTTATTCAAAGCCATATTGTGGAAAAAAGAGGGAGTGTCATAAGGTCTAGTTATCTGCCTGGTTTCCAAATTACTACACAAATCCCAAAGCAGTTGAGTACTTTATCTCAAAGGACAGCTTTCTGGCATGTGCTACAAAGAATAAATTGAAGGAGTCCCTCAGGTCATGGCAGAAAAATGAATGAGAGTTTTAATATTCATAAACAAAAGTTAAGCTGAAAAGAGAATAAACTGTGTGCTATACTGTGATATCATGCATTATTAAAACGGACAAAACCAGAATAAAGTATTTAAATTTCTTTGGGCTGATGGAATCTCACATGAATAAAAATAATAATACGACAAAATTTAGGAAGATTACCTGTTTTACTAACATATAAACATTTGCTATTTTGTGCATTCTGGTTTTATGATTTCTAGAAGCTTAAAATTTATCAGAGTATTATAGCATACCTAAAAACTGGTGAATACACCAGGGTGTAGAGTACAGGAGAGAGGCTTGTACATCTTGCAATGTATGTGAGCCTTTTGGTTTAAGCTGAAATCTATGCAAGTAAACTGTGTTTGCAATACCTGGCTATTTATATTTTACAGGTGATAGGATATAAGAGTGGGGTCTACACCAATTACTTATGCTTAAACACATAGGATCTGCTTAGAGTTACTAAACTCTGTGTGGTCGGGGAACTCCTAGAATTACAACTAATCTCCAGTCAGCAGAGATCACTTGCCCGAGAGAAAATGGCTGCATTGGAAGGGGAACTCAATGGCATTATGCCCAGCTGAGGTTCATCCCTGGACTCCAACCCCCAAATCTCCAGGAATTTCCCAGCCTAGAATTAACAAACCTAGATTTGCTTCATACTAGAGACTCTGTCTGGCAAAAGGGGAAGGTGTGAGGTTGAGGTTTACTGTCATATCCTACTATGTATGAAAAGTGTACATGTTTAGTTAGACCTGAGAGTAATTCAAGGCACAGGACCAGAGACACAAAATAGGATCAACACCAAGTCAAGGACCAGAAGCCTTAGTGAATAGTTCCCAGTGTAAAGGTCAAAGACAAGATGCAGGGTTGAGATCACAAATTAGACATGCCAAGTAGTTGGTGGTAAACATACCATCTTTGAGAGCTATGATTATTTATGAGCTGAGTCTTGGATTAGTTTGTCTTGCTTTCACCATTTCCCACCTGAATTGAGCATTGTGCTGAACAGCTCTATGGTTTGTGCAATGGCTGTGTTGATGAAGTTTTGTTTCTTCCTGCTTTGCAGCTGTTTTTGTTGATGGAGTTTTGTTTCTTGCTGCTTTGCAGCTGTTTTTGTACTTATACAATAGATGGAATCAAATTTCTTGTTGGGTCACAATTGGGTCCCATAAATTGATACTGAGGAATCATTTCTCCTATATGGCTGTGTGACGATGTGCATGTACAAACTACTGTCGATCCAGACAGATAGGCAGCCATTAATGTTGAGTCTCATTACACACAAAATGGTAATTAAAAACAACAACCACACAGTGGGTTTTTTTTTTTTTGCATAATTAAGGCCAATCAAACTGACTTTTTGCATAATTAAGGCCAATAGAACTGGTTTATGATTGAGGCCTCTGCTTTCCAGTACAGAAAGTTCCCATACTTTTTACAGGAGAATTGTGGGGAGGATGTTGTTTAATCCTTAACAAATGCTTTCTCACTGCCACAGCTGTCATGAGTAACCAGGCAGACTCTGACATACCAGAAAGCCGGTGTGGTGTGTAATAATTGCAACTAGGAACAGGGAGACCCAGGTTTGAATCCCTATTTTGCTATGAAAGTGTGCTAGGTGTCTTTAGGTCAGTCACATATACTCAGCCTTACATACTGCACAGAATTGTGTAAGGACAAAATGGATGCAAGGAGAATGATGTAAGCCACTTTTGGGTCCCCATTGGGGAGAAAGATGGTGTATAAATGAAGTAAACAAATTTTAAAAATGTCAGTGACTAAGACAACAGGGAAATAGAAAAGTATCCTATGGTTCTACAGAAGACTCAAAGCCCCTAATATTACTGTATTATTTAACTTTTATGAAGCTTTGCTGTTCCAGAACTCCAGCAAGGGCACTGACCACCCTTCCTGTGTTGAGAATAATTTTCCTTTCTGTTTAGCCAGGCCTTTTATTCTGATCAGATTTTTGGGACCATTGGTTTAAAAGTTTTCGGTATCAGTATATGAGGAATATAATTTTGTTGAATAGTTGCTCTTTTCTATTTTTAATATTAATTTGTATTTCATCTTGTTTTCTATGATCACTTGATGATTACCGGCAGTGAAAGATGCTTTAGAAATATTGACATCAAATTGCCTTTGTGGTTTAAATTAGATACATGTAAGACAAAATGAAGAGGCCTCCCTTAGACACATTTAGACATTTCAATGGGAATCAGTCATAAGGAAATAAAAACTGGAAAATCCATTAATAATTTTAGATGTTTTGACTAACTCTTTTCTAGTAATTAATACTTATGCATTTAGGAATGTCTTGCTGAAAAGTCTGATCAATTATTACAACTGCAGTTTCATAAGCAGCAAGCATGACTAATGCAGTTTTTTTTAAATGAAGGAATTTTCTAGCTTCTGAGTAAAAGCAACAATAAAGCATATAATTCACTTCTTCCAGCCACTTCTATCCTCCACCCCCCCCCGTCCCCCGGCTAGGTATTGGCAAAAATTGTCCTTCCTGCCATTAGTAGAAATGTACTGTCAAATCCAAGCCACTATGTGCATATTACCATACATACTGGATTTGGCCTCATATGGAGATTTTTTTAAGTAACAATTTATTTTAGTACATTAAATAATCATTTGGAAGACTTAAATTAGAGATAATGCAAGTGGCCACCTTACCATCTCTCTAATGATAGAGTCTTTATTCAAGCATTTCAAAGCGGTTTTGTCAAATGGAAAGCCTGTGCTTCTGTTGGAAAGCAAAACATGCCCCCAAGTATGGTGGGATGTATGGTGGGATCCCCCAGTGGAGGTCAGGAATCCCCCCACCCCCAGGTCCCATTGCCTGCCACCACTTGGAGCAGCAGCAGGAGATTTTTTGTTTACCATAGAATTTTCAGCAATTACTAGAGTTACCCTTTTTCACTTCTGGTTAAAAACGTCTACTACGTACATGAGGCTGCATTAAAAAAAAGTAATTCTGTGATGTGCACCCCCCCCCCCAACCCTTGCACTGGGTGCCATGCACTACCTGGCAACCTTACTGGGAAGCAAATGGAACAAACTTGCTGGTCCTTTCATGTGCCAACCTTGTCTGGTCAGTGCTTTCGTGGGAGTGCTCTTAGGAAGGTCATATATGCTCCTTTGAATAGTGTAGAAGAAAGGTGGAATGTAAATGTTATGAATAAATGGATAAGAATAACTTCTTCAAAAGAGGGAAAACATTCTTTATAATGTCAAAGCATCAGAAAAATGCTAGGTAAAGGAGAAACTCCATTTCTGTGTTGTCTGTGGTCAAAATCCTGTAAAGATAGCATGAAAAAAATGTCAGCATATTTCTTCCATTCCTTTTACTTTCTCAAACTGTATATTAATTTTATTTCATTGGTATTTGTCTAGAAGCTCTATTTCTCCGAATTGATTGTTCCCACTATAAAGTACTGATCTGGAACAAAACAACTTGGTGCTCTTATGTTTATTCTTTGATATCATCATTATGAAAAGTGCTTCTGATGGAAAAGAGAGGGGAAAGTCTCCAAAAATGCATTAAGTGCTTTTATTCATGGCCTGTCATAACAATAAAAACTGGGTGGCAGTATGTATTTAAACAGATTACTAAAATAAACATTCTTAAGCTACTGCAATCTAAGCACAATGAAAGAAACTGAAAAAGGTAAAACCTCCAAAAATAGTCTACAGTTCTTTAATAACATTGATGTAGAGCATTATCTGTTTTTACACATGCTAATCCTGGATCTACAATAGTCCCCCGTAAATATAAATATATATGTACAGAGAACTTTATTTTGTGTGTGTTTCAGGACACTATTGCTTTAACTTTTTTTTTAGTAGACATTCCAATTCTGGAATGTTTTTCCTGTAGCTACCATTTTCTAAATCGGTAGATATGGTTATTTTGATATTTAAAATTCACATAGGATGCTAAACTTGGTGTCAAAATATATGTTTTTTGAGATAGATAAAGCCAAATACACTATTATATTAGTCACAGAGACAGCCATTTTTCCTGCAACTGCCATATTGCAAGACGGAGGATCTTTTTTCACATTCTTATAGGATGCATACATTGGTGTCAAACTATATATTTTTGGGGTTGATAAAACCAAATATACTATTCTTTTTGATGTAAAAAAAAAACAAAGGATTTTTTAAAGGTTTGTAATGTATGTGGGAATGATAAATCCAGAGAAACTGTTTTTTTTTAATATCTACCATTTAATAACTACCATTTTAATATCTACCACATGATATCTACCATTAGCCGCTCATTCTGATGCAGTGTTTTTAACTGAAACAAATTATGGAGACATCCTCCTGCCAACATTAGTAAACAGAAGGGGAAGTAGATTCAGATCATGAGAACCCAGAAATACAGAGAGACGCCTAAACAGTAAATCCCAATTGCAGCAAAATGTTTTCCTTTTAATTATCATGGTGCAGTGGTTAAGATCAGTGGTTTGGAGTGGTGGTGGACTATGATCTGGAGAACTTGGTTTGATTCCCCACTCCTCCACATGAGCGGCGGACGCTAATCTGGTGAACTGGATTTGTTTCTCCACCCCTACACATGAAGTCAGCGGGGTGACCTTGGGCTAGTCACACTCTCTCAGCCCCGCCTACCTCACAGGGTGTCTGTTGTGGGGAGGGGAAGGGAAGGTGATTGTAAATTGGTTTGATTCTTCCTTCAGTGGGAGAGAAAGTGGACATATAAAAACCAACTCCTCCTCCTCCTCCTCCTTCTTCTTCCCGTCATTGGCTAGTGGTCACCATTTGTTCTTGTAATATATGTTTCCCCAGATAAATATAAGATAATGCATATAGGATGGTCACAGTATCCTGGTGTCAGTGTTTGGGAACCTTGAGAGTGGGGCTTAGGGTACAAGAGCAAACCTCAACCTCGCACCTTCCCCTTTTGCCATACAGAGTCAAACAATAGTAAAACAATAGTAGATGTGAACACTTACCTTGGGAAGTAATAGTGATATGGTTCATGGACTTCACTTGTCACATATGGAGACTGTACCCTCTGACCTTGAGATTTTGTATGATGACTGATCTATTATATGGTATTTGTATTGTATTTATATGGGAGATTTTGCATGTATAACATTGAGTTGGTTTATGTTTATCGTTATAGTTGTAGTAAGAGTACATAGCGTAGGAATATCATCATTAAATGTGCAACCTTGACATGAAAACTTGGTTATAATGGGTTGTTTTTGTTAGAATACAAGCCCTGGAGGTTGGCAACTACAGAATTTCAGTCCAGAGAAACCCTCGAGATTGGCAAACACTCTTTTCTCCAGGCCATTCCTGGAGGGTGGCAACAGAGAATTTTTTCTCCAGGCCAGCCCTGGAGGTTGGGAACTGAGGTTTTTTCCTCCTTAGGTTTGTCCAGAAGGTAGTAACAACATAACTTGCAACTTAGATTTTGCAACTTGATTTACACTATAATAGGTTGTTTTTGCTAGAACATTCTAACAACCTAGGTTCTTCTTTTTGAGGTGATTACCTGGAGGTAGGCAACCTTAATGCCAGGTGCAAACCTCACACAATAGGAAAGATATTACCTCCTTTTCATTTGTGTTCACACTCTCCTTGCAATAGGTATGCTATTCACACCAGAGTTTGAAAAACAAACTCCCTCCTCAAGGCCAGAGGGCCAGGTAATCTCATCAACACACCTATGACTCTCCCTTTGTCTTTCCTGGGAACAGGTCTCAGAATATCTTTCTACATCTAAAAATCTAGGGAAGATATTTAGCAACACTTAATCATAACCACTAGGGTATTGTCTCATACCTTCCCTCGTCTTCCGGTCTTTTCTCACCCTAATGATTAATTTCTTCAAGAAGCAATCAGCCTCTGACCACTCTCAATGACCACCATTGCTGGTGTAGTCACTTTGCTCCAGGGCAGAAATGGGATATAAATATAGCCACCTTTGGCCATGGTTCCTTTCACTTCGTTTAGATCCAAATGCTGTGCACTGCACTACTGCTGTGCCGCTCTTTCCTAGCAAGAGATGCTGATTGTTGATCATGCCAAGCAGCTGCTACCTCAGAAGTCTTCCTCCTAATTGGACAGGTAGTTAGTTATAAATCCCCTCTATCCCTTTTACCTATAGACCTTGTGAGTGTGTATGCTTTTACATTGTGTTTTTGTGTGCCCTTGTACCCCTTTAAGTCCCTTTAATAAAAACATTTTCTGTTGATACAAACATTCCTTTATTGAAAGCTTTCCCCACTGATCTGCACATCCCTCATATACATTATAAGACCCCCGTGGCGCAGAGTGGTAAGCTGCAGTACTGCAGTCAAAAGCTCTGCTCACGACCTGAGTTTGATCCCGACGGGAGTCAGTTTCAGGTAGCTGGCTCAAGGTTGACTCAGCCTTCCATCCTTCCAAGGTTGGTAAAATGAGTACCCAACTTGCTGGGGGTAAAGTATAGATGACTGGGGAAGGGACTGGCAAACCACCCCATAAAAATAGTCTGCCTAGTAAACGTCGGGATGTGACGTCACACCATGGGTCAGGAATTACCCATTGTTTGCACTACCTTTACCTTTTACCATATACATTGGGCTAAGATTCAACTTTAAAAATCTCTCATGTCTCCATAGCTAAACGAAGTGTCTCCATAGCTATATTCCCCACTAAAACCTGGAGACCCCCATTTAATTCCCTTAACAGCAGTGGCCAATCAGTTGCCCTGGAGGTCTAACAAACAGGTCATAGAAGCCAAGGGCTTCCCCAGATGCTGTCACTTAGTACTGATATTCAGAGGTTTGCTGCCTCTGACTAATGCAAAATAGTATAATGGTATATTGGCACCAGTTCCAATTTTTGTGTGTGTGACTGCAGCAAGATGGAGGCTGACAACTGTAATTATGCTTTCAAGCATGTGCAAGAAACCAGTATAATAGCATGAAATGGTCACATCTAAACAGCTCACTGAACAAGCAGCTCCATGCTCACTACTGATGAACAAGATATCAGCCAAAATGGTGGGTGCTCAAGCATCTCTAAGCTGAGTTCAGAGGATGTGCATCACCTCTTCAATTGAGATATAAACTACAAAAACTTACCTAGAATATCCAGTGACTTTCTTAGAATATATGGCAACACACTATCCAACCTGTTTTATCTGAAGATAACCAGAGAGGGGAAACTATGCAAAATTTGAACAATTTAACCATCTGAATAATGCAAACTTGGCAGTCCAAGTCTGCAATCCTAAGAACGCTTTCCTGGGAGTAAGCCCCGTTGAATAATATGGGACTTACATCCAAGTAGATCTGCTTATGATTTCTTCCCAAGTGCACTACCATATACTTTCAGATAACAGGGTTTGTTTCAACAATGCATGGTGGGACAGTTCAAATGAATGGTCTGCCAATCTAATTTATCTCGCACATAGGTATCCCTTCCCCATTTATCTTTATGAGATAGGTTAGGCTGAGAAAGAGTGACTGGACCAAGATCACCCAGTGAACATAGTTCAGAATGAGAATTTGAAAGTTGGTCTTCCCATTCCTAGTCCAACATTCTAACCAATACACCACTCTGGTTCTTGCAAGACCAGATTAAAAGATCAGAGACCTCCTGTGATACTACGGTTGCTAACCTCCAGGTACTAGCTGGAGACCTTCTGCTATTACAACTGATCTCCAGCTGACAGAGATCAGTTCACCTGGAGAAAATGGCCTCTTTGGCAATTGGACTCTATGGCATTGATGTCTCTCCCCTCCCCAAACCCCACCCTCCTCAGGTTCCATCCCAAAAACCTCCCACCAGTGGTGAAGAGGGACCTGGTTGCCAGGTCCCTCTTCTCAACTAGTGGGTGATTTTGGGTGCGGAGCCTGAAGAGGGCAGGGTTTGGGGAGGGACTTCAATGCCATAGAGTTCAATTGCCAAAGCTGCCATTTTTCTACAGGTGATCTGATCTCTATTGGCTGGAGATCAGTTGAATTAGCAGGAGATCTCCTGCTACTACCTGGCAGTTGGCAACCCTACTGCCAACCCTATGTGAGACTGCCAGTTCATCCAAGAAACAGATGATCTTTTATATGTTTACTGATCCCACATTCCATTGTTCTCATGAATAGACTGCTCATATAAATATTTTGTTTAGCTGAATCTCCAATATATCATAAGAGCTGACACTGATCTTTAAAAAATGGACTCTTCCATATTACTAGTGTGAAAATGTGGAAAAAAATCTGTCTATATTCTTAAACACACACCACAGAATCAACTGTATAATTTTGTTGTGCCTGCATTAATTTGGAAACTTTCATCCTTGACACAAGCTGCCAAGTAAACAATACCCAAGCAATCTTATCTAAATTGAGTGTTAGCTGATTTTCATTAAGTCAATTTGTTTCTTTCAGAACCAGAGCATGAAGAATAGTGTTGATCTTTTAGTTCTCTTATCAGATGCCTGCAGGACAATATCATCAGCATACATGTAAATAAAAGATTTATCACAGAAATGTGAATATGTATATACAGTAAGAAGTTTACTTCCAGTATTGATGATAATATCTAGAAGAACAGGTCCATCTGGGTTCTTAAATTACTGCCTTTCCTCTCTCAACAAGATAACAATCACCAGTATTCTTGAGTTCTAATACCTAATTCAGGGGCAAAAAGGCTTAGAAGAGGCTGCGATGAGCTCATCTACTTGCAAAATCTTCTTGAGTGGTGTGTCAAGGTTTTATATTTTGAGGCTCTTATCTAAGGAGAGAAATATTTAACTTGCAAAATGAAAGGCCTATAATGTCACTTGAGCTATGAACAAGAGTCATTAAAAAGAATATGAAGAAGCACATGGACATTGCTGATTTGAGAGAGAGAGAGAATTATTGTTTTCCCAGTCTGCAGTATAGAAAGAACAGTCTTTTCACCTATTAAAGCCATTGTTAAAATGGGAAGCAAAATTTACAGCCATTTCCACACAGCACAATGTCTCTGAATGAGAATGAAAAAGACTGATCACTACTAATTACATTTGTGGGTCTGATGCAGTATGCTTTATGGAATAGGTTATTACTAAACAAAATATTTTGAGTGTATAGAATGAATTGTAAATAAGGTGTAATTATGATGAGTTGTCAGTTGAACCACGGCTGTGCAGAGGAATCACTTTAGCAATTTCCAAAAAATATAGTATAGCTGCCATCTAGCAGCACTGGGTCTTTCTTTCTTTTTTATTTTGGAGACTGCCATAAGTCAGGGTTGATACTTTCATCAGTCTATCACAGATATTTACAGAAGATAAGCATTTTCTACAGGCTTCTGGGATCCAGAGAACAGATGAAAGAAGCATGAATTACATGGAATTATGACAAGACAGAGTGTATTCATACATCTTACGTTAATACTAGCAACTTGCAAGCCAAAGATGCATTTCAATAGGAAATATGAATCAAGAAATCAAAATGCCACCCAGTTGCAAGTTGCCACAGCTGTTGATTTAGGTTACAACTGTCCCACAATGTATACAGAACTTACAGACTGTTATTCCAACACGGATATTTGGCTCCTGTAGTATCCTGGTTTCTCTTTTTTCACAGGAATACATAGTGCCTAGAAGACTTCCTCTCATATCCAAATGCAAGTATCTCTCCTTTTTTTGGTACAATCATAGCATGATTCCTACAGGGAAGCCTGCCTCATCTAATGCTCACTGGTAGCCATAGTTATGGACAAGCAGGGTGAAGTGGAAGCCCAAAGAGGGATGCAGACTGTTTGTACGTAAGGCTCATGGGGAAAAGATGTTCATCTGTTTCCCTTCAAAATGACCATCTGGATGCATCACAGGGACACGTGCTTTGGGAGTAGGTCTTATCTTGCCTCAGGACAGAAAATGCTCATTATTTTTGTTGTTTTCAGTTGAATGAGTGGGAAAGAGTTACATTGAACAGTGCTGTGCTGTTCAATCAGGATCGAAATCTTAAATATTTCACTTCAACACAAGGAAGTCTGATAATAATATTGACTCTGAAAATATTGTATACATTGATTCGTAGCCACGACAGTTGCATTCACTTTACTTCCTCAATTAATATCAGCCAATTGTAAAGGAGAAACAGAAACAATAAAGAACAGCAACAAAACCAGTGTTGTGTAGAGCTTTGAATGTTGGCCAGGGATCAAGGCCATAACTATGGGGGTTGAGGAGGGCAGCTGCCGCCTCTCTGGCATGCAAAGTGGGCGGCAGAACTGCCTCTCCTACCTAGCCCACTCCTCCTGTAGAAGAGGCAGTTTTGCTGCCTTCTCTGCATGCCACAGAGGCAGCGGCTGCCCTCCTCCCACCCCCACCCCCCACACACATGGCCCTGCCAAGGATCTGGGAGACAGAGATTTCAATCCCCACTCTGCAATGGGAGTTCGCTAGATGACCCTGGGCCACACTCTTAGCCTCACCTACCTTTCAGGGTTGTTGTGAGGATAAAATGGAGAAGGAGAGAATGATGTAAGCTACTTTGAGTCAATTGGAGAAAAAGCTGGGGGACAAATGAAATAAACAAATAATAAAAATAAATAAACGTTAGCAGATATTAATAAAGCATAGCATAAAGATAGAGTGGAATTATATGAAAAGAAAACAACATTACATTTTAATCCTTTAAAATCTCCATGCCAGTGTGCCAATGACTCAAAGCAATGCTGAAATTATTTGTTTTAAAACATGGCATGTTACCCATTGTTAGGGTTGCCAGGTCCCTCTTTGCCTCCGGTGGGAGGTTTTTGGGGCAGAGCCTGAGGAGGACGGTGTTTGGGGAGGGGAGGGACTTCAATGCCATAGAGTCCAATTGCCAAAGTGGCCATTTTATCCAGGTGAACTGATCTCTATTGGCTGGAGATCAGTTATAATAGCAGAAGATGTCCCGCTAGTACCTGGAGGTTGGCAACCCTACCTATTACATATTATATGTATCAGTTAAGACAAGCACCTCACCTTCTTAGTGATTTTGTACAACAGGAGAAAGTGGATGTTCCAAATACTCTTTTTAAAGGAATCAATAACAGCAGTTGTTATGTCAACTCAAATGTGCACACTGCAGAAATCAGAAACAGTCCTTGGCACACACCAAAGGACTGATGGTTCATGAAACCTCAGTAAGGAAGCATTCCCTTAAGAGTAATTGGATATTTAATTGCTTATACAACTTGCTTTGTCTTCAGTCACTCAGTACAATTAGATGTGAATCTAGTAATTCCTTAGAAACAAACAAGATTTTCAGGGCATAAGCTTTTGAGAGTCAAAGCTCCCTTCATCACAGACTGATGTATCTTTGACTCCAAAAACCTATACCACCCAAATCTTGTTGGACTCTAAAGTGCTACTGGACTCGAATTTAGCTCTTCTACTGCAGACCAACACAGTCGGCCACCCTCTGAAATTATCCTCAGAACAACTAAGAGCAGATGATACAGAAATTAGTCTGGGGAAGAGGTGGTAGAGGGGGGACATGATTGCTCTCTTTAAGTATTTGCATGGCTGTCACTTAGAGGAGAGCAGGAAGTTGTTCCTGTTGGCAGCAGAGGACTTGCAATAATGGGTTTAAATTGTGGACGGAAAGGTACTGGCTGGATATAAGGAAACAAATTTTTACAGTAAGAGTTGTTTGAATGTGGAATCAGCTACCTGGGGAGGTGGTGAGCTTCCCCGCACTGGCAGTCTTTAAGCAGAGGCTGGACAAGCACTTGTCAGGAGTGCTCTAGGCTGATCCTGCACTGAGCAGGGGGGTGGACTAGATGTATGACCCCTTCCAACTCTATGATTCATTTATCTTGAAATTAGTTTAATGTGACTACAGGATCAGACACACTTTTATGGTGAAAATATTATTGACTCGTTAGTCTTGGTATATGTAGTGAGCATATACCAAGACTAATGAGGCCATAATTTTTTCACCATAAAAGTGTGTCTGATCCTGTAGTCACATTAAACTTGTCAGGAAACAAAAAGGCAGATCATTACTGCATTAAAAGTAACTACACTCAGGATAAATGAATCTATTCATATCTACAAACTCATTGCCTTTATCACCTCAGGAAGCATGCTTGTTTTTGTGCACTAATTTTTCCTCAGTACTAAAGATATGATCCTTGATAAATTCTTTAACCACTTAGAAGCATCACAACAACAATTACTGGAAATGTTTCATTTTCCTGTAATATTTTGTTGTTATCCTCTTCAGACACACTCACACAGAGTGAGTGAGTAGAAAACCACACGGGCATTTAGTGTCGGCAGTTAGACTGCTGTATCTATTAAGGAGGAGGTTCAGTTTTCAGCATGTTTTCCAATAAGAGCCCATCCCAAGGGATGAGACATGAGGAATAGAATGAAAGTGGTTAAGTCAATACAAGATTGACTCCATTACTCTTGCCATCTGTTTATCATGGGCCTTGCTAAAGTTGTTCTGCTCTCTTTTATTGACTGAGGAATATTAATATTGCTTGACAACTGCTTGGTGTATAGAATAAATGGTTATCTCATTCTGTTGCCTAACAGCTGTTGATTCATCCATGCTAACATGTTCATGAAACATCAATCATGTATTTAAAATGTGAACAGCTCTCACTGTACATGTGGTGGGAGAATATTGGACAATATAGAAATACAGCTGGTAGGAGTTAATGACAGGGCTGTACAAATAACATTCTCTCTGCTTTAATGAACCACACATTAATCACATTGCAAAGATGACTTCTTCTCCACTAGCTAAAATTCCCTGCAGTTGTGCAGATAAGCACACTAACTTGAACATAAAGGGAAGAATTTCCAACCTTGATGGTTAATATCAAACTTTTGTAGCTATCCTCATGCAGGAAAAAAGACTGAAACAGAGAGAAGTAAGCCAAAATATGTAATATATGTGAATCCATCCCAATGGACGGGACATGAAGAATGAAACTTGTAATTCAATACAAGATGGACTCTTGCTGATTATTATGCTGCAAATGTGGGTTTTTCATTAAAGAGTAAATGATAACAATATGGAGACAGAAATGTAAAGAATCATTGGACTGGCTAAAGAGAGTTTGCTAAAAAATAACAAAATAATTTTCAAAGAAGTTAAATGCTAGTAGAGGCAGTAGGTAGCTCCCAACTGTTGTCCTCTGCAAGCACCAATTTTGTAGACATAAATTCAGGGCATACACCATAATGTTCCAATTATTAGACTAGAAATAACCTGTCCATTGACAACTTTGGAGAAAGTATGAACCAAGCAAGCCAGTATATTCTGAGATGCAACAAAATGGATATTTGATCATTCACTGTGCTGCATGATGCCACTGTACAACTCATACAACATTCCCTTTTATTATCAAATCACCTCTTTCTCTGAGTGCAGATAAGATCCACCAGAAACTAAGAAGAAATGAAAGCAAGGAAGAAGAATTTCTGAATTCTTTGAAGCTTGCTGAAAGGACAATACAAGAGACTCTATACAACCAGTTTTGCTGCTTGAGAAAAACGAAACAGGAGTCCCCTTTAACCACCCCAAAAGGCTATGCTGGAGATTATGGGACCTTTATTTACAAAAGCCATATGGATTGGCATCTATAGTAAGGAGGAGAATTGGATGGAATTGAGTGGAAAAACTGGCTGGATCCAACACAAGATTTTTATGTTGATGTACAATTTTCCCATGTTTTTCAAGACCACAGATGAAGGTTTAGGCACATGCACCTTGTTTGGAGAAGGGCCACTACTTCTTCAGACTTGGGAAGTTGGCAACTTCCAGTTAAGCCATTATCTGAATAAGAATATTATAAGTCTAATGACTAGTTGATATACCTTTTATTAGTCTGTCCTCTATTTTTTCATTGCAAAACATATTTTGAGCAGATTGATTGGACCAAGAAATAGATAGAGATAGAGACATCCCACTGGTTCTTGTAGGTTATCCAGGCTGTGTGACCGTGGTCTTGGTATTTTCTTTCCTGACGATTCGCCAGCAGCTGTGGCAGGCATCTTCAGAGGAGTAACACTGAAGGACAGTGTCTCTCAGTGTCAAGTGTGTTGGCAGAGTAATATATATAGTCAGAAGGGGGTTGGGTTTGAGCTGAGTCATTGTCCTGCAAAAGTATCAAAGGTAATGTGCTAATCATTGCCCTGTAAGTATCAAGATAATGTGCTAATAAGGGTGTGGTATGTTAATGTGGAACCATTGTATCCTGAAGTGATCTGTTAACATGTGGAATCCTGGATAACCTACAAGAACCGATGAACTCTGACCGTGAAAGCCTTCGACAGAGATATCACAGTTTGGGTTTTGAAGTGTTATCATAGTTTCCTTAACACAATATTATTTCCCCTTATATACAATTATTCCAGATGACTAAACAGACTAGGAAAATCATTCATATACTGTATCCTGAGATTTTTCATTAAAGGAACCCAAGATTGCCCAGCCACAATACCTTTCATACACAAGTGAATGAGAGAGAGCTTCTGACTACCTCTCAGGCTCCAAGACACTGTTTTGTTTATTTGTTGCATTTATATCCTGCCCTCATTCCTGGTAAGCTGGGCTTTTGGTGTATAAGAAGCAGGACCTGGACTGGTTCTTGTTCTCCCTGTAGTCGTGATCTCAGAGATGGATGGGAAGGGGTAGCAGAAGCAAAGGAATGGGTGTATTTGGGAAAGCACTTGAACTACCCATTCTTCTCTACTTATCAACTGATCGGCTTTTAGTAGGGTTGTGCATATTGATAAACCAGGACAAAAAAACAAACCCACAATTAGCCATTTTGGTAAATGTTGGGTTTACTGAAAGCCAAAACCTAGGGATAAAACCGAAGCTGTATAGGCTATTTCTGGGTTTGGCTATTTGCCTTTGCTCAGAAATCTCTGTGCTTTCTCCCCTTTTTCTTTCATTTTAATTGGTTTTTTAGGGCCCGATAGTTGGGGCCCTTTTGAGATAGGGTTATTTAAAAGAAGGGGGTCGCCTATTCCTGTCCAGAGAGATATACCCTCCAACTAAGTGAGCTGGTTTCAACAGCCACCCACTAGGCTTCCGAAGGAGATTTCTTTATCCATGTGGATGAGCAATCTCCTTCAGACAGCCCCAGGGTCATGACTTGGCTCTGATATCACCCACCCCCCATGAAAACCTGCTTTCCAAAAGAAGGTTGCCCTGAGTAGAGGCTTCATTTCCCCACACCGTGACCATCTCTTGGAATCAAATTTTTCATGACCACAATAAAGGACTGCTCACAGGATGTCATTTGCCACTAAAAGAAATGTTTTCCGTGCCTTATTTCTCTTACATTTAAGCCTTTTCCCTCCGTTTGGAAGCTCATTTGCAGGGGCATCATGCAAAGCGACCCAGAAACAAAGGCAGACCCCAGATTTTGAGGTGCCAGCCTGGAATCAGCTCTTTCCGCCTGTCCTCAGCAACGCTGAATTTTTGAACCTGAAAACTGATGGACAGCTTGGCTCACAAATGCTTGGAGGATGGGGGCAACCACTTGTGGGCCCATAAAATCGGACCCCCTGTCCCAAAGTTTACCAAATTTTGGGGACCGCTGAAGGAGAATCCCTTGCAGCCATGCTGCAAATTTTGGGACTCTACCTCCAAAAATGCCCCCCCAGGATCTTCCAAAAATTCCCATTTACTATAATGGGCCTGAATTTTTCAGGAAACCCAAAAATAAACTGAATACCCATATTCACCAATACCCATATTTACCAGTATTTGGCTTACTTTGGGTTTACCCCCCCCCCACAAAAAAAATGGGCCCAATGAACCCGAACCCAAAATTTACCTTTTTTTTTGCACGACCCTAGCTTTTAGTGATTATACTATTTGAGAAAGCAGAGTCTTACCAATGTTGTAAGAGACTTATTAGCTTCTAAGGTGCCACAATGCTGTTGCTGGTTTCGCTGCAAAAAGAAAAAAAAAAACATGGCCATTATCTCAAATCATAAAGCTACCTTAAAGCATCTGTTACCTAAAAAACAGAAACTGCGAGAGTCAGTATAACTTTAGTGCTCATGGAAAGCAGTTTTCCTTCTAAATACAATAATTTCTTTGCCTCATTTTTCTGATGATTGCTATAGATCAGGTAAGAGAACATGGAAGACCTCTGACCTTCTATGCCTCTCACATGAAAATAGCAAGAATAATTTCTGTTGAACAAGATCCTTAATTGTTGCATCTATATTCTTCACACTGTAAAGAACACATCAGCAGCAACCAATACTTTCTGCCTTCCAGCTCTTAACCTAAGCATTACAAGTCAGTCTAAATCCTCATGATCTTAACTTGAAAGGATAAATGGATGAACTGCCACGAATGAGTCTTAAACATCTCTGAAATTCTGATGCTCATTATACACCTTTCCAATTCTACTGCAACCTTTCTTATAATTAGCCCAGGTGCTAATGGAAATTTCTACCTTTTGTTGCATTGTTTAAATTTTATTTTATTTCTTACTGTTAAAGAGCTATCCTTGAAAGTTTAATAACACTTTGTGTGTGTTTGTGCATACCTCATTTTATTTATTATATTACTAGACATACTGTATTAGATTGATAATTTCCTTGTCAAGCACACATTTATAAGGATGGTCATTTTCTGCTTAGAACAATTTCTTATGTAAAAAATAATCAATAATTGTGCAATTAATACAGGGGGAACCATAAGCCACAATGCACTGTTCCTTTAACATGCTATCTGATAACTTGAGAATCACTGAAAAGATCACATAGTGACAAAACATGACTCTTCCTAGAAAGGTGTGTAATAAGCGTGTTTGTACTTTATGGCAAAGGATCCTTTACTATTACCTCTCACCTTATTGTTTCAAACTGAGTTTTTTCTCCAGTCCTGTGAACCTGTCCTCAACCTAGTGAGACCATCGGTCTACCTACTGCCTACCTGACTGACAGAAGCTTTCCAAAGTCTCAGGCTTAGGTCTTTCCTAGCTCAGATCATAAAGGGCTTTTTTAAAACCAGAAATTCCAAGGATGGAACTGGAAATGCATGCAAGTTACGTGGTCTGCCTCTGAGAAACAGCCACTCCCCCAAACCATTTAAAGCAAAATGTCTCCTTTCCCTAGGTGCATGCTATCTTCCAGAATAAAGTGATGAACTTCATACTGACCTTTGCATTTAAAATAACTCATGATGTGGGTTTTACTAATTACTATTTTTAAAATCAGTGATACGTGGAGAATATATGAAACTATTTTTAAAAGAAAAGGGGAAGTGGCATTTTAAATTCTTGGGGGGAGAAAATGGCTTGCCAATTATGTGTTATTATTCTTACTTGAGTTTAAAACCTTGTGAAATGACTTTCTAATAGAGGTTGACTGAGTGATTATATGGTTTAGTGATAACCCCTTATTTATTATATCCCAGTACAATGGTTTCTATGGCTACACAGGCTCACATCAATAAACCTTTATTCCCCAGCTGATCACAAAGGTGATGTAATGACTACGGCAGGATACATGAAGGTTGGTTTGCAAAGTCCAAATGTCACACCAAACAAGATCCACGTAAGGTGGAAGTACAAAGGCACAGTTTGGAACTGCTGAGGAACGAGATGAGAAAAAAAGGTATAGGGGAAAGCAAGATGGCGCTGGGCTGCAACCAACGCGAAATCGTCCCGTTCTAATTGGCATTTTAACCTTTTTTCCTGGACTCATTTTTTAGTTTCTTTCCTGGACTCATTCCGGCTTCTTTGTGCTACGAAACTGTAAGTTCAAAGAGCAATTTTGCTGCTATTTTGCTGCCTATCTATGCAAAACCTGGCAGTGGCACGCCTCGGTCTTCTGATTTACTACCGATAGTAGCACCGGCAGCTGTTCCCTCGGGAAACTCCCCCTGGATAGAGATTGCAGTGTAATACTTTCACTTGCTAATTGGCTCCTCGCTTCGAACTTTTAAAACTGAGCCAGTCTTCCAATGGGGAAGAAAAAGAAACGTGCAAGAGAACAAAGTCCTTCTCTTATCATGGCAGAGAAGAACAAGAAGTGTGCCAGAGAACAAAGCCCCCCCCCCTTTGCCGCTAATAAGCCACCACGAATCGAGTCCTTTTTCAAAAAATCAACGTTGGAATCGCAAACCTCTAGCCCTGGAAATAACGTACCCTATGCAGTGTGTGAAGCTCCCGCAATACAGGATGAGGTGTGCTGTGTACCGTGCCCAGAAGCCAACACTGGGATGAAGGGAGATGCCTCTCTAAACCAATCAAACCCCTTGCCCCTCCCTCATCTCTACAGGAAAACCCTTGCCAACCAACTGCCCCTGCAGCCACCATGCCAGATGATATCTGGAGCCTTCTGACTGATTTCTGCTTATTAATGGGTGATTCATTACAGGCAATCCTCAACCATCTTCAAACGATTGAGGAAAAAATGAACCTTGAAGGCCTAAAAACTCTGGTCCCCCCACAGATTGATGGCCACAAGGAAAACTGGGAGCCCATTAATGTAGGCCATCGTCATACCCGCCAACTGGATAGATGCCAAATTGCCCTGACGATCGCTCCAGATCCAAGAAATGAAGGCAGATGGTCATCTAGAAAGTCTATCATAAACTCTCTATCAGCTTTAAGCAAATCTAATCTGGCCTCCATCGACTTGGTGAAGTTTGATTACTTACTTAATCAGGACACTAGAATCGTCCTAACTTTTAGGAGTGCCACCATTCCTCAGACCTTATGGGGTAGAAAATCCCACTTGGCCCATTTTAAAATCTATCCTACAAGGGTCTTTCGTAACTCCCACATAAAACCCTTGTTCCTGGGGAACCTCACTCTGAGACCTAAGAACTACTTTCCTGTTAAGAAAAGCCCCCCAATGATCTCCTCTCACATAATAAAAAATACTGCCGCTCCCCCTATAGAATGTGCAGAGATGCATGGCCACAAGCAGTCTGCTCTCCAGCTAAACAACAACCTATCAATGCTTTATGAGAAATTGGATACTATGAGGAAGCAAATTCCCCCTTTATCATCATCCAATCCTATGGAAACAAATTTGGATACACTAGCAGATATTCAGATTGCTAGCCCCCTACTGGATATTTCCACTCCATTGAACATCATACCCAATGTCTCCCCAAGAACAGAGGAAACTGCTCTTATCTGCTTCAACTTAGGACACCTTGAACCTTTAGATTTCAACTCACTGTCGTATGCTTCATCTAAGAAGGTGCCTACCAACGGCTGTGTTTGCCCCGAATCCCATGCTTCTATAAATCTCATTACTTTGGAGGATTGACTGCCTCCGTAAAACACTCCCTGCTCACCTACATCCATCAGATTGCAACTGGTTTCCTGGAACATCTCCGGCTGGGGGAGGAAACTCAAAGACCAAGATCTCATGAAATTCTTGCTTTCTTTTGACATCGTATTGCTACAAGAAACCTGGTGTATCGATGATCTTTTTGTTCCTGGATTTACCGTTTTCTCCATACCAGTGTATAAATCAAATTCTAAGGGCCATCCTAGAGCAGGTCTCTGTTGCTTGGTGAACTCCACAACAAAATTCAAAATCACTCCTGTGTCTTCTGAGCCTCTGTATGCTCAAGCCTTCCTACTTAGTCACCATTTGGGCTATTCCTCATGATAAATGTTTATATTCCTCCAATGCCCACGAACGACTCACAGAATCTAGCCTGGACAACCCTGAGGAAATTTTTGGACTCACTGACCGACAGCTATCCATCTGCCTCTATTATCTTGGCTGGAAATTTAAATGCCAGTCTGGGCCCTAATAATGATGCTGTGTCGTCTTATATACCCTGGATCAACAATGAACTGCTTCCACCCCTTCTTTTCACCCCAAGGATCTCTAGAGATCAAGTCATCAATCACACAGCTTCACTTTTGATTGACCTAAGTATTGGACATAATTTAAGGATTCTAAATGGCTCTTCCCCGGGAGACACCCCGGGGGAGTTTTTGTTTATCTCCCCTCGAGGCTCTAGAGTGATGGATTACATGCTGGTTTCCCTTGATGCCCTCTACAGGGTGAGTGACGTCTCTATCGGAACGTGCTCCGAAAGCGAGCACCTCCCTACACAGCTGACTTTATTATTGGCTCCTCCGGATGCCTACCATCCAGTCGCTGATAACTTGAACAACGCGTATATTACCCATCAAAGTTTAAAATGGACAAGCTACCTGAAAGATGCCTTCTCACAGTGGTCAATCTCAGACCGAGCTACGACAATGAAATATACCATCTCCTTTGATGACTCTTTACCAAGGGTCTTAAACGCATAACATGACATCATCAATTCCATCTCTGGTTTAGCAAATGCAACTAATACCCAGAGAAACTACAAAAGCTCCTCTTCATGGCTTGATACAGAATTCTGGAATGCCAAAAAGAATCTACGTTGTCTTTTTCATCAACTACGCTTACATCACTCAACCGAATTAATCACTACTTACTTCGAGGCCAGAAGATCTTGCTTGCAATTGTTCAAAGAGAAATAACACACCCTAGATCTGGCAAAATGGTCCCGAATCTGTCAGGCGATCCAATCTAAGAATATGAAGGACTTCTGGGCTGTAGTCTCCGGACGAAACCACTCCGCCCCTGCTATACAATCTTCCCCAATCTCTGCTGCAGTTTGGATTAGCACAATTAGGAATTAATTTAGACTCAAAATTATTTACTGCCCCCGTATCAACTGACCATCCTCCCTGGTACCCCACATTGGCCTCCTGTGTCCAAAGAGGACATCTTGGACATTTTAGCCTCAATGAAGACAGGCAAGGCCCCAGGCCCTGACAGTATTCCCCTGGAGCTGATAAAAAATAACTCCAAGTGGTGGGCTGAACTGTTAGCCCACCTATTCACCCTCATTGATAATTTTGGGATACTTCCGGAATCTTGGCTAAATTCTATCATAGTCCCAATTTTTAAAAAAGGAGACGCTACTGTCCCTGTTAACTATCGTCCTATAAGTCTGCTATCAACTATGGGGAAACTATATTCAAAGCATCTGCTAAGACGCCTAAATGAGTGGATGAATGAAAATAATCTACCGGGCAAAGCACAAGTCGGGTTCTGTCATGGCCACTCTTCCATGGACCATGCCATTGTTCTTTCCTTCCTGGTACTCTACTCATCTGAAGGGCAAACTCTACTCAGCTGTATGCAGATGATGCTATTCTCCTATCCATAACGAGAACTGGCCTTCAACGGCTTTAATCTGCCTTTTTCCATCTTCTGCTCACAGAATGACTTAATCATTAACTCTGAGAAATCTAAGATTATGATCTTTTTTCAAACCTGGAAGGGCCAAACATGGAAAATTGATGGCAACCCAGTCGAACAAGTTAAGTCCTTTAGATATTTGGGCCTTCTTTTTCACCACAATCTCAATTGGTCGCACCACTGGAAAGCAGCTATTATTGCAGCAAGAAGCCAATCTCAAGTGGTGACATGATTCCACTACCAAGAAGGACATCAGTTTATCCCTGCAGCTATTCAGATCTACTCATCGAAAGTTTCTAATCAATTACTATACGGTATCCCTGTTTGGATCCAGGCTCTTACCTTGGATGTTGACCGTAGTTTGGCTTCTTTCCTACGACGAACATTGGGGTTGCCCAACATGATTAATCTCTACACTCTTTGCAAAGAGCTTGGCCTCCACTTTCTGTTTACAAGAGCCTGGACCGCCACCGTTAAGCTGTGGCTCCGTATTCACTTCCGTTTTGATCTTTCTACATTACTGCATGACATGCCAAGGGATTCCTACATCTCAGCAAGGTACCAATTCATTCGGCAAAAAATTAATTCCTTAGGAATTAATTTAGACTCACTAAATAATTGTGGTCTCAAATTTTCTTCACCATCCGGCAAAGAATTAGGGACATTGAAAAACAGATCATAAATGCAGGCCCCACTATGACATGTTCCCCCTGTTTCCACGGACTAACGACTTAAATGCCCGGAGGTGACCCTACATACAAAACCTCACTAACCCCCTTCATCGGCAGGCTTTTATGCTCACCAGATTTAACATCTTTCCCTCAGCAGTTTTCTCCGGGAGATTCCACAATATCCCGTTTAGAGACAGATTATATAAATTTTGCCACATCGAATCCGATTCCATAACTCACATCTTACTGACTTGCCCTTTTTTCTCCGGTTTAAGAAATCGTTTCATAGATCCAATCATTATGAATCTCCCTGGCCCAGCGAATAGGACTGACTACCCAACTATTACTAGCGGATAAGTCCCCCAACTCTACAGAAGCAATTGCCGAATATTTGGCAAAAATTTTAGCTACTGATTTTAACACTGACAAGTAATAGCTGTGCCAATTGCTTGTGTTCTTTGGTGCCTATAGTGGAACTCTACTATTGTATTATATTGAACTTGAGAAGTATTGTATTATTTTAAATGCTCTTTCTATGCTCTTTCTATGCCATTAAAGGTTTTTGACTTTGACTTTGGAGGTATAGTTGCCATTTTTATGCATTGCCATCATTAATGATTACACTGCTTGAGCTCTGCATTGCCTATGCACATTGGAATGGGATATGGATTCATCATCATCATTAACCTTTGGATATGGGATTCCATTCTGGATTACACTAGGTTTTATTAAAAGACCAACCTACAGGATCCTATTAAATCTGATAAAATACACCCTAATCTTTAGTCATTTTAATTTGCCTGCATATGGGAACTCAACCCTGGCTCAAAAGTCAGCATAGCTACTTCTGCTGTTACCCACTCTTCATTACCTATATATTCTCATAGACTGAATGGTACCCTGCCCAGTGTTCAGGCCAAAAATCAGCTAGAGGTCAGCTGATGCTGCCCAGTGGCAAGGGAGCCCTCTTTTCAAATCTCTGAACTTCTTTCATCTTCGGTATTTCAGAGTCATCATAAAATTACTTCCCTACACTACAGCAACACACAGCCAGGATCTCCCAAGTTCTATGACCAGGCCCAGTTAAACTAAACTAAACTAAACTATTCCAAAGATAGTGAGTAGCAGGCAAAATAAATGAACAAATAAATATTTTTTTAACCAGGCCCAACTGCCATGATCCCACCAAATTCCTGCCCAGTCCATAGAAAAGCTAGACCCAAGCTGCCCATCCCCACCGTAGTAGGGAAGAAAATATGCCAGGTAAAAGGACCAGATTCCAGGGGCAGTGTGGTTATAAATACCTGGAATATGGTTATAAATAGCTGCCCCTTCCCTTACCCATTGCTGGCATGTATGTGGCAAAAAATGGCCAACCACCTTACCTCTTGATCTGCCAAGTCCTTTATTCCTCTGAAGGGATGTGGTCAAACCTGACCCTTGCACCTCATCATTTTCCTTAGTGAAGGAGGGAAAGATGGGCCATTCAGCACCAGTTCTTCCTGGCTTTCCATTCAACCAACCTGAAGCTGCACTTTTAGATGAAAGCTTATATAACGGCTGTTGACAGACCCACCAAAGGACTGTGTGGAGAGCTATGGTTGCATACCAAATGCTATCAAAGAGACACTATTATTCCCCCTTATAGTTGAAAGAGGAGAGAGTTGAATCATCACAAGTCCCTCTTGAATTTCTGCCCAGTGGAACTTCATCTGAAGGTTCAAGCCAGTATAATAGTTTCTCACAACTGGACTCTTTTTAGAAGACTGAACCTGATGTCAGTTGTTGTTGTTGTTGTTATTGGTGGATAAATCTGGGAAGTGGATGAACTTTTTACCTCTTAGCTGTTAGTGTACAGGGAGAGCATTTAAATTAATAGTTTCAGTATTTGCATATTTTGATTTACAAGTGATCTTTATTGAAGTGAACTTTACAGAAAGATTGAATTAAGTGTAAACTTTGATTAGAACTGGTTTGGTAGAAGAAAACACATGAATGAATTTAATTATTTCCTGGTCCATTCCAATCAATGAACAAATAAATGAACCTAATTTAGATATATCAAATAATCATAAAAAATATAATTTATGAGGAACTGATTATATGGTTCTGAGAAAATTACATTTGTTTCTAATTAATATTGTGCAACGTAGAGGATGTAAAAAAATGAAAGCTTTTTGGCAAAAAAATTGAGAAAAAGGTATCAAAATCATTTTTGTCACAGTTGTCTCCTAGAAAGTTACATGAACACTAGGAATGCAAATCACTCAATTCATATATGATAGGCGGCACAGTAGCTATACTACCTTGGTTCTGAATAATATATAAACTTCAAAAGCCTGACACTGAACTTAAATTATTAATTTTAAAGGAATTCCAGAATTATCAAAGAAGCAGAAAAGATTTCTGATAACTTATTGACACTTTTGTATCAAAAATAAGATTGATTGATAAAAATCAAGGTCTGTTTAAAAAGGCAGGATTTAGTAGACTAGATGTACAGCTTTATTATCAGAATAAAGCATTTAGCTTGAAATATATTTTGTTTACAAGGAGGAGGAATACTTGATATTTTGGAAGGGTTGGCAATCAAAGTAGGAAAATAGTTATTTTTATTTTATGTATTTAAAACAATGGCATCCAGGGCAGCAGACAAATTTAAAAATTATTTAAACAGATACAACAATAGAATGATGCTAAAAATCACCCAGCTAAATAATGAATGACAGGCTTCAGTTTAAACACTGCAATCAATTTAAACTCATGTCCCGAAATGCTCTTTTAAACAACAAAGTTTTGCATGATTTCAGGAAATTCCTAAGGAATGTTAGTATACTGTTCCATGGGGACAGTCATAGACAGGGCCAGATTGGGGTGGGGGCTGGCAATGGCGGCTGCCCTGGGTGCAAGAAGAGGAGGGGTGGTGGTGTGCCCGCCATCCTACCAAGGGGAGATGGAACCTCCCAATGCCTGTGCAGCAAAGGAAGGAGCACCACACCTCCCCCTTCTTCTTGCCATACTCGCAGACTTGCAGCCATCCTCCTTGCCTCGGTGCTACATGCTCGCCCACCTCCTCATCTTGCTGCAGTGCTGGTTGCTTTCTCCTGGCAGCAGCAAGCACGGGCCAACGACAAGGAAGGGCAGGGTCACCTGTCTCTCACATGCTCCCTGACCTTGCAGCAGCAAAATTTCTGGCAGGGTATGAGCTTTCTGAAGAAGTTCTGAAGAAATGAGCTGTGGCTCATAAAAGCTCATACCCTGCCAGAAATGTAGTTAGTCTTTAAAGTGATACTGGACTTTTGATTTTTTTTCTACTGCTATTGACAGACTAACACAGCTACCCATCATGATCTGTCACTGGTGTGTGTGTGTGGGGGGGGGGGTATTAACCTTAAACCTGCTCAGGACTCTTGAACTAAAGACAGTGAACTATCAGAAAAAGAAAGCACATTGAATAGTAGTGTCATATACTTCTGAACAGCATATAATGCAAATACCTAGGAGGGGTTTACAGATCCTAGACAACATATACATATATAATTGTAATACACACATATAATTGCAAATAGAGTTACACCTTTCTAAATCCCTTTAAGTCAACAGGCTTAGGAACTATCACAGAATGATGTATCATAGAATGATTTAATGGATGTATCATGGCAGTATCAAGTGAGTAAGACATTTTGGGAAGCAGTTGGTCAAATCATTAAGGAGATAATCTGGCTAGATTTTCACGTTGCTTCTTAAATAATTTAAAAAATTATGGTAAAGAAAAACACACATACAATAGAAACTTAGTTAAAAATTTGTTAACAAGGGCCAAAACGGTCAAAAGCTTTGGCCTTTCATTGCTTTCAACTTAAAACAGCTTCTCTCCAACAACCATGGACCCCCTGACCCAAATGTTACCAAACTTGTGGGTTCTTGTAAGAAGAGGCACCAGCAGCTCCACTGCAAATTTGGTGTCTCTACATTAAAAAAACCACCCTCCCCCAGAAAGGTTTCCCATAGACCACAATGCAGCCTAAAATTTCCATACACTTCAATATTATTTTCTAGAAGTGGAGACCCACAAGAAACCTGCAAAGAGGGGGCATTACCCCGCTTTTTTCTTCCATTCTCCCTTTTCTGCCTCTCAGGGCGAAAACGCATGGTCGCTTTATCTTCCTTTAATCCCTGTTTTAGCCAGGATCGAACGCACATTAGGCGAAACGCATGCGTTCGATCCAGGCTGAATCCTGGGTGAAACAGGGATTAAAGGAGGATAAAGCGACCATGTGTTTTCGCCCTCACTCTCCATTCTGCCACCCGTTCTCTTACTCTTCTCACTCTTTCTGTTCCCCTACCCCAGCTGTCTCTTTCTGCCTCCTACCCCAGTTCTCTCTTTCTGCCCCTTACTCTACCTTACTCTTTCTCTCTCTTTCTGTACCACTACCCCAATTCTCTTTGTTTCCCAATACCACAACTGTCTCTTTCTGCCCACCTATTTCAGCTCTTTTTCTCTCCCACTACACTAGGGTTGCCAACCACCAGGTACTAGCTGGAGATCTCCTGCTGTTACAACTGATCTTCAGCTGATAGAGATCAGTTCACCTGGAGAAAATGGCCTCTTTGGCAATTGCACTCTATGGCATTGAAGTCCCTCCCCTCCCAAAACCCCGTCCTCCTCAGGCTCGGCCCCAAAAATCTCCTGCTGGTGGCGAAGAGGGACCTGGCTACCCTAGTTGCGAGAGATAAGGCACAGTGCTCATGTCCAGTGCCAAAGGCAGTTGTTTACCAATAGTGGAGATGAGTTGTTGCAGGATGCTGACTGAATCAGTGGGAGCAAAGCATAAAAGGCTCTCGGGGGGGTGATCTGTTGGGCATGGCTGCAACGAGTACAACAAATGCTTGCCTGATGCCACTCCACTGCCTGAAACTCTGACCTTAGCCAGATTACTGAACCTCTGCCAACTGACCTTGGACTTAGGGCTGTCGATTCAGTTCGGCCCGAACCGAAAAACAGCCGAATTTCCCCCGATTCAGCGGTTTTTAGTTCAGATGGAACTGAACTCAAAAAAGGCCGGAAGCCGGGGAGCCCAATTCAGCGAGTTCGGGGTGTTCGGCGAATAAATTCAGCAAATTCAGGGTTTGGCACAGCAGCATAACCGTCAGTTAGTAAGCAGCATTCTCCCGCGGCCAATCGGTGGCCAAGCAGGGTCTTCTTCTGGCCAATCAGTCGCGATTGAGCATGTGAGCCCAGCTGCTGTGTGGCCTGGGGAGAGAAAGAGAGAGTATCTGTTTGTGTGAGAGAGAAATCCCCGTGGGGGGGTGCGTGTGCACATTCGCTCCTTTCTGTGGCTGGAGGGGGCGCATTTTTGAGAGTGCAGCCCCCAAACTTTCAGCGTAGCTTCAGATGAGGCTTCTTGGAAGAACCCCCAAGTTTTGTAAAGATGGGATCAGGGGGTCCAGAGTTATGGGTTCCCCCTTTTCCCTATTGGGATGAATGGGATCAGCCGATCCTATGCATCTAGAGAGCGGCAAATCCAAGGCAAAACCTCCTGTGCTTAAATGGAATCGTATTGGATTACCCAGTCCCTCCTGATGGAACAGAAGACATCCACAGTAAGACCCCTTTTGGGGCTTTAATCTATAATTTTTTCCCGTGTGTATGTGGGGGAGGAGCAGAGTCTGTGGGGGGGGCAGTTTCTGTGGGGGGGGGGAAGCCAAAGGAGGCTTTTGCCCATTCTGCCGAGGGGTGTGTGACGGCTCACCTCTGTGGGAGTGTGTGTACTGCTTTTAAAGTTAAGTTTAAAGTTGAGTCTGTGCAGTGGCCAGCGAGTCTCTCTCCGCTTGGCACCCTTGGTGTCAAGCCTCCTCCTTGGTGTTTTTCACTGTTTTTGCCTCTAGCCTGGGGTTGAGTGCAACGGGGCGGCTTGCGTGAGATCCCCTGTGTCTTGGATTTTTTTCCCCATTTGGGGGGTGCACCGTGGCACTGTATTGGTTGGAGAGGTGGGGGGTGGTGCTGGTGAGACTTGCTTGAGTTTGGTGGGGTCATTTGCATAAGGGGGGAGTGTCCCTCCACCATGAGAAGAAGGAGCAGGGCAGAAAATACAAACTCTGGGTTTGTTTGTTTTTTGCACGGTCTGTTTTGCTGCTCACTCAAAAATGTTTTTGCAAAATCTGACTTTCACAATACATTTTCACGGTCCAAGTCACCTGCTCCTTTTTTCTTTTGCTATAGCTAGCCTAGTGCGCCTCTGTTCCTTTCCATGGTCGCTCGCTTGTTGCTTTGCATTGCAATGGTTAGCACGGGAGGTTTTGCCTTGGATTTGCCTCTCTCTAGATGCATAGGATAGGCTGATCCCATTAATCCCAAAAGGGAAAAGGGGGGAACCCATATCTCTGGACCCCCTGATTCCATCTTTACAAAACTTGGGGGTTCTTGCAAGAAGCATCATCTGAAGCTACGCTGAAAGTTTGGGGGCTGCACCCCCAAAAGTGCACCCCCTGCAACCACGGAAAAGCGCCAATGTGCTTTAAGTGGCTTTATTCCTGTCACTGTGGGTGATTTTTCTTTCTTCCGGGCCCCATATCTCGGGACCCCCTGACCCAATCTTTACAAAACTTGGGGGTTCTTGCAAGAAGCATCCCCTCAAGCTACCCTGAAAGTTTGAGACCTCTACCCCAAAAAATGCCCCCCCCCCGGAGCCACAGAAAGGCACAAGTGCATTTTTATTGACTTTATTCGGCTGAATTTCCCCCGAACTCAAACTAGGTGCCGAATTCCATGGATCCGAATCAGGGGGAGTTCGGACTTCAGCATATCCCGAATCGAGACGGGTCAAATTTTGCTGAATCTGAACTATACCGATTTTTTTTTTTCAATAGCCCTACTTGGCCTAAAAGACTCTGCCTCCTGGAAACCTTCTTGCTCTCTGCTTACAAGACACTGCAACCTGACACTGGTAGCCCGCTAATCAGTACACCTTACACAAACTCCCAAGTTTGGTAAGTTTGGGTCAGGCGGTCCAATTTTAGGAGGGGGGAAGGCAGTACTTCAAATCATTAGGAAAAACCAAGGAAATCAGAAAAATCTACCTCGACCAGAACAATCTATTTATATAATAAAATACAGGCCTAAGAAAGCAAAAATGAAAACAGAATTGGTTTTTCATTTGACTCAGATAACTTTGTGTGAACTATGTTCAAAAGGTGTATAACCTAAATGAAATTAAAATCAACAAAATCAACATTAACCTTATCCTTGACAATAAGCATTAGTAATATAGAAATTAGATAAAATGAGACTAAAAGAAGAGAAAAATATCATCACCAACCCCCCCCCCAAAAAAGCACTGATTTGTATATTGCAAAACAATGTATATGTTATCAGGAAAAACAGCATAACAGAATTTGTGAAAGGGCAGGGTAGAGCAACAGTTAATGGGTGTTTGACAAAAGAAAACCACCTTCTTTTTATCTAGCTTGTCCTCCTGTCAGCCAAAAGAAACCATCAAGAAAACATAATGATTCAGATCCCCAGAAACCACATCCATCATAGCAATTCCTGTCATTCTATCTGTACAAGCAAAAGGTCTTGACCCCTGAGTGTTTCCCATCCTCTCTTAAATAGCCTCATTTTTGTAGCTGACTATATCCTCTTCTAAATGCACTCTTTGGGGTTTATAAACTGTGTAGGAGATTGGGAAAGGAGAGTGAATTATTCCTACTTGTTTACTGCCAAAGAACCTTTGGCCCATGAAAAAAAAGTGGAGATATTCCTTAATAGGCTTAAGGTCAGGGCTGTGACCATATCTTCATGCCAGCTCTGGGCAAACCCAGAGTTTTGAAATCAGACATATGTAGTTTGTGGAATGAAAATTTAAAAGGTTAAAATATTCAGAATATGAACTTTTCTTCCTGGTCATGTAATAATGGCCATTGGCTGCTAACTTAATCCATACGTTCTCACTCTTTCTAATTTAGATCCTTATCTCAGCAGATATCACTTTTCAAAAATCAATATGACCACCTAAGCTCAGCAAAATATAAAGCAAAGGGGGAAGAAGAGAGGCAGAGAAAAATATATAATAGCTGAAAGTGCTTCATGCAATTGGGAATATTTTCAGGATTCCTATATTAATTTTTCTTCTGATTTTTTCCTGAGATAAACATTGAAGAAACACTGGAAATGTCTGTTGAATTATACATAGAAAACAAGATGTGCTAATTTTAATCTGCACACTGGTCACCCCTAGTGACCAGAAGATGGCCAAGATGCCCTCCCTCTCATCATCTGCCTAAGGTCACAGAATCAGCATTGCTGACAGATGGCCATCTAACCTCTTCTTAAAAACCTCCAGGGAAGGAGCGCTTACCACCTCCCGAGGAAGCCTGTTCCACTGAGGAACCGCTCTAACTGTTAGAAAATTCTTCCTAATGTCTAGACGGAAACGACCTTCTTGGGCAACAGACCTTCTTGGGCAACAGAAAACAACTCGGCACCATCCTCAATATGACAGCCCCTCAAGTACTTGAATTTGATTCCCCACTCCTCCTTATGAGCTTGATTCCCCACTCCTCCTTATGAGCAGTAGACTCTAATCTGGTGAACGCGGTTGGTTTCCCCACTCCTCCATATGCAGCCTGTTGGGTGACCTTCGGTTGGTCACTGTTCTCTCCAAACTCTCTTAGCCCCATCTACCTCACAAGGTGTCTGTTGTAGGACTCCTTAACAGTAAAGAAAAGTGGAATATAAAAACTAACTCCTCCTCTTCCTCCTCCTCCTCCTCCTCCTCCTCCTCCTCTTTTTCTTCTTCTTCTTCTTCTTCCTTCTTTCTATTCTGTGTTATAAACAGGTATTTACAGACCGTCCACAATCCTCTGCATTAAATGAAAATATGCATTTTACATCGAAAATGTGGGCGAAATGTTTTTGCCTCCTCCTCATGACCTAACAAGGGTGAAGAAAAAGGAGATGAGGGCCAGCATGGTGTAGTGGTTAAGGTGTCAGACTAGGATTTAGGAAACCCAGGTTTGAATACCCACTTTGCCATGGTCAAAAGTCAAGAAAGCCAAAGAAATGATGAAAACAAAAGTTTCATGACAGAACACTGAACAGCACCCCTATCTGTAAGGAAAAGTAGAATTACTTTGCCTTATAAGGTCTTACAGAGTACTGAAAACTTGTATAAACAACAGGACTAAATTGTCTCTTTTGTTCTCCAAAATATAATTGTCAATTGCACTGTATTTCATTCTATTTCAGTATTTCAATTAGTCATACTGGAACTAAACATAACCAATTAAGACAGCTTTTCATTTGGGCACTAATTATGCAGTCATTGTATTTGCATATATTCCTTTCTTTTTTAGGTGAAGTTGCTATAGCCACTACTCAATATAATCCCTCGTCACATACATTGTTACTACAGAGAAAGTATTGCTTGCAGTTTAACTTTTTTTTTGTTTTTTGTTTTGCCGTCAAATCACATCTGATTTATGGTGACTGCTGGTGGGATTTTCAAGGCATGAGACGTTCAGAGGTGGTTTGCCATTGCTTGCCTCCATATCATGCTCCTGGTATTCCTTGGAGGTTTCCCATCCAAGAACTTGCTAGGGTCAACCCTGTTTAGCTTCTGCTATCTGACAAGATCAGGCTAGCCTGGATATTTACTGCCTCTGGATGTGGAGGTATCATCTTGGTTAGTAGCCACTGATGAACCTATCCTCCATTTGAATTTGTCTAATCCCCCTTTAAAGCCATCTATGCTCTTCATGGCCATCACAACGCCACAGGCAGAGAATTCCACAACTATCTATCCTATTATGTCCTTTTGTCTATTTTGAATTTATTCCCATAAACTTCATGGGGTGCCCCTGAGTTCTATTATTATGTGAAAGACAGAAAAATCTTCTATCTATTGTGTCCACCCCTGCATAATTTTATCAATTCTGTAATGTCCCCTTATGGGAGGGAAGGCAGAAGGTATAGCCTCATCTTCTCAGATCTCAGAAGCTAAGTGGGGTCAGCCCTGGTTAGGATTTGGATGGGAGACCACCAAGGAATACAAGGGTTGCTATACAGAGGAAGGGACTGGCAAACCATCTCTGTCAGTCTCTTGCCTTGAAAATCCCATAAGAAGTTGCCATGAGTTGACTGCAACTTGACGGCACTTTAGACACACACATAATGTCCCTCCCCCAGTCATCTTTTTTTTCTGATATGAGAAGATGGGATAAATGGTCCAGGGGCAAGTCAGAGTTGGTCTACAAGCCAGCAGTACAGGGGCCATTCTGCTCAGACTTGGCAAGTGACACTCATGATGGGTATGAGTCCATTTGCTTCCTGCTGCATTGCTACCAATGGTAACAGGTCAGCTGACATGCATTGTAGGTACCACTGCCACATTTGAAAAAGTGATCTGAAATGTTGCCAGATCTACTGCGATAACCATGCTTGCTCCTGGCTGCCACTGGCCTTCCAGGGCCGTGGCCCACTGGGAACTTTCCCTGTGTCAAATATCTAGTCCACTCTTACCTGGGTCCATATGAGAGAAACTCTCCAAGAACTGAGGCACCACTAACATAGGGAGAGCTCCCCACATGAACCTGGGGTCATTCCAATGCAGCACAGAAAGAGCCATATTGAAGTAACTCCCATGTTGCAACATTTATTCAGGCAGTCATTGTACAGCTGCAAGCAACACTCTCTCCACTGTAAGGGTGTTCATTTTAGTAACTGAATTTTTTTATCCCTTATTTCTTCCATCATGGAACTGAAGGCATCAGGAACATGTGTGTGTGAGTGTGCACATGCATGTGCTATGGTGTTAAGTAAGTAATCCTGAATGGGGGTCTGAGCTGCTCAGGAGCAGGTGTGAACCCTATACCCCTTTTTGCCGGCACTGAGTTATGGAGAGTTCCACAGGGTTTCTTTGAAAAATGTATTTTCAGCTTGTTGCGCTTGGTAGCAAGCTGCTCTGGAGGCGGCGTGGCCGAGCAGTCCCTGGGCACTACTTAATACCCCCTTTAGGATTGGGCTATTTAGAGTCCGTTTGAAGGGCATGGGGGTCTTTATACCCGATTATGTTCCTAAACCCCATACAGTTATACCACACTCATGTCAGCCACATCTAGTTTTGGCTTTCCTTCTACAGTACAATATCAGTAGTGCTCTGATCTTCTAGCTACATGAATTCTAAACCTTACTTTAGGGAAATGCCCAGTGCTTCTCTTCCCTGTGATAGAAGTAGCTACTATGTTTGCAGGGTTTTTTTTAAAAAAATAACTGCATTGCTGATAAATTGCTGACAAATAACCCATTTGACTATATCCCACGAAGTTTCTCTCTTATAGTCCTACCCGGCAGACATTTTGGTAGAGAAGTGTGGAAATTATTGCTTCTTCATTCCCAGTATATCAGAGAATACCGTGCCAAACTGGTGAAGAAACCACCCTTTTCCATAGAACTCTCTTAATTGGGGTGAGGGGATTTCTTAGTTACTTAGGGGGGACTCTGACAAGGTACTGTAGGATTAGAGTAAGGATGTGAACAGAGTGCTGAAAAAGATGGCAAAAAGACCATTTTAGAGCAACAATGTGCTGGTGTCAATAACTGGAGCAAGCAAGCTTAGGCAACTTAAAGCAAATGCCCATGGTCTCCAAACATATCTGTTTGGAGCAGTGGAGTCTGATCTGGAGAACCGGGTTTGATTCCCCACTCCTTCATATGAGCGGTGGAACTGGATTTGTTTCCCCACTCCTACACACAAAGCCAGCTGGGTGACCTTGGGCTAGTCATACTCTCTCAGCCCCACCTACCTCACAGGGTGTCTGTTGTGGGGAGGGGAAGGTGATTGTAAGCCAGTTTGATTCTTCCTTAAGTGGTAGAGAAAGTTGGCATATAAAAACCAACTCTTCTTCTTCTTCTTCTTCTCTGAAGGGCTGACAGTTTAATCACACTCTTGCAAAAATTTCAGATGTCATGTAGCTTGGCACCTGCTTCCAGATTGTCTTCATGGCATCTAATGTTGAAGTTTGAATAGCCAGGCAGTTCTCTGCCCATCTAAATTTCCAAGAGTTCTAATCTTCAGCCTATCCCTTTTTCCTATTAGGACAGATTCACCTACTACACGTTTCCCAAAGCCTTTACTTAATAACCCTACTCATAACATGTACACTTCTATTGATGCATATTGGTTAGTTCTGCTCCTAACCTGAACATATTTTTTTCAGTGTAATTGTCTGTATGCTGACTATTGTCAGCATACAACCTCACACACAAAACAACCTTATCCCACTACAAGGGGCATACTGATTACCCATCTTTCAGGCTTCTCCACTACAAAAGAGTTACTGTTTGCAACAGAGAGTGAATCTCTCCCTTCTATTGAATGGGAGTTCAATTCAGTCCAAGCTGTTCTGAACATGTTGTGAGTCTGAAAAGATTCCACAGCAATTAGTGCAGGTAAAACCTCTCAGCTCAGCTGTCAGTCCTGGAAACATGAGGCAATAGATTTGATTCCAAAAGGATCAAGTTTTCAAGCCAATGCTCCAGATGTTCAGTTCCATTTTGGGAACATGTTTCACTCTGGCATACTGCACAAGGAGTGCTGTAAATGTAATGCCAAGCACGCTACAGAAATCTGTCTTCTGGTATACAATTTTAATTCATTTTATGAAATACAGATTCAGAACAAGGATATGAAATTTCAACAATCCAGTTACAATCAGTGGTCTATTGGAGCAGAATAGCACATAACGTGATCTGCTGACCAGAGATATTTGTTACCATGAAAATACTAACGATAGAGATAATTTAAGCGACATTTTTTCCTGAGAGACAAATTACATATTTCACCGAGTGTCACTAAATTTAACATTTTGTCTAAAACTCTTGAGTCCTCAATGTAAAATTACCTGCAATCAATTTTCAGGATATATTTGCTTGGCAGTGATCATTTTTATCACTACACTTACAATCAGATTATGTTCTCCAGTTAAAACCACAACAAGATAAATGATAGAAGTATCAATTGCCTACATGCTATCTGATGACTTTGTAACAACCTATGTAAAGCATGAAAAATCTTTTCAGATTGTGTTAACTAGTAGAATTCTAATGTGTCAGAGTACCTTCAGATACTATGAGGAAGCAGGAAAAGATGTGCAATTCATTTACATATATACTTTTCATACTTACAGTGCCATCCTAAGCAGAGTTACACCCATCTAAGCCCATTGACCTCAATGAACTTAGAAAGGTGAAACTATGTTTATGATTGATCTATTAATCAAGCAGCATTTGAAGTACAAATTCACACAGTTCCTGCAAAGAGGTATAACAGCTGTGCCTGCATTGAGAACTCATGAAGCTTTGGACATTACAAATTATTGATGCAATCCTAAAGATGGTTACACCCTTCCAAGCCCACTGTGATCAAGGGTCTTAGAAGGGTCAATCTCTGTATAGGATGACACTGGGTTGACAGATAGGGATGTGCATTCAGGTAAAAATGAGTTGAAAATATACTCCAAAAATATCATATCAGTATTTGTTGGATATATTTGCCATCCCAAATATATTTGGGGATTTTCCAGATTACCAAAAAAAGGTTCCAAAAAATTCTGAAATATTTGGAATTAACTGGAAAGATTGAGAGTCAGTGATTGCAGGATCCTGGAACTGCTTTTCTAAGCTCCCCCCCCCCCCGGGTTTTCCTTTGTTTTTGTGTCTCCCAGGGGTTTCTATTGGCTTGCCAGGCTGCCTCCATCAGTTACAAGCCTGTTTGTAAGTTTCAAGAGCCTTTGTTTTTTTGCCAGGGTTGCTTTGTGTCGATTCCGTGTGTGTGTGTGGGGGGGGGGGGGGTTAGTTGTTGCATTTACAAAATCTTCTCCAACCCCCGGTTTGGATTTGTTCTGCTGCCAGTGATTCTCCAGTTTGACTTTGGGCTTCCACGGCAACAGTGGCTCTGGGTTCTGCTGGGCGTCACATTGCAATTGGTTCTGTTGAGCTTGCAAAAGGGCCCTCCCACCTTGAGTTTCCACTGCATAGATTCTCTAGTTTGATTTTCGGTCTGTTTGGCTTGGCACATTGGCTTGTGGTTCTACTGGGATTACTGGGTTCTGCAATGGTTCTCTTCGGCTTGTGGTTGGTTCTTCCATGGAAGGCATCCGACCAGTAATTTGCTGCTTGCAGGCATGGCTTTTGCCTTGGAAGCAGTTCCTCCCCCCCCCCCACTAGGATATAATAGAAGACGGCCGGGGCACCATCTTCAGGGGCCCATAGAATAGGACCCCTTGGTCCTATCTACTTACAATTTCAGAATTATTAAAAGACAGGAACCAGCAGCAACACTGCAATTGCGGTGCCTATAACTTTAAAAACACCCCCCACCAGCCACCCAGAAAGTTTTCTCATGGTGATTAATGGTATTTGGGAATATGGTGAATACAAATATTTTTTTGGCTCCTGTATACCCAACAAAAATACTGGGTGTGTTTTCTTAGACCCCTAATGACGTATGACTTCTGCACATCCAATTTTCCCACACCCTTAAAATCCAAAGATGCTCTGAGGGTAGTTTAGGCCAATGCATGGGGAGAATGTATATTTTCTTGTTGAAGATATTTGCACATTCACACTTCAAGCAAAGCACACAAATCTCTCAGGCAGACTCAACTTTCTTGCAAAATGTTCAGAGTTAGTTCCTTTTTGTGCCTTTGATTCCTTTTTTTAAACAGTTTTTAATTTTTTTAATTACACAAAACCACAAAAAGCATACAATGCATACATACGTACATGACACTCAGTACTCATTGCACTACTCACAATATTCACAACAATACATATATCATCTGCCTTTAACATTTCTCTTGGCAAATCTTTTAAAACCTTCTACCTTATTTGACACATCCTTTATAATGGTGGAGAAAGAAACATTTTACAAACGAAAGAGAGACCTTGATCCTTATTCTGTTTACTCATTTCTTTCAAAGTTATTGTATCTGTTACCTTATATAGTATTTACTAATGTATAATACGAGCCCCGTGGCACAGAGTGGTAAGCTGCAGTACTGCAGTCAAAAGCTCTGCTCATGACCTGAGTTCGATCTCGACGGAAGTCGGTTTCAGGTAGCCAGTTCAAGGTTGACTCAGCCTTCCATCCTTCCGAGGTCGGTAAAATGAGTACCCAGCTTGCTGGGGGTAAAGGGAAGATGACTGGGGAAGGCACTGGCAAACCACCCCGTAAAAAAAACAAAGTCTGCCTAGAAAACTTTGGGATATGACGTCACCCCATGGGTCAGGAATGACCCGGTACTTGCACAGGGGACCTTTACCTTTTAATGTATAATGCAATCTATATCAAAATGCAAATAATATAGTGTAACTAAGCTATGCCTTTTAAATGGTTCAAACTATTTTACTCAGCTATTGTATAGAAAAAAAGAGACGAAATAAACTTCGCATTGTTTCATACATGCCAGCTATCTTGTTTTGTTCATAAGCACTGTGTGTGTGTGTGTGTGTGTGTGTGTGTATAATTTCTGCATCACTAGCAACACCTAAAACACTTTATACTTCTGAATATTAGATTCAGATTGGTGTAATTATCTCTTAAAGCACATTATATTTCTCAGAACATATGATCAAAGTATGGTTTCCATTTCTTTTGAAATTCTTCCACGGATTTTTCATTCACACAATTAGTCAGCTTGGCCATCACTGCGTATTCAGCTAGCTTGTCTAGCCAATTAGCTGATGTTGGTACTCCTTCCTGCTTCCAGTTGGGGGCAATTTCTACTCTTGGAGCGGTTATCATGTATCTAAGAAGTTCTTCTCTGCTTTTATTTATTGCAGGAGGTAGGATTCCTAATAGCATTGTTTTTGGATCCAGAGGATAGATTATTTTTAATATATTTTTTTAACTTTCTCGGTGCACTTTGAACCATTTTTTTTTTTACTTTTCTACAAGACCACCAGCTGTGGAAAAAAGTTCCATCCATCCCTTTACATTTCCTGCAGTGACCATCAAAGCTTTTGTTCATTTTGCTAATATCTTTTGGTGTTATATACCAACGAAAGAACAGCTTGTGTCCTATGTTTCCTTATATCTAGAATGTCTTATATGTGTCAAATTATACTTGAAAAGAATATATCTGTTCAATCTAGTATTCAGAATTTCAGATAATATGATAATTGGAGAATGTACTGTAATATCAAAAACACTATATTCTGTCTTTCTGGCAGAATTTGCTCCACAAAGTACTACTGGACTCAAATTTCATGCTAGGAAGTATGCAAAGAGCTAGAAAAAGTAGATTAAGGATATGCTGTGCTATGCTTTATCTTCCTGCTAGAAGCTAGGCTACATCATCCAGCTTTCATCAATGCAGGAGACAATTGAAATCTTAGAACAATAGTTATCAAGCCTTTTTCATAAGGAAAAAGCAGCCAACTGCTCATGTACATAATCTTATCCAATTTCCTAGCAATGACCTCCATAGTGTCATGTGCTATGTGTCTATTTCCAGCGACCTGAAAAAACAACTTGTATGACCGGGCTGAGGACACCACTGATGGGAGTGAGTCCATGTGATGATTTTGGTATCACTGCACTTTAACATTCCATTCTATTTCCCTTCAAGACTAACAGACTGTGTATTGATTTGAGGTTTTTTTTTAGTATTCTAGGTTCCATCGTAAGATGCAAAATCATTAGTGATGTGCATAAGTGTTCCCCCCCCCGCACTGTCAATTGTCAAAGCTTTTGCAATAATGCCCATGAGCTATTTCCAGAGTACATTATATACCATATATTCCCGTGTATAAGCCGACCCGTGTATAAGCCGAGGTGCCTAATTTCTCCCCAAAAATGGGGAAAAATTAGGCACCCGCGTATAAGCCAAGGGTCGGCTTATAACCCCTCCCCCCCAGCAGGCTTACCTCAGATCCAGGTGCGCAGGCAGGTGGCGGCGGCGCCCCCCCCCCCCCCCGTGGCCCAGGAGGCCCTGCAGGCCGCTCCTAGGCCGCTCCAGGCCCGGCGAAGGCTGTGGCAGTGCCCCCCCATGGCCCAGGAGGCACCCGCAGGGCGCTCCTGGCCAGGGGGAGCCGCGTGCGCCCGGCGGGGGCGGCGTGGCCTTCCAGCAGCCGCAGGAGGCCTTCCCAGGCCGGTGCTGGCCGAGAGGAGCCGGGCGCACCCAGCGGCGATGGCGGCGCGGGCCTCCAGCGGCTGCAGAAGGCCCTCCCAAGCCGGTCCTGGCCGGGAGGAGCCGTGCGCGCCCGGCGGCAGCAGCGCGGCCTTCCAGCGGCCGCAGGAGGCCCCCCAGGGCACTCCTGGCCGGGGGAAGCCGCGCAGGCCCGGCGGCGGCGGTAAGTTCCCCCCTCCCTCCTCCACCATATTGACCCTCGTATAAGCCGAGGCCGGCTTTTTCAGCCCTTTTTTTGGGCTGAAAAACTTGGCTTATATGCGACTATATACCTTAGCAATGGCTAGAAGTTTATCTGTGATGCAAAATAAGATTTTAATTCTAACTGAAAACACAATGGGATTGACAAATCAGGATGAGTAAAATGGAGTTCAATAACTGTCTGACAGGTTAACATAGCAGTCCTGATTATTATGGGTTCTGGTCCCTTTGCATCAGCTCAGCCTCCTGCCTAATTCTCTGATATGATTTGAAAATGGCTTGTAAAGCTGTTGGACATCGAGAACCTTTGCATCCCTGCCCTCTGGGAAATAAAGCATTTCAAGGATTCACAACTGCACCATATGCATTATCCCTTAAAAAATGCCAGTGCCTATGTTAAGGTCTGTTGGAGATGGGTTTGACAAAAAACAAACATACAAATTTTACCTACCTGCCCAGAGGGAAGCTTCTGCATGCTAACTGAGGACCTTATTTTACCTAAGATTTGGCTTTGAACAAGTATTTGTTAACATTATAGCTGCTGAAACCCATAAGTTTTCACTGGCTAAACAGCCCCCTGCAACTCTATATTGAGAAAGTAGAAACAAGTCTCACTTGGAAGGTACACTTGGAAACTCAATCTTGCTGTAATCAGGCAAGCAATCTGCACTTAGTTTTTCAATTTTAGCTCAGTTTCTTTTATTTCTTTTCTTTCTTTTGCAATGATGGCTAGCTAAGGCTTTTAAGAAAGGAAATGAGAGATCTTTTTTGAGAAGTGTGTGTAACTTCCTAAGGAAGCACTGATCAGTTCAGCTTCACTTGCCCTGGGATAAATAGCAACAGCATGATAAAATATCCTATTAAAATATTATGCAACTCATTGATCTCATGAGACATAATCTCTACAAGGCCCAAACTCCTGATGGATAGCAAGACCACTAATTCATTGAAAAGGTTCACTGAGAGGCACAATAGACATCAACTAGCTTCCAGGTAATTTCTTCTCCCCGAGAAACTATAGAAATGCCAATCTGGGATGTGGGCTACAAATCTTTACCAAAGAATTATCAGCACCCTTACCAACCAAGCTACAATTTCTGGGATTCTTTGGGGAAAGTTACAACACTTGAAGGGGAACCCCCAAGAATCAATAAGGTTATAGTGTCAACAAAACTCAATTACTTCCCCCTTTGGTGATGGTTATAGCAGGCTAATAGTTTACTGTCTGTCAAAGAACACTTGAGTAAAAAGAGTTCTTTGTATTGCTGGGTTTTGCTATATTCCCATTCAATAAGTCCTTGTTTTTCTGTATTTTACCTCGTGGTTTTCTTCCCAGTTTATGGCAGAGATTTTAATTTTCAGAACACAGTGAAATAATGACATGAGCCCACCTAAAATGCATCTACATGACAGTGCTTTGTGTTCCTCCTTGCTAACATTCTACCTAGTAATATGGGAAGCAGTGTCTAGAAAGGCAAGAAGATTATGGGAAACTCCACTTCCTAGATAGTGCTGAAAAACTGCATTACTTTCACTGGACTCAGAATGGCCCCTCCCCACATAATCTGTGGGAGCCCACATGCTGTGCTGTTGCCATGTGTTTTTTCAGCACATCTCACAACTCACATCTACTCCCCTTAAATGAACTATACAAAACACAGCATGAATTAATGGTGCTAGCTCTAGGGAGTGATCAGAGTGCTCTCATATGAAAATCTTTTAAATATCCTACTACGGAAAAGCACCAGAATGTATGCTCTAGGATGACAAGCAAAAGCTTCCACAATCATACCTCTTCAGATAGCCTTACAAGAGGGGGAAATACCATGTTTAAAATGATAAGGAACTGAAACTATGTTCTGGTGCTAATCCCCACTTTCAAAATTGTGTGGGGCACCTCACTGCCACTTCAAAATTTTCCATTTGCCCTTAAGGTTGCAACCTCCAGGTACTAGCTGGAAATCTCCTGCTGTTACAACTGATCTTCAGACGATAGAGATCAATTCACCTGGAGAAAATGGCCGCTTTGGCAATTGGACTCTACGGCGTTGAAGTCCTCCCCTATCCAAACCCCGCCCTCCTCAGGCTCTGCCCCACAAAACCTCCTGCTGGTGGTGGCGAAGAGGGACCTGGCAACCCTACTTGTCCTGCCTAGCAGCCCTGTAAGGTTAAGGAAGGGTGAAGAGGGTGGCAGCCACTGTCAAACAGCATGGGAAATGGGTTGTGTGGATGCTGTTTCCACCCTGCTAAGTACTGCTGCCATGGTAGTGGTGGTGGAGGGTATTTTACCAACTTCCTTGTGGATGCAGCTTGAATCCCTCCACCTGAAAACTTCCTCCACCCTGATTTGTTAATCCCTGATTTCTTTCTCCATTTGCTTGTTTGTCCATTCCATATCGATCATAACATTTCCAGACAAGCACCAAATCTCTTGTATGTTCTGCACAGCATTTATATGGATGTTAAGTAGTAGCGGTAGTACAGTACATGCTATCCATCCTTTCTTTCACCATCATATCTTCAGTAATATCCTTTTCACTTCTTAACATTTTCCTCCTGGGTGCTTAACTCATGGAATTAAAAAGCAATCCTGTACCAGCTGCATGAACCTGCTGTGCCCGCAACAACACAGTTTACACAAACTATATAATCTGTTCCTAATATTTATGCTGAAAAGAAAAGAAGTGTTAATAGGCTAACATGGTGGGGAGGTGTTATTCACCATAGTTAAATATTGGTATGTGCGCAGCAATTGGATTTCATGAAATAGGGCCTAATTAATACCTAGCATTAGAATGGCAGCTTAGTTATCAACACTGTTATGACTTCCAAATTCATTCTCAATGGAGATAAATAAAAAAGAGCATTTTTAGCTCTTTCGTCTTGCTACTTTGAAACAACCACCTGTGCTTTAAAGACGCTTTACCTGTTCTTCCTACTCTGAGTAGAACATGCTTTTCTAATGTGTATGTTTTTTAAAAAAAAAATCTTCCCCAAAAATACATGTTGATTCTGCTCTTAGTGCAACCATTTTGCCTTGGCCCAAAGAGACAATGGCCGATTATGCACACTCACTTTACCCTTCTTTATTCCCCATTTCAGCCAGGATCAAAGCAATCTGGGTTGGGGAAAACTGTATGCATTGGCTTGAATGATCAGGGAATAAACTGTGTCAAATCGGAAGCATGAATACAGAAAAGCAGTCTCCCAAGTTCAAATCAAGCCCCACCCCTTTAATTGCTGGTCTGTGATTGGCTCACCTGGTGAGAGAACATTTCCTTCTCCCCAGACCCAACTGCCGCATTAAAAAAAGCATTTTAAGAACAAAAAACAAAAAAATGGAGCCATTTGAAAGAAGGGGGGGGGCGAAATCCAAGCCTTGTTTTAAAAAACCCTTTATTTCTCCCAGAAAGAGCTCCCAGGAAGCAATTGAATCCCTGCCTCTTTACACACTTCTTCGTGATTGGCTGTGAGAGAAGTCCATCTTTGCTGCTTCCTGTAAGGGTCTGTAAGCTTCTGCTTTGTGTGTTCCCCCCCCCCCCTGGGCTCGTAAAAGCAGTCCAGGCCTTTTGCCTTTCCTTGGTTCAGGCGCTGCGTCTAGCAGGCCCCAGGTTGGAATGTCTCTTCCCACCGTCCACCTCCCTTGCTCTCTCCAACTCCCTCCCACCAGCTGTGGCCTTGGTGTGCAGATAGCAATAACGAGCTTCCTGAGGTCTTTGATGTTCCTGTACCATGCACAATTATCTCGTAGATTCCCATAACATACATTTGACATCTGCTTCCCTGTAGGGGTTATAATTCTGTCTTTGTGAAATTGCTAACACTTGCAACTTTACCATTGTAAGGCCTATACTAACCTGAAGCTTCCAATAAAGTTCCTTGGTTCTGCATGACCGTCTGAGCAAGTGATTTTATGGAGTTTGCACAGGGAGGTTGGGAACACTCACACTTCCCCTGTATGGCTATCAGCAAACAGAACAGAAGAGGGGTTTGGAAAGGAGGGCAGGAAGCTCAATGCAAGGAAAGCGTATGCTCGCTCTCTGCATCTAGTATGAGCCAGGAAAGACCGTTTGCCTCGGGCAAAAAGAGGAATGGGACAAGCCGAGTTCGTTTAAGGTTGAAATGGGGTTGAGCCAAAAAGGAATGAGGTTACATGCATTTTCAAAAACTTGATCCTGGCTGAAACAGGGAATGAAGGAGGCTAAACCGACCATGCATAACCAACCAATGCAGTTCCTCTTACAAATGCCTCAAATCTGAACTCATTAATATCTTAGCAACTCAATATAACTTGAACTAAGTCTGCACATTTAGATTTGGGGTGGGTTAATTTCACTAGTGGCATAGTAATGGGATCAGGATTCACTGAATTGGTGATAAATATTCTAGAATCCAAAATCCACTAATTGTGTTCAAATTTGCTTTTATCTACATGTTGCTTACAACAACCTTGCAAATAAATCACCAGGACAAACTAGTGCTCACATTATTTAATGCATATATTTGTTGCTTTTCAATGTTAAAAACTCTCAAAGCATCTTACATAATGGAAAAATTAATATTAACTAGCCCAAGGGTTGCCTGAACACCCTCCAGTGTGACTTACAGCCTGTTTATCACTTCTGATAGAATAGCCATTCAGTTGACAGGGGGGTTGGGTGTCTGCAACCCATGGTGCTAGTTGCAGCAGTGTACCTGAAGTTGACTTGGAGCTGATCCCCAGCTTCTGACCTCCTGCTGGAAATCATTGTTGGGTCCTGGCTTCTGATTTTCAGCCCTGGGAAGGGGATCAGAAGCTGATTCCCAGCTGATCAGGGTATCTGTGAGGAGTCCATTTCAGATCTACCCTCACTCCCCAAAATCTCTTGTGTCTTTGCCAGGCTGAGACACGGCGAAGTTAGAGATCAGAGTCCTCTCTATTCTATTTATTTTTTTTCATTTAGTTTTTAAAGCCAAGATTGGTTGCCAAGAATTGTAAAAAAGTAGAGTGGGTTTAAATAATGAAGATAAATCACAATTCCATAAAACAGCCCAATCTTTATCCCAAAATAATTTCTTCAAACAAAGGTCAAATGAGAAATTACATATAAACCAATGTTTTCAAATCCTGATGGTCATAGGCAGACCATTCCTGGAGGGGGTTGGGTAGATATGCAGTGGCCAGGATTGGCACAGCTGTGTCACCTCATCAAAGGCTTCCCAACTTCTGAAAATAAATGTAAAACAGTTTAAAAGAAAATAAAACAAAAATAGCCCCATTGCAGTCAACGGGGATGCGCCACCAAAAAAAGGTAGTGCAGCAACACTGCTGCGAGAGGGAGCATTCCCAGGGCGAAAGAGGTTAGGAACGTGCCTAAAGGCAGCTGCCCTGGGAATGCCCCCCATGCCGATGTGGGCTTTTCCTTCCGGGAATTCCCTACTGGCATGTCTGCCCTGGAGATGGGGGCTGGCACAGCTCCATGGCTCCCTGACGCCAGCATGTTTGCCCCCTCGCTGGTGTAGGTGCCACTTTATTCTGTGATAAGGTGGCACCTACACTGGCGCATGGCCATGCCAGCTCCTAAGGAGCCCCCCCCCCACTTCAGGGCTGCAGCCTTCATCTATGGAAAATCAGCTTTGATACAGTACAATGAAGAAAAGAGAATTTAGAACAGAGTGGGAAAGGGTGTTCTCCCTTTCTCATCTTGCTGTTTTTGTGATTAAAATTGCCCCCAAGCTGCAAATTTCCAAACAGATATCTATCCTCACAAACAAGTGTCTGAAATCTCATAAGGAGAAAAACTGCTTGAGGTAATTTGAAGCAGAAGAACAGCAAGTAGGGAAGGAGTTAAACACCCGTTTCCTTTGTTTTGTTTGTACCTCCTCCCCTCTCTCCATAAACAAAGCAGCCCTTGGGATTTACAGAAGCAATCATTGGTGTGTAGTGTCTAGCTTAGCCCATAGGTAAGGTTTTTGTATGTACTGGGGATTATTATGGGAACATCTCCAGTTCAAAGACAAGCAACAGGAATCCATTGGGGCACTTTTCAAAGTTCCACAGAATCTTGTTAGAATCCTGGAAGTCATTAAAAAGAAATCTGTTGGGGAAGAACTCTCTTATTGATAGTATGGGATTTCAGCATGAAAACATGAAGAGAGCAAGATGAGAGTGCTAGAACAAAGCCAAGTTTAGAAAGATACAAATATCAAATACGCTTTGACTTTAAGAAATACCTGCCAAAAACAGGTGAAAAGGCTTGAGCATCTGCCTCCTGAGCAAGACCTACTGATAGGGTTGCCAGGTCCCCCCTTGGCTCTGGCGGGAGGTTTTTGGGGCAGAGCTGAGGTAGGGATCACATGTGCATGGCCACGCCAACAGGATCTCGTCACTTCCAGTTTACACCTGGAAGCGCCGGATCACAATGGGCCTTTTACCATTCAAACTGGTAGTTTGAGTGATAAAAGGCCCATTGTGATGTGGCACTTCTGGGTGCAAACCAGAAGTGACACAATTGCGTCAGCACAACCATGCAAGTACAATCTAAGAATCCACTCTGCCTCCCTTCTCATGAATAGCTTGTCATTGTGGCCTGGTATCTTTTTGGATAGCCCAAAAGACAGTGTATGTGATGTTATGGTTATGTCCAATAAAATGTAAAACCAATGAGCTATAATTTGTAAAGTTCCTTAATTCATACTGTTTTCCACTCATAGGATTTAAGAATACTTTGATATTTCATGTAAATTTACAGTGTGAACAAGAAGGGCAAATGACGGATTAGGCAAAAATTAGCCACATCATTTTTCTGTAGGGATGGGTTTTTTTTCCAGTAGTGGATAGATAGTCCCCTCTTTGAGTACCCAGAGGAAGTTTCCATTAGATATATGATGTACAGCAGCAAGGGATCATTAATGTCATTTCTACATGATTTTAGCAGCTAGGATGTGCAAGAAACCCATGTACAAGTGGAGGCCTTCATAGATCCCAGGATCCTTTAATTATGGTAACTGGGTCTAAATGGTCCATAAGCAGAACAGATGACCTATTTGGCATTTCTTCTGCCAGGCTGTATTGCAGGCAACATCCAGATCAGAGCGTGTTCATGTTATTTTGTCAGAAAAAAAGGTTGCAAAGGTATCACAGCCAATTGTTTGTTCCTGAGACAATAAAAGCTCAGATTTAGAAGCTGAGATATCTTAAACAATTGGAATGGCCATGAGCTAGCTAGTTTTTCTTTAAGAAGCTCAAAGGCCCTCTGACACTCCGATGACCATGGCACTTTGACAGGAACATTTTTCTTACACAAATCAGTTAAAACTGATGCCAGGCCACTAAAATTAGGAATAAACCTCCTATAAAATCCACAGGCTCCTAAAAAACTCAGAATTTGTTTTTTCGTCCCAGGAATAGGCCAGTTAACAATTGCATCCACCTTTATGGCTTGAGGTGAAATTCTTCCACCCCCAATCTGATGACCCAAATACACAACAGAAGAATTAGCAACTTGGCACTTAGATGGCTTAATGGTCAGGCCAGCATGTTGAATTCTGTGAAGCACAGTTCTCAAGTGTTGCAGATGTTCTTGCCAGCTCGAACTGATCACTGCAATATCATCTTGATATGCCACTGCATAGCTCAGTCCAAGAAGTATTTTGTCCATTAGCCTCTGAAAAACCTTACTAGCTGAGTTTATACCAAATGGAAGTACCTTAAAACAATACTGTCCCATGAAACAGGAGAACGATGTTCTCTCCTTAGCTCTCTCTGTGAGTGGTACCTGCCAGTATCCAGAGGTAAGATCAAAGGTAGTGATGTATTTTGCATCTGCCAATCTCTCTATCACCTCTTCAATATAGGGTGAAGGATATTGATCCACTTTAGTTAACTTATTCAACTTTCTAAAGTCCACACAAAGACGATATTGAGTTGGATCATCTTCATTTAACTTCTTTTTGGTGACAACAACTAGGTTACTAGACCATTCAGAGGTACATGGCTCTATCACTCCCATTTGCAACATTTTTTCAATTTCTGACTTAATTACTTCCCTCATAGGCCCACGCACAAGATAAGGATTAGATCTAACAGGCAGATGGTCTTCTGTATCTATATCATGAACAACTAAATCGGTTCTCCCCGGGCGGTTAGTAAACAGTTCTTTAAAATTCTGCAACAGATCAACTACTTGTTTATGCTGCTGATGTGATAAAGCATCGCTAACAGGAATCTCATACACTCCAGTCGGCCTTTCAGCCTCTGAAAGCAAGTCTGGAATATCAAAGTCCTCCTCTGGCCAAACATCAATTGATATTTGCTGAATTTGACGGGTAACAAACTTTTTCAAATGATTAATATGTACAAAGAGGAGACCCCTCTCGGGATCTGTAATCTCATAATTTCCATTTCCACAGTCCCGCACAACCTTAAAAGGTCCAGTCCAATGTAGTTCTAACTTCCCCACATTTTCAGGGCTTAAAAGCAGAGCCCAGTCTCCTATTTGCAGAGCCCTAGGCTTAGCTGTTTTGTCAAAATATACCTTTTGTTTCTCTCTAGCCTCTGTGAGAGCTTGATGGGCAATCTGGCGTATTTTTTGTAGGGTCTGTTGTAATTTATTAAAGTACTCTGCCACAGACTGTGATGCTTCAGGGACCCAAACTCCTTCCCAACTCGCTTTCAGCAGTTCCAAAACACCAGGTAACTTCCTTCCAAACACCAATTCATTGGGTGTATAGCCCCCAAGAGATGGGTGCACTGCATCCCGATATGCACTGACCAGGAATGGAACCGCCTCATCCCAGTTGCCATGATGTTCTAGGCAAAAGGCTTTTAACATAAGTGTCAAGGTCCCTCCCCACTTTTCTATCTGTCCATGAGATTGTGGGTGATAAACTGCACTAAGCTGTTGAGTCACTCCTGCCAACTCATAAAGCTTCTGCATTAGATTACTTACAAACACAGATGATCTATCACTAATGCTGACCCTTGGAAAACCAAAGTTGGCAAAGAATTCTAACAATGTCCTGGCAACACTCGTTGCAGTAACAACCCTTAAAGGAATAGCTGCAGGGAAGCAGGTTGCCCGATCTATAATAACAAGAATGAACTTCTTCCCTGATCTAGTAGGGGGAAAAGGTCCTTGGACATCAATCTGTAAATCCGAAAATGGCACTTGTACAATCGGGATCTTTCCCAACGGCGTCTTTATATGGTCGGAGGAGTATCCTACCTTTTGGCATGTTTCACATGAATTTACATACTCTTTAGTATCCTTACTTATTCCAGGCCAATAGAATGCTGAAGTGACCTTAGCAAGAGTCCTCTTAAATCCAAAATGCCCAGACAATGGTAGGTCATGGGCAAGTCTTAAGACTTCCCTTCTAAAGGGCTCAGGAACTATTAATTGCTTTTGTGACTGTAACAATGATCTATTCCTTTTAGGTATAAACTCTCTATAAAGAAGATCATTGTGCCAAAATATCTTACTGTCTCCAGGTTTATCCAGTGGCAAATTAACTTTCTCAGCAGTTTCACGACATTGTTGTAGATCTGAAGATGTCTTTAGCAAATTCCTAAAGACTTGTGAATCAAATTCCGCAGGTTGAGCCATACTTTCAGTCCTAAACGGAGACTGGTCACTTTGATCTAACTGCTGTGAAGCTTGCTCCCTCACTCCCTGCTCTCCTGCCTTCTCCTGCTGAGTATATAGTAGAGGGCTCTCCTCACTCTGACTTGGCACTTGCATCTCAACAACCCTAGCCTTGCTTCTAGTAACCACTGGGAACTGCCTAATGCATTCCCCTGCTTTTGACATTTTAAAATGGACATCCATCCCTAGCAAAAAGGCAGGATCATCTCCTTGATGAACCAGCAATGGAATAACATCAGTCCAGTCCCCTACTGTAACCTTGGCATAAGTAACAAGCTGCTCTTTAGGCTGGGCATCATAAGTTCGAATTTCTATCTTCCCATCTGGTTTTAGCCCTAAATCATGAAATGTGGTTTCACAAATAGATGACATATCAGCCCCACTGTCCCAGGTTGCTCTAAGGAGAACCTTCTCTTGTACCTCTACATAGACTGTTCTCTTTTTAGAGCACCATTCAGCTTGTTCTTGGCTGATATAGCATGAAATGGGTTTTTTAGGGACAGTAGATAAATCAATGCGGTTCACCTCAATTCTATCTTCTGATAGTTGGACTGTACCCTGGGACTGGCTTTGCTGTTCTCTTCCTAATTGCACTTCTCTAGCGGGCCAGTCACTACTTCCCCCAGGTCTTTGCTTACATACCATCTGGGTTTGAAGTGCTTCTCCTAAGGGGGCTGTTGCAAGACTCTCTTGGTGTTCTGTCTCCCTTTGCTTTTCTTGATGTTGGTCTTGATTTGCCAACTGATTTGTCAGTGGCTGACTTGCAATTCGATGGATCCTTGGTTGCTGCGAAGCACCCTTTTTCGCCAATAAAGGGCATCGAGCTCGAATATGTCCCCCTTGCTTACAGTGATAACAAACTCCCACTGTTGGCATAAGGCTGATGTGTTCCTTCTGTTCCTGACCCAAAGCCCCTGCTTGTGCTAAAAAGCGTTGTCTGGGAATTGGAACTGATGGTCTTTGCTGGTACTCTTCAGTTCTTGTTTGTCGTGGGGGCAGGGGTGGCCAATCCCTCTCAGACCTAATAAACCCAACTCTCTTGGACTGTAAAGGTTGACTTGCAGCAGCAACTTCATCTAACACCTCTGCAAGTATTCGTGTATTCATAGGTCTCTGGGCCCGAGCTAAAACTGCATGCTCTTGAGGAATGGCTTGAAAAATTTGTTCTCGTACTATCAACTCCAGCAGATCTTGAAATGTGTGTGCCTGTGCACTCTCTGCCCACCTTACACACATTCTGTGAACTCTGCTCACAAATGCACTGTAAGACTCTTCTGGTCTCAGGTTGACAGCACGAAAGCGTCTTCTCAGTTGTTCTGTAGAGAGCCCAAATTGCTGGAGGGCCAAATTCCTAAAATACTGGTAATCTCTTGCTTGATCTGGGGCTAGTTGAGCTAACAGCTCAGCAACTTCTCCATGCACACAGTGCCTAAGTACTCCCATATACTCTCTCTCAGGGAGACCATAGTCCTTTGCTGTTACTTCAAACAGGGCAAAAAAAGCTGAAATATCTTCACCTGACCTCAGCTCTGGGAACTTTAGACGGGACCATCTATCATACTGGTTCTGGATGAGATGAGTCTGGAGCATATTCATCTGTTGTCCATTTTGCCCAAGAAACTGAGCTAGCAAAGTACATAGCTGATCCATTGGTGCTGCTGGTGGCACTGCTGGAGAATGCGGGCCCTGAGGGACTGCAGATGACATTGGGTTAACTCCATTACCTGCTGGCTGTGCACTATCTGAAGACTGTAGTTGTTTAAGTGAGGTGCCCACATAATCTTCCTTTATTCTATTTCGTGTTGCCCTCTGCCATAAACATGGGTCTGTTTTCAAATACAGCTCCCGTCTCTGAGAAACACTTGGCAATTCTCTGTAGTCCAACATACTCGTTCCTAGGCCCTGCAGATCATCTTCAATGCTGAATTGTGGCTTCAAGGGTGATTCAGGAAAAAATTCTTTAGTACAGCTAGACAGCCCAATAGTCTCTGTTTTATAAATCACTTGGTTAGACGAGTTGCCAGATAGCGAACCCCCTTGACCCAAACTCATGTTAACTTTACTAGGAAGACAAGTAAAAACAAAAAACAAACTTGCTTTGCTTGTTAATCCTCAGAGCTACTCACAGCTGCTGCAGTACGAACACATCCAGGGTCTCCTTCGCTGCCACCATGTATGAGCCAGCAACCTCTTGTCTGGGTTTGGAATGCTGATAACAGCCCTTCCAGGCCCCCCCTGGGCAAGGTACAGCTCCTTTGACTACAAGGTTGAAAGCTCTTCTTTGTCCAAACCTTATTTCATTGGCCTTTGGTTCTCCTCTGGGGAAGTCGCACCACAACATGCACGGCTCCTCTCGTTAATTTTATAAAACAAGGTTTATTTTCAAAAAGATAAAAGCAACGTACTCCATTCAAAACAAGCAAAGAAAATAATTCCACTAACTAGTAAAGGCTGTCGAAAGAGAGAGAAAAAAAAGATCTTTTCCAAGCCGAGACAAGTGCCTTAAAAAACCTCCCCCACCAATCAAGGTTAAACACTTAATCACCCTCTGGCAAGTAACGTTCTTAAAGTCATATACCTGTTACTTCCATACAGTGTCCCTAGCACCATACCCGAAAGGACTTCTGCCATCTCAGATAGGGTGTCCACGGGGGAGCTAGGAGTCCAGTAAACAAGCAGAATGTACAATTTATTTGTACCAGGAGTCTGTGAAAACTGAACGACTCAGAGGATAAAGGCTACCCTTCCTGCCTTTAGGGTTGGTGGAGAACTGCATAACCAGGCAGTTAGTTGGGACAGACACCATGTCATTTTCTTCCAGCCACATCTTAGTTATGCAAGCCAGGTCATTTTTTCCCCATTCTGTAACATCCCAGAGAGATAAGCAACTGGAGTCCCTCTCCCTCTCCAGTAGTTGTGAACCTTCTTCCACTTGTTATGTTGCATGACTGGGCCTGGATTATGTGCCCCATCATGGTAAGAGCCACAGGGTAAGAGCTCTTACCCTTGTGCTCTCAGCTTCAGCTCATGCCTTTGGCAAGATATATGCTCTTTATCCTGGCCTCTAGCCAGAGTGGGACTTATTTAACAGGCAGGGTTCCAAAAGAGAGAAAGTGGCTGGCCTGCTTCTTCCAATCAGCACCAGAGGTCCTGCTGCTGGGTACTCATAGATCCCTCCTCCAAAGGCACTGGCATTTGTCCTGGCCTCCAGCTAGCATGGGGCTTACCTTCTTCAGTGGTATGTCTGTAGACCATTGAAAACTGCTTTTCTGTTTCTGTTTAATACATTTTACCGAAGCTAATTAATTTACCATCAAGCTTAATAGCCTTCATATGAAGCAGACAGTAAGCTCAGCTAGGGTGTTTTGGTCTTTTATTAGCATCCAGGATTGTTCTCTGTTCACAGAAGTGAATGCTTTTAGAAAAATCAGAATTGACTTTCACTTCTAACAACAAGGCATGCAAATGAATAGACCCCCCCCCAAAAAAAATGACTGTCACATTGGGATTTCCAGGCTGCCTAACACTGCAAAAGTAATTTCCTGTTTGATTATAGCTGCATCCATATACTGTATTTTTTCTTTTTGATAACAAGGTAAATTGGTTATACGTTGCAATACAAAAAAACTTGAACTATTGCGTGAACTATGAATTGGAATACCAGTCTGCTAACCTCAGATTGTTGGCAGGCATGAATTTTTTACTTCCAACTCCATTTTATGGTACAGAGAAAATGGCATTATCAGAAAGAATTGTGAAACTGATTGTGATTACTCATATGATAACTATGTTATTACCATGGGCCACCAGCGTAATTACATTTGCTGCCATGATGCACCCTGACTTTGCATATGTCAGCTACAAATGACAAGCAAATAAGGTAGTTAGAAAAACTCATTGAAGGTGAAAAATGTACAAACCAGAGTAGAAAACAGAAAAAGGTGAGGCTGAAGGAAATCAAGAAGTTTGTGTTTTAGTTGTCAGAGCTTTTAGTGAGCAACCAACAGTTATGCTTTGCTGGAATTCATCTCTCATTCCAAACTTCTGATCAGGATAGGGTTGCCACTGGCAGGAGATTTTTGGGGCAGAGCCTGAGGAGGCCAGGGTTTGGGGAGGGGAGAGACTTCAATGCCATAGAGTCCAATTGGCTAAGCAGCCATTTTCTCCAGGTGAACTGATTATCGGCTGGAGATCAGTTGTAATAGCAGGAGATCTCCAGCTAGTACCTGGAGGTTTAGCAAACCACAAAAAAAGTGCACTCCCGTGCTATTACCATAAGGTTTGGAAATCAGCACAGAGATATCAGTACAATTGCCTTCCCATGAAGATCTGAATATTTATAAAAGTACTTTATGGACTTTTAAAAGAATTTTTCTACAACTACAACTACTACAGAAAATCTTTTTGCACAAAGACTGCATTAGAAAAAGCACTGTATATTTGTGTATATAGTTGTATGTGTTCTCTGTATGTATCACTGCACTTTGGTTTATTATATGGTTTAACACAATACCAGTGTGTCCACTTTGTACTGATATCTCTGTGCTGAGTACCTGGAGGTTGGCAACCCTAGATCAGGAAGTCATCTATTGGCTTATAGAATCCAACTGGTTGTTTCTGCTTAATATAGACAGTGCATGCACAATGAGCTACAAATAAAATCTTGTTATATGGTGCCAAAGAAGCCCCAACAGAAGAAGCGCCTGGCAAAAAGGCCAACTCCTTTTTTGCAGAAGAAGCAGCCTGTGCAAGTTTCGTCTGAAGAAGCAGATGCCCCTAGCCTTTCAGATTTATTAACTAGGACTGAAATTCTGGAGCATGCAGCATGCCAGCCTAGGCTGTTCAAGGGTCGGGCACCGGGTGTGGCACCCCATCCAGCAAAGTTAGAAAGACATGCTATTAAACAATTTTCTTCTTCCTTGGCAGAAAAAAGTGGCAGCTTGTTGAGTTGTGAAACAAGAGAAGCCCAGGTAGTGGCTAAAGGGGACGTTGGAAGTACCAAGCAGACCTTGGCTGGAGGTGATGGGGCTACCGCTGCAAAGCGAGAGATCTGCTTCCACTGGCAGAAGAAAAGGCAGAGGGCCTGAATGCTTGACATTTTTAGGCTTTGAAATTAACACTTTCACTGAGGCTTGTAGGTTGCTGAAGGAAAAGACTGAGAGGTGCAAGGACTTATTGCAAGGTGACCCTGAAACAGTTGCAAGGTATGTAAAGGGGAAGGGCCTTTCTTAGCTGTATGGCTGAAACAATTAGGGGAGCAGAGAAACCTCATCACCTGATTAGCATAGTGTGTAATGAAGGTAGATGCTCATACATGGGTTTCTAGCAAAGTTTAATGGGGTGTCTTTTGGAGATGGCAGCATCTCCTGGGGCACTTTCCAGATTCAAATGACACAGCTGAATGCCTGGGTTTCAGGATTTATTTTAGGGGCCACTGTGCTAAACAGTGGCAAGAAGAATGGGAGCTGGGGGAGGCACATTCTGAAGGACATAACCTTTTTGGATTGTTTCCCATTGTTGTGGCTACACACATTTGGGAGTAGCAATTCAGAGATGCCGTAGTCTTTCTTGTTCTGGTGTGATAACCAAGCTGTGAGGCTGGTGGTAAATAATCAGTCCTCAAAGAATGCTAGGGTCATGCAGTTGGCCAGTCATTAGTTTTGCAATGTTTACACCTTAATATTTTACTTAAGGTCAGACATGTGCCTGGCCTTGATAGCAGTATACCGACATGCTCTCTTGTCTCTAGGAGCAGCATTTTTGGGAACTGGTGCCAGGTACAGACCAGGGCCCGACACTGGTGCCAGCCAAGCTGTGGCATCTTGGGAGCCTGAAGTGTGGTGGGCCATAATGGTCTCATTGGCACCTGGCACAAGAATGGCCTATGCGAGGCAAAGTAAGGAGTCCCAATTTTTTTGCAACCAGGAGGGTTTGGAACAGTTTGGGCCTTTGCCTGTAGAGCATATTCAGAGGTTCATGCTTCAATTGAAAGATAAGAGTTTGGATTGTAGAACAATCAGGGGTTATTTAGTGGCACTGGCATTTTCAGCAGGGTGGTTGGTCTTAGGGACAATACTGGGGATTTTAAGGTTAGGCAAATGTTAGAAGGTTGGGTGCAGGAAGAGCCATGTGCCAAGGACACGCGGCATCCTGTTACTCCAGAGATGCACAGCTTTTTGGCTGGATATAAGAATGATAGTGTTGATGGGTGTGAGGCAGCACTCTTTCAGATGGCAGCATTAATGGCATTGTACGCAGTGCTAAGGTTCAGGGCATTGCTGCCAGCATCATATTGAGACAGCTCAATGTGGACAGCTCCTCAGGTAGGGAATTTGAAGGTGGCTGTGGAAAAGGTTCAATTGTAAATTCATGTCCACAACTGATCTGCATGGCAGGAGTGCCATTGTGTTTCTTGGGACCACAGGGGACCCCCAGCTATGCCCAGTGTGACCGCTATCAGAGTTCATGGCATCAAGGGGCCCATGCCCTGGCTATCTTTTTTCAGCATTTCAATGGTTCCCCTCTAACTCATTTCCAGTTTTGAATAGTGAACAGAAACATTTTAGCAGAGGCAGACTTAGCAGCAGGTGAGTATTTATTTATTTTTTCCTCACATTTATAGACTGCCCTCATTCCCAGCAAGCTGGGGTCAGAGCAGGTCACAACATTTAAAACCATAAAATATAAATGAAAACATAAGTTAAAACTACAGTCACAGTGTAGCAGCAATAGAACAAGATGGCATACATCAGTAGTAAATAATAGCCACTGGAGACCTGGTGAGGCAGTGATACCCCCATAAAGAAAAAGTGGGGAGGAAGATGGGGAGGCCAGAATGATACAAGTAAACTCTTTCTTTTTGTATTGGTGCAGCTACTATGGCAGCGAGCTTGGGAATGTCTGACCAAGCCATTTGAACGGTTGGGAAATGGAAATCAAAAGCTTACAAGTCATATGTTAGAGAAGCAGCTTGATTTTATCTTTTAGGTCCAGGAATATCAAGGAACCCAGACAGAGTGTGTGTACTGGGACATTCCATCGTGTTCTGGGCCAGCAGACAAGCCGCCAGCAATGGAATCGAGATGCAGCTGGGATTATACCCCCAGTGTGCAGTGGTGTAGTAGAAGAGGGATTTTGTGGGACCATCTCTTGCCTTCTCTTCATCAGATTCTGAGAGAGGGCAGTCATGCTGAGGTCCTGGTGTCGTATTTGGGTGAGAACAACCTAGTGCTCAGGCTCAGAATAATTAGGGACTTGAAGAGGGTGAGGAGTTGTTACCAGGGACCATGATTGTATGGACTGAGCTTTTGCAATGATGTGCTTGGAGGGGAGCAGTTAACTCCTCAAGGACTGACAAAGCGTGGAGCAACGTGAATTCTGCTGTGTGTAAGGCTGTTTTGGTTATCGATGGGGCTTACGTCCCATATCAGGCAATCAGATTTGACATGCACCATTTATTTCAGGATGATGGGGTCCATCTCTCTTTGGAGGGATGTGATTTGTACTTCTATGCCGAGGCCTGCATGATGTTATAACCAGCAGGTGGGGCAAGGTGCATTACACAAGGCTAACACCCTTGTTTGGCAGGGATAGGGCGGGTTGCTCATGATAGGTAGGGATGAGCAATGAGCACCCCAAGCCATTGGGCATGATGATTGGTGTGTCCTGAACAGACCATCACTGGCTTTATGGTGGGATGGGGTTTCAAAGGAGCACCTTTGGTGCTGAGCAACATCTTACCATACCTGGTAGTAGCTTTTTGGCACATCAGGTAAGGAGGATGGGTATGGGCACCTCTCAGCACATTAAGTGCAGGCAAGTCAAACAAGGTCAGCGGCAGCCGCAGGCCGAGTTTGGAGCCAGGATGGATTTGCCAGAAAAAGGCAGCCTTCACAGGCTGCCTAGCGCAGCCCACTCTCAATTAAATATTAGCATAATTAATTGATGACATAGATAAGCTGTTTTAAATAAACTAGTCAAATACATGCTTTGGTCTCATGTCTTCATTTGGGGTACTGGGGCAAGAGGTTTGCCCATTATTGGCAAATAATCTGGAAATAGCAGAAACGTGGAACAGCATCATAGAAAACCAGGTTTTATGAACAAGACATAAAGAGGAAGTGATTGAAACTAAAGTATCGCAGAGATATTTGTGGTATTGAAATTAAATAAATAAATACATGTCTGTGTAATACATAAATTGTACTATGGATCCAATTTTCAATGTATCCTGTGGGGTTTGCTAAAGTCTGGAAACCATGATACGTAAATTGGGAGCTCCCCTTGCTCCATTTCATCTGGCATGAATTCCCTCCTCCCTTTCCTTGATCTCCTTAACCATGGCTTAGAGTTACATGTAACAACACTGATCATAATTAATGCTAACCGATTAGCATTAATTAGAGTTTGTAAAGCCAATTCCCTAGACCCATCTTCTCTCCAGATATAGCCTTTGCCTCCCTGTGAAGCAAATTTGAAAGAGTTCTGAAGTGAAAATAAATGTAATGCTATCCAGGAAGAATGGCATTCAGGCAGTGGAGCTGAACTCACTGGCTTCAGTGACAGAAGTGCTGAGAAAAGTCTTTGAAGTGAGTGGGAATGTCTCCTGGCTCAAGGAGTTGAGAAAAACCTTGAGATTGAACTCTGAGAGAAAGCTCTGAGCTTCAAAAAATAAGTGATACGTTTATGATGTATATGCACATGTGAATCATTTCTAATATATCAGTTCTGACAACAATATGACATTACTGATGAAAATAGTGAGCAAAAGACCTGAAAATTAAATTTGTTTCCTCACCAGCCTTCCACTAACAGCAGACTTTGATGGCTATGCAATGATTCTGCTGGCATGGTTCCTTCATATACTTGACATCTGTTCAATCCTTGTTCTGTTTTATAATTATTTTGAAGGAAATCAATGCCCACAAAGGACTGGGAGGTAATAGGAGCATGAAAATATAAAATTCTCTCTATCCACAGGAGAGGACAAGTCCATACAACAGCAGCAGCAGTTTGCCCATGCTGATCACCATTTATTATTTGTTTCAGCCTTAACCCAGGGAAATTTAGAATGACAAATTCCAAAATGCTTGGTCAAGTGTTTTTCTCTTGCTACATGATATTAGCAAAGCAGAGGACGATTGAATTTGATGAAGTTGAATATGATGAAACTCCACAAGTTTTGATTGAATTTGATGAAACTCCACAAGTTTAAGCTCATAATTCATACCAACAGTCATGGCTAAGTGAATTGTACGTTGTAAACTGCTAAATAGGGCTGTTGAATTAAAAAAAATTCGGTATAGTTCGGATTCGGCTGAATTCAGCCTGTTTAGATTCGGCATATGCCGAAGTCCGAACTCCCCCACTTCGGGTCCATGCAATTCGGCGGGAATTCAAAGTTCGGGAAAAAAATTCGGCCGAATAAGGCCATTAAAAACACAATCGCTCCTTTCCGTGGCTCTGGGGGGGCATTTTTGGGGGTAGAGGTCCCAAACTTTCAGCATAGCTTCAAAGGACGTTTCTTGAAAGACCCCCCAAGTTTTGTAAAGATTGGGTCAGGGGGGGCTGAGATATGGGCCCCGAAAGGGGTCCCCGCCACCCTTAATGTGCATCTCTGAGCAGAGCTTGCCGCCCACGCACAAAGCTCCCAGCCCCAACAATCAGCTGAGAAGTTTTTTATGAATGAGGGAAAACCTGAAGACACACAACTGAAACCCCCCCTCAAACCAGGGAGAGAGAGACTCGAGGGGGAACACACACCCCAGGCAGAACCGGCAAAAGCCCCTTTGGCTTCCCCCCCCCACCCACAGAAACTGCTCCCTCCCCACACTCACACAGACTCTGCTTCCCCCCACACACACACACACAGGAGAAAAATTATAGATTAAAGCCCCCAAAGGGGTCTTACTGTGGCTGTCTTCTGTTCCATCAGGAGGGGCTGGGGAGGACTGGGTAATCCAAGACGTTTCCATTTAGGCACAGGACGTTTTGCTCTGGAGGAGATGCATTTTCTATTCCTTGGTTCAATCATAAGGGAGATGGCAACCAAGAAATGAGAAGGATATTAAGACTTGGAAGGGCAGCCAAAAAGGAACTGGAAAAGATCCTTGAGTTGTAAGGAAGGGTTGCTGAAGACTGAGATCAAGATAATTCATACTATGATATTCCCCATTACTATATATGAATATGAAAGTTGGACTATGAAGAAAGCTGACAGGAAGAAAATTGATTCATTTGAAATCATTTGGAAATTCAAATCCATTTGAAAATTGATTCATTTGTTGTTAGAGGATACTACAGACCACCAAGAAGACAAATGTGGGTTCTAGATTGGGGTTTGGTGATTATAGTACTTTTTTTCAAGAAAGGGAGGAGGGATGATCCAACAAACTATAGGCCTATTAGCCTTCTCAGTATTATCAGCAAGTTGTATGCCAGACACCTTCTTGATAAATTCAAGAACTGGTTAGAGCAGGAAAACCCAATCACAGATGAACAGGCTGGTTTCAGGGATCACTGCCTGATTCTCCAACATCTGATCGAAAAGTACTCTTCCAAATTTCAGTTTCACTTGATGCTGCCTTCGTGGATTTGAAGGCAGCTTTTGATTCTATTTCTAGGACTAAATTATGGGAGAAATTAGAAGCAACATCAATAGATAAAAGGCTCCTTTTTCTATCCATGCAATGATTGTCAATGGGGGAGGGGGTGACCCCTTCCCAACCCCATAAAATCAGACCCCCTGATCCAATCTTCACCAAGCTTTGGGGTTTGTGCAAGAACAGTCCCTTCAAGCTACACAGTGAATTTGGGGGCTCTACCTCCAAAAATGACCACCCCAGGGCCTAGAAAAAGCCTACTAATTATTCAGCTTTTTCCGGAATTGTCTATTCGGCTTCAGCTTTTTTCCTAGGTTTGTGCATTCAGTAAACCTGAACTGGAAATTTACTGAAATAGCTAATTTTGGGTTTATTTTCAGTTTGGGTTTATTGATATGCACACCCCTACATGAAATGGATTGACTCAATAAAGCAAGCCACAGTCTTCAGTTTGCAAGACTGTAGCAAGGCTGTTAATGAGAGGATGTTTTGGAGGTAATTAATTAATAGGACTACCATTAGTTGGAAGCAACTTGACAGCACATAACCTGCTAGAGTAATATTTTCCTAGCATGGCTACTATGATGACAAGTTCACTTTTTAAAAATGTTATATTTCTGTCAAATGCACAACTGAGTTCCATCTGCACTTGCTTGGGACTTTTATCCCTGTCATAATAATAAGGTCAAAAATGTCAGCACTTATGATGGTAGTTAAAGGCTTCAACTACATGTTACACTGGGACTCCAGATGTGTAATTGGGCCTCCAAAACACTAATGTGACCATGGATCTGGGGAAGAGAAGGATTTATTATTTCTTCCCTTGTTGTATCTTCAATAAGAAATAGACCCCAAAGCCATTTTTAGGGTCAACAGTGTAATCCTAAAAGAAATTAAAGCCTTCTAAATACACTGAGGTCAATGGTTTAGAAGGATGTAACTCTACAGTCCAGTTCTAAACAAATTATCCATAATTCCAGTTACCATACTCCAGTGTAACTTGTAGTTGGAGCCTTATGTAACTGGAAAGACTGATTCAGAAGAAGGGGTAAGGCGGATGAAGTATTAGAATCCTTTCTCTGCAGTTTTTCCACTCTATCACATGCCCTAGGAAGCTTCCTTGCTACCAACATATGGCTTCAAATGTACTCAGGGCATATATACTGTTAAAATGTTTCATGTCCAAATGCTGAGTCCTTGCACTGCCAGCTGGGGAATTTTGCATCAGATGACGTTCTGCCCATCCCATAAATTGTTAACACTTTCTATTTTCCATTCCTTTTTGAGATAATAAGGGCACTTCATATGAAATAAAACAGCTTTACACTTAGGGTTGCCAGGTCCCTCTGTGTTACGGGGAATGCTTGGGGTCTCCAATAATAAATGGGGAAATTAGCTTACTGGAGAAAAATTTGAGCACTAACAAGAGGCTTTAGAGTGGGTTCTTTCCACCAAAGGGTTTGGTGGAGATTGCTAGAGTGTCCTCATAGCTTCCAGGTGAACCCTGAAGTGAGGTTGGCGCATTGCGTGGGTTGTGTGTGTGCACTGCATACCTCCCCCTCCACCTGGCCCTCTTTTGCCTGCTGACCAGCTGAGGAGAGGCATGCAGCCCAGTAGATTGGAAGGGTCTTGCCTGCCCCCTCCGGGCAATTGGCAAGCTATTTACACTGCTACCAGCTGGTATAGGATATATAGAGCCTAGACTACAGGCAGTTAATTTCCAACTCTTACATAACATACCTCAGTTTGTGAGCTCCAGAATGGCCTCCCTTGTTATGTGCCTTTCTGGCCTTGCTTCTTTCAAGCTGTAACCCTTCCTAATTGTCTTTGAATAGCTTGGCTGACTGTATCCACGGGTACTTTATGAGGCAAAGCACAGCTGTTCATACAAACAAGGTAGTAATGGCTTCAAACTCACTTCTCCCAACTGAGTTTGCTTAATTAGCTCTTGATAGCAGGGGTGGACTGGGGCACCTTTGGCAGCCAAGCCAGAGATAGCAAACAGCCCTCCTTAGTTCCTCAAAGTAATATTGTTCCTTTCCTCCTTCTATGGACAGAGGGTCCACAACAAGCAGAATTCAAAAAATTTCTTGGTTTAGACACACAGAAGGGTAAAGTTCTACCTGGTACTTTCTCTCTAAGAGTACCAACTTGTTCACCCATCCCCATGGCTGTGCCTTTAACACAGCTTGATGTACAACTATTAGCAGATCATGTATGTTTCTCTAAGTTAGGAAAGTTTTCACTGGCTGATTTTGGCAGATAAAACTGCTGTTAAAGACATAGAAGCAGGCAGGCTAGGTCTCTCCCCCCACACACACCTCAGTTAACCGGCACCTCTAATTTGGTTTGTTATGCAGCTTTAAAAAAACCTCAGAGTGATTCACAGAAGAAATGGCTATTCAATCTCAGGAGTATTTTATTAAAATATTAGGAAAACCCATACAGCTACTTAGGTACTGTCTTTCTGAGCACAGCAGGAGCACAATTACAGTAATTTCCTCACTTTGCTCAGAAGGCTTCAGAAATTGGAGAGGAACACCCACTTCTGAATGGTACAATATGAAAATACATTACCCTGTAATGTAGCATAACTGCCAGATGTAGTCAACAGCTTTTGTGATTGCTTACAAGTCTTCTTCATTGACCTTACTGTCTCTTCAGCTGTTTTCCAACAGCTTTTGGGTAAGATTTTGAAGAACCCACGCTGTTGGCCATTCAAGCTTTTCTATAGGCTGAGGCAGAAATGTCATTGTTTTGCTAGCTAGATAATTTTTTTAAAAAAATCCACACAAATTCCTTCTAAGACATGAATGCCCTTAACCCTGTAAGTCAACATTAGCCCAGGCAGTTGTCATTTATCACCAGCTGTGGCAGAAGCTAGCAAATGAAAAGCTGCAGGTCATCATTAATTGGACCAATACTCAGGAATAGTCTTGGTAAGCTTGCCAACTCCAAGCTGGGAAGTTCCTGGAGATTTATTTTGGGGAGGGGGTGGGGTTGCCTGGGGACAGTGGGATTTGGGAAGTCGAAGGACCCCAGCAAGACCTCAGCAGGGCATAATGCTATAGAGCTTACCCTGTAAAGCAGCCCTTTTCTCTAAGGGAACTGATCTCTGTAGCTTGGAGATCAGTTGTAATACCAGGAGATCTCCAGACCCTACCTGGAAATTGGCAACCCTAGGTTATGGCTGGCCTACGCATGCCTGAAAGCTGCATATGCAAATATCCACTATTTAATATCTGTGTCCAGGAGCACAATTAAGAAAGAAAAGTTCCTCCGCCTTGTTTCAGTCCATTCAAGAGCATCTTGGGCTACCCCTAGCAAGTAATTTGATTCTATACACAGAGTGACTATTGTTATAAACCATTAAGGCTGCAATCCAAAAACATATTTACTATGGACTTAGAGCGAATCCTGAAGGGAGCTAGATCCGCAGTGACTGGGAGTGGCAGAGCCGCACCACCTCCTGAGAGGATTCCCCCCCAGCAGCGCCCGGATGCCAGCATGTTTGCCCCCTTGCCAGCATAGGTGCCACCTTATTCCATGATAAGTTGGCACCTACACTGGCACAGGCTCATGCTGACTCCAAAGGAGTTTCGGGGGGCCCTTCAGGAATGGGCTGCCCAGCTTAGTCTAAATAAAATAATTGTGAGGTGATGTCTAGCCTGGGTACTTACCATATGTACTGATCTTCATTGCATAGTTGTAATGATTGTTTAAACAAAATCCCCAGAGATGTAGAGGACTAACCCCATAAACCATTGCAATCTTCATAAAGGGAGTTCTATAAGGCAGTACTTCAAAAGTGAGAGGAAGGGGCAGAGCACCACCGCCACTCCCCGCTAAAGGGGGGTAGGTTACTTTTATGGCAGGTAGAAATAAAAACCTTTTCCAGCCCAAGATACTTGGTGATCCTGAAATCTCTAGAATTGTTGAGTGGCTCTGCTGTGGTACCTTGGGAGGTGGTAAGCTCTCCTTCCCTGGAGATTTTTAAGCAGAGGCTAGATGGCCATCTGTCAGCAATGCTGATTCTATGACCTTAGGCAGATCACGAAAGGGAGGGTGTCTTGGCCATCTTCTGGGCATGGAGTAGGGGTCACTGGGGTGTGTGTAGGGGAGGTAGTGGTGAATTTCCTGCATTGTACAAGCGGTTGGACTAGATGACCCTGGTGGTCCCTTCCAACTGTATGATTCTGTGAAAAGCAGAATAAAAACAGACAGCTAGATAATTCCCATTGTTTCAAATGACTGGGAATCTGAACTCTATGGCTGGCTAAAAGTGTCCTTTCCTGGGAGCATGATATAAATATTATAATTGTCACAAGCTAGAAAAATCACAGGAAATCACCATGGAATTGATGAGGTACATTCCTGAAGTGGCAAATGCACATGGCAAGACTCTCAAACCAATTACCTTTTGCATGAAAAAATGAATGTCCCCATCGTATTTGCATTGTCTAGAACAGGGGTGGGGAACCTTTTTTCTGCCAAGGGCCATTTGGATATTTATAATATCATTCGCGGGCGATACAAGATTATCAACTTAAAAATTAGCCTGCTATATTCTTGGGTGGTCCTAGCAGCTCCATAGCTAACAACTCTTCTTCAAGGGGGGGAAAAGGTTCCTTTTCTTGGCAAAACAAACTCACACCTGTCTTGAATAGAGGCTATTCCTGTCTGCGGGAGGGGGCGGATCACCAGTCCTAGATCCTTCAGAGCTAGAGATCTGCCAGGACCCACGAAGGGCCAGACCAAATGATTCCGTGGGCCTTATATGGCCCCGGGGCCTGACGTTCCCCACCCCTGGTCTAGACTAACAGCCCATTCCTGAGAGCTTCAGTGGCGGGGGATGGTGTTGCAGTGGCAGTGCCACAGCGCCTCTAAAGAGGTTTCGCTGCTGCAGCAGGGGGGAGGGCTACTTTTAAATACAAATCAAGAAAAGAAGGAGAGCCCTATTGAAAATAGCAATGCTGCACCAACAAAATGGTGGTGCAGCGCTGCCGTTGCTTAAGGGGGCGTTCCCAGGCTGAAAAGGGTTAGGAAGCTGCCTAACGCCAGTTCCATCCCTGCAAATGACTCTCAGGATGCCGGTGTGGCTTGCACCAGGAGGATGCTGGCAGGAGGCCGAGCCAGCGTCCGAGTTCTGTGCTACTGCCTCAGCCCATACGGGCTGGCGTAAGTGCCCTTATGCTGGCATCCATGCCAGTTTAGATGGCGCAAGTGGCATGGAAGCCGGCGTAGGGTCATGCTGCCTCCTAAGCCCGTTCAGCTCCCAACCTCAGGAATGGGCTGTAAGTCTAAGTCCAATTGCTCAGTGTGATGTTCTGAACAGGTACTCTGCTCAGCATTTATATTTACTGTGTTGAGAATACTTTTCAGTTGTCCACTGCCACAATGCTTTTAGGAGGGTCAAGAACCAGTGTGGTGTATTGGTTGGAGTAAGATCTGGGAGACTGAAGTTCAAATATCGCCTCTGCAATGGAAGCTTGCTGGAATGTGGGTTGACTATGGGTCAGTCACCTACCTCACAGGGTCGTTGTGAGGATTAAATGGAAAAATGCAGTATTTAAATGAAGTAAATAAATAAACTTGATCTGAAGCAATAAGCAGGCAAAAAGCTGCAGGCTGTAAAGAACTTCAGTTGCTCATTGCTACAGTGCCAGCCACTTTGAAAGGCATCGCTGCAACTGGCAAGTTAGCAACCTTAGATCAGAACCATGGTGTAGTTATTATGACATTTAAAAACTAACTAAAGCCCTTCTCTTTCAATATTTTCTTTTTCTTTTTTGTAATTTTATCTTGAATACACCCAAGAGCAGGCCTTTGAAGCCTGCCTCCCCTCTAGGAAATCTCTGCCTCTCTACTGAGATGTGAAACAGCACCACTGTTCATGCCAATTCAGACACCATAGACAAACTTTCATGTTTACGGCTCCTGAGAGGGATTATTAAAGCAAAGGAAAATGGGACATTTTATCAGAATGTATGAGTACAGACAGTCTGTCTTGCCCAAGTCAGAATATCACTCCACTATGTGTTGAACACGTTTTGATGTTCGTCTCAGCTGTATGAAAACTCTGGACTCAGTTGCGATAGTAGTCAAAATCACACATCAGTCTAAAACTCCTCCTCATGAAATTGTGCAAGAACTCTAGGATGGGTCAACTAAGGAGGGAGGGATACACTTATGTGTTCTGCTATTAATAGTAATAAGGTTTAGATTTCTCACCTGCAGTAATAACATAGCCCTTGCAGAATGTGTCATTACATTGCTACACTGGAATTATATTAAGCAGCAAGTGACTTAGAAAAATGCTTTGACAGCTGGCTCATTAGATATGTTTTCTCACTCTGTAGTTGCATGTATAAGTAAAAAGAGAGGGGGAAATCCTTTAACCACATATATTCCAGTAGTTTAGCTAAGAGAAGAGCTAGCTTTCCATCCTTAGGAAGAGGTTCAAATTTGTTCCATTTTCTAAGCCTTTCCATTTATTTATATATTTAGGAATTTCTATGCTGCTTTTCTCTCCACTGGGGACCTAAAGCAGCTTATAGAAAGATATTATATAACAGGAGTCCCTAACCTTTTTGAGCTTGTGGACACGTTTGGAATTCTGACATAGGGTGGTTGGTAGGCACAGCCACAAAACAGAAGCTGCAGTAGGGAGAGCCAACTACAAGATGCTAGGGTATAAGGTTATGGATAACTTTAATCGTAACTCTTCAACATTTCAGGTAGAAGCTCTGCTTAACAGGATGCCTTTTAAAATAAACATACTGTTTAAAATATATATTTTTTGTATGCACACAGTTTACCTTCAGTCATGCAGTGAAGATGTGGGGGTGGCAGCTGTCAAAACAATGTTGTTGTTTATAAATCTGCAGAGCCAGTAAAATGTCCAGTGGTGTATCATAAGTAGGGCTGTGCAAAAAAAGAAAACAAATGATAAATTTCGGGTTTGGGTTTATTGGACCCAATTTTTTCTGGTTAGCCCAAAATAAGCCGAATTCACATACTGGTAAATATGGGAAGTCGGCTTTTTCCAGCTTTCCCGAAAAAAATAGGGTCCAATAAAGCATATGGGGCTTTCTGCTGCTCCTGGGGGGCATTTTTGCAGATAGAGCCCCCAAATTTGCAGCATGGCTGCAAGGAACTCTCCTTGCAAGAATCCCCAAGTTGGGGAATATTGGGTCAGGGGGTCTGATTTTATGGGGTCTGAAAGGAGTCGCCCCCATCTGATTCTCCTCAATAGACAAGTTAAGCAATGGTGAAGTGGCTGACTGGCTGTAGTCAGATTCTCTGTTGTGAACGCCGCTCGTATTTTTCAGTAGAGGAGCTGGGAAGCCCATTGCTTTAAACAATGGGCCATTTAAAGCAATTGCTTTTAATGGCTCACCGCTTTAATTTTAATTGCTTTTAATGGGCCAGCGTTGTTGTTGTTCAGTTTTGTGGCAGAAGAGCTCCACTGACTTGAAGGCCCTGTTTTGTTTTGCCCTCCAAGGTGTCTGGGCACCAATGGCCATCTGCCTGGCATGTGCCACCCACCTGGCTTTCCAACCTTCAGAGGGTCTTTTCTCTCCTTCTTTTGATTCAACCACCGCCACCACCTGGCCTTTTTAGAAACTTCCTGCTGAGAGGACCAGCTCTCAGCTTCCCTTACCTGCATTGCCATTCTAAGGCCTTGCCTTGTGCATGTGTCTCCCAGTACCCAGCTTCTGATAACCACAGGGACAGCTTACTGCATTTGCACACCACTGGGGAAGTACCAATTTGCCATTTACTGCCATTTCCCAACTTTTTAGTCAGCTGCTGCCCATTGCAATGAGAGAGTGTACTGTTTTCTACCAAGACAGCAAGCAGAGTGAGTAACTTTATTAACGTGGATATTTGCTCATGTAAGGAAATTCATCAGGCCACTAATCACTTCATTAACTCCTGACCACTTCAAGCTTGCCTAAGTACTGGAGAAGCACTCCATCAAGCTGGCAATAAAAACTCTGCCTCAGAGGATATTTCCATCTCTTATAAAACTCCAGCCTTTACTTATATTTCAGCATGCAAAACTACTCCTAAAACTGTAGAGAAACTTGCAGTCTGATCGTCAGAACACCTATTCTAATGTAACAATATCTGGGACAGCACAATCCACAAGGAGGGTCCAAAAGGGCTGAGGAGGCAGTGTGACCCTGGTGCCAGTGTAAATGCCACCTTTGCTGGCATAAGGGGGATTTATGCTGGCACTGGGACAGTTACGCCAGGGCAGGGGAGCAATGTAGCAGCACCAGGCATGGGCATCGGTACAGCCACACACATTGGCACACCTCCAGGGAAGGCACTTGCACTGGCATCAAAGGGGGCATGCCTGGGGGCAGGGCTGGCATTAGTCCGCTTCCTGAGCCCTTTTGGCATGGGAACGCCCACATTTGCCGGCATGAATTTAGGCCAGCAAAAATGTAGGTGCAGCCCACGGAGCTGCATAAAGTGGTTCCACGGAGGTTGAAGGAACGTCCCTGTTGGGTTGCTGGCTGCAGCACAGCAAGTGGCTTAGGAGGTGGCTCAGCTGTGCCTGGCTGTGCCAGCCCTGTCTGTGGCGCAGCTCCCCCCCCCCCCCCGGATTGCACTATAAAGCTGTCTTCTGGATTGGCAAAGGTCTAATGCTTCCTTCAAGGGTTATTGAAATTATGAGCACCAGTATTATTATTTTTAAAAAACCACTTTTGCTTTCCCCTTGTGGGAACTGAACCCATGAGTCTTTTGTTTCCTAATGCTGAATTTTCCTGCACATTTATCAAATTCTAATGTTATAGTTTCACAAATTGCATAAAAATGATGTAGAAAATTGTGTAGAAGTGACATAAAAGAAACAATCAATAACCCCAGTAAAGAAAATACGAAAAATAAAAGGTCACAACATAAGATACCGCCCCCAAAAAAACCCTAACATAGGCATGTTTGTAGATTACTATCTATGGGATATGGTTCTTTAAAACTCTAAATTCAAAAAAGACCCTCATATCAATATGTTCAGAATTCAATTCCATTGTGAAATTAATATGTACTCTTTATTCTGCAAAGATGAAAAAGCTATTTTGAGAAATGACCAAGACTACAAGCAGAAGGTGTAATGGTCTGTCATATTTCATGACCATTTTACTCTCTTCTTGTGGCCAAGCTTCAGTAACTTCCCATAGGCCTAATTTGGAAACCAAGTTCAAAGGTTAACCCGATTTTATCAAGTGATACCTAACATGTATCCATCGCCACTAGGCTGATACCAGCATTGCAGCAGCTATTGCTAAGAAATATACAAATAGCATAGTCAAAGGAGAGGTTCCAAAGGTCAGAACTCATGAGACCATTCTGCAGTTTACCTTAGAAAAAATATTATATACATTGCAAGGGAACTCATTTTCAGTGCTATCAAACATATCATGGGATGGATGGTCCCAGGTAATACATAAAAGGCACATGATATACCAAACTTATTGAAGCTAAGGAGGTCTGGATCTCATCAGTGCCTTGCTGGAAAAACTATTAAAATTGCCTGGAGTTTTATGATGGAAGAAAGGCAGGATGGAAATGTAACCAAATGAATATATCTGTTAGAACTGTTCTAAGATGGTTATAATGGAGAACACTGGACTGGCTTTTTCATTATAAGGCATTATTCTGAATTTGTTCACAGAAATAATTCATCTAAGTCTTACCGTTTGTTATCTGAATTGTTATATCTCACACATCAAGTTTTATGGCTGTTTTAAGTCACTGAAATTAGAAATGCATTCTGTAATAAGATTTAATGATTTTCTTTATGTCTTTACTGAAACCAAGCAGTGTTTCTCAAATCCTTCAAATAGTAGTACTTTGATTCTTTTTTATTCCATGCCTTGCTTATTTCTTTTACTTTGCTGCATAGCTTGCTTTGCTAATACCTAGTAATAAATGGTAAAAAATCTCTAGATTTTTCATTTCTTTGGAGAAAACAGTAAAAGGGAAGGGGAAGCTTTCCTTACCTGAAGATAAGGGCTGGACCTAGAAACACAGACCCATTCTCACTTGTGTAATATTTCTCTTGCCAAAGTGCTTTCAGTTGGGCCTCCCACCCCTGAAAGAAAGATGTATACACACCATTAATCAAGGGTGTCTGCAGGGGGGCACACCCCACATCCGAATCCTAATTTTGGTATTTTTACATTTAAACACACACACATCAACTACTCAGAAAGAAGCAGTGATAGAATGATCTCTGAGTAGGGTTGCCAGGTCCCTCTTCACCACCAGCAGGAGGTTTTTGGGACAGAGCCTGAGGAGGGCGGGGTTTGGAGACGGGAGGGACTTCTATGCCATCGAGTCCAAAGGCCAAAGCGGCCATTTTCTCCAGGTGAGCTGATCTCTATTGGCTGGAGATCAGTTGTAACAGCAGGAGATCTCCAGCTAGTATCTGGAGGTTGGCCACTCTATTGGTGAGGAAATAGTAGACTCTAGCTTTGAGACTAGGGAATCTGTGTTTTTCTTGAGAGCTGAGAGGACCAGCAGGCAAACGAGCCCTGATGAAATGATGATGCTGTTTCTGCAAGTTTCACAAGATATGGACACTTATACATATAATGATAATATCAACTGGGTGGGATATATATTTGCATAAACATAACCTACTACATTTCAGTTTCAGTATCTCTTGCTTACAAAGGCCCTCCAGGACCTGAGTACATTTCTCCTCTTGTTTTGGACCCTGCCAAGGCCCTGTTCTCCAAGCAGAGATCAAGAGGCAGATACTTTTGTGGAATATCTGCTGTGGGAATTTGGTAGGGTTGCCAGGTCTCTCTTTGCCACTGGCAGGAGGTTTTGGGGGTGGAGCCTGAGGAGGGCAGGGTTTGGGGAGGGGAGGGACTTCAATGCCATAGAGCCCAATAGCTAAAGTGGCCATTTTGTCCAGGGGAACTGATCTCTATTGGCAGGAGATCAGTTGTAATAGCAGGAGATCTCCAGCTACTACCTGGAGGTTGGCAACCCTAGAATTTGGTGATGTTTCCATACTGAACTATACATTGTTTTAGGGGCAGAGGAATTCTTTTGAAGTTTCACTTTTTGTTCTGCTTGTCAGTTGCGCCAAACAGAAATAATGACTGCTTCAGTTCAAGGATTATTCTAATGTGCAGCTACATACATTTTGTGCAGTGTCAAAAAATTGTGTAGTGTGAAATAGGTTTCTGTGCAGCTGGGCGTATGGTATTTAATAAAAGATTAGGTTGTTTCTTAAATGAAATTGATGAGAAAAAGACATAATGTGGAGCATGAGTGTTGTCTCACAACTCAAGCAATTAGCAGAATCAAGCAACACCAAGATAAGGCAGCATTCATACCAGCTGTTGTGAGCATCACAGATATCATCTTTTATTGTTTGTCTGGTGATCGATCATAAGCAAATATTCTTCAGTGCCAGAACCAGTCACTCAAGCTGTACAATATGTGAAGGTAGATCTAATGGAAATGAAAGCACATCAACAAGAATTGCTGGGGGTAATGGAACACAGGGAAACTAGCAACCATTAGCACAGTATTAGAGAAGTTCAAGAAACTGGCAGACGAAGTGGGTGTAGAACTTACAGCACCAAGACAACCCAAATAACACTGTGCCGATTCTCCCAACCAATCCAGAAGACTTTTACTGGGTATCCATCTACATTCCCTACCCAGATTCCCTTATCCCCTCACTATGGACTCGTTTTAGTGATGAAATGCTTACAATTTGCTGCTTACACTTTGCTGAAACTACATCCATCTCAGATGCACCACACTGAAGAACAAAACTTCCAAGCCCATGTCAATTCTATCCAGCAATTTTGCAAATTTGAAAACTTTGTGGATGAATCCGTCACTTGGTATGACTTGTGGTCAAGAAGATATACAAAGGAAGCACACATCATTGTGTGACATATGCAGTATGAGCCTTATTGAGCTATTGGACCATGCCAAATTGTTCCCAGCTATTAAAATGGCTATTCTTACAGCACTTTCCCTCCCAGTTACAACATGCACAACTGAACAATCCTTAAGCAGTCTGCACAGAGTGAAGACATGGTTAAGGTCAACAATTAGTGAAAAATGATTATTTGCATTGTATCTATGAGTGTCCATAGAGAAAAGTTAAAGAGAAATTTATAAGAGAAGTTATCAACTTTTTCTATGGAAAAATTGTAAAATGCAACGTAAAGAGCATGGCTTTAACTTGGTTTGGAATCCAATAATCTTGTCATTCAAAAGACAAATGAAAGCTCTGTGTCTTTCTACTGTTGCCTTGCCCTATTATTGTTACTATAAAAAATAAAAGCACTTTGTTACAGTTTAGTTCTGAAATGTGTACACTCATACAATGCAGTAAATCACCTTCAGGGCGAGCTCACTATTATTCTTATTGCTTCTCTTCAGCACCCATTATGGTGTCTGATGGGTGGGTTGTGTTGCCAATGGTGTCAAGGCTACAACTACTCAGGTCAATACCCCACAAGTATCATTAAAAAACTTTTGCACCCCTTAGAATTAATTTTTGCAGACACCCATGCCATTAATGGGTTAAAGGAAGTTTTATTAATTTCAACAGATGAACTGAACTAATAAAGTTGTAATTTTGCTCATTTAGTGCAGTTTTGCCAGCATGTTTGTAGTTCCAAGCTTACAGCAATAAAATCAGCACTCTTCATAGGGTTGAAAGGTCCCTCTTCACCACCGGCGGGAGATTTTGGGGGCGGAGCCGGAGGAGGATGGGGTTTGGGGAGTGGAGGGACTTCAGTGCTATAGAGCCCAATTGCCAAAGTGGCCATTTTCTCCAGGTGAATTGCTCTCTATTGGCTGGAGATCAGTTGTAATAGTAGGAGATCTCCAGCTAGTACCTGGATGCTGGCAACCCTAACTCTTCACTTATTCTTGCCTGCACACCAAATTGTGCTAAGAGATGTAGCCCATTAGGATCATTTTCCTACACCCAGGAAGTTGTTGTTACTATGTAGGATTTTGGTGTGAGCACCCTGAGGCATCTATGGATGAATAATTTCTAACTCTGACCATCATTGCCATGTGTGGCCAGGTAGGTTGAAAAGGGGAGTTTTTGGTGGTGGGCAGCATCACCAAGCCCTTAGCTGCTTGAGTGGCATGTGAGGGAGGGAGATTAGACTTGAGGTACATCAGCACAATTTTGGATGTGCAGGCTGGAATAAATCAGCAGCATTGACCCTCCTTCCTTGTTTGGTTGTGTTTGTAAGTCTATGTGTTTTTATTGTATTATTAAATATTTTACGTATACATTTTAAATGTGGTTTTATATTGTAATGTCTTGGCATTCACCACCTTGTGGAGCCTATTTGGGCGGAAAGGTGGCATATAAAGCTTTTCATTACATAAATAAATAACACTGGCTGAGGTTGGAGGCAGGGTGGATTTGACCACATTGCTGGTATCCATTAGTGACTACCCACACCTAAGGGAGGTGAAGTTTTAAAGATGTAAATCAGTCAAGAATAAAACCATACCTTATCCCATAAACTAGGACAAGGGGTATGGGTTAGGGTTGTCGATTCGGTTCGTCTGAACCGAAAAATTCCCAATTCGGCGGTTTTTACTTCGGGACGAACCGAACTAAAAAAAAAGATGGGAAATGGGGGGGCAAATTCGCTGACTTTGGGGTGTTCGGCGAATAAATTCAGCAGATTCGGGGTTTGCCCCCCTGCGCACTTTCATGGGGCTTCCACGAAGGCATGCAGGGGGCTCTTTAAACAGATCTGTGCCTTCCAGCCGGGAGGCACAGATCTGTTTAAAGAGCCCCCCGCGCACCTTCATGGAAGCCCTGTGAAGGCACGCAGGGGGCTCTTTAAACAGATCTGCGCCTTCCAGCCGGGAGGCGCAGATCTGTTTAAAGAGCCCCCCGCGCACCTTCATGGAAGCCCTGTGAAGGCATGCAGGGGGCTCTTTAAACAGATCTGTGCCTTCCAGCCGGGAGGCGCAGATCTGTTTAAAGAGCCCCCCGCGCGCCTTCATGGAAGCCCCGTGAAGGTGCGCGGGGCCAAATTTTCTCCCGAACTCCGGATCACGTGCCGAATTTCGCGGATCCGAAGCGGGGGAGTTCGGACTTCAGCACGTCCCGAATTTAAAAAGGCCGAACTTTACCGAATTTTTTTTCAACAGCCCTAGTATGGGTACAATGTTTTCAAAGGAGTCAGTACACTGCTCAGCTGGATAATCAAGCTTTGAATAATTGAACTGAGGAAGCATGTATGTTTGAACAAGCTCATAAATAAGAATGGGATTTTCTCCCTCCCTCCCTCCCTCCCTCCCTCCCTCCCTCCCTCTACAATTCTTATTTATGTAAAACTAACATTTATTTATATATCGTATTTATTTCTACATATATTACAGAAATACAAATGCTATTTTTTATTACCTCCCATTCTGAGATATAGACAATTTTCAGTAACCATACAATTCTCCCTACAGCACTTCCAGGACACAGTGTTCAGTGTATCTTTACCAATGCTCAGATGAGTAAAAAAGATGGCTATTCTTCTTGCCTGAGCTGCCAAGAGCCATTCAATATGGCCCCACCTAAATGTCCCCAAATCTCACAGAAACATTGAAGACTCCGAAGTGTTGCTTTATAAATTCTAGTGGGATGTCCTTTTGTTATCAGAGAAACTTGAATAGGAAAACTGACAAGAAATGAAATGCAAGCATCTTCAGAATTTTCAAGAATTTTTATGTCTAAACTAGGTAGGGTTGCCAACCTCCAGGTACTGAAGGAAAATAACAAGCACTGATGGCTACTGGAAACATCAATAAGACTTTTTATAATTCAGTCATAAAAATCAAACCTTATACAGTGAAACAGAAGCAAACAAAGTCCCGTGGTGAAAATAATTTTCGCCAGGTGAGGTCTCCCGGTTGCCAAGTTCCAGGTGAAGGCTGGAGATCCGTTCACTGGGGCGGCACTAGCGGCATGCCAAGCCGCAAATGAAACAGGTACCGCAGGCAAAGGTAGTTGCAGATCGATATTGGCTGTATGTAGCCGAAGAATTTTGAGCCAAAACTTGATTTTAAAGTAAATTGTAACAAAAATTGGGGCTAAATTGCCCTTTACTTTGAGGAGAATTTCCTTAGAATATTTTAAGCCCGAAATAGGATTCCGGTATTTTCCTATTTCGCTGATGCTTTGTCCATCGGGCTTAAGGTGGCTTGAGCTGGTATATTTGACTCTATATAAGAAAAATAATACAAAAATGCGAGACTTGAATATGCTATACAATCTTAAGAATACTAATATTGCTAATATAATTATACAGAGGAGTCTTAACACATACATACCAAATGCCAGTGAATAATATCACATCTGTCATGAGGAAGGCTTGTGGCATTCTTAACAATGAGTACTCATAGCAATGCTTAAATGTGCTATATTGCCAACAGGTGCAACTAGCATTAAAGAAACAGTACATTTTAGAAACAAGAGAAGGCCTTGTGCCAATTACATGTTCAAAGCTACCAGGTCATTTTACAAAAAACAGGAATAATCATAGGCTGTATTCAATCCATAAGGAGACATTGTGTTAAACATAAAAATAAAGCGATTTTCTTGTTGAGACAGAAGTCTGTCTATATTTTGTTTTGTGTGAGGTTTGGGTGCATATTGCCAGATCACAAAGAACTGAATGTCAGTGTCAGCATGTCTCATTTCATTGTAATGTGAAACTAAAGGGGCCTCTACCACGTTATTGCGAATACGTGACCTGTGTTCACCCACACGTAATTTAATGGGTCTAGTTGTCTTTCCTACATAAAGTAGACCACATGGACATCTCAATAAATAAATAACATTTTTGCTATTACAGTTTGAGAAATGTTTTAATTTAAAACAAAAATTAGTAACAGGGTTGGTAAATTCTTTTACTGGCAAAGAAAATGGGCACATGTTACATTGTCCACATCTATAATGACCCAATGGGATAGTAGAAGATTTTTTAAGTAAGGCATCTGTATGAATTAATTGATCCCTTAAAGAGGAAGTCTTTCTATAGCCAAATCTGGGCTTTATAGTACAGCCAGGAATTTCCTGTACTAGATGCCAATGCTTATATATGATATTTTGAATATCCCTGGTATGGGTAGAAAATTGTAAAGATGAGGTAATCCCTTGAAACACACTTTGCCTTCTTTGGTCACTAATTAATGTAGAACGATCCATGTTATCCACTTTAGCTCTAGCTTGAGAAATCACTTCATGTGGATAACCTCTAGAGAGAAGTACTTTGGTCAAATCATCAGCTGCTTGATTGTAAATAGCTTGTTCTGTAGCATTCCTACGAAGCCTGAGGAATTGACCATAGGGTAGGTTTTGCTTTAAATGTTTTGGGTGAAAAGAGTTGTAATGAAGGAGTGCTCCTTTGTCTGTGATTTTTTTAAATGGTTGCACTGATAAAGTTAAATCCGAGGTAACAGCCACAGTTAAGTCCAAAAAATTAATTTTGTTTTTGTGCATCTGTCCTATCCACTGAATATGTGGATTTTTTGAATTAAGCCAGACTATTAATTCATCATAGTGTTGCTTATTATTTAGGACCATGAAAGCATCATCCAAAAAACGAAAATAGACCAAAATATTAGAAATAAAAGGACAATTACTGTACAAAAAGGATTTTTCATAATCTGCCATATATATATTGGCCAGAGAAGGTGCACACGAGCACCCCATTGCTACTCCCTTGACTTGTAAAAAAATATCATCCTGGAAACGAAAAAAATTATTCTCCAGTACTAAGTCAAGGAGATCCAACAAAAAATGAGAAGGAGGAATTTTTTCCATACGTGCCTCCAGCAAATCAGAGACAATAGCCCTAATATGATCTAAAGGAATATTTGTATAAAGGGCTATAACATCCAAAGTAACCAAAATTGAGTCCTTAGGGATGGAAATGCCTTCAATTTTATTTATAAAATCCTTACTGTCCTGTATGTAAGATGGGGTATTTTTTGAAAAATCCATTAAATAAAACTGCAAAAATTGAGCTAAAGGTTCAGTGATACTTTGATTCCCAGAAACTATAGGTCGGCCTGGTGGCTTGGAAAGATTTTTATGTATTTTAGGCAAGGAATAAAAAATAGCCATACGAGGATGTTGATTTAAAAGAAATTCAGCTTCCTTGCGTGTAATATAATCCATGGCTAAGCCTTCCTGAATTACTGTTCTGATAGATTACATTACTCTTGAGGTGGGATCATGATTTAATTGTTGATAATAATTAAGATTGCTGAGCTGGCTGCGATTTTCCTGAATATAATCCCGAGAGTTGAGTAGGACGATGGCCCCGCCCTTGTCGGCTTCCTTAATGGTTAAATCGGGATTATTGGCCAATTTAATTAAAGCCTCACGTTCATCTTTGGAAAAATTATTTCCTTGGAACCTGCGTCTTTTTTCCAGTTTAGTAAGGTCTTTAAGAACCTGATGGTGGAATGTCGTTATTAAATGACTGCAAGAGGAGGGAGTGTAAGTAGAACGTGGTCGAAATGTCCGAATTGGGGCGGCAGATTCGCCAAAATGTTCCCTTCATTTAATTAGTCGGACCAACTTAAATATGTCAATGCGGGTTTGAAAAGCTGAGTAGGTGGGTTTGGGAACGTACCCCAAACCCAAATTTAAAACCTGTTGTTCTGTAGGAGATAATACATAATCAGATATATTGACTATGAGATTGCTCTGCGCCGGCCGCGCCTGGGAAAATAATTATATCCCCGGCCTCTCCTGGGTCTTAAAGAGTATTCCCTGAATGAGGAGCGGCTGGAAAGGCTAGAGGAATCACTCTCAGTTTGATTTTGACGGGTATATCTTCTGCCTGTATTTTGAGGTTCTGTCCCTCCTTCCTGAATATTAAACCAAGGATAAACAGCATTTTTTGAATAATCCATTGTGTCCCTTTCAAATTTTTTAATTTTATAGGACCTTATGTTGTCAGTATAGGATTTCAAATCAGACTCCAATTTCTTAATTAAGCTAGCCAGTTCAGAAGTATCCAATTCATCTTTTAATTTGTCTTTCATCTCTTCAGTTTCTTTTTTAATTTTTATATTCTCAGCATTTGCCTGTTGTACAATAAGCAACATTAAATCATAAGAACATTTATTGAGGATTGCCATCCAACGTTTTTTGAAATCCTCATCCTGTCGGAATAAAGTTGGTGCCTTGCTTATTCTTAAACCTCTAGGTATCATTTTATTTTTTAAATAGTCAGCTATTTGTGAGTTGGAACTTTGTTGCCTCTTCCCCGGAGAGAAGTGGGGTAATCACCACCAAAGGAGGAACGTACTGTGACGGTCTGGAGTGACCTTATTTGATTTGAACTCTTATACCTATGGTTTGGGAATGAATTGTGTTTGGGAATGAATTGTAATTCCTTTGAATCCCTTTGAAATTTATTGCTTTGGTTGTATCAAGTGTAATTGAATCGCATATGATTTTGAATTTAGGTCTGAGTACCGAGTCTGTTTGAATGTGAATCTATTATAAATTACCTATTTTGGAGCCACATGCTGTTGTTCTTTAACTTATAGTCTTTTTCAGCATAGGTATCTTGTTCTCTGAGATAATCTTCACCTGGAACTTGGCAACCGGGAGACCTCACCTGGCGAAAATTATTTTCACCACGGGACTTTGTTTGCTTCTGTTTCACTGTATAAGGTTTGATTTTTATGACTGAATTATAAAAAGTCTTATTGATGTTTCCAGTAGCCATCAGTGCTTGTTATTTTCCTTCAACTCTGTTATTATAGCACGAGGGACGATTTTTGAATTGTATAACCTCCAGGTACTAGCTGGAGATCTCCTGCTATTACAACTGATCTTCAGCCGATAGAGATCAGTTCCCCTGGAGAAAATGGCTGCTTTGGCAATTGGACTCTACAGCATTGAAGTCCCTCCCCTCCTCAAACCCCGCCCCCCACAGGCTCTGCCCAAAAAACCTCCCGCTGGTAGCAAAGAGGGACCTGGCAACCCTAAAACTACGGTTGCCAGCTCTGAGTGGGAAATTACTGGAGATTTTGGAGGTGGAGCCTGGAGAGGATATGCTTTGGGGAGGGACCTCAGCAGGTTATAATATCATATAGTTCACCCTCCAAAGCAGCCATTTCCTCTAGGGGAACCAATCTATGTAGTCTGGAGACCAGTTGTAATTCCAGGAGACTTTCAAACTCTACCTGAAATTTGGCAACCTTATTCTAAACCTATTGCTTTTGTGCAAGATTTGTCCTGCTGTTGAGTTTTCCAGACAGATTTTTCAAAATAAATAAATAAGAGTATTGTATCCTTATGACCTCATGAATCATTTTAGCATTGTAAGCTTGTTTTGAATAAAATTATGTATTTGCATGAAATGTCTGGATAGGTAATATCTCCTTATATACAGAAGTATCACTTTATAGTTTCTTTTATTTGCCATCTATGGTGAACAGGAAGTTCCTTGCCTTTATACAAAGAACATTGTTGCATAGATCCCCTCATAAGAGATAATTGATTGGAATTCTCAGAATTACCCAGATGTTTTGCTCATAAAATATTCAGCAAGCCAATCCCATTTCTTTATAAAAATTTCATGTAAGTGTTTTTCCTGACAAGAATTCCTTTAATTCTCTTCAGACAGAATATCTAGAATTTGGACTCTAATCCAATTGATTGCTTAGATGACCTAAATAGAGTGAAAAATTAAAAGCCGCTTAACCATTTTGCTCAATTGTTCTGCTGCAATGATCAGCCCTGTGTTACAGTGATATAGGTTAATTCAGTTTATTTGCTTGACAATAAACACCTGTAATATCTTTACTGTTTTAACCATTCTATTTAAATTAAATAAGACATTTTTGTTGTATTGAATATGAGAAGCATAGATTGCTGTTATTCTTATCACCCTGTCTAGTCCCCACTCACTTCAATGTTGGATCTATGGTCTAGGGTGCCTCGTCAATTAGGATTTATAAGGCCATTCTCACCATAGAGTCCTATAGTAGCCCAAGAACACTTTACTGATTTCCTTTCCTACTATCCCAATAGACCATTGTTACCTTCTCTTGAAAAAACATTTAGCTTTCCTCTCATAATCTCCACCCTTGGCAAACAGTTGTACCCCAATACTCTCATTTCTCTTGATTATTTCATAGGCAACCATGCAGCCACCCAAACCTCTAGAGAGGCAAGGTAGTTCCATAATCAGTACCATGAAGACTTACAACTGCAGCAATTAGGTAGAAACCAGCTGCTTCTGTATAGGTTGCCAGAAATGTTCAGGATCACAGAACCTTTTGAAAACTGCAGACAGAAATGAAACAGGTATAGCTTAATTCAGCAACCATGAGTGCATGGTAATAAGGGGAACTGGACTGCTATTGGGCCATTTTCAAAGACACAGGACCCTGTGGGGATACTGGTGTGGCAACCTCTATTCCTCTCTAATGTGGTCAGAACATACTGTACAGTCATACCTAACATCCATTCCTGTATTAGTGGATCTCTGTTCTTATGAAGGTTAGTATAGACCACACCTTTATGATGCTGCACAATATGAGTTAGGGAAGGGGCTTCCTTCCTTCCTTCCTTCCTTCCTTCCTTCCTTCCTTCCTTCCTTCCTTCCTTCCTTCCTTCCTTCCTTCCTTCCTTCCTTCCTTCCTTCCTTCCCATGACCTTGCCATTGGAGCACAAGATAAACTGAGGGGTGATTCCCAAAAGCTCAATGTTCTCTGGACACTCTTTTTCTGTGATTATTGCCTGTGTGCGGGGGCAGCTCAATCTGTTAAATTCCTCAAGCACACCAAGATATTTTTCACGCTTCTCCTGCACTTAGCTTGGACCTTGGGAGCAGCACAATACTAGAAGGTGCCTCCTCCCAGGCCTCTCTTAGCCATATCAACTCTAAGTCATGCTGGAGAGGCTATGAAGTTCATGCAATGAACAGTCTATCCAGGAGAACTGTCACCACCTGACATTTCTTTTTCTCCACCCTAAAGTACCCTTCATTGTAATAAAGCCAACTGATACTTCCTAAACACTGGGGGTGTGAGGAAGCGGGGAAGGCGTTTCTGTTCTTGTTTCCCTACCTTTATGGACCCTCAAAAATTTCTCCCTGTTACAGTAGCTGAGAAGAGGATTTAATACTCTTTCTACCCCACAGTCACCCTTGCTTTTGTGAGGAGAGTTTCCCTTACCTTCCCCCAGCATTGGCTGACAGTTACCAAGTTACACAGTTTAACCCTGTATCTATCACAGGGGGTCACTATATTTCCCTTTGCACAAGATTATATGTGTTATCTTCTTGCTAAACAGGATGCCTCTTCTTGTCCAAGATGGGAAGTTGTCTCTGACTCCTTCTTGTCCTGTGATTTTGTGTTCTCCTCTCTGTCTCTCTCTCTGTCTCTCTCTCTCTCATAATGATAATACATACATAAACAATTTAAAAGCATTTTAAAACATTTCAAATAATGCTGATATTTATAACTTTATAAATGACTTTATCATAATCATAAAAGGTTCCATAATAGTTTTCCCCTACAAGGAGATATGTTCTGATGGTGGCTGTCACTTCATTCAGTTTGAATTGATGCCATTCTGCACGGTGGGGGGATGCATAGGGAAAGGGAACAATATGGGAGAGAGGGAGGAGTGGATAAGAGAACAGGGAGCAAAAAATTGAACTAGAGAAAGGGGAGAAGAGGAAGGAGGGAGGAGAAGGGGAAGGGAGTCCAGTTTCAGGATGGATACCATAAGCCAACCAAGTCGGGCTTTTACTCCATATATCATCTGTACCAACCCTTTTTTCTTTCTGCTTTCCTTGCTGACAAAGCAATCCTTAGCAAGTCTACTTGGAATTCTACTGAAATCTGAAGTCTAGTCACTTGGAGCTTACTCCAAGGAAAATGTTATTAGGATTGCACTGCAAGTTACCGGTCTTTTCCTATGTTCCTGCATTATAAAAAGTTTCTGTCTATAATAAATTTGTACCTGATCCAGGTTCTGCAGCTAAATATTTATCACTTGAATTTAGATTTCCTTCATGGAATGATTACACCACTACATTTACTTCCCTTTTTTGGGCTTTGTCACTTCCTAATTAGGTATTGACTATGCTGTTGGTTTCACTGCTGTTTAAGATTTTAATGATATTTTATTGTACAACTTGCTTGCTGCTGTTTTAGGTGTTTTGTGATATTTAAAGTAAGAATTGTGTTGTTGAAATGCTTATAAATGTTATTATTGTGGTGTTAGCGGCATTAGATATTAAACTGATAAGACTGAGACCAGAAGGCAGACACTGAATCAAACTCTCTCACACACTTAGAAATTGCAAAACAATAGCAACACATAGTAAGCAACAGATGACTATTAAGTGCACAGCGCTGAGAACATGGGTTGAGCAATGACAGCACTACTCCATGCATATTTGGGCCCAAAAGACTTTATTGACAGTGCAACTATTGAAAGAAACTCTGTATATAGAACCATACCAGTGCAAGCCTCTTTGGTGCTTGTGGCAGGTTGCTTATCACGCCTATCTGTCAATTATATTATTTGTTGATACTCTTCCCTCTTCCACTACCCTCATCAAACAGAATTAGCAAAAAAAAAAAAAAAAAAAAAAGCAGGATTATTGACAATTGACATCATTTATTGATGATTTCCAAATTTAGTTAATTTTCCAATTTCTATTAGCTATAATAACTTTTATTAAACAATGAGGTTTATGAAGTCTCAGTTCATCAAGACCTGGCTTGTGTCTCTAACAGCCCAATCCTGACCTTTCGGTGGCCAGAGATGGCATGACCGAGGTGCTGCTGCGGGGCCTCCAAAGCCATTTCCTGGCCACCGAAAGGCTTTTTATTTTTTAAATGGGGCATTTTGCCCCATTGAGAACAGCGAGGCTGCACCTGCAAAAAAGCAGGTGCAGCATCACCGTTCTCCCTGCTGGTGTGCTGGGCCGAAAGGGGACAGGAAGCTGCCTACTGGCAGCTCACCCCCCCCGGCACACCCTGGGAATGCCCCCGGGATGTCAGCTTGGGGCTTTGCTCCAGTGGGATGCCGGCAGAAGGTCCAGCTGGTGGAAAGCCCAGCAGCCATCCCTGAGCAGTGCTGCCACAGCAGCACCAGGAGGCCAGCATCCAGGCTTCCCCACCAGCTTTGGGGCCACTCTGCATGGGGTAAGTGGCACGGGCACAAGTTCAGGGGGCCCCAATGCTGGCACAGCCCCTTTTTGGCCTCCAAAGGACTTTCATCCTTGGAGGTCAGGAATGGGCTGCCCGTCTACTCTGTCACCAGCAAGCAGCTCTTCTTCTTTTTATGGTTTCTTTCTCCAGGAAGTCAAATGTTCTATTAAAGCTAATCTTTTGTGGGGGAACCTTTTCTCTTGCACTGTACATGATTTTTGTAATATACTCAGTTTTACTACAGATGGTTTGTTTGGTATCACAAACTTATATTTTTAATGTTGTGATCTACATGGATCAAAATAAGAAATAGATTTGTATCCCTCTAAGGTGGGGGTTTAAGCATAGAAATGTGTTGAAAGCATATTAATATGAAAGCCTTGATAGTTAATTAGATGTTTGCTGTTAAAAATTCTGACCTTATTAATGTTAAATGATAGCTAATTAAACTGGTGCTATGTTAAATGGTATTTGAATACTGAAGTGTTCCTCACATTATAATATATTAATAAGAAAGCAATTGCATATTCAATGCCCTAGTGATTTTCAGTCCATTTACGTTAAAATAAGATTTTCCTTATATTCCCACTGAAATTTTTGTACATAGATCTAAAACTGTAGGGTGTGATTTTTCATTGTTTTATAAGGCCATGGGTGTTCTATGTATGCAACTCTATACATTGAACCTAAAATAACACTTTATCCTGGCTAAAATTAAATAGGATAGTAAGAATATCTTAGCTGAGGACACAACAAGGATAGCTTTATTGCTTGTAAATGTATAATATAAGAAAAAAGTGCATAAATAGTATACAGCATTCCATATCTCAGAAGTATTTCAGTTGATCCTTTCTGAATTAAGCACAAGAGCGTAACTTAGCATTTAACAATAACCATAATGCTCATTCAGTCATTCCTCAGTATGATTAATCATTGGGGCCATTCACACATTGCAGAGTACATATGGTTGGCATGAGGGCTTTGGATCAGGAATGGACCTAGAGTTCTGTGTTGGAAAGTCCTAGGAGTGTATGGGTCTGATTTTTATTGGGACTGCATTGAGTGAGCAAAAGGGGATTTAACTTCCACACCCACATTATATTCCTGATCTAAAATGGCCTTGGGGAGTCACTATTTGTACAAATGGGGAAATTTACTTGCAGCCATCAGTACATCTAAGTTTCCCAAGTGGAGAAAAGTTCTTGGATCTGTTTCAAGTCAGTGAAGCAGGATAGAAGGCTGAAGTTCCTTCTTATGTGCCAAAGTCCACGGTAAATCAGGCTGACATGCACCTGGGAATTAAGTTCCCAGCTAGACACTCTTAGCACACATCTATAGGAAGTCCACATGGGGTGGAGGGGACATATGGATTGTGTAGTGTGTGAATAGGTCTTGAGATAACACATCCAACCTGTTTCTAGGCCAAAGAAGGCTTCTCTGCTATTCAAGTATCAATATGTAAAGTTTCCAATTAGAATATTGTCGAAGGCTTTCATGGTCAGAATTCATCGGTTCTTATAGGTTATCCGGATAAACTACAAGAACCGATTTCCAATTAGACTTGGCTACATCTGGTTTTTTTTTATGGTGGACATGCTGTACAGAATCTAATCCTCCTCTTAGGCGTATGCAATACCAAACACACTCAAAGACCATGAATTTGTCCAGTAAAATGATTACCATTATTCAATAGTAAAGGGGAAGAAGAAGCATGGGTGCTGAACACTGACTACCCATCTGGCATCTGATCTCCCTTCAGTTTCCAGTCCATTTTGACAAGTGATAAAAGATGTTCCAGTTTCTTTCTTTTGTCTGTGGGCAAAGGAAGATGCTACTTATCTTTTAACTTTGCTAATTAATCACAAAAGGCCTAAAGAATATAGTCTGGGATATTGGAAACATAATATTATCTTGACATGGTTATCATCGATGTCTGTGTGTGTAAAGTGCCATCAAGGTGTAGCCGACTTATGGCAACTCTGTAGGGTTTTCAAGGCAAGAGATGAACAGAGGTGGTTTGCCATTGTCTGCCTCTGCATAGTGACCCTGGACTTCCTTGGTGGTCTCCCATCCAAGTACTAGCCAGGACTGACCCTGCTTAGCTTCTGAGATCTGAGGAGATCAGACTAGCCTGGTCCATCCAGGTCAGGGCCATATCATAGATAGCAGCTATCATGTCTTAGATTTCAGATGAGTCCCAATACAAGGTTTGGTAAAAATGTTGCCTGCCATTTCACCACATTTAACTTCTTTTTCTTCCTGTGCTACTTATGGGAATGTAAATAAGAGGTATAGTGATGTGACTAAAGATACGCTCAAGTGCTTTCCTAAATTGTTGCTATAATTTTAAGTCAACAAAACCAGTCTTCTTGCCCACTGATTAAAGCAGGACTTGAATCAAGCAGCAAGTTTTCTTTTCTTTTGTGGGGGGGGGGGGTAAATGACTGGCTGTATCACATATATTTGATTCTGGGAAGTTTTAATGCTTTGGTATTCATATAAAACTTTTTAGTGTCAGATGATAAGAATTCTTCCAATGTGATCCACCAAATGCCCTGACCTAGGTAGCCCCAGGCTTGCCTGATCTCAGATCTCAGAAGCTAAGCAGGGTCAGCCCTGGTTAGTATTTGGATGGGAAACCTCCAAGGAACACCAGAGTCATGACAGCAAAGGCAGGCAATGACAAACCACCTCTGAACATCTTTTGTCATGAAAACCCTATGGGGTCACCATAAGTCAGTTGAGACTTGAAGGCACACAAAGAAGTTCACCAACTATCTGCCTTCATGTTGCAGATGGGGGTTGTTTCTTCACCTTATATTTGGATGTACATAGCCAGTGGAGTAGGAGAATGTGAGACAGGACAGGGACAAACAAATTCAATTACACCCATGCGTAAATGTCCTTAGCAAAAGTGATATTATTACACAATTTTAATGCATATATCTGCCCATGTGTATATATATACTTACTGAGTATATATACTTCAGTATATATTTGAGAAATATACACTTCAGACATTTGAGAAAACAAACTCTATTATTTATTATTTATATAATTTCTATTCCTTTTCTCCAGAGAATCTGCCAGGCAGTCCACAATAAACCCATTTGCTTTTAAAACACCTCTAGATTTTCTGTTTTGTTTTTTTACCCAGACACACGCAATTCAACAACACATTTTATCACCCTGCATTCAAAAACCCAAATGCATGGGGACAGGGACAGAGACAAACAAATGGGGCAGCAGCGGTGGCTCCTTTCCGCCTCCCAGACCCACGCCTCTCTCTCCCCCCCCCACTCACCTCACCTGCTCTCGTGCCCTCCTCTTCCCCTCCAGCACCAGCTGGCATCTCTGTTGGCGGGGCTCTGGGCAGCAAGCTGTTCTGAGGTGGGCTGAGATGCTGGCTGGTGCTGGGAGGGGGTGAAGGAGGGCGCAGGAGTGGGAGAGAGGGGGAGAGAGCGGCATGGGTTGGAGGGGGGAAAGGAGCCACCACTGCTGCTGCTGCCACCACCGGGGCCAGGCGGTTGCTACAGCCGCAGGAATTTACCAGCATTCTGAAATGCACTGGCAAACTCCCGCGGCTGTAGCAAAACACCTATTTAAATCAAAAGAACACAGGACTTTTAAAACCCGTGGAAATCCCAGAAATGGGTGTGTCGATCCCACAGCCGGGGGCGCCGACCAAGCATGCTTACTTTGCAGATTCACTACATTCGCAGGAGAAAAGGGGAACAAGACAGCCATGCGTAAATGGCCAAAGAGAAATACTGATTACAAAGAAAAAATGGCACCCTAACAGTAGCCAGTCAGGGCAATGAACAACAGCAATCAGGAAAAAAAGGGAGAGTTTCTTTTGGGAAACTTTCCAATCCTCTTAAAATATACTCCTTAGACAAAATCATTTGCCTATGAAAATGTGGAGCAGCTCTAATTTAGTTATTTTTAAGGTAAACAAACTGTTGGCTTGTTAAATTTACCCTGAAACAGTGCCAGTTTTAAAAATCATATATATTGCTTGTCAAATTAGCAACTTTATGGCAACTAATGTGTTACAAAATCAATACACAGTTAATCAGTCTATAGATACATTACTTTTACAGTCATTACACAACTTTAATTAAATTCTTCAGACAGCATTGCTGATACCTACAATTCATTCAGTTATCAAGCAACATGATGGTAAAGTTAAGTCAAAAGACTATCTATCAACACATTTATAGTAGTCGATATGGCTCCTACTGAAAACATGTACAAAACTGCATCTAGCAGGTATAACAACCAATGCTTAATATATACTTACATGTATTGTAATATATAAATTATAAAATTGCTCCCCATAGGTTCTTGTAGGTTATCCGGGCTGTGTGACCTTGGTCTTGGTATTTTCTTTCCTGACGTTTCACCAGCAGCTGTGGCAGGCATCTTCAGATGAGTAACACTGAAGGACAGTGTCTCTCAGTGTCAAGTGTGTAGGAAGAGTTATATATAGTCAGAAAGGGGTTGGGATTGAGCTGAATCATTGTCCTGCAAAAAGTATCAAAGGTAATGTGCTAATCAATGACCCGTAAATATCAAGATAATGTGCTAATGAGGGTGTGGTAAGTTAATATGGAATCATTGTATCCTGAAGTGATCTGTTAATGTGTGAAATCCAAAGCTAATCCGCATGGCTATTGTGAACTGTAGTCTTTGTTCGTCTGGAGGTTTTCAGGACAGGAAGCCAAGCCTTATTCATTCTTAAACTCTCTTCTTTTCTGTTAAAGTTGTGCTGATGTTTATGAATTTCAGTGGCTTCTCTGTGCAATCTGACAAAATAGTTGGTAGAATTGTCCAGTCTTTCAGTGTCTTGGAATAAGACCCTGTGTCCTATTTGTATCAGTCCGTGTTCAGCCACTGCTGATTTCTCAGGTTGGCCAAGTCTGCAGTATCTTTCATGTTCTTTTATCCTTGTTTGTATGCTGCGTTTTGTGGTCCCGACGTAAACTTGTCCACGACTGCAAGGTATACAATATACTCCTGCAGAGGTGAGGGGTCTCTTTTGTCTTTTGCTGATTGTAGCATCTGTTGTATTTTCTTGATGGGTTTAAACACCGTTTGTAGGTTATGTTTTTCAAATGTTTTTCCATCCTATCAGTGACTCCTTTAATAAATGGCAAGAATACCTTTCCTATGGGAGACTGTTTTTCCTGAGTTTTGTGATTTTTGTTTGATTTAATGGCCCTTATGATTTCATTTCTGGAATAGCCGTTTGCTAGCAGTGCGTGATTTAGATGATTAATTTCTTCCTTGAGAAACTGTGGTTCTCAGATCCGTCTTGCACGGTCCATTAATGTTTTGATTATTCCTCTTTTCTGTCGGGGGTGGTGGTTGTTTTTGTGTAAGTAGCGATTTGTGTGAGTTGGTTTCCAGTAGACCTTGTGACCTAACTGAAAGTTTGTTTTACGGATGACAAGGGTATCAAGAAATGGGAGTTTACCCTCAATTTCCTTTTCCATGGTAAACTGAATGTTTGGATGGATATTATTGAGATGGTTTAGAAAGTCCATTATTTTTTCTTCACCATGGCTCCAAATAGTAAATGTATCATCTACGAACCTGAACCAGACTGTAGGTTTGTAAGGTGCCAATTCTACAACCTACAGTCTGGTTCAGGTTCGTAGAGCAAACAGCTATTCCAGAAATGAAATCATAAGGGCCATTAAACCAAACAAAAATTACAAAACTCAGGAAAAAACAGTCTCCCATAGGAAAGGTATTCTTGCCATTTATTAAAGGAGTCACTGATAGCATGGAGAAACATTTGAAAAAACATAACCTACAAACAGTGTTTAAACCCATCAAGAAAATACAACAGATGCTACGATCAGCAAAAGACAAAAGAGACCCCCTCACCTCTGCAGGAGTATATCGTATACCTTGCAGTCGTGGACAAGTTTATATCAGGACCACAAAATGCAGCATACAAACAAGGATAAAAGAACATGAAAGATACTGCAGACTTGGCCAACCTGAGAAATCAGCAGTGGCTGAACATGGACTGACACAAACAGGACACAGGGTCTTATTCCAAGACACTGAAAGACTGGACAATACTACCAACTATTTTGTCAGATTGCACAGAAAAGCCATTGAAATTCATAAACATCAGCACAACTTTAACAGAAGAGAGTTTAAGAATGAATAAGGCTTGGCTTCCTGTCCTGAAAACCTCCAGACGAACAAAGACTACAGTTCACAATAGCCATGCGGATTAGCTTTGGATTTCACACATTAACAGATCACTTCAGGATACAATGATTCCATATTAACATACCACACCCTCATTAGCACATTATCTTGATACTTACAGGACAATGATTAGCACATTACCTTTGATGCTTTTTGCAGGACAATGACTCAGCTCAAACCCAACCCCTTTCTGACTATATATTACTCTTCCTACACACTTGACACTGAGAGACACTGTCCTTCAGTGTTACTCCTCTGAAGATGCCTACCACAGCTGCTGGTGAAACGTCAGGAAAGAAAATACCAAGACCACGGTCACACAGCCCGGATAACCTACAAGAACCAATGAGCTCTGACCATGAAAGCCTTCGACAATATTTTGCTCCCCATAGATTATATTACGGTATTATTCAATTATGGGAGACCAAAAGGCAATATTGTGGACTTGTATGACTCCTTATGGAGAAGACCATGTTACCTATGAAGTATCAATGTATGTAATGCAGACTATAGCTGCCATAGACAAACAGCACGTGTGCCACACCAAGGTGCCTACAAAGCAATGATTCAAGCAAACAAGACAAGCTGGAAAGAGTTGTATGCTAAATAGCTCCAATATACCTCATAGAGCACATATACTTCATAAAGCATATCTTGCTATATATGCCACCCTCGTTGACTGAGATCTTCTGACAGAGTCCTCTTACAAGTTCTGCCCTTGAAAGAAGTGAGACAGCCATAGTCATACATAGCCCTGAGAGTCTGAAACCATCTCTCAGAACATGTAGACTTTTGCACTTCCCTTATTTATTTACAACATTTATATCCCTCCTTTCTGCCCCATCAGGGCCACCAAGGAAGCTTTTGGGAGGAAAAAAGGCTTATGGCTTTCAGAACAAAATGGAACAATGCTTACTCTAGAAAGCGTTGGTTAATGTGATTGTGTCATCTCTCATAACTGAACTATTTGGATGTAGGTTGTTCTAAAATATTTTTATTGTTTTAAATTGTGGTTCAGATGCTAAAGTCCTTTATGCTCTCAGCCAGCACTTCCACTCACAAAAGAGGGAGAATGCACAAATTCTCCTCTCTCGCTGCAGCCCCCCATCATGTTCTTGGGGATCCACTGACCCACAGAGCTACAATTTGTGGAGAACAGAGGATGACAGACAGTAGGGTTGCAAACTGACTCACTAGGGCAAGCGAATTTTTGCCTCCACTTTCAGCCCTCCCACTGCTAGAATGAATGGGGTAGGGGTTATGTGGGGTAGACATTGTCAAGGTATCTGTGTCATTTCTGGCTAAAACCTAGAATAGATATTACTGGTACTCTGGGATTTCACAAATATTTGAGGTTTTATCATAGAGACTGGCAAAATACTAAAATGTCACATTTAGGTTTTAGCCAGAAGTCATGTTGACTCATCGACCACATCTTTCCCCCCCTTACCCTGTTCCCCAAACTCCCCCGGGGATCCAGGCATGTGCCTGGCAGCCGTAATAGATAGATGTGGAAGTGGGAAAGCCAATGTTTATGCACTAAAGTTCCACTTACACTGCACAGAATCCAAGCCTGTGTTTTAAATTAAACAGTATTACAATTTTCTCATACACTGCACTGAGCACATAGAGAGGCTGGATAAAATCTATTTATATAACTTATATGGGCAAAATTCCCTTCTGAACTCTAATATATGGTCAGACTTTCAGTATAAGCAACAGTGTGTGTACTGATATACACTAACACTGATATTGTCAATATAGTGTCTGTCATTGACACAATGACTATTCATGTCTGATGGGGAGGATGGAGAGTTGGGATGTATTTAGCCATTTGTCATGCTTCTGAAGAGTTTATATATATACATAGAACTGGGATGGGAATGACAAGAAGGTTTAGTAAACCTGAACAAGCTTTAGTAAAAAAAAAAAAAAATCCCGCTCACAGGGACACCCTATAGCTGTCAAGCGAATAAGGAGTAGAAGAGTACCTCAACCTGGTGCTATCCTTGCTTCTCTCCACTATTCCAATATCAATTGTTTCTGACTGATTTGAGAATCCAGGATTGCATGAACACCATGTTCAGGAAATGCTTTCTATACAGAGTGGAATACCTTCTCCTTTGCACTAGTGTGGGATACAGGTGGCAACTGAATTACTCAGATTTTGAATTACTTAATTTTGGAACTACGATTACTGTTAGTTAATGGGAGTCTATTAGAGATTAAATGTGGCTAAATTCCCTGCTGCATGCTCATCATTTGTAGATTATATTTTAGGAACAATTCTTCAGCATTTTTGAAAATTTTACTCTGTTTCTTTTTTTGACTCCTTGAGGGCTTGAAATTTGCAGCAGAATGTTCGCTTTGTGCAGTTCACTCTCTTGCCAGTTGCTTGTTGCAAGTCTCCAAACGAGAAAGGCCTAGTTATATCGATGTCATGTACATCCCAAGTATGCAGTTCTTTGGGGGCAGACAAGTTATTAGGTTTGCATATATTTTTAAACTAATTAGGTTGTCTCAAAATTTACCCTTGGATACATATGTCAGCTAGGAAATGTTGGGTTTAAATTAGCTGTCAATCCTGCCTCACATTTAATTTAGCTGAACACAAACCTCATGGAATTGAGCACAAAGGTAATGTTAATTTTTGTTTCAGTCAGCAATCAGTGTAAATGCCAAAAATACCTCAGTTGCTAAATTAAATGTTTGCTTAAGGAATGCAATATTTTATATCAACACTATTTTTGTTGCATTAAAATATGAGCCCAAGCCCAAGCTTGTAGAGAAAAGGAAGAAAATGGAAAGAACAAGACTTGTTAGAAGGTTGCTCTCTGCTTTCCAGCAGAAGGATACTATTGTACCCATTCCATGTTTGAATGGAGCACTGGGTTCCCTGGGATTGTGTTAAACCTCATGTAGCCCATCTCCAAGAAGGTATGTTTTGTCAACTCCACCTCTCTGCAGCAGTCGTTTAGTTTAGTTTGATTTGGTTTAGTTTGATTTGGTTTATATGATTATTACACCACCTTTTCCCAACTGAAGTCAAGCTCAGGGCAGCTGACAACCAATAAAATAAAATACCCTGTACAGACATTTAAATTTTTTATCATCCTTATCAAACATTAAAATTCAAGACAGCGCCCCTATAATACTGATAATAATTGTGGGGAGAGCAATCAGGGAAGAGGGAGGGAGAACCAGGAAAGGAAAAAAGGAAAGGAAGGAGTGGATAAAGAGACAGTCCACCCATAATGTGAGATCAGCAGGTCACCTCATGGGGCTAAGTAGGAATTTTGGGGGTTTACTTAAATTGGTTAAGAAGGAAACAGGTTTGTTTGTTTTTAATTTTGCCTGTCATACATTGTTTACATGATGTAGGTAGATTACAATTAGGCATGCTTTTTACTGCTTAGGCCATAACTAGGGTTGGCAGAGATAGTGTGGGCTGTCCATAGGGATGAGTGTTGGGTGAACCCTCTGAAAAATATGTAGATGAAGAATAGTTCCCAGGTCAGCCTATCATTGGCTTGTATGGCTGGGAGGGTTAGGTGAGCAACACCTTTGGAGCTGGGCACCATCAGTTAAGCCCTTAGTTGCTTAAGCAGCATGTGCGGAGGGAGATTAGGCTTAATGCTGCTCAGCCAGCTGTAATATTGGTCAAGTCAGCATTGGGACCTAATAGAACAGTGATGGCAAACCTTTTAGAGACCGAGTGCCCAACCTGCAACCCAAAACCCATTTATTTATCGCCAAGTGCCAATACGGCAATTTAACCTGAATACTGAGGTTTTAGTTTAGAAAAAACAACTCATACACTCACATATTTTGCGTGAAAAGAAAAATACAATAACAGAGCTTTCAATGATACAAACAACTTTTTATTGAAAGGTAAAAGTTTGCATTTGGCATGCATTTCTCCAGGACTCGTCCTCTGCTCAGCCACCGGACATTATTGTACATAAGAAAACAATTATACTGTGCCTGAACCTCCTCAAGAAGTGCTTGAAACTGTCGACAATTCAGAGCACGAGCCATGATGTAATTCACCATTTTTGTGACAACTTTGAGGACATCGTCAATTTTTTTGAACAATTAATGTGATTTTTGCTGTTGTGTGCATGCTGATAATTTGTCTACCCTTGGCTCATACTTTGTAAGTTTGAGAGCAACACATGCAGCACTCAGGTCATCTGTTAGTCTGTTTCTGGTGTCAGATTTGATATAATTCAAAGCTGAAAACAGCTGCTCACAAGCATAAGATGATCCAAACAAAGTAAGGAAAGCAATCCCAAGGGCTTTCATTGACTTAAAATTATTTGGCAGAGAATTCCACACTTTAAGGATTTCATTTTCAGAACTAACTGTGCTGTCCTTTGGCATCTCTTCTATCTTCTCAAGTGTTTCACGCAGGTCATAGAATTTATTTTTCCAGATAGAGCTTTCTTGAAATTCTATTAGCTCCATTTCCAGATTTTCTAAATCTAACCAGTGTAGGCAGGAAAGATCAAGTTCTTCAAATGTTGCTTTATCTGGAGAAGTAAGAAAACACAGGGTTGTCTCCATCTTACGGAACTGTAAAAATGTGTTACTAAAATTCACCTTTGCAGCTGCTACAATGCTAGAAAATTCCTTGTAGATTTCCTGATGGCTTGTAGGATTGTCTGCAAATGTTGTTGAATTTTCTAAATGCTTTTTTAGATGGGCGGGGCCCCAGACAAACTGAAGACAGGCGGGCCCCCCGAAAAACAGCTGAGCTGTCCCACAGCTCAGCTGAGGGGGGGCATGGCAAGGTGCTCGGCCACAGCCTCCCAGTCCAAACTGAAGATGGGCGGGGCCCCCGACAAACAGCTGAGCTGCCCCGCAGCTCAGCTGAGAGGGGGGCGTGGCAAGGTGCTCTGCCACAGCCTCCCCGTCCAAACTGAAGAGGGGCGGGGCGCCTGAAGAGGGCAGGGCTTGCCACGGCTCCGCACATGCCCACAGAGAGGGCTTGGCGTGCCGGCTGCGGCACGCGTGCCATAGTTTCGCCAACACGGTAATAGAAGCTACCTGTTAGCAATAACTACTTAAAAGTAGGTGATGTCTATTAATGCTTTAATAATGCAGATCATCCAAGAATTTAATTTAATCCTCTCACATGTTCATCTGAGATTGTGGCTACAACTTCAGAAAGACATCCATTTATGGAACATTTTTTATGAAGACGAAGAAGACAAAGAAGATGAAAAAGCAGCAGCAGCAGCATGGTCCCCAGAAGCCATGACAGCAGCCTGGGAGTCAGGAGCCACTCCACACTGGCCACAGGGCCCTGGGGGCTACCTCACCAGCCCCTAGGGCTCTGTAGCCAGCATGGCGGTTACCAGGAGCCATGACAGCTGCAGCAGGGTCCGCAAGAGCCACCCCAAAGGCCTGGGAGTTGGGAGCCACTGCAGATGTGGCAGGGCCACTGGGAGCCATTATGGCTGCTAACGGGCCTCTGGGAACTCCCACAGCTGCAGCAGGGAGCCACTGTAGCTGCCTAGTCATCAGGAGCTGAGGAAGCTGTGGCAGGTCCCCTGGCAGCTGCTATGCTGCCCACAGGCCCCATAGGAGCTACCACACCGGATGCAGGGCCACCGGGCATTAGATAAGTAATCTGCACGTGTGCAATACTTTTTTTGTTTTGGCGGAGACTTAACCACCCCATGTTTTTCTAAAAAAATTCAGATTTTTCTGCAAACCTGCCCCCCCCCTCAAGTTTGCAGAACTATCTGTTTGGGATGACTGTGGCCCCTATCCACAAATTTTAGTATCCGCAGATGGGGTGACAGTTTCACCATTAGATATATAGGTATATAATAATGGCAGAAAATATTTTTTTAAAAAACATGTCAAAATGATCCATGATAGTTATTTTCTATAGGGCTTTCATACCACAAATGGTGTTAGATTTTAAATTTAAGGCACTTGTGCTTTCCAGTAACTATCTTTCTCTTTAACATATTAGCTACTTCTTTTCACCACTGAAAGAGGGAAAGTCCTTTGCCTACAGGTTTGAGGGCCATTGTAAAAATAAATGCGAAGACTAGTAGAAAAGACACTAAACTTTAGTTGAGTTCAATGGAAAAGGGAAGGAAATACATTACCATTGATCAGATAGGTTGGGAAGTTGACATTTTATGTTTTATACTCTAACATGTGAGTGTTCATTTAACAGAAAAAGGAACAGAGCCTGTGGCTCTTGTGGTTACAAAGGTAATATACCATCCAAGAACCAATTGTAAACTAATGCAGCAATGAAGCACTGAGGCTTATTGCACCAACAATTTACAGCATATTATCATCGTGCTTGGTGTGTGTGTTTTGGATGCAAATTCTTCATTTCCGATCACACCGTGCCTGTTAAGACTGCTCCCAAGATGGTTTATCGTCATATCACAAGGAGGAGAGTGGGGGAGCACTGTGTCATGTCTATGTCACTGATGCTTCCCCGCCTCCCCTCTCCTTTTTTTTCACGCATGCGCAATATCATTGATCCGAAGGAGCGCTGTACCCCAGTAAGAATTGCCTCATTTGCATGGCAGGGAAACCCTACTCACAACCTATGCAGGCATTCCCCCCCCAAAAAAAACCCCCACCAAAATGAGCCGTTCCTTGCACAGTGCTAATCACAGAGCTGCCGTCTTTTGGGGCATTGGTCCAACGATCTTGCATTTTTTCGTTGGGACAAGCACATTAAAAAATTTTTTTGAGAGCAGGGAGGTACTCAACACTGGCAGCGGGAGAAAGGGAGGAACAGGCAGGGAGAAACTTTGTGCTGGCAGGAGAGCTCTGACTTGTGTGTGTGTGTGTGTGTGTGCTCGCGCGCGCGTGCGGGTGCTCTCTCTATCCCTCAGTCTCTCTCCCTTCCTCCTCCTGCTGCTTCCCCCTCCCCCATCTGCTGCTCGCAGGAATTTCACTACTTTTCCAGCCCTCACCCTCCTCTGCATTCCTTCCCCCTCAAGTCCACGAACCATTTACAAAATTCACTTCAAGGACATTCCATATGAGGGAAATGTTTGATTGGGACCCTGCACAAATAAAAATGGTTGATCTAATGTTCCAAAATTCCCATGTTCCTTTGTAAGACCACAAGCACTTGGGGGGGATTAAGTAACAATAATGATTGGTTGATGCAAACGTGAGGGGAGGGGGAAGGTGGGATGGGAGGAGAAAGGCTTTTCATTGGATGTTGCAAAAAGAGGGGAGGAGAACTGAATAGCGTATGTAACTGAACGCACCCCTTGGATCGCCGGTTTTGAAACGACATAACAAAATACATTGTGGTATAGACGTTTTGGGGAAAAAATAGATGTCTGGAGCTTCCAAAGCATTTCCAAGCCAAAATGGGAGGTCTGAGGTATGATCTAACCTGGATAACACATTTTTTTAAACGTAGTATATACTGAGTGTGTTAGGCCTCACTGATTCTGCCAAGAATCATAAACAACAGCCCTTGAAAGATGTTTGCTAACTAGCCTACCCTTTGATTTCAATGGCCTGTTTCCTGGTCATTTTGAAATCAAACATTGGTAATTATTTCATTGCTTACTAAAACATGCATATTAGGGTTATGCATATTGGGTTTACCGACCCAAAAATAAACCCCAAAAAAGGCATTTCAGCCTTTTCTGAGTTTATATGGGTCAAATATTAAAATAGTGAATAAATCCTGAACTGGATAGCCAGTCGCCAAATCAGCCAAATAGGTATTCGGCTTATTTAGCCTTCAGCTTTTCTCTTTGGGAATTTTTTAGGAGCTCTGGTGGGGCATTTTTATACATAGAGTTACCAAATTTTCAGGGTAGCTGCAAGGGACTCTCCTTGCACGAACATTGGAACTTGGTAAAGTTTGGGTCAGGGGGGTCTGATTTTATGGGCCCCTGAAGGGGTCATCCCCCTTCTCCATTGAAAAGCATTGTGAATTTCATGCAAGGAGAGTCCCTGAAAATTTGGAAGCTCATCCTCTAAAAATGCCCCCACAAAAGTTTTGAAAAAACTCCATAGGTTCAAATGGATCTGATTTTTTTGGGGGGGAAACCTTTTTAAAATGCCAGAATACCCATTTACTTGTATGGATATTTGGCTTATTTCAGGTTCCCTCCCAAAAATCGGGTCCAATAAACCCAAACCCAAAATTTACCATTTTTTTTCATAGCTCCAATGCATATAAAAAGAGACAATATATCCTCACATCTGACATGGAACAATATATTACCATCAGGCATTGATAATATGGAATGGAATGGAAATTATGAATGGATTATGAATGGAAATTTCCTCTTTCCCTCCCATCCTCCAACTTCCCATCTTCAGATATATTCAGATATATTTATGTATTTCATTTATACCCCACTAGTCTCCACAATGGGAACACAAAGTAGCTGACATTTTATCTTCACAACAACCCTGTGAGAATGGTTAGGCTGTGCATGCGTGACTGGCTCAAGATCAACCAGTGATTTTCCACAACAGAGTGGGGACCTGAGTCTTCCAGATCTTAGCCTTGAAACTCTAACAACTCATTCCTGAAAACTTTGGGTGAAAGTCTTCAGGAGGCGGTGTGATCTCGCCGCCAACATAAGTGCATGTAAGCACGTGATTACACGCACTTATGCTGGTGGTGAGGCCACTCCCGGTGGCGGCCAAGTGCCATAGGACTGCGCCTCCCCCTCCACTGTTCCACCCCCCCTTCAAACAGGTCTGAGCCTCCCGGCCGGGAGGCACAGATCTGTTCCACCCACCCCCCTTTAAACAGATCTGCGCCTCCCAGCTAGGGAGGAAGCACAGATCTGTTTAAAGGGCCCCCAGGGTCTTTAAACCCCTCTGCCCTGCCTGCGCAGGCAGAGCAGAGGGGCTTGCCAACCCACCGCCCCTTTTCCCGGGAGTCCCAAGAAGAGGGGCGGGGGGTCTTTAAACCCCTCTGCCCTGCCTGTGTGGGCAGAGCAGAGGGGCTTGCCAACCCATCCCCCCTCTTCCCGGGACTCCTGGGATGAGGGGGGGTCTTTAAACCCCTCTGCCCTGCCTGCACGGGCAAAGCAGAGGGGCTTGCCAACCCACCGCCCCTCTTCACGGGACTCCTGGGAAGAGGGGGGGTCTTTAAACCCCTCTGCCCCCCCCGCACCTTCACGGGCTTCCCTGAAGGCACGCAGGGGGCCCTTTAAACAGATCTGATCTGTTTAAAGCCCCCCCCTGCGCACCTTCAGGGAAGCCCCCTGAAGGCCTGCAGGGGGGGCTGAATTTTCCCCCGAACTCCGGATCTTGCCTGAATTTCGGGGATCCGAAGCGGAGCAGTTCAGACTTCGGCACGGCCCGTATTTAAAAGGGCCAAATTTTGCCAAAGCCGAACTGTACCGAATTTTTTTTTCAACAGCCCTAGTGCCATCAGGACACCGGCAGGAAGCCAATTCAGCGTCCCAGGGCTGCGCTGCCACAACAGCGCAGGGAGGCCAGTGTGAGCATCTGTGCCGCTCTTGGCAGTGCAAGTGGCAAAGGCACCAGCGCAAGTGGCCCGGATGCCAGCTCATGCCCTTGTGCACTTCCTGTGGTCTTTCACACTCCCAGCTCAGGAATGGGCTGTTAGAAGAAAATATTATAAAGTTCTGTTTTATTCTATGGGCACTCATCCATGTTTCTTAAACTTTAAAGGAATTTTGTTGGCTTAATTCCCAGCCTAAATAATTGTTGCTCAAAAATGAAGGGTTTTGGGTTTTTTTAGATGAACTGAAGTGCATTTATGTGCACTGAAATGTAGTCTAAGGCAATGGGTGGATAAGAGCAAAATTTCTGCTAGTGCTAGATCTCTTGCACTAGTGGAAATGCAAGGGAAAGACTGTGATAGTCCCTTGTGCTAAATCAAAATTATTGTAGCCCCACTTGCATTTCCACTTGTGCAACATTTTATGCAATTAATTTCTGAGCACTATATTATATAGGAAGGAAAGTGCTAGGCATCATACAATATCTTGCACAAGCAGAACTGCATTAAGTCTGTGTACGTTTCCACTTGCACATCACTGGATCCATGCCATTGACTATCCTACAAATATTGGCTTATTTCTTTGGCCAAACAACTGAGCAAGTGCATCACAGTCACACTTCTGTTGTAAGCTAAGATAATGTAACACTTGTGATATTATCTGATCATCTAGGTCAAGATATCTAGTCCTAAATACTTGATGTACGTTCAGGCTGAAGCTGCCCCTTTCTAGCATGGCACAACCAGAAGCAACCTCCCAGGCATACTGGTGGTTAAAGGGTAATGAGATCCTTCCAGTAGACTTCCAGTGTCACAGTCGCTGGTGGTGTCATAGATAGAAGAGTGTGGATTGGGGTGCTGCGTGCAGAAACAGGACTGGAGACAAGGACTTTCCAGACTGCAGAGACTACAAATGAATCTGGTCAGAGGAAACATCCCCACTCAAAACACTCCCATACTTTGAGATGCCATTTCAGGTGGGGATATACAAATATAACTGTTTTGCTTCCTTTTATTTTCACATGTTGCCATTGTGAGCCTTTTCAGTTGTTTCATTTTCATTGTGGGTATTGCCAACTCTTTGTTTGACAGCATTTTCATGCCATGTTTACATTACACACAATTTTGTATATGTTTTAATGTTATTTTTATGGAATTTATAGTTAACTGACACAAAAAGAAATGTCAATTGTAATGTTAATTTTTATACTGAATATCTTAAGAAAAAAGAAATGACTGCATCTGTTATCTGAGCAGGGAGAAACCATGACAGAAACTGGAATTTTCCATTCAAAACTATATTTTCATGAAAGCTTGTCACTTCCCTGGTCTCAAGCAACATGCAGCGTGCTACCAGCTGCTCTGCATGACCCCTTAAGAAGAGAGGGGCCCCACAGGCAGATCACTGCGTATAAATTCACAGCACCCTTAAAATATGCATACAAACTTGTTATGACACTCAAACCAAACAGAAAAACATGGTGTGACCAGGATATTTCCCCCTGGCTTTGTATCCTGCAGCTTTAGCCACTGGCCAAGGAGTTAGTTTTCCAGATAGGCTTATCGAATTTTGCCCACTTAGCAATTTCACTAGCAGCTTGTTATGTCCAGGTCCCACTGATTCATAGGGAGAGGGAGGGGCTCCAACATTCTTACTTGCCTGGAAAGGGACCTGAGGGCAGAAAGGGATACAAGTGGCAGAAACTTCACGGTGGAGTTCATGGCAGAGAAACGTCACGGCAAAGTCTCTGTACATGCGAAGCTATTCTGGGGTACACAAAGTTTCTACTCCCCTGGGATGGTACTAAACAGGTTTGTATATGTCTGATTAGTATATGTATGCATTTTCCATGCACAGGGTAAATAAAATCTGCCAGATAGGGTTAGAAGGTAACTGACAAAATAGTAGTACCTATTATAAAATATATATGTGTATATATTCAAAACACAAATAACTGTTGGATTCATAGTATACATATTTTCAGTGTTTAACACAATTTCCACTAGTATCCACTGTTCAAAAAATAACTTACTTTTTATAGTCTAAAGGTATGCTAGTCAATGACTGTATTTAATAAATCTTATCTTATATATTTCTTTAAATCTATCATTCATCTTTTTGTTAGTTATATAAAAGAAAATGCAAAATACAAAGTAAAACCTAATAGTATGCAAATTCAAAATAAAATATTCTCTTATCGGCTTGAAATTTCTAATCAGATTGAAATCTTATTATTTAAAATCATCAGGTAGTTAATTCATCAGGTAGAGTTCAGAAAGGTCAAAATGCTATATTTTCTTTTTCAGCTTAATAATCTATTATACGTTTGAAATCTGTGTCTGCTGTCTACTTCAGGTAGTGAAATCATCAGATAAAGTCAACTTCAGGTAGTGAGATCACCTGGTAAAGACAAGTTCCTGGGTTGCACTTGTTTTGTTGGATTACTTCATCAGGAAATTACCATCTATTCCTAATAAAAAATATGTTTATGTAAATTTATTCCATATATATATATATATATATATATATATATATATATATATATATATATATATATATATATATATATATATATATATATAAACGGAATGGTAAAATTATATTATTTTGAATTTGTATAATATTAGGCTTTATTTTGTATTTGCTTTTGTATATTAACAAACCGTGTGAGATATTGGAAACTTTTCCTATTATTTTCCTATTATTACTGTACCAAGCCAAATCCAGATCAGGAAAAAAAAACAAAAAACTATGCAGCTATCTAGGCAAAACGTTACAGAGAAAAGCTTAGGCTTATTTTGAAAAGCCAAGGATCTTGCTGGTATTTCCACCCACTATGGGTCCTGAAGAGTGTAGCAGGCCTTAAGGGGTGACCTTGTGAATTCCGTATGCTGTTTGACATAATTGCACTCTGCTTGCATATAACACCATATTGAAGGCTGCTGTCTAGGAGATTGAGTTCTAAATCTAATAGCACCTAAGGAACATTCATCCTAAATTTTGACCCCAGTCCTGCAATAACACCAAATGGGCAAACCCATTAACCCATGAATTGCTCATTGGGAGACTGGTACCTGTTAACAATTTCTCATCAGTTTCTCATCCATTTTTGATGTTTTTGCTATCCATACCTATAGGCTTTCTAAGTACATTTCCCAATGATATATCCTTCTTCTGATTTTCCATTTTCAGATAAGGTACATTTTATTGGCTTTCTTCATTCCCCGTATCTAGCCTGTACACTTTTCCTTAGGAATGTAAGACTTTATTTATTTCTCCATATTAAATAGCCACATCTTCTCAAGTTTAATCACTAAATACCATAAAGTATATATGCTTCTTCCTTAGAATCCCACATGCTGAGCAACAGTTACCTTTAAAATGATACCTTTTAAACAAAGACTTTAAATTAAAAGAGAATAAGCTCTTGGAGATCTACAATCAGAGCTTTCCAGTATTACTGAACAGTAAATTTCAGATGTGTATAGTCCTGATTCAGATTGGCTGCACAGGGGCAGGAGGGGGAGGGGCTTCTATCCCTGTGGGGTTTCACCAGTTGACCCTTCTTCCCACATGTCATGGAAGAAAAAAGAATTGGAAGACAAAAGCATTCAGGGATAGATTAATGTTCCATCATGGCCTGATCCAAATTAGAATCCTACATGTCTGATATTTACCATTAAAGATTACTAGGAGATTTGTTGTCTCCGTGTCATCTGATTTTTACCCTTTGTCAATCCCTTCTGAGCTCTAACTGAAAGAATCTAAACCTCTGGATTGTTACTTACACTGTGAATCAAAACCTACATGATGCAAAAGATTTGTGATCAGGAACTGCTTTTTTAAAAGCTGATTAGCAATCTCAGGCAGCTGCCCTAAAAATCCAGGAAAGATCTCTGAGTGACAGCATGCTTAATCCTGTCATGGGTCAGCCTGCTGGGGCTTCCTCAGATGAGGAAGACCTTGAAACTGAAGGCTATTAAAGAGAGGAGCAGCAGCAGGCTAAGCAGCTGCAGGCAGATGAGTCCTCCCTATGTCTGCAGCCACCCAGCACTGAAGACTCACCTGTGTCAGAGGTCCAGCCATAGGCAGTGCCACCAGAAAGCCCCCCAAAGCCGCTGGAACAGAGGCGCAAGAGACTCAGGGCACAGATACATGAGAAAAGAAGAAGTGCTAGATTGCAGGCCCAACAAGGTACACTCCCTGCTGACAGTGATAAAGATTAATGAGCTTGACCAGGCAGGGAGTGCTGAGATGGGATAACCAGCAACAGCTGGTCCCCCCCTACTTAAGTCATCAAGTAGGCTTGGCTGTTGTGCAAGCAACTTGTCACCAACTTGCTTGTGTACCGGCCTTGTCTCCCTGCTATACTTTGGATTCCTGGTATCCTGACTTCTTGGACTGACTCTGACTAATGCCTTGGACTGCCCTTGTCTGTATTGACTCTGCCTGAACTGTGACTGACCTTGGACTGCTTCCCAGACTACGCTTCTAGCTTCCAGCCCTCACTCCTTGCCTGCAACATGACAAATCATTTAACTCCATGTCAATTGCCTGAATTTTATTTTTTATACATTTTTTGGAGTCAGTAACTTATACTTTTTTATCCTGTTACACTATAAAGGACATTTATAAATAAAATAATAATAAACTTTCCTGTATTTTCCTCTCTGCATTAGCAGCAGCCATGCTTTATAAACTATTGCATACAGTGTAATCATAAAAAGAATTACACGCTTGTAAGCTCATTGACTGCAATGGGCGTAGAACTGTGTAACTCTACTTAGGATTGCTTCCGAAGTATCCTTGAAAGAATCTTTTCCAACACAGGCCCTCATAAAATGGATCACCTTTAGTGTATGCAGTGATGATGGGACCAGAGAGGAAATTCTAGATCTGCAGTGCAACTATAGAGGTGTCCCCTCTTGCAGGGCAAAAACAGGGTTACATTTTTCAAATTTCACACTAAAGCATACTATGGACAATAACACAATACAGACCTTTGATGACTATGGACAGTATGTTTGCAACCTTAGTAAATATATTTCACAAGTAGTCACAAATACCCATAAATTTTCCCTGAGATTCTTCTCCTATGTTGTCAATATGAGAAAATATATATGTTGCTCAATTTTCATTTCAGTTCTTCTTATCAAGAGCATCTGTAATTTGAGGAAGCCCACATAATTTTTCAATTACTATGTTTTTGGGAGCAATCAAAAGTAAGCTGATAGCTCAACTGAAAAGATTAAGTTGAATTAATGAGCTGATGGTAACAAATACCCACAGGTAGTCTAGTATCTTGGGTAATCTAATATAGGAAAAAGTTATTAAAGAAATTATGCTCAAAAAAGCTTTGGAACTTTTGTACGAAAATTCAGAAGGGGGAAAATAGAGAGCGAGAAATACCAGTATATTTAATTCTGAAGTAGTAATTAACTAGATATTTTCCTTGTATCTTCAACCCAAAATTAAACCCAAATACAGATCTGGATTGCAGCACTAAAGATCCCTGGGCAAGGCAAGCAGAGATCAGGGATGAGATATGACTGAGCAAATGTTAATAACTGTAAAACTGAACTGGAAAGGATGTCCTATCCCTGCTTTGGCTAGGTGCTGGAGATTTTTTTAATACTGCACTATCACAAGAGCAAGATGCTGTCTGATGGTGGAGTGACAATAGAATACTTCATACACACTGTCCAGTTGCCAAGAGGCTGAGAAGGGTCTATTTAAGGTAACTCTGCCTCTCATACTCAGGCTTTTTGCCTTGGTATTTTCCAACTCTCCCATTTTTAAAAGGGCAGTATGGAATAAACTGGTTTCTTCATGACTGAGCAGGAATATTGGGGGTTTCCATAAAATTGGCAGCATTGGGGGCTTTTGTTCACCAGTGCCATAATGTCTTGTCAGAGAATTAACTTTAATAAAGCCGGATCATTGTGGCTTGGGAGGCCCTTACTGGATTTCAGTAGGAATAGTGTGGGTGGCTGTTACTTATGTAGCAAATTGAAGAGCACCCTGAAATATCTAAGGGTGAAAGAAGCTTATCCAGCCCAAGAGTTGTCCAGCAGAGCATGACTTTGTTGCAGAGAAACATCAGCTGAACCCTTGCTGGTGTATGGCATGGAAGGAAGGGGATGAGCCTTGGCACCTCTCAGCACAGGTTTGTGTGCTGGCAAGGAAAAATGCAGTATGGAAACAATACTGGGCTGAATTTTAAGTAAAGGTGGGATACCATGCATGCAGCAGCAGCTCTTTATTAAATGGTACCCTGAACTACAATGGGTGGAGTGAGTATATTTAAATCACTTGCACAGAACATTGCTAAAAATAAAGTTGATCTACATGATGTGTTTTGTGTTTTCATTACAGGGTGCAAGGGACAAGGAAGAAGCTACCCAGAGAGTATTGGCTTCAGACATTCCGCTTGTACTGCTTATAAAAAAAAATGTTGCTACTGAAAATGCATACATAGAGAGGGAAAAGGCTATTTGGAAGTTGGTGGGAAAATATTTGGAATCAGAAAATTATAGGAGTGATTGCATCTGTGCTATGATTATAATTTTATACTCATGTAACTCTAGCTGGGAATGATGTATGTTGAATTTCATTTTGTTGCGTTTATATGGTTTTTGAACTTGTACATATTTTTTTGTAAATCAAGAACTAAAAACAAATCTAGAACTAGATTGCGGTCCAAAAGTCCTTAAGCTAGGCTAATGGAGACTAGGTATGTGTGACTGTAGTATCACAATAACCACCACAAGATGTGCAGTGGGCCCACATTATGGCCAAAATTCAGCATTGAGAACTATGTGCAAACCTAAGAATCATTTCTTGGGAGTGAGCCCCACTGAGCAGACTACAGTAGGATTCAGTATGATTCTAAGTAGACCTGCTTAAGATTGCACTGTTAATTCCATTGATTTCTTCCAGCCCATTCCTGAGCCTTCGGGAGCTGCTTTTTATTTTTTAAATGGGGCAGTTTACCCCACTGAAAACAGCGAAGCCGCACCAGCAAAAAGGTGGCACAGCACCTCTGTTTCCCTGGGATCTTGTTCTAGGTGCCTCACTTTCAGAGGTGAGATAGTGACCATCAGCACAGACAGAGCTTTCTCTGGTCCTCACCTTTGGAACACCTTCACTGCACTTATGTGCCTGATGCCATGTTTGTTGAATGACAATTTTACTTTCCTAGATAGTTGCTGGTTCGTGTCCTTTGTTGACCATCAATAGTGTGGGACTATTTTCTTTTGTGTTTAGATTTTGTGCATGCTTGTTATCTTTGTATCCAGTGCTCCTGTTTTCACCATTTGGGTGTGTCACAGGATCAGGAGGCAAGAGAACACTGAGCCCCTTACCCATAATACAGACTCTGACAGAGTGGTACAATTCCTTTCAGCTTGAAGGTGCAGGCTTAGGTGGTATAGTTAGCAACACCTATGCACCACGCACAAGCTCTGCCTAGGGCATGTATCCCCTGTGGTGACTGTTTGCTTCCAGCTCCTTTTCTCTGCCCTCGTTGCCTCTCACTTTTATCATCAGAAGGAAGACGACCTGGCTGTGTCTGCCCTTCCTTTCCTCTCAGCTCCTCTGAGCCTGCTCTCCCCTCCTTCTCAGCCTTTCTCTCTGTCTCTGCAGTCTGCTGTCACCCGACAGCCTCCTTTTAAAAACATCTCCTCACTCGGCTCTGCCTTTTCCTTCCTCTCCCTTTCTGTGCCTCTGTCTTTACTGCACTGTCCTCACCTTCATGTTGGTGAGCCTGTGCCAATCCCCACAGCCAATCCCTACCTCCAAGAGCATGCTGTGGCCAGGACAAGCAGTCATATATCAACCCCTTCCAGCCACACGTTTCTTGCTGCTGTTTCTGCTATGGCTGGCAGGAGCAGAGCCTGGGAACCATTCACCACTGAGAGAGCGCCCTGCCAGTGCTGCATTCAACGCACACCTCAAGGCTATGTTTAGTATGATTGTCACATTTTAGTATGATTGTCACATTTTTAAAATTTGATTAGGAAAATTGCACACCACTATCTAGACCCACGCAAGGTGGCTCACAACTACAACAATACAACATAACCAATCAAGACAGTAAAACCAATTAGTAAAACAAATCCTGCAATAAAATTAGTCAATAAAGCATGCCAAGCTAATAGAACAATTTTTTAAAAGAAAATCTGATGAATAAATACATGCCAATAAAACCAAGCCAAGCCAATTAAAAACCCAGGGAATAAAAACACATAAAACAAACAGAGCAGTTTAAAACAATATTAATAAAGCAGCCTTCAGGCTTGGGAGCAGACCATAAATCAGCTAAAAATAGCTGTTGCTACTACTTAAAAGCCTGGATAAAGAGAAATGTTTTGGCCTGGCACCTAAAAGAAAATAAAGTAGCTACCAGGTGAGCCCCAAGTAAGGTTCATGCAGATTTTGCCATGTACATGTTCAATGGGCAAACTTTCCATGTTCGAAGGTTGTTGGACACACGTGAGCTGGTCACCCAGCCTATTTGGTTCATGCCAAACAGCTGTGAATGCATACTGAAAAGATTTGCATTGGGGTTTCTGCAAAACTGTACATGTGTAAAGACACTGCTGATTCAAACCACCTTGCAGCCATTCGAATCATTAGGGACTATTTAGATGTAGAATTTTATTAAAACACATTATTTATGATTGATTGATGTATATGATTTGTGACTGGTTTAATAGTCTACTTAAACAATAGCCTGCTGAGCAGAGCAGTTATGCGCCCCATGGGGGTGGGGGCTAGTAGAATTCAATCAGGCTGTGTGAAAATGCGCATGCACAAAAAGCCAACTACACTGTATTGCACAGTTAGGAGGAAATATAGTGAAGTAACCTGCCAAGCAGCCACAAATGGGTTGATAAACAGTCAATCCAATCATCAAAAAATGATGCTTTTCTAGGATGGGCTATTGTTGATACCAAAGCTGACAAAAGACACTATGTACCACAGAGGTGCCCTATAACTTCAGATATAGGCTAAGATCCAGCAGCACCCCCAAGCTGTGAACCTGCCCCTTGTGATTGAAAAAGAGTGCTGCCTCAGTCTTGTCTGGACTGAGCTTCAGTTTGTTGGCCCTCATCCATCCCATTTCTTCTCTGGGGATCTATTCAGACTTCAACAGACCAGCCTGGTCAGCTGTTAAAGAGAAACAGAACTTGGCATTACCCAGCATTATCTCTCCCAGCATTTTCATGTAGGTGTTAAATAGCATGGGGGAATATAACAGATCCCTACAGGACTCTTTAACATTACTTAAGTACCATGGGAACTATCACCATCTTCTGAAATATGTCAGTCAAGTAACAGTGAAACTATTGAACCATGGTAACCCCCCCCACACACACACACACACACCACCCAGCATTTTCAGAAGAATATCATGGTCAATAATATTGAAAGCCACTGAAAAGTCCAGGAAAATCAACAGGGATACCCTTCCCCTATCAGTCACATAATATACATCATCAGTCAGGATGACCAATGCCATTTCCATTTCAGTATATTTTTAAAGAAAGCATTATGACTTAAGGTTTTTACTGTTGGCTAATGCTGGAGAAAATCCAAAATAGCTTTATTAGGAAGATCTTGAGTTTGCCCCAAGGGGTACCTGCAGCATACCTTAGAGTAGAGACAGGCTTGCCGTCAGTTGCCATGAGAGCCCATTTAAGAATTTTACTTTCCTACCTAAAACTGAGAAAATCGACCAACTCAAAATTAGTGTATTACAGCTATATGTACTATTCAAAGGAAAACCATTGGGACAAGGTCCTTATACCCATCCTACAATTGTATAATTTGCCTTTGCTAGAAATCTTAAACACATGGGACCCAAAAGATATCAAAAAATGGATTGCTGATAAAGAAACTGATAATGATATGTGCCTAATACAAAAGTCCAAGTTCTCTATCCGTTATTCAAACCGAATAAGTTCTTTTCAAACTACCTAATGGAACTTTCGGACCCAGGGTTAAGGAGAGCATTTACTACGGCACGATTCCAAACGATGCCTTCAGCATTCACCCATGGTAGATATATAAAAAAATCCTCATAACATAAGACTATGCCCCTGCTCCTCAGGTTTAATAGAGGATCTCCCTCACATTTTGTTTAGTTGCTCATTTTATAACTCTATTCATTTTAAATGAACCCAGCAGATCCCAGATGTTTTAGACACAGTTGAGGACCGAGTTAGTTTTTTAATGGCAGATGTCAATCCAAAGATCATGCTTAGTGTGGCCTTTTATATTATGTTAGCTTCTAAGCTAAGGAAGAAATTTGTTGAAAATTAGAAAATTAGACCCCAAAGCTGACACAGAAAGAATAATTTTAGGAGAACTATAACATCCAATTCAGTAACAAATATGTATATATGTAGCTGCCTGTAACTTTTAAAAAAATTATTCATGTAACTCTGGGTGTTGTGGGTTTTACATTGTGTACGGTTTTAATCTGAACATTGTTAAGGTCTGTGACCAGAACATAAACAAATTGGAACTGTTGGCTAATGATGAAGCCCATGAATCTGCTGCCTCCCAGCAGCAAAACAACCAACCTTCCTGCAAAATGTAACAATGTAATGATTACAATGGTAGTGTAGTATGAGTAAAAACAGGCTGGAGACTGCATCGCGTGATCGGACCACAGACCATGAATAAATGAAATTGTGAGTCACAACTCTGGAAAAAGGCTAGGATCTACTGGAAACAGGTGGAGAAGTACTATTAGATCACCATGTCCGCCAAAAGGAACAAAGTTAACTATAAAGCATTCAATTTGAACTTACTATTCAGGTGTCTATGTCCTTTCAGGGTCTTCTCCTTATAATTATTAATTCACTTCCCCTCTGTTTACTAATGGTGGGTAAAGTCTATCTCCCTATTTTCCCCCAATTTGAACAGATTAGTCCTATTACACCATGACTCTCAGAATATTGCCTAATGGCAGAGTGTAACAGTATAACAGTGACAATTTCAACTTTAAAAAGATGACCACTTCAAACATTTCTGAGATTAATCACCAGAACTGGAAGAACTGGAAGTGCCACAAGCTGGCATTTCAAAATAAGAAGTTACTGTGCAGCCTGTCACTGCTCAGCTGAACTTTGACAATGGCCATCCAGGAGATCTACCGGTAATCAGGAGCTCACCTCACATCTGATCATAGGAGTTGAGTAAGTTAGATTTATAGGACAACTGTGTTCCTATTGAAGTTCACAGCATTCCTACTTATTTCCAAGTAGGTTCATCTTGGCTGTACTGCACATGGCTATGGGGATCTTTCCAATTCTTGTAGCTTCCCCTCACCCCAATTCTGTGACACAAACCAGTCATGCAAAACCTGGAAGCCCTCTGGCATGATCATGGGGTGGGACTAGAAAATAGCTACAAGAATCACAACTGCAGCATGAGGTTTAATAGATGTCAGTTTAATAGCTGTTCTTCTACTTAGGAGTGGCCCTTTGACATAATCCATGCGTTGCTGTCTGTAATTATGCATTGAACAGCAACATTTGCTAGTTTTGAAATTTCATTTCATTTTTTCCCTGACTCCAAAGAAATGCATACAGTAGTTTGACTCTAGGTCATCTCTAAGGATCACAAACTTTAAAATAAAAACACTCTAGGAAATGAACTCTTTTTTAATCACGGTGCTATTAAATTGCAACTATTCAATTAGACTGAGTCTTCTCAATGCTTCCATGTGCTTCTGGTTTTCTAAACGTCTTGTTTGTTTAGTACTTTCTTTACCACCACAACTTATATGAAGTTGATGGCTTCTTAATTGCTTTAAAAACTGTGAAAGTAAAGGAACCTATTAGTATTAGTTTTCCTGTTGTCAACTGGTTCATGAACCACTTTTTGATTGTTGAAATGTGGCACATGAGCTCAACGAAAAAGAGTACCACCCATTGTGCTGAATTAAGGATTCATGAAAATGAGCCTGTTTGATGAACACATCAGCATTCAGCCATCTGCTTGTAGTCTCGGAGCATCAGGCTACAAGTAGTATATGGATAGTGATAAGATATGGATTTGTTTTCTAGCTTCAGATCACTTTGTTGAGCTGATTTCTATGAAGTGCCTTCAGAAGAGGCTGGTGGAAGTGGATTTTTCACTGGTTCTTGTAGGTTATCCGGGCTGTGTAACAGTGGTCTTGGAATTTTCTTTCCTGACGTTTCGCCAGCAACTGTGGCAGGCATCTTCAGAGTAGTAACACTGAAGGATAGTTACTACTCTGAAGATGCCTGCCACAGTTGCTGGCGAAACGTCAGGAAAGAAAATTCCAAGACCACGGTTACACAGCCCGGATAACCTACAAGAACCAATGAACTCTGACCGTGAAAGCCTTCAACAATATTTTGGATTTTTCACATTTCCACATTATCTGCGGAGCTTCGATAGGTGAAAAGGTTATACAGAAAGTTGATGGATCGTTGTGAATGAAAAATGGGGCAGTATGGGTCCATACTTGCCAGTCTATGCCAAACACAGGGACATTTGTGATACCAATGTGGACTTTTTACAGTAAGTCTGTTCTTCATCCTCTGAGAAAAGATATTAGTATTTTTTAGGTGCAATTTATATCTCATTCCCTGCACTTACATGTAACTCAGAGCATGAGTTTCTGGCAAGCAGTGAGGTACAAAGCTACACATTTGAGCTACACAGAATTTAAACAAGTTGATACAATTGAAATATTCCTGAAGAAATCAAATCACATTATGATTCAATATAGTATTTACATAAGTATAGGTAGATAGTGGGTGATGGAGGGAAGGAGGGAACATTTTCCTCGTGCAATCAGTAAATGTATTTCAGTGGGCTTACTGACATGAATAGGAAGTGGATGGATCAGACCCCCCCCCCCAAATAAAACAGGTTTTCACTTCTCATTTTGCTTTTTCCGAAGATAAAATTGAAATTGTTAATGAATCATAGTTGTATCTGGCAAGGCAGAATGATTTCATGAGAGCTTTTGAATGCATTGTAGCAGAGAATGACTTTTCCTAGAGGGTTTTTTCCCTTACACAGGAAACTGGTCTCTTGTGATTATCAAGGAAAGAATATTTTTTCAAAGAATACAGTCTTACTGTGCCTTGAGACAAGCAGTGGCTTGTCACATTAAACTGCACTTATATTTAAGCAAATATCAGATGATGCTTTTGGTATTAGAACATATAAAGATTTCTAGCAGTCACAGCTGAGCTAGTATTGGTCATCTCTAGTTAAATAAGACATTATGGCCTTTCATTTGAAATTTAGAAAATAATATTTACATCCCTTTGGAACTCTCTGGAAAAAATTACCAACCCATAATATCAGTAATGTCATTGTTGCTACTATACTCCTTTCTATACATTCCTGACCCATGGTGTGACATCACATCCCAACGTTTTCTAGGCAGACTTTGTTTACGGGGTGGTTTGCCAGTGCCTTCCCCAGTCATCTTCCCTTTACCCCCAGCAAGCTGGGTACTCATTTTACCAACCTCGGAAGGATGGAAGGCTGAGTCAAAACCTTGATCCGGCTACCTGAAACCAACTTCCGTTGGGATCAAACTCAGGTCATGAGCAGAGTTTGGACTGTAGTACTGCAGCTTACCACTCTGTGCTACGGGGCTCTTCTATACAGTAATGCCTAATAAAAAGAATATGCTTATTTTTTAACAATGTTATAAAGATATGCGGTGATTTAGCACATGCCCTAAAGCATCTTGAAAAGCAGGTGTAACTTACAGTCCTCTTTAGGCAGAGAAAAGAGATGTGGAGAACTGTGATTACAGGCAATATGAGGACACTGGTGGCCAAGTCAGGTATCTCTCCTGTAACTCTTATCTCCTTGTGTGTGTAAAGTGCCATCAAGTTGCAGTCAACTTATGGTGACCCCTTTTGGGGGTTTTCATGGCAAGAGACTAACAGAGGTGGTTTGCTAGTGCCTTCCTCTTATCTCCTTGCCAGTCTCCAAGTAGCCGTAATTTGCCACAACTCCCACCCACCCCCGAATGTTTCCCTCTGTTTTCCTCTGTTTTGTTGTCCTGGCCATTTTCTGTTGTTTGAATCCCCCCCCCCCGGGTTGCCCTTTTGACAAAGTGCTTCCCTTTTGTGAGCATCCATGTGCATCTTTGTGTGTGTGTTCGTTCTCTGTTTGTGTGTCTGTATGTCAGTTGAGCTGGGTAAGTCATTTTCTCACACTAGTCCATTAGTCAAGGTCTGAAACTGACACACTCACTGTAAAACTGACCAAGTAAGCAGCCACATAGGTCCTTTGTGATTATTACAGTGCTCTCCCTAGTTGCAAACAAAAAAATCTTGTTTGAACAGGCTGAGGTCTGAAACTGACACACTTGCTGTGAAACTGACCAAATAAGCAGCCTCATAGTATTCCAGCTTGGAGGGGAAGGGTTGGAGGGAGTGAAAGAGAAGTGGGAGGGAGAATGGGCATGGGGAGAAAAACCTGAACTGACAAGTATTCACAGGATCAGCTTTCAATTTGGGGTTGAGGCAGACATTAAACTTGGGGTAAAACAGCATCCACAAAATGCAGGGAAAACTCAAGGGGAGAGCGAGGTGACTTCTAAAGATTGGAAAATACATGCATAATGAAAACAAAGCCCTGAAATACTCTGGGCTTGATGGCTACAAAAACGACCCATGCATAAAAGGCCACTGCTTCCAAATCTCCAGAAGTTTCCCAAGCTGGAGCTGGTAACCTTAACATTCATTCTACAAGAAAGTTCAGTTTGAGTTTTCAGTATAGGGGAAAATAATTTAGTGTGATTTATTGAGATCCAAGCAAAATAGTCCTGAACTTTGCAGTACATGTGTGAAAATTCCAGGTAGTCTCAGATATTCTAATATTGCTCTAAGTTTTTTCTTTTTTCTTTTTATATGAACCAGATCTATGGTTCTGCGTGTTATTTCCCATCGCTAATTTCAAATCATGACATATTCTAAGATATGAATGATATGACTAGTGCCTCTCACAAGTCATTCAATTATTGCAATCACTTTCTACATCCCTTCTTTAGAAACCCTATGAAATCTTTTGATTGTGAACTCTGGGCACATACCCAGCTGCAATCAATTGCTTCAATCACTCCTAGCTAAATTCTACTGTCATATCAATCTGATGGATCTTGACACCAATAATCTGTTTTTCTTACTTGTGCAAATCTTCCACTGACATTCCACCTTTAATGATTAATATGATTTTTGAAGGATAATCTCACTGCAAAAAGGTAATACTTCATCTCTTTCTTTGTCTTCTTCAATCTTTGATGTTCTTTGGGGGTGGGAATTTGCAGGTTTCTCCTTAAAAACCCACCTGCCACATCACTATAGATTCATACAGAATTTGGATTCTTATCTTAAATAAAGATTGGGTTGCTTGGAAAAAAATTACAGATGCCTTTCAGTGAGTGTAATTCCAATGAAAAGTTGCTCAGGATGAAGGTTTGCTCAGGATTGCTTATGACAGAAATGGAGATGTTCAAGACAAGCAACAGATGCCAAAAGAATGACAAATTCTAAAGGTCCCGTTTGAATAGAGCCAAAATGTATGCAAAAGTAAATCTACTATGTTATCAGTGAAGGCTGACGAAGAAAAGATCTTTCTATGTTGGGATTTATATGAAATTATGAAATACAACTAGACTTACATAAAACAAGTACATGGTATATGAGGAAAAAATAAGCCTTATAATTTTCAACCATCTGGTTTTGTATAGATGAGTTACTCAGTTATTTCAACAATAGTTCAATTCCCCGGGGATTGTCATGTGCCTTCTGCGGTTGCCATCTTCTGCCAGCAGGTGAAGATTTTTGTTGTGTTCTATTTGACATTCCCTCAGTGATCCCCCCTTCCTAACAATGTTTTATTTGCTGTTTTAATATTTTGTATATATTTTAACTCTGTTTTTAATTGTTTTAATGTTACGTGTTTTGGGGAGGGATTGGTTTTAATGGTTTTAAAATGTGATTTCATCATGCATGTTTTAAAATGTTAGCTGCTTTGGTGGCCCTTGTGAGGGCAGGAAGACGGGACATAATTTTTGTGAACAGATACATAAATAAATAAAATAGTAATAAAATACCTGCATACTTGAAAACTTTACATTAATGTTGCATCTATTAACCCTTTTAAATTCCAGTTTCACAACAGAGATAAATTATTCAGCAAGCTTTTAAAATCTGTTTACATTTTCTTGCAGATTTGGCATTAGTGGAAAATACCCCCTGAATGCAGAAGGGCATCTATAGATCTAATAGTAATAAAAATTTGCTTAACATGTTGCACTAAAATGTTGTGTGAAACTAAATCCAATGATCTCTTTACACAAGAGGTAGCACAATGGCAGTAAACCTCTTGTTCAAGTGGAAGTACCACCATGTAATGTACTATAAAACTCTGCAAACTCTTGTAAAGGCATGGTTTTCAGCTGTTTTCCTTCCATTCATCGTTTCATGTGACCAGAATTAGGTTACCTAGGGATCTAAATATATGTACATATGTATGTCTGAAATCATGCCAGAACTCTGGATAAAAGGAAGTTACAGCGTGGGTGTACTTCAACCTACCTTTCAGAGCAAGGCCTTGCAGCAGTACACATGTCAATGGCAGCACAATGAAATCATGGACCAGGAAGGTTACCAGAAACTCACCAGAGATGCAGTGGTGTAATGGCACCCACAAAACTAAAAACTAACTCTACAAGACTCTGCACAACGTTAGGAATGTCTTTTGATGGTAGAATAACATATGGTAGAATCAACATATCAGTTTAAGAAGTTTGTTGATCTTGGTAGTCTCTTTTCTTATAATCTGAGCTGGAATTTTTATCAAAAGGCTGTGTCTAATAATATAAAACCTGGTGTTGGGGCAATTGTTAATTATATTTATACCTTAAATAGAAAATATATCCCTGGAGCTATTCAAGTTTTTAATCTAAAAAAAATATTCCAATTATTCTATTTGGTGCTGTTATTTGTAAAACTGCTGTTAATGAGTCTATCGATCATCCTCTGCTTCAGTTTTTACAGAGGCTGTTAAATTACCCTTGGTGCATTGCTGGTGTTGTTCTTTCTGAGAGCCAAATGTCTCTTGAAGCGAGGGCATGGGTGTTTGCATTTAAGCTACACTAGTTTGCATTTAGTGTAAGCTACACTAGTTTGCATTTCATTTGCATTTAGGCTGTTTTTTTTAGCACGGAGGGATATCTAGTTTTTTTAAAACATATAGATCCTCATGACAATAAATTTTTGATGAGAGATTGTCATTGATGGGCATATTGTGGGATATGATAAGAGATCTTGGGAAATCAGAGGCCTTCTCTGAAATAAAAAAGCATATTAAAGAGGTTCTTATAGGTTATCCGGGCTGTGTGACCGTGGTCTTGGTATTTTCTTTTCTGATGTTTCGCCAGCAGCTGTGGTAGGCATCTTCAGAGGAGTAACACTGAAGGACAATGTCTCTCAGTGTCAAGTGTGTAGGAAGAGTAATATATATTCAGAAAGGGGGGGGGTTGAGCTGAATCATTGTCCTGCAAAAAGTATCAAAGGTAATGTGCCAATCATTGTCCTGTAAGTATCAAGATAATGTGCTAATGAGGGTGTGGTATGTTAATATGGAACCATTGTATCCTGAAGTGATCTGTTAATGTGTGAAATCCAAATCTAATCTGCATGGCTATTGTGGACTTTAGTCTTTGTTAGTCTGGAGGTTTTCAGGACAGGAAGCCAAGCCTTATTCATTCTTAAACTCTCTTCTTTTCTGTTAAAGTTGTGATGATGTAATTTCAATGGCTTCTCTGTGCAATCTGACAAAATAGTTGGTAGAATTTACCAAGAAAATACCAAGACCACGGTCACACAGCCCGGATAACCTACAAGAACCAATGAACTCTGACCATGAAAGCCTTCCACAATACATATTAAAGAGATTGATTATGTTAGCATGTTGTTTTGTGCTCACTGCGTTTGCTCATCTCAATTCTTTGAAATTCCTCCCCCTCGTAGCTTGCCTGCTTATACCTGTTTGTTGACAACTTCTCATTTCTTAAGAGCTTTTTTTTTCTTGCTAGACTAAATGCTAACCCTTCTATCGTTATGCAAGGTAGATGAGCCTATCATATTTGGAAAGGACCTACCCGTGTTTTTCTGGTTCTATTGATTCTCTAGCACACGTGTTCCTGGAATGTCGTTTTTATGAGGATTTAAGATCAAGTTATATTATTCCTCTTCTAACAGATTGGACTAGTACCTCTGTGTCTGAGTTAATACCCTATTTATTAAGTGTCAGTGATCCTAAGGTTACATTGGCCGTGGCAAAATTTATCTCAGTCCTTATATCCCTTAAACAATAGATTTAGAATTATGCTGCTCAAGATTTATGAATCAAGGAGCTTCTAAGGGAGAAAGGAAAGGTAGAATAATATTTTATCTTGAGGTAACATAAAAATAAAAAGAGTACATCATCATGTAGAGAGCTAGTGTAGTGTTCAGATCCCCACTCTGCCATAGAAGCTTGCTGGATGGCCTTAAGCCAGTCACACACTTTCAGGCTAACTTACATCACAGGGTTGCTGTGAGAACAAAATGGAGGAAAGGAGAACAACGTAGGGCCCCATTGGGAAGAAGACAGGTTATAAATGACAGGTTATAAAGCACCAAGCACCAAGGAGGAATGTGTGAACTATTTTAAGCCCACCTTACCACCTGCATCTCATTGGCAAGTGTGCATATAGCTGCCAGAGCAGCTGGTAGTGCTTTTTGTCCATCTCTTCCCAGAAGCTGCACAAAATACGTCTCCCGACCTTTGTGGAGGTTAGGTGGGTGCATTGAAAAATTCCCAAGCCAAAGATTCTTTGATTCTATTGATTTGGGATCTTGCCTGGGATCTTGCAATTGGATCCATGCAAGGGAAGAGCATGATGGCTGAGGGGCACCCTGTTCAGGAGGCTGTAGAATGGGACCTCTTGGTCCAATTCTCTTGAAACATGGATGGTCTTTAGTGGACAGGTGACTCCCTAGCTCTTCTGCAATTTTGGTGCCATTGGGTTGAACAACAGACACTCCACCCCCACCCCCAAATAAAGTCCCTCATATGGAGAGAACATGATGGGAAGGGATGGGGAAGTGTTTTGCACAAGAAGGCTTCCTCACTTTGTAAAAGGAAACAAACAGACCACAACAAGGAAGAACGGTGAATGCAGAGTTCTCAGTAGATAGATAGATAGATAGATAGATAGATAGATAGATAGATAGATAGATAGATAGATAGATAGATAGATAGATAGATAGATAGATAGATTGATTGATTTTCCTGGTCAGTCACTGTAAGTAGGAAAATTAAATGTATTCAGACTTTTTTTTAAAATGGTGGTGGCCATATCCATCTCCTCCTCATAGGAATCAGCAGAGGGAAGAGCACCTGCACTGAGAGGGACCTACTTTGGGGCAGGGTCCTGTGAAATTGAACCTCTTGGTCCAATTTGCTTGAAACTTGGGGGACTTCAATTAGAGAGAGAACTATGTTATATGCAAATTCAGTGCCATTATCTTTATAAACAACTGCTTCAGAGCCTCAACTTCAAATCCATGTACTTTTTCAGGTTCTAGAGGTTCAGGACCATTACTTTAATGGTCCTGAACCTCCATAACCCAAAAACTACACACATTTGTATCCTGAACCAGTAATTTCCTACATGAAGGTAAGCAACCATGACAAATAGTTTCTCCCAAACCCTAGATACAAAATTATAATTCAGTTTTGCTCAGCATACACCTTTAGTGGAGAGAGAGGAAGTCACAGACAACTGGTGAAGGTGGCAATACTGCTGCTAGAGGCACCACTACTATGGGTCTGCCAGAGGGCCCCTGAATTCTATTTTAGATTGCTGAATATTGTTTAATGCTCTTTTTTTGTCCCTAGTGGCCTTTTTGCTTGTTATATTGCTTGTTTTAATGTTGATTTTTTGCTAGGCATATCTCTAGAGAAGTGGCATATAAATTTTCTTTTCTTTTTTTAAATTTTATTAACATATATAAATACAATCACAATTCACAAACATATAAACAAATAATATAAGACTGTCAAACAGACAAGACAAAAACAATTGGGGGGAAAAAGGAAAGCTATCTTTGCCGCGCTTATGGTCGGTGGCTTAGTGTTCTTGTAAACAAATAGATTAATATACAAGTTTAGGAGGAGTACAATTACGAATTAGATGGTTAGTACAGTTAGGAATGAAAAGAAAAAAGAAAAAAAAGAGTAGAGGAAGGGTCGTTATAACTTTAATTCATTTCCCATAATCTTTGAAATGGTTTGGATATATATTGAATTTCTTTCTGGTTTGTATATGAGATGAAGTCATGCCATGTTTCATAAAAATTCAGTATATTGGCCTTACCTTTGATAACTCTAAGTTGGTGTGTTAATTTTTCTGCCATGGCTATTTGCCACAGTTGAGAATACCAAGAGCGTAACATTAAGAGTTCTGCTGTTTTCCAATTTCTTGCTATAACCTTTCGAGCAGCCATTAACATGAACACTATTAATCCTTTAGATTTTGCTCTTTGGTTATGCTCCCCCCATATTGATAGCAAGGCCAATGCAGGTGTAATACATATGTTTTGATGTGTGATTTTTTAAATGTCTGCGAAGATTTCCCTCCAAAACTGAGATACTAACGGGCATGTCCAGCACATATGTATATAATCACCTGGTTGTTTACACTTTCTCCAGCATTCCAGACTGTGAACATTTCTTATTCTTGCTAGACGTATCGAAGTGATATACCATCTGTGTAGTAATTTCAGGGAATTCTCTTTAAGAGCCACTGATATGGTTTCTCTAGTTTGTGTCTTCCATAATTTTTCCTATATATTCTGTTCTATTTTTATCCCTACATCTTTTTCCCAGATTTTTTTCAATCCATTGGATGTATTGGTTTTATTCAGTTGTATATATATTTTAGAAGTTAACCCTTTCAGTTTGTTCATATGCTCCATTAGGGTTTGTTGGAATTCTCCCAATTTCCTAGTCATTCTATGTTTTACTGAAGTATTCGAGATTAAATAATATAATTGATGAAATTGCATCCAAGTTGTTGAGCCTCCTAGTTTTTCTTTTAATTCTGCTACTGTATAAGGGTTTTTAGTAGTATAAAAATCTCTCATTCTATGCATCCCTTTTTCTTTCCATGTTTGATATTTCTCTGGTTTGTCGATATATGAAAAGTTAGGGTGTAGTCTAAATGGAATTAATGGAGATATTTCTGGGATTAATTTATTTTTTCCATTTGTTCCAAATTTTTAACGTGATGTGTACAAAGGGATTGTCAACCCATTTTATGTCTCTCACATTCCTTCCACCATATATAAGCCTTTCAATTGTATCTATTTGTTTCTCTGTTGTTTCCAGGCCTATCCACGCTTTTTCTGATGAGCCTCCTAAATATGATATTATGGTTCTCAGTTGACTTGCCTCATAGTATTTACTTATATTTGGTTCTCCCCATCCCCCTTGGTTCAGTCTCTTTTGTCTGAATGTATTCATGAGTCGTGGCTTCTTGCCTTGATGTATAAAATTTGTAAATATTTTTTCCACTTTGCTAATTCCCTTGGTTCAATTCCTATGGGTAGAGTGTGGAAAAGATAGTTCAGTTTAGGGAGTGCTGTCATTTTTATGGCGCTGGTTCTTCCCATGATCATCAATTGTGTTTTGGTCCATTTTTTAACATCTTTCTTTATTTGTTGAATCACTGGGTGAAAATTTGTTTGTTGTAACTTACTTAATTTTTTTGTAATGGTTACTCCCAAGTATTTAAATGATTTGGGAAACGCTGGAATACCTAAATATTGTCGAAGGTCAGAGTTCATTGGTTCTTGTAGGTTATCCTACAAGAAACAGGTTGGAATACCTGTTTCACTTTGGATTCCATATCTCTAGAGAAGTGGCATATAAATTTTATAAATAAATAAACATAAATTGTGTTCCTCCTGCATTGTATGGCCCTTTGACCATGCTTTTTCATATACTTAAAAAAAAAACTTTTTATGTGTGTGTGTGCTTATGTGAGGACCTGCCATTTATATCTGACAAGGTATGCTCTTAGGAATGCCAGCCTCCAGGTGGGACTTGGGGATCTTGCAGAATTACTACTCATCTCCAAATGACAGTTCCCCTGGATAAAATGGATGCTTTGGAGGATAGACTCTGTGGCATTCCCACTGAGGTTCCTATCATCCCCTGGCTCCATTCCCAAATCTTCATGAATTTCCTAACCTGGATCTGGCAACCCTACCCCCCCATTCCCTAATGGTGGCCGGGGGGACCTGAAAACCCTATATGCTCTGATGCATAAAAGCTTCTAAAGACAGAAAAAACCCTGCCAATCTTTAAATTGTAAGTACTTTTCAATCATTGTTTGGGGGGAAAAACCCCTACAGAGAGGAAGATAGACCACAGGGTTGATTCAAAATGTGATACAGAAACTACAAAAACATTTTCCTAGTAAGGACTTGTTCTTGTATCCATCAAAGATGATGGGAAATGTCAGATTCCTCCAGGAAACTCAATTGTTATTTGCCCTCTGTAATAATGTTTCATCTTTGGAAAAACCTTGATGTGTCTTTCTAGAAAGCCTAACAAGATAAATCAAGGAGTGATTTATTTTGCCATTTGTGCTGCAGCTAAATGCAAGCCTGTGTTTCAATTTCAAATACATTCCAAACTTAAATAACCATTCCTCTCAGATTGCACAAAATGCTTTTATCTCCTCTGCTATATGAGGACCCTTTGAATGATTTCTTGCATCCAGCTGATAGCTGCTAAACATGCAGCTGATGAATCCCTTGCCACAGTTGCCGGTATTTCCTGCTTCTTTTGGGGGGGTTGTTTCTTAGGATGCTTTTTTCCTTTTTGACATATTGTCAGGGGCTCATGCTTGACAGTTCTTCCTTGTAACCATGGTGAACATATATATCATTGCTTTATTTCAAGATGTTACATAAAAAAATTCTGTTCCCTAAAATACTGAGGTGGTGTTTTTGTTTTTTGTTTTATTTAGGGTTATAACATCTGTCATCTGCAGCTGGATAATTTATGGCATGTCTGTCTCTTATATCATTTGCCTTAGAAGAACTACTTATTTTCTTCTGATTTAGTTTTGTTATATTTGGCATTTATCTTTCACTCTCTCTATAGCTGAATTTTATTTATTCATTTATTTATTTATACACACACACACACACAGTTGCAACAGTTCCTTGACTCTGCTGTTTCATTTTTGGCATCCTTACCTAAAGGCCCTGCTCTTTCCCCTACAGTCTTACTAAACTATGGCACAAATCAATAGTCATGATAGCAAGATATCTATCAATAGCTCACCTGTCTCCTGAAATGGAGATTCCATACACCAACATTTCAGATTAGATTAATCTGGATTTATTACCTAATAGCTAATCTGTGTGTTTGTTAACCCCCTCTCCAACACACACAATTTAGAGTGAGATACTCTATCTTTTTCTATTGCAATTGATGATAATTGAGAGAAGGGTAAATGTTTTACCAGCAGAAAATATTGCTGTTTGAGCTGTGGAAAAATGCAAATGGCCCATAATCAGTGTTAGCTTGAAGGTATTTGGTTTTCTGTAATAACTAATAGTAACTGAGAATTCATTGAATCATAAATGTATATGATTATTCTGGATTATTACTTTCATTTCTGCCACTGCTGAATATTCCACGCCATGGCAACAGGGACTTTTGAAAAAGGTAGAAAACTACTTATCCTCTTGAAAGCAGTTCAGTGTCACATACCTGATAATCATATTTTTTCACCCTTTCATTTTACAGAGAAGAAACTTGTAGCTTGAGGACAGCAATGGTATATATTCTATCATACTTGGCCTTTCTGCCTACTTTCTCTGTGTTTATTTCATTCCACAGAGTCTTGGTGGGGCTGGAATGCTTTCCCTTGACTCACTATAGCCCCAGTGTGCTATTAAAGCACACTGATTGGTTCAATGGATTTTATTGGTTTATTGTTAAATTTTATTGGTTTTGAACTGTGTTATGTTCCATTGAAATTTTATGTAATGATATCAACTTGACTAAGGATTGTTAGCCGCTCTGAGCACAGTCTCGGCTGGGAAGAGTGGGATATAAATATTATAATGATGATGATTTACAAAACTTTTATTTCCTATGCACTTCCTTTTTTGGCTTGATGTTCAACCTGCCCATATAGCATTCTATCAACCTTGCTAAAGTAATACTTTAATGTTTGCGTGTGGTTTATCATATGTTCCCTTCAGAAGTTCAACACTTTTTTTGTGTATTATAGTTCTCTAGATTTTCTTGCTTTTCTTGTATTTATTTATTTGTGTCTTTTATCTGAAAAGGGGAAATTTTCAGGAGTGGTCCATCCCATTCATTGTCCAAACCTGTCATTGATTAGCCACAGATGTAGTCCCTCTGGTAGAAGAAGAGTCAGAGTTATTTACTCAACAGCATCCAGGAGTAGAGTTGTGCATATCGATATACCTGAACCGAAAATAAACCAGAAATTAGCAGTTTCAGTAAATTTCAGGATTCAGGTTTACTGAACGCCAAAAACTGGGGATAAAGCCAAAGCCAAATAGGTGATTCCCGAAAAAGCTGAATAGATATTCAGCTTTTCGGGTTCAGCTATTCGTCTTTGTTCAGAGGCATGGCTCTGTGCTTTCTCCCCTTTTCCTTTCTTCTTTTTTTTTTTTTTGGACTGTTTTTTTTAGGGCCCCATAGTTCACCAAACTTTGGTGACCATCAAAGGAGAGTACCTTGCAGCTACGCTGCAAATTTGACGACTCTACCTCCAAAAATGCCCCCCCGGAGCTTCCAAAAAAAAATCCCCATGGGCCTGAATTTTTCAGGAAACCCGAAAATAAGCCAAATACCGAAAACAAATTGGGATCAATAAACCTGAACCCAAAATTTACCTCTTTTTTTGCACAACCTTATCCAGGACTCACCTTATCAAAAACACAACATAAGGATTTACACTGTTCATACAAACCACTCTTCTTCACAGTCAGAATCTAATGCTGAGGAATCTTTCATCCCCACACACATTTGAAAGTTCTTCTTCAGATTATAGATAGGTTAATAGCCTGCATACCTTATTGTGATGGACAGAGCTAAGTTCACCCCCTTTCCTAGTATCTATGAATCCCTTTGGTGGTTTGGAGAGAAAGCAAGAAACAACCAGTCAGAGCCCTCAAAATACTTGAAGGGAAGAGGGAGGGGGAGGAGCAGAAGGAAAAAGCCATTTAGTGGAGGTTTGAGTCAGATAATATTTGAAGGTTCTTTAAACAGGGTAGAGATCTTGCTCTGTCTCTAGTCACTTGAGTTGAAAGTGGACTGTTTAGTGTGGTGGCCTGGTGTGGCAGTGATATGCACTGGAATATGAATCCCATATGTAGTCTTTCTGGATAATTGGAAAGCTACTGGCGCTTTGTAAACTACCGGAGCAAGCTGAGACCTCCATTTTAAAAAGGGTGTTGTGGTCATGCAAAAGGTTAAGAATCCTGAAGGGAAAGTGGCTGTGCCTGGCTAACTCTCCATATTTCAACATGTATATATACATACATTTTGGTGGTAAAAAGCTGGTCTTGAATGTCTCCAGCTTATTCCCTTTTTCTTGTTGTGTTCAATCTCTGTTCTACTTGGCATTAAGGATGGAAAAGATTATGACTGGGTTTACCAAGCCAGGGGAGAAGGCAGTTCATGAACAACATCGCTTTACATCTGGAGTGGTTGGCAGCAAATACTGCTAACAATAGCAAGCCAGTAAATAAACATTGATTTGACTTCTTTCACAAGTGTGCTTGGTTTTGTGATGCAAAAGTGTGGGCAGATAGTCCTCAATTAATCCCAAAATCAATATGCACTACCTTTGTGAGGACAGTAGCACTGGGCTGTGTGGGGGCTTTCCTATCAAAAATATTTTAGTGCCTGTTCCTGCCACCCCAAACCATCACACTTCTCCTTTCCCTTCTTCCCACAAAACCACACAATTCCTACCACCACTGTTACTTTTCAGCACTTAGGGCCATCCACCCTCCAGATTTTCATTTGTTTCTGTTCCCAGTTTGATTCTGCTCTTCCGTATCTAATCATGCAGGAAGCACAACAATTTGCAGGCCTATGTTCACTTGTGCTGTGAAACCAGTTTCCAGACTTGAAAGAAACACTAGTAATACAAAAGTGTATTTGTTACAAAGACTCTGCGGCATTCATTTCTGAAGAAACTAGCCCAAGGGGTAAATAACTGGGCATACCCAGGACTTTAACCCATCAGTATTACTTTTTGAAGTACCGTATATACTCGCGTATAAGCCGAGTTTTTCAGCCCAAAAAAGGGCTGAAAAAAAGCCAACTCGGCTTATACGCGGGTCAATACGGTAGGCGAAGGGAGGGGGAGGAGGGAGGAGGGATAGAGGGAGGGGGAACTTACCGCCGCTGCCGCCGCCATCCCGCACGCCTTCTCTGCGGCCTGGGAGAGGCCTGCAGGGCCTGGCGCCCCCCCCTGCCGTCCCCCGCCGCCCCCCCCGCGCCTTTTTTGCGGCCTGGGAGAGGCCTGCAGGGCCTGCCTGAGTGCAGGCAGGCCCCGCCCCCCGCCCCCCGTGCCTTTTTTGCGGCCTGGGAGAGGCCTGCAGGGCCTGCCTGAGTGCAGGCAGGCCCCGCCGCCCCGCCCCCGCCGCCGCCCCCGCGCCTTCTCTGCGGCCTGGGAGAGGCCTACAGGGCCTGCCTGAGTGCAGGCAGGCCCCGCCCCCCCGTGCCTTTTTTGCGGCCTGGGAGAGGCCTGCAGGGCCTGCCGCCCCCCCCGCCGCCCCCCGCCGCCCCCCCGTGCCTTTTTTGCGGCCTGGGAGAGGCCTGCAGGGCCTGCCTGAGTGCAGGCAGGCCCCGCCGCCCCCCCCGCCGCCGCCCCCGCGCCTTCTCTGCGGCCTGGGAGAGGCCTGCAGGGCCTGCCTGAGTGCAGGCAGGCCCCGCCGCCCCCCCCGTGCCTTTTTTGCGGCCTGGGAGAGGCCTGCAGGGCCTGCCGCCCCCCCGCCGCCCCCCCCCGCCGCCCCCCCGCGCCTTTTTTGCGGCCTGGGAGAGGCCTGCAGGGCCTGCCTGAGTGCAGGCAGGCCTTGCCGCCCCCCCCCCCGCGCCTTCTCTGCAGCCTGGGAGAGGCCTGCAGGGCCTGCCTGAGTGCAGGCAGGCCCCGCCGCCCCCCCTGTGCCTTTTTTGCGGCCTGGGAGAGGCCTGCAGGGCCTGCCGCCCCCCCCGCCGCCCCCCCCGCCACCCCCCCCGCACCTTTTTTGCGGCCTGGGAGAGGCCTGCAGGGCCTGCCTGAGTGCAGGCAGGCCCCGCCGCCCCCCCCCGCCGCCGCCCCCGCGCCTTCTCTGCGGCCTGGGAGAGGCCTGCAGGGCCTGCCTGCGCTCAGGCAGGGCCCCGCTGCCGCCTCCTGCCTGCGTGCCTTCCCTGCCGCCACCTCCAGCTGATCAGCGGGCCTCGTCCTCCTGGTGAGTAAGGGGTTCAGGGGCTCTTCTCCCTCCCCCCTAGGGTGGCGCTGGGGTCAGGGTGGGTGTGTAGGGCCCGGGAGGGGGTGGCACTGGGGTCGGGGTGGGTCTGGAGGGCCCAGGAGACCGGGCGGGAGGGCGACCTGGGGCAGGGGCATTGTGTAAGCCGACCCTCGGCTTATACACGGGTGCCTAATTTTCCCCCATTTTGGGGTAAAATTAGGCATCTCGGCTTATACGCGGGTCGGCTTATACATGAGTATATACGGTAGCAGCAGTAGCTGTAGCTGTAAATAAGATGAATATTGCACTCAGGTTTAACATATGGAGAACTCAGTTGTGTGTGTGTGCACAGATGTGTGCAGTTATGCAGGAGAAGGACCTGTTTCAAACCCTTTGAACATGAGTGTTGCTAGCCTCTCAGTGGGGCTTGAAGATCTACTGGGATTACAACTGGGCTTCAGACTATAAAGATCAGTTCCCTGGAGAAAACTGCTGCTTTGGAGGGTGGACTCTATAGCATTAGACTCTGCTGAGGTCCCTTCCCCAGGCTCTGCACATTTGTCCCTGCTCCCCCTCTATGCACAAGGAATGGTTACGTGTAGAAGGCTACAAGATAACAATAGCAAAAAAACAACAACACCTGATTTCAGTGCCCATAACTATGAGGGGTGAGTGTTGACATTTGGAATAATCTTTCATAATTACAAATTCCAGAGAAGGTGCTGTTTTAGTCTACTGCAGACAAGCTAAACAGTTATGAATTTATGGATGTGAAAATTGCTAACATTTTGGAGCCTGATAAAGTGGGCCGTGTCTCATGAAAGCTTAAGCCAAACTATATGCATTAGACTTTAGGTGCCGTAAGATTCCTTGTTATTTTGGAATGGCTTATTCACCACTTCAATCAATGATAATGCAACACTATGTGTGAAAGAAATATTGCAATGCCTAGACTCTTAGCAACAGAACAGCATGCCTTTCAATAAATATCTCAGCCCTCCTTGTCACCCTGATGTCTAATGCAGTGGAGATATTAAGATCAAGCACATCTTAAACATGATAATTCAGTTGCCTCTCCCTTTGTGTTTCATATTTTTGTCAATTTTGTGACTTCCTCTTTTAAAAGGAACTGTATTTTATATTATTAAGTTAAACCAGCTTCATGTTGTTGTCGTATGTGAAATGAAATCTAATGAAATATTAAGAAAAAGAGTATTATATACTTCAGCTCCCCATCCCCAAAACAGTATATGTTGAATAATAAAATTCCCCCTTACAGTTGTTGGGTTTTTTTAAATCAAGAATGTACTATTAATTGTATTTTTTCAAAAATACTGAAAGCAACATCCTCTACTGGGTACAATCCCCTATCCAGCCGACTGCCTCCAAGGAGACATGGTTATTGTTTTTTGCTTTTAAAAAAAATCAAACCAGAGTCACAAACTAATATAAAAACAATGGGTTGGGTCGAGACTGAATTTTCCATTAGCAGAATGGAACTTTCCTGCCTCCTCCCACTGCAGCCTGAAATCTCTTCACAAAATGCTGTTACTGGGGAACAGGAGACCCCAACAAATGACCTAACGGGAGTCTGCAGCAGAAAGGTGGAATTGGTGGAAATTTCCAATTCTGTCTGGATCCAACCCAATATAGAGAACTATAAGTGGGGTCTGAAGATCTTCTGAGATTATAATCGATCTCCAGACTACAGGGATCAATTGCACTGGAGAAAATGGCTGCTTTGGAGGGTGGACTCTTTGGTATTGTACTCTCACTGAAGCCTAGGCTTGCCAGACCTCCTGCTATTGTGGCCTCCCACTACATCATTTCTGGGTAAACTGTAGGGTTGCCAACCTCCAGGTGGTATCTGGAGATCTCCTGATATTACAACTGATCTCCAGGTGACAGAGATCAGTTCACATGGAGGAAATTGCCACTTTGGAGGGTGGACTCTATGGCATTATACCCCATTGAAGTCTTTATCCTCCCCAAACCCTGCCCTCCTCAGGCTCCACCCCCAAAATCTCCAGGTATTTCCCAATGTGAAGCTGGAAGCCCTAGTAAACTGGGAGGTGACATAGGGTAGTGTGATGGACAGCTGCGTTCTAAAGATTTGCCCTGGTCATAGAACTCCCATGATTGACAGGGAGTTCAAATAGAATTCTGAGAATGGCAGTTGAAGAGTTCTGACAGTTAAGAACTGACAGTTGACGGAAAGAGAAGCTAACAGACAGAGCTCGGAAACAATGGTGTGAGCTGTAAGATATCTGGTGGAGGATTCTCCTCAGGAATGAAAAGGAACACATTTTGGGTTTTTGGACCAGGACAGGATCCATAACCTGTTGGCTAGAGAAAATAGCTGTAAGGTTTATAGAATGATTACTAAGAGTTTAATGGGAAATAATTCTTGTGATCCCAGGCCAGTTTGAGAGAGAAACTGGGGAAGTGTGTTAACGTTCCTAACTCCTACAACTAGAAAAGGGCAAGAGTCCAGTAGCACCTTAAAGACTAACAAAAATATTTTCTGGTAGGGTATGAGCTTTCGTGAGCCACAGCTCACTTCTTCAGATACAGCTAGAATGTGAATCCAGCTGTCTTTAAGTAGAGGAGATTGAATTCAGACAAGCATTAGTATGTAAATGTTAACAGTATGTAAATGTGAATAGCAGGCGTGATGGGATTAGGTGTGGTATGCAGAAGAGTCTGTGATGTCATTACCAATGCTGATTTCTCCACACCCATCTCTCCCCTGGACATCACAGACTCTTCTGCATACCACACCTAATCCCGTCAAGCCTGCTATTTACATTTACATACTGTTAACATTTACATACTAATGCTTGCCTGAATTCAATCTCCTCTACTTAAAGACAGCTGGATTCACATTCTAGCTGTATCTGAAGAAGTGAGCTGTGTTTCACGAAAGCTCATACCCTACCAGAAAATATTTTTGTTAGTCTTTAAGGTGCTACTGGACTCTTGCCCTTTTCTACTACTGCAGACAGACTAACACGGCTACCCACTGTGAATAATCCTATAACTAAAGAGCCACTGTGAAAAAGAAAGAAGCTTAAGTTTAAGAAACAAAACCAGTGACTGCCAAGAGAAAACACTCTCAGTAGAAAATAAAGGTTTTAACACTTATATGGGAACCACCTTGATCTCAAACTTCTCAATTCTGTTATCCTGTTACAATCTACATTACTGTTATTGAAGATTTGCTACCTGACTTTTAAATCCCACAAAAAGAGAAAAATAAAACTGTTTTTAAGCTGTGTTTCAAAAAGCCCCTCGAGTGCCAAATATTTCTGACCATCTTTTTATTCAAAATATAACTCCCTCCATCATAGGTAGCTCTAGGAATTACCCTTTGGTGACACTGACAACATCACATGCACATCATATCTCCACCCCCATTGCTCCTTATGTGAGGCTCCATCCTTACCCAAACTCCACCCTCCTCAGGCTGTATCCCAAAATCTCCAAGAATTTCATATCTGAAAGCTTTACAAGGGTTTAGACAGACATTTGTTCTGTTCTCCATTGTTCTTATAGACCTGTAAACCCCAAGGATTCCACACAATCAGGTAAAATAAACTGGTGTCTCTGCCCCACCCTGTTATAAAGTTGCGCTGTGGTATGGGCAGCAATCTTGTCTTGGCCTTTCAAGGCTGTTGCCTGTCCTGGTGAGGACCTGAGGTTGGGCCCAGTATTGACATACAAATAAAACTTTTACACATGCAGAGGGAACCCTTGTATTGAAACCACCACTGCTGCTTCAATGACTCATAGATCTAGACTACAGTTCTATCCTATTGTTCTTGAATCCTTTAACCCATACAAAAAGTATAACACAATCCTAAAGATACTGTCTATCTTCCTAATGCATATATTTTGTTTGGAGACTGATGAGTATTGATGGTAAATTTCTGTCTATATATTTGTCTCTAAAATTATTTCTTCTTGGACTAGAACATTTATTTTCCTCATAAGGTATTCTTCTTGTTTCTTGATAGTCTCTTTTCATTAAGTTATGTATTGGGAATGGGAAGTAAAGTTTCTTTATGGCCTGCAATACTTCAAAAATCCTATATGAACTAGAAGAATAACAATATTTCCAGCAGGGAAAAGAACATCATGGTGTTTTGCGCAAGGCATAATAAATCCAGTCAATGGCTTTGTAGGACATTTCCCAGAATAGGCTGCTTTTAGAAGAGAATTGTCCTGTGGGAATGGAAAAGGAGGTTTCATTGAAAACTCTTAACTTACTCTTTTACTGCTTCCCCCCCCCCTGAAGTTATATCCTTAGCATTATTTACTTTGTTTGTATCACTTATTACGAAAAGGAGACTCAGTAATGCCAAATGAGTGTTTGAAACACTGAAGTATAGAGTAAAATATTAATAATACACACCTAAGCAGAGTTACGGGTGTGAAGGCAGCATGGTGTAGCCTGACGTTGTTAGATCTCAGAAGCTAAGCAGGATCGGTACTTCAAAGGCTGACCATCAAGGACGACTCTGCAGAAAAGGCAATGGCAAACCGTCTCTGCTTCTCACCTGCCTTGGAAGCCCCTTGCTGGGGTTACCATGAGTCAGCTGTAACTTGATGGCACTTCCCACACGCAAACAGAGTTACACCCTTCTAAGTCAGTAGGCTAACCATGCAATCCTGAAGAGGGGGCAAGCACCATAGCAGCTGGTGTAACCCAGCACCGGCATCTGTGCTACTTTGTGCCATGTTAAAGGGGCATGGACGCTGGCATGGGGCACTGAGACCAGCACTGCAGAGTCATGTGGTAGCGTGGGCCTCGGCTGCTGGTGCTGCCATGGGGGCGGCAAAAACTTGGAAGTGGGTGCCCATGCTGGTGCGTGGGGTGTGTGTGTTCCTGGGGCGTTCCCAGGGGCAGAGCTGACACTAATCAGCTTCCAAAACCCTTTCGGCCTGGGAACACCACTGTATGCTGCAGCATTGCTACACCAGCTAAATAGCTGACGTAGCTTCATGTAACTCCATGGAGGAGTTTCACAGGTTTCTTTTAAAAATGCATTTTGAACATTTATTTTTTGTCCGGGAAACCTCTGTGGAAGTGGCATGTCCCTTTTGATTTTAATGAATTTTGGTCTTGGGGTTACCCACTGCGGGTGAGGCAATGTACACCTGTAACCCCTGGGTTTTACTGGGCTATTTCACTAGCAGCAAAACCCCTGCTTCTACCTGAGACATCAACTTACAAATTTATCACAAATTAGAATTTAAAATTGATACATTTGGGGGGGATATTGGTTATAAGGTTTCTTCTACACAATAATTATGGGACTTTTCCCTTCCAAAAAGTAGAGCTGATAGTAAGCGTTTCTGTTATTTCAAGAGTGCTGCAAGAAGAAATATGTCTGCAGTATATGATCCAATGGTGCAAGAGTACCCAACCTTGTTGAACCTGTGGGCACATTTGGAATTTTGAAAACAGGTAGTGGGCACCACAAGAAATTGGCTTCCATAGGGTGGGTTGGTCCACTCAAAAAATGGGTGCCATGGTGGCTGGGTCCAGTCTCAAAATGTTGCAGGTTTCCAAGTCAAGCATCTTGTCATCATGGAAGCAGCTCTTCCCAAATGAGTGCTCCCTCTAGACTCAAAGGTGCCTCCTAGGCTCTTCTGAAGTGTTTCCTAATCCACTGAAGTGCATGAAAGGCAGACATTTTGTTTTAATGAGGATATGCTTTGGGATAAGAGCATGTAGGCACCAAGAAACACATCCATGGGCACCACTGCACTTGGGATCAGTGGGCTAGAGTGTTGGAACAGAAAGTTCCTAGTTCACATTACTGCTTAACTTAGGGTTGCCAACCTCCAGGTACTAGCTGGAGATCTCATGCTATGACTACTCATCTCCAGCCAGTAGAGATCAGTTCACCTGGAGAAAATGGTGAAGAGGGACCTGGCAACCCTAGCTCAGCCACAAAACTCACTGCGTGACTTTGGCCCAGAAACCTTTTCTTTCCCTTTCAGACTTAACTAGTTTAATGTTTTGAAGATTAAACGGGGAAGTGGAACATGTATGCTGTGCTGAAAAGGAAAAGAGCAGAACAAAACATAATAAAAAAGTATGGAAGCAGAAAGATAATTTCTAAGAGATCACTCCTGTATATTTGTAACTTACTTAGCATTTTTACTCCATATGAAGCCTGCAAAACATATCTATTTCACTTTCAATTTGAAAGATTTAAAGAAAGTGCATGCATTAGAAATGCTATGTTTTATCTGCAAAATCAAATACAATGATAATGCAATTTCTCACATGTTCTCATACTTCATTTTCTTTTAATTCAAAGCTGTTGTGACTGTCTTTTTTCATAGAAGCCAGAGCTGAAAAGGGTCAACTTTTCCATTTCCCTGAGTGCACAGAATTATTTCTTATAGTGCATCCTTAATTGTATTGCCCTGTTTCCTTTAAAATGGCATGTGATGGAGAGAAGTTCCCTTCTCAGACCTCCCCATTTCATGTGAGTCCTTGAAAAGAGATTTATCCTGATCTTCAAGATGGGATGAGTGAAAAATCAAGGAAAATACAAACATTTTATGCACTATACACTTCTACTGTTCCCTCAGTTTCAAAAGTCCATGATAGAGCTAAAGCACTTGATATGCTGTGGTGTTAATTGAAGACTACAAAGGGTGTAGTATTGAAATCAATACTACCATCAACTGGGAGCAGCGCAGTGTCCACAAAGCATTTCTAAAAAGATTTAGCCTTTGCAATAAAACCATATAGCAACACTATGCTAAATTCAGCTATGCCCTGGCTGGCAGTTGGGGGACACCAGTGAAATCAGAAAGGCTGTCAGTGCTTGTTTATTACAACTAAATCAGGGTACCTGTTGGTGAGCCAAGGCCAAGGAACTAAATAATGTTTGCTCCCTATGGACTGGAAGCCTCCCTCATCAATATGCATTTAGCCTTGATCCTCCCCTTTCTAGAGTGAATTTGCTTCTCCCTTCCCTTCTTAATGTTAACAGTGGTTTAACATTACATGTGCACCAATTCAAACCATGGTTATGAGGATTTTTCTTAATTAATCATGACTTTCATTGTTATAGTCATGGTTTGCAGGGATTTGTGGTTAACACAAGAAAGGGAAAAGAGAAAGGAGGAAAGAAGGATCACTTTGGAGAAAGAAAGAGGATCCTATTTACACTACGCTCCAGTTTTATAGCTTTTAAAATTGCTCCAGGAATAGAACTGCATCTGACAATAGTTAGTGATATGCACTTGCTTTCGTTCATGTTTAAGCTAATGCTTAGTTTTTATTTTGGTGACTTGAAGGCAAAACACATCTGTGCAGGACTTATTTAGGTGCTAAACACTATGCATACATGGGGTGAAGGTTGTTAGCACCCATCAGCTAATTCTAATTTTCATTAGCAGTTTTTTTTACACTTATCTATAAAAAGAAAATACAAACTTTGTGACTCCCTTCTGTGTGTCAGTATGAAGTACACTCCAAAGTTAATGGCGCTTCAATACTTGATCAAATGAGACTCAGAGCTATCCTAGAGATGGAAGGGGCCACCTAGTCCACCCTTTCACTCATTATAGGAAATCTAGAGCTAGAGCATTCCTGGCAGATAAGGTTTCTGCTTGCAGACCTCTAGCAAAGGAGAGGCCACCATCCACAAGGATACATGCTGTCACCAAAATTTGGACATGATTTTTAAAAATCTGGAATTTCCAAAGATTTGGAATTCCATTAAATGCAATAGAAAACAGTCACTGCCCACTAAATACAAGGCAACTACATTTTGAAAGGTTTTCTTCAGCTATCCCAGCACCTGTGCCAACTCCAAAGAGCTGAGCAGAAGTGGCAAGTGCAGAGCCATGGCCATAATTGCTAGGTAGCAGTTCCTGAGCACTGAGAAGTTACTATTGTTTGGCATACAGACCTGTGCATGACACTAGTATCACCTGGACAGCACTGGGAACTAAGACTGTGCATTTGGATACACCGAACTAGGGTTGTGCAAAAAATAAAAATTCGGTAAATTTCGGGTTTGGGTTTATTGGGTACATTTTTTTCAGTAAACCCAAAATAAGCTGAATATTCATACCAGTAAATATTGGTATTCAGCTTATTTCTGATTTAACTGAAAAAATTCAGGCCCATTATAGTCAATGTGAAAAAAAAATTGAAGCTCCTGTGGGGACGTTTTTGGAGGTAGAGTTCCCAAATTTTCAGGGTAGCTTCAAGGGACTTGCATGAACCCCATAGCATGGATCCCCTACCTTCAGCAGTGTTTGGGTGCCCAACCCCAATAGTTCTGTGCAGTGTCTGATTGAAATTCCAATAGGGAAAAGCCTGGGGGAAGCCAAAGCTGAAAAGGCAATCACCTACACTCTGGATCTGGGCTGGCGAGTCATGGCCTGGCCCGACCTGACCAAGTGACATTTATGTCATATCTGGCCCTTGTAACAACTGAGTTTGACACCCCTGGGTTAGAGGTTCGACTCTGCCATGGAAGCTTGCTGGGTGACCTTGAGCCAGTCACACACTCTCAGATTAGTCTACCTTACAGGGTTGCTGTGAGAGTAAAATAGAGCAGGGGAGAATGAAATAAACTGCTTCGGGGGGAAGGTGGGCTATAAATGAAGTAAATAAAGAAATAACATATTGCAGCTCATGTACTGAGCCTTAGCCAGCCTTGTTTAATTAATTTCTTCATGAATAATGTTCAACTGTAAATCTAAGTAATATCTTCTACAATTAACATCATTTCATTGATCCTCAAAATATTATAAATTGACTGAAATAATAAATCTTCTTCTTAAACTTTGGTTATAAATTTGAATATTTTGATGTATCACACTGATTTCTTCCCTACATGTGTTCCTGTAAAGAAGAACAAGTCATTGTCCATATTTTCTACCAAAAGACCTTAAAACTTTCAGAATTGTTTAGAATCTAACAACAGGAGTTTGCAAGTGACCTGAAACTGCTCGAGTCAAACTGGTTCCTATGTTGTATGTTAACCAGAGACTCATCGCAGTCTTAGGGTGCAGTCTAACAACTATTTTCAGAGAGTAAGCCCTACTGAATAAAATGGGAATTCCTTCTAAGGAGACCTGCTTAGGCTTGTTCCCTTAGCTGCTGATGTAGGTAATTCTTAAAGGAGTAGAAACCTGGCTGTCAGACACATAATTTTCTGGCACTGCACTTCATTATTGATTAGTCTCTCACATTGGGACTTCATGCCAAAATTTTGTGATGCTTATTTGGGATTGAAATCAGCAAGCCATCCTACAGAGTAAGGATTTGGCTGTTAGATTATTTCAAGATGGAAAATCTTTTGGAAATGTGTGTGGTTCTAATGGAGGGGCACTGTTTCCCATATAGAGACACAGACCTCCTCATATGGGCATGTATGACTGTTCAAAGAATCAACTTGCTTTAGGGTTGCTGCCTGGAGAAACAGTGTCCTGTCCCTTGAATATAGGTGTAATGAGATATTATCTAGCAGGTGATGATATTAACCTGTATACCATGAAAAGTTTCAGCTGCCCATTACTATACATTAAACCTCTATTAACGGTTTAAGATATTTTTCTCCAGGCTAGTTGGCAACCCTATCTCTGAATACCTTGAATAAGTACCTTATATAGCAATCCTGTGCAGAGTTACTCCAGACTAGAGAATTAATGAGGGCTGTATTGCTGTTTGGAGGCTGGATAGTGACAGCTGAACCATAGGGGGATCACAATATTTGTGTACAATAAGAGATTATGATGGTGAACAGTCATGGAATAAAATAGATATTCGGCATGAATGGGGTGTGGAGAGTTCTACATAGTTATTATGAGTGCTTATCTATTTGTTTTGTGTTTATTATTGCATTTCTAAAATCCCATAAATACTCATCATTTGGCCTTCTGCATACCAAGGCATGGCCCCACTCCTATAGAACAGAATGGGCCATGGTAAATGGGCAATGGAGCTGCCATATACTGAGTCATTGGACCATCACGGTCAGTATTGTCTACTCAGATTGGCAGCGGCTCTCTGGGGTCTCAGGCAAGGTCTTTCACATCACCTACTATGTGAGTGGAAGGAAGGCAGCATAGTATAGCCTGATCTTGTCAGGTCTTGGAAGATACGTAGGATCAATAATTGGAGGGGAGACCACCAAGGAAGGCTCTGCCGAGGAAGGCAATGGCATACCACCCCTGCTTCTCACTTGCCTTGAAAGCCCCTTGCTGGGGTTGCCATAAATAGGTTGTGACTTAACAGCATGTACATATATACTACATGGACTCTCAAGGAAATTCTAGAGGGATCTCTACCACATTGTGTATACATTGATTTTGCAGGTCAGTGTGCTTTGAAGGGTCTGTATTACATACGTCTTAGTGGGACAATGGAATAGAAGGTCGATGAATTTGGATCAGGACTATGAATACCCAGTTCTTAAAGAAACCAATATATTTTTAACAAGAGTTCAATTGCTATCACCCACTGTAGCCTGGATATTCCATACATGCCAACTGTTCTATGTAACCAGCTGTAATTGGGATTGGGATGTCTTTTTACAACTGTAAACAATATTTTCTAAAGATTAGGTATTTAAAAATGACCATAGCTAAAGGCACTGCTTACAAGACAGGGCTGAAACCAAGAAATTATGTTAACGTCTTCACACGTTTCAAAGAGAACAAATACCCTTAGACACCTAAAACATTAAGTTTTGTTCTTTGGGGGGGGGGTGTGATAACATATAGCTTGGAGAAATTAAATTTCCATGGAAACCAACACAATGCTTATGCTGCCGTGTGGCTGTTTATTTTAATTATTTAAATATTTATACCCCAACTTCTCCCTGAGGGGATCCAAAGTAGCTTACAACTAAGGCGGCTTATGGTTTGAACTTAGGGATGCCCTACTTTTATTGGCCCTTCATCTGCTCTTTTAATGTTTATTCATTTATTCTAAAACACAGTATGTTTCACTTGTTAGCCCACACATATTTAGAAGATTAACCTTTTTCTGGCATGGAAATAAAGTGATACATGCTTAATGTATGCATAGCCAGCTGATAAAGTCCCCATTTGGGCCATGGAAGATGTGCAAAAAGAAAGATGTAGGAAATGAAACGAATTCTTTAATGTTTAAACTTTTGCATCTTAAAATACAAAACAGCTCAACATTGTATCATGCTAAAATCCTGGGGGTTGGTAAATCTACATGAGTCTTTTCCTCACCTTCCTTCTAGAAACAGCCTGTGACCTGGACTAGGTTCTGAGTACCCAGGTTTCCCCACAACTGCAGCTACTATCCCTGTAAATCAGATTTAAGAGGCAGGAAAAAGAAATAAAAAGGAAAATTTGAAGCCTACAGCAGAAAGGCATAAACAGATATAGGTTGAATGTTTACAATTCTGTTGTATCACTTTATTCACACAAAAAAGCAGTATAATTCTTTTGTAGTGGTATCTGGAGAAGAAAGGTGAAATCCCCCATGCAGAAAACTACCCGGCTAGCTTTTTTTATTTCTGGCATCTGCTGAAGATTGAAGCCATCTCTTAGGAAGCTCTTTACATGAAACTAAAGACAACACTTTGCTAACGTTAGTAAACTTGTGTCTTTTTTTTTTTTTTTTGTTAGTTTTTTTTTAAACTTGTGTCTGAAATGCAAATTTGATCCCTCTTTGGTAAAATATTGAGGCCTTAAGAGGAAGGGAACAATTTGGCTTCTCTGCTATGCTTGATCAAATGTGCTAGGATTATCACCTGGATTATAGCAGTTATAATCTATAGCAGCTATGTCACTTTTGGGGTATACAGAAACTACGTGTGCTATGTAATCTGCTCTGCAATTGAAAAGAGTTGATAGTCTGATTGTAGGGTTGGCAACTTCTAGGTGAGGCCTGGAGTTCTCCAAGAATTATAACTGATCAGCTGTCATGGAGAAACTGGCAGCTTCGGGGGGGGGGGGTATGAGGATGAACTCTATGGAATTACATCCTTGCTGAGCTCCCTCCCCTCACCAGCAAAAAACAAAGCAAACACAAAACAGTCTAAAGGAACAGTCTTCTCAATTTGAATGTAAAATACTGCTACACTCATGGAGCTGGGAAGTCTCCCGGATAAGATTTGAGCAAAATGAAAATAGTGCAAGTTTGCAGAATGAAGACCTTAGATTGACACTTGGCTTTCAAAGAAATGTTTTTTTTTTTTTCAAACTACCTGAGGGGGGGGGAGATTTTATCAGGCATGGTATTGTGTTTACATAGCAGAATTTTTTCTTTGCAAGTACAGCAAAAAACATGCTGGTTTTAAATAACTCTTTGGTAACATTGTTATGGTCTCAGACTTCCTTAGTGTAAATTGATTTTCCATTCAAAATGAATTTTTAGCTGATGCATTCAGATTTCTAAGTTTTCTTCTAATGCAAGCTAAGAACTATTCTCTTTAATCAGGTTAGAGGATCTCAATCTAACAAGTGACTCGGGCCCCCCTTGGGACTGCACGGTAAATGCACAAGCATTACAAAATTAGACAATTCATCAGTGGATTGTTTAGCAACAAACTTTGAATATCATACACTTCGATGTATTAAATTATACCATCTAAGCATATGCTTGATATTTTCCTAAGACCAATTTAAATAAAATATTTGCTTCCATTGATTACTTTTTTTCCTAGTAAGAAAAATATTTCAACATTATTAAACATCATATATGTATGTTTTAATTAAATACAAACAGATTTCTGCATAAACCCTTAAGTAAAATGTCCTAAACTTTCTTCCTTTAATTTTACAGTGGAACCAATATTTTTAAAATGGCAAGCCTTTCTTAACCCCCCCCCAGAAAGTGGGCTTTTCCCTTCTTATACCTCACTGTATCCTCTCAATTCCAGTTGTTTAACACCCCTCAGCTGTTATTCTCTACATATTCCCACCAGTTTCAAGTTTGGCAACCAATTATTTTCTCTCTCTTCAATTTACATAATTCATTCTCAAGGCATGGCATCAGAAGGGAAATTAAGCTGTTTTTGATTAAAGATATTTTAAGGATGAACAGATGAGGTTTTCAGATGGACTCTGAAATATTTTAATGAAGCAATTAAAATAAAACCCAATTGATGGCTAAAAGCTGAAAGGTTGGGACTCTTTTTGCAAAGATTTCCCCCCCTTATTTACTTTGTTCCAGGAAAGCAGAACAATTTAGAAGTAGAAATGATGAATCTGGTTTCTTCGTTGTAGTTTTGAGCATTGGTTACTGATCATCATATGGATGTACAATGTGAAGAAATCCAGAGTAATTGTTCTCACCAACTATTGCCCTACATTTACGGTCACTTTGACCAAATCCCCACAGCAGAATGAATGTTTACTTTCATGTGTCATTACATAAATGCTTTCCCACATTGTGATATTAGTATTTTTGAAATAATCATTGATCCCTGCCTCTCCCTAAGATTAAATTCTATGGGATAAGATGTTTGGGGAGCACTCTGCAGATAACATTATGTACATTTAAAGCAAAGATCAAAGAAGAGGAGTGGGCACAATCATGCTGATGTCTTACACCTGCCTAAGTACAACAGGGAGGGCAGGGAGAGTTGCAACAGTCTTTAGCTCTCATGGCCCTTTCTTACATGCCCAGGGAAATGCCGATCACCACTTTGGGGTCAGGAAACAGTTTTCCTCCAGGCCAGATTGGCCAGGGATCCTGGTGGATTTATTTTGCCATCTTCTAGGCATGGAGTAGAGGTCAATGGGGGTGTGGGGGGAAGTAGTTGTGCATTGTGTGGAGGGTTGGACTAGATGACCCTGGTGGTCCCTTCCAACTCTATGATTATATGCTGTGAGCATAGTGTCTACATGTACACAAAGTATGTCTACATAGTGTCTACATGTACACAATGCATAGGCTCTATCCCTGTGATCAGAAACAATCGAAAAAACAATGTTCCCAGTTACAGAGATAAAACATGCACACATACATTTTGCATGAACACAGATACCATACTCATGGTTTAGCAATTACCCTTAGCTACAGAATAAGGCCAGCATGCTTGTTCACTTCCTTTCTATGCATGTTACTTGCAGTACACATAATAATATTTGTAGAGGGCAGGAAGCATTAAAATCTAAGTGAAAATAATTATTTACCTATCTTAATTTCTGCTGGAGCATGAGATTTTGGTCCTCCAACAAAAAAAGTTCAAAAGATAAAGTGACTTGCTGATGCTGTTCTCTGTTGTTGATTGCAAGTCATGAAAACAGTGGTGGCAGAACACAATAGGAAGCTTAGCTGGGCAATCGCTTGTGCTTCTGCCCTTCTACTGACAAGAAGAAGCTTACAGAAGCAAATAGCATATATGGACATCTGGATATCCCGGAATAGATGAAGTGGGAACCATGACCAAGAGAAGACAACAAAACGATTCAACTTAAGTGGGAAATTGCCAAGTTAGCCAAATCTAAGGCTACCTAAATCCAGTGACTGGAGCTGTGAACAGGCAAGATAGATCTTTTTACAAACCTGAAAAGGGCCCCAGGTTTGTAGAAAAATGTGAAATCTACAAAAAAAAAAATACATTATGGCGTTTAAAAACTCAAAACTGATAAAAGGAACACCTGTAGCTTTAAGCAGTCAATGTCTTCAGTGGGCGTTGCTAGGCAACCACATATTCCAGGTTTTGTTCTTTCAGTAAAAGGAAGTGAAAGGGGCATAGCCCTTTCCAGGCCTATTTTTGGCCTTTGATGGAGGATTCATTATGGCCAGGCCTAGAGCTGCCAGTTTCATGTTGGGAAATTCCTGGAGATTTTGTGGTGAAGTCTGAGGAGGGCAGGGTTTGGGAGGGAAGAGGCCTCAGCATGGTATAATGCTATAGAGTTCACATTCCAAAGCAGTCACTTTCTTCACGGAGACCGATCTCTGTCTTCAGGAGATCAGTTGCAATTTTGATAGATCATCAGGTCCCACCTGGAGGTTGGCAAGCCGTGAAGCAACCTCTGGGTGACTTGATACCACCTGACTTTAGAGGTGCCAGTTTCAGGTTGGGAAATACCTGGAGATTTTGGGGGTGAGCCTGAAGAGGGTGGGATTTAGGAGGAAGTGGGATTTCAATGGGGTATAATGCCATAGAGTCCACCTTCCAAAGCATTTTCTCCAGATGAACTGATCTCTGTCACCTGGAGATAAGTTGTAATCCCAGGAGATCTCCAGCCACCACCTTGAGTCTGGCAACCCTGCCTGACTTGCATGACTCAACTAAACCTGGCTGCTTGCTACTGTTCAACAGCAGCCACCCTATGAAAGCCAGTGTGGTATAGCAATCAGAGCTTCCCTGTAGGATCTGGGAGACACAGGTTTGAATCCCCACTTTGCTGTGGAAGCTCACTGGGTGATTTTGGACCAGTCACATACATGATGTAGTGGTCAAGTGTGGTGGACTCTAATCTGGAGAACCGGGTTTGATTCCTCACTCCTCCACATGAGCAGCAGACTAGAATCTGGTTTGTTTCCCCACTCTTGTGCATGAAGCCTGCTGGGTGACCTTGGCCTAGTTATAGTTGGCCTAGTCTCCAAGCTTTCTCACCCCTACCTACTTCACATGGTGTCTGTAGTGGGGAGAGGAAAGGAAGGCTATTTTAAGCCAGTTTGAGACCCCTTAAAGGTAGAGAAAATTGGAGTATAAAAACAAATTCTAATTCTTCTTCAGCCTAACCTACCTCGCAGGGCTATTGTGCAGCCTAACCTACCTCACAGGAAAAGAGAAAAATGCTTTGGTCCCCACTGTGGAGAAAGATGGGGTATAAATAAAGTAAATAAATTATTAATACATCTGAAGATGGGAAACAGAAAGAGGGTAGGTTGGTGAATGGCTGAGAAGGAGAAAAAGAGGCAGAGGAAAGGGAGAAGATATGGAGGTTGCCAGGAGTAGGGAAAGAGGAAATTGTGTGGGGAGGGGGATACAGAGGAAAGTGAGGTGCCACCCCATGAGTCCTTGAGGGTTCCCTATAGGGCTGCCAATCTCCAGGTGACGGCTGGAGATCTCCTGCTATTATACTGATCTCCAGGCGATAGAGTTCACATCACCAGGCGATAGAGTTCACCTGGGGAAAATCGCCCCTTTGACAATTGGACTCTATGGCATTGAAGTTCCTCCCCTCTCCAAACCCCACCCTTCTCATGCTCCACCCCCAAATCTCCAGGTATTCCTCAACCTGGAGCTGACAACCCTAATTCCCTACCATGCAAGTGGGTCTGGCCCAGTGGCCAGCACCACACAACTGGACCACAGTTTTCCTAGGTAGCAGCTTCTGGGGGGCAAGAGGGAAAGCTTAAGTCAGAGGGGCAGATAAAGGTAGGCTGCTGTTACATGAGAAGGAGAGAAGCAGGAAAAGGGGAGATGCTATGGGGGCTTTCAGGAAAGGCAAAGAGGAAATAGTCGTGGAGGGGAAAATGAAATGCCTCCCGTAAATCCTTGCAAGCTCCCACTTGTATATATATATAATTTTTATTTAAAACATTTCAATGCTACCTAGTGACCCAACTCAAGCAAACATGAAAACATATTAGACATGAAAACATTGCAAATCCAAATATTACGATACTTGAAACAGTAATACAAAAGTGTATAGAGGACAAGGTCTATTGGAGAAGAATCAGCATGCTCTCTGTAAATGGAAGTCTTGTGTCAAAAACCTTTCAGAGTTCTCTGAAAGGGTTAAGAACATCAGAACACAAGAAAAGCAATGCTGGATCAGACCAAGGCCCATCAAGTCCAGCAGTCTGTTCACACAGTGGCCAACCAGGTGCCTCTAAGAAGCCCACAAACAAGATGACTGAAGCAGCACCATCCTGCCTGTGTTCCACCGCACCTAATATAATAGGGATATCTGTTTATTCTGGACAAAGGACTGTATCAGCTACACCTAACAGTGGTAGGCATTCCTTTTAACACCAACCATCTTGTACAGCCAATTAGCCCTTGAATAGATGGCTGCATGCGTGCCTGGAACTGGCAGAGTGGTGACGAAACATCTATCCAAGAAACAGTGAGATTGAATAATAAGATGCAGTGCTTCATAGTAGCAGGAAGAGGCTCTTTCTACCCTGGCAATGGTTATGCCGTCTTTAATGTCAATTACACACCACCTCCTGACATTAATGAAACCAGGAAGAAATGGGAAGTAAAAATAAACATTTGGATTTGGCCAGCTACAGATACTGGAGTACTCTGTGCCCTAGTCAACAATAGGGTTGCCAACCTTCAGGTGGTGGCTGGAGATCTCCTGCTGTTACAACTGATCTCCAGGTGAAAGAGAAAAAGGCCACATTGGCAATTGGACTCTATGGCACTGAAGTCTCTCCCCTCTCCAAACCTCACCCTCCTCAGGCACCCCCCCCAAAAAAAAAACTCCAGGTATTTCCCAACCTAGAGGTGGCAACCCTAATCAATAATGAAACAACAGTCCCTCTTATTGAGTTGCTCTTATTGATTATCATTCTACAAAAAAAACTTAAACAACAGTTCATTGTTCTGGCAGTGGAGAACACAGTGGCATACAGACTGGCAGTAAATATTTGCGATAAACAAGAGCACTTGGTCGACACTGCGATCAGCAATTGTCAGATATTGCTCAGTGTGGATGGGACTGCAGGACAGGGTGAGCTAAGCAATTCACAGATAGAAGAGAACCTGATCATCTTGGATCATTATTTGCAGTCATCTGTAAAGACCTACGTGGGAGGATTTCCAGATGTTCCTGTCACTTCAAATCCAGTCACTGCTTTCTACTATGACTGCATGACAGTGAAAGTTAATCAGCAAACTCTTGATCTGGATGAGGCTCTTGACAAGTCCAATATTACATCTCATTCTTGTTCTCTAGTAGAGACTACTTAATAGACGCAATTGGAACACCCAAAGTTTTATATTAAAAAACCCTCTCAATGCTTCCTTTTACACATACATATATAAAGATATAAATTATTCAGACTTCTAGCACTGTGTGTATAATAGGCATGTTCCTGGTGAATATTCACCAGGTTGATATCTGCACACAAAATATACGAGAGACTTATACTAACCAGTACTACAACAAAAACCCAATAAACCAGTTGTTTGAATAATTGAGAATAAACTTTACAACATATTCACTTACTTGGTTGGGTTTTAAACTGTTTGTACTTTGTATTTGTATTGGTTCACATCTTTGTATTTCTATATATGTGTGCAGATTTTAGAAAAGGTTTTAACTAACCACTGATGAAGGCCCTAGAGGCCGAAACGCGTATGGGTTTGTGGTTACAGATATCAACCTTAAGTTTGGCCATTGTGCCATTTTAATGCTTTTAAAGAATTTTAAAATTTGTATAGCGCTTCTAATAAAATATATTTGTAATATTTCCACATAGACTTACATACATTTTCCTCTCACCCAACCCCGGGTACCCAGGGAATATGTATGCATCATGACTAGTATTCATTTTGACTAGTAGCCATGGATAGCCCTATCCTCCATGAACTTGTCCACTCTCCTCTTAAAGCCTTCCAAGTTGGCAGCCATCACTACATCCTGGGGCAGGGAGTTCTACACTTTAACAGACACATGGATGGGGTTTTCAGATACACGATACCAAATTAATGGATGATAACAGATTGTTATATATGTGGGGGGGAAACAGATTGTGAAGAGCTCCAAGAGGATGTCTTCAAACTGGGTGAGCGGGTGGCAACATGGAAAATGGGTTCAATGTAAGTAAATGTACAGTGATGTACACTGAAGCAACCTCTCCAAAAAACACCACCCTTAACAGAGGTCTGAAATGGTGGGGACTGACCAGGAAAGGGGATTGCTGACTTGTCTGATGCAGAAATTCTTGTGTTCTTATGAGAATTTTCTAAACTATGACCATTATCACACCATTCACTTACAGCTTATTATCCTCATGGTTGATCTGCAAGGTTTGGCTATGAATTAACATTTCTGACTGCATTTCACCACTTTCACCATTGTATATGTTCTACCTGAGAAAGTTTTTTTCCCTGTCTGCCCTTCCCAGTTAAAAAAAAGAAAGAAAGATGTTCCATGGGGGAGCGAGATGTTATTCATGACATTGTAAGTGCCCAAAATGCTCCCCCTTCTTCCCCCCTTTTGTTTTTGCGCATGTGCACTAATGTTGGTGCGAACGTGCGCTGTGATTGGCTGAGTTTCCTAGTTCCTCAGCTAGCTTTGTGTGTTGCTTGTTATTCATACGCCATTTTAAGAATCTCTTCATTTGCATGGCATACAGAAAGACTGTAACCACGCTATTCCCACGCTCCAGCGTTCCTTTGCTAGTAAAAATACAATAAATAAAAAATAAAAAAAGAGCAGAAGGAATGGGAGGGAGATGGGAATCCTGACCATGTGATTGTGTGGTGTGGAAACCATTTCAGAGAATGCTGAACTAATCATTGCCATGGAGAAATGCCCTGAAAGGCAAGGAGCCAACAGTGCTGCCTTGCAAGGCAGCACTGTGTGTGGAATCCATGGCAGCTGGCAGCTCCCAGAAAGAGACTCCGTACTCATTCTGCCAATTAAAAGGGCCCGCAGTCTCCTCCAAATGCTCTCTCTCTTTTGCTAGCCCCCTCTCTCCCTGCCACTTTTCCCACATGTCACACAAGTGGGGAACTCTCTTTCTCCTGCTGCCCCCCAAGTCCCATGAAGAAGTTACAAAATACACTTCAAGGAAATGAGATATCAGGAAAAGGTTTAATCGGAACCCTGCACAAATCAACAGGGTTAGTCCAACGCTCCAGCCTCCAGGATTTTTTTGGTAGACCAAATGCAGTTAAGAAAAAAGAAATTAAAAGCAAAGAAAATGGTTGGTGGATGGGGAAGGAGAAGGTGGAATGGGAGAAGATAGGCTTTGCAGTAGGTGGAGAAATGAATAGCATCTCCAACTTGTTCACATCGCTGAGATCGTAGTCTTTGAACTGGAGTAAGGAAATACGTTGTCATATAAGCATTTGTTGAAAGCATAGACGTCAAATGCTTGGAAATGATTTCCAAGACCAAACGGAAGGAAAATGGTGCGAACACACAAGGATAAGATGTTTCATTAAATGTTAGAAATAGTTAGTGGAAACGACCTATATGAAGAATTCATTCCTCTGGGAAATCTGCAAAAAGAGGGGGTGGAGACTGGATGGATTATAGACTACAATACTGCAGTGAGAACTGAAGAAATACCGGAAGAGTGGAGGCAGGTAAATATAGAAGTGAGCAACACAGCAGGAAAGAAAAATGAAATGGCTAATGATTAAGAGCACAATCCTAATGGGGGGGGAGGGTTGTTGTGGGGTGTATGGGGATGGTGCAGCTGTGCCATCTCCTGAGTGGCTTGCAAGCCCCAAAATACAATCTTAAAATGTAATTTTGTAAAAAGCCCATGAAACACTTCATTTAAGTTTGATGGGGTTGTGCCACCCTTTTTGCTGGTGCAAGTTTGCACTGGCAAAAGGGGTCGTTCCTGGGGCAAATTGGTTCAGGGAGCTGACTAAAGTCAGCCCCTGCCCCCCGGAATGCCCACTTTGGTGCTGGTGCGAGCCCTAGCACCACAAAAATGCTGCCAAGGCAGCTGCACTGGCACCTATGCATGGTGCTGCTGTGTGGCTCACCAGCGCTGGCATTAAGTGGCCCTGTGCCACTTTAGCTGGCGCAAGTGTCACAGGGGTCATGCTGGCTCCTAAGAGCTGTCACCCCCCTTTCAGGATTGCTCTGTAAGTCCCTTTGTGTGTTACTGAAGAGAAGTAACTATCAAAGGGTTCAGAGGTGCCACAGACCCAGAAACCTCAGTCAAGACCTTATTTCCTTTGTTGTGTCTACTTTTGCAGCAAGGCAGCTGATGTGAGCAGAAGTGGAAGCCAAAGGGAGGTAGCTGGTATTAGAGCATCAAAAACTATTGGCTTGATTTGGAGGTTCTCAAAAGAGTCAATTGGTATTGAACACTGTGTGGAGTTATTTCAAACATGTCCCTATCATTATTTACAAAACTTACTAGGAAATGAAGTTTGCCCTAAAGCCTTTAGTAAAGGTTTAAGAATTTTCCACGTCAAAACAAACAGGATACCTTTAAACTGCTATTTGTCAAGGCATTTATATTCCCAAATGCAGTCTAAATCATGAAAACATTTGGTCTCGACTGGCCTTCTTTTTGTTTACTAGATTGTTTTGTGACAGCCTATTCTACCAATTCCATCAAAGGTTACCCTTTATCACAATTAGAAGTGTGTTCCAAAGATATATAAGGTTTGCAAAGTCTTCTATTTTTCAGTACTTTGTTATCCATTAATTCCCTCAGGTGTTTAGGGCTAGATTGCCTTACAAAAGAAGTGATATATTGCAGAAGATCTTTGTTCTTAAGACTTCTTACTAATTAAATAACTGCCTCTCATGCTTTTAGAAACTGGATGCCTCCATTGCAGTCTAGTATTTTATTAGCATTCTGTAAAGATAATTTATATTAACTATGGCATACATTTGCCACTGCAATTTTTCACTTATTCTCTGTGCTCAGAAAATCTTCAGTCACACTCTCCAGCTCATTGCCACCAGCTACCAGAGTGGAACAAAGCTCTGTATGAAACACAATGAAAGAAGGGAAAATCAGAAAAGTGTGATTTGGTTCCATCCACTATTAAGGGTCTTAATCCTCTCACACTGCATGTTCTGGAACATCAGCCAAAGAACTCACAGGGAAGGGCAGAAGGAAGAAAGATTACTTCTGGGTGTGTGTTTTTCTGCAGCAGCCAAAAAAACAAAGGTCACTGGCAAACAGCCAAGCAGAGAGTTCTTTCAAAAGAACTACTTGACAACAGAACAAACCATGGCCTACCAGAAAGGCAACTTGGGATACTGATGTGCATCATCATCATCATCCCAAGCTAAACCATGCACTAAGGACTGTAACAGCAAAATGGAGCAAACAAGAATACCAGTACCTTTCCCAAAATCAAGGTGCAAAGTTAATATCGATTTTTTTAACTGCACACCGCTAGGCCACCCACAGAAAATGTACAAATACTTGATAGTGTTCCCGGGTATATAAAAAACACGATTCTTTAAATTAACCAAAAGAAAGCACGTTCCTGACCAAATAGTGTCTGGGGTGATTTTGCTCCTGTCCCAGTTAGAGAATAGTGAGCACCAGTCATTGGAACTGGGGAGAAACAATAGCTGCCTGGTAGAGGTGTCGATGAGTTGGTTGGGAAGGGGTGGGTATTAAATTGACTGAAAGCTTGTTCACTTTTTCTGCAGAGCTCCTCACCCCTCAACTCGTATGACAACAATATAGCATTAGCCAGTCGCTTTGGGGCTGAGCAGGAACGTTTTGCATCCCTATCTGGTTGGTCAAGATAATGGATTTTTTTTTTGCTTTGCATTTGTTGTTCTGATATATAAATAGGCTTGATCCAGAGTGGGTAGTGAGGCTCTAACTGGGGTTGTGCTGGTTAAGTGCTTGTTATTTAAATGATTTGGTAATCACTCTTAGGCATCCAAAGATGGGGGAAGATACCCAAAACAGCCACCAATGGCTACGTATTCCCAGAGGGCTGGGGTTAATCCATTGAACTCTATGGCATTGAAGTCCCTCCCCTCCCCAAACCCTGCCCTCCTCAGGCTCCACCCCCCAAAATCTCCCACCAGTTGAGAAGAGGGACCTGGCAACCCTACTGATGTGATTGCAACCTTGAGAACTCAGCTATGAACTCTTTTTTGTGCTGGCCGCTCACTGCCCAAAGCCTTTAGGGAACAGATTAGCAGAGTCACAAATACACCGACTGCCGGCTGCCACAGCACAGGCAGCCCTTAGAATTGCACTGCCCATTGTTTATTCACCTCTAGGGTTGCCAATCTCCAGGTACTGGCTGGAGTTCTCCTGCTGTTACAACTGATATCCAGTCAATAGCGATCAGTTCACCTGGAGAAAATGGCCGCTTTGGCAATTGGACACTATGGCATTGAAATCCCACCCCAAACCCTGCCCTCCTCAGGCTCCACCCAAAAACCTCCTGCTGGTGGCGAAGAGGGACCTGGCAAGCCTATTTACCCCTAGGTTAATATTTTCACAGACATTTCCACATGTGTTTGCTTTTGAAGGTTTGGGATGAAAAAGTAACCAACTCCTTTTTTGCACCAAATTTAGCATTGGGATTTGAATATATAGCTACTATCACAATCCTACACATACCTAAATGGAGTAAATTCCACTGAACAAAGTTTAAATAAGCCTGCATAAGGCTTTGAAACCTTTTGTTGTGGTCCTTAATTGTTAAAGCATCTGTGCAACAGGAAACCTAGAGAGTTATTACTTTCAAAATGATGGTTACTTTGAAGATGGATGTCAACAGGACCCAGCCTGGTCTTTCAGGCACAACGGACCTGAGCTGAGACAAGCCATATTTGGCTAGCGGTCACTTCAACCCAGTCAGAAGATGCCCAAAGCAGGCAGGGCTGCAGATTCTGATTAAAAAATGATGTTTGGTAGCCAGGTGTTTGGTAGCCTCACATCATCAAGCCCCGCCCAGGGGAGGGGATAACCTAGGAGGTGGCTGCAGCTGAGACAAAATTCTAGGATATTTCCTGGTTGGGTAAAAGGGCAGAGGAGAGGAGCCAACCCTGGGAGGGGATTGGAGGGGTGGCCTATTTAAGGATGCTCTGCAGCAAGGAAGGATGAAGCTTCCCTGCTCAGTCAGCATGTGAGAGCAGATGGTACAGCAAGAGGAGGAATCTGGTTATGCAACTCCCTCCCCTCTCCAATCTGAGGCCTTGTGGATCCTCTGCTGTGGTGAAGATCACAGCAAAATAAAGGCAATGCAGCCTTGATAAGGAGGAGCTTCACAACAGAAATGAAAAGGAAATTAAAACTGTGATATTTAAAAGTCCAATTGACATTTGTCTAGTAGTTCTAAGTATACCATAATCTGGATCAGGAATAGCTACAGCCAAGGTCTCCCAGACCTAGTTGGGTAGCTATGAAATGCTGGTAGGCCCCATCAAACCCACTTTTTATGTTAAAATAATTCTAATAAAACCAGAATTTTCCTTGAACACTTCTCTGTACTTGCCAGTGTCTATAAAAACTTTCCAAAGCTATAGAAGGAACTATTCTTGCAGCTGGAAAAAGGAAGTATGGCTTTCTTTGTAACTCCACAGGATTTTTGCATTGCTGATTAAATTAATACCAATAAGTATGACTTCAAAGTGATAAAAAGACAATAAAGCAAAGAAACATGAATGAATAATAAGACTGAACCAAATAGCCTTCACCATTTCCGGTTAATTTAATGCCAATGGAATACACTGCAAACACTTCCCCTGATGCTGTGCTGTCGTTATTGTATTGGAACCACTATCATAGGCAGCACATTGAAGGATCATTGCTTTAATGCGTTACAAATTGTATTACAATCTGCAAGTGAAAATAGATTCTTTCTGGCTACATTATAGCCCACAACAGGCCACGTAAGGCTGCACACGAAAAAAAAATCTAATGAATATTAAAGCAAGCCTCAGCAGAGAATTTCAGGTATATTGTAGTCTACACACGGCACTGGCAGCTCCTGAACTGCATTTTTTTGTCAATTAACTAAAAACTCAATGGTGTATCCCAAGTAACTACTTACAATCCATTGGACAAAGGAAGCTGTGGCTAAATCCTCAGATGTTACAGTGAATTCTCTTTGCCCATCACACATATATTCTGATGGAAAAGCAATTGGAAAAAAAAAACACTATTCTGTTTCATTTTATTATCATTCATGCTGATACTAGAAATGAGAAGCAGAAAGAATAATCTAAAGGATCATTTAATACAAGCAGCCTAAAGAATACAGTACATGAAAGGACTGCAGAAGCAGTGGAGTAGGGAGAATAAAAGCATAATTATTATACAATTTTTATTTTCCCCCTATTCATTTTACTTGTTTTACTCTAAATATTAAAATCAAACTGTAAGAGTTGGGTTAAAATTTCCCTTTATATGTCAGTAATGTTTGCATAAGAACAAAGTTTTAATTTGCATCAAGGCTCTTACAACCTGTTTTTAACACCAAGATTTATCTATGAAGAAACCAAATTTTAATAGATGCAAAGTAGTTTTCTTTCTGCCCCAGCCAACCCACATAATTCTAGGATGTTGGGGGTAAGGTCCGGAGCAGAGATCAAGAAAAGCCTGACCCCAGCCAGCTCTCATTTAGAAATGCTTTTGTTTTAAAACGATTCCTGATTACAGTCCAAAAGAGGATTAATGTTTCATAATGACTATGGATGATCCATTGAATGAGCAGGAGACTTAGGTATGAGACTAGTAAACAGACTGTGTAAGATACTAGATTTTGAATTTGAAAAGGGAAGGACTTTAGATGTGCTGCATATGTGTGTGTAGTAAGTTAAATTGCCAGCTCCAGCTGGAGAAATTCTTGGATGTTTGGGAGGTGGTGCTTGGGGGAGGATGGAGTTGGGGAAGGAGAGAGAACCAAGGGGGGGTGCGATGCCATAAAGCACCCCCCTCTGAAGCTGACATTTCTACCAGAAGAACTGATCTCCGTAGTCTGAAAGAACTAGGGTTCTGCAAATCAATATGCCAGCAAAAAAATTGTGACAATAAATGGGGGGGGGGCTAAAAAAGCCCCACTGCCAATTTTTAGCCTCCCCCTCCTTCCCTCCCCCTCCCTTACTTACGTGTAGTTTGCTTCAGTGCAGCATTGAAGGACTGGAGGTAGGGCTGGCTGGGAGTTCTTAGCCAGCCCCACCCCCTGTTTGCTTCAGCTGGACCCCAGAGAAGGCTGGTGGGCTGGATCTGAAATATTCGGGGTGGTGGTGGTGGCATTTTTTGGGTTCAGATTTATTAACCTGATTTTTTTTTAAAAATCCATTTTTACCAGATTTTTTAAAATGGGTTTGATAAACCCAAACCCAAAAAATATCCCCAACATTTTTTTGCACATCCCTAGGAAGAACTCCAGACTGATCTGGAGGTTGGTAGTCCTAGAAGTGAATGCACATATAGCTGGAACTGAGCCCAAAGTATGGATGAGTTTGGCTCATTTCCTGTTCACCACTTGTAACTAGGGAGCCAATTTTTCAATGGAATGTTCATCTGTCTATTGACCTGTAAATGGCTGTTTGGCAGGGTGTTTACCATATCTCAGTCTAACAGTGATGTACAATGCTATTGATTTGTTACACATACATGTTCTCACATAACCATATTGAGTTTTATTCTCCCCCATTACTGCACTTGACAAGCAATTTTTAAATAATTAACTCAGTCACAAATAATATAAATGAATCATAAACAAATGTGCTTTTTAAAAACACACCCCTAGCATTCATTGTTTGTCTAAGAAGTCCTTAGGGCCAAACTAGATGTGATGGCGACCCCAAGTCTAACCCGTAGATGCCGTCACCATTTTAAAGCCTAATGAGGCAATTTAAAAATGCCACAAAGGCCTGATCCTGATTGGGTCTGCAGTGTGGCAGGATGAGGTGTACACACACACACACACACACACACACTTATATACATAATGTGTGTGTGAGTGTGCTATATCTATACACAACATGCTTCTTTTGAGGTTTTCTATGTTCTGTTTCTAAACTGCAACATAATAGATCTGTTTACAGGATGTTATCAGACAGAATCTCAGGAAAAAAGACAAAAAGAATCCCAGGCAAGAGGACAGAGCAGGGGAGATTTACTCATCTCTAACTATAAACCTCCTGTGCTTTCTCATCCAACAGACAGTAGACTCAGTAGTGCTGCTCCTGGAATTTTTTATCAGACAGCTATAAAGGACTTTCTGGACAACGTGGTATGCACAGAGTAAATATTTGCAGTGTAAAATATAAATGATCATCAACTGAAATAAGCTTATGCATGAAGACTTCAAAGCAGAAGTCATCTTGAAATGTCAAGAGATGAGAGCCATTAAGGAGTTGAAGATATTATTGATCATTATCTTATAAGCAACCTAACAGAATATGCCATATTGAGGGCTATGGTATTAGAGAATCACTTAAAATAGATAGCACTATTTTGAACTTTGTAGAACATATTGGGGAAAATATTAATGTCTGCCACATTGATTACTTGAGTGAATAACGAGGAATTTAAATGAGGCAGTGTAAAGAGAGATGAGGGCCTTACTTTTAAAGTTTATTAAACAAACCTCACATTCGTATGATGTTTAATGAATGAATTGTTGGATTGTTTAATGTATAACAAAAACTGAAAAGTTATTTGCAAAACTTGTCTCAGTAAATCAGTAGCAGGGCTGTTTATACTTAAAGAAATAAATATTCTGAACAAAAAAAGCTAAATTTTGTGAACTGTATAATTTTATATAATCATTTTATTTATTTAGATATGTTTAACCCATTTTTCACTCCATTTGGGACCCAAAGCTTGGGGTGCTCGAACACCTGCCACTTCAGCTCATGTCCTGTTTGCCAGTTTCAAATAGGGACATGATTTTTTGATGATCAATTCAATAGTTTGTTATCTGTTCAATAAATTGCTACACTGTATTCTTTACTAAACCATGCTGTGGCCATCCATGCAGCCCCGGAGCCAGGGTGGCATTGGGGTGCTCATGACAACCCAGTTGGAAGAGAACGTGGCCAGGTCATAAGGGACCATGGTATACCAGCTGGAGAGCAGGGACTACTCTGGCTACCCACACTGATGAAAGGTGATTTCATCCCAGCAGGAAAAGGGCCAGGCTGCACAGGAAGGGTCAGGGTGGCAGCACAAGCTGGGAGGAGACAGGGCCGGTCCCAGTAGATGTGAAGCAGCTGGAACTGGAACTGCTATAGGGCTACATCCTCAAGGCCAGAGCAGCAAGGGCTGGGGGAGGCCCCAGAGGATGGCAAGACAGCAGCCCTAGCCTCTGCCATCACAGGGGAGGGGTGAGTGACAGGCAATGGGCTGATGGTTGGTGGCAGGCCATGAAGCCCAGAAGATGAGGAGGAGGAAAGCAGGAGAAGGGGCTCTGAGGAGGAAGGAGGCCACTGGCCCCACAGAGCTCTCATTATTGCAGTGAAGTACTTTGGGGAAGCAGGCACAGAGAGTGTGAAGGGTGAACCATGGGGAAGTATGGACAGGACACCACCAGGGCAGAAGAATCACACACCCAGTGGCCAAGAGGAACTCAAGGTGGCCAGGTCTCCAGTCAGAGGCTACAGTGGCCATTACACATGCTGTACAGTACGATTGGCTCTTTGTGCATGTGGGTTCTCTCACAGCCCGGTTGAGATCTACTACCTCCCCATCTTTGTGGCATAAGTGCTCTGCTCAGCAGGAAATTGTTTAAATAGCTATTAGATCACTGACAGATCATATCTCAGGGATCAATAAATGTCATGTTTCAATAAAATCCTACTCTTCATTGCTTTGCTAAATAGTCCTTAGTGATGTCAATGGTTGCCAATCAGTATGAATTAGCAGCATCCTTGTGCACGTGCAGTTTTGGGAAAACCTGAGACATACTGGTTTGGCAGGCATTTTTGGCTGCCCAGCATGAACCAAAGATGGAGTGATTGGTGTTATGTATGCATGTGTGTGTGTGATGGAATCAAGGAGAAAGCTCTGTGTAATTGCATCAGGGGAAACCCTGGACAGCCTGGAGTTCCCCAAGGCTCCTGAACTGTATGCTCCCCTTGGCTACTGGGGTTTACCCCCCCCCACCAAGGTCGTGGAGGGATTGGCCGCAGGTGGCCAGGTGGGCATATAAGCAGGGGCCTGGGCACTGTATTTTAGTTCTGTTCTCGTTCACCTAATAAAGCTGTTGCTGTTGGAACTCCGTCTCTGTCCTCGTGTGTTTCCCCCACGGAGACTAAACAGTGGCGACGAAGGCTGGTAGGCAGTCCGGCTGCCCTGCTGAAATCACTTGGGACTACTGCTGAAATCTCTGTGACCGTTAGGCAGCCTGGTTTGCCTTGCTGAATCACTGCGACACACGAAGGAGATGCAACACGCCGTACAATGGCCACCAAGGGCTCCATGGGCCAGCAGAACAACCATGTAGTCCCGAGAAGGTCTGTAATCAATACAGCGCCTTATTCTCTGTATTGATTACAGACCTTCTCGGGACTACGTGGTTGTTCTGTATATTGTTATATATTGTATGGGATCTTTGTACCTATACCATTATATAAGTTGTGTGCCATCAGTGCTTGTTGTTTGTTAATTTCCTACTTAAGCATGAGGTTTGTTTTGAATTGCCTGGTGGTGGCTGGTAAACTACCGCCCATCCACGGGGCTGCCCGCCGGCCAGCTGAGGACAAGTGGGCACTGCAGGCACATGCGCGGGCACTGCTGGCACTCTGTCAGATAGGCTCTCCGCAGGCCCCGGAGAGAAACAAGATGGTTTCCCCCACGGACAAAATGGGGTCCTTTTGCACTCCGTCCCTCTCCGTTTGCACCTGGTCTCCTGCCCAAGATCTGCAGCTCAATGGAGACCCGCCCTGGTAATGGCTGATCTGATACCAGGTCCCGCAAAACAATACTGGGAGCCCGGGAAGATCAGCCACTTAACGCACGCATTTTACTCTGAATACTTTTTGCTCAAGTCGTTACCGGTAGTTTGCTTCAGTATTGTGCCTTTGTTTCCAATAATCCAATCAACCCCATTGTATCCACCCTATATATGTCTCTGTATTCCCCATACCTGTATGCTAGCCTTAAGTCTTTAACCTGCTGAAATCGCTGTTCTTCTGAAATAAACTTTTAACTCGCTGCTTCGGCTGGAGGAAAGTTATTGCCTGGAATGCATCGACTTGCTGAGGCCTGACACGCGCGCGCACAGATGCGGCACACATGTCACTTTTGGGTAAACCCGAAAGTGACGCAGACGCTCTAGCACCCTCGGCTGCTAGCACCCTTGGAAACCATAGAGTTCTGGCTGGGATTGCTAGAGCATCCCCGTCACTGAAAATTACATAAAGGCATCATGTGATGCCATTTCCCCTCCTTGTTTTCCCCCACTGCTCATTTAAACAGCAGAAGAACCAGGGAGGATTGGAGGGAGCCCTCCCCCTAGAATTGGGTAACTTGTATCCCTCCCCTCATCCCAAATATTTAATTTAATTGAAACTTAATTTTAAAAATATGAGATTAGGAAAATCCAACAACAATCCTTCCTGAAATGCAGAAGGTCCCCACGGCAGCCATGTTATGGTGGTGCCCACATTCTCAAAATTCAAAAATGCTTGCAGGCTCAGTAAGATTAAGAACCCCTAATCTAAAAATTTAGAGCAGACATAGTCTATAGACAACTGCCAGTTTCCAAGGTTTTGGGGAAGCCATGTGCAGAATGTGTCTAGTTTAAGCTTTTAGAACATCTTATCATCCAGTGATGTAGTCATTGCTACCTGCTATCCTACCCAGTTTTGCTTGTGACACTGGAAACCTATCTGCTCTTCCATTATATATAATACTTATCTGAATGCACAGTTTGTTATGCCAACCTCCAGGTACTAGCTAGAGATCTCCTGCTATTATAACTGATCTCCAGCCGATAGACATCAGGTCACCTGGAGAAAATGGCCACTTTGGCAATTGGACTCTATGGCATTGAAGTCCCTCCCCTCCCCAAACCCTGCCCTCCTCAGGCTCCGCTCCAAAAACCTCCCATCAGTTGTGAAGAGGGACCTGGCAACCCTAATAACAAAACAACCAAAAATAACAGTTTTAAATTGTCTCCCCCCCCCAGGTGAACTATATAAGCATGAGCTATGACACATTTCACACTGACATGGATGGCCCAGGCTAGCCTAATCTCATCAGATCTCAGAAGCTAAGCAGGGTCAGCCCTGGTTAGTATTTGGATGGGAGACCACCAAGGAATACCAGGGTTGCTGTGCAGAGGAAGGCACTGGCAAACCACCTCTGTTAGTCTCTTATGAAAACCCCAAAAAGGGGTCGCCATAAGTTGGCTGCAACTTGACGGCACTTTATGCACACACACACACACACACATGACACATTTCACATGTACCACAAATCTGGTGTATAATAATTAATCGGGCTGAAATGCAATTGGTACATACCTTTATAAACTGTCACATCTAATGTTTTCATGTGCAGGATGACCTCTAGCTCTAGCAAGGTTTTGCTGGAAGGCAACTTGACTTCATAATTTGTATTAGAAATGCCAATCTATTGTCAAATTTGGTTAAAAGAGCTTTCAGATAGAAATGCAGATCAATTATCGTAAGATTGTTTAGTAAAAACACTGCCATCTGTGGAGGAGGGAAGAATTAGAGATGTTACTGGATGCCCAGTTCTGAACTGTCATGTTTTGTAGAAGAAAGCCAAACTTGATTCTATACAAGGATATATTCTTCCAACTATTGTAAGGATATTCAAATAAGCTTTGGATTTTCAAGATAGTTTTTTTTTTAACAAGTGACATTCATTCAAGCAGAGAGAAAGAAATTCAACATAGCTTTCATTTTTACTTCCGTCCTCTGTTCTCATCACACACTGTAAATGTTTTATAAATATTAATCATTTTTTGACCCAAATGACACAGTTTTGTTGTGAAGCATTTGGTACCCAGATTATTAGAAATAACAACTTGAGCTGATCTGATGTCTCCTAATAGCAGATAATTATAGTTTTGCTTTTTTTTCAGCGAAAGTGCTTTCTGATGCAATGTAGCATTGCATTATGTGTTTGGTAAATCACAGCAGTATTTGACAACACAACTTGGCATGATTAGATATCTCTCTGGAACAGTCTGTGATCAGCACATAACATTAGACAAATGCTAGAATGGATGTGATATTCTCCCATGCATATCTTGTCATAAACCCAAATGTGTCAATATCCTGTGTGTGTTAAGTGTCGCCAAGTCGCTTCTGACTCATGGTGACCCTATGAATCAATGTCCTCCAAAACATCCTATCTTTAACAGCCTTGCTCAGGTCTTGCAAACTGAGGGCTGTGGCTTCCTTTATTGAGTCAATCCATCTCTTGTTGGGTCTTCCTCTTTTCCTGCTGCCTTCAACTTTTCCTAACATTATTGTCTTTTCCAGCCCATATCCTCTTCCAGTCAATATCCTAGCCAACATAAAAGAAATAAAGAAAAGGAACTAATAACTGATATTCTTCATTTGCCTCTGAGTTTGTGTTAGAAACCTTCTCTGGACTAATTTGCGGAGTTGCATCTATTAATCTTATGAAGTGAGAAAACAGAAATAATACATTTAGCTCTCTTAAACATTACATGGAAACTTTTCAGAACTTTCTTTATATGTTCAGATCTTTGAATATTACATCACACAATGTAGCTGGAGTTGACAGACGAGTAATCTATTGCTAAGGGCAAAAGTCATTTCCATAAAAATCTTCAGCAAAAACAGCTTCAGCAGTATCTTGTAATTATCGTTCAGAAGTGTCTGCCTGCTGGATTTTCCTCGTTCTAAGGTTGCACCCTCATAATGCTTAGCTTGGCTGAGAAAAAGCCCACAGCTGGGAGAATTTGCAATCTGTTCTCCATAACAGTACAAAAATCACTAGAATGTTTCTTGAAATGTTTAGATGTTGGGCATGCACTTCCCCCATGATTGGCCACAGCTGAAGAAGTGAGGGTGTTTTTTTTTGGGGGGGGGTGTCTTTATTGGCATGGATACAACAGCAGTCATGAACTGCTAGCCCTCTAAAACAGAGGGAGGTACTGTTGTAGATCTCAAAAACAGATGATTTTTTGAGTACATAGGGGATTGATTGAAAAGGCCTTTAATAGTATCCAAGGTTAACAAGTATTGGTATGGCATCTGATTTATATTTTATCTGAACTGGCCCACTTATTCCTCTACTCAGTGCTACCCACAGAATGCTGTAGGAACAGAGATACAGAACGTAAACCTTACATACAGCATTTGGACCAGCCAGGATTTCTCCATGAAAAACTGGAGTATAACTAGTATTATCCAGTGGCCTTATGCCGCCTACTGATGCTGCAAAGCTTTCTAAAAGATTTTCCCCTGTGGCATTTGAAAGCTCTTTATTTGAAGATGTGTATGAAGATTCCCCCTCCCCCAAAGTTTCTAAATAACTGAAGAGAACAGGTGTTCGGAGGCTTAGTTTTTTTCAGGGATCTGTAAAGTGTACTTTTTCTTTCTGGCACATGAGTTACTATCCAGGGAGTCTACAAAATACTTTGTTTTCTTTTATAGTCAACCCCCTGCTGTTTTATAATGAAAGCAGAACGCACTAACTGAATCTTCCATCTTGTCATTTTAAAGACTACAATAAGAGATTTGGAATGTGAGGGAATAAAGTCTACATGCAATGCTGAGCAACGTACAGATGACATTTTCCTTACTATATCAATTAGTGTTGCATTTCTAGTGAGCTCCCTTTCATAAAAACAAATAGACATGTGTATGGAAACAACCTACTTAGTTTGTCAGCTGTTTACATGATAAGGAAAGGATTAGTAGGGGGGACTATTTGTTTTAAATGAGAAACAGCGCTCTCCAGGCCCCTCACCGTGCTCTATAATTTACACACATTTTTTTTTCAGATTAGTATTTATCCCAGCTGTGAATGCAAGCCCCAATGATATGCTTTTCAATATTATTTCACTGACTAAGCAATAAAAAAAGCTTTCAAACTGGCATGTGTCCTTTAACCTCCTGTGGTCCCACTTAATATTAACTCAGCACTACTGTGATAAGACTGCAGCTTTATGAACACAATGATTGTTAAAAGTACTACTGTTCAGCACCAGACAAAATTGTGTTTATCTTGCCCAAAGAACTCGCCGAGTTTGGTTCATCGTTTTCCCGCCTTTTTTTACTTCGGTTCTATCCGAAGTAGAAGCCGCCGAATCAGGGAAAATTCGGCTGTTTTTCTTGTTGGATGGAACCGAATCTACAGCCCTAGTTAAAAATATGAAAATCAATTCAAAAAAATAAACACATAAAAAATAAAATTCAATTGAAGCACATAAACAAACACAGTGAAGGACACTGACAGAGGAAGACAGAGGAATCTACCTGAGGAGGGAGTTCCAAAGTTTCTATACAATTTAATATTATTATGCCAATCAACAAGTTATAAACTGCTCTTCAGAGATAATCTAGTATTGGTAGGGTTTCAAATGTTTTGTGTTTTTAATCACAAGTATTATATTTAAGTTTGTTTTTAACTTGGAAACGGATGCTGGTAAGACATAGGAGTTTCTAACCATAAAAAGCACACTCCATACATAGAAGGGCAAACATCCAATAATCAACATGAACAAAGTCTATGCAATCAGCTGAGTTTTATTGATCTCATTTTACATGCTGTTGAGTAAGTACATTTGCAATTTCCTTAGTCAATACCACCATCAGTGCATTATTATTTTAGGGATTGATAGAGAAGAAAATATGGATTTTGGGGCCCTCCTGTAATTGACACATAAGTCTCCCTTTGTGGTAATGAGGTATATGCCTTCTCAGCTTTCTGCTTCTAAATGAAAAGTTTGTGACTACATTTGTAGGATAGATTACTGCTACCACTACCATTATAAATCTCTCAAACTATATCTAGTGACACCACAAAGATGATTTCTTTTTTATTAGATGTCTATGTTCTCTTCATTCTATTCTTTAGGCTTACCAAATGCTTGGTTCTAGTGGGCAATTGCCCAGCAATTAACCGGGTTGAACAGGGAAGTCTTCTTTCCAGCAATCCAAGATGTGCGCAGCCACAGCAGTACAATTATGTCACTTTCGGGTTTACTCCAGAAGTGCTGCATCACAACGGGGATGCTCTAGCACTCCCCCAAAACTCTATGGTTTCCATCTACCGTATATAAGCCGAGTTTTTCAGCCCAAAAAAAGGGCTGAAAAAGCCGAACTCGGCTTATACGCGGGTCAATATGGTAGAGGGGGGAGGGAGGGGGGAGGAGGGAGGGGGGAACTTACCTCCGCTGTCTTTTCCAGGCCGGAAGTGGCCTTTAGAGGCCCCCTGCGGCCGCGGGGAGGCCGCCCAGCCACCCCCGCCGCCTTTTCCAGGCCGGGAGCGGCCTTTAGAGGCCCCCTGCGGCCATGAGAAGGCCGACCAGCCGCCCCCGCCACCTTCTCCCGGCCAGGAGCGGCCTTTAGAGGCCCCCTGCGGCTGCAGGGAGGCCACTACGCCGGCCCCGCCGGGCACGCTGCCAGGAGCCCAGAAGGTACCGGTAAGCCTGCGCGCGGGGAGGGGGGTTATAAGCCGACCCTCGGCTTATACGCAGGTGCCTAATTTTTCCCCATTTTTGGGGAGAAATTAGGCACCTCGGCTTATACGCGGGTCGGCTTATACATGGGTATATACGGTAGTTTTGGGGGTGAGAGTGCTAAAGTGTCCTGCATAATGTGGCGCTTCCAGGGTAAACCCAAAAGTGATGTAATCTCACTGCCAAAAGCTCCCGCCGGTGGGGAAGAGAAACCTGGCAACCCTACTATTCTCATTTCTAACATGCATCCTTTTAATATTTAATTTTTTAGGCTGAAAATTCAATTTTCTTTGCTTTGGAATCTCTTCTTGCCTCATTTCCCTTCCAGAAGAACTTCTCATATGAATCACTGTGCTTATTTCCAATGGGGAAAGTGTGGTCAGGAACTCTTGATGTTTAAATAATCCATGCTTTCCAGGTAGCCTATCTCTTTCAATATTGCTTTCAGGAAAACAATATCCTACCAACTCGAAAAATTCCAAGTAAACTTGAAATTTAATTAGCCCTGTGGAAATGAACTTATTAAAGTGCCAGAGATCTGCAGTCAAGGATTTGGCTAGTTACTTCAAATCAATATGAAATATGTTGCTCCTTCCTCGTACTCTTTGACCTTGCTGCCCTCTCTGCTCCATGGTTCATAGCCTCATTCTTTTGCCATCTATTGTACATAACCACTTTTGACTCCAAGTATAACTTTTTATCCTGCCTTATTTTTTCTTTGGACCCTTCTTTCCTTAACACTAGTGATGGAGGTCACGCAAGCAACAGTTAGCCTTCAGCTTTATAAGTAAGATGACAGTCTGTGTAAGATACGGTATGCTTCATGGTACACGCGCACACACACACGCATGCAGAAAATCTCAGTTCTCCATATACTCTGGCATATTGCCATAGTGTAATACACAGGACCTCAAGCAATTTTGTTTGTATCCCGTTCTTCAACTTTCAGCAGCATTTTTCATTTCTGTGTTTTTATTATTTTTAAAGGCCTTGATATCAAGCCTCAAGATACACTGTCACATCTGGAAGGGTAAATACAATGTTACTGTAGTAAGTTCTTTGAAAGCTTGACTAATTTAACCTTTTCCAGCATGTCATCCAATTGTATTTGTACAAGTATGTGGAGAACTTATGGCAAACCTTCACCCAGATGACCCAGTTCTGTGTTCACAAAATGATTATGTGCTGAAGTTTTAGAGTGCTGAGATGAAAATTTACTCAAGTGCATTTGAACCAGTGCTGACCAGTCATGAGCTGGATTTTGAGCTCACCACTTTTACATTGTGGTAGTTCTGGTTATGTATACTTTGTATTTTATCATGAAATGCAGATCAACCTTATGCATGAATTTCCAGAAGAAATGGAATTAGGTCATATATTCCTTGAAATCTGAAAGGCAGTTTGTTGAGAAGAAGCCCCTGTTTAGTGCATGTTTACATTTATCTCTGTGTGAGGACCATCTCTGTGTGGCACATCAGGCCAGTAAACAGACAGCAGGATCAGGAATCTCATCACATGAAACAGAATAAAATACACTATTGCATCTTGATTCGCCCAGAATCTAGTCACCTATATTTAGTCAAGGACCCTCAGTGACTATTAGCCACAGGCAGAACCATAGCCAGTGGCAGATCTACTCTGAAACTAATGAAGCTTAAGCTTCAGGGCCCCTAATCTCGGAGGCCACCATGACAGTTCAAGCTTCAGGATCCCAAAAATATAGTCTGCCACTGACCACAGTAGGGTTGCCAGGTCCCTCTTCACCACCGGCGGGAGATTTCTGGGGCAGAGCCTGAGGAGGGCGGGGTTTGGGGAGGGGAGGGACTTCAATGCCACCGAGTTCAATTGCCAAAGCAGCCATTTTTCTCCAGGTGATCTGATCTCTATCGGCTGGAGATCAGTTGTATTAGCAGGAGATCTCCTGCTACTATCTGGCAGTTGGCAACCCTAGACCACAGCCATACAGCAACTGTGGGGAATGGCTTTAAAAAAACAAAGGAGAGCCCCTTTGGGCTCAGAACACCACTGAAAGGGGGAGGAACAGTACCGGGGGGATTTTTTTTGTTGCTCCTCATGGAGTACTCTGTGCGTATAGAGCAGCAAATGGGGAACTAACTCTCCCCAGTGCTGTTTTAGCACAGAAAAACAGTTGGAGTAGAGGTTGGAGCCCTCCTCTCCTGCAGCAGCATTCCAAACTCTAATAGACTCTGCTTAATTTTTTAATAGGCATTCCATGCAGCTGCTGTGTGGTTTCAAGGAATCCATGTTGAGTCTGGGTAACCTGGATCCAACTCTGGAAAAAAGCAAAGACCTAGTTTTTCCCTTAGAGTCATGGATACTGGGTCTCCTAAGTGGTTCCTATCTCACTTTCCCAAAGTTGCAGTTGCAAATAGTCAAATGACCTCAATTCAATTTGCCTCATGTATGTATGTTTTTTTGTTAATTCTGGACTTGTGTAAACACTTAAGATTTTTCTTTCTACAACCACTTTGAATACTGAGCTATTTTTTAAAAAGGAAATCAATCAATTATGTGCTCTTATCTTACTGTAATAACCACACCTAGTTATCCATAAGAGCTGGGAACACAAGGTTGGGTGGAGAAAGATAAAATAATGTTATATAGAAATATATTTATTTTAAGGTGCATATGTCAAGGTTAAAAACATTTAAAATGATAAAACAAGGCTCAACAGCAACTAATAGGTTGATAAACCACACACCATACGTGTTTTGGCCAACCGGCCTTCATCAGTGGTCAGATGAAAACCCATATAATGCACATACAAACAATATACAAATGTATTACAATATGTAGAAAGAATTATAAAAGGTATGTATGTAGGGTATATATCAATTTTCAAATTTGAAAGCCCACTAGGTGGGATACCTGCAAGATGTTCTCCTCTGAGCTATATTAATCTTCCATACAGAGTGGGCATGCTGGTATCAACCTGATAAAATGGGCCATTTACCATTGTAAAATTTACAATGCTTCCCTATGGAGGAGGGGGCAACCCCTTTGGGACCCCATAAAATTGAATCCCCTGACCCAATCTTCACCAAACTTTGGAGTTCATGCAAGGAGAGTCCCTTAAAGCTACCCTGAAAATTTGGGAACTCTTTCTCCAAAAATGTCTCCCCAGAGCTCATTTTTTAAAATTCCCATAGGGAAAAGCCTGGGGGAAGCCAAAGCTGAAAAAGCCTGATTCAGTGATCGGCTATCTGGCTTCGGCTTTATCCCCAGTTTTAACATTCAGATTTAATTAAACCCAAAAGAAGCCAAAAAGGCCTTTTTTGGGGTTTGTTTTTGGTTCAGGTTTATCAATATGCACAACCCTAATGTGGATTTCTTACAAAAATTAAGAGACCACATTCAAAGGCAGACAATGTTTCTGTGTCTTTAAATACGTTTAGAATAGGTACACAGCTTGTCTCCTCACTTCATGATAAGCTACACCTGCCAAAATCCCTTCCTCTTCACAATTGTTAAATGCAGCTAGAGCTGGTCTGTCTTTGAAACAAAATAAAAATGGCAATACAAAGGACAATAAATGAAATGTATACTAAATACTGTGTGTATTCAATAGAACCAGACTATCCATGGGCCACAGGCGAGTCCGGACACTACTGGTTGGCTTTGTAGTATTCCTCTATGTAGTTTTCCTCAAGGTAGCAATCAGGAAGCAAAAAATACACTTGCACATTAGAATCCTTCTAAGTTTTTAATTTTACCTGGTTGCAGAATGAAAATTTACTAAGATTCAAACAGATGTCCTACTCTTACAGTGTATGATTGTGTCGGAAATTATAGAAACTAAACAACCATAGGAAGGAAAACATGTACATCATATACTTTGAAGTATACTGTAGAATACTTTCTAATCCAGTGAATTTACATATTCAAAGCTTACTGGCTAGAAAGAAAAAAAGGAAAAAAACCTGCCACAAAGATCTGACAGTGCAGTCTTGCAAGATCTCAGTAGCATTCTTATCATAAAGCAGCAGACATTGCTTCTGGGATTTTAAGGTATTATAGCCCTGTCAGGATACCTGGTTTTCAACCCATCTGTGTGATTTAATACCCCTGTCTGTAACCTGGGACCTTGGGATTAATCCTCCTCTGGTAGCTCAACCAAGACTGGGTTTGGACTCTTATACATGAAGCAGACCACACCAATAAAAGCATTGGGCTTTATTGAGAGGACAATTAAAAGGTTTAGGTATAAACATAAGTCAAATGAGTAGATGCATTGAAATAACAAATGTCTAACTTCCTAGCATATGCTTACATATATGGAGGCAGGTAGATCTGCATAAGTAAAGCATCAGGTCAACAATGCTGGCAAGATGGTTCTGATCCTTTGTTGTTTAGGATGGCCCTAAGGATCAGGCATGACTGTTCTCTTTTGTCCTCTGTTCATAATTATTGTATAGGAGCTAGACCCCCCCCCCTCCCGCCGCATTTGACCTAGCTTTTAGCAGATCAAGCCAGATCACTTTGAAATGCAAAAAGCGGTCACAGGCTTTCATCTTGGCTTGTTTGATATGGATCCTTCCTGTGTTACTTTTTACTGTTAGGTGTTATGGCAGGAAGCAGGATATGGCATCTAGTTTTATGACATGATCAAAATACTGATGTTTAAACTGCTTAACGTGTCAGGTTGATTTATGCAAGGGTGGCCATCTCTTGACAGCCTTATTTCTTTTCTACATTTTGTATTCTTCTGCAACCCTGAGATTTTGCCCAAGTTTGTAGAACAACACCCCCTCTCTGTACATTGCCCCATTTCATTGTTTTTTTTTTAAATCTATACTCTGAAAATACTGTTCAGATATACTAATGGGGGATAGTTACATGTGTTTAAAATCCACCACTTGCATCCATAACATTTATAGGGACATTCTCTGCATAAGAAGTCGGTCCTTTACCCTAGTATTATTGTAAAACCTCTTACATTATGGTTTCATAGACACTCTGCCATCTGCTCTTGACATTTGCCACAGCTCTGCTTGATTTTAATAAGAAATAGGTGGTTGACTTAGCTTTTTTCAGTGCTGGCCCTGCTGCATTACTGCCAATGCCTGAAGCATTTTCTTTCTCAGTTATTTCCACCTCTTCTTTAATTCACAGTGTTTTTTTTATCATTTCTCCTGCAAATTCCATTTCACCCACTGCTGGTGCATCTAATAATGTTTTCCACTAATGAGTCACTCTGGGTGTACATAGTTATGGCTTCTGGGAAACAAGAGTTCCACGGTGCATCATCTCTAAATGTCCCTTACATAGAAATAATATTTGGACCATTTCACACCTTGCTTCTCTGTTAGATGTAAAAGTAGTTTCAAAGTTGTTGTTTTTCCTCTCAGAAATCTGCAGATTTGTAGTGAAGGGCCAGATTTTTCTTTTACATGTCATGTTCCATGTAAATCTAACCAGAAAAAAAAAATGTCTCGCCAGAAAAAAAAAATCAGTTGCCAAATATTACTTCTGAAATGTCGAAATTGGGCTTCTACACTACCCAATGTTTGTAAATATCTCTTATTTATGAAGTCTTTTTTCACCAAAGCAAAAACAATAGAGTCATGTGCCATCTTAAAGATTAAAAAGATGCCACTTGACTTCCCCTTCCTTTTGCTACAACAGATTTCGCTGAAAAGAGTGTTAAAAAAAACCCTTCCTATATTTCGATAGTTTTTTTTTCTTTCCTGTATTCAGCCTATTTGGGTGTGGATTTGGGATTTAATTGGAGAGTAGGTCACATTAATACTGACACACCTATGGTATAAATCAGGGGTGGGGAACCTTTTTTCTGCCAAGGGCCATTTGGATATTTATAACATCATTCGGGGGCCATACAAAATTATCAACTTAAAAAGTAGCCTGCTATATAAGGTCAAACATTTAGCCAAGAGGCACGACCGGAGACGGCTCCGAGTGTCTGCCACATAGAGCAACTCGCTTTTGAGCTCTCCCTTCCCCAGCTGGGCCCGAGAGATTCAGGAAGGGCAGCAAACACAAGATGGAGTGAGCGACAAGTTGCTCGGGGCTTGTAGGTGAAGGAGCCTGGTCCAGTAACGCCCCCGATCCGGCACTTTCCCGCCCTACGTGTCTTTTGCAGGACTTAGAGGGGAAAGAACCAGAAGGGAGAGGGGGTACCAACCAAGCCCCAAGCAGGCAGTTGCCCAGATGACCCCCCCCCCCGGCATAGGCAAGCACGCAGGTATCCAACCGGTGGCACACTTGTCCACCTGGTGGCACAGGATGGTCTGTTGCACCAGCTGGGCATAGCCATCCAGCCGCATGCCAGAGTTGCCCCTGCTCCATGTGGTCGGGGCCGGATTCTACAGCCGGCTCCTGCTACCTCCGCCTGCAGGGATGAAATGAGGACACACTGGCTAAGAACTCCCCCCCCCCCGTGCATTCTGGCCCTGCCCCCTTTAACCCCTCCATTGTTGCCATTTCCGCCCCCAGCCCTCTTGCAGTACAGAGGGAGTAAGTTTCTTCATGGCCCGGGTGAAAAAAAGGGCTAACACAGTTTTTGGGCATCCTAGCAGCTCCATACCTAACGACTCTTCTGCAAGGGGGGAAAATTGTTCCTTTTCTCGGCAAAACAAACTCACATCTGCCTTGAATAGAGGCTATTCCTATCTGCAGGAGGGGGCAGATCACCAGTCTTAGATCCTTCTGAGCTTGAGATCTGCCAGGACCCACAAAGGGCCAGACCAAACGATTTCGCGGGCCTTATACGGCCCCCAGGCCTGACGTTCCCCACCCCTGGTATAAATGAATCTGACCACACACATAGAGATATTAAAAAAAAATTGTGTAAAGTATGATCTACAATTTAATTCGGGCTAGAGATCTCCCCATCTGTCCACTACTGCTTTCCACGATCTTGGTAAGTTTATGCTTTTCAAGGAGCTCTTCCTAGTTTGGGGTTCTAGAGCTTTATGTTTTGATGTGCACAAAAGCATCCATGTGCATGGGGTCTTATTGGCATACAGCAACAAATCCTCATGCACATAGAAGAGTTTGGGATACCTTGCTCTGTAACAACAACAACAGCCCATTCCTGAAGGAAGAGCGGAGCCGCATAGGAACCAGCATGACCCCTATGCTGGCATCTGTGCCACTTGTACCATACAAACTGGTATGGCTGCCAGTGCAGGGCAACGTATGCTGGCCACAGGGCACCACACAGCAGCGTGAGCCTCCTGTGCCCACACTGCCTCCCCGGCAGCATATGTCTGGCATGAGTGCCTGCACCAGCATCCTGGGAGGCATTCCCGGCGCATTCCTGGAGGAGGAACTGCCTATAGACAGCTTCCTAATGCCTTTCAGCCTCAAAACATGCCATTTTGCAGCCAGCAAGATGCGCCTGCAAAATTGTGGTGCAGACTCATGGAACTCTGTGTGGAGTTCCATGGTGTTTTGTGCTAAAAATATTTTTAATTAAAAGGGACATAACTAAGCTCAACTTGATGTAACTCACTAGAGCAGAGTAGTGGGAGAAAACACTTTATAAACTGGTCCTTTTTGGTTCTGTTAATTTAAAACTAATATTAACTTTAGATCTGAAGCACACCAGTCTCAGGTTTCTATTGTATATATATTTGTAAATGATTTAGTCTGAAGCCTACACTATTAAAATATGGTTGCATTTAGAGGAGATTTATAATTGTTAGGTTTCATACAGCTTTTTCTGCACTTAGCCAATTCTATCTTGAAGTGGAAGAAGCATCTTTGGTATCTACTTTAGAAGTCATTCTGGATTCCCTTTAGGGTTTTTCATTCCATCTTTGCTATTTTCAACCATCTGGAGAAAAAACACACACCTTTGAATGGAGGCTTGGGAGACTGCTGAGCTTGGCTTGCTGAGGTAGTATGTTGTTAGATGTTAGACACTGAAAGAGCAACTCAAACTTTTCAGGTTTTAACAAATCATCTGAAAGTTATTTTTTTAAAAAAGCTTTCCAATGCAAAAAATTCACAGGCACTGATGGGACTGATGTACAGAATACACAGAATTTAAGGGACTTGTTTTTCATAAGGTCAACATTATTGTCCAAGAGTTAAATATTATTGTAGTCTTTACTTGGACAAACACAGCTGACATTAGGAGTATAATGTCAGATGTGTTTGCCTCCATACTCAGAAATCTATGTATAGTTCTTGGTTTAGAATAAGCATCAAACTAATAAACAAGATTAGGTAAAAAAATTGGATTCTGAGTCTAAAGCAAGTTCAATTTGGTATTCATTATTCATTCCAGAACTTTGATTTGCATCAATCATTGCATTGGTCATCACAAAATCCTTAAGTGAAAATTGTTGAAGACTTGTACATAAATACATAATTACAATAATAAAAGTTTATTATAATACAAACATAATTGCATTAATTGGTTTCTAGCATAAGTGTCTTAAATCAGTCTGCTGAGACCTCCTCAGATGAAGAGGAAATAAAGGCAAAAGTCAACGAGAAAGCAGAGGAGGAGCAGCAAGCAGAACTCAATGTAAGAAGAGAGGAACAGCCACAGACATAGGAGGCCTCACTGCAACCTTCCAGCTTGGGGGTCCAACTGTGCCTGAGGCCCAGCCACAGTTGGTGTCACTGGAGGGCTCACCAAGGCAGAGACAAAGATGGGTCTGATTATACATAGAAAGACCGACAATGGAGTGCCCAGTTACAAGTCCTGCATAGATCACTAACTGACAGCAAGAATGAGGCCAAAAAGGACTGATGCACTCCACCTGGCTTGGAATACTGGAACAGCCTAATGAACAACAACTGGCTTAGCTATTCCAGCAAAGATAAGGGCCTATTTAAGGAGTCAATGAGACTTGGTGTTGCGTACAGGCAGGTCTGAGTCTCTGCTTTCCACACAGCAATGTATCGGTGCTGAAGGAAACAGAACCTGACACGTATTTTACTCTTGCCGGGAGGGGATGGCAGCTCCTTAATAAGGACAGAAACAGTATACTCACTATACAGGAACAAGGTTACAGACTGACACAAGCTCCTCGCCCTTAAGGTCTTGGCTGCAGGCCACGGGTTTCTTCCAAGTTCAACACCACGGCAAAACCGGACTCCAAATGAAGCTTCTCAAGATAAGAGACAGGTGGCATGCAATAACATTTGCTCCCACGAGGCACTTAACAGTCAGTCTTGCTTATATTGCCTTCGTGACTCTCCAGGTGTTTCAGCTCAACTGTCGGCTTCAGACTCTGATTCCTCCTGCGCCAACTTACGTCTTCTGTCCAAAAGCCGGGCCAACTTTCTCCTTTGCTGCAATGCCATTCATCCTTTTACTCTTCTTCTCTCCACTGGTGGAGGAGACCCTGAAGGTGAAAGGCTTTCTCTTCCCTGTTCCTGTTCTCTTGTTTCAGCCGGCCGGTCTTCTGGCTCAGAGGCCCCGTCTTGCTGTTCCGGTGTTATCTCTTCAGAGGGAGTGAGGGCTTGTTCTGCTGCCTCCTCTTCTTCTGAAGAGTAACTCTCAGGCTGACTCACGACACTTGGCTGTTGTGGGAGCAAGCTCACACCAACCACTCTGTGTATTCTTGCTGTCTTCTGGACTCCTGTTACCCTGACTTCTGGACCAAACCTGACTCTGGACTTGGATTGCCCCCTCTTGTATTGATGCCTTGGACTTTGACAAAACAGTGCTCAACCTTGGATTGATCTACTGACTACACTTCCTGCCTCCAGCCCTCTTATGTGCCTACATCAGGACAATAAGGAATGATGATGTCTTTCAGGAACTTTGTTTCACAGCTGATTTAGTAAGTAGTATAAGTTGGGAACTCGCAAGGATTAATGGGGGACACCTAATTTCTCCTGCCTCACTATCTCCTCTTTCCCTTCCATAGCAGCCTCCCATAGCTTTTTCCCTTTTCACACTTCCTTTTAGTCTTCCCACTCACTGCCCAAAGTGCATTTATCCATCCTCCATCTTCTGCTTTCCCTCCTTCCAGCAGCCTTTATCCAGAAAACCATGATGAAATTATGATCATGATCAAGTTATGGAGTGCATGCCACAGGGCCCAGTTGCATGGTGAGGAACTAGCAAACATTTGTGGGGGGTATTTTACTTTCCCATGTCCCTCTGTCCATACTACTTTTCCTCCTCTTGGCATCCCTCATTTCCTCACCTTTCCCTTCTTAGGACTCCCTTTGAGGGAGTCCCTTTACCTACTTAGGAGGAAGCACTATATCTTACCAGTTTGTTTTAAAAGTGGTAATTAAGGCAACCACATTTTCCTCTCTTCACATATTTTTACATTATTCCTTCACTGTCAGATTTCGTCATTATTTTAATTAAACTACTTTGTTAAAATTGTGCCTAGTCATACGCTGACATTATGAAATCCATCTGTGCATACAAAGCAGACAGGAAATTATGCTTATCTCAAGGATAGTGCCAGAATAACTATGCAGAAACTCAAGAAGTACAATAATTAAATCTGTAATGTATTTGCTATAGTTTTAATGACACTTAAATATGGAGGAATAATTTATTGGAGACAGGTATTGTTGGCACGTTCTAGCCCCAAACTAAACATTTGCACCATTATTCCCACAATAATGTAGCAGCAATATGCAATGTCATTAGGTTGGATACAAGGAGAGGATCCACACATCATTAGATATTATGCCGCTGTAATTACTCATCTTGTGGATTTTCCTGTTCAGACTTCACGACAGAACAATAAGTTTTGCTGTTCAAATAAAAATGTCAGAAATCTCACTGGACATGCCTAGCCCTTGAGAGCACCTAAAATAGTTATTTGGGTCCTCACAACTGAAAGGAAGTTTTTAGGATATGGTTAAGTACTCAGTCTCATCTACTTGGGAATGTTTCGAAAGACAGGATCACCTTGCAAAATGATCCCAAAAGGTCACCTGGGGTATATTTCTGCCAGATATTAATATGCAAAGCAAAAATCACTGAGATTGGGGATGAGGAATCACAAAGCAATCAACTTAAATCAACTTGTCTTACGAACTTCTCTTATGAAAAGTTCTTGAGTGTTCAGTGGTTCAAAAAGAGATAACATATAAAGTACGCATGCTCACTTTATACATTTTGCCTATGTGCCACAAATGCATTAGGCCTGAACAGATGCTACTCATGTTGCCAATCAGATTTTCTCTCATTCCATTCAACCAGTAAAAAGAAGTGGCACTGAGAGGGTAAGCTCTGTCTCTTGACTTCTCTTGTTCAAAGAACATCATGAATGAATGTGTGCCTCCTTTCACCCCTTCCCTTTGTTTGCCTGCCCCTACTTGCTGAATTGTCTGTAAAGAAATAATTACAAAAAAACACTGCGAGTTTCCAGCTCTCTCTTCCAAAAGAAACTGACCTTGTAAAGGGCTTTGAGTTTTTTCCATCATGTATGGAAAAGTGGGGGCATCAAATTGTATCTACTTTTGAATCAATTATACTTTTAAATTCTGAGTTGGTTTGAATTTTGAACCAACCTTTTTCAGAGTTAGCTGTTCATAATATGTAGCTTCCACTTCTGAACTTTTACTTCTGAGAAAACTGTGCTAATATACTAAGGAAATAAAATCAATTGTATGCTTATGGCAATATCTTTCAAAGTTGCATTGGCATTCATATTTCCTTTTGCCTCCTTGGTAAAATTGGGGAAAATGTCAAAATTTGTCATTTCCCATTCACCATCGAAACTTTCATATTGCTTTAGAAATTAAAGACATTATTTTCAGTCTTCCATATTCTCTGTGCTCTTGGGAGTAAGACTTTTGCTGCATTCATATTCTGATACTTTTTATTAATGCCTTAGTCTAGGTTAAAAATAAAATATAAATCATATTTTACCAACCAATAGCACTTACATCTGAAGTTAAACTGCAACAAAAATTGTGTTCTCTTTTTTTTTGTAATACTGCAGCAAAAGTAAAACATAAAGGGACATGTAAGTTTCTAAGATGGTGACAATGTTTAGTGAAGTTCCAGGGTCAGTTAAGAAAATGGTGGTTGATTGACTCCAGGCATTAGTGAATGAAGCTAATTATTTCGATCCAGTTCAGTCATACTTCAGGCCTGGGTTTGGCACAGAAAATGCCTTGGCTGATCACTTATATATTGGGAGAAAGGCAGATGAAACATTATGCGGTTCCACAGACTATTTAGGGTAATTTGGTCCCTTTACATCCCTTTCAAGGGATTCCCAAAATAGTAGTAATCTGACCATTAGCTATGAGGCATTTGCAAGCTTTTTTGCGGATAAAATCTTGTCACTCTGCTGCAACCTGCCTGCCAATTGTGATACAGAAAGTGAACAGGAGTCCTCTTGGCCATCTTCAGGTCCAATAGTAGATCATTTCAGTCAGCTCTCCCAGGCTGATGTAGACAGGATTGTGGCAGCTGTGAAGCCAACCACTAGCCTCCTTGATCCATGCTTGTCCTGGCTGGTTAAAGCCAGTTTGGGGGGGGGGGAGAGTACGAGCTTCCCTGTAAGACATCATCAATCTGTCCCTAGTTCCAGGAGTCTTCCTGGGAATGTTGAAGGAGGCAGTGGTGAAACCATTCTTAAAGAAACCATCTTTGGATCCTCTTGATCCTGCCAACTACCTTCGGTATTGAATTTATAATTCCTGGGCAAAATAGTTGAGAGAGCAGTGGGAGAACAACTATAGGATTTCCTGGAGGACACTTTGGCCTTGGACCCATTTCTGTTTGGGGTTCTGGCCTGGCCATGGAATGGAGACCATGCTGGTCACCCTCACAGATAACTTCTGTAGACAGCTGGATCAGGGTGGGTTGGCGCTGCTGCTGTTGCTTGATCTCTCAACATGGTCAAACATGAGTTGTTGACCCACTGCCTCACCAGCACTGGAATACGACAGTCTTACAGTGGCTGATCTCATTTCTCCAAGGCCAGGGACAGAGGGTGACAATTGGGGAGAAGGTTTTGCCTGTGTGTGGAATTTTGCAGGTCATACATACAGCCAGGACAGCATTTCCCCATCTCCATCAGGCTAAGCAGTTGACACTCCCCCCGTCCCACACTGATCTAGCTACAGTGATCCCCTCTTTCCCTCCTTCACTCCATGCTCCTGCTCCCTTGAGCAGGAAGTAGGGGGAAAGGACAAAAATAAGGATTCCAAATTTTCAGGATCCCCCCCAAACCCATCACAAACTAGAAATGTCACTCCCATAAAGCAGAAATAAGGAAAACAGTGACCTACCCAAAATCCTGACCCAAAATACACACTTTTTTTTTGAAGTGTATACCCCCAATAAATAATACTGAAAAAAGTACATAGGTCTTATATACCCAGATTTAGACCCTTTATACCCAGACCCCAGACTTAGACCCATACCCCAGGTTGTCAGTTAGACATGTCTACACCTATAAAAAGGTAGACCATCTTACTGTGTCCCCCAAAAGAGAGCAGGAATAATAGCATGTACTGTACAAAACATTCCTCATAATGTTGATAAAACTCCCCCAGATATGTAAATATTGGTGTGTGTGTGTTATGTGCTGTCAAGTTACTTCTAACGTATGGTGACCCTATGAATTAATGATCTCTGTTTGCCTGCCTGCTATAAGGGATGTTTAGAATTTGGCAAATGTTTATATTCACATGTGCATATTGAACTGCCTCATACAAAAATAAATGTGTATGTTCCTATCTGTCACAAATCTATGAATGAAAGCACATTTAGTGACTCTCAACATTCACCAAGGTTATTGTTGAGTTTACAGGCATTCATGACATTTGCTCATGTTGACAGGCCAGCAATCATATGGAAATTTCAATGGTCACCAAACTTAGCCATTCACTGTAATATGTGTGCATAACTTATATAAATTCCAGTGGTTTGACAATTACTGAAGGGGAAAATGCAAAGTGCTGAATTTCAAATGGCATGCTTACTTTTATTAAAATTCTCATTGTTTTGGTACATGATTTTTTAACCTAACAACTGTGGAACTGTGCCTTCTCTGAGCAAATTTGCATTGCTGCTGTCATTTATGGAAGCAGTTCAAATATTGTTTATAACAGAGTAATGGGCTAAAGAACTTCAGTGCAGATACCATGCACTGCTCATCTGCTGAATGCAAAAGAATAAATACAAAGAATAAACTGTTTTTCCACTGACTTTTTAATCAGTCCTCTTCTGTGCCAAAAGTATGTTTATTTTAACGCAGTAGTCCAAGTAATTAAATACAGTGGCAGTGAAATGTACTTGAAGTGAACCAGGTGTATTGGATTGGATTCTGTGAAATTGTTCTACTAGTGGTGGAGACTTCACTATAAGGAGCTTTCCTCCAGTAGAAGAGGTGTATTTCACCAGACCAAGGCCTATTCCACATGAGTGTATTTTGTCGGTTTTGGCCCTGAACTACTTAACTTTTTTTTCTTTTCTGCACATTTTTTGCCCCCTAGAGAAGTAGCTTCAATTTTTCCTCAGCTTTTCTCAATTTTTTTTAACAAGCACTTTTACCGCAAGGTTTTTTCTCAAGCTGTTTCTGAGTCAGCTTCACTCAACATGTGGAAATGCTCAATTTGAGTTTTTTCTCCGCTACCCATCGGGGCCCACCCATCTTTACATCCAACCTCTCCAATTCATTCCACACTCCCTCCCGCCTTTGATTGAATGCTGAAGAATCTTCCTGCATGCAGCAAGGCTCTTCTGGTCAGCCTTGCTGCTATGAAACTGACAAGAAAGCCATGCAACCATGAACTGACCAGAAGTAAACAGCACAGGTGTTTTTTCACCATCTCTCCTGAGATCTGGCCAGTTTCAAGGTCCATTGCTTTCTAGTCATTTTTTTAAAAAAACTGTAATAAAATATTGCTCAATCTCTGGAGAGTTAAAGCAATAATCTCAGCAGATTCTTTGAATTCCCAGCTTTCATTATTGTTTTAAAAAGAAAGTCTCTATCCCTTCTCTCATACATGCTACCCATGTATGGCCTAACCAGTCACAGTACTGGGGCCATTTATAAACACCATGCCCTAGGAACAACATGAAGTATCCTCAGCTCCAAACAAATCCAACATATGAGACAATCAAAACAAATTTTTGTTCAGCCTTTGAAATCACTAGCTAATTCCATGTTGCCCCAAAAGGGAGAAAGAGTTGGTCAACATCATAGAGAAAATGCCTCCATTAAGAAGTCAGAGCCCACTTACAAGCTTCTCCTTTAAGACCCCCTATTAGTTGGATATCAGCCCCACTTGATCAATGATGCTCCATGCCTCATTTGACCTGTAGGGGCTGGCACAATGGCATCCATGGCCTGAGCAGATCCATGAATGGATTTGGTCAATTCACATTTCCTGTAGCAGGGAAAGAAAATAGTGCTAGTTATAAACTCATTTTCCTAGATAAAATAACTAGGATCTCCTGTAAAGTTTTTATAAATTTCATTTGGGGCAGCTTATGACCCAGTTAAACTGAGAACTAGTCCTACTCATTAGTCATCACACTGCTTAGAATGAATCAGATACTGAACTCTTGAATAAGACATGTATTAATGACTGCGGAATTCATTTTCTCTTCTCTTTGTAGTAATTCATTCCGTAACACCATGAAGTCATATCTGTTCATTAATTAGTAGCACATTTTAATAAGTGAAATTGGTTTGCAGGCATTTATAATGACAAGAATAGAGAATCAGTTCTGTTCTGGATCACAATAAGGAGCCAAGAGGGGAAATGGAATTATCCTGAATAAATTGAATGTTTATGACCCAATGAATCTACTTATTATTGATGATTTGGTGCATGTGAATGAGTATGTGTGGATGAAGAATGATCAACCTATCAAGAATCATACAATGGATCAAATAATCAATTAAAACAAACATTAGTTTCCCAACTTTAATATTTGCATGCAGTAATAGCATGCTGATGTAGGAGAAAAATTCCATTATCAGCCAAATAATTTTCATTCGTTTCACTTAATTATAAATCTCGACATGTATTAGTTGGCCATGCTGGTAAGTAGCAAAAAAGGGGCAGCTGTTCTGCTTGGATTTAAAATGTGAATACTACTGCAACACTCAGAGAGATTTTGTGCTTCAAGCTATCTCTTTTCATTTTAATGATTATAAAGATGAACACCCTACAGTCTGAGGGAAACTCTTGTTTAATTATACTTTCACCAGATTGACTGTATGAGTTTAGACCATTTCAATGAGGCACCAATCTTTATTTAATGCAAAATAATAAAATGTTAACATTTAAAATTGACTATAATTGCAAATATATGCAAATATAAAATTCAAAATCTCAAACCAATTAGATGGGCCAAAACATCCTAAGCTGATAATAAATTCCAAATCCAATAAAGTTAGTCTCCTGAAACCCAAACAACAAGGAATCTTATGGCTTGAATAAGCGTATTATAGCATAAGGCAGGTGTCCCCAATCTTTTTGAGCCTGACTCAGGATGATGGGCACAACCACAAAATGGATGCCTCAGGAGGTGGAGCCAACCACAAAATGGCTGCTACAAGAGATGGAGACAGCTACAAACTGTCAGGGAATGTGTTTACGCATAACTCTACTAATAAAACTTCAACATTAAAGGCAGAAGTTCTGATAATGGGATGCATTTTAAAATGAACATACTGTTTTTTGTTTTTGTTTTTAATTGCACACACACGCATACACACACAGCTTAATTTCAGTCACACAGTGAACATACTTGCACTGTGGTGGTAACTCCTGCCTAAACAATGTTGTTGTTTTTTAAACTGCACAGCCAATCAGATCTCTAATGTCCAAAAATGTCTTGCTGGCTAAAAGCCCCATCTGGATCCGCCCACTTTCTTAAAGTCATTGGTGAGCACTAGAAAAGGTGTCAGTGGGGGCTATGGCACCTGTGGGCGCCACATTGGGGACCCTTGGGATGAGGCATAAGATAAAGAGTTACCCTCAGATCACACATGAGTACATAAAGATGAAAGATATGCGGCAGTGGAAAAAATTACAAAGTGAGAACAGAAGATCACTAGGTCATGAGATAGTTACATTGCTGTGCTGAACAGCAAAAAGAAAAAAGAAAAAAAAGCAAGAACCTGTGTAAAATATAAGTTTCTCATCAAATTGGGCACTTAGAAGTACAGTTAATCCCAAATGTAATATTCAGTTCTATTACAGTTAAATTTGAGTCCAGTAGCATCTTAGAGGAAGACCCAACAAGACATGGATTGACTCAATAAAGGAAGCCACAGCCTTCAATTTGCAAGATCTGAGCAAGGCTGTCAAAGATAGGACATTTTGGAGGACTTTCATTCATAGGGTCGCCATGAGTCGGAAGCGACTTAACACCACTTATAACACACACACAGCACCTTAGAGACCAACAGGATTTTGGGGTATAAACTTTCAGCAGTCAAAGCTCCCTTTGTCAGATATTAGTCTCGGATGAAGGGAACTTTGACTCTCAAATGTTTATACCCTGAAAATCTTGTTGGTCTCTAACAGAGCAAACCTGGGGGGGGGGGTAGTTAAGAAGCGCCTGGGGATGGCAAAGCCATGCTGCCTCCTGAGCAGCTTGCAGTGGTGCAATAGGTAAAATAAAACAAATCCCCCCCAAGCCCCGTGAAACAGCTTCAAGGAGTTTCACCAGGTTATACCACGATTTTTGCAGGAACAAGTTCATCCCTGCAAAAGGGGACTTTCCCATGGTGAAAGGATTAAGGAAGCTGATTAAAGTCAGCCCTGCCCCAGGAATGCCCCCCTTCACACTGGCACGAGCCCTTACTGCAGAGATACTCTACTGCCACAGCTTCTCCAGAGCCCAAGCATGGTGCTGCTGTGCCATTTCCCGGCACTGATGTCAGTGGCCCTGCACCAGTGCTAGTGTCAATTTAGCCAGCAGTAACGCCGGTGCAGGGGTCACGCCGGTTCCTAAGGGCATCCCCCCCCTTTTAGATTGCTCCATTAGATGCTACTGAACTCAAATCCAGCTGTTCTCTTGCAAACTAACATGGCTACCCTCCTGGGGAAACGTCTATTACATTCCACCATTCAAAGGTTTGGATTGTGAAATTCAACAATATAATAAATAAACATGTGCAATAAAGAATAATTTGATCACTAATATATTTTTGAAAGGAACTGGTCACAAACTGCAATTCCAATACTAAAATCAAGTTCAGAAATTCTTCAGGTTACACCAGAAAGTGAGTGAAGCAGAATTTATGGCAGAGTAAACCATGGAGCAACAGAACAGAATTAGGGAAACCTGGTCATCCCTTAGTGCAGTGGTTCCCAACCTTTTTTTGACCAGGGACCACTAGGACTTTTTTGTTCAGTGCAGGGACCCCAAGGTTCAAAATAAAAATTCCGAGAATTTGAAAATAAACTTTAATCATAACTGTTAGTTAAACATTAAGCTTAGAATAATATTTGAATATATACTTTTATAATAGAGAACTTTTAATTGAAAATATTAATTTATTATGGGTTTATAACTTTGTTTCACAGACCTTAATTTAGTTCTCACGGACCCCTGGGGGTCCACGGACCCATGGTTGGGAACCAGTGCCTTGGTGTCACTTGACATGTTTCATTTGGCATATGACTACTTAAACAAAAAGCCCTACCAAACTTTATTAATTACAAAGAAACTGGCAACCTGTTCTGTTTGGGTCATTATTTGTGTAAATTATTGAAATGGCAGGTAATAGAAATATAACTATTGACTATCAATGGTTTACAGTTGTAAAGAAAGCACATGGTATTTTTTTAATTGTTTTCATGCATGTCCAGTAGGTACGTTTCTAAATTTGTTCATATTTATCCTTATATTTTCAAATTCTAAATTACCTGGTCTTGTTACCAAAGTAGAACTGATCTAGCACAAATTTGGGTGTGTGTGTTATTTTTTCAATTTCTATAGTTTTCAATTTCTTCCATTTGTTTTTTTTTCCTCTTTGATAAAACACTGCCAAAAAGCAAGGTTGATTTGATTGCAATATTAACTAATTCTGACTTAGCATAAATGTTAGATAGTATAGTGCTACAAAGACTCGAGTCATGCAGACTCCTTTCATATTGTAAAAGGTACTCAACAGGATAATCATGAAGTTGGCTATCTAAGCAGAAAACCAAAACATATAAAATACCTTTTAGCATTACCACTTGTAACCCATTGGGAAATTCTGAAGGGTGGGGACAGTTGCACTGAAATTAGTGAAATATCATGACATCAAATCCTATATTGCACTAGAAGTGACATCATGTGTTGGTGTGATGCCAGTGAGTCCTTCCTTTCCCTGTTAGCCTGCCAAGCAGAGGCTGGAGACCAGGCCCCCCAGTACCTGCACCTGATCAAAGGACAAACCTTAGGTTCAGATGATTACTAAATGAATATACCATTCAGGTGTATTTGTATTTTATACACTATTTAAATGTAATATTTTAATTTTTTAAACTGCAGTACAGTAGAACTGCTATCACAAATTTGCTAGATGAAAGACATCACAGCTTCTCAATCCCATTTCTTCAGCTGTAAAATGGGAATAATTATTGGCTATCTTACAAATTAATTACTATCACTAGTTTATAAACTATTTGTACATCAAGAACTATGTACACAAAAATAAATTATTATAATAGCAAAATGGCAGTGATAATTGTATCTTGGTGCATCTGGAAACAAAACAGGAAAATATTTTTTCAAGTTTACAAGTCATAACCTAAACCCATTCTGTACCCTCAGTCAAGTTGCTTCTTATACTGATACATACCACTACACTGGCAAAAACAGTGACTATCCATACTGTAGTTAAAGACTGTGACAACATTAGATATCTAACCTCATAGCCAGAGGACATTAAATCTATAATGATCTTTATTGAATTAATGAGTGATTCATGATCCATTTTGGAGGTCCCACAGCACTTTAGATTGAGTTGATTGCGCGGAACTAGCCCCAAATGAAACGGATATGGCTTATTTTTAATCAATGCCTTAAGAGTCTGGGGCAAAAAGTAATCTTGATATACACAAGACATGGCTAGCTTGAGTACATATGGCAAGATCTTAAATCAAGCCTTCTTCATCTGCAGAAGAAGGGTTATAGCTTTTGTGTACTTTAAGAGACCACATTTTGCACATTGATCTCTTGGCAATACTATAGGCTAGTGAGAACAAACTAATAAGCATTAGAGTTAGTAGTAGAAAAAATGTTAGAAGAAAATGTTTCATAAAGAACTGCAGAAACACAAAACTAACTAAAAGTAAATAACATATTGTATGAAGGGTAAAAGCAGATAAAAATGGGAGCAAACACATGGAAAGCACCAAAAGAAAAATTTAAAATGAGTGTGTGTGTGTGTGTTTGTGTTAAGTGCTGTCAAGTCATTTCTGACTCATGGCGACCCTATGAATCAATGTCCTCCAAAACACAATCGTTAACAGCCTTGCTCAGGTGTTGCAAACTGAGGGCTTCCTTTATAGAGTCAATCCATCTCAGAATGGATCTTCCTCTTTTCCTACTGCCTTAAACTTTTCCTAATGTCTTTTCCAGTGACTCTTGTCTTCTCAAAATGTGATCAAAGTAGGATAGCATCAGTTTAGTCATTTTAGCTTCAAGAGACAGTTCAGGCTCGATTTGATCTAGAACCCACTACTTTTTGGTGGTCCATGGTATTGGTAACACTCTCTTCTAACACCACATTTCAAAAGAATATCAGCTTTCTTCATTGTTCGACTTTCATGCCCATACATAGTAACAAGGAATACTGGCATTAATTAACTTGATATTGGTTGCCAGTGACACATCCTTATACTTAAGAATCTTTTCTAGCTCATTCATGGCTGCCCTACCCGGTCTCAATCACCTTCTGATTTCTTGGTTTGCAGTCTCCCTTTTGGTTGATGATGGAGCCAAGGAATAGAAAATCATGAACAATTTCAGTTCAAATGAGCATGTGTAAGATATTTATAAGGAAGAAAATAGATAAAGAATAGTGTAAGTGGATAATTTTCAAGTAGCACATATGCAGTTCGGGCCACATGTTTTAGTGGTTACAGTGCTACAGCTGGACTAGGACTGAGAAGGCAGGGGTTCAGATTCCCAACCATCCATGAAGTTCACTAGGTGACCTTTGACTGGTCACTCAGCCTAACCTACTTCACAGGGCTGAGAGGATATAATAGAAGAGATGAAATCATGTACACAGTATGTCCTCCATGGGGAAAGGGTTGGATAATACTGTAATAGAAAAACAATAGAGATCTTTTTATTGAATTGACTCTTCAGTATTATTTCTCAGTTTCCAGTTCTAGGTCATATATTTTGTTTTACATGGAAACAAAAATCATAGTCATATTCTTAGTCATTAATACTGATCACATATGGCATCTACTGTTAAAAAAAATCTTTAAAAGGGATTATCCAACCCCTTGTAACCTTGTGAATTAACCACAATTGAATGCCTAGGTCATTTGATGAATTTTATCACTAAATAATGCCATGAAGGGCTAGCACAACTCCCTTGAAAATCAATTGTATTGATTTCTATTTATGCAAATGTGCTGTCCTTTACATTGGATGAAGTTCTTCCTTTCAAATTAGAATTGGGATGTAATCCAAAATGGCTTTCTCTTATGGTCAATGAATATATCACAGAAGCATTATGTGGTTGGGCACGCACAGTCTGCTTCCAGTAAAAGATTTCCAAACAGTTTTAATGACTGCAAAAATTTGTATGTGTTTGAAAATAAAAGTTCATGCAAAAAATGACCAGACTATGAGCTAATTGAGGATATATTCAAGTTGCTCTCATGGCCCTTTCTTACATGTGCAGGGTAATACTGATTGCTACTTTGGGTCAGGAACCAATTTTCCTTCAGGCCAGATTGGTTAGGGATTGTGGAGGTTTTTGCCTTACTCTGGGCAGAGCAGGGGTCACTGGAGGAGTGGAGGGAAGAGATAGTTGTGAATTTATTGCATTGTATAGGGGTTGGACTGTATGACCCCCTGAGGTCCTTTCAAGCTCTATGTTTCTATGTTTTAGTGTTTCTATGCTTAATAGATGAATGGTAGAAAAATCCAGTTTTCATTAAAATTTGGAGGGAAGAATCTGTGTTTTTTTTTAATTTTTTGTATTGTATTTTTACAAAAAGCATTCACTTTGTCAGATTTATCAATTTCATAAAGGGTTTTTGTTTATTTTTTGTTTTGTTGTAAAAACAAAGTGAGCAGGATTTTGTCAGACAAGATGATAAATAAATACAGATGGCATATTAACAACAGCAACTTATAATCATTATTGTATTTACTTTCATAGCAATTTCATTCCTCTTGGCATTTATCTACATTTTACTACAATTGTTCAAGGCAAGATTTCTCAAATCCTGTTCCTGTCTCTTTAAGCCTTCCTATTTGATATCCTTTTTTAACCTGATTTCCTTCTTATACATCTGGTTTGTAAATTTATCATCGTTTTTGGTCAATATTTTCTAATTCGTTTTCACCATAATGTTTTGTTCATCCATTTGCCCTTTTGCTTCAGCTGACGATCACAATACATAACACCATTTTTCCCATCTATCCTAATAGCCAAAATTATATGTCCTTCAATTCATAGGACAGGGTGGTACCCAAGAAATACAAACTTTTCAAAATCTTCTGCTTGCAAGCCCATCTCTTTGCTGCATTTTTTTTCAAATTAGGGTTTTTTTGCTTTTTTGATTTTACAGTGTATAAGCCTTTCCCCCCTCCCTAGCTATAAGCTAATCCACTGTCCTTTTGTGAAATTGTTCATCATGATTTTGCTGCCTGATGCTGACCTAGCAATGGGATCAATACACAGAAACCTGCACATATTTTTGAAGGACTAGGGCAAATATCTTAAATTGCTTATTCATATTATTAGTATTAATTTTAATACTTTATGAACTATTCTCTTTTTTTCATATAACATAAGACAACACTAGAAAACAAAGCAGTCATAATTTTAAACAGTGTCAGGGAAGGGGCCCTGCAACATGAAATCTTATAATCTGCTCTGTAAAATATTCTCTCCTCTAAAATAATTGTAAGCAAAAGATGTGGGGGAGGGGGAAGAAAATGGGGTTGCACTTGCCAATGGTGTGGTTGATATTAGGTCAATGAATGATCCCCCCCCCCCAATTGGGTCCAGAACTACCAAATGAAGGCTGAAGGTGAACAAGCCTGCAAAATCTACATGATAAATGGATATGTTAATTTATTGAATGCTTTATTACAATTCTAGTGGTGCAATCCTGTGCACACAACCCATAGGAATAAGCCCCATTGAACAAATTTTACTTCTGCATAAATGTGTCAGATTATGCAGGTGAGAATAATACCCAGATTTAAATGAAGATCCCATTTCAGAATTAACAGAATTTTGTATTAGCAAGATACATATTTGAAAGATTTGTCAATAAATTGCAAAAATGTTGTATAATTAATTTTTCATTATGTTTTGAGGTAAACAAAGTATTTATTACCAATTTGCAGCACAGTGTTCAAAAAATCCTTCCGGATCGGAGGGAAGCACCGCGGTCGCACATTTGATCGTGCACCGGCTCAAAGCTGCTGGGGGGATGGGAAAACGAGCCCCTACCATCTGGCAAGCGGCACTCCTCGGAGCAAGAGGGAATGCTGGATCGGGTGCCGGTGGGCGTCCCGTCCTAGAAGCGGTCGTTGCCACGGAAATGGCAGTGATTGCTTGGATGGGTCTAGCCGCGGAGCAGCGCCATTGTTCTTCCAAGCAGCCAGGACGAGTGGCGGAGAGTCCCCGATTCAAAAAATAAAAACACAAGTTTTTCTTTCTACACTTGACTTTAATTAACAACACAACTGAGGTGTCTGACAGTCTTATTATTAAAGTCTTATTATTATAGGACTTTGCCTATAACTTCACTAACAAGACCTAAAGAGAAACTGGGCTTTTTGCCAGCTGTGGCGCAGCAATAATTCAATCTTGCCAGCTTTGCCAGCCATTGTAACAAATTACAAGGTGTGGGGGGTGAAAAACAGCTGGCAGGAGATGACAAATTGAAGAAGATGATGTGCTAAACTTTCTCTCTAAGGTCTGGACTATAAAATAAGTTTGATCTCCAGTCTTTTTTTCATGCAGAATTTAAACTGATGTTTTAAACAGTAAACGCCACCCCGCCCCCTGTGGATTACAAGTTACAGCCAAATCAGGCTCTCGGGATAAATGGGAGACAAAGAAAAAAAAGAAAAACATTCCAAGGAATATTGTAAAGACTCTAAACAGTTGCAGTTACAGCAAACCTCTCAACAACAGAGAAGACCTTCTGCTTCCAATATAAGTCTATCACCAGTTACTTCACCATCTTTAACAGGGACTTATGTGGCTGCTAAGATGCCTCCCAAGCCAAAAATGGAGGACACTCTCAGCTCTCTTCATGAGATGATGACAAAGACACTTCAGGAGGTGACAGCTATAAAGCAAGAACTGACTCAAAATACAATGGCCATCAGTCAAAATACAGCTGCCATCTCTGCATTGAAAGACTCAATCTCCCTCTTGACCGTCCGTCAGGATAAAGTGGAGGCCAAACTTCAAAAACATTCACAAGATAATAAAGATACAAGAAAAAGATTAGACACCCTGGAATTGTCGGTGGAAGCATCTCAAGAGAGAGAGGAAAAAAGAGAAGATCATATTGCAATGGTAGCACTTAAACAAAAAGAAACTTGCATTAGCATACATGGCCTGAAAGAAAAATCTGAAGGAAGATACTTAAAAGCTTTTTTAAAGGTACAGGAAGAAGAAGAAGTCGTGGAAGGAATGATTATAACAGCCTACAGGATCAATTCCACTTTTGCAACCAAAAATAATGTGCCAAGGGATTGTTTAATTCAGCTTTTTTCTAGCACCTACTGTGATCTTATTCTGAACAAGCATTACCAAAATCCTCTTATAATAGAAGGCACATCTATGAGACTGATGAAAGAGATCCCTGGAAGACTACTCAGAAAAAGAAAGGACTTCTTAGAGATTGTTGAAAGACTGAAACTAAACGGGGTCCATACAGATGGGAATTCCCACAAGGCATCTCTTTTCTTTTCAAAGCTAAAAGATTCAAAATCACAGATACTACCAAGGCTGATCAATTTTTAAGAAGATATGATAAAGATCTCCTTAAACCAACAAAACAACTTCCATCTAAAGATCTTCCTGAAGAGGATAAGGTGGCAGAAGCAAGTGGTGGGGCACATCCAACAGATACAACAGAAGAGGATTCCCAGTCAGATGATAAAGAAGGCTTAACTCTTATAAAATGAAATTAAAGGGAATAACAGGGGGTGAGAGGGGGGCTATAATAAAAATATGGGTAACAACTCTTGAAAATAAGAAAGGGGGTTAATTAAAGTTTAATATGTTACATTCATGGAATGTTAATGGTTTGAATTCTCCCAATAAGAGAAGGAAGGTATTTTATAATCTACAAAAGTCTAAGGCTAATATTTTTTGCTTACAGGAAACACATATTTTACCAAAGGATATTTTAAGACTGGAACAATCAAAATTGGGGAAACTTTTTACATCTTGTAATGAAAAAAAAAATGGAATAGCTATGTATATTCCTCTGGTATTGGAACCTAAGACTATATATAAAGATAACGAGGGAAGAATCCTGTTGATAGAAATTGTATGTGGTCTTCAGAAAATATTGTTGGTGGGTATTTATGCGCCTAATATAAACCAAAAAGTATCCTATAATAATCTGGCATCAATATTAGCTGAACATGCTAAAGAAAAAATGATTTGGATGGGGGATTTTAATGGGGTAATGGAGCCAAAGTTGGATAGATCCGCAAAGAAAAAAAAGGGAAATTCTGAGGGTAAATTACCTGGTATTTAGATCAATGGGAGGCACATATCTATTTAAAGCCCCCCCCCCACGCGCCTTCAGGGGACTCCCCTGAAGGCACACAGGGGGGCTTGGAATAGATCTGTGCCTCCCGGCCAGGAGGCACAGATCTATTTAAAGGCCCCCCCGCACGCCTTCAGGGAAGCCCCCTGAAGGTGCGTGGGTGAGCGAATTTTCCCTTGAACTCCGGATCTCGCCCAAATTTCGGGGATCCGAAGCGAGGGAGTTCGGACTTCGGCACGGCCCGAATCAAAACGGGCCGAATTTTGCCGAATCTGAATTTTACCGATTTTTTTTTCAACAGCCCTAACGTACAATACTCAAAATCTTAGTGAAAATTTGGGTTTGGCACATTTAGCACTGACTATAAAACAGACACAATGTATCATTAAATTAAAAAGATACCAGGCACTGAGTATAGGATTGGAGCCAGTGTGGTATAGTGGTTAAGAGTGGTGGTTTGGAACAGTGGACTCTAATCTGGAGAACCAGGTTTGATTTCCCACTCCTCCACATGAGCGGTGGATGTTAATCTGGTGAACCGAGTTGGTTTCCCCACTCCTACACATGAAGCCTGCTGGGTGACCTTGGGCTAGTCACAGTTCTCTTAGAGCTCTCTCAACCCCACCTACCTCACAGGGAGGGGAAGGGAAGAAGATTGTAAACTGGGTTGTTCCTTAAGTGGTAGAGATAGTCGGAAAATAAAAAACAACTCTTCTTCTTTTGATTGGTATTTTAGACAGTTTTCCATGTAGCTATTGTGAATAAGTTAAACAGAAAGCAGTGTTTCCTGAGCAGCATATTAGAAACCTCTCCTTCAGTATTATAAACAAACTACATAGGAACATGGCAATCCAATGTGATTTTTCTCACAAATGGGAAATCTAGTGAACTAGATTAAAATATTTTCTTCCTCAGTAATCCCACATGCACAAATAGTTGCCTCTGTCATTTTAATCTTTTTGTTTTTGTTATAAATATAATTATTTGGGATAATAACAGTTATTTCAAAAGTTCAAGACACAAGTTTAAAGAAATGTTTGAGTGAACCAAGAGCTATTTTGATGATACTTTTGTATGTCATCTATCCCATGTTTCCCACTTACTTAAATTCATGAAATGAAGTTTAGAAATCCTATGGCTTTGAAGTGTGGACCAATTTAGTTACTCTGGATGCTATCTGCTAATTCCCCCTACCTATATCCTTCATTATGGGATGTGAAAACCAGTAAACTGGGAACATTATACCCTATAGTCAGAGGCACTACTATTGCAATTCTTTTCAACCTCATCTCATCTACAAACCCAAGTCCAGCAGAAGGAAATTTGTGGCAGCAAATTTATTTCCGCTCTACCTGTCAAGCTTCACTAAAAGGATAACATGAAGGGAAACACTCAGGAAGATAAACACTAACAGAAAGTGGAAATTATTATCTATAAACTACACAATGAAGAATTTTTTTCAGCTATACGTCTCCTCCTGCAAAATAAATAATTCCTCTGTTTGAGCATTATTGCTCCTCAAAAATGAGAAGGTCTAGAGAACGTAAGGTAAATCTTGCCATGCTGTAGAATGATGTGCCAATTACAGTTGGTTTCTGTTCCAGCTGATTTGACAGTTTAAAAAGCACATGAAACCCCCATTAGCATTAATTGAATTCTGTGCATGTACTGAGGGCAGAATAAATCCCTGCAGACTTTTAAACTTTAGGTGCATATATGCAGCATGGAGTAAATAGGGAATGGGATGGAATCCATAGGAATTCCTGCAAATTGTATTAGTATGACTTGATTTAGGAGAACAGCCTTAAGGGAATGGGTAAACAAAGAAAAAAGTGAGATCTACTGACCACAAACTAAAACAGACAGTATTTTTTAAGATGGGCTCACCCTGAACCCAACCACCTGTATACATTAGGAAGTACGCTATGCATAATTCTAATGAAATTGCCAAGGAAAGTCAAACTTTGTGTAGGAAAAAATGAAATGGTTCTTTGAAAGACTGAACTGATTATTGCTGACAGGAGTCAAGTGTCATGCTTATATTTCATTTCTATACTCCAGTTATAGATAGTAAACAACACCTTGCATTGTCTTGTTAAAAAAAAAGGTATTTACTTAATGCCATCTTTCTGAGAGCTTCTACTGCAAGCTGTACTATCATGCTCCTATGATCTCCATTAATTTCTTCAGCTTAATGGAGCTAGCATTTCCCAAATGGAGTCAGCAGTACAGTTAAGCTTACTGTGTTGGCAGAAAAAAATACACATTCTGACAAATACCTTTTAACAACAATAGCAACAACAACAACAACAACAACAACAACAACAAAACAGACCTGGAAAATCCAGGGCAAAGACTCAAAAAAATGCATATCTTATTTCTGTTTGTTTTGTGCTGCCATCTTCTATTGTGTCCTTTTGACCAAAGCTGTAGAGTTGCCAACCTCCAAGTAGGGCGTGGAGTTTTGGGATTACAACTAATCCCCAGACTACAGAGATCAGTGTTGGTAGAAAGTGTCCTCAAGTTGCAGCCAATTTAAGGTGACCCCTCATGGGTATTCAAGGCAACAAACAGATTGTCACGACGAGTCAGCCTGCTGAGGCCTCCTCAGAAGGAGGGCACAGTGAAGCAGGTGACAGAGTAAGAGAGGAATTCTGGCTGGCAGAGCAAGCACAAATGGATGAATGTTCCTGTGCCTACAAACAACCAGGAGAGGGGACTCACCTATGTCAAATTTGAACCTCAGCCATAAGCTGTCCAGGAAACATTCTATTTCTCTCAGCTTAACCTACCTTATAAGGCTGTTGTAAGAGCAAGAAAGGGGGGCTGGAGAATCATGTATGTTGTCCTGAACTTTGAGGCGGAATAGTGGGGTAAAAGTGTGGTAGATAGATGTTATTTGCTCTTTCTTCCCTGACATACTTTCCATTTTCAACACAGATGGAGAAAGGAAGAGGGAATTTTGGATAGTACGGTACCTCTAGGAGTGTTTGTGCTTGAAGTATATAAGACACCTGAAAACATAAAAAACTTGGCTTCAGAAAGTATTCATACACTGAACAAAGTAGGTTTCACCAAGCTCTCCATGATAGGAAAACACAGCATCTATTATATCCTGGCTTCATTTGAAAAGGTGAATGGGGCTAGGTATTCATACCAATTTCCTGGGTGTGTGTGTTTAGAAAGGCTATGATATTGCAACTCAATGCCACGTATGTCCACTTTGACTTTGAATTCACTGCCTTCAATAACCCAGACTGAAAATGTTAACATCTACAAGGTGATTAATGTTATCTAAAATACTAATGTATGTGAATAAGAGAAAGAAATGTAGATAATGATACAAAAGCAGAGATAGCATCGCTAGAAATGTTGATACTCTTTGATACTGTGGGCTGTAGTGAGATTATCGCAGTATAAATATATTTGAAATTAGCAATAATAGGTATAGCATCAGAATTATTCCCCTTACTTTTCATAGTACACAATGAATGCATTCAAGGCACACTGGCAGATTTGCTGTGAATCTCTCTCTCTCCTGCACCCTCCAATTATGAGTGTACATAACCCCCTTTTTTTTTTTTAAAGAAAGTGAGCTGGGTTTATGCAATTTCAGAGTGCCAATATCTACTGGCACAGAGAGGTTATGCTAGAAAAAAAGAATATGTGGCATGGAGAAGCAGGGTGCTTATTCATTAAGAAGCAATACCTGTGGCAGGGAGCCTAGGGAACTGCATGTCTATTATTATGCAGTGGAGCATGGAATCTAGCTGTCTAGGACAGATTTTAGTGCCTTAATGGGATTGCTGAGGACTGCAATTTCCCTCTGCTCTTATCTACATAACTAGGTGCAAAGCTGCCCTTAAAACAAAGTTTAGAGTACTGATATATAAAATGAGTTCCATTGCTACCATACTTGCATTTCAGCAGAGCTAATTTTTGAAGGACAATTGCTATAGGGAAGACGATGTGTTGGACATGCATGGTCTCATGAGAAGGCTGCAAACAAACACACAAAACATTTTTTAAAGGCATGGAAAATTGGTGGTCTGAATGTGGAACTACACATCATCCATTGCTCTATGATTATGTTTCCTACTGATTTTTTTTAAGAATGTTGACAAGGGGGCTGAATTAAAGATGAAAGTGGGAGTAATGGAGGAAGATATACCATTTAACTCTTTCCCTTTATACCATTTTCCTGCCAAAAATCACTATCCACTCTTTTAACCTCAATAGAGAAATACTGAATTGTATCCAGTGAACTATCTATCAGTAGTGGGAGTACTGATTTTTCATGCATTCCTGTCCCCACTGTGGTCCCTTTCAACTTCTAGAAAGAGTCTTGTGGTGATGTAGACTGCCTGGATGAAAGCTATGTAACTCAGGGGCTGCAGTGAAAATTGGGGTGGAGGTGAGTTTGCCCCCTTCTCCCAATGCCACAAGTTGAGCTGTGCTGACAGACGAGGGGTTGAACCTTTCTTCTTCTCAGTGTAGCTCCCTGGCACACAGTCGTTCAACTCCAGGAATAATCTTTTCAGAAGTTGAAAAGGACTGCTGTGGGGGAGGGAGGAACACAGGGGGAATTCAGCATTCTGCTGATAGTTGCTGTCTCCAAGCAGAAGCTTGTTTTGGCACATCTGCAAGCTGGATCCACCATAGCATTTCTGTAGGCAGAGCTATTTCTGTCAGCAGAGTGTGACTTTGTTGCCTCTCTCATCCTGAAAGAGCCCAAAATACTAAACCAGGAGGATAAAGAAGCCTTCTGTAGGAACAGCACTCTGGGGAGTATTTAGAGCTAAATCAAGAGAGGGAGGCCGTGAATCATGGGTGGAAATAGTTCCAGGTGTAAAACCACTTAAATGGGTCCAGACCACTATGCCCAAGTATACCATTTTTCTTTTCACTAAAAGAGTGAATCATATAGTTAAGGGGTTCATAGGATAACTATGCACTCACCCTTATTATGATGATCCTGGAGTCTGGGACAGAGAATAGGTTTTGCCCAACCACTGTGTTGGGAATTAGAGTCTGTTGACTCTGTCCTGTCGAACTATGTGAATTACTGAGAACTGAGCTGACTCTATTTTTAGAGCCTGTTCCAGGACAACGGCCAGCGCTGCAGCCCCAGGACCCTTACCTGCCAAGTCAGGGCCATCCGCCAGCATCCCAACTCCAGAGGGCCCCCCATCTCTGTGTGCAAGTCTGAGCCCACCTCCTTTCCCTCTCTCCTCAGGAGGAGCCGGCTCTGACTCAGGAAGGAGGGGAAAGCTGCCACTGCCCAATGCTGTGCAGGGAAGTGGAGAGACAAGCAAGCTCCCCAACACTGCTGCTTCAGCCGCCAGAGCCCTGCCCGCTGCCAAACAGCTGATGGGCGGATGGGTGAGGGTGGGGCAAGGAAGAGGCCCCCAGACAACGTGCGGGTGCACATGGGTCGGCCGAGAGCTGAGGGAAGCTCTTGGCAGAAGGCCCTTTATGGACTCGGGGGGAACCGGGGGAGGAGCCAAGGGAGGTATTTGACTGGCCAGCAGGCTATTTGTTAGTTGTGAGCCAAGGCCAGGGAGGAACAGACACGGGTTGCTGAGGCACCCTGGCATCCACTGAAGGAGAGTCCAGCTCAGACTCCCCCTCGGACTGGTCTGAGGCCGAGGAAGCTCCCTTGGCTCCAGCCCGTGCCTCCAAAGGTGCCACCAGGAGCCAGGCAATGTGTGACAGGCCCTCTATTCTCTAAACTGCATATTCCGACACAGAGCAAGCCAATGAACCAACAAGTCAGAATGTTAGGCTGTGAACAAGCGTTTGAAGAGGGAGGATTTCTAGTGGCTCCCCAAAACAATACTGCTAGCACAATTAAAGTTGAGTGAGACAGAAAGTTTCATCTTGTAAGATATGATTTTTTGAGTTTAATTTATTTATTTAGATATTTATACTCTACTCTTAACCCAAATGAAGATCCAAAGCAGCTTCCAACATCATTCTCCCCTCCTCTATTTTATCCTCACAACAACAACAAAAGTCAATTAAAGAGGAAAATAGATTTGACTTGCAGAGAGCTGCAGCAGACACATCTTAACGCGGCGCCATCTTGCCCATACACTCCTCCCCTCCTCTTCTTTTCCACAACAACAACCTTGTGAGGTAGGACAGGCTGTGACAAGTGGCTGATCCAAGTTTACCCAGTCATCTTCTGTGGCTGAGTGGGGAATTCAAACTTTGGTGTCCCAGAATCTACTTCAATACTCTAACTACTATGCCAGCTCATTGGACAGAAATCTAGATGCCTGCATATTATTGGATGACTTACCTTTACGGGTCTTTTAAAAGTTGCAGAAATGGCACCAAGAAAAGTACTGCTAGAATGTGCAAGCACTCGCTTTGCAGTAAACATAACCCTGAATGAACATTTCATAAGGGGCTGTCTGAGCCCAGCTGAAAGGCCATTTGTGAAATGACACCGAGAGGAAGACCTCTTGGGAGGAAGACAGATCAAAGACTCACAAAAGTACAATTCTGGGAATCTGGGGAGGCAATGAAGAAGAGAAATGATAGCAGTCTAGACTGAAGGCTCTGTGTCTGACAGAAAGGTTGGCTAAAGCTTATTTGGAAACAGGGATAGTGCAGGAGATATAATGGTCTTCTGAGAATGGAGAATACTATTTCTTCTCTGTAATGACAGGTTTGTGTTTAGTGTCATGATGGGATGAAATCTTAGAGGATTTCCACTTCCACACAGTATACACCATTGCTGCAAACATTACTCACCCTGTCCCACAGGATTTAATCCTTTTTTCTTTTTTTTTTTGCTACCCCAAAAAAAACAGAAATAGATTAGAATATTAAAGAGACAAGAACTGCTTCTGGTGTTTCTCATCATTCTTCAGAAAGAAGCCTGCAGAAGAGTGCAGTATAACTCAAAAGCTTTTGGGATGCATACAGAACAGTTTGGATCTGAATAAAATAAATTATTGATGTTTGTTCTAAGGAAAAGGCAAATATGGTTGTCCAAATGGAGTTTTAAGTAATACGAGGCATTTTCTCAAGTTGGAGGAGCAGATAGGCATCATTCAGAGCATGCAAAAAGATGTGACTTGCAGTACAATCCTAAATTGTGTGTGTGTGTGTGTGTAAAGTGCCGTCAAGTCACAGCCGACTTATGGCGACCCCCTTTTTGGGGTTTTCATGGCAAGAGACTAACAGAGGTGGTTTGCCAATGCCTTTCTCTGCACAGCAACACTGGTATTCCTTAGTGGTCTCCCATCCAAATACTAACCAGGGCTGACCCTGCTTAGCTTCTGAGATCTGACAAGATCAGGCTAGCCTGGGCCATCCAGGTCAGGGCTACAATCCTAAATTAGAGTTGTGCAAAAAAAGATTTTTTGTTAAATTTCAGGTTCGGGTTTATTGGGCCTGATTTTTTTGGTAAACCCAGAATAAGTTGAATACCCATACTAGTAAATATCGGCATTCAGCTTTATTTCCAGGTTTACCAAAAAATTCAGGTCCATTATAGTCTATTGGGTTTTTCTGAAGCTCCTGTGGGGGCAGTTTTGGAGGTAGAGTCACCAAATTTGCAGTGTGGCTGCAAGGGAATCTTCTTAGATGGTCACTGAAATTTGTGAACTTTGGGGCAGGGGGTCCAATGTTATGGGCCCCCAAAGGGGTTGACCTCATCCTCCAGGCATTTGCGAGCTGAGCTGTCATTCAGTTTTCAGGTTCAGAAGTTCAGTGTTACCGAGGACTGGCAGAGAGCTGATTGGCAGGCTGGTGCCTCAAAGGCTGGGGGCTCCATTTGTATCTGGGGAGCATAGCATGATGTCCATGCAAATTAACTTTAAAACTGAGGGAAAGGGCTTAAATGCAGGAAAAATCAGGCGTGGAAAACATTTCTTTTGGTGGCAAATGACATCCTGTGAACAGTCCTTTATTGTTGTCATCAAAAATCTGATTTCAAGAGATGGTCACAGTACGGGAAAACATAGCCTCTACTCAGGGCGACCTTCAGTTTCAGAGCAGGTTTTTTTTGGGGGGGGGGTGACATTGGAGCTAGCTGAAGTTATGACCAAGGCAGCTCTTGTGAAGGAGATTACTCATCCACGTGGGTGAAAAGTCTTCTTCAAAAGGCCAATGAGTAGCTGTAGAAGTGGTCGTTTTTTAGTTGAAGGGTATATCCCTCTGGATGGGACTGGTGAGCCCTGTCTTTTAAACAACACATGCTTTATCTAAATTAACCCACTGAATGGTGATGGACAGATAGTTGTGTGGTTGGATGGTTGGTCTGACCAAGTTAGCTCTGATTACATGATCTCTACCTCAAAACCGGGGGGGGGGGGATAGAAAAGTTGGAGAAAGCACAGAGCTGTGCATCTGAGCAAAGGCAAATAGCCAAACCCGAAAAAGCCGAATAATGATTAAGCTTTCTTAGGAATTGCCTATTTGGCTTCGGGCAGATCCCCAGGTTTTGGTGTTCGGTAAACCCAAAAATTACCGAAACGGCTAATTTTGGGTTTATTTTTGGTTCGGTTATATCAATATTCACAACCTTATCCTAAATAGAATTACACATTTCTATGTCCATTGAAGTCAATGGGTTTATAAGGGTGTAACTCTGTTTAGGATTGCAGTGTCAGCCTAAGGACTTACTTGGCAACATGCTGGGTGATCTGTGATCAAATCTTACTAAGATTTTTTAGATCAAATAGCAGCTGCTCAGGACCCTTGTTTGAATAGTGCTAAGGCATAACCCTAAATACATGTGCTACAACCCAGTTTTGCCATTTGAAACCCCTACCACCACCCCTCCACGCATATATTTGTTTGGGGGAAGAAAAAGACAGGCAAAGAAAGTGTGCTTGTCTTTTCCCCCTCCAGGGCTAATGGAGTGATTTTTTACTTTTGCTTTTATTATGGATCTGATTTTAAGGGGTCTTAGAACTATAAAGAGATGGGGGTGGCTTACTACTGGTACTATCTGTCTGTCTTTCTATTTGTCTATCCTGGTATAAGCCCATGCAACAACTTTGATCAGCACAGTAATACTTTCTATTTGTTCTGATCCTTGTAAGAGTACATACATTCTGCGGTTGAACTCTTGTGTGTGTGTGTGTGGGGGGGAGTTAGTGGCTGCCACGGTGTTGTGGTACATCCACATTAATAGATACTTAGGTGAAATTTTCTTTATTAATTTGCAAACTAGCATATATTTCCCTTTCAATCCAAGGCAGCTTGCAAACATAGTCTTCTTGACCAAAAACAAAGCTATTATCACATTTAAAAAAATCATACAACACAGACTGATAACAAAACAGGCACAAACAAACTAGCCCATGTCATTTGGAATCCCTCCCTCAAATGGGAAAACTTGAATGAGAAGTTTGGAAGTATCCTCATTAATACTTTTTAAATAGCAGTTTCTTTATAAATGCTAGAATTTGCAGGCATTTGAAAAGTGATGTACCTTGTCTGATCTCAAACCCTCTGTCATTTTAAAGAGGTTTTTTTTTCTGTTGTGAAGCCTATTCTGATTTGTCAGTTTTTACCTACCTTGCTGTTCAGACAGTCTCTTGGCATTCTATAGTGCTCCTGCACATACTAATTCATAGCTTTGTGATGCAAGAAGCTATGCATAAACATATGTTAAGTAATGGAAGCAATGAGTTGAAATGCTTGGCATCAACTGACATGGACTCAAAAGGCTTTCTCTGAGGAAGTTTAGCCAGGAATCTTGCTAATCCTGAAAAGAATGAATGTGTTCATTTTTAATGCATTTTTATGAGCACATTTGCAATGTTCGGAGGAAATCATAGACATATTTCTGAAGAGGCATTATGTGACCCATCACTAAGCTTCTTTTCTTTTGACAAACCAAAAAAATAACCATAATTATTCTCTTGGTCTGTAGCTTTTAAGAAGTAAGCTGTCATGGGTTAAAAATTCAAGTTAATCTTTGGCTCCATCCACACTGGCACTGTTTTTGCACTATAGCATTCATTTGCAGCTGGATTGGGTTGTCCACACAGGATAACCCAGTGGTGAATGATTGTAATGCACTACAATAGCACAACAGCCAAACATGTGTAGATGGAACCTAAGTTATTTATATTTTATTAAATAACTTGTTCACACATCACTCAGCCCTTGTTGTCGCCTGGAAGACTGTGTGAACCACCTTCATGGGAAAATACTGAATCTAGATCAGGGGATATAATCTGATCTTTGCAGTAGTTGTAATAAATTTGCAATAAAGGCCAGTCATTTCAGGTTAAGTCAGTGTATAACAGACATATAGGTGGGAACTGTCCCACAAATACCCAGCTGCCTTGGTGGTTTAAACATCGACAAGATGGTACTTCTGTCAACCAAAATAAATCCTTTACAGTTTGTCGCTACCCTGTGTTGAAGAGTTTGTATGGCAGAAAGCAAGAAAGGAGCCAGAAGAAACACAATTTACAGTGCTACCATAAGCAGTTTTACTTAGAATCCTACTCAGGGTTACTCAGTGGGGTTTACTCCCAGGAAAGTGTTTTTAAGATTATATGGTTAGTGTTGTGTGAACTTCCACTGAGTCAATTTGGCAGTAGCCTCAGAAAACTACATTCCAAATAAATACATACATTATAAAGTAACTTTTTAGAACAGCATCAGGGTCCATATGCTGCCCTTAATCATTCCACAGGCCTCTGAATTATCCTCTGTTCCCATTTTCTTCCCACATAACTGTCAGTAGCAGCAGCAAAAAAAAGTCTTGGGGCAGGCTTCATTGCAAGGCTTCTGTCCTGGTGCCGTCAATGCTGCAACAACAGCATCCAGTAATTGAGTCCTCAGTAACTGAGTCTTTAGGGCAGACTGTGGAAACTGTATGTCCCATGCACCAAATACAATGGTATCTCTGAGGAGCTGGACAATTTCATATGTCAGTGGGATGCTATCAACCTTTGGCCATATCACAAAAGCCAATCCTGTTTACTCTCCTGGGCAATTGATCTCTGTAGAGTGCAGTCCTGAAAGGGGGGGTAGATCTGCAGTGGCCAGGAGCAGTGGAGCCGCATTTTTTAAAATTAAAAAAGAAAAAAAGGGGGGAAATGTTCCATTGAAAATAGCGAGGCTGCACCAAGGAAAAAGGTGGAGCAGCCCCGCTGCTGCTCAAGGGGGTGTTCCTGGGGCAAAAGGGCTGTGAAAGCTGCCTAAAAGCAGCTCCACCTCCAGGAACACCCTGGGAATGCCCTCTCATGCTGGAAAGCCCAGCATTGCTGTGCTGGAGTCAGGGATTGGCAGCGCCCAACACTGGCATGTTTCCTCCCATGCCAGCATAGACACCACCTTATTCCATGATAAGGTTGCACCTATGCCAGTGCAAGGTCACACCAGCTCCAAAGGAGTTTCAGGCCCCCCCCCTTCAGGAATGGGCTGCTCATCTGGATATCAGTTGTAATTCCAGGAGATCTTCAGACCCCACATACAGGTTGGCAAGTCTACCTGCTGGGATCATACCAAGCTAGTTGCTTGGCATTAGTACTGTCTTGTCAGCCACTTCCTCCTCATCCCATTAGGAATTAGAGCCAGCGTGGTGTAGTGGTTAAGAGAAGTGGTTTGGAGCGGTGGAGTCTGATCTGGAGAACCGGGTTTGATTCCCCACTCCTCCACATGAGTGGCGGAGACTAATCTGGTGAACTGGATTTGTTTCCCCACTCCTACACACGAAGCCAGCTGGGTGACCTTGGACAAATCATGCTCTCTCAGCCTCACCCACCTCACAGGGTGTCTGTTGTGGGAGGGGAAGGGAAGGCGATTGTAAGCCGGTTTGATTCTGCCTTAAGTGGTAGAGAAAGTCGGCATAAAAAACCAACTCTTCTTCTTCTTCTTATGACCTGCAGAGCAGATTCAGACTTCTTATCCAAGTGGATCAATTGATTAGTAGGAAATCCCAGGTGAGTTCACATGTTTAAAGTGGTTGATCATCTGCACAGGAAACTTGATTATCAGTCTCCTGTATATCCAAATCTCCAATTCAGTTTCGTGTAAGAGCCCACAGTTAACCAGATGTATTCTTGGCTGTGTTACTGTATGCAAATGCAGGCTGGTAAATGTTTGTAATACCTCCCATTTGAATAAATGAAAGTGCTTTGCGTAGGATAAAAAATGTACTGTTTGGTGTGCACCCCTACTAATTAAGCCATGAAGAATAATCTGCATAATATGCTACTAATGTCCTTGCTGGCCTATTTCAATGATGTCTTACTTAAGATGTAAATGATATGCAGTAAAGATCAGAATGCAGTGGAAAAGGACATTAATATCTGCACAATTTGTAGTATGTCTAAAGGATAATGAACTTATTGCTCACTACCTATCACCAATCTTTAATGCAGTATTACCAAAAAAAAAAAAAAACAGAAGCAGGGTGGATACCATATTTAGGCTTGTTGATTAGGTTGTGCTAATTTTTTGAAGCTGGAAAGTTCCAGGCAATGGGAGAGAATATTACAAACTCTGTACTAAAGGACATTCAGAAGATCAAATTGAATATGGTCTTCAAGTCATTCTTTTTTGCCCCTGATAATGTTGGGATCCTTCTAGCTACCTTTGAGTCCCTAAGCTGTAAAGACAAAAAGTTAGTGACAACATATATATATCATATCCAATCTGATGGACTGAGAGACAGGTGTCACTCTTACCTAGGCTTGTTTAGGTTATGCAAGATTGCATCAAACAAAAGTACTGGAGTAAAAATACATCTCTAGCATGGTGCATCAGGAGCCTGTCTATTGAACCCCCCTCACCAATCCTTACAGTAAACAATTACTTGTCTCTAGGAACAAAATGTTAAGTAATTAAGGTGAATATGTAATAATTTCTCAAATGTGGGTTTTGATGAGGAACTGTAGAATGCTGTTTGGCTGTCCCTCATTTTCCAAAATTAGGAAGATGCTTTAGCAGCCATGGCACAAACTCTTGTATAAGTTTGAAAAATAGCAATAGGCAGGGAAAGTAATATTATAGAGGTGTTACTAAACAAAACATGACTGCAGCATTAACATTCTGATGACAGGGAAGAGAAACACGCAAAAAGAGTACAAAACATAGGTTGCTTGCATAGGTTGATGGTATGCATCTCTTTAAGGGTAGAACTTACATTTTATGAAGTTAGCATGGGGATCCCAACCTTGCACTTGACTCATGAGGCTATCATGAGAAGTTGAGATATTTTCTGGGGAGAAGTGGCAGGTAGGACAATGGCGCTCAAACCTTTTCGAGGTCCATTCAATGTGCCCTGCAAATACTATTCCAGGAGGTTTTTAGGTTTTGTTTGTGTCCCCAGCCAGACTCCTAGAAGAAGCTTGGCTGCAGGGAAGAAGAACCTGGAGGGCATTAACAGGGAGAACCCTGAACACAGGAAGAATTGAGCACCTCTCCTGTGCATGTTCTCTCCCCCTCCCTGCCATATTAATTGGCAGAACACATGTTTGCTGGGGGAGAATGTCTTTCTTGCTAGGGCAATTCTATTTGAAATGATGGCCATTGTCATGATCAGTACAGCAGAGAGGGCACAGGAGAAAGCTTACCCTTGTGACACTCAGCTTCTCCCAGCCTGTAGCAAGGTCTTTCTTTGCTTTAATGTGGAGGATTTGGCTTTCAGCACACCAATGCAACCACCCTAAATGTAGATTAGCAGTATCCTGCTAATCTAAAGAAAAATGATCTTGATGCTGGTGGTACACTACACCAGTGTGCACAAGGGATGGAGAGTTGATATCCCAAGCTTTTTCCTGTGAACAACATATGCCAACTATTGAGGACATTGTCAAATTTATATACATCTGTAACAGAAGCCACAGTGCACCAAACACGTTGTGAAGTCTAGTAGACATTTGATATATGTTACATACTGTACAATTCTAAGCAGACTTATACCCTTCTATGTCTGTTGAAATCAGTCCATTTATGGGGTATGATCTTCCCTGGAAGGCATTATCAATCTGTCCCTGACTTCAGGGGTCTTCCCGGTAATGTTGAAGGAGGCAGTGGTGAAGCCGCTCTTGAAGAAACCATCATTGGATCCTCTTGACCCAGCCATCTACTGCTCAGTATTGAGTTTGTCATTCCTGGGTAAGGTAGTTGAAAGAACTGTGGCGGAGCAGTTGCAGGCTTTCCTGTAGGACACATTGGCTATGGATCCTCTATTGGGGAGGGGCCATGGCTCAGTGGGAGAGCATCTGCTTGGCATGCAGAAGGTGCCAGGTTCAATACCCGGCATCTCCAGTTAAAGGGACTAGGCAAATAGGTGATGTGAAAAACCTCTGCCTGAGACCCTGGAGAGCCACTGTCGGTCTGAGTAGACAATACTGACTTTGATGGACCAAGGGTCTGATTCAGTATAAGGCAGCTTCATGTGTTCATGTGATCCATTTCAATCCAACTTCTGACCTGTAGGGTCTGATTTTAAGGGGTTGCCAACCTCCAGGTACTAGCTGGAGATCTTGTGCTATTAAAACTGATCTCCAGCTGATAGAGATCAGTTCACCTGGAGAAAATGGCTGCTTTGGCAATTGGACTCTATGGCATTGAAGGCCATCCCCTCCCCAAACCCCACCCTCCTCAGGCTCTGCCCCCAAAATCTCCAGGTATTTCCCAACCCAGAGCTGGCAATCCTATTCCCCAGCCTGGTGGAATTCTCTTTCAAGTGAGACAAAGGCCCTGCGGGATCTCAAATAATTCTGCAGGGCCTGCAAATAGGGTTGCCAACTGCCCGGTTGTGGCGGGCAATTGCCCCCCAATCAACTGAGCTGCCCGGGGGCCAGCTGATGGCCAGCGTGAAGAGCAGAAAGGGGGGGAACAATCCCCTGTGTGCTCCTGAGAAGGCTGCAGCCTCCTGTTCTATGATGCAAGCTCAATTGGGCTTGTAACGTGGGGAGGGAGGCTGGAGCCTGCCTCTCCGTCCCAGCCCTGCTGTGCATGCGCTTGGAGCATGCGCACAGAGGGCTGGGAATGTTCCAGCCCCCCCCCCTATGCTACAAGCCCAATCGGGCTTGTAACGTGGAGAGGGAGGCTGGAGTCTGCCTCCCCGTCCCAGCCCTGCTGTGCGCGTGCTTGAAGCTGTGCGCGTGCTTAAAGCGCGCGCACAGCAGGGCTTGGAAGGCTCCAGCCTCCCCCCAGACCCTGCCTTCCTCAGGCCCCACCCCAAAATTTCCCGCTGGTGATGAAGAGGAACCTGGCAACCCTACCTGCAAAAGAGAGATATTCTGCAAGGCCCTTAGTTGAGAACAGCAACAGTTCCATCCAATCTGGCCTCCCTTCTCCTTCTCCTTTATTCGATCTTTTAAAATTATATGAGGGGTCCTGGTTGCGCTGCTGGGCTGATGACAGCCCAGGGCTCTAATGATGCACCAATAGTTAAATTGAACTGGTCAAACTTGTAATTATTTTAATGATTTTGGATAGCTATATTGTATGTTTTATTGTATTATGTTATAGATAGTGTTGTGATCCATCCTGAGCCCAGCTTTGGTTGATTTGGTGCCATCTGAATTTAAATGTATTCTATTATTTTAATTTTTAATTTAAATTGTATCTTAAATTTTGTACTATTATATATGATATTAGCTGCCCTGAGCCCTGTTCAGCCGGGGGAGAGAGGGCTACTACTACTACTACTACTATTATTTCTCTGTAACATTGTAATCCTATGAAGAGTTACTCTAGTCTAAGTCAATTAATTTCAGTGGCCTTAAACTGGAGTAACTCTGCATAGGATTCCATTGTCAGTGAACTAAAATGTCATTCATTATGTTTTCCTCATTTTAAAATTGCAACTTTATTCCACCCTTCCTCTTGAAATCCTCAAAGTAGTCTTCTTAAACTAAGAACCATTTACTAGGCCAAGGCTGCTCATTGTGTATAGGTATCTAAGTGTAGGGATCTGCACCCAGGTCTTCTTAGACACACTCTGACGCCTAGTCCTAGTCAACAAGTCTGGCTCTTGTACTGAACTAGCAGGAAAGAGGAAGTGCTAATGATGCCATTTAAAAGAAGGACTGGTAAGTTTAAATTGATTTTTTTTAAAAATCATTTAACCTTTGAAACTCTCTTAAACCTAATATTGACTTCCATCCATTAATTCCTTTGCCTAAGTCCTTAGTGCTAATATGTCAGATAGTTTGATGAAAGGAGTAAAAGGTCACTTACATTGCTTTCTAGTTGTATGTTTCCATTAAGATTTTGTCATGTTTTAAAACCCAGTTCTGTGTACTTAGATTTTGTTTTTGGTGAACTGATGGGAATCTTCTTATGCATCTTGGTGCCACAGTACATTAGAAAGTATTGGAAGGTCTGCAAGACCGAGTATTATTGAGCTACACTAGATTCTGGATACTAAAGGTGAATCAAAGTATAATGGCAGATTTGTTTAGTACAAGTGGTTGCTATCTAGGGCATTTTTATAAGTTACACATCCAGCATCCTTAGAGCATTTTCATCAGCTGCCCCAAAGGGTGTAATTTTAGCTTTACTTGCCCTGTTGCCTCTGATAAAACCTGTGTTATTCTCTTTTAGTTTACCCTTCCATAATAGGATGTACATAGAGTTTTTCTTTGGATTTCACTGTGACCTCTGGCAGATAAATAATAAAGCCTTGCAATCTACATTGTTAGATAAGTCTGCTCAAGATGGTTTGCATGTTGGTGGATTAGTTCATAGTTGCTTCTCAAATTCAACAGGTGTCATGTAGAGTGAGGATAATCCTGTATTAAACTGTCTGAGTTGTGTATGATATTTCAGAAGGACTAACAAATGCTATCACTAGGTCTTCTTTGCATAACAATGACCATTAACTTCCAAACCAGAGCAGGGACCCACATGATTCCCATTTACAAAGAAAAAAATACTTGGTTACTTTGAACATGGATTCCCAGATTCTCATCTAGTTAGGCCCTGTCTATCCCTGTATTATCCAGAGTATTATCCAGAGTATTATCCAGTGGTGCTTCTAATGGATCAACTTGCACATAGCTGCTGATTGTTTCTCCCCTTTGTTTCTGATAACCCAGAATCAAAATACCTAGAAGTGTATTGGCTAGGACATCTCAGTGTCCCCGGTCTATTTTTCTCTTTCCTAGACCTATCAGTACCATAGTGCCAATTTTATAGCTTACTTTTGCTGTAGATACACCGAGTGCTGCACCCTAAATTTTGCCTCTCTGCTGAGGGGGTAAATAAAACCCAAGATTTCAAAACTAGACTCTATTAACATTTTTGGCTATGTAAGTAAGTATTTATTACAGTCCTAGACCATTAACTTTCTTGACTCTGGATTCCTCTGTAATTGAGTCACATGTGCATGCTTGTAACATCAACAAGTAAATCATACTAGAACAATGCTTTGCTTTGGCTTTTCTAACTGTAATTATATTTGAGTGCATGTTAATTAACGTTACATATTGGATTACAATCTCAGGCATTTTGTAGCTATCTCATCTCTGAGTCTGAATATAAATTGTATGGGAAAGGATCATCCTTGTTAATAGTGTTCTTTTTAGAAACTGGGTATTTTCCCCTACTTTAAGATACTAATGGCACAACCTAGTTCTTGTGCCTTAACCACCCGGCCCCAAGGTTTGCCAAGCACTAAGGGGTCTGATTGTATTTAAAACCGTTTTCCCTTGTTCAGAAGTCACAGAATAATCTGCCCTATGAGTTCTTGTTTTTTTTGGGGGGGGGAGCAGTAACACAAATTAACAAGTCTGGGGTGTGAATCCTCACAGCCCAGCAGGGTAGTGCTACCACCAGCTCTTTTCTCTATCAAACACAGTTAGAAGCCAAAGAGCAAACCTCTAGAAAGAGTTTTCATATTAATTAATTTTTTTATATTGTAAGAGAAAAATATTATCTTCTTCTTAAAACAAGAGCATATTCTGGCATGTCCAACCACCATAACACAAAAATTTGCTATCTTCAATCTAATATCCAAACTTCCAGAACATTTATATCAGAGAACATGAACAGATGCCAAACCATTTTCACCCTCAGCACTAATTCTGACTCATACCATGATCTCTCCAAATTAGATAATTAAAGAATAAAAAGTACACTTCTTCAGTCAGCACTGAGCAGATTTACAAGCACAGATGCCTCTTAGACTGATAGAAGAGTCTCTGTGGTTCTATAAAAATGAATACATAAACATATTTCAGCTAAGAAATATAATTAGAATTTAACAGTAGCAATAATTTAATTAAAGCAAGAAAATGATATCAATTAGAAAAGCCAGTTTGAAGAATAAACTTGGAAGAACTTTTCCTTTCCCTAGATTTAACAGCCACTGGCTATCCATCAACCACTTTACACTTTAAAAGGGGGAAATGAAATTTAACTTTTCCTTGACACTATAAAGAGTAAGGTTGCCACATCTCTCACTCAATTGACCTATCGACAGCAGATAAAGCACTATCCGCTTCTCAGAAAGTGTCTTTAGCTGTTTTATCCAGGGGATGATATATTTATTTCATGCAATGTTATTTGGTGGACATGCTAAGGCAATGTGGGCTAGGGAGTCTATTAGATCTAGACAAAATGGGCATTTTTGTTCTTCTGCAGTAATTTTATTGTATTGCCCTTGTGTCTCAGCTGAGTCTAGGGCATTACATCTCGCCAATAAGAAAGCTCATCTGAACGTATGAATTTCTAACCAGCGGAAATAACAAGATGAACGTTCTGTTCAAGGGTATCTGGAAGAAGTGAGGTGAACATTTACGATTCGCATCCTTAAACACCAAGGACTAATCCTCATTTAAGATCTTATTTTTTACTTTTTATAGCTTGCTTTCTAAGTACTATTCCTTGCAGCTTTCAGTTGCTCTATTGGAAGGGAAAATCTTTTGTCTAACCTACCAGTTCAGGTGGACACAGAGACATCTGAGATTAACAACTGAAACATGTCAAGAGCTGTTGATGGCTCAAAGAGGGAGTACCAAAATTTAATGAGAGATTGATATACAATAGATGAAAAGTTTGGAAACCCCAGTTCTAACCATATAGTAGAAGAGGTGATACATCGCAGAATACCCAACAAGCTTCTAAAAAAATTAACTTGAAGACTATCGAGGTGTTCTGTATGCCCAGTGTACCAAACTGGAGCAGCATATCTAACAATGGAATGCATTGTTGCTCTATATAGGGTTATAAGGTACAAATTGCCCTCCTTTGCAAAAGTAGAGTTTTTTAAGTAAGATAAATGAGGAATTTAACTTTTGCATTAACATCTGGATATGCAAGTCCCAGGAAAGAATTTTTGCAATTAGTTCACAGTAAATATTTTCTATCTATTTTTCTTCCATTCATATTTTCTGTGCATTAAATCAGTAATGTTTTGTAACCTAACCTTGAGGAATAATAAATTCAAATTTTGTTAGTTGGCCTATATAAAAATGCTAAAGTTGGTAAACATTTATGAAATATATATAAACTCAATCACTCATTCGGGTTACAAATAGAAAGTATCAGTGCTGAGATCTGCTTTTCATTGTAACTTTTTTTCTTTTTCTCTCTCTCTTTCGAATCACCACACCTATGCCATTAAAGTATTCCTCTCATATCTGTAACTGTAAAATATACAAGAATATGTACCAAATGTTAAGCCCTAGATCAATAATGATTCAACTGTAGTTATGTTTTGTGGTTTGGGTTTTTTTTGGTGGTGGCTGGTGATGTTGTATTGATGTTGTTATTTTGTGTTTTTGGGGGGGACTGTATTTTGTTAATAAAAAAAATAAAAATTAAAAAGAAAACAGCATAAACCACATGTATGACATAATAGAGGGTTACTGAGTACTCCTTCCAGACTTAAAGAACCCTTAGACTAGGAAATGGGTGATTTCTAATGGCAGCTAGAAATATATCAATGATGGCAGAGAGTTATACTTAACAAGTCCTGCATACGCTCAGCCACCAAATACTACTCCATACACTTTTTTTCCACTTCTTTTTCAATAAGTTCAAACTTCTTCTTCAGTGAACTTGAAGAGAAAGAGTTCCAAATCTGGAGACAAATTATTAAGAACTGGCTATGTGTACACTGTTGATGCACAGAGGGCACTATCACGAGAACACAATGGAATAGGAAGCAGTTCAAAGGTATGCAGGGTTCAAGGCATTATGAATAAAACACAGGACTGAACACAACAGATATCCAGCGAAGGAAAGTTTCCTATTCTTTATCATAGCTGCAAAAGCATTGTGGATGAAATCTTGCACTGTCAAGAGGTTTTTTTTCTCTTGTCTATCAAGGTGGCTTTCTACATAGGGTTGCCAGCCCTTCACTGGAAACAGGTGAGAGGTTGGGGTGGCAGAGACTGTTGAAAATCATGTCACATGTTGCTGCAATGGAACTTCCAGGCATCACTTCTGGGTGAGCCTGTGATGATTTATGAATTTCCCTGGCCTCTACGTAAAAACTATAGAGGGTAGGGAAATTTCTACAGCATCATATGATACAGTGGCATCACTTGCACTACAGATACTCTCCAAAAGAAAAGTTCTTCTAATATATATGAGACTACTCCAATAAAAATAGTGTATGGACTTCAGTCTGACACTAAACACATTTTAAATGAAATCTTCTCCCAAACTTTTCAAAATACCTTTTAATGGAAAATATTTTATTTATCTCCTGCACAACCCAGATAATTCAAATTAAAAGTGCAAAATCACCCATGACTGGCGCTCCAGCACCACTTTTTCTTCTGTAAACTTTTGGCATATACTTCAGCACAACAGACATAACAAACACATGCTGGGGAGGGGCATTGGTAGAGCATCTGCTTGGCGTGCAGAAGGTCCCAGATTTATTCCCTGGCTATCTCCAGTAGAAAGGACCAGGCAGTAGGTGATGTGAAAGACCTCTGCTTGAAACCCTGGAGAGTCACTCTCAGCCTGAGTAGCCGATACTGACCTTGGTAGACCAATGATCTGATTCAGTATAAGGCAGTTTCCGGTGTTCATGTGGATCAAAAGGAAAATAGAAATCTGCCATAGCTCACTGTGCCACTGAAAAACACCTGAAACATGTAAGAGTATAGTATGATTAGATCAAGGCATCTAATGACTACTAAGACACATCTTGTAATATCAGAAAGTGAATCTGCTTCCACTGATTTCAATTTCTCCAAGCTGGATTCTCTCTTGATGCCCCCGCCCCTATTAGCAGGGATATATTAAGTGGATGCAGATTATCTACTTATGAAATTATGGCTCCTAAACAGATAATGCGTGACTATTAAATTATCTTACTCCTTTGCATGTTGGCAGACTGTCCAAATAATTTCTGGATAGTCCAGTTGTCAAAAAGGAAGCCACATATGCATCTTCTCTTTCTGTTTAAAAAATTGGTCCCATGAGTTCAAATCATTTCATTTAACTTACAGTTAGAGGGTGAGCAAATGCATCCTGAATTAACTCTTTCTTGAAGCTTGTAAGTTTGTCAAACTTTTCACAACATTCATTATGCTTTAATGATGTGTCATATTTTGAAGCATGTGAGATGATAACATACATTAAATCAAGAAGTATGTGAAGTCATATTGAGGCAATGCCAGCATTTTCAATGGCATGCTAAAATGTGTAGAATTCAGTATTATAAGATGTGTTCAATTTCATTTTGTAGAATTTTATCAAACTTGGGACTTATTGGAGAGTTGGGCCTCACCAAGAAGAAAGTCACAGGGTGAGGGATGCACAGGGTATTTCAACTTGTGAGGAAAAAGGCAACCAGGGATAAGAAGAATCTAGACAGGGGGTCAAGGAGGAAACAGTGGGAACCATCCCAACCCAAAAGGGGCAGTGATCTGGTCTGATCGCACAGGGGCCAATACCAGGCTGGTTTCAGGATCACTGAGCTTCTAGCAACATACACATATTCTGAGAGTGGTCATCATTTTCTACAGGAGCAATCTGAAGCAGCTGTATTCAGAAATCCAATGTTATTAAAAGGCTTACTCGTAGAAAAGTGTTCTTAGGACTGCAGCCTACGTCACTTTAAGTCTTTAAACTGATATCAAAATCAACCTTAGGTAGAGAGCATTCTGATAATCTATGCATGGAATAAGGATCTAATATAAGAACCTGAAAGAAAGAATGTTAATCTTCAGTGGAGTAAGGCTGCCATAGTTTTTTTCAGATTAGTTATCAGATCCTTCTTTAATGCATGAAAAGAACATGTGGCCATTAATACAACCTGGGGTTTCAAATATTGCAGTGAACATCTATAAGCATGAAAGGTTCCATTTCCAAGATAGAAAAAGCTACCATCTCTAATGAAGGCAATTTACATTCTCAATGCATATAAGCAATTATTTTTCTAGATATGTTTGAATTCCAGTGGATTCAGCAATTGTGGCCAGATGTTTTCAGTTTAAGAGTTCATGAAAACCAACACAGCATATTACACGACATTTTGCTAACATAACCCTATCCTAAACACTTCCTCAGGTATAAAAAGGGTCTTATTTTATTTATTTTTATTTCTATCCTGACCTCTCCCCCATTGCTCTACAAAGGGCTACCCTACAGATTGCTTCTTCTTCTTCTTCTTCTTCTTCTTCTTCTTCTTCTTCTTCTTCTTCTTCTTCTTCTTCTACTTCTACTTCTACTTCTACTTCTACTTGTCCAGAATGCAGCTGTGCGCGTCCTAATGGAAAACGTCATGAATGGCACATATTCAACCTGTGCTCCACCAGCTACACTGGCTCTTGATTGAATTGTGGATCAAATTCAAGGTTTTGGTTCTAACCTTTAAAGCCCTGAACGGTCTAGGACCGTTCTTCAGGACCACCATTCTTCAGGACCACCTCTCCCTATATACCCCCCAGAGAGCCCTATGATTGACTAACAGTAACCTATTGGAGATCCTTGGACCCAAGAGAATCTGGCTGTCCTCAACCAAGGCCAGGGTCTTTTCAGCCTTGGCCCCAGCCTGGTGGAACTCTCTGTCAAATGAGGCCCACGCCCTGTGGGACCTAGCTGAGTTCCACAGGGCTGTAAAACAGAGATGTTCCTCCAGGTTCATGGTTGAGGGCAGAAATGGTACCATTTGGCAACTGGCTCCTCCCCCTTCCCTTCTTCCCATTTTTCCCTCCAGTTTCCCCTCTCTTCCTTCCTTCCCCTATTCCTCTTCCCTCACATTCCCTCAAGTTAATTTTGTACTTTAATTTATTAGTGGTTGTCCACTCATTCGCCCCTGATGTACTGGTGTTAAATCGGGCAACAGCCACCTATAAACAGCTCTCCCTGCAGGGAATTATATTGGTGCCATGGAAATTAGATGACAAATTCAGTGTATTTAAATTTTTAATATGTTGTATGTAAACCACCCTAAGCCTAGTTTGTCGGGAGAGAGCGGGATATCAATAAAAGGTTGTTGTTGTTGTTGTGAGGTTCGGGGCGGCTAGCAGCTAACAACATATAACTTAGAATTGGGCCATGGGAAACTTAGATAATTGGAACATTCAAAATGGTTCACTGCCACTTAATCAGAAAATACTTACTTGGTTAAAGAAATGAGTTTCCCTACATTTCCTGTTTGATAGACTAAACACTGATGATTGCCTCTGGCACAAAATCAACTACCATGCTTTTGTTTGTTTTTAATCCCCATGTAAATCATTTAATTTATTTGTTAGAGTCACTAATACCCCACTCTCACTGTCAGATCAATATTTGGCAGTATTTGGTGTCTAAATACATAAGCTTTTAATGCAAAAATGACAGGTTTGTTCCCTGCTAAACCCCCCAAAGGCCAATGAATGTGCCTTATGATCAGTCCCTTGTGATGAGAGATGTGTGAGGTGGAGCTGATGATCCTGCAGGACAGGTGCTTTTCTCATTTTCGTTTCAAGCACAGATGCATCTCCCTTCCACACTGGCATTTCTTACCTATTGGCAGCAGTGACGAGCTTTCAGTTTACTTTGTAATTAGATTATAGGAGTTGACGTGATAGGGAAGAAAGTATCTCCTCAGATCAGAGAGCATTTCCTTTCATAAAGCAGATGTTGGAATGCTGGAAAATTTGTAGTTCAGCACAAGGGACTGCTGTATTCTCAGAGAAGCTATTGCTTCTCTAGTATGCCTCAGAGTTATTGCCAATTCATTTTCCTCGGTGTTCCATTAGCATCCAAATATAAGCTTCACTGTGCTAGTCTCTTACAGGATCTGCATGTTATGTGCAGCCAACAATTAAAACTCAGTCCAGCTACATAATGAAGGAATATGTAATGGCTTCTCTCAATTAAGACAACAACAGTTTGTGTGTAAGACATGGCTCAAAGAAAACTTGTTGATTCTAATGAGATGTTGTAAATGGTCACTTTAAAGAAATCTGGAAGCATTTCTTGTTCTAAAGTCAACCAGCAAAAACAACTTTTGTCTGGAGCAAATGAACGAAGTGGTTCTAACTAGTAAGAGGAATGTCCAGGAAGAAGTAGGAAAGGGTCAAACTTAAGGCTTTTCCACACAGATTTGTTTTTCATCTGTTCTGACCCCATACTGCTTTTAGTTTATCCCCTGATTTCTGCAGCCATTTTTGTGCCTTTAGTTTTCAGATTGCTCCCCCCACCCCAGGTTTTTTCCAGTTCTTTTGAGACCACTTTTCCCCCAATCTTTTTCTGGAAGCTGATTTTGAGTTGGCTTTTTCCTCGTGCATAATGTTTCTGTCGGTTTTCTTCATCCCACAAACTGTCATCATTGTTAAATCATTCCCTCTCTCCCCCCACCCTGAAGATGAATGGTTTCATTTTAAAATATCATTATATCTATATACTGCTGTAATAGTAGGTCAAACAGGTTTTCTGAATTCCCAACTTAATTTTTTTTTAAGTCTTTGGCCCTTTCCCTTGCAAAGATATAAAAAAGGCATATCTCCACAAGGGAAGAAGCTAGAGATTTGCTTTTTAAAATGAAAACTGGGAATTCAGAGAACCTGCTAAAATTATCTTTACAGCAGTATATCGATATATCAATATTTTAGTATCTTTTTAAAAAATGCAGCCATGATATTGTTTTATTGATAAAAGTATGTGCAAAAAAATAAAAGGGGTGCTGCTACTGATGACACCAATGAAAACAACACACTCCCTTGAAACTCCTGATTATTTAAGGCATGCGAAAAGAAAAGAAACTGACTCCACAACTTTGAAAATACAGAGGGAGGGGAGACGTGAAGAAGAACCAGGTCCAAATCTTTTCCAGTGTTTATGGATTGACTCCCAAAAATTCAGGCATAAGTTGAGTGTGCAGAAAAGTATCAGAGACATTTTTATCCTGCCCTTCCTCCAAGAACTCAGAGCAGCAGACACGGTTCTCCTTTTTCTGTTTCATCCTTGCTACAACCCTGCCAGACAGGTTAACTTGAAAGTGTGCGACTTGCCCAAGGTCACCCATTAAGCTTTATGACAGAGAAGAGTTTTGGCCATGGATCTCTGAGGTCCTAATGCAACACTGCAGCCAATAGACCACACTGACTTAAATTCATTAGCCTTTTCATAACTTTATTCCTCAATAAAATACAAGATACTATGGTAGGACTCAGATGGCTTTATACTATATAGATGTAAGGGTATCAGACCATCCCAAAACTACTTGTCTACTGAAATAATAATTATTGAAAAAGGGAGGATCTGACTATTAGTTACCAAAAAACTTTGAGGAGATCATGAAAATAAATGGAAAACCACAGAAAGTTTTTTTTTCTTTTGCCATAGAGAAACAAACAGAAAACTTTACACAGGAAAAAATAAATATTTTCCTACATGAACTCATTTGGCTTCGGGCAAGGATTTATCTCATTGCTCAGCCTTTGTCAGTATGTGGGGAATGCCAAGCCTCACCTACAGCCGCAGTAAGGTTTCAAAATGCCAAACCATCTCCTGCCTTGTCTAGTGTGGCCTCCCCTAAGTAATGACTGACCACCTGAAGCAAGTTCATTCTTTCTATGCCACTTTCTATGCCCTTTCTTCGATTTTCTTCTCAGATACATCCTTCCTCCTCCTTTCATTTATGGTGCTCTGGCATAGCCTTCCTTCCTCATTTTCACTGCCTCTTTTCTCATCCTTGCTATTGGGCAAACCTTAAATCTGTTTAGCTTGCTGATTTGATTTTCACAAAACGGCTTCAATATGATAGAGCAAACAAAGAGAAATGTGATGTGATGATACTAGCAGTGGGTGCTATACCAATAGATGCTTCAGTACAATAAAACCTTTCATAATTGACTTCAAAATAGTGTTTTTATACTGTGCTATGAATTCTCCTTTGTTGTCTTGGTCCTGCCAGACTGACAAAGCTTCTCTTAAACTCAAGTAGCAGTGTTAGTTTATAAGAAACTGGATTTATGTGTTCTCTCGCTGCTGTCTGGGGAATGTATAATCTAGTCAGTTTGAGCATGCCAGCACAATGAATGTCTGATTAATGACTGATTAATACCACTGTCTGTGAAGGCTCAAAAGCCACAGATACACTCTAACTTAGGTCAGATTAAAGGATGCATGACTGCCAAAATGGTGATTCCGGGCCACTTGTAATCCAAGCAAGCCAGTGCATTGTGAGCATTGTGACACTGGCTAGTCATACAGCTGCTGCTCTGAATGCCACCATTGTCTGTACACCAAACTACCAAAAAATTGCTATTTATTTTGTATGTCAATTGCATTTTTGCAAAGTTCAGAACATCCTTGATAACATCTGCTAAGTCACTTACACAACATAATGCTTACATTCCTATTATGCCTATTTTCCCAGGACAGTTCTAGTCTTCGGGCTGCTGCTATGGTTAAATCTTCTCTCTTATGTCTGCCCACCACAAAGAGTGTCCCAGATTTTCCTTCTTTTGAAGAAAAAAAAACTTGATTACTGTGTTTATGTTTGTACAATGTATGCACCCTCACTATACCAGTGTCTACATGATGCAAGAAAAGTGGGTGGTATAGGGGACCAAACCTATTGCAGGTTTCTATGAAAATACACCCTTTTTCTGGTTTCTCATCACTTCCCTACTGCTCTCACAAAGGTTTTCTTGGCTTGTGGCTGCTGCTTGAGCCTCTGGTGGAAACCTGAGTTCAGAGTCTGTCTCCATGCTCCCCTGTCTTCTCCATGTGCGCATCTTTTTGAGAGTGATTCTTTCACCTGGATTCTTTCCCAGGGCAGACACTCCTGGGAAAAAAAGACTGGATTATGAAAATGTTTGAACTGGTGGAAATGGCAAAACTTACAGCTACTTTAAACCAAAAGGACAATGTTCAATTTATGGGGGAATGGGAGGCTTGGATGAAATATTGTGAATATGAACTAGGATTGGGGAAAATGGAAGAGTACCTTTTAATCTGATCTAGATGATATTGCTAACATAAAGAAGTGTAATTAACTATATTAATAGAATATTGTGATTGAAATTTAACTGAGATATAAGAATAATTAAGATCAGATCATATCACGATGGGATAGAATACTTTATTAAGAGGCTGACGGAGGTGATGGGGAAGTCAACAAATTTTCCTTTATTTTTTATTTTATTAAGTACTTAAATAGTTATAACAACATTACTTATGATTTAGTTTTTTATATTATTTTTATTGTTGTTTGTCAACATGGAAAATTTATATTATAAAAACCAATAAAAATTTTCAAAAAAAAAAAAAGAGAGTGATTCTTTCACATGGATGCACTAACCTAACCCTAAGCCTAACCCTCTCTCAGTGTTTCTAGCCACAGAATGGCCTCTAGACTTAATTCCCTATCAGTATAATTTACAAATATGAATGATTGTTTGACTTGCCTTATAGGCTGTGATTTGAAGTAAAATCCTAAACAGTGTTACACCTTTATACGCCCTTTGACTTCAATAGATATAGGAAGGCAGACCTCTGCTAAAGATTGCATTGGGGGGTCACCTATTTCTATTTTAATGATATTTTATTAATGCCTGCTTTCCGTTTATGACATCATTTGAGTTCAGATAACACCTACCAATCTACCAGGCTCCACTCCCAACCCACCCAAGACACTGAGTTCTACTTTTTCCAGCCCATCTTCAGTTCCATCACAAGAAGTGTTCAACCATCTAAGTTCATGGAAGTCAAAGGGTGTAACTCTGCTTAGGATAGCACTGTACATTCTCTATTTTTATCAAATAGCATTGTTAATGGCAAATGACATGTAAAAAAAAAATTGAGTTCCTAGAAAATGTTGTATGAAAGCCGCCAAGCCTGTCCAGTGTTAGCAGAATAAAATGTTATCTGCTCTCTGAAGAGAAGACTGGGGAAAAAAGAAAAAGCACTGGTTTCACACCTGGTTTTACAGCTTTTGGTGTACTGCAAGTTCATTCCTAGTATTACATTTGCTTTAGAGTTGTGTCTTATTTCTTTGAAGATCCATATACTTTAGTGTCCATTGAGAATTTTCTTTTCATCATGCTATAAATGGATATTTCACTTTCACTGGTATGAAGATGAGAAAGGAGAGCCTGTCAAAATGTTACCAGCCTGGCATGGGGGTGGGGGTCCTCCTATTATCTTCCTCCAACCAACGTGCAGTGATTGACTAAGCCAGTTTCTGGAGAATCAATTTGTTGATTCTAGAATACATTTGTTTACTAGATTTTCAGGTTATCCATGGTTTTATTTCAGAAATGTCCCTTTCCCCAAATAATGGGATGGATTCAAATAATTGTTTGTTCTAAGTGATTTTGTGCCAGTTATAGCATCCCACAGGGATTCTGCAGTAACTGTGGGTGTATTACAAAATAGCAAAAATAGTAAACTGTGTTTCATTCGTTCCATTGCTTTCTGTTATCTCCATAGCTCTAATAAACAGGAATGTCAAATGGGCACTTTTCTAGCCTTATTTGCAGAAATTACTTTACTACCATTTCTATACCTGGTTGATTAGAAATTGCTAGATCCCTCTTGCCAATATTCTCTTAAATCTTTTAAAATGAATTACACTTAACCTTGACAGACCTTTCTCATAAAATATTGGACCCATGTTTTCCATTTGTTAATTTAAAAATACTTTCTTTAATCAATCCATAGTGCAGTAAAGAGGGCATTTTGGGAGAACAGCCATGTTGCCAGCCAATCTTCCACTTATTTGGGGAACAATCAAGTCAACAGGAGGCTTTTCAAGTCTCATAGATTTCAATGGGAAAGCACTAAAATGCAGTTTCATATAAATCGAATGCTTCCAGGCTACCTTAAGGCTATAGGAGGTTTTTGATGGATTATTGAACCACACTTCCATTTTATTACCACACTAATTTGCTTCTTTTTTTGTGAGAGAGCCAGATGAATTCCACCCACAAATATCATCATTCCTAGGTAATCACTTTAGTCTTTAGTTTCTTAAGAACCTCTTGCTGTACTGTCAGCCACAAACCTCCCCAGTCTTCTTTTTCTGTATCTTAACTTCATGTTCATCCCTTGCAGCATTCCTTGAGGGCTTTTTCTTATGTTGTTTTATAGAGAATCCCATAAATTCCACTCACCAAAATAGATGGGTTTGAAATATATGTTGTATTTTTTATAATTTTATTTGTTTTGTGTTTATATTGTATTTATATTTTATTTATAATTTTCATTTATACCCCTTTCTCTCAGCTCCATTATTTTCCAAGGGGGCTTTAAAAAGTAGATAAAATTTATAACCAAAAATCCCACTGCATAATAAATCTAAAAAGTAATCCACACAAATAAGAACAATATAAAATAATTGAACAATGAAAATAGGCAATGACTAGCAATTGACATAAGATCATTACAAAGCCTTCTTCTAACAAAAAGGTCAGAGAAAATAAAAGTCTCCCTCTGGGCCTGCCACTTAAATGGATCAGCCCCAGACAAATGGAAGAAGTAGAATTCCCAGCATTAATGCCGGGGAACAGTTTGCCCTGGACCAATATAATTCAATGAAGGCATGAAGCCCCATTGGGTACTTAAAAAATTGGCAGCCAATGGGGCAGTACAACTGTTCAGGTAATATTCCAGCCACCCTTCCCCGAGCAGGATTCAGGGACCTGAAAGATATAATTCCAGGGACTATCATAGTGTGGTCAGTTTTTTGACAGAAAAAAAAATGTTTGGAAGGGAGTCCACAAACCATCCTGCACATAGTAGGCTAGGGACAAAGGGAATAAAGCAATTTGAACCGCAGTTTGGATGGAGGAGGGGTATGTATACCACACAATTCCATCAAACATGATACACTGCACCTGTATAGGGATGATAGTGCATCTCTCTCCTGAGGGATGCAATGGCTGTTTGCTCATCTGCATCAGGACCTGCAAGAGGTTATAGTCAGCAGGTGGGGCAAGGGGTATTAAGCTAGGCTAACCCAAAATAAGCTGAATATCCATACCGGTAAATATGGGTATTTAAGTATCCAATGAAGCTCTATTGGATACTTAAAAGATTTGCAGCCAATAGGGAGGCATGGCTGTTCAGGTTATGGTCTAGCTGTGCCTCCCCAGAGTAGGCTTTTGCTGCTGGCTGTTGCCCACCTGCCCTCTCTTCAGGCATCATGGGATTAGCTGGCCACCCATGGGGCCAAACAGGATTTTTTGGGGGGTCCCCCAGTTGGCTGTTGGACATTCCTTTCTTTGCCTGTTTTGTGATGTCTGGGTGAGGGTTGGTTAAATATGCCTTGTCATAGACTGTGTAGGCCATAAATAGTTTTGGCAGGGATTGGGTGAGCTGGTCAGGATAGGTAGGGATGATTAGCAAGTACCCTGAGACTTCTGAGGTGGTAGAGGGTGTGTCTAGAACAGCACATCACTGGCTGGGCAGTGAGGTGAAGCTGGGAAGAAGCAGCCCTTGTTGCTGAGCAACATCTTTACAAACCTTGTAGTGGCTGTGCTGAGCATCAGGTGAGGGTCTGGGGCTGGACACCTCTTGGCTCATTGTGTTCAGGCGATGATAAAGCTGGCAGAAGATGGGCTATGGGCAGGCTGCCTAGCACAGCCCACCCAGTGAAATATGTTAGCATATTTAAATATGACACAGATCAGTTGAATTCATTAAATAAACTATTTAAACCCAAGCTGTTTTGTATCTTCATTGAAGCAGTGCCTGGGGCAAAGGACATTATAGATTCAAAGAGAAATAACAGAAAAGCCTTGACTCTTGCGGCCACCCATGTTACTTCAGAGTGGGGAGGGCGCATAAAACACTTCTTCATGAATATGTGCAACTCAAAAGACTACAGCCCTGGCTCCATTACTTCAGTAATTTACTCCAGTGGATCCAGCCTAAGAAACCTGAGGTAATTATTCTTGTTCCATTTATAGAGCAGAGCTAGGCAGAAAGTACATGTGGATAAGCAATTGTCTGAGAATAACCATAGCCTGAATCTCATCATCTCTACAGGAAGAATTTGTCTTTAGAAGATGATGAATAACCAAAGTTGTGTCAAAATAACATATTGTGATGGTTCTATAACCATCCCTACCAGTGGGTGGTGCTGTTGCATACCTGAGTGGTTGGGCTGGTTCTGCAATGGTTCTAGTTGTTGTTCTATGGAAGGATGCTGTTTAACTATAGTAACTGTTTTTAAGATCTGTGCTGAAGGCTATGCTAGAGACCACTTGAAAACTTTCTATTTATCCCTAATAAGTTTGTTACAACCAGAGGCAGTGGCTTCAAGATGGCAAAAGCCTTATTGCCTGAGAAGAAATTTACTGGTCACTCAGATTAACCTGAAATCAGCAGGTATTTGTCTGACTGTGAGCTTCTGGTCTTTGTGAATGAGCGGAGTGATCAGAAGGCAGCATTACTTGGCAGTGGTTTTAGAGAGGCATGCCAGGGTATTTTACATGCAGCTTCAATGTGCAGAATATAGTTCCTACAAGCAGCTCTGCAAGTGCTTCAAAGGCCAGCATGATGGTGTCCTTGCCATTGGGAATACAGAAAAGAGTACAAAGCAAGGGGGTGGAAAGAGGGGGAACCTCTGCATACTTATGTGTGTGCTCTGAGAAGGCTATTTGGTAGAGCTTTCTCTGCTCTCTGTAGTCCCAAGTGACAGACTGCTCCTGCCCAACCAAATATGGAGCTGGCAATGCCGAGAGGCACTTATATACAGTGCCTGGCCATGAAGTAATCTTATGTGAAAAGCCAGTTTATAAATGGATTAACAAGGGCACTTCATAGCTTGCTTGTTAAAGAAGATGCCATTTTAGTCAAACCAATGGACTACTACCAATGGACTACATTGTGCTCAGAGGGCCATTGTACACCGTGGCCTCCACCACGGAGAGGCGGCACCGGCGGCGGGGCGCAGTGCAGCTCTGTGATGCCTGGGCGCTGGAGGAACTGCCCTCCTCTCCAGCATAAGTGCATGTAATCACGTGATTACACGCACTTACACTGGTGGGGAGGTCACACCGCCTCCTAAAGAGATTCGTCCCGAATCTCAGGAATGGGCTGTAAAAGTTGCTGATGCAGAAGGGCCACCCATCAGCAATTATAAGAACAGCCCTGGTGAAGAGCAAGCCACTGCTGGCTTCACGTTCTGAGAAAAGCCTCATTCACAGTGATTATCCAGCTCTAAATGGAAAGGAAATGGATGCAGCTGAGGTTAAACTGGTGACTATTGATAACACTGTGAGCAGAAAGAGCAATCAGGCTGCCAGTCACATTGGGGTACATGGACTTTTATATTTACATTATTTATTATTATTAGTTAAACATTGATTAGCTGCATTTCTCCCTCACCATAAAGATTTTTAGTGCAGTTGTTGTTGGTATAGATTTTATTCATGGGCACCACAAGGATGCCTGGACTTTCAGCAAAACCCATTTGTTCTTGGATAGTTTCCAAGTTCTTCTCCTGACTGTGAATGCTAACAAATCTGGACCTCAGTGGGCAGATGTACAGGCTGTAGAGAGCCTACACCATGCCCTCATAGTAAGAAAATGAACTGCTTTTGGTTGTGGCTAGGTTGTGCAAAAAAAAAAAAAAATCAGTAAATTTCGGGTTTGGGTTTATTGGGCCCAATTTTTTCCCGGTAAACCCAAAATAAGCTGAATACCCATACCGGTAAATATGGGTATTTGGCTTATTTTTGGGTTTCCTGAAAAATTCAGGCCCATTATAGTCAATGGCGATATTTTTTAAGCTCCTGTGGGGGCATTTTTGAAGGTAGAGTCCCCAAATTTGCAGCGTGACTGCAAAGGATTCTCCTTAGATGGTCACCAGGGTTTGGTGAACTTTGGGACAAGGGGTCCAATTTTACGGGTCCGCAAAGGGGTCACTCCAGGCATTTGCGAGGCGAGCTGTCCATTGGTTTTCCGGTTCAGAAGTTCAGTGTTGCCAAGGACTGGCAGAAAGAGCTGACTGACAGGCTGGTGGCTCAAACTCTGGTAGCTCCATTTGTATCTGGGGTGCATAGCATGATGTCCATGCAAATTAGCTTCCAAACTGAGGGAAAAGGCTTTAAAGCAAGAAAAATACGGCACAGAAAACATTTCTTTTAATGGCAAATGACATCCTGTGAACAGTCCTTTATTATGGTCATCAAAAATCTGATTTCAAGAGATGGTCATGGTGTGGGGAAACAAAGCCTCTACTTGGGCGACCTTCAGTTTCAGAGCAGGTTTTCAGGTGGGGTGATATTGACCATGGTGACTGTCTGAAGGAAATTGCTCAACCTTGTGGGTCAGGAAGTCTTCTTCAGAAGCCTGTTGCTTTGAAGCCTGATGCTGTTGATGCCGGTTAGTTGGAGGGTATATCTATCGGTGTGGGACTGGTGAGCTTCATCTTTTACACAACCCTTATGCTTTATCCAAATTAACCCACTGAATTGTGCTAGAGGGATGATTGTGTGGTTGGATGGTTGATCAGACCAAGTTGGCTCCAATTACATGACCCCTATGGGGCCCTAACAAACCCAGTCAAAAAAAGATAGAAAAATGGGAGAAAGCACAGAGCCACGCATCTGAGCAAAGACGAATAGTTGAACGCAAAAAAGCTGAATAATTATCTATTCACCTATTCAGCTTCTGGCAGATCCCCAGGTTTTGGTGTTTGGTAAACTCGAAAATTACGGAAACAGCTAATTTCGGGTTTATTTTCAGTTCGGGTATATCGTTATGCAGAACCCTAGTTTCTGGGCACAATTCAGAGTGCTGCTTCTTACCTTTAAGGCTCTAAATGGCTTGGGTCCAGGGTACATGAAGGAGCACCTCCTGCCATACTATCCAGCCCACCAGTTAAGATCTGGCTTTCAAATCCTGCTCTCTGGGCCCATGCCAGCAGACTTGAGGCAGGTGCAAACTAGAGACAGGGTATTTTCTGTGCTGTCACCTCACCTTTGGAGTGCCCCTCTTTGAGACTCACCTACTTTACTTTCTTTTAGGGATCAGGCTAAAACAGAACTTTTAACCCAGGCTTTTAATTAGGGGTTTTATCTTGTCATCTTTTTAATGGCCTGTTTCTGTTTTCTGGGTAGTTTTTATGCTGCTTATGTCCAGAGACTTGTGTTTTAATTTTGTGGTTTTTAATTGTAAGCCTCCTTGAGCGGGACTCCAAAGAGGTGGCATACAACTATTCTAAATAAATAAAACCATGGTTTTCAAGTACCATTGGCACATGTAGGCTAAGCTGGAATGAATCTGTGGCATAGTGTTAGATCTTCTGCTTTGTATGCAGAAGGTCCCAGGTTCAAACCCTGACATCTCCAGTTAAAAGCATCTGCCAGTAAGTGACATGAAAGACTATTACTTTAGACTCTCCCTCAGACTCTTCCAGTCAGATAATATTCTCTTTGATAGATCCACTGATTCAGTATAAAGTAGTTTCATGTCTTCATGTGAAATTAAGACCAACTATTTGGACATGAAAATGAGACCTTATAAAGTTCTTAATGGAAATTGTCACCTAGTTAGCAATACAATATTTTCACACTTAAGATGACAGGAACCCCTGTTCATGATTCACATGGTACTACTACAAAATGACAGAAACCCCTATACATGGCTCATCTGAAATAATTTAATCAGTCTATTTAGTCATGGGAAATCTGAATGTTCACTGAATGGAGCACTGTTTAAAGGAATATGGGCAAAGACATTAGACAGGGTAACTTTTGCATTCAGCCAAGATGCATTTTTATACTTAACAGAAATAAAACATTAGCACCACAGAAAGCAGATACATAAACCAACACAATGCCCCAAACCTATGCACCACTGTTTTAGCAAACAAAAGCTTAGGGCCTATTATGTTGTTGGCATTTACCACATATGGCACACTCACTAACAACAGCATAGAACTACAACATTCATTTTTGGCCCAGAACTGGGCAGGAAATAAAGAAATATATCTTCCTGGACACAGTACAGATGTAAAGGAGCCAGATAGATACTAACCCTCAAAACTGAGCAATGGCAGTAAGCTAATGCAATTAAAAAAAAAAATCAACAACCAACATGCAGCATGGTGTGGTGTAGTGTAATGGTTACAGTGATGAACAAGGATCTGGAAGACCCAGGATTGAATCCCCACTGTACCATAAAAGCCCCCTGGATGACATTTGGACAGTCACTCAATTTCAGCTTAATGTACTTAATAGGGTTGCTGTGAAGATAAAAATGGAGGATAGGAGAATTATGTAAGCCATTTTGAGTCACCATTGGGGAGAAAGGGCGGACACCAACTATGTAAATAAATAAATGGTAGGGTCGATTTACCCCCCTTGCCATGAAGAAAATTGACACATGATATTCAGTGCTCTGTCACAAAAGCACATAGCTTCTCTAATCTTATTGCATGAAGCAGAAAACATTTCCCATACTACTACTGAATTAAGCAAACCATTTTGTTGGGTTAAAAAAAACCTCTTAAAATGTGTTCAGAGGAAATCATTAAAACAGAACATGAGAAAATGCCATGAAATCAATGCACTATAAATAAATAGGACAATTCAAAAAGAGACATATTAGACAGCTTTGCCATGAAAAGACCATCACAGTGGATGAGATGATAGCCAAGAGTAATAAAAAACAATAACAAAAACTCATAATTCTTGATGTAAAAAGACTTAATTGCATTCTGGTTGAGACTAATAAAGAGATTAGGTAAATATTTGTTTTCTATTACACGTCATTATATAGCTGTCAGTATCCAAATAATAAGCAGTGAAAAAATCTTTAAATGACCTACATTATGTACAGAATAATGTCAAGCTGTTAATAGGAACATAAATGTAGGAGACAAAATAAATGAGGTAACAGTAATTTTATTGAATGAAACTACTGCCTCTGATGGATTCTCAGAAAATGGTAACTCATCTGTCCCAGATTACCTTGCAAGTTTTAAACCGGATTCAGTTATTTGCACAATGAAAGACTGTCCTTTTAAACATTATAAATTTGATGATACAAAAAACCCCTTTGTATAATCACAATGATTACTCTAAAAACAACAAACAGAATCCATTTTCCTCCCAATTCAACTGATACTCTAGATCCATTTCTTCTGAATACTTTATTTATTTATTTAGAAAAATGTATATGCTGTCTCTCCAGATACTTTCTTGAGGCAGTTTACAACCCATAAAGCAAAGCCAGTAAAACACAACCTCAAAAAATAGGACAATGCCATGAAAGCACAATCAATAAAAATCAGACACATGAACCTAACTTATACAGAATCAAACCCTTGGTCCATTAAAGTCAGTATGGTCTACTCAGATCGGCAGCAGCTCTCCAAGGTCTCAGGCAGAGGTCTTTCACATCACCTACTTGCCTAGTCCCTTAAACTGGAGATGCTGGGGATTGAACCTGGGACTTTCTGCATGCAAAGCAGATGCTCTACTGTCACGGCTTGTGGCGTTAAGGGGTCTACACTCCTAGAATGTACCATTTACTAAGAAATGGAGTTATCTATTCAGCGAGACCTCACAGCCAGAAGTCAATGATAATTCCTACAAGGACTGTAGGCTTTCTATTGAGAAGTGCCAGAAAATTTATGAACAAGGGACTTCCTTTAAATAACATTTATTTCACATAAAATATATATGCATGTGAATACATATTCTCAAAACATGTCATAAAGTACAAACATTATGATTCTTTAACATGTTCAGTTATGTTAACATATGCAAGCAGTTTCATACAATCTTTATAAGCAATTTCTCTATGTAAGGTTTCCTAACCTTAAACCTTTAATACATTTCTCTTTATGAGATTCTAACTAGTATCTCTAGATTCTTTCAGAATACTACAGTTACAGAATCTTGTAAAAACCTGATTAGTTTCACAGAGAGAAGATATGGTTAAATATAATGGGAAAAAGATTTGTTATAGCAAAAAGCTTCTTTATCCAAAGTACCTGAAATATAAACTATAAGTTATAGTAAATTAAGTACAACCTTATATTATTTCTAAAACCTCTCCAGCTCATATGCATAGCTGATATTTAAGATATTGCAAACCTTTTCTGTAAGGACATAGACTTTTCCCATGCTTCTATGTCTTTACCATATCTTTGATTCTCTGGTTCTTAGTTTATTTAAGAATTATAGTCCAAAGCTCATTGAGTATTTCATGCCAGTTCAGGTTCATTGAAATACTGTTCTGAAGTCTATTTATCAGAGAAAGCTGAAATTAGAGCTATTTGAGCTATAGTCAATTATTACAGCTAAGTGTAGTATCTTTACCCATTGCAGTGTGCAGAGGATAAGATACTATGATCTTTATATTTAAACCATTCTATGTTTATAGATGTCTGATCACTTTCAAGATCAGGAATGCTTCATACATGCTGATGGTATGTGTATCTCTTAACAGTCAGCAATGCAGAGCTTATATATTATTTATTATGTGCAAGCTTAAGGCTGTATTAGTGTTTATATGGAAGACTCAGCTATTCTCTAGCTTGTCAATTTCAGTGAATATGTTTCCTGAACTAAGAGTCTCCATGAATAGGCTTAATAGATTTTGTATATGTTTTATGTAAGCATTTCATATGTGCCTTAAGCTTCATTACAGAGAAAAGAGATTCTCCTTTTCTCCCAGGAACATCTCTTGCCTCTTATTCTGAGTACAGAAGCCTCCCCTATTATGTTGGGGGAGCCTCTGACTCCTTTCTTCCCTGTTTCTGGTTCTAAGAACTGTATGGACCAGTTCTGTAGTTTGGGTTTCACAACTTCCATGTTGTGAAATGGTATAGTTTCATATCACGCAAGACATGAAATGATAGAATATAATGGAAATGAGTTATGGCCAGACAGACTTGCTGCCCTCTCTGTAACTCACTTCATGTGTCTCACGCAAGAGACAAGTATAGGGAGTGAGGTCGGTCAGCGTCAGCCAACTTCCATCAACTCTCTGCTTTCCTAGTTTAACATCTTAGGAGGATGTCCAGGAGATCTAGCAGCCAGACAGCATTCAGCTGTCCTCTACCAGTCCTCCCTCCTTTTGGCCGTTTGAGGCTTCCTTATATCCTCTCAGATCAGTGGTTATCTGAGCTGAGTCAGGAATCTTCAGGCCTCTGTCATGGATCCAAATCAGGATCCATGGCAGTATCATTTTCACTCATCTATGGGGAAAATATTAAGTCACCAGGTTTACAAGTGCAAAATCCCCAGTACAAGGTTTATTGTACTGCTGCACTGTCTTATCGGACAGCGGCATAATTCCGTCCGACAGTGGCATAATTCCGTCCTTTACACTGTATCTTAGAGCAGAGACGAAAAAACCCCAAAACAGAGATGACCTTCCATTCTATGCCTGGAAAAGCACCTCAGATAAGCAAATGCCGACTTTTCAGACTTAACTATCAAGCAGGCAGCATGAAGTGCCTTTAACCTTGTAGCCGTGTAGTTATTTCAAAACAGCTATAAGTGGCATAACGTTTACCCCACATTACTGCATTAGGTCCCAAGGAATGCTTTTTATTATTTAGATCCAGAGGAAAACCATATGCTCAAGCCAATTATTGCCACGGGCTGCGACACCCCCTCCTTGAGGATATGGGAGTCATATGGATCTTTATCAATTCACCCTACATTGATTCTTCATTTTCATAAAAATATTTGTTAAACACATGCATTCACCAAACCAAAAAACAGCAAAGGCATCATATATAATGACTAATACAAATCATAGAAATACACATTTGGTTAAGCCAGAATATATAAATCAAATACTATAAATTAAAATATCAAAGTTTTGTCTTCACATAACATTGTCCGTGATGTCGCCTTTGCTACTCAGGAATCTTCAGTGACGCTGCTGTGTCTGAAGATTCATTGCTTCATCAGCAGTCTAACTCAGTAGGGAAAAATATTGAATTCAGTTAATTTTAACTGTATAAAGAAAAGCAATCTGTCAGTATCCGTTTTATACATATCGAACTAGCCATGTTATTAACATGATGCGTAATGAAGAAAATCTCCGTTCATTCATTCATTTACAGAAAAACATTTATTTGTAGCTACTGTGTAAGCCTTAAAGCCGAATATTATCAAAACAAAACCAAGAAAGATAACATAGAGGAGTTGTTATCTTTGTACTGGCTGAACGCCCAGAACCTCTACGGCTGGCCCCCCTTTTTTCTTTTGCAGCCGCTTGACTTTAAAACAACACTTTTTTCCTGTGAATGTTATTAAACACATTATGGGCTATATTGACTATTTTCAAAGATAATTACCCAGTATTGGCATTCAGAGGTTTTCTTTTTCTTGCACTGAGATTCTTTAAACTCAGTTTCCTCACTGGAAGAATCTTCAGCTGTAAAGGAATCTACCACTGTTTTCAAGAGAGCATCCCAATCTTTCCCCCTGCTAGACGTTGAGGGTTGTTCGTCATCCTCCGCAGGTAGTAAAACAGCATTTCATATACAATACAAAGCACAACTTCTATTAATATATCCATTTCATCTCCACCTTATTCTAGGTGCTTTTTAAAGATTTAGGAACTATATCTTTTTGTGTTTTGGAATCACAAACCTACAACTTCTTTTGTGGTTTTTCTATCTTCCACTTCAAGTTTATCTTCAGGAAGAATAAGATTACAGCTTTTTCTTCTGTATCATTTGTAAAAAATATTATTTTCTCATTCTGGTCATCATAATACAATTCTTCTTATTGTGCCGTTTAGTCCTGGATAATCATCCGCAATGAACTCTGTTGTGGGCCATTCACGAAGTTTTTTCCAAGAGGAACAACACAAAAAAGAGTCTCAATGTCTCGTTTACCTAGCCACATATCTTGAAGTTGAGTAAACTGAAGTCCCCCTCCTTGATAGGATGAGGTTGAAGCTTCCAGCTTTTCTTGTATATGGATCTTCCATCATACAGACTTACTGATCTTCAGTGTTTTTTATTCAATGGCATCGTTACCTTGCATTCTTTTATCAGCACTACACTTCTCATGGTGCACATGCTGAATGTACTGTGCTGGTTACGCATGTATAGATGTATCCCTCCAGGAAGGCCTGTAGCTCTTCTTCAGAAATATAAAGTTAGTAAAAGCCATCATAGTTCATATGATATCATTCATCAATTCATCAATCAAAGGATCATCTTCTTATGTATGCTTCTTATTATATACACAGCAACTGGGAGTTCCAGAGCATCAATGGTATTACATTTCTTCTTAATAATGTATACATTTACACATACAGACTCACACTGTTGTGCAGATGAGGTTGTTTCCCACTTCAAGGATATTCTTCAGGTCAGAGACACGCCAAATTGTCTTCACTCTGCATTCTCCTTGTCCTGAATCCTTTTCATTGGTAAATATTTATCTCTTGAGTTTCAGAGTCATATAAGCATGGCTTCAAAAATCATATAAGTAAGCCACTTATTTCATATGAAGGCTATCTTCACAGTCAATGACTGCATTGTGAAAACATTTTGTAAAGTACATTGTTGGGTACTCACATTTAATCACATAGGGTATATCTTTATGATTGATTTCTTCATAGCTTCCATCTCATATTCTACTCATGTAGATTCTTCTTGTGTCCTTTATTTAACAATCAATTGCTACATGTTGATTCCAGTTGGTATGGCTATATCCACTTCTTCATGTATACTTTTCCTGAAAGATAACATCATCTGGAAAATATATTCATGTTAGCTTCATAGGTTTTGTAAGCCAAAACGTAACCAATGTTCTAGACACCAAGAAATTATTTAAACTACATGGAGATGGAAAAGAGACATTTTACAATAATATTTCATATCTAATCAGAATGCACAAAAGTCACATAAGTCATCACGTAGGTATTACAAATAGGAGTTCAATCATATTACATGTCATTCTGCCATTTTACACTCCACTTTCTTACTACTTTAAGAGTGATAAGCGCTCTCGTATCTGAAGGTATATTGCTTAGGTCCACATACAGTTTGCAACCTGACTGTGCCCTGATACAACAACTGCAACAAATAGCATATGAGAAACAGAATATTGAGTAATAGACATCTCTGCTACCATCCATATCCCTCATGGGATGACAAATAGAAACATTCATACATTTAATTTACATTATTATAATTCTTATATATGTCATTTTGTACCATATACAAATATGTGACATTTTCCATATGAACCCAGATATTTTCAAACCTGGAACATAGTATTTGCATTGTATGCATTTGTACCTTGTACATATCAATACATTTCATCAATACATAACATAACATAGAGTTGCTTGCTTGCTTTGCCATATATTGGCTATTCAATAGGCTATTGTTTAAGCCTTTATTTCCCTTACTAGGGAAATATCCATTGGTTTAGTTATGCCCCGGCTCAATTGTGTACTGTATACACTTGGGCTATAGTTTAGTAAACATATTACCATAAACCTTCAAAAGATGAAGTTTAACCGCTCATCTCTGACTTGTAATCTCATTATTGTGGTCTTGTTTACGAAGTTTGCATATTTTGCAAATATATAGAGCCATTAACTCCCAAACATTGCTTAGGATCCTGCAGGAAAATATACCAATGGTTAAAAATAATTTACTGTGAATTCAAACCCACGTCTGAGTCGAACCCGTTACCGCGGAGTCCCATCTGGGGTGCCATCTGTCACGGCTTGTGGCGTTAAGGGGTCTACACTCCTAGAATGTACCATTTACTAAGAAATGGAGTTATCTATTCAGCGAGACCTCACAGCCAGAAGTCAATGATAATTCCTACAAGGACTGTAGGCTTTCTATTGAGAAGTGCCAGAAAATTTATGAACAAGGGACTTCCTTTAAATAACATTTATTTCACATAAAATATATATGCATGTGAATACATATTCTCAAAACATGTCATAAAGTACAAACATTATGATTCTTTAACATGTTCAGTTATGTTAACATATGCAAGCAGTTTCATACAATCTTTATAAGCAATTTCTCTATGTAAGGTTTCCTAACCTTAAACCTTTAATACATTTCTCTTTATGAGATTCTAACTAGTATCTCTAGATTCTTTCAGAATACTACAGTTACAGAATCTTGTAAAAACCTGATTAGTTTCACAGAGAGAAGATATGGTTAAATATAATGGGAAAAAGATTTGTTATAGCAAAAAGCTTCTTTATCCAAAGTACCTGAAATATAAACTATAAGTTATAGTAAATTAAGTACAACCTTATATTATTTCTAAAACCTCTCCAGCTCATATGCATAGCTGATATTTAAGATATTGCAAACCTTTTCTGTAAGGACATAGACTTTTCCCATGCTTCTATGTCTTTACCATATCTTTGATTCTCTGGTTCTTAGTTTATTTAAGAATTATAGTCCAAAGCTCATTGAGTATTTCATGCCAGTTCAGGTTCATTGAAATACTGTTCTGAAGTCTATTTATCAGAGAAAGCTGAAATTAGAGCTATTTGAGCTATAGTCAATTATTACAGCTAAGTGTAGTATCTTTACCCATTGCAGTGTGCAGAGGATAAGATACTATGATCTTTATATTTAAACCATTCTATGTTTATAGATGTCTGATCACTTTCAAGATCAGGAATGCTTCATACATGCTGATGGTATGTGTATCTCTTAACAGTCAGCAATGCAGAGCTTATATATTATTTATTATGTGCAAGCTTAAGGCTGTATTAGTGTTTATATGGAAGACTCAGCTATTCTCTAGCTTGTCAATTTCAGTGAATATGTTTCCTGAACTAAGAGTCTCCATGAATAGGCTTAATAGATTTTGTATATGTTTTATGTAAGCATTTCATATGTGCCTTAAGCTTCATTACAGAGAAAAGAGATTCTCCTTTTCTCCCAGGAACATCTCTTGCCTCTTATTCTGAGTACAGAAGCCTCCCCTATTATGTTGGGGGAGCCTCTGACTCCTTTCTTCCCTGTTTCTGGTTCTAAGAACTGTATGGACCAGTTCTGTAGTTTGGGTTTCACAACTTCCATGTTGTGAAATGGTATAGTTTCATATCACGCAAGACATGAAATGATAGAATATAATGGAAATGAGTTATGGCCAGACAGACTTGCTGCCCTCTCTGTAACTCACTTCATGTGTCTCACGCAAGAGACAAGTATAGGGAGTGAGGTCGGTCAGCGTCAGCCAACTTCCATCAACTCTCTGCTTTCCTAGTTTAACATCTTAGGAGGATGTCCAGGAGATCTAGCAGCCAGACAGCATTCAGCTGTCCTCTACCAGTCCTCCCTCCTTTTGGCCGTTTGAGGCTTCCTTATATCCTCTCAGATCAGTGGTTATCTGAGCTGAGTCAGGAATCTTCAGGCCTCTGTCATGGATCCAAATCAGGATCCATGGCAGTATCATTTTCACTCATCTATGGGGAAAATATTAAGTCACCAGGTTTACAAGTGCAAAATCCCCAGTACAAGGTTTATTGTACTGCTGCACTGTCTTATCGGACAGCGGCATAATTCCGTCCGACAGTGGCATAATTCCGTCCTTTACACTGTATCTTAGAGCAGAGACGAAAAAACCCCAAAACAGAGATGACCTTCCATTCTATGCCTGGAAAAGCACCTCAGATAAGCAAATGCCGACTTTTCAGACTTAACTATCAAGCAGGCAGCATGAAGTGCCTTTAACCTTGTAGCCGTGTAGTTATTTCAAAACAGCTATAAGTGGCATAACGTTTACCCCACATTACTGCATTAGGTCCCAAGGAATGCTTTTTATTATTTAGATCCAGAGGAAAACCATATGCTCAAGCCAATTATTGCCACGGGCTGCGACACTACCATGGAGCCACAGCAATCTAGGATGTAAAAAGCAGACCAAAAATTGTTTTAAAGATAAAATCCTGTTGTTAAAGTCCTGGGTAAAAAGGACTTTACCAATGTTAAAGCATTTTTGACAATAGAAGTGTGCATGATTTCACTATATGTTTATTGCTTTAACAGATATCACACAAGGACTATAGAAAGTACAGACATAAAAGAAATTTTCAGGTTTGCAGGTTCAGTTCATGTCACGGTGCTTCAAATTTCTTATTTTAAACAATAGAATAGATCTTTGAGAACTGAGTAAGTTTGACTTCCAAATGAAGTTCAGCATAATGAAACAGACATCTTTACTCTTTGACATTTAAAGTTGATATTCTTTTTGTCCTCTCTTGTATATTATTTCTTTTTTTTTCTTTTGGGACATGGTTGTTCATGTTGTGACAGCTAAAAGTGAATATTAAGTTCAACAAGAATTCATTTAATGACCAATAAAAGCACACGTACTATTATTTTCAATATGAAATGTAATCTCTGTTCAGAACATGTAGTATGTGAAGCAACACTAAGGACAGAATCAAACCAAAAGCTGACATGATCATTCAGCTGATATGGCAAAGTGACCATAGTGTGGTTGTTTTGCTCTTATTCACCCAACAGTTTTGACAAAATAATGGCTCATTTTTTCCTGACTGTATGCATATTTCTTCTTCCCAGGATATAGTGAGCCACAACATATCAGAATAGTCAAACAACTGGCAGGTAATCCAATTTCCCCCTACACACACTCATACCTTTTGGTGAATTCACCACCATAGAAGGACCCTGTGCATCCTGCCATCCCAAGTTCCAAAGGTATTTTTTATGTGTTTGAATTTGTCAATGTAATGAATTCAAACTAAAACAAAATTCAAACCAATATACAGAAGGCCACATCAAGAACAGAATAATTTTAGTGTCATGAATAAGAAAACAAATTAGTAAGCAGTAGAAAATGGCACAATGGAGCAGAGGATTAAGTATCTTCACTGATCACCTCCCCATCTCTGCTCACTAGGGTTGCCAACCTCCAGGAGGGGCATGTAATCTCTTGGAATTACAACAGATCTCCAGACTACAGAGACCAGCAAAGAGAGATGGTTTTGACACATATTCACTCTGACACATTTGATTTCAGTACAGAGTATGTATGTATTGAAACATCTTTTAAAAGGTTATCTCTCCTCAACTTTGAACTTGGCCTTGTGGCGTTCTGCCTGTTTTAATTCCTAGAGTTGGAAACATTGCTCTTTCAGGTAGCATAGATTTTTTTAAAAAATGAATATTTCCAAGAAATAGCAGATCTCCAGAATGATGTCATGGGTAGTGTGTTGGCCAAAACTTTGAGACCTAAAAAGAGTCTTGCTGGTTCAGTCCAGGGATCCATATAGTTCTGTACCCTGTTTCCAACATTAGCTAACCAGGTGATGCTGGGAATCTTTCACATAGAGCATGAAGGCATCATTCTTTCCACATTGTTTGCCCCTTTCTCTAACAGCAGGTATTCAGAAGTCTATGGTGGAGACATATTCAAATCCAGATTTAACCATGACTACTCTGGTAAAAGTGGGAAAGAATGCACCAGAACAATGTACCAGCACTATATAGTGTTTATACATACATACTTATACACAGGCTTTCATAGCAATAAGCTGCTGTGAAGATGAATGAGCTAAGGGTCACATGTCAATGGCCACTAACTCCCTAGCAATTTGTTTTGACTTGTTTTATTGTGTGTTATTCATAAACGATAGCATTAGGCTTTTTGTTAACCTATCTACTCTTGTTTTAATTACTTTAATTACAGATAATCTATAAAACCTAATAGGTAAAGACACTTATGCTGAGAACAAATTATTGACATAATTCCACACTAAAAATAATTGTTGTGTCTTGACCCATATTTTGTACTTTATTTATATTTCTGCTTATGTGTTTCTAATGGGTTCAACACAGTTTTCTGGTAATCTTTGCCAAGAAGCTTTTTGGTGTTGCATTAGGTGTTGCATTAGATATTTTTCTTCCTGTTCGTTAAAATATTGATTTCCTTCCTTCATTTGCAGTGAGCATCTGTACACAGCTGCTACTTCAACAGTCAGCAGCAGAGGTGATTATGACTTGATTACAATTTCTAGCTACTGGCACTGCTCCTGTTTTTGTATGTTAAGACAAACAAAGTTTTACTTAGGATGCTGGATGTGCATGGATCCCATATAAAAATAAAATATTCATGAAATGAAACTAATTCAAGAGCATTCCTTTATGCATATTGTTACAAATGCAGGGAAACCATTTTATTAGGCTGATGGTGTGCTATTAGTCCAGGATAATCCATTAATGTTTCATCAGTGGGAGCTAATGATGGGAGATGGTCTCATGATGGCTGGGGGTTTGTCAATGTTCAGCATACATTACCTATGAGATCTTGGGGAAGGTGACACTTTCCAGTGAATTGGCAATGGAAAAAAACAACAGATGAAGCCAGAGACAGAAAAAGTTGAAATCCAGACTAGATGAGTTGGGGTGTGGAATTGTTATTTGCTCAGCTGGACTATCACAAAAATCAGGTTGTGTAAACCAAATGTGGATAATATTCAGTAGAATCCTACGAACTGCCAGTGTACATAGTCTGTGAAGGCAGATCTTCTCTGCTGTCTCTCCTTCCAAGCACTCCCCCACTTTCTCTCCCCTTACTCATGCTAACAATGAAAGGGCCTGTGTGGTCAAAAAGGCACATGGCATGGGAGGGGGACTATAATGTTAAGGCAACTGGGGAAAATCATCCCTTATTATTGCACTGATAGAGATCTGCTCTGCTCATGCAAGAGAGAAGAGCAATTGCTCCTTCAAACTTCAATACCCCCCATGCCATAGGTCATTTTGTTTGTAAGGGTTCCCTGACCCTCAGCACTGGCTTTTTGCATGGTCACATGGGGAAGTTGAGGAAAGAAAATGGTGAAGATCCTCCTCCACAAACTTTTCATCTGTTACTAATCAATTGTAAAGCTCCTACTGGAATTTAGTAAATTTTCATTTTAAAAAAATTAAACAGGCTGATTCTCAAAATTCCAGTCTTTTCTTCTCTTCACTTACTGTGTTTCTGTACTATAGATTAATTGAGTTGTCTTGTTACATCAGACAAAAATAGGAGTCAGGGTTTGAAGACTACATCAACTCTTCTACTGAATAGTATTATCACTATAGCTAATTAAAAAAACCTTGCTTGCCCCCATGCAGATACTGAATGCAGCAAAAATAGGTAATCCACAGTCAGGTGGTGGTGGTGGTATGGGGGGATGTTCTGCCTTCTGGTGGGACTTCTCAGGTATGCAGACATTTGTATATTAATTTAAAATTTTGTATGTTAGTAGAAAAAGGCATTTTAAAAATTAGGCTTCAATAGAGACAAAATGTGGTGAGGAACTGAATGTCAGTTAAAAGAAAAGAAGTCCCTGAAAGCTAGGGAAATACTTGAGGGTTAGATTTTAGAGATGAGATTTCCAAATTGTCCATAGAATCATAGAGTTGGAAGGGACCACCAGGGTCATCAAGTCCAACCCTCTGCACAATGCAGGAAATTCACAACTACCTCCTCTCCACACACACCTAGTGACCAGAAGATGGCCAAGATGCCCTACCTCTCATCATCTGCCTAAGGTCACAGAATCAGCATTGCTGACAGATGGCCATCTAACCTCTTCTTTAAAACCTCCAGGGAAGGAGAGCTTACCACCAACATTGTTGCAGTCTTTCCCCATTGGAATTCTTCACAGGACTCGATTGATTGATTGATTGGTTTACAAAATTTATACTCTGTTTTTCTAACCTAACCATCCTCGGGGTGCAGACAAGCTTCCTTTCTCCACCCCTCTGTTGGCAACACCCACTGCATTGTCTGTTTTCTCCCTCCCTTTTCCCCTGCTCTTTTTTAAATTATTTGTTGAATTTTTACTAGCAAAAGAACTCTGGAGCATTGGAATAACCCCGACAGGATGGTGGCTCTGTGATTGTTTGTGGAAGGGGAGGGGAAGGAACATGTCTGCATGGACATCATGGTTAAGGTCTTTGTACATGCTGTTCAAATGAAGTGATTCTCAAAATGGCGAACAAACACAAGAAGCACACAAAAGTAGCTAAGGGAAAAAACAGAACAGTAACCCAGTGAGACGGCAGCCAATCACAACACACTATAACACCAATGCTAGAGCACATGGGCAAAAACAAAAAAAAGGGAGGGGAAGAGGAGGGAGCATTTTGGGCATTAGTAACACCATGAATGATGCAATGTTCCCCTGTAGAACATCATCCTTTTCCTAGAAGGTGTGGACAGGGAAAAATGTTATTGGGAAGAAGGTATACAATGGAAAAAGAGGTGCAATGTGGACAGAAATTCTGAATTCATAGCAACCCTCACAAATCGACCATGAGGATTATATGCTGTAAGTGAATGGTGTGGAATTGGCCAATGACTCTTTTGCTCCCTAAGTGTTGTGAGGCTGACCCAATAAGTTTAGATATTGTAATTCATTTTAGACCCCCCCCCATCATGGAGAAAGGCAGGATATTAATATATAAATAAACAGATAAATATCTCCTGCAGCCAGAGATCTCTTGGATTGGATGGACTGGTAGGTCCAGGATTCCTAGTATCTCCTTTACAAGCTTGTAAAATACTATTCAGAATTTACAAACTAAGTTTTAAATGCCCCTGAGAAATTTGAGCACAAAATTGCTAATAGCTTTCAGCCAGGGGATCATTTGCCTGGAAAATATTTTGAGGAGAAAGAACCTTCAGCAGAAAGTAAAGTTGTATTTACAGCAAAAGTGAGGTGGGTAGTAGGGGTGGGAGAAGACTTAAAAAACTTTATACAAGAAAATGAAAGATATGTCATTGATTTACAGGCCATTCACATTTCAGTCATGCAGCTGGTTCTCTGTACACATCCAACTGCGATTACCAAAAAGAAAAAAAGAAAGATTATTTTGATTTTATAATAGTGTACAACCATAGAGAAAGTATATGATACTATTGAGGTAATTCAGTCTCAGAATGAAATATGAAATAGCATGCAACATCTATTGATTGAATCCATCCTAGAATGCAGATAAATATTATGAAACTTAAATAAGTAATGAAATGTTTACCTCAAATATTGATGATCTCAGAGAATGCTTGCTGCTGAAATACAAACAATCTTATCAATAAGAGAAAGGAACTCAAGCATAATAGCTAAAACCCTATTTCCTAGCTAAACCAAAACCAAAAAAATGCAATTAGGGAAAAAGAGTACATTCAGATTCCCTTAAGCATATTCCTAGATTTGTTTCATGGCAGTTACCTGTGGTAAATGGCCAAAAGCCATAAAACAAGCCAAAAAACATAAAACATGCTGTGAAATTTCTTGTAACTTTACTTTTCAGATGTAAGTATTGTTTTATAGGGTTCTGTACCCTGTGCTTGGAACTGTGCACAAACACAAAGGTGAAGTTCAATGGCTGAACATCAGTTCAAGGAGGAAGTTAGTATCAGTATGAGCTGAAAGCAGAAGTCCATTAACCTTGGATCTCATTAATGTCCCAGTGAGGATAACAGCAATGTTATTCAAGGATATTTCAAATGCAACCTACAGAGAAAGGGTGAAAAATAAGAAACACAAAAATGGCTATCACTGTCTGAACAGGAATATGAAATAATAAAATTGTTGTCATGTGTCATTATAAGTCAGCAGAAGCAACATCTAACTAGGACTGTCGATTCGGTTCCATCCGAACTGAAAACAGCCAAATTTCCCCCGATTCGGCGGTTTCTAGTTCGGATAGAACTGAAGTTAAAAAGGCAGGAAAACAACGAGTCGAACTCGGTGAGTTTGAGCAGATGCCGAATAAATTCGTACAAATTCGACGACCCCGAATCTGTATTCTCCCGTGGCCAATAGGTGACCAAGCTGGGTCTTCTTCTGGCCAATCAGTCGTGGATGAGTGCATGAGCCTGGCCCACTGTGCGGCCCGGGGAGAGAAAGAGTGTCTGTGTATGAGAGAGAAAGATCCCCGTGCGGTGTGTGTGTGCATGGTCCTGGGTTGCTGCGCGGCCTGGGAGGGGGGGAGAGAGAGAGAGAGAGAGTCTCTGTGTGTGTGACAGCATGAGGCGAAGCCTCGCCCCTTTTATTCTTAAGAGGAGGACCAGAGGGAAAACCTCTCCCTCCAATCCTCCCACCCGGCCAGAGCTAATGCTCCTATTGGCTCATTTGAGCCTCAGGAGCAATCCCCATTGGCCAAGTGACAAATAGCAAGCTGGCACGAGGCTAAGTCACCTGGCTTACAGCCGGCCACACGTGCCTTACCCCCATCTTTAATTATGTTTATGATTTATGTTCTTATAATATTTTACCATGTGAGCCACTTTGAGCCGGTTCTCTTCATAGAAATTTTGTAAATCAATATATTTAATTCTCAGCATGGCCAAAACTGTGGATACTTAAATCTGGAACTATGAACAGACAAGACTGATCTTTCAACAAACCTAAACAATGCCCCTGGTTTGCATAAGAATCAGAAAACTTTTTTAAAAAAATATGGGGGGTTACCGCTCCTAAAATAATAGAAGCAGTGCCTATAGCTTTAAAAAATGAGTGCCCTCAGTAGCAGTTGCTAGGCAACCACAATGTCTAGCTAGCCTTAAATGCTTGATTTCTGACAGTAAAAAGCACAGGGAGGTACTGGACCCCTTCCAGGGCTATTTTGGCCTTTGAGGGAGGAAACAGAGGACAGAGGAAAAAACAGCTCTAGAAAAAGGCCCCATCCCTAGCCTGTCCTGGTCCTGCCCCCCAAAAGGAGGGTGAGAGAATGGAAGAGACAGCCTGACTGTCCCTACCTCACTCCTCCAAAAGGCTATATAACCCCCAAGTTGGCTTGGGCAGGCCAGGTGCATACTTCCCTCACCTCACACAGGGCTTGGCTGTCGCCTCCCCCAAACTGTGTGAAGCTCTGGAGGGCTCTATGCAGCCCAGCCCAAGTAGGCTGGCCCAGCCCAAGTGGAAAGAAAGGCCATTAGTAAACCAGGATGTGTTCTAGTGCCTATAATGACAATTCACCCCTAGGAGGAGGAATTGTGGTCAGGTCTGGCAGAAACCACTGGGTGACTTACTACCACACAACTTGCATGACTCACCCTGGCCCAGCTGTTTGCTACTGTTCAAGAGCAGCCACTTCCCCAAAAGCCAGTGTGGTATAGTGGTTCAAGTTTCAGACTAGAACTTTACAAGTATAAACCAAGGGGGAAGCCTGGTCATATTTCCTAGCATGGCTAGCAAGTTCCAGGAAAGACCATGATTGCTGTTCCACCTAATGGTTTTTCACTGTCTGAACAGAGGAGAATTCCTAGTTATTTTTGGAGGGGAGGGTGTCAGCAGAAAATGGGGAGCTGAGATGAACAACATCTCTTTACACATTGTTTTGTGTGTACACAGGAAAGGAAAACTAAAGTATGGTTAAAGTGTCAATCCAAGTTTTGACTCATGGTAGTCCTGCCCAAATGCTGGTGAAACCATTAAGTAGTCGCTAAAGAAACTCTCACTAACAAAGTTAATAAATTGCTGTTCATCTGTAAATAATTAATAAACCTTGTCTGGTGGCTTCATTTATAATGTGATAGCAATTGGATCTAAGTGTTTGAAGACTAGATCCTTATTTTATTCTGCTTGTGTCAAAAAAGATACAAAATGCACTAGAAAGCTGTAGTGCTCCACTTAAGACTATAAAAATTAATTTTACTTAGAATGCTTTAATCTCTCTCTTTAATCTCTAAAAAGTATTTCATTATTTAGGTGCAATTAGTAAGCTAAAGCAATTTATTCAACTATTTAATTCCTCTCAGCAATGTTTAAGGATCTAAAAACAAATCAATCAAGGATGATATTGCTCTTTTTAAAAGAACCTCCTTCACTAATTTCATACTTATTTTGAATAAAAACAAATTAATTAGCACATCCAACTTTGCAAGGGATCAAAAGTAATTCTGGCAATAATTTCATCTTAATTTGTAATAAAATTGATTTATCTAAGCTTCAGTCTGGCATTCTGAAGCTTTTTGTTCATTAGGTTAATTTGAATTTGCAGACAATTACTCAAAAGTTCTAATAAAGCAACTGCTATCCTTGAAGGTCACTAGATACCTTGCTGTGAGAACCACCTATAGTTTCTATGTCAATCTTGAGCTTAAAGTGAATCCAAGATCCCAATAGATATATCAGTATATAGTCACTGGAAAAGACAGTCATGCTAGGAAAAGTTGAGGGCAGCAGGAAAAGAGGAAGACCCAACAAGAGATGGATTGACTCAATAAAGGAAGCCACAGCCATCAATTTGCAAGAACTGAGCAAGGCTGTCAAAGATAGGACATTTTGGAGGACTTTCATTCATAAGGTCGCCATGAGTTGGAAGCGGCACTTAACACACACACACAATTGGTAATGATCTGATCACTTGAGTGCTGGTTTCTGGGTAAGGCTTTGCCTTATACTTTCCTCAGGTTTCTTCCAGATACAGCATATTCTTCCTTCTGCCAAAGTGATCTGATTAGGTGCAGCCTCCCCCCCCCCCCGCCAACTTCCACGTTTGCTGTTTGCAGGCTAGAGATCTTTTTCAGCACCTTGACCCAGGTTTAATGCACAGGACTTCTTTACTCATAACAAGAAACTTTGTTTACGGTGCTCACATACAGCACTATAGATTGATAACACAGCTGAAAGAGAAAATAGAAAAAAAGTTATTGACAGATCTTTCACATGGTATAGCATCTTAAATCAGAGGAGCTCTATAACAACCTGATGCACTCAGCTACACACACACACACACACATCTAATTTTTCAGGCCAACCACTTTGTATGAAATGTACTTCTGTTCATTGCTCAATAGAAAGCACATTTGGGCTATATCTTCAGCTTGAAATCTTGTTCTAGCAAGCAGGTCAAATAAAAATCTATCTCTAGGCCATGAATAGAATAGGCAATAAATAGATAATTGGCTACGTCTTCTGTTACCCATGTACCATAAATGCAGTATCTCTGATCACATGAGATTTTACTATAGCTACTTTCAAGGACCATAGTAGGCATGCTTTGGAACTGGTGTGCTGTAAATGCTTTCTACAATTTACAGCTTGTCAGATCATAGAAGTAACTTTCCATTCTGAATCATGATGTTAAAAAAAAAATGCAGACAAGGAGGGAAAAAGTAAAGATCCCTGAAGTACTGCCATATCATCTGGCCTGATTAACAGATTTGAGATTGACCAGATTACAGAATAACATAAGAAGCCATTTTGGCACACAAATATCACGTCTTTCTGAGATGGGATGGCAGTAACAGACTTGACTTTAACCTGTGTACTCAACAGGGATGCTGGCCTGCTAAAAAAAATGACCAATAGTGTTCTTCAAAAAAGTGTCCTCTGTCATTTCAATTTGAAACAGATTACTTTGTCCCCAAATCTCAGCTCTACAAACCATCTGGAGTGTAGAATTAGCATGCTGGACAGCAGGCTGGGAGTTCTGGATTCAAATCCCAAGCCCTAATCATGGCATTTTGGCCAGATCCTTTCTCTCAGCCTAACCTATCTCATGGTATTGTTGTGAAGATTAAAAAAAGAGGAGAGAACCATATCCCCTGCTCAGAGTTCTTTGGACAACAGGTGAGATAAAAATCTAACAGATTTATGAGAAGACTTTTTGCTGTAAAAATATTTATGGCTGGATTTATTATAGCCATAGAGTTGAAACATTGTAACAGCCTTAACATTTGAGGGGAAGAAAACACCAAACAGGCCAGCAGCTGGACATCCTAGATGTAGAATATTGACCCTTCTTACATTACATTTACTTGACTGTTTAGTTTGTATTAGTCTTCGCGTAAATTTTACTAGGCTTAAACACAGTGATCGTGCCTTACCACACAATGCAGCTGGCAGGAATTGGCCATGGTACCGGTTGTCCAAGAATTAATATCCTGGTTGCCTAATCAATGCAGGAAGCAAAAGAAATAGCATTCAAAATATTCCAGTGAAACAGAAATTTGAAATGATTTGCCAATTGAATTTGTTTAGTTTTATAAATCAGAATGATAATCCTTTTTAAAAAAAAACTGGTGCCTTCAATTGTTTCGGTCTTTTGGCTTTTTGGAATCCCAAATGGCATTGTGTTTGTTCAGTTTGATGAGATCTCTAACTCCTAAAATTAGCTTGTAAAATAAATTAATAGTGTATGAGCTGAATTTGGTTCAGGCAATTAAGAGGATTAAGCAAGGGTATAACAGCTTTTGCATTAATCTATTGACTTGAATTTCCTAGAATACAAAATGTGTTGAGAAATTAGGTTTCCATTCTATAACTTTGGATTCCCTATAACTTTTTCATGGATTTGACCTGTCCCCTTTTCTATGTGTCTAGGGGTTGTCAATACCATAGGTATCCTTATTGCCAATACACTTGCTTTTCAGTTTATTAATATTGTCAGTTCAGGTTTACAAGAGATCCCTGAAGAGATTCCTGGTCCTTCCTATGGTCCTAACCAGGAGAAAAAGAACAAAGGTCCCAGCCTCACATTGTTCCAATGGGACACCACCAAGCAGCATCATGTAAGCATGCCCATCAGGCATATTCTCATGACTGTCCTCCATTCCCAACTGATGTTCAAGTGGAACAAGGGTCCAATGTGCCCAATGAAAGAAAGCTTGAGAGTTGGAGTTGAAGCTGAGGGGAAACCTACTTTGCCTTGGAGAATCCAAACATGTAGTAAAAGAAAGCAAAGCAAAGAAGAAAATCAGTAAATAGTAGTTAACTGCTCCAAAGCTGCAATAAAATACATTGGCCTGATCCTAAATCATATATTTATTTATCTGAAACATTTTATGCTGCCTTTCCACCTAATCAGGGTCTATAAAAACATAAAACAATTAAAGTACATAAAACATAAAACAATTAAAGTACAAATATAAAATTCAATTAAAAACACATAAACAAACAATGCCAGAAGGAGGGCCAGCAGCCATTACTGGGGGTATGCCAAACAAAAACAAAAAAAGTTTTCACCTTCTGGTGGAAGACACTGAGAGAGAGAAAGATGAATCTCCCTGGGGAGGGAGTTCCAAAGTTTTGGTTCTATGACCAAGAAGGCCCTTTCTCAGGTTGCCACCCATCTAGCCTCAGATGGTAGGGGCAATCAAAGCAGGGCCTCCAAGGATGACTGGAGTGAGCACATAGGTTTGTATAAAGATGGCAATCTTTATCATATGTTAGTCCCAGGCCATTAAAGGATTTAAATCTCTATATCATCACCTTGAATTGAGTCTAGAAGCAAACTAGAAGCCAGTGTAAATGGAAAAAGACTGGAGTGATATGGTCCCTGTAACCCACTCCAGTCAGCACTCTGGCCACAGCATTCTTTACCAGCTATAGCTTCTGGGCAATCTTCAAGGGTAGTCTCATGTAGAGTGCTTTACAGTAATCTAATATTGATGTTACTAGGGCATGCACTGCAGTGGTAAGATTTTTTCTGCCCAAGAAGGGCTGCAGCAGGCTCACCAGCTAAAGCTGTTGAAAAACCTCGCTTGTCACTGTTGCCATGTGTTTATCCAACAGGGGACCTGGATCCAGGAGCACCCCAAGCTACTAACCTGCTCCTTTGGAGGGAGTACAACTCCAACCAGAACAGGGACAACTCATTTCCTGGGGCAGGCCTCCTCTCCCACCGGTAGCTTCTCTGTTTTGTCAGGAATAAGCTTCAACTTGTTAGCCCTTATCTACTCCAAAACTGCCTCCAGGCTCTTGTTCTATTTCCACACCCTCTGTGGGATTGGCTGGTAGTGTGAGATAGAGCTGAGTGTCATCTGCATATTGGTGGCAGCTCAGCCCAAATCTCTAGATGACCTTTTCCAGCAGCTTTACATAGATGCTGAAAAGCATGGGGACAAGATGGAGCCTTGAGTAACTCCTAGGGTTGCCAACCTCCAGGTACTAGCTGGAGATCTCCTGCTATTACAACTGATCTCCATCCATTAGAGATCAGTTCACCTGGAGAAAATGGCTGCTTTGGCAATTGGACTATGGTATTGAAGTCCCTCCCCTCCACAAACCCCACCCTCCTTAGGCTCCACTCCAAAAACCTCCCACCACTGGTGAAGAGGGACCTGGCAACCCTAGTAACCACATAGGCCAAAAGTCAAGGGGCAGAGCAACAGTCTCCCAGCACAACACTGTGAAATCTACCCTCAAGATAGGACTAGAACCACCAAAAGAGGTTCCACAGTGGCCAGAAGAGTTATGCAGGTATACACTGTGCAGATGAAACTGATAGTAAAGTACTTCTTTGCTTCTTTGCCTCAAATGAGCTCTAGCCCATGCCTTGTCAGATTCACCCTGAGTCTTTCTCCACTGTCACTGCAGCCATCTCCTTTGTTTTTTTTTCATTGGCTGCAGCCCCTCAAGTCAGCCCTCTCATCCAGAATTAAATTGTGGATGGCTGCCACTTTACCTGTAACTGACCTGGCATTTAAAAGCCAACCCAGCAGGATGTTGATATGGTCACCAGCATCACTATGCTACAAGAAGAACCAGAAAAGGCAGCAGCACGCAAAAGTCTGCTGTCCCTTCTCCTAGCCAAGTAAGTAAAATCTGATATAGATATCAGAAAGTGTTAGTAGAGTGGTTATATCTTAAAAAGACAACATAAATAAAAAAATTAAAATAAACGGTAGCCAAGATGGATCAGGGACTTGCTAGTTTCACATTTTATGAAACCAAAGCCTTTTCAATCTGGATTCAGACTTTGGATTCACAAATTGCCTTGTTTTCTCAACTACATGGTCTATACCAGTCAAGTGATAGAAGTTTGTCCCTGCTAATCCTCCTGGACCTTTTTGTAGATTTGAAATCAACAACCATAGTATTATTGTGAACAGCTTGGCTAGGCAAAGCCTGAGTAGTTCAGTGTTGTGTTGACGTCAGTCTTTTTTTGAAGACGGGATCCAGAAAGTGGTACTTGGGGACTTGTCCTGAGCGCCATGACAATTGGTTTATGAGGTACCACAAGGATCAATCTTGTCCCAATACTTTTTAGCATCTACATGGAGCCACTTAGAGAGATCATCTGGAGACCTGGGGCACAGTGTCACCAGTATGCTGATTTATTTATTTACTTACTTCATTTATACCCCACCTTTCTCTCTGAGACTCAAGGTGGATTAAAAAAATATTTTTAAAAAATATAATCACACAGGATAAAACATACAATAAACAATGCAATATATCAAGGTTTATAGAATGAGAAAACAGTGCAAACAAAAAACTATCTAAGGCATGACATATAATAAATCATGCAGAAAGTGGATTACAAATGTAGAAAATGCAGGGAAAATAATCATTGCAATACACTACAATCCTATTCCCTTATAAAAGCATCCTCCCAACTACTCTCCTGAATATTTTTCTTTTGAACATTCTGTGAAATGATTGAAGTGTTGGGGCCTTCCTGACCTTCTCAGGCAGGCTGTTCTTCAAGATGAGAGGTACAACAGAGAATGCACACATATGGGATATTGATGACACTCACTTTCTCTCTCCTTTCCTTCTAAACTGGTGCTAAGCTAGTGTCTGGAAACCATAATGGACCGGATAAGGATTAATATGCTGAAACTGAGGCAACATGGAAGTGTTGCAGTTGAGAACTAAGGCTGATCTTGAAAACAATTCAAAAACATCAGTTGGTCCAAAATGTAGCAGCCAGGGTTCTTATAGAGATGCATGTGGGTGGACATATTAAACTGGTTATCCATCACATGTGCTAATTTCTAATTTTTTCTGGGCTATTTTTGACCTTCAACCCCTTAAATGGCTTAGGCTCAGAGTACTTAAAGGACTGCCTCCATTCATATTGAGGTCCACAAATAGGGTCTTTCTCCATGAGCCAGCTCTTACACAACTTCATAATCTAATAAAATGGTAGGAAAATCTGATAACTTTTAACTCTATTTTCATCTACATTTTTATTTATGCAATGGATATTCTACAATAAAGAATGCTTCCCCCAAAAGGAAACAGAAATATTGAAAGTAAAACCATCTATTCCTGTGTTGTAAACCCCTTTTGAAACTTTATATTTTATAATATAACAAATATATTTTAAAATATAATAAACTGTAATAGTTCCACTGTGTTATCTAGTCCACTGCCACTGATCAGATTGGGTCTTCTTGAGATTTGGCTTGTGAAAACTCTAGTACATTGGTTGAGAGATCAAGGTTTTGGGCAATGTCATTCTCGATGGATAGGATAGCAAGTGATGTGAGTCTTTCATCTCCCATGGTAGATCGTAAGTACATTTCGATTAGCTTCTGCTTTGAGAAGCTACATTCACCACTGGCAACTGTCACTGGAAGTGTCCAGAGAATTCGCAGTACTACCCAGACATTTGAGAAAGCATCACTCATTTCAGTATAATTGATGTACTGCAGGGCATCTCTTGGCAAGCCTTTTCCAGGGGATAGAATGTGCTGGAGATGGCCCAGCTCTAAACAAAGATCTGTACCACTGATGTTGGGATTGTTGCCATCACTGAGGGCTCTGTGGGGAGTAAGTGTCTCCCATGGTAGTTTTTCAAGGTTGTACAAGAATCCCTTTATTCTCCTGGGACACTCAAGCTGCTTAAATTGCTCTTCAACTGAAAAATGAACAATGTCTACAAGAGTGTAGAAGAACCCTAGTTTGAAGATTTCTTTTGGACTACTGCATTCCTCCCCCCCTAATGTAGCAGTTTTCCAGTGGTCACACGCACGCTGTCCCCGCTCTGCGGATCAAATCTACCACGAGCGCGATTTACCTGCGTGTTTTCCAAGACCCGTCTTATTGCGAAATACAGATCACAATCGAGATAAATCCAGTTGTTCCGTCATGCATGCGCTTCCGGGTGGATATTCCATTAGTCCTTGCTGCCCAAGACTGCGTGTGTGCGTGCGTGCCAGCGTGTGTGTGTGTGTGTGATAATCACCCGGCCAAACGCAACCGGGAGTAATTTTTTTTATTAGCGCCTGGCCGCCCTAAAGAGGGGTGTGTGTGTGAATCAGATAATCCAGTGGTCTTCTGTACAAATGCATTTGTTTGATCTAATCCTGGATTCAGAATCCATTCACTAACAGTATGCAGTCACATGATCTTCCATTGGGAAGTAGGGGTGCTGGTTCTGACTGAAGCTATTTCTTCATTACTGCAATGCTATAGGAATTTCCTGCATTGCAGTAAGTTGGAAAAAATGAAGAAATAGCTTCAGTCAGAACCAGCACCCCTACTTCCCAATGGAAGATCATGTGACTGCATATTGTTAGTGAATGGATTCTGAATCCAGGATTAGATCAAACAAATGCATTTGTACAGAAGACCACTGGATTATAAGCCAAGAAATTCAGCATTGGAGGGGTGTGCTTGAACACTTACAGTCTATTCCTCACCTTGAGGGCTGAAAGTCCTTAGGAGGAGCATAGGGGCCTGCGCCGGCATCCGTGCCCCTTGCGCCAGCAACACTGGCATGGACGCCGGTGTCAGGCCATGGCAGCTTGGCCCTGGGATGCCAGCTCAGCCTCCCCCCAGCATCCTGACAGTGCACTTCTGTGCTCCTTCTTCTCAGTGGCGTTCCCAGCATGGTCCAGGGGAGGAGCTGCCTTTAGGCGGCCAGGAGCACGGTAATAGCCATGGGCAGCCCATTCCTGAGGGGAAGAGCTGAGCGGCTGGCTGGAGGCGGTACCGCAGCACCACCTCCAAAGGAGGATTCACCCACCCCCACTGAAGCCAAAATGCTGCCCTCACCCTCAAGCCCCGTGGGACCACTCCATAGAGTTCCACGAGGATACACCACCTTAAAAGGTGACATACATCGAGGTTAAAGGAGACATTCCCAGCCTGTTTTCTCCCTTCACTAAGAAGAATGTCTGAAGTGCTAGAGGGGGAAAAAAACTTTATATAGAATAGAGAAACATTTTTCCCCATGCAACTTTTTATTCACACAGCTCCTTAAAACACATTTTTATATCACACAAGCAGGAACCCTCAAGGTCTTGCAGGAGATATCCCATTTCCCCCCTCACCCATGATTTACCTTCCCTTTCCTGAAAGCCCCCATTGCCTCTCTCCTTTTCCTGTTTTTTTCTTTTATTCCCACCAAACAGCAAACCTACCTTCATCTGCCCCTCTGTCTTCAGTTTTCCCTTCTTCCCGCCCCTCTGGGCCCTTTTCAGGTTTGTAGAAAGATCTGTCTTGCTCATTCGCAGCTCTGCAGTCACCAGATTTAAGTATCCTCAGATTTGGCTGACTTTCTATTAGTATATAGACAAGTGAGGACCCGCAACGAATTGTTGCAGAATATGTTGTGGTTTTGTTTTCATTAGTACTGTAATTTTGAGGGATGGCAATGGGATGAGGGGGACCTCAATCCAGAAACCTGGGGGTGGAAGAGAAGGAGAAACAGGGTCCCCCACCCTGAGTGTAATCCCAGATAGAAAGGAATAGGTGGAGCATAGGGCAGAGGGAAGAGAGACACTTGCACAGATTTTGGGACACTTGCAAATCCTACCCAGAGTTAATGGGAAAAGACGGGGAGGAAGAAGTCTCTTTTTCATTTGTTCAAAATTTCAGGAATTTATATGTCTCTCATAAAGACGTAAACATTTACAGTAAAACTAAAATAGTGTCTTGGCTCCTGAGGCATAATTTTCCATTTGTGGAGAATTAATTTTTTCCCCATTGGATCTGTTTGCTCTTTGCTTGGGGCTTTGCCATCCTGCATAATTTGACTTCATCTGTAGAGTTAGCCCTGTGAGTCTCCATCATTTCCAAAACATTAAATGTCATGCATGCTAGCACAGATCCCAATGCGTACTCTCCTTTCACAGGGTGGTGGATGGGCATATATTCTCACCCTAAGATTCCTACTATCAAGGCAGCCACTTGCCTGGGAGAGAACCTGCCAGGGGTCTGTTCCCAACCCCTCCACCAGCCACCTTTTGTCCCTGCCCTGTCTCCCAAACCCCATCATCTTCTCTTTCTTTCTGCCTCATCACTCTCTTTCTGCCCCTACTCAGCACTCTTCCTCTCTCCTTCTGCATTCCCAAATCCATTGCTCTCATTCTGACCCATCAATCTCTTTCTGCATCCTCAGCCCAGAACTCTCTCCTTCTGCCTCCCCTACCTCATCACTCTCTTTTTCTGCCTCTGTTCCCACTCACTCATCTTTCCCCCAATCTCTCCCTTTCCCTTTTTTCCCTTTCCTGCTCCTTCCCTCTAAAGCTTAGTCTACTTTCCATCCTATCTTTTATTTTGGCTCTCTGCTTGCCCACTCGCCTCCCCCCCCATTGTCAGTTCTCTGCTTACCTGCTCACCTCCCCCCCATATCATCGGCTATCTGCTTGCCTGCTTGCCTCCCCCCATATTGCCAGCTCTCTGCTCATCCACTTGCCTCCTCCCAAATCACTGGCTTTCACCTCACCTCCCACTCAGCTCTCTGCTTCTGTCTCACCTCCCACCCCCCAATATTGTCTGCTCTTTCTGCATTCACTGCAGCTGGACCCAGAGCTGTTCCCAACACCAGCTCTAGAGATGAGTGGTGGTCTGCACAGACAATAGTCTATTTAATCTGAGTGGAATTTAAACCCCCAATGTATTTTTTTAAATATTTCAGATTTTTTTTGTGTACCTAGGAGGTCCCCCAAGTCTGCAGAAAAATCTGTTTTGGGTAAGCATGACCCCAATCTGTCGATTTAGATATTTGCAAATGGGGCAACACTTGGGAAATAGAAACATAGATGATGATGATGTTATAGCCATAGTAGTAATGAATGCCTGCCTTCCCCCACCTGATGCCCTGGATTTACCCTTCTTATCTAGCAGTAAACCTGCTTTAAAACATTTAATGTGTATTCTCTTTTCAAAAATAATGGCAGCCAGGCAGCATGGGAAAAGCAACCATGAGCAATAGGGAGGAACACACAGGTATAGACTCCCATCATAACCCAAAGCTGGAGAGCCATTCCTAAAATACATAATTTGTGTATGCCTGAGGGTGTTGTGCCTTTTAGTTTGGATTGTTTGGACCTTTTCAGCTCCTGTAGTTCTGGGGCATGGCTGAAGATGATGTTCACTGTTGGTGTAAGCTATGTTCTGAGATAATAAACAGGCAGCACAATCCTAAAGGGGGGAGGTGCACCTCTGCTGAGGACCGCGCAGCCATGGAGCAGCCGTGCCACCTCCTGAGCAGTTTGCTGCACTGTGGCCAGCAAGCTTAACAGGGAAATTCCCTGAATGCCGGTGAAACTGCTGTATGCAGTTCCATGGGCTGCACCACCATTTTTGCTGGCGTAAGTTCACACTGGCAAAAGGGGCGTTCCCGAGGTGAAAGGGCTCAGAGAACTGACTAATGTCAACCCCATCTCCAGGAATGCCCCCTTTGGCACTGGTGGGAGCCCCTGCACCAGAGATGCAATGCCGCCACAGCTGTGCCGGCAACCATGAGTGGCGCTGCCATGCTGTTCCACAATGCCAGTGTAAGTGGCCTGGTGCTGGCATAAGTGCCCATTTTGATGGTACAAGTGGCATTTATGCCTGTGCCAGGGTCACACCATCTCCTAAGCCCATTTGCCCCCCCCCCGGATTGCACTGTGAGTTATATTTAAGGCCTGCTGAACCTCAGTTCTTACCCTTACCAGATCCAGCACTTCTAGTGGAAGATAGAGTTGCCAGGTCTAATTTGGGAAATTCCTGGAAATTTTGGAAGTGGTGCCTGGGGATGGTAAAGTTTGGGGAGGGTGGGTATCTGTGAGGATGTCACTTTGATATGAGTCCTCAAACTCCTTTGCTTCTTATGAGGTCGTTTTCTCCTTTTAAAATTCTGATTTAAATGTCCCAACTTTACATCCCTTCCCATTCCCTCCTTAAGACTTTTTTCCTACCCTGAGAATTCACTCAGAAAGGAGGAGCAAGATTTCTTGCTAGTGGACTTTATGTGAATTATTTAGAAGCTTTCCCATTGGAACCATGTATAGGGTCTTAGTATTAGCATATCTACTGAAATACATTTAAACGATTTTTAACAACCTTTGCATAAAATCCTCATCTACTGATAAGTGGTTAAAATATTTCTCCCCATTAAAGATATAAATCTTCACACAGAAAAAGTTACAATTTTATAAATGAAGGATTCGCATTAGTTTGATTTAGCCCACTTTTGTTCATTTGTGTGTTCACAATGGGCTACCAAAGATCTCTTACAATTGAGCACAAAATAATTACATATATCAAAAGGATTGTGGAACTAGTAAAAATATCTTTGAGTTTAAGGCTGCAATCCTAGGGGGGGGGGGCGAAGCTCCATAGTAGTCAGTGTCCATGCCACCTTACCATGGTGCAAAATGGCAATAACGTGGGTGCAGGGGCAAATGCACTGGTGCTGGGGAGCCACGGAGCTGAACTGGACTCTGCTACTGGTGCTGCCATACTGGCAGGGAAATCCCATGCTGGTGAGGAGGGGCATCCCCAGGATGGTCCCAGGGGTGAAGCTGACATTAACAGCTTTTGTCCCAGAAATGCCTCTTTGCACTGTGGCATGGCTATGCCACCAAAATAGATGGGATGCAGATGTTATAAATCCAATGGGGATTTGTCGCCGTTTTTTCTTTCTTTTGTGGCCGGGAAGCCGCACAGGAGGCAGCGCGGATGAGTTAGTCAAAAACAACAGCAGCAGCACCTTTATGGGCATATATGCAATTATTACAGGGGCTAAAAACAAGGATAACAAAAGCTAGGACCAGATAGGATCAGAATTTAGATTATCGAAGCTTCATAGCTAATTGTAGAAATTTTGCTACCCTTTCCATTATATTATCTTTGTCCAGAGAGAAGAAACTGAACTTTACAGTTGTCCAAAACTTTGTTCCATTCATCTAAGAGTGACTTAAGAAATTTAGCTCAGGTATCAACACAGAAAGGATAATACAAAAAAAAGGTAGAATGTTAAACTTTGCAAGCATAAAATCTCTTCGTTGTTGCAAATTAACCAGGTGGTGGAAATAGGGCGCCAGACAGTGCAGAGTTAGCAGGATCCTGAGATTCACACAGGAACAGATTTTCCTGGCTGCACAATGTAGTTCCTGTAATTCTATGTCTAGGAATTGACCGTTTATGATTTTAAATGTGGATGCTTCAGAGGCCTGTACAAGCAAATCTAAACGGATTCCTAATGAAATGATTTTTTTGCTCAATGTAACTTAACCATTTAGAGGTCTGATATTCAGTTAACATTAAGCAGGTAAAACTAGTTGGATCGGGCTTAAAAGCAAATGCAACCAAAATGTAATCATTAGCAGTCATGCTCTAGTTTCTAGCAGTCTTTGGTTGGTTTCTAAACAGATTGCTACATATGGTACACAGTCTGGAATTCCTAACATCCCACATAGGAAGGAGGATTGAAGACATTCCACAGACTGGTTAAATGCATTGATCCAAATCAGAATTCCATAGAGTAATTGGGAACATGGTTTAGCATTGAAAACTTGAAGCTCTGTGGGCACATATTGGCTATCCTTTGTGTAAAAAAAATGGGCCACTGCCCACATGCTGTTTTTTGCTAAATTTATTACATGCTTATGGTGAAAGACCCAACTTGCATTGTAACAGAAGTGTAATCCCAAGTACTTAAACTGTCTAACCTGTTCTATTTTCCCCCCATTTATGTTCTAATTAAAAAGTTTCAATGTTTTTGAAAAGACTATTATCTTGGACTTTCCATAGTTCAACAAAAGCTTATTAGCCTTGCAGTATGTCAGACATCGATGGAGTAAACGTTTCAGGCCAATGCATGAGCAGGACAAAATAACAGCAACATCTGCATATAAAAGGAGTGGAACATGAGCTGGGACAAGTTAAGGGCAGTGGCCATCTATTTCAGATAGTGACGGGGCAAGATCTTTAAAAAAACATTAAATAAGAAGGGCATCATAATGCATCCTTGTTTAACACCTTTGCTAATTGGTATTTTTGGCATTAGAGTCCCAAATGAAGTGGTTTTAACCTGATACCTTGTACAGGAATATAGCTTCCTGATTAGAAAAAGCAGCCTCCTGTCCATATTCATTTTAGATAGCTTATCCCACAGGAGATCTCTAGGGATGGAATCAAAAGCCCCTTTGTGTGTGTGTGTAAAGTGCCTTCAAGTCGCAGCCGACTTATGGCGACCCCTTTAAAGCAGCAAATATCTTAGCGCAGTGGCTGCCACTGTATTGATTGACTAAATAGGTAAGGACAGCACAGTGATCGAGGGGGGATTTCCCTTGGCAAAAACCGATCTGTTTAGGACCAAGGATCTTATATTCAGTCATCCAGCCCAGCAGCTTATTCAACAGGTGCCTAGCATATAGTTTCCCCACAACAGAAAGGAGGCTGATTGGCCTGTAATTTGATGGTAAAGTGGCATTTCCCTTTTTAAAGATTGGGGTTAAGATTGTATTCATCCAAGAATCCGGAATTTTGCCTGTTCTGTCAATCATGGTGGAAAAAGCGGCTAAAGGTGGAGCCCACAAATTAGGGTGGAGCTTCAGTAATTCAGGAAGGACCTTATCAGGGACTGGGGCCTCCCTTGATTTTAACTGGCCAATTAATGTTTTAGTTTCTTCTGGTGACACAGGTGGTCATTCCGAAGTGTTTGTAAGGAAAGGTTCTGAGGCCTCTGCGGTATTTATTCCCTCTTTGTTGGAAAGATTTAGAAAGTGATCATGCCAGGTATAAGGTGGAATTGTCGTATTTAGAGGCTGTCTACATCGAGAGGCTCCTGAAAGGATTGCCCAAAATTTCCCAGTGTTATTTGTAGTAGTGGCCTAAATTAATTGTTCAGGATGAACCACTCCTGGTCGCTGCGCATCCACCGCCCCCCCAACACACACACTTTAGGATTGGGCTGCCCATACATACTATATTGGAGCTTTCAACCACACACAGCAATGTAGGTTTGCACCTAAACCCTTTATAGTGTAGATATGAAATTGGTGAATATTAAGTGTGCATGCAGTATACATGTGTACTAGAGGTCAAGAACAGGCAAGGAAAAATGAGATTCCCTGTGACATCTGCGCAGCCCAAACACAATTAGTATGCTGTTTATTGGGGTAGGGGGAGAAACACACTTCTGCCAATCCATAGTGACAATCGCTTTCATTAGGCTAGACAATAGATTAGAAAGTTAAGCAAGCTTGTAAGTTATACAGAGCAGCTCTTCAGGAAAGACTGAAGTGGGCAATACTCCAAAATAAGTGGACAGTGCTTTGTGCTGATGTTTGATTCAAAGAGACAGCAAGAATGATTACTCCATTAGGTGTACTAGCCCCGGCTTCAGAGACCCCCTCCTGCTGCCCTACCCGCCGCAGCCCTCTTCCTAGCACCATGCTGCAACAGCGGCACCCTGCCCTGGTGGGCTAACACAGATTGCTTCCACCCCTCATGGTGCGACTTCAGATTGCTTCCACCCCTTCATGGTGCAAGATCAAGTATGGAGCAGACCCTAGCAGACCTGACTGCTCAGAACCAGGCTTTGCAAACCCAGCTACAGCAGCTCGCAGGAGTGGTGGTTCAGCTCCAGAACCAGGTAGCAGCTGCTGCTGCCCCAGCCCCACAACCTACCAAGTGCCCGCTCAGCACGCCAGACAAGTGGGATGGGCGTGGCAAACGCAGTCCAGTACACAGTCCAAAAGTCAGTCTAGGAGCAAGGCAGTCAGTCAAGGCAAGAGGCAGGTGCAAGGTCAAGCCGGTCAGAAGTCAGGTCAGGAGTCCAGAAAGTAGCAAGGTCGAGGTACAGTCCAGGTCAATACACAACAGGCCAGAGTGGCACTTTAGCAGGTTTGCACTTTGTTGCTTCCACTGCTTCCTACTGCCTCAGCCTTCCTTAAATACCTACAACTGACTGGGAGAGAGCTAGGGCTGTTGAAAAAAAAAATCAGTAAAATTCGGATTCAGCAAAATTTGGCCCATTTTTATTCGGGAAATGCCAAAGTCCAAACTCCCCCAATTCGGATCCGTGCAATTCGGCGCGAGATTCGGAGTCCGGGGGGAAATTAGGCCGTTTAAAGCCATTAAAAACACATTTGGGCCTTTCCGCGGCTCCGGGGGGCATGTTTGGAGGTAGAGGTCCCAAACTTTCAGCGTAGCTTCCAGGGACCCTTCTTGCAAGAAAACCCAGGTTTTGTAAAGATTGGGCTAGGGGGTCCTGAGATATGGGGCCCAGAAGGGGTCCCCCCAAAAAATTGCCCATTGGAATAAAGTGAATAAGAACACATTCGCATCTTTTCATGGCTCCGAAGGGGCATTTTTGGAGGTAGAGGTCCCAAAATTTCAGTGTACCTTCAGGGGACCCTTCTTGCAAGAACCCCCAAGTTTTGTAAAGCAGCTGGGCTCACACACTCAACCACGACTGAATGGCCAGAAGAAGACCCAGCTTGGCCACCGATTGACCACGGGAGAATGCTGCTTACTAACTGACGGTTATGCTACTGATTCGGAGCTCCCGAATTTGCTGAATTTATTCAGCGATCACCGAACTCGCCAAATTTGGCTCATCGTTTTCCCGCCTTTTTTTTTATTCGGTTCCATCTGAACTGAAAATGACACACACATACATATGCAGTGAATGTCATTTTAAAGATCAAAGGCAGTCATTTTGGGCTTGAAAGTGCAGCATTTTAAAACTGTTCCTGCCCCCCTCCCCCCATCATTTTCAGAACTGGAAACAGTCACAGTAGGGAGTTATTTACATAATTTTGGAGTAGCACATGGAACATTCTGAACACACGTGGCCCTAAAATCATGTAAATAACTCTCTGCCCAAGCCATTTCAGCTTCTGAAGACAGCATGGGGGAACCCCTCCTTAGGGTGGCCAATCTCCTGGTGGGGCCTTGAGAGCTCCAGTTTTACAACTAGGGTTGCCAGGTCCCTCTTTGCCACCGGAGGGGAGTCCAATTGGCAAAGCGGCCATTTTCTCCAAGTGAACTGATTTCTATCGGCTGGAGATCAGTTGTAATAGCAGGAGATCTCCAGCTAGTACCTGGAGGTTAGCAACCCTATTTACAACTGATCTCCAGGCAACAGAGATCAGTTCCCCTGGAGAAAATGGCTGCTTTGGAGGATGAACTCTATGGCATTGTACCATGCTGAGGTCTCTCCCCTCCTAAACCCCACCCTCTCCAGGCTCCACCCCCAAAGTCTCCAGGTATTTCCTGACCCATAGCTGGCAACCCTACCCCTCCTCCTCACCATGCTGCAGTTCCAAATTGAAAAGGGCTCCCTCTGATCTTTAAAATGGCATTCCCTGTAGCTGCTCTGTGTTTGCAGGAAATGTGAATTGGGTCAGGGGAACCTAGACCCCACTTGTCAAAATAAAGTAACATCTAGTTTGGCCCTGATACTATTAGGGAAGTTTGCAAGCCAGATGCCACCGCCCTCATTAATAGCTGTGGATTTGTTGTTGTTATTGTTGGTATAGGTTTGATCAGCTAATAGACTGGTCCAATGGCTTGCTGTTGAAACATAACATTGTTACTGCACTCCGGGTATACTTTGACTCAGAGGCCTTTTACACTAGTTTATCAGTGTTGATGGGAGTTGAACTATATACATGGAAAAACACTTTTCAGTGTTGCAATCTTGGCCCTTACATACTTGTACACTGCTCCTATACACCCAGTACTATATTTTAATATTTCAGTCATGCGTTTATGTATTTGTACTTCACTTATCTACATTTGCTGTTATAATTATCGCCATAACTTTAAGTTAGTAATAAAATAATTATGTTTATTTTTGCATTCAAAGTAGAAAGAATATTCATTTAAGAGCGCAAGATGTATCATTCAGTGTTTTCAATACATTTGACTACAATATGAAAGTCTGGTTTATTTCATACAGATATTGAATTAATTTTTTCTTATATGTTATGCCAGTTTAAGAAATGGTGCAGAGATCATAAAATATTCAGATATTAAATACCCACCTCAAATACATGCAGTGCAGTTGCTTCCTTTTCTGCAATCATTCTATCAATGATGCCTATAAGTTTTCCTAAAGCCATATTTTAATAGAGAGACATTAATATTTATCCAAAACAAGATTAAAAAGTCTCCCATGCCAGAGGTTATAATGCAAAGAATTATGGAGGTGTGAGTAAAAGTGTACCAAAAGTCTAGAAAAACGAGATTCCACTTAGAGTCTGATATCAGAATTTAATCAAATGCTTTTGATTAAAATATTAGTCAGATATATCAATGTTGCTGTGAATACTTGGTTACTAAGGTTACAATCTGAGCTGTAAAAAAAGTTGTAACAACATGGTACTCTCAGTGGCTCTGGATTGCAATAGGGACAGTCAGTTCTGTGACTCCAAGAACATGGTTTTCCTTCTTTAACTTACATTGTTTCTATTATACAGGGAAAACAGGATATTTCAGGCTTTTAAATGGGAACAGGATTCTAGCAGTCTTATGGTTCTATTTTATTTGAAAACCTTGACTCAATTTGGGTATCATGAAGTAACTAGAGTTGGTTTCTTATGGGCAAGTACCTGTTTAATTTCCTGGGTCACATGCTCCCACCCATTACTCAGTGTACCAAGGTTGAAAACAGAAGTTTTCAACAGGCTTCAATCCTGGCACCACATTGTCTGCTTGTAAAGTCTGATTGTATTTATTCATTTGATTTTTTTGTAGCTCACTGCTCTTCCAAGGAGCTTAGGGCAGCATATATGGCTTTATCCTCACAACAACCTTATGAGGTGGGTTAGGCTGGGAAAAAAAATGACTAGCCCCAAGTCACTCAATAAGTTTCATGCCAAGTGGGGTTTGAACTACACTACACTGAACTGCTGAAGGTCTCATAATTTTAAAAAATCTAGTCTAAGAACATACCTTTTGCATAATCATTTTGTTTTCTCAAAAGCCACAAAGGTGGCAAGTCACTCTTCAGTACTTTTGTGAGTTCACAGGTAAGAGAATTATTTTCTCCATCACAGGGTTGTTTGGCCTTGTTGTTAGTATTCAGAATTGACAATGTTCCACACAAAAAAACTCAGTATGCCTACAATAATGACAATGAGATAAATGTAGTGTTCAATTTCCGAAATCCTAGGTTTTCCAATAAATGGTTGCGATTTCATTATATAATGTAGCTTTCATCATGGGATTTGAGTGTGGTATGAAGACTTCACATTCTGAGTGTGGCTCAGCCTTTTCACCGTCCTGTTAATTAAGTCATGTGGATTGGCTTTCTCGTAAAAACATGTGTTTTGACATGTGACTAAGGTAGGCACAGTAAATAATTGTTCAGATTTCCCAAGTAAAAAAAAAAAAAAAGCATATCAATACTTCAAAAAATCCTGAAATGACTTTGTTGAACTTTAAGTAGTCTAAAATGCTAGTAACAGCAAATGTAAGGTCAATTTATCAAAGTGAGTTAGACTTCATTAAATATTCTTAATCATCATTAAACCCTAAATGACGTATGAGATCAATGTGATTGCTGAGAAAACATGATTAATTACTGTAAGCTGCCATCGAGATATTTAACTGCCAGGATGTTGCTAGCCTGCATAACATTTCATGGAGCTTTAAGGATTACTAGAGACTAACAGGTGTGATAAAGGCTTTTCTAATAAGAATGTAGAAAGGAAACCCTAGAAGAGCAAATATGCACCTTATTAAAATTCAGGACTAATTAGTTTATATTGTTGATGGAAAAACTGAAAATGAATATTCTAATCAAAACAAGAAGAGCTATCAAATGGCAAAGTAGATTGCTCTGTAAGAAACTCAATAGTTTATTGAAATTCACATTTTGTGAATGACTGGAATGGGAGGATGAATTTGGCTCAAGAGGAATGCCCAGACCATGTGACCTCCTCATATTAAAATTCAGGCTGCTTAGCTAAAGCAACCACAATGAGAAAAGAAACCCCCAAAGTACTCATTCTAGGCTTTCATGACTACATGAAACGTTGACATCTATTTCAGAAAGCAAAAGGCATATAACAGTGTTAGGGTTCTGGGAAGCAATTCAAAAGACTTGATCAACACTCATAAAGCCATTTTGTCCTTAGACAAATTTATTTAATGTATTTGTATACTGCCTTTCCTCTGTTGATACACCCCAAGATCGCATTAGCATTTTTTGTGATGCAGCAACAACAACAACAAAAACTAATGCAATCTTGGTGTGTACCAACAGAGGCATAACATCCAACTCGCAAGGTATCATAGTTCCACTGTACACTGCATTGGTCAGGCCACACCTAGAGTACTGTGTGCAGTTCTGCAGGCCTCACTTCAAAAAGGATGTGGACAGAATTGAGTGGATGCAGAGGAGAGCGACAAGGATGATCAGGGCCTGGAGACCAAGCCGTATGAGGAAAGGCTGAGGGACTTGGGAATGTTTAATATGCAGAAGAGGGGGTTCAGGGCTGTCACTTAGAGGAGGGCAGGGAGCTGTTCCTGTTGGCAGCAGAAGATAGGACTCGCAATAATGGATTTGAATTGTGGGCGGAAAGGTACTGGCTGGATATTAGGAAAACGTTTTTTACAGTAAGAGTTGTTCAACAGTGGAATCAGTTACCTAGGGAGGTGATGAGCTCTTCCTCACTGGCAGCAGAGGCTGGACAAACACTTGTCAGGGATGCTCTAGGCTGATCCTGCATTAAGCAGGGGGTTGGACTAGATGGCCTATATGACCCCTTCCAACTCTAAGATTCTATAACCTCAAAGCAATGTGTTTCCACACCCCAAAAGAAAGAAGCCTGACAACCAGTATGGCTTAAACAAGGGTTTATATAACAGCTAAACTGCAACAAACTCATTCCCACCCCTTTAGTCCAAGACTCTTTGCACACACAGTATTTTCTGAGAGTCCAGCCCTTTAAATCTTTGTGCTTTGTTCAGGTATCCAAACTCGCCCTTATTGCTTTTGCTGCAGCTTTGGAGAAAGTGGAGGGACCCCCTGCTTTTTCTAAACGTGCTTTTTGTGTAAAGTTTTTTCCCCTCGATTTCCACTCTCTTGGTTTTTAGTGTGGAGTTCCTTAATACAGTTATTGTTTTTTGCCCATTTCTGAGCATCATGCTGATGCTCTACCCCCCCTTCCCACAAATGCCTATTGTCATTGTTTGACAAGACCCTGCCTCATTGTCCCATGCATCCACATTCCACCCTCTCTCCCTTCCTCCAAATTGCCTGTCTATAATACTCTGAAATTTCCTCCCTTAATTAAAAAAAATTACAATACTGTTATTTCTCTGATGTCTGTTGACATCAAACCTCTTATAAAGAGTACATTTGTGCTCTCCATCCAGGAAAAAAAATGGTTTTGGATGGTCCTGTTTGGTCTCCTTCAAAAAGTTGGGGAAATGTTTTGAAATTGCCCCAGAGTTAGTAGTTGGGGGGTGGGGGGTGGCTGACTCTCTGTCATGTCTCTGCTGAAAGATTACTTTTTTCCTATCTGCATATCTGCTGTTAGTGTTTGTAAATGCTTTTGCAAGTGTCAATCTCCCCCTCCCCTTGAAGATCAGACTTCGCCAGTTTGGAAAGGTGGCAGATGAATTGCATCAGCTACAATTCAGAGCCAAGGCTGTAAGTTTTGTGGGGAAACCCTCCAGTGGGGAGCGACGGTAGCCAACTTGGAACTGTGCCTGATGATCTCACCATGGGGGAAACTAGCCAAAAGACGTAATTGTGGGAAAGGTCCAGGGTTCCCAAGAGGCTACCCAAAGTGTTTGCCATCATTTGGGCAGCCCCACTCTTACCATTTCCCCATCAGTAAATACCTCAGAATGCTTGGTAATTTTAAATCACCAAACCCCACTAATCCTGCAAACCCTTGGTTAATGCCCAACCTAAAACCAGGCCTATTTACTATTTTCTTCCCCAGCAATTTCAATATGGAGTAGGTAAAAAAAGGCTCTTCTTCCAGCAAATTCTTGAAAAGCCTCCAAAATTCCAGATCAGCCATGAAATGGCCAGCTTTTCCCACATTGCCATATAAAAGGGGGGAAACTTTGCTAGCAAAAGACTATACAGAATGGGTGGGAAGGCTTTAAATAATCTTCCTTTTGTGGCCCTTCTGTTGCCTACGATACAGACTGCAGTATAGCTCCACCAATGCCTGGTTTGTCTGTCTTGTCAGGGGGATCCAGACTAAATTTTACCTCAGAAGAATCGAACTTTTCCATGCCCTCCTCTCACTGCAACCTACTGATCTCCATGAACTGCTGGTGCTACTGGACAGGGCACCCTAAGGAATGACTTTAGGAAAAAAGAACTTTAGGATAAAAGAAGCCACACCTGAGCAAGGTGGTTAATGATAGGATGTTTTGAAAATCATTCATTCATAGGGCTGCCATAAGTCAGAAGAGACTTGATGACACTTAAAACACACATAGAAGAAAGAAAGAACTAGCAGGAATTTCTGTTAGTAGAAAATTTAGTCTGGATCACACCCATTTGCTCCCATTCAAAAGGCAGGAACCACTCTACTCTTTATACATTTTCTTTCTGTGATCATCTCTCAGAGACAAGTACCAGGACCCCTTAGAGGTCATGGGCAGATTAATTAATTTATTAGTTGATATATTTTGAGTGGTGAGGACAGGAGCATATATGGAAATTTGACCGCTGAAGGAGTCTTTATATTGAGTAATTTACTATATTCCCAGTGGGTAGCCGTGTTAGTCTGTTTGCAGTAGTCAAAAAGGGCAAGAGTCCAGTAGCACCTTAAAGACTAACAAAAATATTTTCTGGTAGGGTATGAGCTTTCGTGAGCCACAGCTCACTTCTTCAGATACAGCTAGAAAGACCGATGGATTCACATTCTAGCTGTATCTGAAGAAGTGAGCTGTGGCTCACGAAAGCTCATACCCTACCAGAAAATATTTTTGTTAGTCTTTAAGGTGCTACTGGACTCTTGCCCTTTTTGATTACTATATTCTGTACTATTAGAACAACTTCATTTTCAATAACTCTTATGTACACTTACAACTTTGTGCCCCTGTGATGACTGCAAAACCACATAGGAAAGGAGATCTTAGAATACAATTGTAGGGTTTTTTTACCACATGTTTGCCCTTGACGCTTCCAGAACTTGGAGGAACATGCATAAATTGTGTTCATAGCTACTTGTAAATTTTTCCAAAAACATTTCTTTTAGAGGATTATTGTACAATTTTCCTAGAAGTTCAAAGTGGGTAAAAGGAGGTTATTAAAACTATGGTATAATCAGTAATAACAAATTACAACCCCCCTATGCAAACCACACCATTTTCTAAACTGTGGCACTAAATGCTTTCCCGAAGACATAAAAAATCTTGTAATATCTCCTAAATAAATTCAAACAATAGCTATGGGTATGACAGACTACCTATGACTCATATCTACATGAGAAAGAAAACAAAATTATGACATTCTGAAGAGTACACACTTCATTAGGGCTTTTTTCTGTCTGTGTTACTATTAACTTATGTAGATTTTAGTGTATTTTAACAGATAGTGTAAAGTTTCATAAGAACTGTTTTCAGCTGGGCTTCAGTGTGCAGTTTTACAAGAAAAAATAGGTGGAATAGTAAAATTAATTACCTCTTTCCCATAAAGACAGGAAACACTAGTACATTAGGTAAACTAGATTTTATAAAGAGCTGGATTTGATTCCAGTAACAGCTTAGAGACCAACAAGATTTTCGGGGTATAAGCTTTTGAAGGTCAAACAGCTCATTCCTGAAAGGAATGCCTGCGCCAGGCTTAGGAGACAAACTAGTGGCATTGCCTCCTAAGAAGGTTTCGGCAGTGCCCGGCGCAAAAAACCCACAAAAAGCTGGCGTAGCTTGACAAAAACAAAAAGGGGCATTCTAATGTCGGCCCCGTCCCCAAGCTGGCACGGAACGCCCCAGGAACACCTCCCGAGGCACCGGAAGGCTTCCCGGCTCGCCGCTGCGACCTGTGCCAACGGCCGGAGGCCGACATAAGGCTGTGTTGTAGTCCAGGCCCAGCACTGCCACCGCAGCAGCCAAGGACCAGCTTCCGGGCCTGCACACCGGCGCTGGGGCCACTCAGGCCGGTGTGCGCCTTCCGGGTGCCGGCAGTGTGGGGCCCTGTGCCGGCGGAGGCCTTCGTCAGCCTCCTAAGGCCTTTGGGTCAGGCCACCGGCACATTTCAGGAATGCGCTGAAAGTTTCCTTTGTCAGATACATCATCTAGCTCTTCTACTGCAGATCAACACAACTTTGCTCCTGAAACTAGGTTTTAAAAAATGTATGATCTGCATCATCCAAATTTCATTCTAACTTTTAAGAACAAGTTTCAACCAATAGTCAGATTACTGACTCCCAGCATTTAGGCAACTCCGCTCTGGTTCCAAAGTTTGGCAGCATTTCTGTAGGCTTTGTTTTATACTAACCTGTCTCAAGAGGTGCCAAGCCTCCTCCCCTTCCTTATTCTTTTTCAAGCATCTAAAAGTTTTGTTTATGCTGTTCAGTCCCAAGGAAGTCCCTCTCCATTCTACACAGCCACTCAAGTCAAGAATAGGCTGTCTTCAAAATAGTTTTTCATCCTTAAATGCCTCAAGGTGCTTGTCATCCTAACAAGTCACTAGACAAGATTTACTTATCACTAGGGCTGTCAATTCGGTTTGGCCCGAACTGAAAATCAGCCGAATTTCCCTTGATTCGGCGGTTTTTAGTTCGGGAGGAACCGAACTCAAAACTGGCGGGCAACCGGGGGGGCCGAATTCAGCGAGTTCGGGAGTTCGCGAATAAATTCGGCCAATTCGGGGCCGTCAGTAAGCAGCATAACCTTCAGTAAGCAGCATTCTCCTCCCCCGGCCAATCGGTGGCCAAGCTGGGTCTTCTTCTGGCCAATCAGTCAGGATTGAGTACTAGAGGAATCAGCTGATGTGCGGCCGGCCGGGGAAAGAGATAGAGAGAGGGAAATCCTCATGTGTGTGTGAGGGGGTGCTTGTGCACATTCGCTCCTTTCCGTGGCTGCAGGGGGTGCATTTTTGGGGGTACAGACCCCAAACTTTCAGGGGATATTCAGACAAGTTTTCTTAAGATACCACCCAAGTTTTGTAAACATTGGGTCAGGGGGTCCCGAGATATGGGCTCCCCCCTTTTTCTTTCCATGGCTGCAGAGGGCGCATTTTTGGGTGTGCCGATCCCAAACTTTCAGCAGAGCATCAGACAAGGCTTCTTAAGATACCCCCCACGTTTTGTAAACATTGGGTCAGGGGGTCCCGAGATATGAGCTCCACCCCTTTTTCCTCTCCCCCTTTTCCATTTTCGTGACTGCAGGGGGCGCTTTTTTGGGGGGTGCAGCCCCCAAACTTTTATCATAGCTTCAGACAATCCCTCTTAAGAGACCACCCAAGTTTTGTAAAGATGGGTTCAGTGGGGGCTGAAATATCGGCTCCCCCCCTTTTCTCTTTCCGTGGCTGCAGGGGGTGCATTTTTGGGTGTGCCGACCCCAAACTTTCAGCGGAGCTTCAGACAAGGCTTTTTAAGAGACCACCCAAGTTTTGTAAACATTGGGTCAGGGGCCCCCGAGATATGGGCTTTCCCCTTTTCCCTATTGGGATGAATGGATCACCCTCGAGAGATGCATACATATGGATCTTATATTGGATACAAATGGAATCATATTGGATTACCCAGCCTCCCAGCCCCTCCTGCTGGAACAGAAGACAGCCACAGTAAGACCCCTTTGGGGGCTTTAATCTATAATTTTTCTTTTCTGTGTGTGGGGGGGGGGGAAAGCAGAGTCTGGGTGTGTGTGTGGGGAGGGAGCAGTTTCTGTGGGTGGGTGGGGAAGCCAAAGGGGGCTTTTGCCGGTTCTGCCTGGGGTGTGTGTTCCCCCTCCAGTCTCTCTCTCCCTGGTTTGAGGGGGAGCTTCATTTTTATTCTTCAGGTTTTTCCTCATTCATAAAATCAGTTAGGTTATTTTGATGCTTGCTCAAAACTGGTTTTCAAATGGTGACTTAAAGAATGCATCTGCCTGGTCCCAAGTCCAATGCAAAAGGAGAAATTCCACCCCCTCCTGCTCATTATGCATAGCTAGCTGCCTCTGTCCCTTTCCAGGGTATGCAAACTCCCAGGTGTCAGGTGTTGCTTTGCACTGTTGCAAAGGTGTTGCATTGCGTGCTTGTGTTGCTTTGCAGTTGTACTGTTTTGCAAAATTCTTCACACCTGCCCCGCCCTTTGCATGTTTGCAAAGGTGTTGCTTTTCAGTTGTGTTGCTTTGCAAAGTTCTTAGCACCTGCCCCGCCCTTGCTCTCATCAGCTGTTTGTCGGGGCTGGGAGCTTTGTGCGTGGGCGGCAAGCTCTGCTGAGAGATGCACATTAAGGGTGGGGGGACCCCTTTCAGGGCCCATATCTCAGCCCCTCCCTGACCCAATCTTTACAAAACTTGGGGAGTCTTTCAATATACGTCCTTTGAAGCTCTGCTGAAAGTTTGGGACCTCTAAGCCCAAAAATGCCCCCCCCCCCGAGCCGCGGAAAGGCGCGATTGTGTTTTTAATGGCTTTATTCGGCCGAATTTTTTTTCCGAACTTTGAATTCCCGCCGAATTGAACGGATCCGAAGTGGGGGAGTTCAGACTTCGGCACGTAACGAACCCACAAGGGCCAAATTCGGCTGAATCCGAACTGTACCGAATTTTTTTTTTTTGACAGCCCTACTTATCACCACAGCCCATGAAAAACATGAAGCAGGTAAAGAAAGATATCCTTTCCAAACCAATTTAAAAAGAGGAAATCCCCCAAATTCCTGCTTGTCCTCAAATGGAGATCAGCTAAACCCATGCTGCTCACCAAGAGTGTGAGGATTGATGGATCAGCAGCATGTAGTAAATGCCTGTGTGAGTAAGGCACAGCCCATTGTTAAACATCTCCAAAACACCATCCCATTGGCTGGGCATAAGCCCAGCTGTGCCAATAGCATCATCCCTGGCTCAAGCAGAGCCATGAATGAATTTAATCCCAGTAATTACATAAGACTCTTTTAAATATCAGGGCAGTTGTTTGGAGGTCCTACGCAGGTAAGATTTTTTTTCCAGTGCTGTACATAGCCAGTGCTATATCCAAAAGGATGGCTGCACCCTCCAAACTGGCATTCCCTTTCTCACATACCCCTCTCTTAAAATTTCTAGTTCTGCCATGATGTTCCCAGTGACCAGAGATACTAAAGCCTTGCTGTTTTAATGCCTTGAGAATTTTATTGTTTATTCCATTAACTGTTTTGTTATTTTGTTGACCAAACTGGTTGGGGATGATATATAAATAAATATAATTATAAGTATTTTAAGAAAACTGATAAGGGATGTCAAAACTGACACTGAATGATATTACAAATCTGTCAGTTAGTAGGCATTGGAAACAACCTTTCTTTCTGTGTCTCTGGAGAGCTGCTTCTACCAGTAATGAGTAGAACCAATGGTCTGACTTGCTAGAAGGCAGCCTCTAGGCTTATCAGAAGTATGTGCGTGTATGACTGCTAAACACTTTTTGCCTCTGTTCATTTTCCCACTCAAAATCGCTATCAGCCATGTCCCCATCTGTGAAGGGAAGATGTGGATACACAATATCTTCAAATACATCCTCCTCCAATGGAAAAACAATTTGGAAAAGGTCAATTTTGAGAGAGAGAGAGAGAGAGAGAGAGAGAGAGAGAGAGAGAGAGAGAGAGAGAGAGAGAGAGAACATGCACATTTGCTAAGTATTCCAATTACATGATTATTAATGACCTACTTTTTGTTTATCAAAAACCTTTGTGATGTTAAATGTGCCCTTAAGCATGAGTAAATGCAGAATGTTTAATACTTACAAAGACATCTCATAATAAATGATTTCACAGTCAAGACGATTCCATTTAAAAATGGCAATAATTCTACTATCATCTGCTAACATAAACAATAAATAAGTAGGTTTAAGAACCTGTATATTCCTGGCTCTAATGGACAGGTACTATATGCATAAATCATACAATTCAAATATATTTTACCCACAATATGATCCATATGGTATAGAGCCTGATCTTTCGTAACATACATTTATTTGTTCCACCTGATACCAGATTTATCTAAAGAACAAATTCTCAGGCATGTTTCTCTCAGATCTCTTGGGTCTCTTCCTAGAGTATGCATTAGCTGGATCCACACAATTGTTGCACTTTGCAAGGCAGATTTTGCAATACCATTTTCTTCCATCTGTTTATTTGCAATTTATTTCCAATATTCTTATCCCAACTTTCCACCCAAATTTTGAGTTACACAAATGTACTCCACATACTCAGCTGAGGGCAAAACTACATACAACAATAAAGGGCTACTGCCAAAATGTACCTTGCCACATCAAAATTGACTCATTCTGGATTTTGGTGTTAAAAGTAGCTGTTTTTCTAATGCTGCAGCTGGCTGGCTGATCATTTCTTTATCGTTTTGATTACTGAGAATGATCAGCTGATGATTACCCAATAGGTGTTAAAACAAAGACAAAAAATACTTTTAAAGTAGGAACTGGTTTTCTTGGAGTAAGGTAAAAACAGCAATTAAAACATAGGGCAGGAAGGAGGGATCACTGAGGGAACACGAGATAAAATAAAGATGTCTTCATCCACTGGCAGAAGGTGGCAACACAAGGGGACAGGTGAGCATCTCTGGAGTGTCTCTGAAGAAAGAGTTCCAGAGTTTTGGGGCCATAATCAAGAAGATCCTCTACCAGGTTGCCACCCACCTAATCTCAGAAGGCAGAGGGCCTTGGAAGATGGCCCTAGTGGTCAGGTAGTTTTGTTAGGGAGTAGTTGGTCCTTCAGATATTCTGGTCCTAATCCATATAGGGGAAGTGATGGTGAACCTTTTAGAGACCGAGTGCCCAGACTGCAACCCAAAACCCACTTATTTATCGTAAAGTGCCAACACGGCAATTTAACCTGAATACTGAGGTTTTAGTTTAGAAAAAACAACTCATACGTTAACATCTTTTGCCTTAAAAGAAAAACACAATAACAGAGCTTTCAATGAGACAAACAACTTTTTATTGAAAGGTAAAAGTTTGCATTTGGCATGCTTTTGAACAATTAATGTGATTTTTGCTGTTGTGTGCATGCTGATAATTTGTCTACCCTTGGCTCATACTTTGTAAGTTTTTTTTTTTAGATATTTTTATTGATTTTTAAAATTATCTGGGGATACAGGAAAGGAAAAGGGATAAGGGAAGTGTAAAGAAAATACGTTTGTTACCCCCTAACATAGTTTACTTAGTCATCATTTTTTAACATATTGTATTTAATACTTTGTAAGTTTGAGATTAACACACGCAGCATGCCAAGCAGATGCTCTACCACTGAGCCTTGGCCCTTCCCCAAAATTTCTTGAAGCCACATGAACACATAAAGCTGCCTTCTACTGAACCAGACCCTCGGTCCATCAAGGTCAGTATTGTCTACTCTGACCGGCAGCGGCTCTCCAGGGTCTCAGGCAAAGGTCTTTCCCATCACCTACTTGCCTGGTCCCTTTAACTGGAGATGCTGGGGATTCTGAGATACTGACAAATCTGGGCACACTATGTGGTCCCCCTTTCCAGAAATTTATCTCTCACAAACGCACCCTCCCCAAATCAGGCTTCATTTGAACCAGACTGGTTTTTAAGATCAGCCCTGGCGCATGGGCAGAAACGGTACAGGACGGGAGCGCCTCTGAGCTTGTGCAGAATCCCCCCGCCCCTTAAGACCCCAGGCCCGGTCATCCCCGCTTTGAGCAAGCCAAACGTCTGTCGTCGGGGGGGGGGAGGCGGCAGGAGGCGTGCATGGCTTGAGCCCCAGCATATTTCTTCCTCCCGCACGGGAAGGCGTCGCCGCCGGGCCTTGCCTCGGATCCGCCCCGACAGAGGCGCAAAGATCTGAGCAGGCGGGTTCGTCGGAGGGGGGCCAAGAGGGCCACTGGCGGCAACCCCCCCACCCCAAATCTCTGGGGGGGGGGTTGCATGCATTTGGTGCCTCTCCTCTTCTAGGCACCTGGGTTCAGCCAAGCCATTGGAATTTCCCAAGAATGAAGAAGAAAGGCATTGCTGAAAGGAAAGTGTAATCTCCCCCAGCACAGTGGCCTATTCTCAATAACAAAAGACTTTTCAACACTGGAGTCATCACCCAATATACTGACATACCCCAGAGGTTTATGCCCAGCCCAAGGACTTTTCTATTTCATTAACCATTTCCTGGCTCATCTTTTTTTACTCAGTCAAGAAGGGCACTTAAGTCATTAATTTGCCCTCCATCCTGTTTCAGGATGCCTCACCCAGGCTTTTGTGTCTACGCATATTTGGCACACTTCAACCTAGTTAAAGTATGTTAATCACGTTGCCTCACCCAGTAGCCTAATCAAGGTATTTCTCCCAATTTTTCTGACTGAAGTTTGATGGCAGTTAACTTTAAACCAGCCAGTGAGATTTAAACTTTTTATCTTGACCCAATCCAAAGTGGGAATGGTGAAACCCGCACCTACTCTGGGCAACTTCTGTCCTTAAAAGAAGGACCTCCAGACCCAGCAAATTGTTCCTCAGATCTCTGGTCCAGATCTCTGCTGCTCAGAATGCTGGTTTCCTTCTGAGAACCCCTGCTGCACTTCACAGGCTTTTTCTCCTTGCTTAGCAAGCTCTTCACTCTGCTCCTTGGACCTCAGCTGTGACTGCCCCTGGATCTCTTCAGACCTCTTCAGACCTCAAGCCCTGGATTTAAGGTTGGATGTCCCTTCCCTAAAAGATCCCAATTTCCTCCCTTCTACCTTTTATAAGTGCACCCTCTTGTTGGTATGTGATTGCTTAGGGAATCAGTTCTCGTGTGCTTAGTGTAGATTCTTTACATTTTTATTTATTTTTATTTTATTTTGTATAGTAGTTAAGAGTGTTGTAAGAGCATGGTGTAGTGGTTAAGAGCAATGGTTTGGAGTGTTGGACTCTAATCTGGAGAACTGGGTTTGATTCCTCATGTCCCCACATGAGTGAACTGGGTTGGTTTCCCCACTCCTACACATGAAGCCAGCTGTGTGACCTTAAACTAGTTACAGCTCTCTTTGAGGGCTCTCTCAGCCCCAGCTACCTCACAGGGTGTCTGTTGTGGGGAGGGGAAGGGAAGGTGAATTGGCATCAATGTACTTGCTTCTGAGAGCACGCTCCTGTTTAACTTTATTGTTCAGTCTATGGTTGGAGAAAAACTGATGAAACACAAAGTCTGCATGGGTGTGTTTCATGTTGACATTGAAGAGCATGGGGACAAGATAGAGCCTTGTGGGACGCCATAAGTCAAAGGCCAAGGGACTGAGCAGAAGTCCTTACCACTGTTTTCTGAGGTGTCGGAAGACTAGAACAACAGCAAAATGATGCCTCTCAGCCCAGAAAGGTAGTCCAGAAGGATACCAAAATCAATGGTATCAAAAGCTGGTTTATTCCTCCAATACTTCCACATTACCTCCCATGCTGTTTATGATGGTTCCCTGACCTGCAGAAGCAAAGTTGATGGGTGAGGGGGTTCAGTGACAGGAGGAGGCAAGAAAAGTCTATTCTGTGAGTTCTAGTTTTCTCACAGAATTCTGGATCCAACTCATTGTCTATACCCAGGCTAAATTATAAAAAGCATATAAAATATATTAAATTCTGATTGGGTTTTCAGCAAGGATAGATGCAAAGTGCTTTTTGCTACATTTTATAAATTTGAACTGAGTGGGGGGAAAGGATTAGAAAACATCTGTTGCTGCTGCTAAAGATTCTTTAAAAAAAAATGGTCTGATTTTATTTTATTTTATTTCCATTGGACCATAATGACATATAAGGGTTTGGTGCTAATGCATGGCATCATGTTGTAAAATATAAATTATGCTTTAACATAAATAGTATTAAAAAAATCTGCAGCAGGTACACATTCGACATGGTTGCCTAGGCATATCTCCAGAATTAGTTTCATAGCCTGCAGCACAAAATGGGCACAAATTTAACTCTGTGATTGGCATAAAAAGACAACTTCCCCTCCTAATTCTATAAACTTCAGATAGAGAGATCATGTATTCCTGTACACTCATAGAATTCAAAGGTCTCCTATTTATATCAGCAGGGCAATAGGCTTCTAAAAAGCCAAATGTAATAAATTACATGGGCAAGCCAATTATGATAGCTCCAGATGGTATCATTTACCAAAATTACGCTGAAATGTTTTTTTCCAAAACATTGACACTTATAAACTGCAGGTGGGGGGGGGGGGGAAGAGATTGGCAGCATGTTAAATTCAGGCCTAATGTTAATGGTCAGTATGGTTCAGTATCTGCTGACACCGATAGACCAATAGGGGTTCTTCTGTGACCAGAGATTATGGGGCCAAAAGAAGTGCAAGAGATCCTTTCTCTTTTCCCTTTCCTACCACCAGATGCTTCTCCATTGGGAGACCACAGATGCCTCTGTAATAACGTTCTTCCATTTCTCAGTGTCAGAGCAGTTTGCCAATGTCTTGAGCACTTTTTAGGTCTACCAAAAATGTTTGGTACGGCTGGGGCTAACAATAATATCAAAGGATCATGTGTCACTCATTTCACTGCCGCTAGATGTTCCCGACACTAGGAAATAAGAAATCATGCCAGAACACCATGACGATGTAGGGACATCTGGAACACTCCAATGTTTTATGATTGAAAGGATGCTGTTGACAATTGAATGTGTCTTTTACTCCAAACAGTACCTATCTTATTGCTTCAAAGAAGATCTGTGCTGGTGGGGCCAGAAGAAGCAGGAGGAAGACACTTTCCATTTGTTCTTTTTCTCCACTTGCTCTTGTTTCCTCAACTTCAGCACCTTTTCCTAAAATAGAAGGTACAGGGATGTACCTTTGATGGGTATGGTGGGAGTAAGTAGCTTTAGAAAAGTGACTGTACTTACGGTAGCATGACATGGAATAGTATAGGATAGCTCAATCTCATCAGATCACCCCCAAGGAAAGCTTTGCAGCAGAAGGCAATGGCAAACCACCTTTGCTTATTCATTTGCCTTGAAAACTATATGGGGTTGCCTGTGACTTGATGGCACTTTACACAACACATGGTAGCATATTTATTTGCTAAAGCAACAAGTGACATCTCTGTTCCATAGCCTGGCTTGAAGCCAGACTGAAAAGGGTCCAAAGAACCTGAGATACCCAAGTTATTAATTTTACCCTGATATTTTATTGGAGACTGTTTTTATACTTTGATTTTAAATAACAACATTAAATTAATAACATTAACATAACTTTTAAATATGATTTTCAGTATTAAAGCTCTTCGTGTGTGTTTAATCACCGTAATCCCAACAAAAACAATAAAGTACGTCAGTATTACTATTGCTGTATTAAGATGGTAGCAAGGCTCAGACGGAGTGGTTTCTATAAGTCCACCTAGATCATTTATGCATGGTCGCTTTAACCTCCTTTATTCCCCGTTTCAGCCAGGATCAAAGTAACCCGGGTTGGGGGAAACTGTATGCATTTGGCTGGAATGATCAGGGATGAAACTGTGTGCTAATGGAGGCATGAATACAGAACAGCAGTCTCCCAAGTTCAAATCAAGTCCCACCCCTTTAAATGCTGCTCTGTAATTGGCTGACTTTGCAGTACTCACCCTGAGAGAAGATTTCCTTCCCCCCAGATCCAACTGCCACATAAAAAAGCATTTTAAGAACAAAACAAAAAACAAAAAAATGGAGCAATCTGAAAGAAGGGGGGGAGTAATCCAAGCCTCATTTTAAAAAAGCCTTTCTTTTGCTCAAAAAGAGCTCTGAGGTAGCAGGAAGCACTTGAATCCCTGCCTCTTTACGCACTGCTTCATGATTGGCTGTGAGAGAAGCCAATCTTCTGTGCTTCCCCTGTTTGGCTATCTGCATGCTGCCTTGAAGAGGGGTTTGGGAAAGGGTGGGGCGAAGCTCAACTTGAGTACAGAGTATGCATGCTCTGTGACTCCGGAATGAGCCAGGATGAACAGTTTAATTCGGGCCAGAAGAAGAACGGGAAAAGCCGGGTTGGTTTTGCGTTGAAACAGCATTGAGCTTCCAAGGAATGAGGTAATGTGCTTACTGAAAAATTTGATCCTGGCTGAAACAGGGAATAAAGGAGGGTAAAGCGACCATTCATAAATGACCCTAGTGAGTTTGCAGCTGACATGAAATTTGAATTGGTGGCCCATTGTATACTTATCATTCTCTTACACTATGTGGTCAAGAAGGAGGGGGATGGAGTAGAAGTGTTTTGAATAAAGAGTAACTGAGCACCTCCCACATACACACACAAGTAAAAATCTAATCTTGCAAACATATTTTGCAGGACTGCAACACATGCTGTTCAGGGGGGGGAGGCTGAGGAGGCCCTGCTAATTGGCTAGCAGCAGTTGCATAAGATCTGGTTTCTCACATACTACAGGTACTTACTTGCGCCTCTGGTTTCTCCTAGGCTTCAAGTCCTTGAACCTAAGGTCAAGAATTAAAGGGCTATTGTCTTTCATCTCTGAAATGTAAGGTTGTAGTCCAGGAAAATCATCAGTTTCAAGGAAAATCTATTAGCAGAGAAAGAGAGAACTGTGTGTTAGGAAGCCCTTCCATCCTCTCCTGGTTGTTCATTTGTTTTATTTTTTTCTATTGTATTTCATTTTCTTTTGTATTGTAAACTGCTTTAGGTCCCCAAGAATAGTGGGATAAAAATAAATAAATAAATATTTTGTCTATCATATTAAGACACTACATTCAAGTACCTTCCACTGTTAATTAGAACTCCATTCACAACTTTGAACCAGATTTGTGACAAAGCATGAGAACCAAGTAGCTGCAATTCCCACCAGCTTTGTTGACTTTTCTCCCACTAATCCTTGACTCAATAACAGAAATGATTACTGGGGGGGGGCATAATTCAGAACTCGTCTCCTGAAATATGTGTTATATCAAGTTTATATAAGTAATGTGCACCCTGATCATATCCGTGTTTACTCTAAAGTAAATCATGCTATGTTGGATGGGGCTTGTTTCTAAGTGAATATGCCTAGAATTGCAGCTTTTGTTTCTCATACTGCTCACAAATATTTCTCTTCAAATCACATAGGGGCTGAAAGTTAAGCCATACATGTGCCACACCTCCTGAGGATATGCTATGGCAAATGATCAAACATTTACTTTGATGTTGTATTGATACAATGCTGAATGAGAAGATTACTAAGACATGACTTTTTTAGGTACATCATGGTGCAGAGGATCAGGTTGTTGTCCATATTACCCCTAGAATTCTGACACGGCTTCATTTATGTGATTTTACTGACAGCTTTCTTTTTCACACCATAGTATATGAGATCACTGCCACCCCTAGTATGCTTTGTTTATCAGCTGCTTTTTAATTTTTCTTTCCATCTGCATACCTCTGTCTTATCATATGATCTACCAGATGCTAGCTGCAGTGGCTTAACAATTAGAAGAACTTCCATCTGGTCTAGGTGTTTCTAGGTGTTGGTCGTTGTGTGTGTATGCATGCATGATGGAATTATAATTTATGCATTCTGTTGGCAAGGAAGACATATGAATCCCCCAAAAATCTTCTGGAACTTTGCCACGTATACATCTCTTCTCTGCTGTGCATAAGAGATCCTGCTCTCAAGGTAGAGGGACCAAATTTGCAACATAGCTGCAGGTGAGCAGAGAGTGTGTGGGGAGTTCTGATTTCTATTCTCTGTTCAACCATGAACTAATTGAATAGCCTGAGATAAGGGTATATTGTATATATTATAAAGAATGAACCCATGTATATTATAATATATAAAACTGGAATAAAAGTGGCCAGCCTTACAGACTGATAATCTCTTTACCTCAACCTTCCTCCACTAATATGTAAACTGCAATGGAGAAAATGTGCTCAGATATTTCTCAATCCATTTCCTCTCTGAGAAACATTATGAAAGAGAGCCAGCAAGCCTAATTCACAAATAATAGTCAAAACACAATTCTATACGCCCAAGACAGTATGGATAGGATTGTAGATTTAGATCTTGGAGGTCAGTTCAAACTAAATTTCAGCATTTGTATTTCAAGGGGTCCAGTAAACTTGGTGGTGGGAAGGCTCATTAGGTGCAACTGCTCATGGGCTGGTCTTTCGATCTTACCACCTTGCCATGTCTAGCATCAGCTGGCAAGCAGAAGTGGTGGTAGAGAAGTAGATGAAGGGGGATGCCGATGAGCAGAGGCAGCACATGAGTCTGAAAGGCATTGGGGAGATGCAAGTGGTGCTGGTGAGTGGCATGGTGAGTCTACAGGGGACTAGTAAGCATAAGGGCAAATAGCAAGTGGAAGACTGGTGAGTCTGGAGGGGACTAGGGAGGTGTGTGGGGCTACTGGTGAGCAGTGGCAGTGTGGTGGGCTTGTGGGAGATGGTGGACAGAGATCAGCTCCCTGGTGAAAACTGGCAGCCATGGAATGATCCAAAGTGGTGCCAGTTCAAGCACCCCTAATTTCACACATCTCTGCCATAGTTTCCATCAATAAAATGGCAATAATAGCCCACAGACCTATAATGAAGAATGAGATAAGTTGCTGTTTCATATCTTTAATCATAGGGATGCAGTGTCATTTAAATGAAAACATGATGAGGTGATCAAATTACACATTGGGATTGCCATTGCTAGTGTCTCTGAAGTGCTTGGAATCTATATAGGAAATATACATCACACAATATTGAAAACTGCAGAATATGGGGATCAAAACAAAACCAGAAATCACTGAAAATTACTGAAATTAGCAATAAATTGAAAAACTGCCTGATTTGCAAACTGAAATATCTTATAAAAATATAACAACATATATCACAAAGATAACTACGGTATTGTGCCACTTTAGTTTTAAGTTGAAGTTGACTTATACTGAATCAGACCATTGGTCCATTAAGGTAAATATTATCAACCCAGACTAGAAGTGGCTCTTCAAGGTCTCAGGTAGAGGTCTTTCACATCACCTACTGCCTGGAGGTGCCAGGAATTGAACCTGGGACCTTCTGCATACAAAACAGTGGCTCTTCCACTGAACCATAGCCCCTCTTACATTGCTTTTTACTGTTATGGTACATTCTTCTTTTCCATGATTTTTTTTCTGAACTAAATAAGTAAGGAAAGGTTCTGTGTACTAAGGACCAGCTGGGAAGCCCAGCTCATTCATCAGACCATCAGAGGGAGGGCACAGAGAAAACCTCCATTGTGTCAGGAAGAAGCTCAGTCAAAAGGTCCTTCCCAAAAAGCCAATTGTAGTTATATAAATACATAATAACGGCATTTATACAACAACCAGATAATATTAATGATGAAGCCTATGAAATAAAGTTCATCTGTGTAATCTTCATGGGAAAAATTGAGAAACTACATAATGCAAGTAGCTATATCAGAAACAAACACCTTCCTTCTTGCAATGCCAAGTGTTCATATTCTCTCATATTGTACTGAGCTCCAGCGAAGAGTTTCTGATCTGGTGACCCATTTGACAGCCTTCCTCACGAGCTTCTTAAATTTAATATTTCCCACAGTTCAGCAGACTACTTAATAAAAAAACAAGGTAGATGGCTAAAGTACACCATAACGCTTTGCTGCTCTTCAAAAATTATGAACTATACTTCTATCAACAGAGTTATAAAAACAGAGTTATTTATTCACTATAGTAAATCCTGAATGTAGAAAACCCCACTCATAATATAATTTTTCATAAAAACTTGTGATAAAATATTCCAGTTAATATGATCACACCATCTGAAAACACTTTTTATAATTTTTTTCAAAGACGCTCACACTGAAGAATTATGATTGACTGTTATCAGAATTCCTGCTCAAGGCTTATGCGTTACACTATCAGAGTAAGACACACAGGGACATTGAAGGGCTATGACTCAATAAAAAAGCTTGTTTTCCTTTTAACAATGTACCTTTTCAGTGGGAGGTATCACCAGTAGAGGTTTCCACCTTTTGGGGGATATTTTTTCAGGTTCTGATTTTCTGGACCTGAAAATTTTCAAAAAAAGCTGAATATCGATACTAGTAAAGGCTTGGGGGCGGGGGGGTTCAGATGTCCAAAAATTTTATTCTCTGTGGGAAAGTTTGGGGAGCTCTGAGGGGCTGTTTTGCAAGGTAGAAGGGCCAAATTTGCAACAGCTGCAGGTGACTCTCCTTAGAAGAGCCCCCAGGTTTGGTGAATTTTGGTTCAGGAGGTCCAATTTGATGAGACCCCAAATGGGGTGCCCCCATCTTCCATTGAAAACAATTGAAAACTCCATTGGGATCAGGCCCTTGCAGGATTTTTTTTAAATTGTTCCCATTAGGCTCTAAAATGGAAGCAGCATCCACTGGTTGGATCCAGGAACACTGTCATTTCCAGTTGTGCCTTGAGATTCCCTTTTACAAATAATTTTCAGAATTGTTATCTTCCATTGCAGATGGGGAGCTGAGAGATGGTAGCTTGCTTAAGGCTATCTACCGAGTTGATGGCAAAGAGGAGTTCTGAACTAAGGACTTCTGGTTCAGAATTCAGATTAGACAGGATAAGGCAGATGAGTGTATCAATTCACATTGCTGCCCCATTCACATATAAAGCATGGTGTGAGCTCTAAATTTGACATTAAATGTTTATAGCCAGTGTGGTGTAGTGATCAGGAGTGGTTTGATTTGGATTTGATTCCCCACAACTCCACATGAGCGGCAGACTCTAATCTGGTGAACTAGGTTGGTTTCCTCACTCCTACACATGAAGCCAGCTGGGTAACCTTGGGCTAGTCACAGTTCTCTGAACTCTCTCAGCCCCACATACCTTTCTGTGGTGAGCAAGAACATGGAGATCACTGAAGCAGGAGTTGTATGCTAATAACCAAGAAGATTTATTTATTACAGGTTAGTTTTAAAGAACAGATTGGCAGCACAGGTCTCCAGTCGGTCAAAGGAGACACCTGGCTGTGGCACATAAATTTAAGCTAGTTATGGCTTTAGAGTGTGCTTTGAATTTTCTTGAATGCTTGCAGGTATAAACAGGCTTTCACTGACCAGTAGGGCTGTCGATTCGGTTCGTCCCAAACCAAAAAACAGCCGAATTTCTCCCAATTTGGGGGTTTTCAGTTCGGATGGAACCGAATTCAAAAAAAGGCGGGAAAACAACGAGCCGAATTTGGCAAGTTTGGGGTGATCGCCGAATAAATTTAGCAAATTCAGGGGCTCCGAATCAGCAGCATAACCATCAGTTAGTAAGCAGCATTCTCCCGTGGCCAATCGGTAGCCAAGCTGGGTCTTCTTCTGGCCAATCAGTCACAGTTGAGTGTGTAAGTCCAGCTGCTGTGCAGTCCGGGGAGAGAAAGAGAGAGTGTCTGTTTGTGTGTGAGAGAGATCCCCATGGGGGGGGGGGTGCGTGTGCACATTCATGGTTTTCCATGGCTCCGGGGGGGGTCATTTTTGAAAGTAGAGCTCCCAAAATTTCAGTGTACCTTCAGGGGACCCTTCTTGCAAGAACCCCCAAGTTTGGTGATGATTGGGGAAGGGGGTCCCGAGAAATGGGGCCCAGAAGGGGTCCCCCTCAAAATTGCCCATTTGAATAAAGTGAATAAGAACACATTCACGCCTTTCCATGGCTCCAGGGGGGCATTTTGGGAGGTAGACGTCCCAAAATTTCAGTGTAGCTTGAGGGGACCCTTCTTCCATGAACCCCCAAGTTTGGTGATGATTGGGGCAGGGGGTCCTGAGTTATGTGCCCCCCATCCAACCACTGCGATCCTGTGCATCTAGAGAGTGGCAAATCCAAGGCAAAACCACCTGTGCATAAATGGAATCATATTGGATTACTCCTGAGAAGACATCCACAGTAAGACCTATTTTGGGGCTTTTCTCTATATTTTTTTTCCTGTGTGGGGGGGAGCAGAGTCTGTGTGTGTGAGGGGGAAAGCAGTTTCTGTGGGGGGGAAGCCAAAGGGGGCTTTCGCCCATTCTGCTGAGGGGTGTATGCCCGCTTGCCTCTGCGGGAGTGTGTGTGCATGTCTATTGTTTTGGGTGCGGTGGAACACAGACAGGATGATGGTGCTGCAGTCGTCTTGTTTGTGGCTTCCTAAAGGCACCTGGTTGGCCACTGTGTGAGCAGACTGCTGGACTTGATGGGCCTTGGTCTGATCCAGCAGGGCCTTTCTTATGTTCTTATGTTCTTATGTGTGTTCTGCTTTTAAAGTTTTAAAGTGTAAAGTTGAGTCTGTGCGGCAGCTAGCAAGTCTCTCTTCGCTCTCTACCTTCAAAAATGCCCCCCCCCCGAGCCATGGAAAGGCGCAAATGTGTTTTTAATGGCTTTATTCGGCCGAATTTCTTCCCGAACTCCGAAGTTAGTGCCGAATTCCCTGAATCCAAATTGGGGGAGTTCAGACTTCAGCATTTCCCGAATCAAAATGGGCCAAATTTTGCCTTATCTGAATTTTACCGAATTGTTTTTTTCAACAGCCCTACTGACCAGCCACTAGGTTGGATCCTTTCACTCACACAGGATTCCGCCTACACCAGCCTGCCCTTTCCCAAGAGGCAGACAAAATGGTACAAGGGCTGCTCATCACCAGAGAGATCATCACCAGAGACAACCAGGTCATCTATCCTCTCCCAGAGGTAGGGCTAAATCACTCTGCCAAGCTACCACATATGTGGAGGAAAATTAAACACTGTTTAACTGGCCAGTACATTTCTTCCTTGCAGAGCAGGCATATGAACACATGGTAGTACATTTTTTCTTTATCCTTTCCCCTCATTAGGATACTAACAGGTGGGGAACAGAGTCCTAGTTTTAAACAGAAGGACACACAAACCCTACACTGGTTTCATCCATTTTAGTTTGTTTCTTCCAGCCTTAATTTACTTCTTGCTATCAATCTAGAAGCTTACTTGGAGAAAATTAAATGCTTTGAACAATGGACTGGAGTACAGTGAAGTATGACCCGAGGAGGTGCCAACCATCTCTCTGCGTACATGCTTCATTTTAAATGTAAAACAGTATATACCCACCCCACAACCTGGGTGTTTGGGACTGGATTTTGATCAGCTATATTCCAAATGTACATCCCTATCACCCACTGCAAAGTTAATGATTCACATCCAAGACATATCTGCAGGTTTTAAATGGTTATTCTGAACTGGAAGTTATTTTCTCCAGATAATTTATTTGAAACCTGACAATGGGACACAGCCTCACTTTGATTAGAACAGTCATTCCCTGACTTATTTGAAATCTGAAAGACTTTTGCAGTTTAACACACAAAGTTGTTTGATACAGTTTGTCCTGTGAAATTCAATTTGTAGTAATCTCGCCAAGATTATCAGAGCTCAGGCCTTGTAACTTTGCTTTCCAGAATGTGAAGGATAATTCATTTTAGGGTTACACTTCTTTTTCCTCTTCTGCAACCAGCAGCTTTTAGTACCTTTGGGATTATATTTGATTTGTGGGGTACTTGAAGTAGCTACATGCCAAGGGATAACAACAGTGTACTCTCTTGCTGACACCAGATACCTATAACAACTAGTTCCCCAACTTGCTCCTAACATGTGGCAGCTATTGAGAAAATACAGCTAATGGCTTTGATTTTTGTTTGCAGTTCACAAAATGGGATGGTTCATAGTTTGCAATCTGCAGTTCGCAGAAAACGTATTTGCTTCACATTTCAGGTGGAAAGTAAAAATAGAACAATTACACAATCACTCCATGAGAATCTGCTCTTCTACAAACTGTATCCCAGGGATGGGGAACCTTTTTTCCACCAAGGGCCATTTGGATATTTATAACATCATTCGTGGGCCATACAAAATTATCAATTTAAAAATTAGCCGACCAAGTCCCAAGCAGGCAGCTGCCCCAGATGACCCCCCCAGAGCAAGCAAGCAGGCAGGCATCCAACCGGTGGCGCACTCTGTGGGAGGGGGCAAATCGCCAGTCTTAGATCCTTCTGAGCCAGAGATCTGCCAGGACTCACGAAAGGCCAGACCAAATGATTCCGCGGGCCTTAAACGGCCCCCGGGCCTGACGTTCCCCACCCCTGCTGTATCCCCTTCTGTTTGCATACGAATCATCTTGTTTGTGCAAACTGCAAATATAAACAATCTAAGTATGTTCTCCAAACACAAAATTCATATGCATGTATGAGATGAGGGACACTAGAAGGCAAATTAAATGAATGTTGTGAGACAATAGGAATATAAAACATGTATCCCTTGAACAATGCTAAAATTTCTGTTTACGATTAAAAAGCACCCAGAACTCATCACCAGAGAGATGAGGGGAAAGTTAAACCATGTTCTTTCCCAAGAGAAAATTCCCCTCAGTGGTGCTCTCAAATTTTACTCAATCACAGGCAAGTGTTTCCTAAAAATAATGTCATTCCATCATTTCCTAGTGTTCTAGGGCAATTATTTCAGGTTATATTTTATTGTGAGTTAAGTGAAAGCTAAGGTCCTTGGTGTTAATGGTTGCTTATTTTTCCCCTTCATTCAAATACATACCACACTGCGTTTGACTAAATTTTAATTATTGCATGTGGGTCTTAAATCGATATTTCATAGGCCATTTGGATTCTTTCTAAAACCACCTCTGCTTAATTATATGAAGAGGTAGGAAACTGATTGAACACTAGTTTAGCCTTCACTGTGGATATATTTAAAAACTTGATAATGTATTTCAAAACACTATGCCACTATAAATATTGGCACCTATTGTGCAATGAGCACATTTTGTTATATGTTAATGAATTCTAGATGTGTGTGTTCATTTGTTTTGTCTCAAACACTTGAACAGATTTTAACAGCTTTCAAATCACCCTGTACATCTGCCCTTTACCATCACCCCCAAATAAATTTTCCTAGCACTCAACAGAGTCGACAAATTCTCCATAGGAATGGTAGCAATGAAGGAAGATGTTTCAATTTATAGTTAAAAATAACGATTAAGATAAAGAGTTCAATTTCTCCTCTGTTCTGCTGCTCTGAACCCTGAAAGCTATAACTTTGATTTAAAGAGGTGGGCAAATTGCAAATGATAACACATCCATTCATAACACAATACAGCTTGATTTTGCATAACAGTTTCTGGCAGGGGAGCAAAATCCATCAGCATATCCATCTCAACACAAGGGAATGGAAAGCAGTTGCTAAGTTAATAACACATTTCTAAAAAACTTATTATTCAAAATATACATGTACATATAGTAAGTGTGGACGTATATGCATAACTCCAACAAAGGCCACTGCTAATTGAATGATCCTGAAAGCTTGGAAAGCTTGTGCCTCCATATGAATATTGTTAGAAAACATCTAGATTTAGCATCTATGGAAGAAGTCACATATATATAAAGAAATATCTTAGATTTTTATGCATCTATTTATTTATTTACTTTATTTATATCCTGCCTTTCCCCCCAATGGGAACCCAAAGCAGCTTACATCATACTCCTCTCCTCCATTTTATCCTGACAACAACCCTATGAGAGTGTATAATGGCCCAAAGTCACCCAGCACTCTTCCATGGTGGAGTGGGGATTTGAACCTGGGTTTACCCAGATCCTAGTCTGACACTTTAACCACTAAACCTCACTGAGATATGGAATGCTTTTTAAGAATGCTTTGATTGAAATGATAATTTCCTTTAACTGTTATAAAAAGAAAAAACCCTTTGGGGTTTCAACCATCCACCCAATTCTCATAAGTGTCGTGCTAAGCAGAGTTACACCTTTCTAAACCCATTGACTTCAATGGATGTAGAAATGTATAACTTTGCTTAGGACGGTACTATTATACTATGGTCATTTATGCTTGGTCTTATTTATGCTTGGTCTTATTTTGTGTTCTGCATGATTTTTTCACCCTTCAGGGGTAACCCCATGGCTGTCATGCTTTCTCCCTACGGTTTTAAAAACTTGTTTTATCACGAATGTAAAAGTTGCCCAGAGCAAAGCAGATCTTGGCAAAAATCATGAATAGTTACATCTTCATTTTTCTCTTAACACACCCCCAAATGCCCCCACTCCTCCCCACTTGTTTCCCCTCCCACTCCTCCTCCAGCTGGCCTCCTCCTCTCGAATCCCCTGATCTCAATTTTTTTCTGCAGTGGGACTATTGCAAACTTGAGTTCCCACTCCAGTTGGTCCCACCCATCAGCCCCCCATCCTTATTTTGTATTTCTTAATGTGGTTATCGATGCAGCAATAACATTTCACAACTGACCTGATCAGCGCCCTTTGCATACCAGCACAATCCACCTAACAGATAGGGGCAGCCAAGGAAAGGACATGGGATCTTCCAATAACAATGCAATAGTATTTGAATTGCAGAAATCTGAACAGGACTGAAATAAAGTATAGACATTAATATCCCATGTTAAATTATGTATAAATTATTTAATTGAAACATTTCTATGATGCCTTTCCATCCAAATGGGTTCCCCAAGGTGGCAAGCATCAAAATGTTAAAACATTTTAACATTAAAACTGCTTTTAAAATAATATATAAAATAATTCAATAAAAACACACAATTGCATAGTAAGATCATAGTAGCAACAGGCAGCATATACTATACATAGTGGTATAGTCCACAGTCCCTATTCTTTTGCCATAGTATCTTTCTGGACCATTTCACTAAACCATGGCCCTGTTTCCTGTGTAAAAAAAAGTCCTAAATAATTCAGTTTTGCATAGTTTGTGGAAAACCAGGAGAGTGGAAGCCTTCATGACCTCCTCAGGCAGGCCATCCCATAAAGTGGGGGCCACAACAGAGAATGAATGTATAGGCAGTTGTTGATTTTGCCCATTTTCAGGAAACGCACCTATAGAAGGCCCTTCTCAGATGAGCAAAGCTGTCAAGGCAGAGCATAAGGGGAGAGGTGGTCTTGCACATATGAAGGACCAATGCCATGAAGGGTTTTTTTGTGTGTGTGTGAAAGCCAATACCTTGAATTGAGCCTGGTAACTGATGGGCAGCCAATGGAGTAGCCACAGAATTGGATTAATATGCATGCTCTGCCTAGGTCCTGAGAATGAACAACCAGTTACATTTTGCACCAACTGGAATCTCCAAGTTGACTTTGAGAGGAGACATGTGGCACAGTACCCTACTCTTGATGCTACCATGCTACACACTACAAAAACAATCCAAAGCTGGTCTATGCAGAAGATAAATCCCATTTATTCAGTTGGGTTTACTCCCAGGGAAGTGTTCTTAGGATTTCGGCTTGCATGAATAAATTACATGTTGTAGCTTGCTTCTGCTTTTGCACAGTTGAAGAACTAACTTTCTCAAATACTAGAGAATCCCCCAGGATCATGTTCAGGTCATTAAAGAAACCTACTTACTGAGCACAGAATCACTCATGGTTCACCATTTCTTTGCACCTGTTGGGTGCATTGTTTTAATGACCTCCAGTGGATACATAGCCTGAGGGAATGAGCATGCCCAAATTTGTTCCCATCAGGAGAGTTTGGCAGACTTTATTTTTAATTCTCACTGGATGTTGTATGCCAGCAGTACTGTGACAAAAAGGCCTGAAAAGTTTGAAAAGGAAGATGTTTGTTAACATGTGCTCATACAAATTTATCTGGAAATCCAGGCAACAGTTAATGAACATCAGTTGATGCTGCTATAAGGAATATTGAGTCTCTAACTACAATTTATCTCGAAATGCCTCTCTTGGAAGCAATGGTGACAGGCACAATAGTGTGGGGGGCAGCTGAAACAAAGGATAATATGAACACATGTTCAGTCATTCTTTTTTCATAATCAGACATGTCTGAGCTGTTCTGAAACAGATGAATAGTGCATCAAACATTCAACACTGGTTATTGCAGCTCTCAAACTGTGCACCAAACCAGCTGGTGATCAATCATTCTTGGTTAGGCTGCAGAAAGCAACAGGCCCAAGATCAGGATGCTTTATGGCCAATAAGTGATTTGAATCTCCTGAATTCTAATCCAACACTAGCTCTCTTCACATAAATTACAGTGAATGCATGTATAAGCTGTGAGCAGTGTGCACATGATTTTTCTTTATAATTGCATTCAGTAATTTTCATGTTACATTCAATTCATGTACAGCTGTTTATCCAGGTACTGGTCCCCGGTTTCATTTGTCAAATGAACGTGCATTGGCTCTTCCTTATCAACAGGTGTATGCATGTAGATGTAAGATGTATGTGTGCTCACTGTAACTTGTGAACAGGGCTACTCTAACCACTGTACTAAATGCACAAAAGTCCTTAAAAATGAGAAGAAAGAAGATGACAATTGGTAGTATCACACTGAAAGAAAATGCACACAATGGAAGTTTATATGGAAAAATTTTAAATCCATATTATGCACATTCACTTTCAACCACCAGAAGCTGTAATGGCCAAAGAAAGACAGGAACATGAAACACTATGATGTAGGATGCTCAAGTTGTTCAGCTGAAGCTAAGCCTCAACATGACAAAGCCTGGAAAAAGATGATAGTGAATTGAACACTGACATTTCCTCAAGCATCTCGATTTGTCTGATGCACACAATTGGAGAGAACAGAGCAAAGGAATGAAAGAGCTTAAGAAACCAGAATTATTCATTTACTGGGATACAGAACTTGGCCAAATAGCAGCTTGAGGGTACCTAAGTACAACAGGCTATATGTGTTCAAAATATATAAACAACAGGATAATATTGGTTCTTGTAGGTTATCCGGGCTGTGTAACCGTGGTCTTGGAATTTTCTTTCCTGACGTTTCGCCAGCAACTGTGGCAGGCATCTTCAGAGTAGTAACACTGAAGGACAGTGTCTCTCAGTGTCAAGGGTGTAGGAAGAGTAATATATAGTCAGAAAGGGGTTGGGTTTGAGCTGAGTATTGTCCTGCAAAAGTATTGTCCTGTAAGTATCAAGATAATGTGCTAATGAGGGTATGGTATGTTAATATGGAACCATTGTATCCTGAAGTGATCTGTTAATGTGTGTAATCCAGAACTAATCTGTATGGCTATTGTTGAATGTTGTCTTTGTCTGGAGGTTTTTCAGGGCAGGAAGCCAAGCCTTATTCATTCTTAAACTCTCCTCTTTTCTGTTAAAGTTGTGCTGATGTTTATGAATTTCAATGGCTTCTCTGTGCAATCTGACAAAATAGTTGGTAGAATTGTCCAGTCTTTCAGTGTCTTGGAATAAGACCCTGTGTCCTGTTTGTGTCAGTCCATGTTCAGCTACTGCTGATTTCTCAGGTTGGCCAAGTCTGCAGTATCTTTCATGTTCTTTTATCCTTGTTTGAATGCTGCGTTTTGTGGTCCCGATGTAAACTTCTCCACAGCTGCAAGGTATACGATATACTCCTGCAGAGGTGAGGGGGTCTCTTTTGTCTTTTGCTGATCGTAGCATTTGTTGTATTTTCTTGGTGGGTTTAAACACTGTTTGTAGGTTATGTTTTTTCAAAAGTTTCTCCATCCTATCAGTGACTCCTTTAATAAATAATAAAGAAAACCTTTCCTATGGGAGACTGTTTTTCTTGAGTTTTCTGATTTTTGTTTGGTTCAATGGCCCTTCTGATTTCATTCTTGGAGTAGCCGTTTGCTAGCAGTGCGTGATTTAGATGGTTAGTTTCTTCCTTGAGAAACTGTGGTTCACAGATCCGTCTTGCACGGTCCATTAATGTTTTGATTATTCCTCTTTTCTGTCGGGGGTGGTGGTTGGAGTTTTTGTGTAAGTAGCGATCTGTGTGAGTTGGTTTCCGGTAGACCTTGTGACCTAACTGAAGGTTTGATTTACGGATGACAAGGGTATCAAGAAATGGGAGTTTACCCTCAATTTCCTTTTCCATGGTAAACTGAATGTTTGGATGGATATTCCAAGACACTGAAAGACTGGACAATTCTACCAACTATTTTGTCAGATTGCACAGAGAAGCCATTGAAATTCATAAACATCAGCACAACTTTAACAGAAAAGAGGAGAGTTTAAGAATGAATAAGGCTTGGCTTCCTGCCCTGAAAAACCTCCAGACAAAGACAACATTCAACAATAGCCATACAGATTAGTTCTGGATTACACACATTAACAGATCACTTCAGGATACAATGGTTCCATATTAACATACCATACCCTCATTAGCACATTATCTTGATACTTACAGGACAATACTTTTGCAGGACAATACTCAGCTCAAACGCAACCCCTTTCTGACTATATATTACTCTTCCTACACCCTTGACACTGAGAGACACTGTCCTTCAGTGTTACTACTCTGAAGATGCCTGCCACAGTTGCTGGCGAAACGTCAGGAAAGAAAATTCCAAGACCACGGTTACACAGCCCGGATAACCTACAAGAACCAATGAACTCTGACCGTGAAAGCCTTCGACAATAACAGGATAATAATTTAATATGGTTCGAATGATTGAAAATTATACTATAGCAAAGACAAATACAGGCTGTATAAGATTTCTGTAAAGAAAGAAAAAAGAAGAAGTAAGAATCCCCCATGTAACTATTAGATTACTGTAATGTGCTTTACATGAAGCTGCCTTTGTGGGTCCAAAATGCAGTGGTCAGGCCATTGTTGGTGGCTGTTGGGGCTGTTGGCCAGCCTATTGTTGAGGGATGAAAACAGGGACTGAATCACCCTCAAACTGAAATATTTGCCCTGGCTGCCTATTTGTTTCTGGGCACAATTCAAACTGCTGGTTCCTACCTTTAAGGCTTTAAGTGGCTTGAAGCTAGGGGACATGAAGGATCACCTCCTCCTATCCCGTCCAGCCGACCACTTAAGATCCTCTTTCCACACCTCACTCTCCATGCTCCTTCCTTGAGTGCAATAAGAAGAGGCAGAGCTTTTTTTAGTGGTCACACTTTACCTTTGCACCATGAAGCTCACGTGTACCTACCTTATTATTCTTCAAGCACAAGGCCAAAACATTTTTAAATCAGGCTTTTAATTGAAGGGTTAAATCTTTCTAAAGCTATTTTGTAATGATCTGTTTCTGGACTGAGGACTCTTTTATGGATATCATTTTAGGCTGAAACCTTGTGATGTTATTTTTATCTCCCTGGCTTGTTTTAATAGCTTGTTATACTTCTTGATAATTATCTTGTGGTTTTTATTCTTTTATTATATTGGGGTGTTGTTATTTTTTGAGCCTCCTTGAGCAGGTCTCTCTGGAAGGCTGCCCCACTTTTATTGTTTAGTAGAATGTAAAATGAAAGTCATTCTTTTCAAGGGAATAGAGTTTAACAAATGTGAAACAATCTGGAGCAGTTTCATTGCATTGTTTATGTTATATATTATACTGTTCTACTGCATTTAAAAAAATGTAACCTGCCTTGAGTCTCAATGGGAGAGGCAGACTATAAAGTCAGTGAATATTTTTTTGAAAACTCTCTTAAAACAACACAATCAGGACTCAGTCCTCTGACATCCAGTAATACCAGTCATACTTGATTACCATTTTCAAGTAATCCTTCCTTCAGCACTCACTTAACTAAGGTGAAAGGGAGATCAAATTGACAACAAATCTAAAAGTCAATATGGAAATGCACAGGGATAAAATTGTAACTCAAGAAGATGATAGTCCTTCACAGATGATATCCCACTATCAGTCTACAGTCATCAGTCTGTTCAATGAAGTACACGTGTATATAATCATTTGATTTAAAAAAGAAAAGAAAAGAAATGTCATCTGGCCAGCAGCTAACGAACAACAAAACGTCTCACAAACCTCACACATATAAATGGAAATTATTATTTACTTTATTTACTTTATTTGCATCTCGCATTTTTCCCCAATGGGGACCAAAATCAGCTTAAATAGTTCTCCTCTCCTCTATTTTATCCTCACACCAACCCTGTGAGGTAGGTGAGGCTGAGAGAGTTTGACTGGTCCAAGGTCCCCCAGCAAACTTCCATGGCAAAGTGAGGATTAGAACCTGGTGTTCCAGATGCTAGTCCAACACTTTAACCACTACACCACGTTGGCTTTTCTTCATCTAACCATGCATAAAATTAACAGTGTTCCAATGCTCATGCATGTTTCTTTCCTCTCTGAAGTGAGATGCCTAAGGGATTGAGGATATGCACCAATCTACCTCCTTAACGAATATTTTGGAGGGCCATTTGTGGAAATGATTACATCGTGCACACGGATCACATGTTCAAAATGAAAATTGAGAATGGTACCCATGAGGAAATCTAGCTGGGGCTTAATGCTCCACAAGATTTCACTTATTTATTGCATTTGTGTCCCATCTTTCTTTGATCATGGTCTCAAGGTAGCATGCCATGCACAGGATTTCCATGTTACCCAGTGAACATCATAGCAGAGCAAGGATCTGAACCCAGGTCTCCTAGATTCCAGTTCAACACTCAGATGGCTACACCACACTGAGCTTTTTAGCTTCAGCAAAGATACTGTGTCACTTGTTTTCCAGTCACACTGTGGGACCCGTAACAGCTACATTTTCAGTGTCTGCTTTGAAAAAGCATCAGATACACATGTATTTGAAGAAAAGCTTTGCCCAAAGCAATGTGATTATTCCTTTTGTGGAAGCAAGAGGACATTTAACCTTCTACATTATCTTCGCCTCCACACCTCCCTTTGAAAATGCTTCCATTTGTTGGGAACCATCCTATCTAAAGCAATACTCATGTGAACAAGTCACAGAGAATGAATATACTCAGGCGTGTCGGCTGTCATCTCTAAGCCCTTAAAACAGGCATGTTTAAAAGACTGTGTGGTGAATCTCTTGTCTTCATTATCTTCTTTTCCAGTGCCACAAGTATTCCCAGGTCAGAGTCCTGAGGCACTGCTTTCTTAGTGACATTCAGCAATCTAGACACCACATGAAATGATACCACTTGGCCTGCAGGTATTAAAGATAACATTAAAGGCCAGAACATGATAGAAGAAGGATGAAAGAGGAAAAACATTTTCTGAACTTGCATAGATACCTTGTCAGTGTAGTTTCCTTTTGAAGCTGGGGGGTGGGGGGAAGAGAAGAATTAAACCTGTCAACATGCTCTGTTTTATTTTCATTTCTACAATATATTTGGAATGCAATAGAGATTTCTTTGTGTAAGACTGAGACAGCAATGTTTCATATATAGTTTGGAAAAAATCAGTTTAAATGATTCATAATACACTTTCAAACAAAGTTTGTGTTACAAAACGTATATGTGAAATCAGTATATAACACATTGAATTCCCTGCAGGCCATGACTCTTTGCAACAGTATATTCATATAAGAAAATATTAGTTCTCTCAGTGGTATGGCTTTCACATAGGGCAGGAAAAAACCCTTCAAATAATGCTCTCTAGTCATAAGTTATGATATGTGAACATATCCCCAGATAGCATCTACAAAATAGTAACTTTCGCAGTATATATATGGCCAGAAGGAACAGTGGGGGGTGATCCTTAAGGGTGAATGGGGCAGTGCCCCACCAACTCAGGCTGTTCCCAGCCCCCTTCTGCTTGCCTCCTTATATCATTAGCAGGGAGTGGAAGGTTGCCAGTTATGTAATCAATCTGTCTCAGCTTGATTTACATCAGCACTACAGGCAGGCTAGTCCCCCCTATAAAGACAGAGGCAGAGGGCTTTTTAAAATTAAAACCAGGCCAACCTTCACCAGTTCACTGGGCAGGAGTAGCTGTCCTTATGGCTCTCTCTGGCCAATTATGCATGGTAATTAGCAGTGCGTTCAAGGATGAATTGCCCTGCATATTTTTTTTAATCTTGCGCGCTGAGCCGTCATTCCAGAAGGGACTGTGAAGCTGGCGTATACCTGCTTCACATTACTTAAGAGCCCCTTTAATGCGACCTTTGGTGTTTGCTGCAAAGAATTCCCCTCAAGGAGCCAAGCAAAATAACAGTGGCACATTAGCTATGCACATGCTAATGGTTATGCAAACAGGAACAAAGTAGCAAGCTAGGGGTGTGTGTGGAATTTCTCCTTTTGCGTCGGGACAGTGAATAGGCATTTTTAAAGTCGCATTTTAAAAAAGAGCTTTGAGCGAGCATCAAAACTGACCATGCATAAATGGCCTCTGAGTCTCTAACTAGTCAATGGATCCATTAGAATGTATATATCAAGCCAGTCAATCTTCCTTCCTTCCCCAGGAAAGGTGGGGGGGAGAAAAAATTGATCAGTCAGGGCCTCTCTCAAATGGAGACATTTAATAGCTACCAAGGACTAAATTAACTAGTGCACTGTCTCCTTAAAGCCTTGATTTCCTCATGATTCAGAATCAGGCCTATAAAAAAGAATAAATGCAAGGTGGAGCTTTTTATATATATATCCATGTTCATTTCACTGAGCACATTTGGTCTGCTGTTCAAACCCAGAAGGAGCCAGCCTGTAGGGGTGAAAATTCAGTGAAGCCAACCTGGGGGGAAAAATAGCCAAACAATATCAAACCGGTATTTTCCAGCTATTTTCTTGTGGACCCACGGGCCAGCGGCTCCAAGGGAAGGAGAAATACTTTAAGTAAACACACATACACATGCTCTTTGGGTGTAAATGGCCACAGTTTTTATTGATCACAACAGAATGGAGCATTGGCGGAAAAACATGGGGGCGGATCCAAGATATCAAGTCACCACCCTGTAACTTGATACACGTATCGAAAGCATCGATAAACAGCCCAACCACCAGTGGGCACCACACCGGAGTAGCACTTATGAGGCCCCACCAGGACGGACATCTCTGTGTGGAGCAAGTGCCACTTGGGATTGGAGTACCCACTGCAGGCCCCTTACCTGGGCATCGTTGCTGTACTCCATCCCAAGACCCCTTATGGGGGTCCCCATAAACGGGAAGGAAAAGCCCCTCTTCCCTTCTTGGATCAGACCCCATGGAAAAAACCGCCAGAACAAACTGTGACGAAGAAAGAACAACATAACCAAACACAGGGAGGGTGGGCGGGTGACCTCGCTGTCCCGTCGCAAAGAGGACGGCAGCTGGGCTGCGCCGGCTTAAATAGGCGTAGGGGGGTGATGCCAGGACCCCCCCCCTGCATTGGGAAAAGGGGGGGAGAAACCGTGAGGCCAGCTTGGCCTCGCGAGACGGCAGCAGCCCCACCCAGAGAGACCAACTCCCCTCCCCTTGTCTCCTGCCCGGTAAGTCCACAAGGGTGGGACCTGTTTATTCAGGTCCCCCTTTTTTTTCTCCAAGGGGGAAAAAAGCAGAAACTGATGGAAGCCAGCAATCCTGATCTGAAAAAGCCAGGGGGAAAATCGGGGTTTTTTGGTGGGGGATCAGGATTACTGACTACAACCTATAAAGAGGGGGGGAAACCCTCCCTCTTTGACTGCCAAAGTATGTCTGAGTTCTGCAGGGCTTCTACACATCACAATGAATTCTGCAGGGCTTGCGAGATTCCTCCCCCCTTCAGATAGTTCTGTACAGATCCTCCATTTTGACAATGGTTCTCTTGAGCTTGATCCTGGTTCTGCAGGGCTTGCAAGTCACACACACCCTTCAGTTAGTTCTGTGGAAATCCTCCATTTTGACAGTGGGTTTGATTCTGGGTTCTGCAGGGCTTGCGAGATCCCCACCCATCTTCAGTTTCCACTTTGAGATTCTCTGGTGCGACATATGCTCTACTGTTCTTGCGCTGCCTGAGTGGGCCTGGGTTCTGATGGACACTTGCACATGGCCAAGAGTTCTTCTGAGTTTGCAAAAGTATGTCTCCCCCCACCCACCCTGGCACTTGAGATTGCTGTGAAGGGCTTCTATGGATTGCACTTGGTTGTGAAAAGGGGGGGGGAACCACCCACCCACAAATGTTGGCATTCTGTGTTCTGACAATAGTTCTGTTGGGCTTGCACTGCCAGAGTGGGCCTAGATTCTGGCAGGCATCTGCACATTGCACTTGGTTCATCTTGGCTAGCAAAAGTGCCCTCTTGCTTGATTGTTTTGTGCTGTGATTCTCTGGTTTAACATTGGTTCTGATAGGCTTTGCCACATTAGCATGTGGTTCTGCTGGATTCTGGGGTTCCCTGTAAGAAAAAAGGCTGTTGTTCCCTCATTGGAAACAATGGAGGATGGCTAGGGGGGCCTCTTTGCGGGGCCATAAAATTGGACCCCCTGACTTAATCTTCACCAGACTTGGGGTTATTCTAAACAGAGGCACCTTACTCTGTTCTGTAAATGTGGTGCCTCTACCTTTAAAAAGCTCCTCCCAGACCACCACAAAGATTCCCCATAAACTATAATGGAGCCAATTTTTTCAGATCCCCCCCCCAAAATAAAATAAAAAACCCACACCAATGAGGGGCATTTCATTTTCCTCTGTATCCCCTCTTCCACTATTTGTTCTTTCCCTTCCCTGGCAGCCCCTTATAGCATCTCATCTTTTCTTGTTTCTGCTTTCTACCCACCAGTCAGCCTACCTTTATCTGCACCCATCTTCAGCTTTCCTTCCTTCCCTCCACCAACAGCCTCTCCCTGGGAAAAGCCTGTCCAGGTTGCATGGTGGCTGCTGGGCTGGGCTGTGCAATGGCTGACATGCCAAACTGGGCCAAGTTGCATAGCGGCCAACAGGCTGGGATGGGCTGAATGGTGTGGGCAGTGAGTCTCCAGTGGTTGCTGCTAGACCTGTGCGTCCTTCTCCATCAGGGGACATGGCCCTTTCCAAGCTGTTTGGCCTCCAAGTCCAATCCTACTCCCCCTTCCCCAGCTTTGCTTTACAGAAACCAAGGCTTAAAAAGACTGAGAATTAGTGTTGTGGTTGATTAGCGGCCTCCAAAAAGGTGACAGAGAGCTAGTAAACATTATTTTCTTAAAGCTACAGACATTGTTTTTATTATTTTGGGGAGTTTTAATCTTATATTTTTAGTACTTCAGATTAGGATTTCCTTTAGGTCCCTAGTTCCATTTTGTGGATTTATTCATCCACATTCCATAGCTAGTTTCATAATTAGATATATGATGTCTCACAATGAAATCTTGCTGCATTTTCCCATTGACAGGGTTTTCTTACTGGGGTTTCCTGCATTAATTCTTCCTCTGATAACCTCACAGTAAAAGCCGGTATACCTCCAGATGGAGGTGGTCCAACAGCTATCTAGGATCCAGACCATTGAGGACTGCAAAGACTATCACTGCCACTTTTTAAAGGACTTGGATACACACTGGTAGGCACAGCCAATGATGTGTTCACCACAGCCAGCACCTTTAAGCATTTGGGTGGTTACTACAAGTACTGTGTAATCCATATGATTACAAGGTCACTATGATAACTCAATTGCTACTTAGTAAAAACCTGTCTCTGTATTCTGTATTCACCCACAGGATTTTGTTAAAGAGGATCTTTCAGGTTTGCTGGTCCCAAGTTGTGCTGAGATTTGTACAACACGCCTCTTGGTGTATCAAGGATAATCAGAAGTAAAACTGATCAGGAAATTAATCTGATAGCTGTTTCCATGCATTTCAATGGAAAACACATTTTAAAGTGCAACAATCCCTCGGCCAACTAATTGGGAAGACATTATAGGGATTTACCTTTCACCCACCAAATTACAAGCAGATGGGAGAAAAGAGACTGTATGTTAGGCTCCTAGGTGACAATTCATCAGAGCCTCAACAAATATCTAGTGGCATGCCCATATTGATTTTCCAATAGACTTTTCCTACAGAACAACATTTTCCTCTTTATTCCATGTCACATCAACTAAACTTGTATACTTTGAAATCTTAGTTTAAAGGCTGGATTGACATGCACTGTACATTTCTTTCAGCTTCCCACCTGTAATAACATGCTGTAATTAATTTTATCTCAAGAGTTACAAGAATAGACTAACTTTATTTTACACTTCTTAAATGAATATATTTTCCTGGCATGTAGAGTTGCTGGCAACAATTAAGTTAATTCAAAAGTAAATTCCTGCTGTCTACCTAGGTGCTTCACATTCAGACATCGGTAATTGCTCCCCAAGTGTCACTGCTTACATGCTAATTTTAGATAGCAAGGAAGATGAAGTGTACATTGTTTAGCTATCTAGTCATTTTCAAAGAATGCTGTACTAATTGCATTATTAATTAGAAAGAGATGATAAATTGGTCAATAACAAGAATGAGATTGCTGTTGCATATTCATCTGGAATATTGATTATCATGTAAAGAGTTGTTGTTTCAGAAAAAAGCTTAAACTCAGTCATCAATAACTTCATTACAACTTATTTTCCTTTCAGACCCTGAATATTATGAATACATTAATACGGAAAAGACAGGGCAATGTTGAGTTAAGATTTTATAGGAGGCTTTTCTTTCCCTGAGCCAATTATGTTAAACTCTTTCTAATTGATGATAAAGATAATATTCGCACCATTTAATGGTGTAATCACCAATCAATCAGTAGTTAAAAGCTAGAGCAGAATAACCAGCTAGAAGTATGATCTTCTGATAATTCTCATGAAATCTTGCTAATAATCAGGATGTACCATGGCTCATCGCATAATTATGGAATTTTACCCAAACTTTGATGGCATTAAAATCAAAGGATAGTTTTGTTTATATCTGTATAAGAAATGTCTCAAAAATTATGATGCCATAAAGAGAAGGGTTTTATGTGCTCAGAAACTTTTGCTCAAAGATTATACCATTCTGTTTTGCAGGGTATATTGGAATCACCAAATTGTGCTCAATATTTTTATAGTTGAAGACTTAAGGGTTTAATAAATTTATGTGATAGATCAGAGAAAATATAGGTTATTCTCTCAATTATTATATCTAGTTATATAATAACTATATCTAGTTTAATATACCTAGTCACCATGTTCCCAAAATTGTAATGTGGTTATAGTACCAAAGAGCAGGTGGAAATATAGTCTGATAGCATTTATTAGAATGAATTCATTGTTTTATCAGAATTTTATAAAAGAGTACTTCAAAGGAAATGTCATAAAATATTTTAACTTTTAGGTGTACTGTGCATTAGTCCAAAATATTGTTCTGAACATAATTGGCCCTATACCCGAAAATGAAGGTACTAGACAACATGTGTAATCTAAATGGGTTAAACTAGGGGGGTTAAACTAGGGTGGCATGCAACAAGTATGTAAGGAGATGCTGCCTTTCAACACAGCCTCCCCAAACTGTAAGTGTAAATGTGGAAGTGATTATGTGCACCACTAAGAGTTTTACCCCCACCCACCCACCCAGGAACCTCTTACAGCTCAGCCAAGAGTAGCTGGTTATAGTATCTCCCCCCTCAATGTCTGATGTGTCAGTTTGCTTGCCAATCTAAAATTAACAAGTACCTCACCCACACAATTCCTGCCAACCTTAATTAAGGCCTAAGCAACCCCTCAGGATCAGGCCAAGTTATATGACCCAACCTTGCCCCAACAAAGTAAAACAAAGGGGGGAAAGTTCATTTCCAGGCTAGTAAAACAGAAACCCAAAGAATTCCTGCTCAGTTCAGAAATAACTGGCTAGTCTTAAGTCATTTATGCCTGGGTACTTTGACTTAGTTCATTCCCAGACTGACTCAGTTCTTCCTTGGAGTTTTGCATGATTTTTTCATCCCTCAGAGTTCACTTCGCTCTCACCCCACACTTTTCTTGGGGTTTCCCGATGCTATTTTGCCACAGATTTAAAGTCTGCTCTGAGATCAAATTGGTTCAAATTGTAGCCATTTGAGTGCAAAAGGCATTCCGGGTTTTCCCCACCTCCAGCCAGTGCAGTGCACAGGAGCCGCAGGGCCAGTAGGAAAGGGGCAGGAAGGAAGCGAGTGTTTGCATACTCAGGAACCAACGTAGCCACCTGATTCCCCACCCCCTCCTCATAGCATCTTCTCTAGTCAATTTTAGTAGCAAGTGTTTGCAGGCTCGGGACAAACTGAGATCTTCTCTCCCTCCCCCAACAGCTGCCAGCATTTGCAGACTCGGTAGGAATATAGCCATCTGATTTTCTCCCTCCCCCAATCAGAATTATCAAGAAGACATAAGCAATTTATGAGGCTGCTTATTTCTTCAGTCTCTGTTAAGAATTGGAAGTGGTCTACTTGTTAGTAAGCTCCATGTTATTCAATGAGGCTTACACCCAGGAAATCACAGAGGATGAGCACCTGAGCCCCAGGCTGCAACAATGGCTTTTTCTTTTTTCTTTTATGGCGGTATTTCAGAGTTCCCACTGGCTGGGGGCAGAGAGGAGCTGGTGGGTGGGTGGGAGACTTTTTCTAACAATAAACACTGCAGCTAATTACAAAGGTAATTTATTCTTGGTGATAAGCTGCACATTCCCAGCTGAACTCCTCCGCGGCTAATTTTTAGTTATTCATGATTCCCCCCTCCCTTCGCGTGCACTGCGCCCTTGCGCAGCATTTCCTGGAACCTGTGTTATTCTGACTTTAGCTTTTTGCTTCGAACCCAAAGCAAAGGCAAAATTTGTGAATAAACAAAACCTTGGGCTTTTCTCTTTCCCACCTCCATTATCGTCCCTCCTCCCCCTCCCCCTCTTGCCTGCCCTCCCTCCAACTCCTCCCTCATCACCCACCCTACTCCGTTTTCTTCTTTTCTTTTTGGAGTTGCTTTTAAGAACACAGTACAGGATCAATATAGACAATTTAACTTTTTAAAAGTTATGAAATAGCGATAAAGTGTTTGCACGTTAAAAAAATAAGAGCCCAAAGCACATTATCTAAGTAATTTCCATGCTGGAAAAATATGCTCATGGCGATTCCTCCCCCCCCCCCCCTGATTTCTTGGGGTGGGATGCGAGGGTTGGGTTAAGCTTGTCCTGACAAAGAGTCAATTAAAAATGCGATGCACTAAAATGAAGGATAGGCTAGCCCATTAGAAACATAGGAGAGGCTGCACAGCCCATTGAAGATAATGGGAGCCCGGATTGCCCATTGAAATAGGTTACAACACAGAAAGAGTTGCAGAGAAAAAGTGGCATGGATTTTCCTCGCTACATTACTCTGGTTTGTCAAGTGTTTGCAATGCGCCATAAAGCTGCTGGTTCTTTTTTTGGGGTGGGGGGTGTTCTTTTGTAACCTTTTCTCCCTGTAGGCTGTGTTGGAGCTCGAATTGTTGCTGTGTCTCCAAGAACGAGCTGTTTTGCGGGGGGGGGGGGTTGCTTTGGATGGAAATTGAGGAGGAGGGCACTGCTTCCTACGTGCTTTTCCTTGGATCTGTCCCCCAACAATCACTAGGGTGCCTAGTTCACTTACAGGAAACATGGTACTTGCATTTACAGGAACAACTAATACTTCAGTCATTTGCATAATCAAGACATTTCTATTATCTACTAATATCTTTATCATGCCTAATGAGCCAACATGGATAAATGCTTGGAATAAAGGAAACATGAACAAAAAAACTGGTCTGGAATATCAATTATGTTATTATTAATTATATTTCATTATTAGGAATTGAATTTCAACAGTAAGAGTAGGTAGTATTTCATATGGAAAAGCCCGTTAAAATATGTGTTTAGAGAGGCAGGTGTTAGAAAGACTGTAGTTGATTAGTGATGATTTACATATGTTGTGGGTCATGTTCAAAGATGCAAATCTTCAAGGAATATGTATGCAATAAAATCATATTGAAGAAGGCAATATGAACAATGAAGAAAGGGGGTTTGTTTTATATCATCCATCATTTCTGATCTGTTTTCAGTGGATATAATATTTATTTACATGGAATACAAAAGTTGGAGGAAACAATTACATAATGATAGATTTCTTGTATACTTTATAGATTTTTGGTGATTTTAAAGAAGAAAGTACTGGGTGGGCTTTTACCATAATCCACTCAGTTTACATCATGTAGAATCCTCTGTCCCTTCCTCTCTCAACTTTAAAATTCTCAGTTGTCTCCTAGCTTTCAATGAATAAATTACAGTCAACAATTTCTCTCTATAAAAAGAAAATGTACTTTCCTGACAGGTTTTTCAGATATTAATTCTTACAGTCACCATATCAGCTTAGAAAGCACATTAAGAATATTAAAAGAGAGGTTCCCTTGTCTCGCTCTGTCTGTTGATTCAAAGGAAGGCCCTCCGATGTCTCTAAGATCTATCTACAATGATATAGTAATGAAATGTGAGTTACTTTTAGATGATGCTTGAGAGATTAATGTGTCACTTCAATCTAGATTCATACAGACTTAAAAGGTTTAGCATTAAGGTCCAACTTTGTAGGAAATCTCTGTGAATGTAAGATATTATACAAGAGAAAAGAAATCTTTACCAGCATATTTGGAACCAACACAAATCACACTGATATACAGAACACAAATTAGTAAGATTTAGAAAATTGTTTTCTGATAACCAACCTCATAGCTAGTAAATTTTACATTTCTTTCCCTCCTCTTTCCCACTCCACAGGATCTATATACAGCTCAATTTATATGCGATTCTGGAGCAAATAAGAACTTCCCCATACAATGTTACTGGCACCCAGCATCTTCTTTAATTGGACTACTATGTGCAATGCTGCTATACTTGCCATGTTATCAAACCAGAGAACTATAGCACTGATACACTAACAGTTTCAACAAGGGGATTTGTGTGTGCAATGTTACATGGGAGAGTTTTTATTGCCCACTGACATAATCTTTGCACCTTGCAAGTCATGATGGCAAAGAAAGGGCTACATAAAAGATGAGGCACCTGTCAGGATCAGGCGTCTGTCCCTAGCATCCCAAAAGCAAACGCATCCAGGCAGGTAGCTCTGAAGCAGTAATACTTTATTAGGAGCAAAAAAACAGATTAAAGAACTGACTGCCTACCACGCAGGTGAGGCCAGTAATGGGGAATACAGACAGGTTACATGCCTAAGTCACTACGGACTGGAAAAAGTAAACATTGCTAAGCAACCCCGAGATAAGCAGTTCCCAGGAAAGGCAGATGAAACATTATCTCAGCTGCAGAAAACAGGATGAGCGAAACTGTACACAGACGTTCAGAGGCATGAGAACCAAGGACATGACTCGCAGCCAGAACCTGGCCTAGCTCATGTCAAGAACCTTTGCTCCCACTGGAAGGCAAAGGCCTGACAGAACCCTAAATATGACAACGCCCCAAATCTACTTCATGCCAGCCACAGGCCTTCTGAAAATGCTAAACTTTATGGCCAAAGGTCTGAGCTGGCTTGAGCACCATTGACCAATCAGTTCTGTGGTTGGTGATCTCAATTAACTACGTAACCCTGTAACTAGCCACGTGACCATGGGGGGAGGGGTCAAAAGTGAGGTGGTGCGGCTCAGCTTATCTGCATCTAAGCCTGCCCACTTCTCACAGGTTTCGACTCTCATGTTCTCATCTTTGCTAATTGAAAGAAATGTGGCTCCACCATTCAGAGAGGGTAGAAGCTTGTTACTCCCTGCACCTGGGTTCTTATCTGGGCTGCATAAGGTCACAGCTTGCTGGATCTTAAGCAATAGTACAGTTATTTTCATAAGAACATAAGAAAGGCCCTGCTGGATCAGACCAAGGCCCATCAAGTCCAGCAGTCTGTTCACACAGTGGCCAAACAGGTGCCTCTAGGAAGCCACAAACAAGATGACTGCAGCAGCACCATCCTGCCTGTGTTCCACCGCACCCAAAATAATAGGCATGCTCCTCTGATACCAGAGAGAATAGCTATGCAGCATGACTAGTATCCATTCTAACTAACAGCCATGAATACCCCTCTCCTCCATGAATATGTCCACTCCCCTCTTAAAGCCCTCCATGCTGGCAGCCATCACCACATCCTGGGGCAGGGAGTTCCACAAGTTCACTATGCGTTGTGTGAAAAAATACTTCCTTTTATCTGTTTTGAATCTCTCACCCTCCAGCTTTAGCAGATGACCCCGTGTTCAAGTATTATGGGAGAGGGAGAAAAACATCTTCCTGTCCACTCTCTCTAAACCATGCATAATTTTATAGACCTCTATCATGTCTCCCCTCAGCCACCTTCTTTCCAAGCTAAACAGCCCTAAGCGCCTTAACCGTTCCGCATAGGACAATTGCTCTAGTCCCCTAATCATTTTGGTTGCTCTTTCCAACTTGAACTTTTCCATTGTAGGCCTTTTCCATTGTTTGAAAAGAAGAAACTGCACTAAGAGACCCAGTTTCTTGTCACAAATGAAGAGTAATTATAAAAGGAAAGCAAGAAGATATGACAAACCAACAGCTCTTTATTCAATGACAAAGCCAGCTGGGGTTAGAGAGTCAAATTGCAAATATCTCCTTACCTAATGGACTGATTGTCAAAGAAGGAAATCAGAGCATAATGCTGCAGCTAAGCCTGAGATCAGCAATTTTCCCACACTGATGCAAATTGAAAAAATTAAATGAACATGCCCTTGCAAGACAGATGAGCTTTGCTTGAGTAACCATCCTTTCAAGAAGGATGTGCTTTGCCTGAATAACCAGTGAACTCAAACATCAGATCTAGGACTCTTTTCTAACTTGATACTTAAATTAAAAGCGATAATGTGGGATGGGTTTTGATGTTTGTGGATTGAAATATTGTAAGAAGTGATGAAATAATATAATTACAGAGGGGTAGATGTGTTAGTGCCCTGACCTGGATGGCCCAGGGTAGCCTGATCTTGTCAGATTTCAGAGGCTAAGCAGGGTCAGCCCTGGCTAGTATTTGGATGGGAGACCACCAAGGAATACCAGTGTTTCTATGCAGAGAAATGCAAATCACCTCTGTTAGCTTCTTGCCTTGAAAGCCCTACTGGGTTGCCATGAGGCAGCAGTGACTTGACGGCACTTTACACCCAGAGATGTGTTGGTGTATTGCAATCAAATCAGCAAACAGTCTTAAAGAAAGCAGTTGTCCCTCTGTTTAGGCTTATGGACACTATTCCACAGCTACTCTGAGTGGATCGTTTACTCTTTGGGCTGGATCTTTTGCAGCATCACATTTGGTTTAAGGTGCCCCAAGCATCATTGTCATGGATGTATCCAGAAGAGGACAAGTGGGGAAATTCTAATTTTACTTTTTTTAAAAAATGCATGGAATTTGAAAATCCTTCTAGATAGCAGGAGGCCTAGAGAACTCTCTGAGACCATACTTAGTGAGGGAATACTAGCAAGGACATGGAGCTAAACTCTCTTTACTGCTTTGGAGAAGGAAGTAGGTCATATGTTTATTGTACTTTTAAATGTGCTTGGTCACTCTGATGGTGTTTCTTCTGGTTAGCTTCAAGAAATTCTACAAGATCTGGATTCTTGCCCACTTCAATTTAAAAAAAAAGCAAATATATACAAGGGCTCTGGCCCTTTACTGCTTTGATTTATTCCCTGATTTCCACATGCATTTTTGTGCTTTAAATTTTCATATGTTGTTGTTGTAAAAAAACAACACCAACCTTTTGTTCCTGGCTCTTTTGAGACAACTTTTACCATGTTGTTTTTCTGGAAGCTGATTTTGAGTCAGCTTTTTCCTAGTGAACAATATTTTTCTAGTGCACAACGTTTTTATCGGTTCTTTGTCCCACCCACCTCCATTCCACTTTTCAATGATTGGACTGTCATCATCGTTAAACCATTCCCTCTCCCTCCAAGGACTGATGTTCTTTTTGTAAAAAAGAAAAGAAAAAAAAGAGAACGTAAAATGCTGCAGCGTTGCAATGATAGTTTAAACAGGTTTTCTGAATTGACAGCTTCTCATTTTTTTAAAAAAAAGTAAGTCTCTTTTAAAAATGAAAGCTTGGAATTAAGAAAACCTGCTCACAATATAAGTTTAACTCTGCAGCATTATATTGCTATTTTAGGGCCATTTTAAAAAAAAATAAGGGAGTGTTGTGACACCACCGATAATGAGAACAATGATGACAGCATGCTCCCTTGAAAATCCTCATTATTTAATCCATGTGCAGAAGAAAATAAACTGACTGTACAACTGTAAAAATGCAAGAGGGGCAGATATGCAGAAATATGCTCAAACCAATTCCAATGCTTGTGTGTTGACGCCCAGGAAAATCAGGAGTAACTCCAGTGTGCGGAAAAGGTCTAGGTCTTCTTCTAAGCAGACTGAGAATATAAGCACTGCAACTTCCCATCAGTTCATTTTGTTTTTACTAGAGTAGACCATATGCTGACACAGAGTCCTGTGGCTGATTGCACACAGAGATTTTGCTCCATTTCAGCAACTCTAGTTGTGTCCATTTTTTGTTGTTGTTGCTATACATCATCCTTCTCCATTCAAATCATGGACAGGCTTTTTCCCACTAGAAACTCCACTTCTTAAGAATGAAAGAAAAAACCCTGATGTTTCCTGGCATGACATTGTAGGAATAAACTTTTTCATGTGTCTAGACAGGAATGTGAAAGACATGCCCCCTTCCTCTGTATGTTCACAGTGCACTGCCTTGATGTCCTAGCTTACACCAAGAAAACTGATTTAAAAAAATAATTTTCGGGACTGTTGGAAGTCTTTTAACCTCCGACTCCAGAGGGGGACAAAACTAGTGAGTCAGAGAGATAGAGGGGACAAGACTCTGGGTCATCCTTTCTCTACTGTTCTGAACTATCCCTTTGATGTGTAGATTGCTGCTCTTAGGGAAACTTCCTTCCTGCTTCTTCCTCACCTCCTCACACACACTGGCACTCTTCTCCACCTTGCCACCATGAGGGAAGGACGCATGTCTTGGATCTCCCTCCATCCTAGTTAGTTAGAATAGATAGGGAACTATACTTTATCCTATCCAGAAATGGATTTCCTACAATAAATGCAGTATATTAGTTAAATAGACAAAAGGCTCCTAGCAATTTTGTTCCTGGCACACACAGAGGTTTGGATGAGCTTCTCTGCGCACAATAACCTTTGTGCACTCCACTAATTTTACAAGGATTTGAACATAATGAAGCCCTCATAATCCAACAGGGACAACATCACTATTACTATATTATGGTAATAGAAATGGCAAATATTTTTCTCTGCTCCCTTGATTAGAATTTAAAAGTTCCTGAAGTGTGTTCTCCCAAGAAGGTTGGTTTGCACTGCTCCACCTCTGGTGCCCTAGGCAATCACCTAGGTTCACATAGTGGATGAGCTAGCTCTGAATATTATATAATATGTTAAACCCACCCACTTAAGGTCCTGTGACCCTCACTATGTCTAGCACTGTGTGTAGTGGTATGGGTGATCATTGGTAGAAAGACTGCAGAGAGTCAGGCCAGGGATGTTAAGTTACAATTAACAGACCTTCCCATTCTCTTCCCCCCTTTTTTTCAAGGTATACCCTTACTCATTGTTGTTTTAGTAGGAAGAACATGGCAAGTATAAACTTATTACTGAAATAGAAAATTAGGATGAGAAACTATTTAATTAATTCCAAGTCACAAGGTCTTTGTTTATCCCACTCTAATGATCTAAAAAAAAAATCACCTGTGCCTTGATCCATAGCTAGGAACCACTACAGCTATTTCTGTGAGGTTTATATGAATCATTGTCAACAAATAATTTCACTAAACGTTGACTAAGACAATGATGACTGTGTGAGGGGAATGATGCTTCTGTACAAATGTGTGACATCAGTGGGGTCCTTCTCTCACAGTTCTCATGACAGAAGTGTCTATTCTATTCTACCTCACATTAATGAACTGAGAAACACATCTATCCTAAATGTTTTTTTTTTTGAAGTTGCACATTTTATAAAATTGATGCCACCTGACATCCAAAAGGAGGCTTTGTGAATCTATCAGAATTTTGTTTTGGCTTCAACCCAAGTGCCATTTCTTACAAGCATATTCTTCCACTAAGTGCTTTAGTATCAAAGGGTATCCCAATTTGAACAATGTGGGTATTGGGAGAGGGTATATAAATATTAAAAGGACCTTGAAATCTTATTCCTTTTTTCTCACCAGTTTCCAGCTGTACATCAGTCACAAAATACTGGACACAAATGTGCTTAGAAGCATTTCATCAATTACTTTACACCTCAGATTGTCAAGACTTGTGATAAGTTCCCAAAAATTGTCAACTTCTTCCCATGATAGAAAGCATGTCAGTGCAGCCCAGACAAAAGCATCCGAATAATCAAAGCTGTTATCCCACAATCAAACTGTCATTGGAGCAATCATAAAGGAATCAAGTGGGTTTTCCGTCTCAACCATAGCCATCTCTTGAAGAAAAAAATGTCAACATGAAAAGTAGCTTAGAATGACATTGCTTGCCTCACGTTTTACTTTGGCTGACAGCAAAAGCAACCTGGTTACACAAAACAAAATCAAAGCCACTGAATTTTGGGCATACTCCAATTCCTTTTTTTTTAAGGTACTAAATGTTGCATGAGTTTAGTTTAGTTTCAAATTAAGTTATGTCTAAGCTTTTCAGAATGCTGTCGTGTTTCTGTGAGCCATGGGTTGATAATTTCTGAATCTTTATAACAAAGCCTAGTATTTATGCTACTGTTTCTGATATTAAAACAATCACAGAAATCTAGGAAAGGAAAGACAAAGATAGAATATGTTTCATTAATGTGAACTGTGGAAAAAGCTTACATGGTAGTGTTGAAATACCACCTTTTACAGAATGTAGTGGACTATTTGTACAGCCATGTTACTATTAATCTATCTTCAACCTCACAATTTTTTCAGAAGGTACAAAACACTGAACTGTATAAAGTGCTGTGAATAAAGAGATCTGCTTACTTTCCCAGCCTGAAACCTGAAAGCAATGTATAAAAAATGAATTCTTCACTCACTCGTTCATTAGTCAATCAATGAGCTTTGTGGGTGTTTTAAAAATGTGAACCTTGCACTTACCAATCTTGACCTCTGTCAGGGTTCTTAAGTGCTGATTCTACAGGCCCGTTTCAGCTTCACTTCAGAAATAGTGATGTCAACACAAAAAGCAATGCTTATTTGCCATTACCCTATGGTAGGGCTGTTGAAAACAAAATCGGTATAGTTCGGATTCGGCAGAATTCAGCCCGTCTCAATTTGGGATATGCTGAAGTCCGAACTCCCCTGATTCGGATCCGTGGAATTCGGCGCCTAGTTCGTGTTCGGGGGAAAATTCGGCCGAATGAAGTCATTAAAAATGCACTCGTGCCTTTCTGCGGCTCCGGGGAGGGGCATTTTTGGGGGTAGAGGTCTCAAACTTTCAGGGTAGCTTGAGGGGATGCTTATTGCAAGAACCCCCAAGTTTTGTAAAGATTTGGTCAGGGGGTCCCGAGATATGGGGCCTGGAAGAGATTGCCCCCCCAAAAAAATCGCCCACAGTGACAGGAATAAAGCCACTTAAAGCACATTGGCTCTTTTCCATGGCTCCGGGGGGGCACATTTTTGGGGGTGCAACCCCAAACTTTCAGTGTAGTTTCAGATGAGGCTTCTTGCAAGAACCCCCAAGTTTTGTAAAGATGGGATTAGGGGGTCCAGAGATATGGGTTCCCCCCCTTTTCCCTATTGGGATAAATGGGATCAGCCGATCCTATGCATCTAGAGAGCGGCAAATCCAAGGCAAAACCTCCCGTGCTAACCATTGCAATGCAAAGCAACACGCGAGCAACCATGGAAAGGAACAGAGGCGCACTAGGCTAGCTACAGCAAAAAGGGGAAAAGGAGCAGGTGACTTGGACCATGAAAATGTATTGTGAGAATCAGATTTTGCAAAAGCATTTTTGAGTGAGCAGCAAAACAGACCGTGCAAAAAAAAACCCCAGAGTTTGTATTTTCTGCCCTGCTCCTTCTTCTCATGGTGGAGGGACACTCCCCCTTATGCAAACGACCCCACAAAACTCAAGCAAGTCTCACCAGCACCACCCCCCACCTCTCCAATCAATACGGCGCCGCGGTGCACCCCCCAAACGGGGGAAAAATCCAAAACGCAGGGGATCTCACGCAAGCCGCCCCGTTGCACTCAACCCCAGGCTAGAGGCAAAAACAGTGAAAAACACCAAGGAGGAGGCTTGACACCAAGGGTGCCGAGCGGAGAGAGACTCGCTAGCCGCCGCACAGACTCAACTTTAAATTTAACTTTAAAAGCAGTACACACACTCCCACAGAGGTGAGCGGTCACACACCCCTCGGCAGAATGGGCGAAAGCCTCCTTTGGCTTCCCCCCCCCACAGAAACTGCCCCCCACAGACTCTGCTTCCCCCCACGCACACGGGAGAAAATTATAGATTAAAGCCCCAAAAGGGGTCTTACTGTGGATGTCTTCTGTTCCATCAGGAGGGACTGGGTAATCCAATACAATTCCATTTAAGCACGGGAGGTTTTGCCTTGGATTTGCTACTCTCTAGATGCATAGGATCGGCTGATCCCATTCATCCCAATAAGGAAAAGGGGGGACCCATATCTCGGGACCCCCTGATCCCATCTTTACAAAACTTGGGGGTTCTTGCAAGAAGCCTCATCTAAAGCTACGCTGAAAGTTTGGGGGCTGCACCCCCAAAAATGCGCCCCCTGCAGCCACGGAAAGGAACAAATGTGCACATGCACCCCCCACAGGGATTTCTCTCTCACACAAACAGATACTCTCTCTTTCTCTCCCCGGGCCACACAGCAGATGGACTCACGTGCTCAATCGCGACTGATTGGCCAGAAGAAGACCCTGCTTGGCCACCGATTGGCCGCGGGAGAAGGCTGCTTACTAACTGACGGTTATGCTGCTGTGCCGAGCCCCGAATTTGCCGAATTTATTCCCCGAACACCCCAAACTCGCCGAATTTGGTTCCCCATTTTCCAGCCTTTTTTGAGTTCAGTTCCATCCGAACTCAAAACCACTGAATCGGGGGAAATTCGGCTGTTTTCGGTTCGGGCCGAACCAAATCGACAGCCCTACCCTATGGTGAACAATATGCGGTATAAGGCATATATATATATATATATATATATATATATATATATATATATATATATATATATATATATATATATATATATATATATATATATTTTCATATCCAGTTCAGTGGCAGGCAGCATCCATTGGGTCAGGTCCCAGGTTTTTAGGTCCAGAGGAAAAGCCACTTGTCAGCTAACTGGGCCAGAGCAAACAGAATGGTTGAGGTCAGGAGAGACTAAAGAATGATGAACACCCACCAGAGATCAGATAGCCCAGAAGTAGCATAATCCAAGCCAGAGCGGAGGTCAAATTCTGAAGTTATAAAAGTGGGGGTGGAAAGGTAGTATACCCTAGTAGGATCCTCTCATAGCAAGATTGAAGCCATCACAGTCAGTGTTGTCTCCTTAGATTGGCAGTGGCTCTCTGGGGTCTCAGGCAAAAGTATTTAACATCATTTACTACTAGATTCTTTAACTCGAGAGGTCAGAAGCTGAACCTGGGACCTTCTACATGCCAAGCAGATGCTCTGCCATTAAGCCACAGCATCTCTCCTCACTTGAGGAAGCAAGCAGACATTATAAATGTCACTTTCAACTTGACCTCAATAACATTTGTGACTTTCTTTGTCTTGCTGTCTAAATGGGGCACAATGAGTGTGTGACTGGCTAGCATTACTAACAGTGCTGAACCCAGCGACCCAGTTCACCTGATATCTCCCTTAAAAAATTAAGTTGTGGACTGCTTAAAACCCATCTTTTGTTTGCTGCTCTTCCTTTTCCCTATCCCGCAGTGACATTTTCATTTCTATTGCATTTCCTGGCCTTTGTATTATTAAGAAAAAGGGCTTGTGAGAGTCCAGCACCAACAAGCAGAGATGGTCACTATATCGATTTCCTTGGTTCAATGCAAATGGCACTACCCTGTTTCAAGACACCTTCAAAGTTAACCAGTACTAAACATTTAGATGCATGCCATATGAGCTTCAACAGTGGGAATGTCTCACACAATGGACAACAATGTTGTTTTCCTTCTTAGCACTTCATTTCTGAAGGCAGCCACTTGAGACAACAACCACTCCAAGTGAAGTGCACAGCCAAGGACAGCAGACTATATTCACAGTCATGTCTGCCACAGTATTTATCCAACCTCCTTCACAATGGCAGGGCAGTATTCAGTAATGATTTTTCCTTTATATAACAAGAAAAATAAAGTCTGAATGGTTAAAAGGGTTCATACATTAATTATTTACTGATATATTGGTGCAAAAATCTTGGCAAACAAGTCAGAAATGGTCTGATGAGAGTTTATTCTCTGTGTAGATGCTAAATCAATCAAAATACTTACTAAAAAAACCCAGTTCCCCTCTTTAAACTGTGCTCAATAAATGTACTGTTCTACAGATGTACAGAATTATATAGTTTTTGAGGCAGTTTAAGGCAGTTTTGTCTTGGTTCAAAAGAATTATTATTCAAAAGATTTGCAGAACAAAGGCTGGAAAACCATAAAGCTCTATCACAACAAATAATGTTCTAACATTGTTAAAAGTCTACCGCTTTAGGGCAAATCAGCCAGAGATGCTCTACTTTGAAGTAGACTTCTTTATATATTTAGAATGTTTACTTGCTACATTATTGTGTGGGCTCAAACAATCTTCATTTTGAGTGCATTTCTCCCATCACTAGGCAATGGCTGTTTTTCAGCCCCATGAATTTTTTAGTGTTTAACTGTTCTTCCCTTTGCCCCACAAAAGGGGATTATAAGAATCAGAGAGTGAAAGTGTTTCCAGTTAAAGTTAATTTGAAAATAGATACTGGTAAGGTCCTGCCAATGCATTAGCCCAGCAAAAAACCAGCAATACAGGCAACATTCACTATAATCTACAATGAATTTGAAAGATAATATTCAAATGTTAATGAGAAAAGTTTGAGGCAATTTGGTATGCCCAGAACTGAACTACTCAATGCAAATCAAAATTAGGATTGACACATCTGTGGGACCACTCACATTTCTAAGGCAAAAATCTGTTGGGGAGAACAGTTTTATTTCCATCAATCCCATCCAAAAATCTAATCTCTCAAAAGGTGTGGAATTTCCAAAATAATTAAAAGTTGTGTTCAATAAATCACAATTTTGAAAATGATATGTTTGACCTTTTGAAAATAAAACTATTGGTCCTCTCTCATTTTATGAAAAATATTTACACTAGGAATGTTTTAAGATGTTCAGTGTGGGTAGAATAAAGGTGCTTGGGGGTTGGGCTGGGGTTGCAATACAAACTCTGCCCCAACCTACTCACATTTATTAGAACAAATATATAATGTGTATATGCATAAAGCTCTCTCTATGCGACTGGAAATCCTGGAAAAAGTAGGATTCCTGTTTGCATTGCATTAATATGCATTTATAGACTTTATACATACATTCTAATAATTATGCTGGGCCATAGTTTACTGTCACTATCTCATGACTTCTGCATATGTTCATGTAACAGGTGCTTTTACACATACTGAATAATGCACTTTCAATCCACTTTCAAGGCAATTTAACTATCGTTTGCAAGTGAATTTTGCCAGTTCACACAGTAAAATCCAGCTTCAATGTACACTGAAAGTAGATTGAAAGTGCATTATTTGGCATGTGTGAAAGCATTGAGCATCCAAATCTCTATGCCACTTCAGCATTTTCCTCAGTGTCACCTTAATACAATACTTGTTCTGTCACCTTAATAGCTAAAATCCTATGCTCATTTATCTGGGAGTAAGCCCCACTGAATATTGTGGAAATTACTTATGAGTAGGCATGCTTAGGATAGCATCATAAAACTTTTCCCAAATTACTCCCAAGCAAAGTAACAACAGCAGGAGCAGATGGTCTGTCAATCATGTTTGCAGCACTACTGGTGGGGAATTAATTGTGCAGTGCTTGGCCAAGGATACTGAATGGCCTGCCAGTCAGTTAAAAAACAAGAGATCTGGGTTGGCCAGCACTGACTGGCATTGATTTGCAGCAGAATTTTGTCCTCTGCCTCTTCCCCACTTTCAAACTCTAGACTACAGCAGAGCAAAGAGGATCCAGCAGCAAGAGATGCAATGAAGGTCATTGCTTCAGTTCCAAACAGAATAACCTCATCATTATCTCAGCCCTCCATATTTGATTCTGAATGTCTGCAAGAAGGGAGAAAACCGTCGTAATGTTCTCCAGAAATATTGTGAGAAGGAACTCAATTTGTTGTCATTGTGCTCTTCATGGTGGTGTACAGTTGAAAATCGTGTCAAGCAGACCCATGTTTTCCTTTTAAGGGGATTTTAAAAACAAATTCTTGCTTATTTCAAACAAATGCCTTTCATCCAGTTGTCAAAATACATTACCAAAGCTTTTTTTGTGGAAATTTCCTTCCTCTAACATATTCTGTTTATCTCAAAAGTAAACACCAGAACTGTCAGTCTCTCAGTCCAATGTGGGCCCAAAATGAGTATTCAAGATTTAGCACTCATGTTCACTACCAAGGAAGATGAAAGAACTTTGAACCCTGGCATATTTATTTACACAAATAATGTATGGTGTGGAGTTTAAAGACAGATGCTATTAGCAAGAACAAATCCTCCAACAGCTCATCCTTCTATTTGTCATGGGTCATTCATGCCCCTTACAAGTAGCAAAACACAATGTAACTATGTCAGAGTCTTCCTAAGTAATGACAACATAGAGGTTGTTTGTAATAGAGCCATAAGATAGAATGTCCCAGTAACTCTTCAAAATATTAATTTCCAGCTTTCATTTTTATAAAATTCGCAGTCACATAATTCACTAAGGAATGAGGCTTACTCAAGTTGAGTTTTACTGCACCTATTTCATTCATTGTCATTAGCACAGACAACTCCATGAATAAACAGTACAAAGATGCGTCTGAGCTATGACACACAACTGTAATAGCACATATTATAATCATATTTAAAAGAAAATCAGGGAGTTTCGTTATGACTTCTCAGCTGCCTGAGAGTTTGTATCTGTACCTGACAGAGTATCGCATCCATACTTTTGCACAGTGGCCTTTCAAGGATGGTTGCCTTTGTACTCTGGAGCAAATGGCAAAAGCTGGATTCATTCACTGTCCTGAGGACAATACCCCCGAAGTGGCGCAGTGCTTTTTCTGTTTTGAAGAATTATAGGGATGGGAGCCTGATGACAACCCTATGGAAGAACACCGAAAACACTCCCCCAGCTGTGTGTTTCTTGCTCTCCAGAAGGACATGGCTGACTTGACAATGTCTGAGTTCATAAAGCTGCAGAGAGACTGAAGAACTTGATTAAAAAGCTCACTATGCAGAAAGTGAATGAGTTTGAGAAGTATGCATCATGTGTATGCTCAGAAATCAACCGGCTGCATAAATAAAATTGTGTACTCTTGGACATAGTAGGCTTATGGACTGTTGGACACAGAACTATCTACTATTTAGAACTCCTCTTTGTGGATACCTCCTTCTTTTTTATTTTTTCTTTAAATTAAATAAATATTACTGGTTTAACACAATGTAGTAACTTGTAAGAAGACAAGTCCCAGAGTATTAAAATAATAGCTGGAAAACCTACTTACAACTTACCTGTCATTCTTAGGCACCTCGAGAAAGGATACATGAACACAGCATGAAATAGCACTCCAATAATATCAGCTATCAAATGTGATGTGGTTGTGAGTTTCAGGAGCACATATCAGATGTCCATGCCTATGCTATGATTTTAACATGATTTTTAATTATTGTAATTCTTTGTAGCAGGAACACTTCCTGAACATAGGAGCACTCATCCCTTGAAAAGTGTTCTCAGCAACACTAAATTCAATTCTTACAGCTTTGTTAACTTTTTCTTTTACTTAGTTATTAAGGGTATCTACTATCCCTCCCCAGTGCTCCATGTTATATATATCTCAATTTTAGAAAAGAAGCAGTGAATACAAGTATGGCTATCCTTGGCAACAAGGTCTGACAGAACAGTATCTTTGGATCTAGGAAGCAATTCTAGCACCACTGCTCCAAGAATGAGAAGATTTCATTCTACAGTAGTTTGTGGTTTCATTCTTCTCTGCAACATCTAGATCTGTATGTTATAAAAGAAGCATTCTGTAGTCCGCCTGCTGGTGGTTTATGGCACACTGTAATCTACTTTGCCTAGGATGGTCTCAGGGAAAATGATCTTGGTGGTTGTATGGAGTTGAACTAAATCCCCTTTATCTGCTCTGGATAAATTCACTAATCTTGACTAGTCTATACTAGGGACTGGCTCATATATGCTTGGTCATCAATCACTGCTGAACATATAGAACTTTCGTATTGCTTGAAGTCCAATGCTTTTCAAATGAGTTGGTTTGTACATTTTTCTGGCAGCAATCAAGTTTTGGGAAACCAAGTACAGAGGAGTATGGAGAAGATTACAAACATATTTGAGCAAATCCAAATGACTGTCTAGAGAATATATGAACTAACTCTATTGAAAAACACTGCTTTGAGGAAATTTGTGGTCTTATGAAAACTCCAGTGGTGGTATTAGATCCTTGCCAACCCCTGTAGGTATGCAATTCATCATTTGATGCTACAGGCATGAATTGTATATGCAAACCAATCAGTTGGACCTGCGATTCTTAAGGCAATAAATAGCAGGGTGTCCCATTCCAACCTTATAAGAACATAACTAACCAAATAATGTTTATGTAGATCAAAGGCTAGTGAAATCCCCTTGTGCTTCCCTTTTATCTGTGAATGAACCAAAATTACAATAGGTTTCAAAACAGCAGGTTGGTAGACACGTAATCACTGTTTAATAATGCATCATAATTTCTCACTCTAGAAAGACCTGACTTCCTTTGAAGTCCATATCACACTTTGTAAAGTTCTTCAGAATATCTCAGGAAGCCTTCCAAAAACTTTAAAATATCTGTGCATTTTTTCTTTCTTTGAATGTCACTAAGAATGCATGACGAGCCCTGCTGGATCAGCCCAACAGTCCATATAATCTAAGATTTTGTTTCCCAGAGTGGCTAACCAAGTACCCCAGAAGGATCAAAACAGGGGCACAAAGGCCGAAGTCTCCCCCAATTCTGCCACCCCCTTTAAGGCCTATCTTAAAAGATATATGGTGCCTGAGCTTGCAAATCATTTTGCTTTGTCTTTGTAAGGAGCATGTGTTGCTTTGAAACAACTGCTCTACCACAAACAGAAAGGAAAGGGAACATTATTCTAGTAAGTGATAGTAAATATAAGAAGAGACAGGAAACACAAAGAAATCAGACAAGAATGGAGAATCTACGCTCCCCTGTCTGTTGACTTTTCCCCCATGCTACTTACTATCAGTCTATTTAGATTATGGATGATGAGTGGAAGTTACCATGCAGTCAAAACACCAGTCACAAACCCATCTCTTGGCATTCCTGATGTCTGAATTGTCTATTGTCTTTCCCCCAATGCTGGGGGTATTCCCAACATGAGACAGTACTGGTTTCTTATCTGAGAACTGGGTCCCTTTGAAGGGTTTCCTTCCTTCCTTCTCAGACTTATGACCCCTGTGTCCAGAACCTCAGTTCTTCTTCAGACAAGATTACATGCATTGATATCAACAGGCAGGGAGAAGAAAGAGAACAAGCATACTAGTCCCAATCCCACTGAAATGTGATCACTGGGACATAAGAACAGTGTTTACACGTGGTGGTTAGTTAATTAGTGGTTGCTAAGGAGAGGCAACCCTCTCCCATAATGTGGGGCAACAAACACGCATTCATGCCTGATCCCCTTTTACATGCTTTGAAATAGATGCATTAGAAGGGGGGTTTCATTCTCCAAGATAGCAAAGGAAGTGTCACTCAGTATTGTATCAGTGGTCCTGGGGTGGTGTTGAGGACCCCTGATTATTCTGGGGAACTTCCACATTCATGCCAAGGTTGTCTTGTCAGAAGCAGCTCAGAATTTCAGGGTCTCCATGTCTCAGGCAGAAACTGGTCCTACACATTGTGCAGGTAACACTCTTGATCTGGTATTTTGTTCTTGGTGGGATGAAAGTGATCTGAGGGTGGAGGGACTGATTACTGATTACTGTTCCTTTGTCATGGACAGATCACTATTTGCTCAGGTTTAGAGGGATGAGAGCCAGTGTGGTGTAGTGGTTACGGTGTTGGATTAAAACCTGGAAAATCCAGATTCAAATCCTCACTCGTGCCATGGAAGCTTCCTGAGTGACCTTGGACCAGTCACATGCTCTTAGCCCTGACCCTGGCAAGTTTTTGGATGGGAGACCTCCAAAGAATACCAGGGTCATGATGCAGAGGAAGGCAATGGCAAACCATCTCTGAACGTCTCTTGCCTTGAAAACCCTACAAGGTCATCATAAATCAGCTGTGATGTGATGGCAAAAAAAAAGACTTACAGGGGTACCAAGATTCTGCAATCTATTCACATGATCTGCCCCCGAAGCCAGATGGATCTGAATGACTTTCTGACAGCTCTAGGGGAATTTCCTGTTTATATGGCTGGTGCTCCTGTCAGTGCGCTGGTTGACTTCGGGAATGAGGAAATGACCAGAGTAGTTGATACAATCATTTCCAGGCACCTTCTCTCAAGTGTTAGAACCAGGTAGTCCCTGAGGGGCTGCAGGTGATTATAAGACAATGCCTAGAGCAACACTGGGGAAGACTTGGGACGAATCTGGTAAGACAGAGGCTAAAGCTCATTTTAAAGTATACTTTGTGGCAATGATGGTGGCAAAGAAACAATTTTCTGCCACCGTTGCATCTGCACAGCAGAGCACCTCCAGATGGTCAGAGGCATGTTGGGATCTGGACTGCAGGAGGAGTTGGACTGTGTGGTGGTCCACTGTGATCATTTGGCTCAGCACTTGCAGATAAAATCTCACACATCCATACCAATTTGGGCTGTACATTAGCAGTGACAGGATCAGGTGGTGCCAGGGGGCCACATGACCAGCTGTTTGGGATATTTTCAGTTTGTTCAGCCTAAGGACATGGGCAGGATCCTTGGAGGTTCGAGGTCTACCATTTGCTTTTATGACCCTTGCCCTTCCTAGCTACCTAAATCTGTCAAGGGAGGGCTGGCTGACTGGGTCTGAGAGGTAGTTAATGCCTCCTTGAGACAAACAGGCTTTGGTGTGCCCACTATTAAAGAAGCCTACCTTGGACCCAGGAGATTTCAATAACTATAGAACAGTTTCAAATGCACCATTCTTAAGTAAGGTGGCTGGACAATTTCAGGCATTCCTGGATGAAGCAAATTGTTTAGATCCTTTCCAGTCTTGTTTCAGGGAAGACCTGCATCAGGAGATGGATAGGTGGTGCTGGGGAACTGTGGCTCAGCCCCTGGGCCTTTGATGTGTAAGGTCTCACAAGGCTCCATCTTGTCTCCATGCTCTTCAACTTCTACATGAAACTTTTGGGGAAGGTCAACAGGAGATTTGGTAGGGTTGTTTGCGGACAACACTCATATGTATCTTGCAATTCCAGCTGATCCCAGGAAGGTTGCAGAAACCCTGAACCAATGCCTTGAGGCAGTTTTGGAGTGCGTGCAGGCTAATAAACTGAAGCTTAATCCTGACAAGACAGAAGTGCTGCTATGGGTGAGTGGACGGTCTGACCCAGTATTTAAGATGTCACCCATCCTGGACAGGGTTGCACTCACCTTGAAGGAACAGGTCCATAGTTTGGCAGTGCTCTTGGAGCCAGTCCTACTGATGGATAAGTGGGTAGAATCTGTGGATTTTAGTTAAATGGGGGGAAAACATATTTACTGTGGAGCACATGCAAAATGAACAGCTGGACGTCTACTGTTATTGCATTGAATTAATTACTGCTGAATTTAAGCAAACTCCACCTTAATCTTTCTACTTATAAATTAAGTGCACAAGTATGAGCATGGTTCAATCAGATTGCCTTCATTGATATTAAATGGATTTCTTAATTAGGGAACTCATAGGCCTTTAAACTCTAATTACTTTCCTTATCTTAGAAAAAGTGAAATGGCTATCTGACCAACCTGCTGCATTGCTTATCATTTTTAAAAATGCTTTACAGAGAAGTAAAAGCTCAATAAGCTTACACGTTCACATGCAGACCATCAATATACAAGTTTATGCTCAAAATGTGACTGTATAAGCTTCTAGCTGCCAACAAAGTCTACAGACAGAACTATTGTGGTTGGTGTATTGAGATTCTCATTGCCTTATTATAAGGTGGATTGTATCAAATGGCACAATTGTAAAGGACAGTTGAAAGAAAGTATTTTCTCAAAGTACTTGTCATTTTAAGTCTTTTCAGGATCCGTTAGTGTGTGTGTTCAAAGTGAGAAGCAGAGGTAGTTTGCCATTGCTTTTCTCTTCAGAGTCTTTTTTGGTGGTCTCCCTTCTAAGTACCAACCCTGCTTAGCTTCTGAGATCTGACAAGATTGAGCTATACCATGCCACCTTCCCTCCCAATCCATTAGTAGTTCTATAAAATTCATATAATTTATCCTTAACACCATGCTGAGATGATGAACACCTTGCTAGCATGGGCATGGCCAGAAGAATGTGTTGAACACCAAGAACCAAAGGGTTCTTTGCCTGTGGCTCTTAGCCCAGGATTAGCAGCCTAAGCCATTGAAGTGAGCTGATTGAAGTGCATCCAGAAGTCATCCTAGATTTGAAATACTTGTTTGGTTCTAAGTTTTTATTTAAATTGCATTTTATAAACCACTTTGGGTCTCCATTGGAGAGAAAAGGGTAAAGGTAAAGGTCCCCTGTGCAAGCAAGCACCAGGTCATTCCTGACCCATGGGGTGACATCACATCCCGACGTTTTCTAGGCAGACTTTGTTTGCAGGGTGGTTTGCCAGTGCCTTCCCCAGTCATCTTCCCTTTACCCCCAGCAAGCTGGGTACTCATTTTACCGACCTCGGAAGGATGGAAGGCTGAGTCAACCTTGAGCCGGCTACCTGAAACCAACTTCCGTTGGGATCGAACTCAGGTCGTGAGCAGAGCTTGGACTGCAGTACTGCAGCTTACCACTCTGCGCCACAGAGAGAAAAGTGGGGGTAAAGTGTTTAAATAAAATACTAAATAAATAAATAAATAACCATAGGTATATAGAATTCTCCTTCTCTTCTACATGATACTATCATATCAAAGACCTCACCCAAAATTTACTTGTGCAAATCTTGTGGAGCCTTGACCCTTGGGCTTGTCCCAAACATTTCCTTTGGCTAAGGAAAGAATCTTCCACTGGACACGGACCACATAGGCCTTGCTCTAATTCAGCAAGAACATTTTTGTGTTCTTATGACCTTAATATGCTAGCAGTCAGCACATGCCATATTTTATGAACTTATTCATAAATACTATGTCATTGTTAACAATTTGTTATTAAGTAAGCACAATGTTAAAAATAAAACACACATCTTGCCCAAAGGTTTAACTTTTATAAAGAGACACTATGTGGGATAAGGTGTAAAGCAGAGGACATGATCATCATGGTTATTTATCCTAACTCTAGGTACTAATAATGATGATGATGATGAAGAAGAAGAAGAAGAAGAGTTGGCTTTTATATGCTGACTTTCTCTTCCACTTAAGGAAGAATCAAACCAGCTTACAATCACCTTCTCTTCCCCTCCCCACAACAGACACCCTGTAAGGTAGGTGGGGCTGAGAGAGTGTGACTAACCCAAGGTCACCCAGCTGGTTTCATGTGTAGGAGTAGGGAAACAAATCCAGTTCACCAGATTAGCCTCCACCTCTTATGTGGAGGAGTGGGGAATCAAACTCGGTTCTCCAGATCAGAGTCCACCACTCCAAGCCACTGCTCTGAACCACTTCACCATGCTGGCTCTCTGATAAATTGTAATGATGTAGCATTCTCCTCCAGTTGATGACCAGTGCTTTTTTCAGCAATTGAAATAAAAGCAGAACACTTTCTGAATTATAGTCAGTTTTACTCATTACATTCATTGTGATAGGCAAAAGTTCTGGCAGAGAGCTGTTAAAAATGGTTCTGCTTTTCAGACCAAGATCTTGAAGTGAGGAGAAGCTCCTTTCTCCACCAACATAAAATGGCTGCATTTGTGTGCCCTGTACCACGTCAGGCCTGTCACAGGCAAATTGCCTCGTGGACACTTAACTCTGAGTGATACTTCTGTACCAATGCTGAATAATGGCAGTGGTAAGTAATAGTAATAATGGTAGTTCCAAAATGTTTCATTCAAGATGTCAGAGAATCTCACTGCACAATGATGGCTCCATTGTTTGCACAGTCTTCTGCAGAATGACTTTGTCCCGTTCTTCTTTTCACTCTATTTTCTTCATGACTAACTCTTCAAATCATGATATGGCATTAGCCTAGAGGATTGCAAGCCTGCATAGGTTGAATACAAATCAAATCCAATACTGTACTTGCATGCAGTATATTTGATTTACGGCTATCGGCTGAATGCATAAAATAAATATTTTTTGGCACTCTCCCAGGAAAAAGTCAGATATTGCCCTGTTTAAATCCAGTTTGAAAGAAAATGAATTTTAAACACTTTAGAACACTTTTAAAAAACTATTGCAAAATGCATGAAAGTCTTATGTATTAAGTTATGGTGCTGCCATTCATATTATTGCAGTCCAGGGGCTGCGAGGCTTCCCATTAACATCTATATATCCAGTGCTTTATACTTCTGTTATAAAAAATGCACATTGAATTGAAAAATCAAACAACCAGGTCTACCTTGACAACATTTCATTTCAAAAAATAAATTTGAAAGTGTCTATCAACTGGTAACTGCAAAACCAAAAGCTAGTGTTAAATCTAAAAAAATTAGCCTACATAAATCTCGCAAACACAACTGTGCTTATATCAGTACCTTTTTCAGAAAGACTAAATTTTGTGGGCTGACAGCTGCATGAAAGTTAAGTTTTATGACCTCCGAACTAATCTCTTAAATTTGCTTACATCAAAGCTGAAATTCTCTCCTCATCCTACAATGTATGTGCATTATTGACAGACAGGGCATTAGGGGTTAAGGACATCTAATGCAGACTCAGTATGGCTTTCCCATATACTAAGGGCCAAACTACACATTATACATTGCATTGCATTAAAATCTGGCTTTGGTTTTAATGAGGTTTCTTGGAAGGCTATTTGGTGTGGGATTCAAGGGAAAGATAGGGTGCTTTCTGGCTGCCATTTTCCACTCAAAATTACCCCCAACCCTTTCCCTCTTTTGTGGCTCTAGATACAAAATGAAAAAGAGCTGGTGAGGCATTCTGAGGGAACGGCACTTCTTCTATTATATTTTCTGTGTAAGCATGTACTGATTTCAGTTGATGAGATCTGAACAGCTTGTGTCATTCAAATGGTAGGCATTGTTTTCCCAGGTGCCATACTGTGATATATCAGCACCAATCAGGCTGCACTATTTTTGCAGCAAGCCCAACAGCAGGCCATCAGAACTAGAGAATTACTTTCCTCCAAAGTCTAAGTCTGGGAAGTGTTTGAAGAGCTGTGGAGCCTTCTAAGATGGAATTTATTCAATCAGCTGGGATATACGGAGTAGCTTGAGAAAATTCTAGTGCAGGGCTTTTAGTGGTATTTCCATTCCAAGTTCATAGAATCATAGAGTTGGAAGGGACCACCAGGGCCATCAAGTCCAACCCCTTGCACAATGCAGGAAATTCACAACTACCTCCCCCCTCCACACCCCTAGTGACCAGAAGATGGCCAAGATGCCCTCCCTCTCATCATCTGCCTAAGGTCACAGAATCAGCATTGCTGACAGATGAACATCTAACCTCTTCTTAAAAACCTCCAGGGAAGGAGAGCTTACCACCTCCTAGGATGCCAAAGGCCAGAAAACAAAGTTAATTAGAATGCTTACATAAGTCAGTGCTTACAAGCAACTGAGCTACAGTAGAGATGGACCCACACATCTAGTTGATCCCACAATGCAATATACAAAAGTGGAAGAACCCGTTTGGCTGATGATTTAAATGCAGTAGTTTTACATCAGTTCTTTCCAGACTTAAGATGATTTTGACATCTGACACGCATATTTTCACCCATTGTTTAAAAAGTCACAATCAATATACCCATTGCCTGAAAGCAGAAAACTCAGCAGACAAGTAACTGGCAGGCATGCCATATAAGTAGAATATTTAGACCATGCTCCGGCTGCACGATGTCATCCTGTCAAGAGAGAAGCCAACTTAAAGGAATTTTCCAGCTAAGTCTCACTATTCTCTGATTTTCTGCTAGTGTTCGCCGCCACCCACCCACCCATACTTGCCGAAGTCATCTACTCAGGCCTGTTAATTAGCTCACATAGTTCAGTTGTGCACCTGGTATGGGAGGAAGAACTCACTCTTACCCTGGAAAGTTCCATGGATAGTGCCCAGTGATTAGTTGAGGAGATCAGGAGGTTATGGCCAGCAGTTTTGTATAAGTATAACCTGTGTTAAAGAGAAAAATCCTTACTAGGGTTGTGCATATTGATATACCTGAACCGAAAATAAACCCAAAATTAGCCGTTTCAGCAATATTTGGGTTTTGGGTAGACCTAGTACCAAAACCTGGGAATCTGCCCCAAGCCGAATAGTCAATTCCCAAAAAAGCTGAATAATTACTTGGCTTTCTCGGGTTTGGCTATTCACCTTTGCTCAGATGCACAACTTTGTGCTTTCTCCCATTTTTCTAACTTTGACTGCTTTTGTTAGGATGCCATAGTTGGGACCCTTTTGAGGTAGGGGTTGTGTAATTGGAGCCAACTTGGTCTGACCAACCATCACCTTTCAGTGGGTTAATCTGGATCAAGCATTAGGGTTATTTAAAAGATGGGGCTCACCCAGTCCCATCCAGAGGGATATACCCTCCAACTAAAAATGCCAGCTTCTACAGCTGCTTACCAGGCTTCTGAAGAAGACTCCTCACCTGTGCAGCTCTTGTTCACAAGAGCTGCCTCGGTCATGACTTCGGCTGGCTCTAATATCACCCCACCCCACCCTGCTTTCAAACTGAAGGTCACCCTGAGTAGAAGCTTCATTTCCCTGCACCTGAAATCAAAATTTTGATAGTAAAGGACTGTTCACAGGATGTCATTTGCCGCCAAAATAAATGTTTTCCATGCCTTATTTTTCTTGCATTTAAGCCTTTTCCCTCAGTTTGGAAGCTAATTTGCATGGACATCATGCTATGAGCCCTATATATGAAGAGAGCCCCGGGCTTTGAGCTGCCAGCCTGCCAATCGGCTCTTTCCTCCAGTCCTCAGCAATGCTGAACTTCCGAACCTGAAAACTGATGGACAGCTCGGCTTGCAAATGCCTGGAGGATGGGGCTTATCTCTTTCCTGTCCCAAAATTCACCAGACTTCGGTGACCATCTAAGGAGAGTACCTTGCAGCTACACAGCAAATTTGGTGACTTTACCTTGAAAATTCCCCACAGGAGCTTTGAAAAAAATCCAAAATCCCCATAGACTATAATGGACCCAATTTTGGGGGAGTAAACCCAGAAATAAAGCCAAAATTTCCCTTTACCAGTATGGGTATTCAACTTATTCTGGGTTTACCAAAAAAAAAAAATCAGGCCCAATAAACCCAAAATTTACTTTTTTTTTTTTTTTTGCACGACCCTAATTTTTACCCTCTATCCTGGAGAGTGTTCTCATTCTATTAGGGTGATCTTAACCCGAGCCATTCTGGTTAGGATGTTGTTAGTTTGATTGCAGGAATGGGTAAATGCTTTGCTTATATCCATCTGGGAAGGGGCTATAGTGAGCAGGATTAGAAGCAGAGGTTTTCACGTTGCCCAATTTCCCCTCCAAACTTGCAGCCTGGCACTTTTGAGGAGAGAGAAAAAGGTTCTGTTTTTATCCTCTGTAAGACTGAAGGATATGGGAAGCAGTCAAAGAACTAGAAGCAAGTCTTACTGGGATCCATTCTCCACATCTGTTGCAATACAAGCCCACTTGCTTTGTAGTGTGGAGTGACTAAGGCTTCCACTGTCTAACAGTAAAATGCTCCCAGGAAAGAGATGAAGCACATTCTTCTGAGTGAAAGGCTTTCTCTCCTTATCTACAAGCATGGGAGGGACTTGATTATGCAAGAGTCAGTCCACTCACACATAAAGCAGAAAGGCGCCTATTTTTAAAAACAAAATCCAAGCACTGAGCAAGGGAGAACCTGTACACCCCCAGCTTACACACACATTACCTTGCTTCACCAAGCTCGTTGAAACATTTCTTCCCCTTCAGCATTCTGCAAATCAGAATTTTCATTGCTTCTACAACAGGAATACTTTCTCCTAGCTTCCTGAAATTTGGCCAAAGGAATCACTGGAGTGAGAGATTTCATTCCAAATAGGCAGGAATCAAAAAATACAGGTGGGAATGCTTCCCGCTGAAACCAAAGGAAACATCTACTGAATTGTTTAACTAACACAAACAAGTCTCATATTTTTTTAAAAAATGAACAGAAGTCTAATGTACCATTTATTGATAGTGCTTTCAAGCTTCTTGTAAAAAATAAGACTCTTTTTCCAGATGTTAGGAGAATAGTAACCTTTAGCTTATTGTAGTTAATTTTATGTCATTTACAAGTTGTTACGCCCTGACCTGGATGGCCCAGGCTAACCGGATCTCGTCAGATCTCAGAAGCTAAGCAGGGTCAGCCCTGGTTAGTATATGGATGGGAGACCACCAAGGAATACCAGGGTTGCTGTGCAGAGGAAGGCACTGGCAAACCACCTCTGTTAGTCTCTAGCCATGAAAACCTCAAAAAAGGGGTCGCCATAAGTCGGCTGCGACTTGAAGGCACTTTACATACACACATATGTGAACACATGTATGGATTATCAAATAGCTTCTCTAACATTCAAAACGAACAAGTGTATAAAATTATAATTCAACAAGTCAAGTTGGAAAAACATTTCAATATATTTTCATTCACTCCCCCAACAATTTAAAATCAAACAGCTATTTTCTTGCAATAGAGCGTGGTAGTTTCCTCTTGTCAGTTATTGAAATATAATTAACATTATGGTTCCATCATTTTGAAGGCACAGTGAAGAGAGAATTTACCATTGTGAATTTACCATTGTACTTGTGGTGTATAAATGGAATGTCACAGTAATAGGAAACAAGAGCTGGAGGAAACATTTTGAAAAGTCAAAATGTATCAGAATTGTAATGTGTAGGTTTTAAACCTATATTTATATCAGTGAAATATGAACTGTTAGAAAAATTCAGATAAAAACCCAATTGTGTGCATTCTATTTTAAGTTACACTGTATTCATCATCATTTTGAGTGATGATTTCTTGCTGAAAGAAGTTACTCAGAAATTTTACAGACAATAATATTATATTACAAACAGGAATTATTTCAGTTTTGATTCTCCTCTACTAGCATGATCAGTTTTAAAAGGACATTTTT